>NC_084488.1:79065448-80315448 GCF_030035675.1 Rhineura floridana
ATTAAGCCCAACAGGCCTGGTCAGTGACATGCAGGAACTGAGGGTGTGCCTCAGAATATATCACAGAACCCTCTGCTATATACAGAGGATTCTGTGACATTCAGGGTTTTCCACATGGAAATTGTGGGAGAACACTTAAGAATCACCACATTAATCAAAGGTTTGTGTGGAGGAAGATTAATCCTTGAGAGGGCCTGATATGACAGGGTGTATGATGCAAGTCACCCCAACTGCATGTAGGAAAGAAAGTTGAATCCAACCCACAGTTTCACTAACTTTTACTCAGAGGAGACTCATTGAAATTAATGGTCATGACTTACTTAGATCCATCAATTTCAATGGGTTTACTTTGAGTAAAGGTTAGCTGAGTACAACCCTGTACGTAGCTTATCAGAAAAGAGAGAAACTCTGGAACACATCTATGCTCCAATGCACTAAATCTAGGGATGGGGAACCTCTGTGCATGCCAAATGTTGAAGGACTCCAGCTCCCATAATTCCTGATCATTGTCCTTGCTGATTGGGTCCAGTAGTGTAGTGGCAAATTCAGAAGTGCAGGCAAGGTCCCTTCATGATAGTCACACCCCCTCACAGCCGCACTCCCTTTTCAACTTTCCCTCATCTCCCTTGCTCTCCATGTCATCTCTGAGTCTGCACTCCACTACCCTAGGAGCCAATCAGCATGAAATGGGAGGCTGTATGTTAGCTACTGAGAAGAGTCTTCTCAGTGGCTGATTCACCTCCTTTCATTCATCGAATTCAATCAGCACAAAGGACAAGGACTCTTCTCAATGGCTAACATACTTTCCTTTCATACTGATTGGCTCACACATAGGGACCTGGCTGGAACCCGGCTCTCATAAAAGTAAAGGGTCTACGACACACCCACCCACGACCCTGGACTGATGGGAGTTTGAGTTCAGCAACATCTGGGAAAGGCACTGGTTGCCACCTCTGCACTTTTCCCTAGTTGGGGAGGGGCCTGCCCCGCAAAGGTGCACACTGACCTGTGCAGCAGGATGCTCTGAACCGAATCCAAATCCTCCAGGTTCCTGGTGACAGGTCTGGGAATGCTGTGCTTCTTAACGCGGAACATGCCGCAGAAGCAGGCGGCGCCTTTTCCTGCTCATTCCCCGGGTGCAAAGCCGTGTCTGCTGAGTCCACCGGGATTCATGCAGGATCTTGCAGATCAGGCAAAGCTAACAGCGACCAGTTGGGACGTCAGCGAAACCTTCAATGCTTACTTAGCAGCCCCTGGCTCCGGGAGGGGGTGGCAGCTGGTTACTCCCCAAGCTCCGGCGTCTGTAGAACTCAGCGACCCTCGTCTCCTTCGGAAATCTGAGTTTCCCGACTTCTTTCCACGATCAAGGATCTCTGACCATCCGCAAATGGGAGAGAGCCCTAACCTGCGGCTACAGCCGCAATCTCTTCTGCCGAGGAAACTTGGTGGGCTGTTGCTCTAGACAGTAGAGCAGGTGGGAGCCTCTCCGCCCTCGCTCCCTCCTTCCTTCCTCCTGTCGTATTCCCCTGGGTCTTAAAGTCCCTGAAAACTAGGTAGGGACCAGGGCATTTTCAATCATGACACACACACCCAAAATGCAATCCTATGTAAGTGTATATGGAGGTCGGTCTCATACACAGAACTCAGTGGCATTTAAGCTCCGAATAAACATGCTTGATATCAGGATTCCAAAACAGGGCATCTCTAGTGTTATTTATGCACTGCGTGTCTGAAAGGTGTTAATGCAAATACAGAAAACAGTGTTACAAGTGCTTTAAACAAAAGTAATTACAGACTCAAACAGCTGTTATAGCACAGTGGAGAGGAGAGCCTGGCTGGGAGTCCAGAGTCTAAGTTCAAATCCCCTGGGTGTCAAGGACCAGCATGTCTCCTGGGTGTCAAGGGCCAGCAGCTGCATAGTCCCAAGAGCCCAGTTGCCCCCCAGCTGGCAGTTGCGGACAAGAAAGGGGCTGGCTTGTGGTGTTGCGGCAAGCTGAGCAGGCCCTAGCCTGCTGGGGGGCACTATCCTCAGAGGGAGGCAATGGTAAGCACCCTCTGAATACCGTTTTCCATGAAAACCCTATTTGTAGGGTCGCCATAAGTCAGGATTGACTTGAAGGCAGTCCATTTCCATTTTTCCCCCAATTACAGACTCACATATGAACATGTAAGTGCATATGCGTACGCCATATGGAATGTGTAAGAATCCACGGCCAGTCCCACATATACCCAGTCACATTCCATACCCTCTTACTGTCCCTATTTTTTTTTTTGTATCTATCCCTGGGTAAATCCATTGCTTCTGTTTTGCCTTGTGGAAAGTTGTTGTGTGTGGATCTTTTTTGTGTGTTAAGTGCTTATTCCCATGCACTAGAGGTCTTCATATTTCAACTTGTCCCCTAGGTCTGTAGAAGTTTAATTTCTGAAGTGTGTGTGTGTTTGGAAATGGGGATATGTATCCCTAAGTCTGCAGCAGAGGGTGGGAAGAGGGCCACTTCATTGGTGTAACTTGATAAGCAACTTTTGGCTCCCCACTGCCACCACCTCCTTGGAGCATTGCTAGGTACTTAAAAGGCTCATGGCACAAACTGGCCTCAGATGGTGGGTGCATTTTTTAAAAAAAAGTGGTTAAAAAAAAAGAAAGAAGGGACAGGAGATCAGGGGACCAGTGCAAGAGACCCAGGGCTTGCCTGAATACCCAAACCTTGAACCATTTCCATTTCAGTTGGTCATGAGAAGAACTTGTAACTATCAACTTGTACTTGAGCTTGCTTATTTCCTTCTCCCTCCTAATCCATTCCCCTTTTCTGTCATATCGGTTTACTTAAATTATAAACCTGAGGTCAGGGACTTTGTTCATCAGTAAGCTGCTCTGGGAGCCTTTTGTGGCTGAAGAGTAGGGTAAACATGTTTAAATAAATCTTGACTAGTGCACACAGAGATGTATGTAAATGTGTGTGCATGGATACAAAGCAGCAGTGAACTGATTTTTCCTATCATCCTCCATAATGTGTGACACCCCCTACTACAGAAGCCATTTCAGATTTGGCTATTGCAGAGTACTGCCATCTCTGTTGTCTTTTCAGAAGCTACTGAAGATCTATCCTCTTTCAACAAGCCTTTTAAGTAGAGACCTCTTTCCAGTCTGCATCTGTACTGGAATTGTTTAAGATGCTTTAAAATATTTTTTAAAATATGTTTTTAGTGTTTTATCACTTGTTGTTTGCTGTCATGGGTTCCTACTGGGAAGAAGGGTAGGATATAAATTTAATAAATAAAATAATAAATAATAAATGAAGAGCAGGCAATGAAAGTAAGGTGTAGTAACATGCAGCATTGTGGGTCTCAGGTAGTAATCCTTCATATGAAAATAGGAGTATTACAAGCACACTCTTGAAATATGCACATTCATATTTTATAGGTACACACCTTAAACCAAGCAATGTGTGCAGCATGACCTTAACAGATGTCTTTAAGGTTCTTTTGTGATGTGTATGTGAATTCTATTAATGCAGGATAGAATGTCATATAGGAATCAATTTTTCTTTTTTGACAAGCCAATGTGGCCTTAACAGCACTGTCACATGATGAAATAAATCTCAGTTGATAAATCATGAGTGTTATCCAACATTTTCATATTGACAGTAGGCTCACTGAAATCATTGGAAGTCCACTGATTGGGACTACTCTGACTTTGTTGGCTATCACCCATTTTAATTTTAGAAGATTCATCCACTAAGGATGCAATGCCTACCAGTCTGGGCGTAAGTACTATTGAACTCAGAAGGGTTTACTTCTAAATAGACACATATAGGATATTTGTGTTAGCAAAACCAGTAGTTTTGAACAAAAAGGCATGTTCTGTCTGATTTTACATGATTCATGAAGGTTGTCATCTTAGAAAATGCATTTTTCCTTCTGTGTATGAGAGAAGTAATAATGTTTCTTATATATATAATTTGCTGCTTGATTAGTTGGGGCATCTTTTTAGTTAATCAAAGCCCAAGGAGGAAAAGCTGGCTTAAGCCTTACCCTGGCAAGATTCTATCATGTGAAAACTCTGCATGATAGAACTGTTAGTTGCAAAAGAAAATAAGAAGTATGCATCATGCTGTGTTCAAACCAATTTCCCCAGCATAATCTCATAGCAGTCTTGGGGACATTTGTGGCTGAATGTCTGCGTATAAATCTTCTGAACAAACAATAAGTAAATAGTATCAAATTACATTTTGGAGGGGAGGCATAGTCTGTTATAGCTATGCTTCTCAAGATGCAGATCTCACAATATGTCAAATATTAAATATTTCATAAAACAGGAGATTATATTGTTTTATAAAATAGTAGAAATGAAAACAATATTTCTGCTTATTTGGGCAAAATTTAGGGTGTTGCACAGTATAAACTAATTTGAGAAAGAAAACTGGTGTATGACCTGCATATGAAAATGTCCATAGGCAGCAAACCTGAAATTGTTCCTGGCAATAAAATTTTTCATGGTGCTAGCATGACCTGGACACCTCTTCAAGCATTAGCTGAATGGTGAAGCATATTCTTTGTATGCAAAAGCCCCCTGTCCCCATTTCATTTATTGGCAACTCCAGTAAAAAACAACTTTTTTAAAATAAAAGAATTAAATAAGGGCCAAACTAAGCAGTACACTATCTGATTAAAAAAAGAATAGCATACTTTAGGACCTGCCATTATGGATTCATATGGAAAGCAGGATTGGGCCAAGATGATATGATTCTAAGACTGAGCTATTGAGCTACCGGGCCAAGTTCAAGGTTCTAGTTTTGGTGTTCAAAGCCCTATACAGCTTGGGACCAGGATACCTGAAAGACCGTCTTATCCCTTATATACCCAGTCAATCACTGTGCTCTGCAGGTGAGGGCCTCCTGCAGATACCATCTTATCAGGAGGTCTATTCTGCACAACATAGGAAATGGACCTTTAGTGTGGCGGCACCTACCCTGTGGAATTTCCTCCCCTTAAATATTAGAAAGGCGCCATCTCTGTTATCTTTTGGTGCCTATTGAAGACCTTCCTCTTTCAACAAGCCTTTTAAGTTGAGACCTATCCCAGTCTGAGTCTGTGTTGGATTGCTTTTTAATATGTTCTTAAACCTTCTTTTTAAAATGTTTTTAATCTTAAAAGATGTTTTGAAAGCTTTTTTAAAGAAACTTTTAAAAAGATGTTTTGTTTTAATGTGTTTTAAAGTTTGTTTTTATGATATTTTAAAGTTTTTAGTGCTTTTGTTTGCCGCCCTGGGCTCCTGCTGGGAGGCAGGGCGGGATATAAAGCAAATAATAAATAAATAATAAATGAAATAAATACCTCTGGTGGATGGCTCCTATCCTTCAGATGTACTAACAGTGACAGTGCTATAAGAGTGTACCTTTACTGCGAAGGCGCCTGTGCCACCTGGCAAGGAGCACCATTCGAGCCACACATTTATTTATTTATTTATTTCATTTTTAAACCGCCCATAGCGAATAGCTCTCTGGGCGGTGAACAAAACAAGATTAAAATACAATATTACAATAAAATTACAATAAAATCAGCAACAAGTTAAACGGAAAAAAAAATTAAATGAAACACATTGAACATTAAAATGCCTGGGAGTATAGCCAGGTCTTAACCTGGCGCCTAAAAGAAAGTACCGAAGGCGCCAGGCGTATCTCCACAGGTAGGCTGTTCCACAGTTCGGGGGCCACCACAGAAAAGGCCCTAGATCTAATAACAATCCTCCGGGCATCCTGATGAGTTGGTACCAGGAGGAGGGCCTTGGATATTGAACGAAGTGAACGGGTAGGTTCATAGCGGGAGAGGCGTTCCACAAGGTATTGTGGTCCCACACCGTGTAAGGCTTTATAGGTCAAAACCAGCACCTTGAATCTGGCTCGGAAACAAATAGGCAGCCAGTGCAGGCGGGCCAGGACAGGTGGTATATGCGCAGACCAGCGGGTCCTTGTTAACAACCTGGCTGCCGCATTTTGCACTAGCTGAAGTTTCCGAACGGTCTTCAAGGGCAGCCCTACGTAGAGCGCATTACAGTAGTCCAGTCTAGAGGTTACCAGAGCGTGAACAACTGAGGCGAGATCGTCACTGTCCAGATAGGGGCGTAGTTGGGCTACTAAGCGAAGATGGTAAAACGCATTCCGTGCCACCGAGGCCACTTGAGCCTCAAGCGACAAGGAAGGGTCAAAAAGGACCCCCAAGCTACGAACCTGTTCCTTCAAGGGGAGTGTAACCCCATCTAGAACAGGATGAACATCCACCATCTGGGCAGGTAAAGAGCTCACCAACAGTGTCTCAGTCTTGTCTGGATTAAGTTTCAGTTTATTAGCTCTCATCCAGTCCATTATCGCGGTCAGGCAACGGTTCAGCACATCAACAGCCTCACCTGAAGAAGGTGAAAAGGAGAAGTAGAGTTGCGTGTCATCAGCGTACTGATGGCAACGCACTCCAAAACTCCTGATGACCGCACCCAGAGGCTGCATGTAGATGTTAAAGAGCATGGGGGACAAGACCGACCCCTGAGGGACTCCACAATGGAGAGTCCAGGGTGTCGAGCAATGTTCCCCAAGCACTACCTTCTGGCGACGATCCGCTAAGTAGGAGCAGAGCCACTGCCAAGCAGTGCCCCCAACTCCCAACTCCGCGAGCCTCCCCAGAAGGATACCATGGTCGATGGTATCAAACGCCGCTGAGAGATCAAGGAGAATCAACAGGGTCACACTCCCCCTGTCCCTCTCCTGACAAAGGTCATCATACAGGGCAACCAAGGCTGTTTCAGTGCCAAAACCAGGCCTAAAACCGGATTGAAACGGATCCAGATAATCGGTTTCATCCAAGAGCGCCTGGAGCTGGCCGGCGACCACCCGCTCCAGGACCTTGCCCCAAAAAGGGACATTCGCCACCGGTCTATAGTTGTTCAAAATATCTGGGTCCAAAGAAGGTTTCTTTAGAAGAGGTCTCACTACTGCCTCCTTGAGACTACCAGGGACTACTCCCTCTCTCAAGGAGGCGTTTATCACCTCTTTGGCCCAGCCGGTGGTTACAGCCCTGCTGGCCTTCACCAGCCAAGATGGGCAAGGATCAAGGGCAGACGTGGTCGCCCGCACCATTCCAAGCACCTTGTCCACTTCCTCGAGCTGCACCAACTGAAACTCATCCAACAATGAAGGACAAGACCGCGCTCTGGACACTTCAATGGAGTCATCTGTCATAACATCAGAGTCTAAGTCCCGACGGATGCAAGCAATCTTATCCTGGAAGTGCTCCGCAAATTCGTTGCAGCGAGCTTCCGATGTTTCCTTAGTATCAGGAGGGCCAGAATGTAAAAGCCCTCGTACCACCCTAAAAAGCTCCGCTGGGCGGCAAAGAGATGATCTAATGGTGGCAGCAAAATATGACTTTTTTGCCGCCCTAACCGCTTTTACATACAACTTAGTGGAAGCACTCACCAAAGAATGACTACATCCGTCAGGAGTTCGCCTCCACCTGCACTCTAGCCTCCTTCTCTCTTGCTTCATCACTCTCAGCTCCGGGGTATACCACGGTGCTGTTTGAGTTCTGCACCGAAGGGGGCGCGCGGGAGCGATCATGTCAATGGCCCGGGTCATCTCCGCATTCCACAGATCGACCATGGCCTCGACAGGAGCGCCAGTGCTATCAGCCGGAAAAACTCCCAGAGCGCTCTGGAAAGCAACAGGATCCATAAGCCTCCGGGAGCGGACCAACTTAATAGGTCCCCCACCTCTGCAGAGGGAAAGGGTTGCCGTGAGTCTAAAGCTCAGCAAGCGGTGATCTGTCCATGACAATGGAGTAGATGAAAAACACCCCACCTCCAGATCACCATCTCCATGACCAGTGGCCAAGATCAAATCAAGAGTATGTCCTGATACATGCGTCGGGCCAGTAGCAACTTGAGACAGCCCCATGGTTGTCATGGAGGCCATGAAGTCCTGAGCTGCCCCGAACAAGACAGCCTCGGCATGAATGTTGACATCCCCCAGTACCACAAGTCTGGGGGATCTCAACAATACCTCCGAGACTATCTCCGTCAGCTCAGCTAGGGAAGCCATTGGGCAGCAAGGTGGGCGGTACACCAATAGTATTCCCAATCTGTCTCCTTGGCCCAGCACAAGATGAAGACACTCCAAACCAGTCGCCGTCTGGACAGGGTGCTTAGTGAGAGAGAAAGAACTCCGATAGACCACAGCAACCCCACCTCCCCGGCCCTCAGATCTACCACAGTGCCGCACCGAATACCCAGGTGGGCAAAGCTGGGAAAGAGCAACTCCTCCCTGCTCACCCACCCAGGTTTCGGTAATACACACAAGGTCGGCACCCTTCTCCACAATCAAATCGTGGATAAGGGTTTTTTTATTAACGACCGACCTAGCATTTAAAAGCAGCACCTGGAGATCCGAGAGCTGGCTGACAGTACAACCAACAGTCCTGTGGATAGGAGGAGAACCGGAACAAGGCACAGACACAACTTGTCTGGGACGAGTTCCCCTTACCTGGCACGTTCTCCTCCCAACGCCATACCTCCCATTACCCGTCACAACGTTAATTGGGCCCCCCGAAAATCTCCCTGCGAGGCCCAAGGCATGTTCTCCCAGGCACATCTTAAAATAAATCTAATACAGCAAAACACTTAAACAACATAAACACAAACACACATTCACTCAATCTCATTCACACAACAACATGAGAGAGCTGCCTGCAGCCGCCGCAGTCCAGTAGACAATGCCACATTCTGGCTATGTCAGAGTGTGCTCCCCCCCCACGCTACCTGCACCCCAAAAAGTCTTTAAGAGGAGCTTCTTTCCTGGAGGATTTGTTAACTGAAGTATTACTGTATTTTACAGATCAATATGTACTGAATAGAAAATCCAGAACATAAAAGAACAATCCAAAATAACATAGTGAACATATTAAAGAAAAAAGTGCATTTTCTTTTTTATGCATGTGTTTATATATCCCTAGCTGCAGAAAAGTTCCTTGGAGTGAAAAGAGCAGAAAGTTCCAAGTGAGTGAAAAATGAACACTCAGAAATATTTCTTGCTAATCTTTTAACCTTTGACATTGACAAGAATTATTTTTGTTAAGTCTTGAACACATAGACATGGGGTCATTAAGTCACAGAGTTAGCAATGGGGTGCTATTTTATTATATTTCTGCAGCATATAACAACATGCCCCCACAGCATAAGGGAAGGATGCAAAAGTGCCATATCTTAAGAGAGTGTTGAGCTTGGATTCAAGATACCTGGACTCAGATCACACTGTCAGGCTTTTTTTGAATGTAATCAAGTTCCTACATGGAAAATATTTCCATATAGGCAATACTATGTAACCCACATGTTGATCACGTGACAATCACATACAGAGATTTTTATTGTTGCCACATATGAATGTGTAGCATGTTCCCAGCATGTACATCTGCAGCCAATCATGGATTTCCCTAATCCATGCACAAAGCAAAAAACATTTTGTGTGATCACAAACTATATTCTGAATGCAAGTGTCTTCTTCATAATGTGTGAAGCAGTCCTTTGTCTCAGATTCACTGGACAGCCTCTGTAATTAAATTGTAAATAGGAGTAGCACTGGTGAGTTCCAAGTGTTGTTACAAGGTAAGAAGACACAAGCAAGCTAAATGGGTGGGATGATTCAGCTAAGTTGGAAAGTACTTTGTTCAAGTGGAAGGTAGGTAACAGTCCATCTCGACTTTTCTCTCAGATAAAGAAGGACGGGGACAGTGCTAGCATTGTACCTTTGCTACTGGCCAATTCTATATTTATTCTGGACGCCAAGGCAGGGAGGCAGGGAGTTCTGGGTCAGCGCTACTTAGGAATGGGGTTCACTGTCTAGTTCCAATCCGCTTATATTCTGATAGTCCTTTGTTTGATCGCAATCCACCCTTTTTTTGTTCCCACTTCCTTTGGTGCTTGCCGATTTGATCCACTGGTGGGTTTTTTTGCTTGAGATTTTTTTTGCCCATAATTTTAATGTAAATGCCTATATAAATTATCAGAGTGTTCCACATGGTTTATTTTTTCCTATTTTTCACACCTTCACACAAATGCATCAACTTAGATGAAATTACAAAGATAATTATGTAAAATTGGGGGAAAAATTGAAAGAAATCTGTGCCAATTACAGCCGCAGCCTGCTGCAAGAGATCAGTACCAGTCTGGAAAGATAGCGGGCTGTTGAATTCAGTCGGAATCTGGTACTGTCTCATTTAGCAGATATTCTCCCCCATCCCTAGTGCTATCAAAAGGTGCCTCTGGCCCTGTGCAGGGTGCACAAAATGTGCTGCTGATGGGCCTCACGCAGCCTGCAGGTCTTCTGTTGTGCACCCACCTTGTCCATTTTTTTGCAAGAATCTTAGCAACCCTCAGACACTAACCCACCGGAAATTGGCCAGGGATCAACCATCCGCCTGCCCGTGATAAAACATGAGAGCTGCAAACCTGTTTGTGCCACCTATACAGTAGGGCCCATCTTTTTGGCGGCCACTTTGGTGTTCTGCTAATACGGTGGCTTTCAATTAGAGTAAGGCCCCACTCATGCAGCACTTCTTCCGCTTTTATGGCATTTTTCGGGTGTCTGGAGCCATTTTATTGACGGAGTTCCGCTTTTCGGCGGGTTTCACTTTTCAGCAGGGGTCTGGAACGTAACCTGCCAAATGAGTGGGGGCTTGCTGAATTATTTGCCTGTGCCTTGGACTCAGACCACAGGCAAGACACGGAGGTGGGAGGAGACCTAAATAGACAGTGAAGCATACACTAGACTGGTATTCTGTATAGGTATGGATTTATGTGTTTTAAAATGGAGTCCACTCCTATTCAGCTTGTATTCCTTTAGCTAGCCTAGTAGCATCACCAAGACTCAGACCAAAAACCAGGCAATATTTTGGGGAAGTGCTCTATTTCAGTCTTTGGCATAGACCTTTGAAAGAGACAAAATTGCATACTTACAGGCACCTGCCAGGCTGCCAAGAACTTTTGCAGCCCCTCATCAGTTATGCATTCCAACATTATACACTAATGTATACACTAAGGTCATAACTAAATATCCTCCTCTGGGTGCCTGATCTCCCTAATCAGAACTGATATGGGCATTGACAGGGAGAGGGGGGGAATGTTCACAATTATAGAAAGCTCTCTCCAGAGAGACCTGCCTGGTGCCCCTCCTCTAATGCTTTTCTGGATCAGAGACCTTAATTGTTTTCCATAGGGTTATGGACAACTTTTTATAAAAATGCTTGTCACTGTTTTCATTTCTACTGCTATTACCTACTGCTCAGTTTTAATGGTTGCTTTTGTGTGTAACTCTTTCTTGCACTTGGTTTGTAAGTGTGACCCACCCTGGGAATATTTTATGTTGAAGGGCACATAAATAAAAAAGCAGAAGAAATAAAACAGTTGAAATAAAAATACATAAATAAAAAACATTGCAACCTTACTGTCGGTTGGTAGCTCATCTTCTGTCAGAGCCTCTGGGGAACTGGGAGCACTTAGGCCCAAACTAGATGAACATTAATGGTGAGAATGCAATTAATGTGTATGTTGTTAAAAATGTGAAGAGAAATTGTTGGATGGCACAAGAGGCGGGGGGGAGGGGGAAAGTTTATTCTTCTCTGCCCCCTCTCCATGTTTGCCACAAAAATCATTCCCCTGAAACCGCTCTTTCCATTGGGAGCAAAATCTTCATTGCCAACTATGGAGGCTTCCTAAAGGTGACATATTTAAGCGTATTGGCCTTCTTGGCTTGCCATACCAGGAACTGCTGAGTCAGCTCTCAGGTAGCATGTTGTTTATTTTCAGATCTATATTCTAAGCAGTAATGTGCTGCATGGTTTGTTGCCTCCACAAACTGTTTTATATTAAAGTTGTTATGCATTCTCTGTTTGGCTTCTTCTTCATGATACTTTACAGCCTACTATTTACACAAAATGGAGTGTAATGGAGAGGGTAGCATTGCACTCTGTAGCTGTAAGCCAGTTTTAATTAGCACTTTAAAACTACAGAGCCTAGTGTGAAGTAAAGGAGGGGGAAGGTTCATTTCCCTTCTCCGTGCACTCTAAAAGATTAGACCCCCCCTTTATATGTGAATGTGGCAAACAAGTGTTTAATCTGCACCAAGTGGCTCTGCACATCTAGTTTGGCCTTTTTTGCCCTTACTTGGCCTTTGCTTTTACATATTGACCTTTTGTGGTAAGCCCTTTGTTTAAAATACAAATAATTTCAGTTTAATTTGGTTCATTATTGATATGCCCTTTTTGAAGAATTAATAGATCAAGATCTAGGATGACACAGGATCTATATTCTAAGCAGTAATGTAAATTTTACATTTTTACTCCCTCTGGTTGCTCAGTTACTGGGCATGTGCAAATATTTTTGTCCTGTGTAGTATTTCTACTCCCTCCTGCCCCCCCCCACTTCCTGAAGTTTGGCGGTTGATAACCAGGCTTCAGTTGTCCATGCTCTGGTGACCTCCAAGTTAGATTACTGCAATGCGCTCTATGTGGGACTGCCTTTGAAGACGGTTCAGAAGCTGCAGCTTGTGCAAAATGCAGCGGCCAGATTGGTAACAGGGACCAGATGGTTCGAACATATAAAACCGATTCTGGCCTGCTTGCATTGTCTGCCTGTATGTTTCCAAGCTCGATTCAAGGTGCTGGTTTTAACCTACAAAGCCTTACACGGCTTACGACCACAATACCTGATGGAATGCCTCTCCCAACACGAACTCACCCTTACACTACATTGAACATCCAAGGTCCTTCTCTGGATGTCTACTTGGAGGGAAGCTGGGAGTCTGGCAACAAGGGAGAAGGCCTTCTCAGTGGTGGCCCCCAAACTATGGAATGATCTCCCTGACGAGGTGCACTTGGCGCCAAGACTGTTATCTTTTCGGTGCCAGGTCAAGAGTTTCCTCTTCTCCCAGGCATTCTAGCATGTGTTTTTCAATTGTTTTTTTATTTTTTTAAATTAATAAATAAATAATAATAATAAATTTTATTTTTCAGCCGCCTATCTGTCCGGGTTAGGGACACCAAGCTGCCCGGCTCACTGCTGTAATCTGAGCCTCCATGGACAGCTGGGAGTCAAGTATGACCCCAAGACTGCGGACCTGGTCCTTCAGGGGTAGACTTACCCCATCAAGCATCAGGTCAGTAATTCCTAACTTCCTTTTATCTCCCACAAGTAATACCTCAATCTTGTCGGGGTTCAGCTTCAGCCTATTCTCTCCCATCCATCCACTTACGGATTCTAGGCACTTGGACATGGTATTCACAGCCAACTCCAGTGAGGATTTAAAGGAGAGATAGACCTGAGTGTCATCTGCGTACTGATGGCACTGCAACCCAAAACTCCTGATGATTGCTCCCAGCGGTTTCACATAGATGTTGAATAGCATGGGAGAGAGGATAGAACCCTGTGGCACTCCACAATGAAGAGGCCAAGGGTCTGAAACCTCATCTCCCAATGCCACCCGTTGCTGCCTATCCGAGAGATAGGAACGGAACCACTGCAAGACAGTGCCTCCTATTCCTAATCCCTCTAGGCGGTTTAAAAGGATACCGTGGTCAACGGTATCGAAAGCCGCTGAGAGGTCCAGGAGGACAAGGAAGGTGTATTCACCCCTATCCAATGCCCTCCACATATCATCTACCAGAGCGACCAAGGCTGTTTCCGTACCATGACTGGTCCTAAAACCCGATTGGTATGGATCTAAATAATCCGTTTCCTCCAAGTGTGTCTGTAATTGCGCAGCCACCACCCTCTCAATCACCTTGCCCAAGAATGGTAAATTAGAGACTGGGCGAAAGTTGTTTAACTCTTGGGGATCCAAGGACGGTTTTTTAAAGATGGGCTTTATTACCGCTTCCTTGAGGGCTGATGGCATTGCACCCTCTTGCAAGGATGCATTCACCACCGCCTTGATCCCTTCGCCCAGTCTCTCTTTACAGCTCATGATGAGACATGATGGGCAAGGATCAACCAGACAGGTGGTCGGCTTCATAGTACAGAGCACCTTGTCCACTTCCTCAGAGAGAAGAGGCTGAAACCGATCCCAACAGACCGGAATGCAACTGGCCGACTCTGGCCCACTTCCTGTCTCCACGGCGAGCGGAAGCATGCTCTTCAGACGTTCGATTTTATCGGCAAAGTGTTTAGCAAAAGTATCACAGGAGATTTTAGAATGTTCCATGGGTTCCTGAGCAACTGGACCGACCAGGCTTCGGACCACTTGGAACAATCTCCTGGGACAACACTCTGCCGATGCAATAGAGGCAGCAAAGAAATTTTTCTTTGCTGCCTTTGTTGCCACCTGGTAGGCAGCTATTGCTGCTCTAACCCGTGTCCGATCGTCTTCAGTGCAAGATTTCCGCCACCGGCACTCAAGTCGTCTCACCTCCTGTCTCAGACCCCGCAGCCGTGGTGTATACCAAGGTGCTGTCTGAGTTCTGTTCAGGGGGAGAGGACGTTTCGGAGCCACCCGGTCCACCGTCCTGGCGATCTCCTTATTCCACTCCATCACCAGGGATTCGACCGGGCGACCTTCAGTCAGCTCCATATCCCCCAGTGCATTCAGGAATCCTTTGGGCTCCATCAGGCGTCTGGGGCGGACCATTCTAATAGGTCCTTGTCCCCTGCGGAGGGCGTGCGGCATCGAGAGATCTATATTCACCAGATAGTGATCTGACCATGACACGGGGTTAGAAGAATTCACCCCCATTTTCAGAGCACTATCCTCCCCTCCTGAGACAAACACAAGGTCGAGAGCATGACCGGCTACATGGGTAGGCCCTATATTACTAAGGTGCAGATCCCAGGAAGTCATGGTTTCCATGAAATCCCGAGGGGCTCCTGTGAGGACAGCCTCGGCATGTACGTTGAAATCCCCCATCACCACAAGATTGGGGGAGAGCAATCGCACAGCCGAGACTACCTTGAGCACCTCAGTCAGGGATTCTGTTGTGCAGCGGGGTGGGCGGTACACAAGCAGAATCCTAAACTGCCCTTTGGACCCAACCTCCAGTACATGCAATCAACAAACTTGGTCTCGTGGAGAGGGGGTCTGGCGAAACACAAAGATTCCCGGTAGATAACTGCCACTCCCCCTCCCCGCCTACCAATCCTCGGCTGCTGTGCATATCGGAAACCGGCTGGACACATGGCCTCAAGTATAGGAGCTGAGGCCTCATCCAGCCATGTCTCCGTAATACACACCAGGTCTGCGTCCTCATCCAGGATCATATCCTGGATGAGTGATGTTTTCTGTACCACAGACCTGGCGTTACACAACAGCAATCGAAGATTGGATGGAGTTCTGCTTCCCCCAGTTATCTTCTGGTGGTAAACAGGCCCGGAACAAGGGATGGATATTAAGCATCTGTCCCTAGTTCCCCGATGCCGGCTTGGCCTGCTACCCACGCCCCTACAGAATCTGCCGCCTAGCCTTTCAATATTGTGGCCCCCCACCACCCCCCACTAACCCCCTCTGATCTACACATAGCTCCCTCTGGTACGCCGACAGGCAGGCCTTCTCCTTCGGTACAGTAAAAACAGTAAAACAACCCCCCGCCAAAAAAAAAAAAAAAAAGAAGCAGCAAAACAAAACAAAAGACAAAAACCCAGGCCACCTCAGCCAGCCGGCTTATGTATCCCTCCAAAGAGGGACAGGTGATGGAAATTAGTCACAGCTGGCTGGGTACCTGGGACCTGGTCCTGCAGGAGACACGTCTGCCAGGCAGCAGTCCCACTGGGAAGGGTGGTGGAGGTGGTGTTCCAACAGCAGCGGCAACAGCAGGCTCTCCTTCCCTGGGTGGCGATGTTCTCTTTCTTCCTGCAGGCACTGGGTCTCTGTGTTTTTAAATTGTTTTTTGTGTTTTAAAATGTGTATATTTGTTTTTAATGTTTTTAATTGTAAACCGCCCAGAGAGCTTCGGCTATGGGGCGGTATATAAGTGTAATAAATAAATAATACTATTGCCAGAAGTGACAAAGGAAAGGCGCTTGTGAGTATGCTTGCAAAACACACAGTGGTCACATGAATGGTGCAGAAGCACCCCTTAGGACTGGCTGCTGTGAGCCAGAGAGGAGGCTACTGTTACTGTGAACAAGTCAGTCTTTAAGATTCCTTGAGCGTTTAAATGCAAATAAGGGATGTTTTGTACATCCTGGGATCTCTACCAAGTGCCAGTACTTTTTAATGCTGGTGCAAACATGTTTGTTAACTTGATCAAGTTAACATGTGCAAACATGTGCAAACATGTTTGTTAACTTGATACAGACAAGCCTATCTTGTGAGGGATGAACTCTGGTAACCAAGAAGTCTCATCTATTTAGCCTTCTTTTCTGCTATTTCTAGAATTGTTGCTGGATAACCTCTGTTACATAGTATACTCATTGCTTACCAAACCAGTAGTGGGAGCGCACTGGATGCAGAGTAAATGGAAGTGTGCACACAGCCTGATTTGTTTGTGGAGAGGTTATATGATATTGTGTCGAGCAATTGTTATCCCACACTTTCCAATGCTTTTCCCTGTCACTTTCATTGTAGCAAAAAGTCCGATTTTGGGAGGAAAATGATTTGTTGTTCAAGAGTGCCAAATCAACTTTAATTGTACAACTTGAATTCGATGGCATAAGATTGAATCCCACCTGAAAATAATGACAATCTAGAAGTGGCCCAGTGGTAAAAGCAATTGCATCCAGAATTTTTAAAAATAGTAGTTTGTCCAAATCATTAGTACTGGCTCACTTGTTTGTTTTCATTTTCTGCAACACCAAAAGAGCAACTAAGGCTGCAATCTTATTGCTATTTACCTGGGAGTCTGTACTGTTAACTGCATGGGGACTTACTTCTGAGTAGATATGTATAGAATTGTGCTGTATGGCTGTGGTCTTATGCAAAATACAGGAGAGTAAGCCCTATCAAACAAGCAGGGCTTACTTTTGATTAAACATGCATAGGATTATGCTGTTGTGTCACAATCCCGCACACATATTTGCAAGTAAATCCTATAGAACTCAGTAGAGCTTATTTCAGAGTAAACATCCATATGACTTTGATCAGCTTGCCATAAAGTCACACATCTATAATCCTTTAGAACAGGGATGGGGAGGTTGTGGTCCTCCAGATGTTGTTAGACTCTAACTCCCAGGCAGCATGCCAGTGGTCAGGAATGATGGGGGTTGTAGTCCAGCAATATCTGGAGGGCCATAGGTGCTCCATGCCTGCCTTGGAGGCTTAACTGCGAAAGCGTAAGCACAGATGAGAAGAATCAGATGATGAAATTCACAGTTTTGTTGTGCTTGAATATTACTGTTTTAAGAAGTTCTTAGTCAGCTTCATATTTTCTTTTTTTTTTTAAAGTGAGCCAGCACCACCTAGTGTTGAACTGAAATGCAAAACTTCAGTATAATGTTTAGACTTTTAAGAGTTGCCAGGGAAATTGGATATCATGCCGGAGAAATTACATATCCTATCTGTTAGGTTTGTTATGACTCCATCAGTATCTTTGAACAGATTATAGATGCTGCATATGTTTAATATTGAATAAGACATGGGATTGAAATAAGCATTTGATAGTGCTTGAAAACATATTCCGTGTTGTACAATGATAATTGATTACTCTTTTTCTTGAATGGGGGGGGATAGCAAGACGATATAATTAAGATTAAATTATGCAATAAAATGAATTCCATATTGTTCAGATGTTTATATATTGTAGTCTATCTATTGTGTGATTCACTGAATAAATGCTGCTCTTATACTGGTGTTTGTTGTGGTCTCCATTTGATAATTCTGCCTGTGTTATGTGTAGGGTTTTTTAAAAAAACGTAAGTGCTATTTTTTATAATTATTTCTAATAATATTGCTTTAAATGAGTAAGCTGTAAACTGTGTTGGGGACCATGGCTGAAATGTGCAATTTTAAAAATAAAACAAATAAATATGTATATATGTTATTGTGTTTAAGGTCACCACTACCTTGTAGAGACAAAGGAGACAGGGGAAAGGTTCATTTCCTCCATACATATACCCACAGTTTGTACATGTTCAAAGTGTCTGTCACATTTCATTTCAAGCATATGCAAAGGTTTCCATCAAGAATTTTTCTTCCATATCTAACGATTCCTGGGGACAGGTTAAATTCAAAAGTAGCATGCACCAAATGCCACAAATTTCACTGATAAGGTCTAAGGTCCTTAGACTCCTTCTGGGAGGAAGGGCTGGATATAAATTTAATTAATAAACAAATAATAAATAATAAGCAAGTGAGGTTTTGATATCCTGGTATACATAAATCTTCTACAGTTTTTATACCAAAGTCAGTTCTGCTTTTTTCAGTTCATTCTCTGTTAGAGGCTTGATGATGTGAAGGAATTCCATAAAGTTTAGTTCTTCTATCAAATGATGAGAACTTCCCTTGGTTGTTCAGGAGATAAGCATACTTCATCTTGTTGTTTTGAGACATTCTGCTGTAGTTAAATTGACTGCTGCCATTTAAATCCACTTGAAATTAGCCAGTCAAAAATAGTCCTGTTACTTAAAATCCCATTTCAGTAAACTCTTAAAAAAAAAATTTCTTATTTTCAGTAAAGGGACACTAGAGGGCATTAACAGTTCTATCTAAATTGAGCTGCTGTTCCCGCTATACTATATATAGTGCACATTAACCTCATCAGCTTTGCCATAACTTCTTTTCCTCCCTCCTTTAGTAGTCAGTAGTCATTCCAACATCAGCATCCCGTGTGATTGACAGTGCAGGAGGGAAAGTTAATATGCAGCCCAACTTTTAAATAATAAGTAAATAATAAATGAAATTGACTCAGGCAGAATGCAGAAATTCTAAAGCAGGGGATAGAGGAGCCTGTGGCCCTCCAGGCATTGTTGGACTGCAACTCTCATCATTCCTGACCATTGACTATGTTGTCTGGGTCATTCTTTTCCCTTTGGCTTGCTAATACTGTATGCAGTCCAGGATAAGAGCAAGTACTGTGTCACCACCTAGGGCTATTGCCTTTGCTTTGCTCTGGGTTTGCGGCCTATTGCCGAAATAAACACAGACACCATTCATTGGGTTAAATCATGGGCCACTTTATTAAAACAGAGTCAGTTATAACCAATGAACCTACAGAGGGACAATCAAGTGAGGGGGAATTCTGCTGATCCAGGCGAAGCCTGCTTGCAGCTATAGGGCAACCAAACCTTGCCTGAGCCTGGGGCTGCCCTGTGCCAGGCCCCAGCTCTGGCCACACCCTGAAGATGTGTAGGGGGTCCAACCCGCATCACCGCCCCCTGGAGCCCTGAAACTCCGAGCGGATGAGGCACGTTGGCCCCAAAAGCGGCCCGTGTTCTGCTCCCGGGCCGTATAGCCCTGAGGTGCAGGCTCCCGGACCGCCAATCACCCCCAAAGGTGCCTAAAGGTGTCACCTAGCTGCCCTTTCCCTTTTAACCTTTCCCCCACGCTTCCTTGACCAGTGACCATTAAACTATTAAGCCAAAACAAACCAATTAGCCTATTAGCCCCTGCAGGCACCCGTGCTAACCCTTGACCCTCCCCTACAGCCACAGTGTGGAGTAGGCAAAAGAAACCTGCCAGCAAAGTGAGGCAGGCAGGCCAAAAATTCCTAGTCGGCCCCGTAGCGACCAAATTAATCACATTGCAGCCAAGGGAGGGTCGGGCAGGTGCCGCCAATCTTGCAGTGAGGGAGGGCGGCTGGCGGCACGGCCTTAAATGGCCATCTGCCGCCCCGCCTCCTTGCTGCGTGCTACGTCAGCGCGCCTGCGCGCTGCTTGCATGCACACACCCCAAGATGGCGGCCCGGCTTTGGCGGCGGCCGCAAACACGCCCCTTCACCCGGTAAGTGGGCACGGAACGGGGTTGCGGCCTATTGCCGAAATAAACACAGACACCATTCATTGGGTTAAATCATGGGCCACTTTATTAAAACAGAGTCAATTATAACCAATGAACCTGCAGAGGGACAATCAAGTGAGGGGGAATTCTGCTGATCCAGGCGAAGCCTGCTTGCAGCTATAGGGCAACCAAACCTTGCCTGAGCCTGGGGCTGCCCTGTGCCAGGCCCCAGCTCTGGCCACACCCTGAAGATGTGTAGGGGGTCCAACCCGCATCACCGCCCCCCGGAGCCCTGAAACTCCGAGCGGATGAGGCACGTTGGCCCCAAAAGCGGCCCGTGTTCTGCTCCCGGGCCGTATAGCCCTGAGGTGCAGGCTCCCGGACTGCCAATCACCCCCAAAGGTGCCTAAAGGTGTCACCTAGCTGCCCTTTCCCTTTTAACCTTTCCCCCACGCTTCCTTGCCACAAAAGGGGGACAAGCCTCTGCTTAGTCTCCCTTTACCCCACACCCGATAAGAATCTGGTGCACACCCCTCTGCAGGTCCATCAGGAAGATGTCATTGCCCCCGTCAGTCAAGTGCACGCCATCTGGCCTGAACAACTCCAGCCTATCGTGCTTGATCTCTGGGTGGTGTATGACAGAACCCCCCAGGCCCTTGATGGCCCTCTGAATCTGTCTATTAACCTTCTTCTGAGCCCTGCCCATTCCCCGTGGGTCACCAGCACAATTCCACGTCCTGCGCGGCAGGATGTCAGACCATACCAAGTGCACCCCCGGCCAGCGCAGCGCAATGGCCTGGAGGTCACTACATGCCTGTTCGATCAGGGCCTTGCCCTTCAACAGGCCCAAGTCATTACCTCCCAGGTGGAAGACCAGCACCTGGGGCACCGCCCGGTCCACAGCCGACTGGAACAAGGTAGGCAGGAGACCGTCCCAACGCATCCCCTGGTGCCCAAGCCACCGCACTGAGGCCCACTGACTGAGCCCCAGCTGCGTTCCAATGCGGGACTTCGCCGCCCTGCGGCCTGCCCAGAAAATCATGCTGTGACCGCAGAGGAGGATGCTCACTTGCTCTGATCTTTCCCAGCAGCCTGCCAAAAATGACAATAATTGCCATTAGCTGCTGGCCTCCTGCATCTCTGTTAGTGGTCTAACATAAGTCTTATATGCATCCGAGGACCACCTGCCCACTGCCTGTAGCTGCCTCTTGGAAAAACCCAGGTGGGCGGCCGTGGAGGCTGCTCCTATCCGGAAGGAGTGTGTCCCGAACTTGCGGGCATCCACACCTAGCCTATGGAGTGCTGCCTTTGTCACCGACCAAAATTGATACTTGGTAAGGGGCTGGAGGTCCCTATGCCTGAATAGGTACCCTGGCTGCATCCCCCAGGCTGCCAGAAAGATGCGCAGGGCCCTCACCGGGCAGAGTTCCTCCTGTTAGCATGGGGATAACACAATCAGACGACCCTTGTGGTGTTGGTCCGTCTTTGACTGCCTGAGTCGCAGGCGGACCCCCTCTGGCTCCCAGCTGAGATCAGAAACCAGAAGGGCCCGGAGGGAGCCATCCGTCTTAGAACCTGCCACTACCTCGCCTATTCGGAAGGCCCCAAAGAACAAGGTGAGGGCCGCAGCATGGTATAGCAGTGCCTCAAAATGGGAAGAACATAGAACCCTCCACTGTCCCTGCAGACCCAACAGTAGCTCTGGGAAAAAGGGGGCGCAGGCATCAGGTGTGTGTGGGCGCTCACGGGACCACCCCTCCAGCATCCGGCGGACCCTAAAGTCACCGGAGTAGTCCTGGAAGCCCCGTGCTTTCCCTAGGAAGGATAGACCGGAGAGCTTACCTCTGATGGTCCTGACTGAAAGTCCCCTCCGCTTCCCTTCCACGCAGAATTCCATAAGATGCTCCATGGGGATGGGCCACTCCTGGGTGTAGCCTCTGGACTCCCTGAAGCTTGCCAGGTCCCTACCTGCCCCCTGGTAGCTGGCCAAAGTGCTGGGTGCCACAGACAGGCTTATGGCCCGTTCTGATTCGGTCCTCCAATCTCCCATAGCGCTGGGGGTACCACGTCCGGCTGAGCCCTTGCCCACGGCGCCAGCTGGTGAAATCTCTCCATCTGGTTCCGTGATAGAGCATCAGCAATACTATTATCAATACCCGGGACATGGCGTGCAAGGAACTGTATATTATAGCGAAGACATTGGAGCACGAACACACGAACCAGCCGCATAACGCTGGGGTTTCTAGAGGACAGGGTGTTGATGACATGCACCGTAGGGGGGTTGTCGCACCAAAAGTGGACTGAGGAATTGCCCAGCTTGTTGGGCCAAAGGTGTACGGCCACGACAATGGGGAAGAACTCCAAAAAGGTCAGGTCTCTGGTCAGGCCAGCCTGCGCCCAGTTCTGTGGCCAGCTGCCATGACACCATGAGTCATGGAAAATGACCCCAAAACCGCGGGAACCTGAGGCATCGGAGCTCACCTGTAGCTCCGCTTCCAGCAGGCGATCCCTTCTCCATAAGGAGACCCCATTGAATTCCTGCAGGAAGGTGGACCAAACTGCCAGGTCCTCCCGGAGAGCGGCAGTAACATGCGTGTGGTGGTGGGGGCGTGATAGGCCCTCCATGGCATTGTACACGCGCCACAGGAATGCGCGCCCGGGTGCTACCACCCTGCATGCAAAGTTCATATGGCCTGCCAGCTGTTGTAGTGTGGCCAATGTCACCTTCTTTGCCCGAACCACCTCTGAGATTTTCCCCTTAAGGGCCACCAGCTTATCCTGTGGGAGCCTACAGCACTGGGCCACTGTATCGATCTCTATGCCCAGAAAAGTGAGGGTGGTGGAAGGGCCCTCAGTTTTCTCAGCCGCGAGGGGAACACCCAGTTCCCCCGCCATCCCCGCGAACTGCTCCATAAATGCCTGACAGGTGCCCGAGTCTGCAGGGCCCGCAAACAGGAAGTCGTCCAAATAGTGCACCACTGATTGCCGGCCTGCCCGTCTCCTGACTGCCCACTCCAAGAAAGAACTGAAGCGCTCAAAAACCGAGCATGAGATGGAGCAGCCCATAGGCAATGCCCTATCCACATAATATTTGCCCATGAAGGCAAAGCCTAACAGCTCAAAGTCCCCTGGGTGCACAGGGAGGAGACGGAAGGCAGATTTGATGTCACACTTTCCCATGAGGGCGGCCATCCCGCAGTCCCTAACCATACGAACTGCGCAGTCAAATGACGTGTAGCGGACAGAGCAGAGGTCTGATGGGATGAAGTCATTTACTGACCCACCCTGGGAAAAGACAGGTGGTGTATAAGGCGAAATTCGCCTGGTGCCTTCTTGGGCACGAGGCCCAGCGGGGAAACTCTGAGTGAAGGGATGGGTGGTGCCGTAAAGGGGCCCAGAACGTGGCCTGCCATGACCTCCTTTCCAATTTTCTCTCCCACAACTGATTCCATGCCTGCCACTGATTTGTGGTTGCGGGACATGAAGTGGTGCCTGGGGCCCGAATAGGGGATCCGAAAACCCTCTGTAAAGCCCTGGAGCAAAAACTGGGCGTCTTGGACTCGGGGGTAAAGGCAGAGCAAGTACTGGAGTTCAGGGAGTTTAACTGGACTGGGGCCCCTTTCCTTGAGCTGCGCTAGCAGCTCCCAGTCTCCTTGCGCCAGCTGAGTCCCTGTTCCCACCTCTGAAAGGGCGGCCCCTGGGGCAGGCAGCGCAGGAGTGCGGACCCCCGCAGATTGCGCACTCGTGTCGGAACCTGCAGGGGGTTCTGTTAAAGGTTAGGTATGCGCAGGTGCCATGATATATTATTTTTGATGTCTGTATACTCATTAATCTTTTATGTAATATTGCAGTTGTGTGCCAGCTTTTATGCTATAAAAATGTCTCTTGTGCCCAATGGGAGTGTTCAGTCTGACACTAGCTACTGCAGAGCTGTGTGGCTGATCCACTTTTATTGGGAATACTTGGCTGTATGCTTGTAAGTTTATTTATTTATTTATTTATTATTTCGATTTATATACCGCCCTTAGCAAAAGTAGCTCTCAGGGCGGTGAACAAACAAAGTAAAATACAATATATCATAATAAAAACCACAAAAACATATACAAACAAACAACAAAAAACACAATAAAAACGAAATACAGCACAAATTAAAGAAAATACAGATTAAAAGATTAGAAAGGTTAAGAAGATTAGAAGATTAAAATGCCTGGGAGCATAAAAAGGTCTTTACCTGGCGCCGAAAAGATAGGAGTGTAGGCGCCAGGCGTACCTCTTCGGGGAGGCTGTTCCACAACTCAGGGGCCACCACAGAAAAGGCCCTAGATCTGGTAACCACCCTCCGGGCTTCCCGATGGGTTAGTACCCGGAGGAGGGCCTTAGATTCTGAACGAAGTGAACGGGTAGGTTCGTAGCGAGAGAGGCGTTCCACAAGGTATTGAGGTCCCACGCCGTGTAAGGCTTTATAGGTAAGAACCAGCACCTTGAATCTCGCCCGGAAGCAAATAGGAAGCCAGTGCAGACGCGCCAAGACAGGTGTTATATGCGAAGACCGACTGGTCCTCGTCAATAGTCTGGCAGCCGCGTTCTGCACCAGCTGAAGCTTCCGAACTGTCTTCAAGGGCAGCCCTACGTAGAGCGCATTACAGTAATCTAATCTTGAAGTTACCAGAGCATGAACAACGGAGGTGAGGTCGTCCCTGTCCAGATAGGGGCGTAGTTGGGCTACCAGACGAAGATGGTAAAATGCATTCCGTGCCACCGAGGCCACTTGGGCCTCGAGAGACAAGGAAGAGTCGAAAAGAACCCCCAAACTACGTACCTGTTCTTTCAGGGGGAGTGTAACCCCATCCAGAACAGGGTGAACATCCACCATCTGAGCAGGGAAGGCGCTCACCAACAGTGTCTCGGTCTTGTCTGGATTGAGTCTCAGTTTATTAGCTCTCATCCAGTCCATTATCGCGGTCAGGCAACGGTTCAGCACATCAACAGACTCACCTGAAGAAGATGAAAAGGAGAAATAGAGCTGCGTGTCATCAGCATATTGATGGTAACGCACTCCAAAACTCCTGATGACCGCACCCAGCGGCTGCATGTAGATGTTGAAAAGCATGGGGGACAAGACCGACCCCTGGGGGACTCCACAATGGAGAGTCCATGGTGTCGAGTGATGTTCCCCAAGCACTACCTTCTGGTGACGATCCGCGAAATAGGAGCGGAACCACTGCCAAGCAGTGCCCCCGACACCCAACTCCGCGAGTCTCCCCAGAAGGATACCATGGTCGATGGTATCAAACGCCACTGAGAGATCAAGGAGAATCAACAGAGTCACACTCCCCCTGTCCCTCTCCCGACAAAGGTCATCATACAGGGCGACCAAGGCTGTTTCGGTGCCAAAACCGGGCCTAAAACCGGATTGAAACGGATCTAGATAATCGGTTTCATCCAAGAGCGCCTGGAGCTGGCTGGCAACCACCCGTTCCAAAACCTTGCCCAAAAAAGGGACATTCGCCACCAGTCTATAGTTATTCAAATTGTCTGGGTCCAAGGAGGGTTTCTTTAAAAGAGGTCTCACTACTGCCTCCTTGAGGCTACCAGGGACTACTCCCTCCCTCAAGGAGGCATTAACCACTTCCTTGGCCCAACCGGTGGTCCCAGCCCTGCTAGCTTTCACTAGCCAAGATGGGCAAGGATCCAGAACAGACGTGGTTGCCCGAACCATTCCAAGCACCTTGTCCACTTCCTCAAGCTGCACCAACTGAAACTCATCCAATAAAGAAGGACAAGGCCGTGCTCCGGACACTTCAATAGATTCATCTGTCACAACATCAGAGTCAAGATCCCTGCGGATACATGCGATCTTATCTTGAAAGTGTCCAGCAATTTCATTGCAGCGGGCTTCAGATGTTTTCGTAGTATCGTGGGGGCCAGAGTGTAAAAGCCCACGCACGACTTTGAAAAGCTCCGCTGGGCGGCATAGGGATGATCTAATAGAGGCAGCAAAATAAAGCTTCTTTGCTGTGCTTACCGCTTTTGTATACAACTTATTGGTGGCACTTACCAAGGCATGATTGTATCCACTGGGAGTTTTCCTCCATCTGCACTCCAGCCTCCTCCTCTCATGTTTCATCACTCTCATCTCCGGGGTATACCACGGAGCTGTATGAGCTCTACACCGGAGGGGGCGCGCGGGAGCGATCAAAGTTTACTCAATAAATTTTAACTCTTTGTAAGCAAACCTCACGTCTGCATCTCATTTCTGGTAACCCAAACAACCTGAAGGTACACAATCTTAGATCAGCCTTCCAGGTGTTCTGGTGCCCTCCAGATATTTTGGATTGCAACTCTCATCATCCTAGGCCACTGGCCATGCTGGCTGGGATTTATTGCACATTTGAAGGGTACCAGGTTGGGGAAGACTGTCTTAAATGCTATAGAAAAGATCATTTTTGCACATCTGTACCTGTTTCTGTATCCCACACTGTTCTAGATAAAAAGACAATAATGGTCAAAGTCAGCCACCAAGCGGTTGATGACATGACCATGTTTAGTTCAAAGAGTCTTCACAGGATGGCACATATGACATAGTCTATTCAGGTTTTTGCCCTGTTGCCAATAATGAAGATATTCCACCTAAGAAAGAAGAAGATATTCAGGATGGAATAAAAAATGCAATGGCAGGATCTAAGGACCAATTAACACAATGTTTTTGTTTATGTGCTCTGACAACCAGGTGATGCACCTGCTGCTCATGCTTCATGTTATATGTGAAGGTGAAGTTGCATTGAGAGTGGCAGGGCAGAAGGCAGGGAGCCCAACAGTACGTGGAGCCAGAGTCAATGACAGGCGGAGGCAACTCATAAGTAAATAAGAAGACAGGCAGGTGGGAACAGACCAAGTTTGGTGGAGCAGTGCCCTGTTTGCCCTAATGGACTAGTTTCCTCTACTTGGGAACTGGGAACTGTAGTTTGTTAAGAGTTTCCTGGACAGTGGGATTGATTGTTAAACCACTCAGAATTATAGCTCTGTGAGGGCAATAGGAGTCTCCTAACAATTCCCTCTACCCTTTACAAGCTACAGTTCCTAGGATTCTTTGGGGGAAGTCATGACTGTCTAAAGTGGTATAATACTGCTTTAAATGTATAGTGCAGATGGGGTCATTGCACATAAAATGTAAGTTGTATTCTTTATCTGGCTGCTTAGGTGCACTGTTTACATTAGATGGGCAATACATATATCACCCTTCTAGCACTCATGTACCAGTCAAGGTGGCTTTCAACAGTTAGGGACTTACAAATCCATAATTGGGGATACAGAAAAACAGAACTGGATGGAACTGGAGGAGGAGTTCTTGAGAGAGTTGACAAAATGAGAAGGGAAAGAGATAGAATACTATAGGCAAGGACTCTGAGGAGGCAAAAGAGGCTAGGAGTAGATGAAGAGATAACACGAGAAGAGGTGTGACAAGGGAGGCCAACTTCGCACGGCCAAATTTCAGGTTTTGGTGGACTCCAGGCAAGAAACCTGTAGTGGGCTTCTCCCGCAAACACACACAATCCTTTCCTTCATACACACACAGGTCTTGGCTTGTTCACTACCATGATCATTGCAGTGGATGGCATGGTTGAAAGTTGTAAGAAGTACTACTGTATAGATAGGCTGGCTGGCCTGGAGCTCACTCCTTCCTAGGCCTCCCCTTCCTTGGCCGTGCTGGTGGTAGGGAGCAGCCACAGACTGGGGAAATCATAGCTTCAGTTGGGGTAATGGAGAATTTTTATATATCCACACATATAAACATAGATATAAGAAGATATAAAATCACAAGGAACTAAGCAAAAAAGGCCCACAGACTTTTGGGACCCCTACAATCCAGGCTCATAGAGAAGCAAGTTCAGCTTGAACTTCTCAACCCTTGAGATGAAGCAAGCAGGCCTGTGTATGATTAACTTTTGATTAATGAGCATATTGTTTATGAGCAAGCACGGATGTAGTAAGAATGCAACAAGTGCAGGATGTGCTGGTTAGATCTTCCCATGGTAAAGATGGAAGGTTTTAGTTAAAATTTTGGAGAATTCACATATTCCTATTATATGTTTTTTATATAGGTATAGATATATAAAATATATTCAGAGAACCCTAAAATCCTGTACCTAAGGCCTTGATAGCAGGCAATGATCAATTCACCTTGCTCCGAACTTCTGCCTGTGCCAAAATCAGCTTGTGTGTGACTGAGTTTAATTAATGAATATAGTGTTCAAACCAAATGAGCACATAATCTATGATTGATATATTATACTGTTTGATCCTGGGAAACTAATTGTTAGTGAAAGAAAATGGTTGGCAAGTATATTTTTGTTTTAGTATTCGATAGAGCAATAGCTCTGATTACTGGAGTAACTTTGTAACAGTATTAAAGTTAGGAATGAGAAAAACTCAGAGTTTTAATAGTGATTTCTAAAATAACCCAATGTGCTTAATTTCACTTTTGATAAATAGAATACAACTTTGGAAGTGAGTTTTCATGGTAAAAAGGTATTTTTAGATAGTTTGCCTTTTCAATTCTTCTGGGGCTGAGAGATAGTGGCTGGCTCAGAATCACCCAGTGCTTTTTATTAAGTGTGTGATTTTCAGTCATAGTCCAGCATTATAATCATAACTCTTCTCTATAGCTATGCAGTTTCTTTAAGCAGGAGTGGGATTTCTAAGAAAATATAAGAAATAAGAACCCCTATAGCAAACTAATAAAACTGTGGTGCTCATGAACTTCCAGTCACCCTAAGTTGACCGAGCCAAACCCAGCCTGGTATCGTTAAGGAACATGTTGTAATATCTCCAGGTGTACCTGGGTTAGCCTGGCCGATCAAGAACAATGGTAATAGAAAGTACTGGGTGCTTGAAAGCCCATTCACAATAGTAGAATGTAGTGCATGGTAGTAACTGGTTTCAACTGGCCTGGAAAAAGCATTAGTCATGGGGGACAGCAGAACAATGGTGATATTAGTAAGACAGACAGAAAATTGGAATAAGAAGTATATTAAGACAATTACAAATTACCTGTACATGTGTTAATGTAACTAGAGAGTAGAATTACCTAATGTTTTCTGATCGGTTTGGAAAGATTGCAGAGAGGAGGAACTGTTGAGTTATGTGAGAAGGAACTTGTGGGATTGGTGAACTAATGTCACATGCGTATTTAGTACTGTATAAAAGAGCCATGCAGACTGTGCCTCACTGCAATCCTATGCTGACCCTGCCTACCTTTTTGCTTCAACCTTGTGTCTTCAAATTTCTTGAAGGACCCCAGTCTAAAGAACCCAAAAATTCTTCAGCAGGGGCAGCTGCTGCAGAGTTCACTTCACATGCCCTCTTCTCCCCACCACAATAGGAGCAGTGGTGGGACTGACAATAAAGGCAGCAGTGGAGACACCATCAGTATTGCTGTGCCACCAGGCTTGTGAGACATGAGCAGGTGGGGGGGGTTCTGAGGAATGAGGTATCTGGCTTTCCCTCCATATTTAAAAGAATTGGTGGGCATTGCAACATGACACCTGCTTCCTACTGGCTGCTAAGTAGCTTCTGGAGCAAGTGAGAAATAAGAGCCTAACAAAGACAGAGGTACTTAGTGTGGTGCTTTGTGGTAGGCCTCTTGCTGGGCCAGACCTGGAGAATCCAGCAGCTGCCCAACTTTGCCAACTAATGAAAATGGGCCTGAGATACAGACCCCTTTCAAAACTAGGGCTTAGTTTGGCATATTAGTTCTTCAAATAACAAAGGGATAATTCAAATCTTATGGAAGTGGGTGTGAGCTGTTTACACATAGATGCAGTTAGGAAGGAACCATACGGGTTGGGCAAATTGTATGGTTCCTTCTCATGTCAGTATTGCCAGCTGATATCATCATCATCATCACCTATGTGTATGTCACCTTTCCATAGTAAATCATGCTCAAGGCAAATTCACTAAATTGCAAAATATAATGAAATTTAAACAGCCAAACAATTTAATGAAAATATCTCACTAAGAAAAATATAACAAAACTACACTCCCCTTATAATTAATCATATATATGTAATTCATCCATCCCATGTTATTCCTTCTACAGATATTGCCACAAGGAACTGGCTTCCATGTTTCTGTGGTAATGTATGAATTGTCTCTTAGGCATCATATCAAATTGAGTGGCAAAAGCACCTTGTGACTTCAAATAATGTTAATCAGGCCATTGCTCAGCTGGGGAGAAGCAATAAACAATAAAGACCAGAAGAATAGCCAAGTCAGGAATTCATTATAATGATACAGTCAGTATAATGATCTATGGAGATGGGTAACCTGATCATAGTGACAGCAATGTGAAAAGCGTTTAGCAGAGATGTTTTGAATAATTAGGGAGGGAAAACACTGTTGGAAGATCAGCAAGCAAAGTAGAGATTACTAGTGAACTACTTTCTGTAGAATAAGTCAGCTTCTCATTTTTCCTTGCCTTGGATAGAAAATATTTTAAAATTTCTTTTTTTTAATGAGAAATGCAATTAATTTTGTAAATATAGGTGTCAAAGCCCAGAGGATGTAAAAGCCTCACTGTGGAAATCAATCCTTTTATAACTGTACTTGTCTACACAGTTATACGCAAAGATGTTTCCTTGTCTCCTTTCATGAATATGAAATAGTAAAAGATGCTAATAAATTACTTATAAAAACAGTTCTAGAGTATATTTCTGATCTCTGTTTTCAGTTTAGCTTGTCAGTTTACCTCTGTATAGATAAAATGCCACCATATGTTCCCTAAAGGTCCTGCCAGCTGACCAAAAAATTATTTTCAGATTAAGAAATTAAAGATGCAATCCTGATCCAATGATCTAATGAAGTCAATGACAGAAGTGCCTTTGATTTCAATTGAGCCAAAGATTGCACACTAAAGCCTTGGCAAAAATTCAAGCCAGTTTCCTTCTATAAAAAAGGGTAATAGGGAATATAAACTAAATAGTATTAGTATTATTAGTATTGTATTGATTAAATTCCAGAAAGTGCAGAGACTTCCACCTTGTAAGATCAGTGAGAAAGAGATATCTATATGATACGATCATGACTAAGATGTCTATCATTTATTTAAATATAAACATGGCATTAATGAAATGCAACAGTTTGGTGTCACACTAGATAACTTTCAAATATTGGCTACATTTCATGGAGTGAGTTGAGATAAAACCCTTTCAAGATTTTTCTTTGCATATTCCTTTCTTCTCTATAAAACAAGGGGAAATTGCCTAGAATCTGGGATCTTGGCCAAGTAATGATAGACATATATTGGTCTGAAATAACCATTTTGTGCATTATTATTCATCACTGATGTGATGCACACAATAAATCAACTCTATCATTATCATACTGTTCAGTACAGTTACTTGGATGTAGTTTCACAGAGATCATTGGGACTTGTGTCTTAGTAATAGTTTAATATCAGAGTGTAATGGTATATCAGTTCCTACCTTTCTTTTCCAGAAATACTGGTAGCTCTGGATTATATCGGGTAGTAACTAATCTTCTGTCAAGTCTATATTACACTGACATTTGGTAAAGTGTACTACAAAGATTGGCAAAGTATCCTGCTTTACAGAAGTCAGTCCTTGATTTGAATGGCTGTCCAGTCTAAGTCCAGTTTAAAGATAAGAACCATAAGAAGTGGGGTGGTGGTGGCTTGTAGATGTCCATCAATGGCTACCAGCTGGGCAGTGGACTGAGCAAGACACACAGGTCACCTGATTACAATATTCTCATCTATGGTATGTATTGCATTTCTATTTAAATTATACCAATTATTTCTGAATTTGCATCTATAAAGTGTCATTTGCATAACATTTGCATATCTGTGTCCTCTTTTGTCCTTTTTTGTGTGTGATGCATTTCCTCTATTTTGGCCATAGGTAAGTGACCACCCTAATAGAATTCCTATCATGCTGCTGCTAATATATTCCTCCTGAAAGCAGGAAGTCAACTGCTATACACAATTGTTTGCTTGATCATTAGACATAGGAATCAGTCTCTGCAGATTGTATTATAAGTTGTAGAGAGCAAATGTGCTTCTATGGCATTTTGTCAAATGGGGCCCTAATTCTGAATCAACTATTAATGTATGTAAAAATGATTACAGTAGTCATTTATTTTACTGTCTTTCTTGCAGGGAAAATTAATCTCTTCAATAGATAGCGCTGGTATATGTAGGGCTAATTGCCATATAATACCAAGACTTTTACAGAAAGTAACCTTTTCCCTTTCTACGGTTATTTATTTATTTATTATTATTTATTTATTTGTTGAATTTCTATACCGCCCGACTAGCATAGGTCTCTGGGCGGTGTACAACAGAGGAATATAAATATACACAATAAAATCCAATAATTCAGTGCAAGGAACATGTATGTAGGCATCCACAAATCTAAAATCAGTTAAACATATTTAAAAGACTAAAATAGACTAAAATGCCTGAGAAAAGAGGAAGGTTTTATTGTAGAGAAAGGGCAAATGGAAGATCCATATTTTGAACCAGGCCAAGATTGCCTTACCCAAAACAGATAGGTTGGGTAACCCCATAAAAATGTGCAATAGTAAAAGAAAAGGCTGGTTGTCTTTGATTCACTAGGAGAGTTAAACATCCATGATCTGAAAAGAAAAACAAAAAGATGATGATAATGGTCTTAGTATCTCAGTCACATAGCAACTGTGTTGTATCCAACTGTGATGTTATGCTAGCAGAAAGCAGTTCTGTTTGCACAAGACATGGCACTTGATTTCACCCAGTTCACCTTATCAAACACAGTCTCCCATAGCACCCCAAATCCTGCTGTTGAGGGATTCTCTGGAACAGTATAGGATATGACATAAAGGGCCTCTGTAGGGGGGATGGGGAGCTGGTGGAAAATGAGTGCTTTACCTATATGGGCAGAAGCACTGTCTGCTAATACAAAACCAGGGTTGGATATAACCCATATTCATAAAACAATACTCCAATTTTGGAACAATTTTAACTAAAGATGTTCTGTCAATAATAAAGTAGCAAGAGGCCCACCAAAAGTTGAGCAAGTATATGAAAATATGGCCACAATCAGAAATGTGTGAGTTCTACAAATAAAACTAAAATGCACCTAGGCAATATATATTCTCTGGAGAAAAAAGAGGGGGGAGACCCCAAGATGCTGAAAAAAGGGGATTCTTGAAATGAAAATCCAAATAAGTTTTATTTTAAAAAAAGCCCATTTTTTAATAAAACTTATTTGGATTTTCATTTCAAGAATCCCCTTTTTCAGCATCTTGGGGTCTCCCCCCTCTTTTTCCTCTAGTTTTATCTTGGATGCTTACCACCCTCGTTGCTTAATATATATTCTCTGCCAAGAAAAACTGGTTTCTGCTACCTTATCTAAAAATGTGTAATTTCACTTATTTTGCACAATCTATGATGGTTACTATCTTGATTTATTTGGTTTTGTTAAGTGCGTGGAGGGGGGCAAAAGAGCTGGTAAAAGGCACTCCTAGCCACGGAGGTCACCTGGGCCTCTAGCAACAAAGATGGATCCAGGAGCACCCTCAGACTACGAACCTGCTCTTTCAGAGGCAACACGACCCCATCTAAAGCAGGCAACTGACCAATTATCTGAACTTGGAAACCACCATCCCACAGCGCCTCCGTCTTGCTAGGATTCAGACTCAGTTTATTGGCCCTCATCCAGCCCACCACCGAGTCCAAGCAGCGGTCCAGGGCTTGCATGGCCTCTCCCAATTCAGATGTTACAGAGAAACAGAACTGGGTTTCATCAGTGTACTGCTGACACCTTGCCCCAAATCTCCTGAAGACTGGTCCCAGAAATCTAAATTCTACCAAAGCAAAGGGGAAAAAAAAATATTTAGCTGGAATGATAAGTATACAACATTTAATATATACACAGATTAAATATATTGTAGAAAACAATATAAATACAAATACAATGTTGAAAATAAACCCACGAGGGGCAAGGCCTTTTTAGTGGTGATGCTATGATTCCGGAACACCCTTCCAACTAGATTGCATCTCTATGCTCCTTTTGTCAGAATCTGAAAACATAACTTAAAAAAAACTTTTAATGTTTGTTTTATTCTTATTTTGCCTCTGTTTTAGTCTTAGGCTGCAATCCTAAAGCCACTTACCACAGAGAGTAAGCCTCATCAGACATAGTGGGATTTACTTCTGAGTATATAGGATTGCACAACATGTTTTAATTGTATCTTGTGAGTTGAATGGCTGCCTTTGATTCTATTTCTTTGCTTTAATGGTATTTTATGGCTCTGTATTTTGTTTATATTGTTACCTGCTCTGATTACAAGAGTAGAACAGTGAGATAAAAATATATATTATTGTAATTATTACATTAAATCATGCATTTTGAAGTCAGAAATGTGTTCCCACTTTTTCACTTAAAATTGTCCACCTGCTGGTAAAGCGCAGTGCAAGTGTGTGCATGCCTCAAAGCATCAGTTCTAAGATTTCTTTGCCCTCATTCAGTTGGATGTGTCATATGGTCTTTGGCTGAGCCAGGATGTTTCTTGTTTAAAAAAGCCCATTTTAGCCAGACCCTCATTTTCTTTCCATAGTCTTGATTGGCCACTGACAATACCATTACAGGGTGATGCTAAGTAACTATGGTAAATGCTGTCTTTATCAATAAAGCTCAGATGAATGACTTGAGAGAGGCAACAGCAGATAAAGGAGTAAATGATGTCCATGGAAACCAATAGGATTTCCTCCAGCTGGTTGATAATAATCCTTACTAAAAGAGCTTGCAAAAAAGAAAGAAAAGTCCCAACCCCTTTTTGCTTGATTTATGTTCTCACGTATAACAGGTTTGTGTTCATTAATGCAGGCATGGAGAACCCTTTTCAGCCCAAGGGCCACATTCCCTTCTGGGCAACTTTCCAGGGGCTGCATGTCAGTATTAGGCAGACCAGAAGCAAAAGTAGGTGGAGCAATTAATGTAAGTTTAACCTTTATACAGTGGACTAGTTTCTCTACACACTTATACACTCCTTTTCATTCTTCATCCAGGCAAGCAAAAGACATTATCACAGTTCAATTTTAGTCAGATTTAAACACTCAAAGAGGGTGTGAAGTAGGGCCAGTGCAGTGACATGGCCTGGGGAGAGGGGCTGTGGTTATGAAGCAGTGTGGTGCAGAGAGAACTCCTAGGGCCAAATAGAGAGGCTGCATTTGATGTCTGGGGCCTGAGGTTCCCCACCCCTGCATTATTTCATCTTCATAGACCCTATGACAGAGAGCAATGAGTCACACTGCAATATTGTGAGGTTTAAAAAAGAAAACTATTTGGAAATGTTGGAATCAGATGGACTGTAATGCGCAGCCCACTAGGACATTCTCCTGGGCAAACACCCAAATAACAGGGAGCCATATAAGTGTTAGAAGACAGCTTCTTTACAACATAATGTATGACAACAGCATATGTATCTATTTGGACATACTGCTGGGAAAATTCAGTTTCCTCAGCCTCACTTGTATAAACAAGTTTACGTATTGCGCTGGTTTAATTTCCCACTGTTCTCTCCGAATGCTTTTAAAACCTCCTAGTAACTGGTGTAGTAGGCTTAGGCCTATACTAGAGAGAGGGTGAACTTTTAATTCAGATGGTTGGCTTACTAAAGGGATCTATGTACATAAGATAATACTGCTATTTACATGGGGGTCTTCAGAGTGCTTGATGACAGTTTTTGAAGTCTCAGGAGACGCTGTTGATGGTACTAGCCTTTAAGTGGCTTTCACCTCAGATCAAATTCCCTAAACCCACGCACCAGCCAAATACAACCACAACCCAGTCCACTACTGGGGACAATCTGCCTCTGAACCCCAAAGCTCCTCTGGTTGTACTTGGGGCTGCTTAGACAGTTTAGCCAACAAAACCCACTTGTGTAACCTTTTTCTGGTATGACCATTACACACTGGCTCCCTTCTCCTGATCTTCATCAGTCACATATTAGTAACACATTGGATATTAATATTCAAGCCTCAGTTTTCTCTTGTCTTTTTCCTCACACCTCCCTAATCAGCTCTCTTTCCCAACTCCTCAACTGACAGATCCCAACCAACTAAATTCAATGGTCCTCTTTGCTGACAGCACTCTCAATGGAACCTCTAGCCAATCAGAGTCTCCTGTCACCCAGACCAAGCAGAATTAATTTACTTGATCTAGCTCCCCACCTAACACATTCTGAAAGCAATCCCCCCCTCCCAGAATTTGTCACCCAGCAGTTACTGCTAAGCAGGCAGTAACAATAAAAAGCCTTGAACTTGAAAGGACAGTCATAGAGGTCACAAAATATGTTTTCTTCAAAACACAAACATAAACAGACCTATATACAACATTTCTCCATACACATGCATATTCTATGATGCATGTCAGGAGGTTATGAATTGATCATGGCTTCTTAATGTGTGTAACACAGCTAAATGGACAAGTGTATGCTAACTGTACATATAAATGTACATGAAATGTACATGTGATTTCTTACTTGAAAGTCATATCCATTAGGAAATTGTCATATGTAAAGATTACCTTAAGGTCAATTTATATGATTGCTTTTTTGGGGCTGACATTTTTATGTGGTAAATGGTCATATGAATAGACATCACAACCCTCCAGACTCATGATCAACTACAATTCATTCACATTCTTTTTCTTCTTTATTTCCATGTTGCTAAGTCCAGAGATCCACATATTTTGACCTGCATTGGTAGACAAGCATGATTTCTGCTTGACAGGGATCCTGCCCCTCACTCAACTTGGGGAGGGGTCAAGTCTCATCCCTGATGTAGCTCTGAGCTTTGGAGACACTCTGAAAGCTTCTGTAGCTCAGAATGATGTTGGGAGAGTGCAAGACGTTCTCCTGAGCCTGGAGAAAGGTAAGAGCTCTCTCTGACCTCATGTTGCACTTGTCTCTGTAGATTAAAACATGTGCTTATCAGTGGTGAGCTGGCAAGTGTACTTGGGACCCCCAGCTATTTTTTTAAAAAAAGGCTGCAAAGTTAACAGAAGAGGTGCTAATGATATCTTTCAGCATTTAGCTCAATGGACCATTCATGCTTCAAACTCTATTCAGACATATAAATGAATGATGATTCCTTGCATTTCTATTTAATAGTCCCTGATACAATTTTGTATAGTTAATATTTCATAGTTTGTACAGCCAGGTGATTTATGTGCACAAAAAACCTATTGCCCCCCTTATATTGTCAGCTGGATACAACACACAGATTTAGATTCCTTTCTTCTTTCTCTTTAATCTTTTAATCTCTCCTCAGAATCTCTTAATATCTGCCAGTGATTAATCTCCCTGTTAGAGCACACTTCTTTCTCCCAGCGCATGAGAAGACAGCTCGGCTCTGTTACTAATACATAATTTAGTTTATGCTTGTATGGCCATTATAATGAAATATAATCACTATGTTTTTTCTTTGAAAATGGAGGGATTTTCTTCTACTTTGCCTATGCATATTTTAGTTCAGTCACTCAGCCTCTTCTAGGATCTTAGACCTTAAAAAATACCTTTAATTTTTTTTAAAAAATGCTTTATTTCCTGTCAACGACACCTTTCTCCCCTTCCCCAATCCTGACAGCTGCAATGCTTTCAGACTATTTGGCTTGGTATTTCTAGGCACTCTTTAATAGCCCTCACTGAGTTGATTGTTTTTGTGTGCAGAGAACAAAAAGGGATTGCGAAGAGCTCCAAAAAGACCTCTCCAAACTGAGTGAATGGGCGGAAAAATGGCAAATGCAATTCAATATAAACAAGTGTAAAATTATGCATATTGGAGCAAAAAATCTTAATTTCACATATACGCTCATGGGGTCTGAACTGGCGGTGACCGACCAGGAGAGAGACCTCGGGGTTGTGGTGGACAGCACGATGAAAATGTCGACCCAGTGTGCGGCAGCTGTGAAAAAGGCAAATTCCATGCTAGCCATAATTAGGAAAGGTATTGAAAATAAAACAGCCGATATCATAATGCCGTTGTATAAATCTATGGTGCGGCCGCATTTGGAATACTGTGTACAGTTCTGGTCGCCTCATCTCAAAAAGGATATTATAGAGTTGGAAAAGGTTCAGAAGAGGGCAACCAGAATGATCAAGGGGATGGAGCGACTCCCTTACGAGGAAAGGTTGCAGCATTTGGGGCTTTTTAGTTTAGAGAAAAGGCGGGTCAGAGGAAACATGATAGAAGTGTATAAAATTATGCATGGCATTGAGAAAGTGGATAGAGAAAAGTTCTTCTCCCTCTCTCATAATACTAGAACTCGTGGACATTCAAAGAAGCTGAATGTTGGAAGATTCAGGACAGACAAAAGGAAGTACTTCTTTACTCAGTGCATAGTTAAACTATGGAATTTGCTCCCACAAGATGCAGTAATGGCCACCAGCTTGGATGGCTTTAAAAGAAGATTAGACAAATTCATGGAGGACAGGGCTATCAATGGCTACTAGCCATGATGGCTGTGCTCTGCCACCCTAGTCAGAGACAGCATGCTTCTGAAAACCAGTTGCCGGAAGCCTCAGGAGGGGAGAGTGTTCTTGCACTTGGGTCCTGCTTGCGGGCTTCCCCCAGGCACCTGGTTGGCCACTGTGAGAACAGGATGCTGGACTAGATGGGCCACTGGCCTGATCCAGCAGGCTCTTCTTATGTTCTTATGTTCTTAATGATTCCAAGTACAAAGGACTGTTATTCGAATACTCCTGTGAAGCACTGTGGCTTTGAGCTACATTTTAATAACCGTTTTAAACCTGACTCACTATCAATCTCCCAGCATTCTTTGCTGTACCATGGCAACACCAGAAACAGTCTCCTATTGCAGTAGTGTTGCTGTGGGATGTGCTGGTGGAAAAGGTGACAACCTCCACAGATTTACTCAGTGTATGGTCGTCCATCCTAGGGCTTTGTGTATGAAGTACTGTATTGTGACAGTGGGCTTTCATTGGCCATTGTGAAAGTTTGAATGAGAGGTGAAAATGGGATATCTTCTGTCCAGGAGACGATATGGTTTAGGCAGGCTACCCACTCTCAGCTTATTTGAGGGCACCCTGCTCTTTGGGGGGCTGAGAAGAAATATTTTCAAGCTGGGACTGATTGGCCTGCATGTGTTGGATTTTTCTCCTTCCCCTTGGGTATTTCCCCCTGGTTGGTAAGCTGACTCTGATAATCTGACTGTTTGGGTTGCACAACTTGCAGATTCTGTCATGGGGGGAGGAGTTAAGAAGGGGCCCTGTGCTATAATTAGGAAAGGAAAGAGCTGGAGAGCAATTTAGCTGCTTAATTTTTGCTACTCATTGAGCTTGCTGCTCCTTTCATTAGTTTTTTCATGAGAAACGTCTTCAGATGTTTGGAGAACAAGAGGAGAAAGGGTGTCAGTTTTTGAGAAAAAATGTGATTGAGACAAGATCAATGATTCTGAAAAGGTTTCCTACACAGATATCCATGATGCATGTATTTAAGAATCTGACTTGGGTTGAAAAATGTCAAACTGCAACTTCACTCAAAATATTCTCCAGGTTAGCTGTAAAATAAATCCTGAGCTATAAGCCTAAGCTTGCAAAGGAGTAAGTACCACTGAATTCAATACAGTTGGGTTTTGAATAAAAGGATTTAGGTTTAGGATATAGATTTTGGTTAATGTTCCTTTCCCCTTTCTATTCTAGGTCCTGATGACTATAAGCCCCAATAAATGCCACCTTCTGGCCTTGAATGTCATCTCAGCAGGAACTGCATATGGTTTTGGGTGCTGAGTTCTGTACAGCTATTTGATCACAGAACAGTGCACCGGATATCAGGAAACCCAAGAAAAACTGAAAAGATAAAACAGGAGTGTGTGCGCTGAGGACTATTTGTTGCTGACAAAGATCAAAACCAGAATTTTTTGGACACAAATCAAGGGAAAACAAAGTTTGTTTGGAAAAGAGGATAACTGAAGGGAGTGTGCCAGAGAAAAGGTCAAGAGGAAGTTAAAGGAAAGGTGACTTGTGTCTAGGGTTTCTGAAAACCTTGAATTAGCACATTAAGGCTCAATATTAATGCAAAGAGCCATCTGCTTTATGAAACACCTCCTATCGGGCTACATGTTTACAAGCAGTTGAGAAATTCTAGTCAAGCTTGCTGGACTGCAGCTTCCCTCCTCCCCAGTTCCTGCCTCGCCTTATTTCCAGCTCTTTAGCATCTGTCTTGCTCCATCCAGGTTCTCTTTCTGTTCTCCAGATTAGCCTTCCCCAGCCTAGTATCCTCCAGATGTTTGGGGACTACAGTTCCCACCAGCCTCAGCCAGCACAGCATCCCAAACAGCTGGAGGACACTAGATTTGGGAAGGCTGCTCCAAATTGGCACATATTGCTCCAAAGAACTGGATTTTCTGATATGGTGTCAGGCTTCAGTAGGGTGTGTGCTTCCAGTTACTGGGTATGATCCAAAGAGGCAAAGCCAGCAGTGAGAGAGCAAGCAAGCACTAGGAGGCAAGGGGGTTATTCAGGGCTAGGCTAAGGGTCAAGTTCCAGAGAAAGAAAATGAGGCCAAGAATCATCAGCTGCTGCCACTCATAGCAACAAGCTGCTCAGACTGATAGGCCAGTTCTGAGGCCAGAGCTCTATAGCAGGAATTGGCCGGTGGGCTTGTCAGACAATTAATACAGCCAAGGTGGTGCCCTTGCTCTGTATTACTTAGGCCTGTTCTAGGAATGCAGCAGAATGAGCAGGTATGCTGTTGAGGTGATAGAATGCATCGAAACCCTTTGCGTAGGAGGTCGCATTTTTGAATGCTCACCTGCATTAAGAAGTCTCTGTAGCAGGAAACAAAGGGCTGATGAAGAATCTCTCTCCCTGATGTTCACATTTCCCTTTTAGCAGCATATGTTATTTAAACGTGCCCAAGTAGCCAAAATTGATTACCCCACCTCCCATGTAGCCTGAAAGAGTCCATTTTATCACCTCAGCATTCTGCCACCTCCTTCCCAACCCATTCTGCTGCATGTATAAGATCATATAATTCAGACTTTAGATTTAGGGCAGTCTTGTAAAGAGGCTGACGTTGTTAGGTATCATGATTCCTGCAGCATCTCTGGGCCCATATCTGGGATAGCAGACTCTGGAGGAAGAAGAGGAGGAGGAGGAGGAGGCATGGGGTGGGGAGGAACGTAAAAGCAGAGCTTAGTGGACAGGGGCCCTCCCCCCCGAACGCAGCTGGCTTTGACTGTGATGCTGGAGTCCTGGGTCTCCCTCCCCTCCTTTAGGGGACAGAGCTGTGTCAGAGTCTGGGGAAGAAGAGCATCTGCAGCCTAGGGCAGCTGAATAGGATTTGGACAAGCAGGTAGGCTCAGCCCTGTCTCTCAGGACAAGGTGATGCCTTTGAAGAAGAGATGGGACATACTCACCAAGACACGGTGAAAGCCTACAGGTGAGATATTCCCACAGGACTAGGAAGTCTCACGACTAAGCTCATCCTGTCTTGGCTTTAAAGCTTGGCAGATGGGCATGGGAATTTGTTGGAACAACTAGCCGCTTCCATGTGATCTTGAAATTCTTTTCCCTGACCATGGATTCCTGAAACTTGGATCTTGCTCCTAGCCCAGGCTTTCCCTGCCATCCTGTTGCCTTGAGAGGTCTTGGACTAGAATAACTCTCTGCTTCTTGCTGAGTCATACTGTTACTCTGCTTTAATAAAGATTTCTTCCAAATAGGAGCCTCTGCTGTTGCATTTTGGGTAGAAGCCACGACACTAGCATGTTTACTAGTCTGTTGGGGGCTGGAAGAGAGAGCAGAGGAAGGGGATCATAGAATAGTAGAGTTGGAAGGGGCCTATAAAGTCATCAAGTCCAACCCCCTGTTCAATGAAGGAATCCCACTTAAAGCATACCCAATAGATGACTGTCCAACTGCCTCTTGAATGCCTCCAGTATTGGAGAGCCCACCACCTCCCTAGGTTATCTGTCCCATCGTTGTACTGCTCAAATAGTAAAGAAATTTTTCCTGATGTTCAGCCAAAATCTGGCTTCCCGTAACCATTATTCCATGTCCTGAACTCTGGGAGGATCAAGAAGAGATTGGTTTCTATGCTCACTTGCCTGCAAGCATGCAATTCCTTGTTGCCTATGATTTAGGAGATGTAAACCATGGTGAAAGATGTGGTGCTTTATTATTCTTTCATATGTTCAGTATCAAATCCTGGTATCATAAACAGACTGCTGAGGCAGGCCCGGAGTAAGCCAAGGTAAAGAGATGAAAGGAGAATCAGTTGGATCAACTCATTGTACAACTTCACACAGGTACAAAACCTTGCTAGCTTTTGTCCTGGGATTTGAAAAGCTGAACTGTGATGTTTTTGCAGGCTGGAGAGATGACACTTTTCCAACCATACGTCCCACTATGGTTGGGAAAGTGTGATCACAAGATTAGCATGTGCTGCATTACTGTTATAATTTGTTGAAACTTGAATATTTAAAGTTTAAACCAAGCTCCATTGATGAATAACTGGCATGCTAAATGGTTACCAGATGAAACCTTACCTTTGTTGTTAAAGTTTGTAATACGAATATATTGATTTCCCAAGTCTTACTCTATGCTTATAGTTACCACTAGCATTATAAGCTAAATAAATATTACAAAAACATACCTGACCGGAGCACTCTGATGAATATTGTAAAAATCCACTAACAGTCTGATGAATAATCCTATCTATCATAAATAAATTTATTCACACTACATAATACTGCTGATCCCAAAGCTTCCTGTTTCTTATCTAAACAGAAATTGGCTCCATGTGGTATGCTTATTATGAAGAACAAAATATATTATGATTATTATTTTACTTGCCAATTTATTTTAATGTCTCCCTACACAAGACTATGGGTTCATCCAGATGACTGCAAAATGTGTGACGCGCGCTATGTGTTCTTATTATTTTTCGGTCGTCCAAATGATGTCGTGCGGTGTCACGCATTTTCGTGGGTTAAATCCGCTCCTTCCAATACCGGCAAAAATGCGATTTGCTGTTTGAAATCGGGAATTTCATTGGGACATTTTTTTTCATTGGGAAACAGCAAACAAAAAGGCGAAAAGTGAGGACTATCAGCTGACAAACTGGATACGGAAACGGTGGATTATCCCGCTCTGTTTGGATAAGCCCTACCTACCAACTGCAAAACCCTAATGTAATATAGTAAGAGACAGCAACGTGTGCTGTCTGGACTATCAGCTGACAAACTGGATATGGAAACGGTGGATTATCCCGCTCTCTTTGGATAAGCCCTACCTACCAACTGCAAAACCCTAATGTAATATAGTAAGAGACAGCAACGTGTGCTGTCTTTTGGGAAAACCATGGCATTTCTCCTTTCCCTGAAACAGTTCATTTTATTACATTCTTCTTTGGAAAATGCTGTGGAAAAAGAACGAGGTTCTGGTTGAAATCTGTAAAACCAGTTTTTAGGACTCTGTCGTTTGACTTTGCATGATTAATTTTAAAACAAACATTCTGCTTTCCATTTTAGGATAGGTGATTGCTGGATGTGTCTGGCTGAAAACCCTTGGCGTTATATAGGCCTATAGGGATGGCATTTCATCTGTTTCAATGATGAATGCATATAGAACATTCAAGTTTGTAAAACTCCACTCTCTTAGGAACCATTGTTATATAGCTGACATTTATGAAGGACACCTGTGTAGTGTTTCACCATTATACAAACCTCTGTGCTGCCACATTTATCATTCCTGTTTGTGTCTAGGTCTGCAGTATAACCAGTGAAATAAAAAAGTTTTTCTCAGCAGCAAGACAAATGTTTTCAGAGCTTGATTTCTAGTCTTTTTAACATTTGTTGCACAACACTGGCTTCTTTCTAGATATTCTCACTAAACTCCATGAGAGAAAGCAGTGATTAAAATGATCACTTGGTATGTGCCAGTAGGTTATAGGAGCCTTATGGGGAGGGTTGCTAGACCACAAACACCCCTGCTAAGTGCACCTGGGGATAAGAGAGTAAATAGTTTTGACTTTCAGGTCAAGAAGTTGGAACTAACATGGGAATTCAACACAGTGCTTGGAATGAAGTAGTTCAGTTGAATGAAGTTCACTAAACCAGTTCAAAAATCTCTGCAGTACATCTGAAAGTAGTTCCCACAATTCCTGGGTGAACTAAAGGTGAATTAAGATTGAACTTTGAAAGATTCATAGTGTATCTTCACTTTCATTCCCCTCCCTCCTTCTTCAACATTTCCCCCATCCAGAGCTTAGAAGTAACTAGTTACAAGTAACGAATTACTTGTAATTCATTACTTTTTTGAGTAACGAGTGGGTAATTCCTTTACATTTTGATTGCAATAGAACTAGGAGTAATTTTACTACTTTTGTGGAGTAATTGTAACGTTTCCAGAATTACTTTTGGGCATTACTTTGGGGGGGGAGCAGGGGAAGTTTTCTGCTCCTCTGATTTGTGGATGAAAATCATGTGCCTCAAACTGGGCTTCTGTGCAGTGTCGCTCATTCTTCATGCTCTGTGGATGGGTAGGAGGCGATGAGGGAGGAGGCAGAGAGTGAGACGGGGTGCAATGGAGAAAACAATTATTTAAAAAAAACAGATAGTGGTGGTGAAGAATGGAGCGGAGGGGAAAAGGATCCGGAGGTCAAGAACATGGATAAAGGAGGAGAAGGAGGCAGCAGCAGAGTGAAGATAAAGAACTGTGGAGGTGAAAGATGACTGTGTGTGTGTGTGTGAGTGAGAGAGTGAGTGAGTGAGTGAGAGAGAGAGAGAGAGAGAGAGAGAGAGAGAGAGAGAGAATACTGTGTTTGCACTTGGCACACAAAGTGGCCTCCACTACCCTCTCTGGCTACTGTACTGCATTTGCAGTATTTTAACTTTTTTCCATCTCAGGGGAAAATGTTTGCTTGAGTGAGTGTCCCTTAGTTGGTGGCAGGGCAGGGTCTGGGAGGTGGTTAAGTGAGAGACATTATGCTGGCTGGCTGAGTGGGGGAGTGTTGCACTTGGTTTACGTGCAAAGATCTGAGTAGTGGCCTTAGCCTCCCTCCCCACCACCCTTACCAGCGGAGAGACCACCATTGCTATCTTATGAATAAAAATAATTATTCTACTACCTCTGTATGTGTTTGTTTATTTTTAATGTTGTTTCAGGCTACTTAGATGTGCAGCAGCCAAGGCCAGCGCCTTGTAGGCATTTTTTAAGTAACTGAAATGTAATTGTAGTGATTACTTTGGAGGAAAAGTAAAGTAATCAGTTACTTTCAGAGCAATTGTAATTGTAACAGTAATTACTACTTTTTTGGGCCATGTAACTGTAACTGTAATTTATTACTTTTAAAAAGTAATCTTCCAAGCTCTGCCCCCATCCCAGCAGAAGGTCTGAACTCTTAGCTCTCATTAAAAAAAAATTAAGTCAATTGGTCATCTGTAATGAAAGAAAGCAAAAGGTGGATACAACATTCTAAGGCTTGTTAGGCAGATATAGAGATGCTGCTGTTGCAAAGCATGCTTAATCACTCAATCATCATTGCTAAGCAATCAGAAGGAAGGAATGTGAAGGATTTCCTGGATCTTTCCTGCTGAAGAGTTTTCCTCTCTTCCAACAGCAAGAAGTACAGGAACAAAGCAAGAATATTTGCAGAAATGCTCCACCCTCCATTTTCACTAAAGTCCTGACAAAGCTACTATTACTGCTAATAACAGTTTTGAGGAGGAGTGATTTTTGTTAAGATTGCAGTATGTGGTGAAAGGGTTAGACCCCTTCCATCTGTCAACCTAATCCACGTTGTGACCCCCTTCCACAGCTGCTATTTTCAAAGAACCACAAACACACACACAAACGCAAGGACACATTGAACACAGCATGTATGTTGGCCCCAACAGGATTACCCTGGAGAGTCATAGATAACAGTGTATCAAAAATATTCCATGCCTTCCCCCATATCGGGGGGGGGATATGTTTAATATGTTTTAAATAATGTTTTTAACCCTTTTTTAAAGTTGTTTTTTAAAAAAATGTTTTTAATGCTGTTTTGTTTTAATGTATTTTAAGATCTGTTTTTATGACGTTTTAAAGTGTTTTAGTGCTTTGTTTGCCGCCCTGGGCTCTTGCTGGGAGGAAGGGTGGGATACAAATTAAATAAATAAATATATAAATTTCTACAGAGCTTGGAAAAGTTACTTTTTTGAACTACAACTCGCATCAGCCCAATCCAGTGGCCATGCTGGCTGGGGCTGATGGGAGTTGTAGTTTTTAAAAAAGTAACTTTTCCTATCTCTGCATTTCTCCTATCACTTAAGTCACATCCAGGCAATCAGACTAATCACTAGAGGACTAAGGCAGCATACCCACCATATATTTAAAGCACATTGTTTCCCAGGAACTGTAGTTTGGTAAGGGTGCTGGGGATTGTAGCTCTGTGAGGGGTAAACTATAGGTTCCAGGATTCTCTGAGGTAAATAATGTGCTTTAAATGTATGGTGTGTACATAGCCTAAATGTACTGAGGGCAGTGGGTGTGTGCACACTGATCCCACGTGCAAGGTCAACTGCACACCAGGCATGCCCCCTTCTCCTCTGACCTTCCCTTACTTAGCACTAGCATGGGGAACCTCTAGTCCATCATTTTGCATTCATTTCATTATTTATGTGGGTGGGATCATAAAATGTAGACTATGAATACCATAGTGCATATTGCATATGGTAGGGAGAAAGAAAGTAACTGGGACCCTCGCTATATCAGTGTTTGTTCATGCAGGACACTTTGACACACTCTAGTACTGGCTTGCCCAAACATGTTATGCTTTCACTTTTCTTTTTTTTGGCTTCATGGCTTTTTTATGCTACTCTTATCAGGATTCCAAGGTCTTAGCAAACAGTAAAACCCAGCACAAAGTTCCAAGCAGCTTATGCAAAAAATGACACAGAGATGACATCATGGCTGCTCTACTGTGTGCTTTAAACTCCACATAGCTGCTGGTTATGTAGGGCTAGCAGGGCTCAGATTAATACATAGCATAAATTCTTGAGTTCCCATGAATCTCAAATTATTCCATATAGCATGTATGGTCCGGGCAAATCCTTGAAAGAAGATGAAACTCAGATGGGGAACCTGACTAATAGTATTAAAACAGAAGCTATTGTAATACTTGACCCTGTTGAAGCCCTTGTCACACTGTGGAACAGCGAGGCTCATCAGGCTCTCGACACGGTTGCCCCCGAGCGCCCTCACTGGCACTGTGGAGCCCTGCTTGCACCTTGGTACACCAGTGAGCTAACAGCAATGAAACAGGCTGGACAATGGCTAGAGCGCAAGTGGCGAAAGAAGTGCTGTGAGGCTGATCGGGCACGAGTAAAACAACATAACCGTGCCTACTGTGTGGCGGTGAGGACGGTGAAGAAGGCCCACTTCTCTGCCTCCATCGCATCCTCAAGTAGCCGTCCAGTGGAGCTTTTCCGTATTGTCAGGGCTCTGTTGACATCAACTCCAGGAAATGGAGTCTTAGACCCTTCAGAGGCCCACTGTGAATTGTTTGCAAGGCACTTTAAGGGTAAAGTTGCTCGCCTCTGTAGCAGCCTTGATGCCCCATCCATATCTACTGTAGTCCCCAATGAGGTGTCCAGTGCAATGTCTGCTGCAATTTCTTGGGAACGGTTTCAGTTGATGCGGCCTGATGCTGTGGACAAGGTGCTTGCGATGATGTGGCCAGCAACATGTCCTCTCGACCCTTGCCCTTCTTGACTTATTAAAGCTTGCCGAGGGGGTCTGACCAAGTGGATCCAGGGTGTGGTCAAGGCATCATTACGGGAGGGAGTGGTTCCAGCTGCCTTGAAAGAGGCGGTGATCCGACCACTCCTGAAAAAGCCCACCCTGGACCCATTGGTTTGTGACAACTACCGACCGGTTGCAAATACCCCCTTCTTAGGGACAGGCCTGCCCTTAGCTTGTGCAGGGCCCAGGGCAAAAGCATAGTTGGGGGCCCCCCACATTCTTTCTCTCTCTATATATATATTGAGAGAGAGAGAGAGAGAGAGATATTTTATTTACAAATATATGTAATAATATTTACATATGAGGCTAACAACCTATTAAATACAAATATGATTACCTTCACTTCAAGTCCCAGTCCAACACTCTAAGCACTACACTGCAGTGGCTCATACCCTGTCATCTGACTTCCGTTCTCTCTGTGTACAGTTTATATATTGGTAGCCCATTGGTAGCCCAGCTACATCCCTACCTGAGTAAGGAGGATCTTGCATCAGTAGTACATGCTCTGGTAACCTCACGTTTGGATTACTGTAATGCGCTCTACGTAGGGCTACCTCTGAAGACGGTTCAGAAGCTACAGCTGGTGCAAAATGCGGCGGCCAGACTGCTAACAAGAACAAAGCGGTCTGACCATATAACACCTGTTTTGGCCCGCTTGCACTGGCTTCCAATACGCTTCTGGGCCAAATTCAAAGTGTTGGTATTAACCTATAAAGCCTTATACGGCGCGGGACCTCAATATCTGTCGGAACGCCTTTCCCGCTATGAACCGGCTCGTACACTACGGTCTGCTATGAAGGCCCTCCTCCGGGTCCCGACTCATAGGAAGGCCCGGAGGGTAGTGACAAGATCAAGGGCCTTCTCAGTGGTGGCCCCTGAACTATGGAATAGTCTCCCCGAGGAGGTTCGCCTGGCGCCGACACTATCATCCTTTCGGCGCCAGGTTAAAACCTTTCTCTACTCCGAGGCATTTTAATTTTTTGTTAATGATTGTAATGTTTGTAATTTGATTTTAGCCTTTGCTGTTTTTAGATTGTGAAATTTGATTTTAGACTGTGATGTTTTTGTATTATATTGTATTTTATTGTATCTATGTTCACCGCCCAGAGAGCTATTGCTAGTCGGGCGGTATATAAGTTTTAAAAATAAATAAATAAATAATAAATATACTACTTGAGGTGGGCTGTGATTGGGTGCTAAGTTACACCATAGCCTTAGCATCACCATTCCAAGATGGGCATAGTAGGAGGTTGGGGCAGATTTTGGTTCCCACTGGCTTGAAAACCAGCCCATCCAATCTACCATCTTGTTCTCACTGTGGGCAACCAGATGCCTCTGAGCAGCCTGCAAGCAGGACTGCTAACACCAACACCAGTAAGAATAATGGGTTGTATTCAATTGTAGCTTTGCAGTCGTGAAAAGCACTTCTACTCACAGAAGGCAGGACACCAGATTTCTGCCAATCCCCCCTACTCACTGCATCCCCCCAATGCCTCTCACCCAAAAAGCACTCCTGAGGGTTGGGTACTCTTTGGAACAGTATGGAATATGAGGAGACAGTTGCAGTAGATAGGGGTGGATTGATGAAAATTAGGTGCCCCGACTTTCTTGTAAGTGCTATCAGCTAGTGCAGGGGTGATGGACCTTTTTTCAGCCCATGGGTTGCATTTCCTTGTGGGCAACCTGCCAGGGCCCACATGCCAATGATGGAGGCATAAGTGGGTGGAGCAACAGATATGATTTGTACCTGCGTACAGGGTGCAGGCAAGCAAGAGGCATTATCACAATTCAAGGACACGTTCTCGTTCAATAGTGTAGTGGCAAATTCAGAAGTGGAAGGTCCCTTCATGATAGTCACAGTCACACATCCTCCTATCCTTTTTGTTTGTTTGTTTCTGGGTTGAGAATGAGGTCCTTGTTAATGCCTTCTCCCACAACAATGGACACCCCTAGCAGCCAATAAGCATGAAAGGGAAGTGTGCTAGCTATTGAGGAGAGTCTTCTAAGTGACTGACCCACCTCCTTTCACTCTGATTGGTTCCAATCAGCAGGAAAGGACAAGGAAGCATATTAGAAAACTTCTCAGTGGCAAACACACTCCCCTTTCATGCTGATTGGCTCACAATTGGAGACATAGCGACCCCACTGAGTCCCTGCTCCTAAAAACATTAAAGCATTGAAGACCCCTGTGACCCCAGATGACTACACCCCTGGATTAGACAAACTCACAAAAATAAGACTATCAATGGCTACTAGACATGATAGTTATGTTCTACCACCACTATCAAAGACAGTGTGCCTCTGCATACCCATTGCGAGGAATCACAAGTGGGGAAAGTGCTGTTGCACTCAGTCCTGCTTGTGGGCTTTCCATTGGGGCATCTGGTTGGCCACTGTGAGACCAGGATGCTGGACTAGATGGGCCACTGGCCTGATCCGAGAGGGCTCTTCATATGTTCTTATGTTTTGGTCTTTCAAAAAGAAAAACTCAAGATTTTTTTGGTCCGCAAACAGATGGAAGAATCATGGGGAAAACACTGAGGAACAGTGACTGGAGGAGCATGTCATGTGGATATGCCATTCAAAAAGTATGTGAATGAAGCATGGAAATTTCACATTTAGCATCTTGTGTGCAAGCCCCAGGCATTCGGAAAGAGGAGGGGATATGAAACAGGCAGGAGAACAGATGTGGCAACACTTAAGGAGTGTTTTCCACATCACCCAAACCCAGTTCAATACCACTTTCTACTGTAGCTACAAAACATAAATATTAATTCAACACAAACATAAACACACATGTGCCAACAGTGAAGTAGGATTATGAAACCAGGTAGGGGTGGTCTGGCCTATTCACTCTGCTGGAATCCAGATGTTATAAAAATCCAGCCCCTTAACCTGTGTTCCTGAATTGAGCAGGGACTTGGACTAAATGGCCTTATAGGCCCATTCCAACTCTACTATTTATGATTCTGTTATTCTATCCTTTGTTTCCAAGGCTTTCTCTTCAACCATGAGGACGAGTGACTCAGCAGCAAGGGCAATTCCCATCTGTGTGGGTATGCTTGAAACCTCCCCAAGTCAACACATTTCAAAACATCCTCCATGAAAAATGCCATCTGTTTCACCAGCATGCTTTGCACTGTAATCCCCCCCCCAAAAAAATTTCCTGCATCCATAACAAATCCTGGACTGTCAAGATAGCACATTCAGTGTTGTTGTTTTTAAACGGCTCTTTGACACATTCTGTCTCACATTCACAAGTGACACGCATACACCAGTATTGGGGAAAAAAAGGAAGACTTTGGAAGAAAATCACTTGCCAGACCTGCCCATAATCAGTCATCCCGCCCCGTAGAAGCAGGGAACACAACATACCAACTGCTGCATCGGGCCTCAAAAAAGAAAAAAGAAAAAAACCACACATCCAGATTAACCCTGATCCTCCTGTGACCCCAAGACACACCCCTTCCTTTGAACCTTTTGGCAGCTGCTCAAAGCAGCTACAGCCCGGGGTTGATCTAGAAGACCTGAGAGAAATGGGTAAAAGAGGGAGTGGAGGCAGAACCAGAGGGGCTTTAGGACCTGGCGAGGCTAGGTGGCTTTGCCCAAACAGATAGCAGGCTGCACACACAGAAACCAAGGCTTCAATCCAGTACACTCTTACCTAGGAGAAAGTTCCACTGAACCCAATGGCCCTTACTTCTGAGTTGACATGTATTGGATTGCAGCCCAAAGTGCCTGGGATATCTGTCCCTCTCTAGACTGGCAAAGAGAAGATCCACCCACACGACAGAGCGTCCCTCCGTTGGGGCAGGAAAGGAGTGCTGTTTCTTCTCTGCCTTTATAAGGCAGCTCCTGGGCACTGGGTGAAAACCGGAGCGTGTTTTTGCTGTTTGCAATGTCTACCTACTCCACAGGCCAAAGGCGGCAATGGAGCTGCGAAAGGCAGGTCGCTGCTGCTGGCGCTGCTGCCGTCACGTTCATGTTAGGCGAGTCTCCCTGCTGCTGCATAGCCGCTCCCGACTGCCCCAGACGCCACAGGGCACCAGCGCACCGCAGGTTGCGATGCAACAGGGCGCCAGCGGAGGAGCCCTTCCTGGCTCCTGCTTTGAGCGTGCTGCTTTCTCGCCTGGCCAGGGGAAGAAGAGAAGTGCGGCTCCATCCCGAGCAGACCCTCCCCGCCTGCGAGAGAGAGATGTTGGGGAGGCAGACTGGAGGGGGCCAGCAGATTGCTTAGCACGGGGCCCCCCAAAGTGTGGGGCCTGGGGCAACTGCACCTCATCCCAGTGCCTAGGGGCGGTACTGCTTAGGGAAGGCGATTGAGAGGGTTGTGGCGCAGCAACTGCTAGTACTCTTGGATGAAACAGATTATCTTGACCCATTCCAGTCTGGGTTCAGGCCTGGTTAATGCTATCATTATTATAGTACATGGCGCCTTTGTAGGGCCGAGTGAGCCTTTTGGGACTTTCGGCCTTCCTATTTGGATACTAATGGTGTGCAGAGATGATAAGGTTTGCTAGAAAAAGTCTACATCACCATAACCTAGATGACAGTGATTCCAAATGTCAGTTACGCATTCCTGGGTAACTCTGAGACAGGAGTTGCATTTATTTGAATTCAGTCTCATATCAAACACAAAGCATATGGCGTTATAATTAAAGAAGGGCATGCAAACTTCTGCAAGGAATTGAAGGTCTAGCAGATGATAGTGTGGCTGGATGGGTGGATGGCAATAAAGAGGAAAGACGGATCACTTTTCAGGACCTTATCCTCATTGCCAGGATCTTGGACTTTACTGAAATAGGAGCTGCCTTGACGGAAGGTTAGACTCTGTTTTTGACACAGAGGCTGCATTTTAAGATCCAGGCAGACTCTTCACCCTTTCCTGAATTTTATTTTATATCAATAACAAAACCTTTCTTCGTTGGGATTTCTGATAACAATTATCTGGAATCTCTGCACTTTAGGGGAATTGGGTTAGCTGCAATGAACTAGTAGTTGGTAAAGTGTACTTACTCATAAATGATTTCCTTCCCTTTTGCAGAAGGATATATGCAACAGTGAGATAGGAGGCAAGAGCTCTTCACAGGGGTAAGAAGAAACCCCCAGCATAAGCTGCTCAGGGACATGTGTTCCTTCCTGGTTAGACTCAAGGTACTACGAAATTTGCTTGCAGGCTACCTGGTTTAAAGGAAGTTTATGGTGTTATGGTGTTTTCCTTTTGGTTTCCCAATCCCATACTCCAACTCCCAGCTGACCTTCATGGCCTCCAACTCCAGGCTGGCCTTCATGGCCTACAATCTTCAATCTGTTTTCGTTATGGCAGTAATTTGCCAGGGCAGAGTGTAAAGATGCAAATTACAGCTGATTCACCACCAGTCTTATTGAATGGTTTCGGCTGTAAGGGGTTCATACCTGATAGTTTAGGTACCATGCGCTACACTTCATTTAACATGGTGCGTGTATGTGGCAGAGGTGCCTTATGCATTTATGCAATAGAGCATTGCCTATGGACTGCTATATTTCTTACATGGAGTGCTTCAGATCCTCCTGGCAGGGGGCAATTAGGAGACAAGTGGGCTTAGAAGCAGTAAAGCACTATCTATATGATTGGCTGTTCATGGGTATGGCAAATTTGGGGTGCATGTTAGCACCTGAGGTCACAGTTTATAGTATGGCTATGTAATTGGGGATTCCCTTGACAGTGGGGAGTTGTTCACCCTTCTGGGTATCAAGACTGACCCTGGGGCCCAGGGCTACAAGCTGCACATAGACATGTTTTCACTGTTGCAGACTAGGATCCTAGAGTTTTCAGAGTCCATGCAAGGTTTCCTTTCGGCCCTCCAGGTGTTAGGGGTCTTTTACGGGAGTCATGATGCCCTGGCAGGGATTGCACAGCCTTACTATAGGTTCAGGGTCATGGCTGCCTTATGCGCCGACCTGGCTGTGTGGCCCTTTCCTGCAGCTGCAGGCCTGGATTAGGGAAGGGTTAACTATGGATGTCACCTTTCATTAATTCTTTCCCGGTGTGTTTGATTTCAACATGGGCAGAGGGGTTCATTGGCCATGGGCCAGATTTCGTAACCACCTTATATTTAAGAACACTAGGATTAGGGCCGTGGATTCCATGGCCTCTGGCACACTCGCCAGCTACCAGAGAGCGGGTAGGGAGTCACCTGCTGAAATTCCTAATGGATGGCAGGAGAAGGGGCCTGTCAGTCTGAGCACTTAAAGGTAAGCTAGCAGGACTTTCCTTCCTAGCTAGGCTGGTGGTTTTTCCCTATGTAAGACGGACTAGAGATGTTTGGGGTGGACTGTACATTTGACCATGGGATCTGGAGAAGGATATTTATTCTCCCATGCAAATGAGGATCCGCTCACGAAATACCGGTTTGAGCTCTCGCAAAGTGGGCCTTGCAGGGGCTAGGGCATGACCCCTCAGAGTTGGGAATCCACTCTTTTTTGAATTGGTGCTGCTTCTATGGTAGCAGGGCTTGGGTTTTCCCAGGCAAAGGGCAAGCCATTGGACTCTGGTCCTCGGGCGCTTATAAGGGTTATATGCATTTATTGGCCCTTGCAAGTGAGGATCCCCTCACAAAATACCAGTTTGAGCTCTTGCACAGTGGGCCTTACAAAGGCTGGGGCATGACCCCTCAGAGTTTGAAATCCACTCTTTTGACATTGGAGCTGCTTCTACAGCAGCAGGTCTTGGGTTTTTTCCCAGGCCTAAGTGCAGGCCGTGGGACGCTGGTCCTCTGGTGGTTATAAGGGCTATATTTATCTATTCACCCATGCAAGCGAGGATCCCCTCACAAAATACCAGTTTGGGCTCTCACAAAGCGGGCCTTACAGGGGCTGGGGCATGACCCCTCAGAGTTTGGAATCCACTCCTTGGAATTGGAGCTGCTTTTACAGCAGCAGGGCTTGGGTTTTCCCAGGCAAAGGCGCAGGCTGTTGGACTCTGGTCCTCGGGCGCTTATAAGGATTATATGCATTTATTGGCCCTTGCAAGTGAGGATCCCCTCACAAAATACCAGTTTGAGCTCTCGCACAGTGGGCCTTACAGGGGCTGGGGTATGACTACTCAGAGTTTAAAATCTACTCTTTTGACATTGGAGCTGCTTCTACAGCAGCAGGTCTTCGGTGTTTTCCCAGGCCTAATTGCAGGCTGTGGGACGCTGGTCCTCTGGTGCTTATAAGGGTTATATTTATCTATTCACCCATGCAAGCGAGGATCCCCTCACAAAATACCAGTTTGGGCTCTCACAAAGCGGGCCTTACAGGGGCTGGGGCATGACCCCTCAGAGTTGGGAATCCACTTCTTGGAATTGGAGCTGCTTTTACAGCAGCAGGTCTTGGGTTTTTCCAGGCAAAGGCGCAGGCTGTTGGACTCTGGTCCTCAGGCACTTATAAGGATTATATGCATTTATTGGCCCTTGCAAGTGAGGATCCCCTCACAAAATACCAGTTTGAGCTCTTGCAAAGTGGGCCTTACAGGGGGCTGGGGCATGACCCCTCAGAATTTGGAATCCACTCTTTTGACATTGGAGCTGCTTCTACGGCAGCAGGTCTTGGGTTTTTTTTTTCTTTTTCCCAAGCGAAGGTACAGGCAGTTGGATGCTGGTCCTCTGGCTTATAAGGACTATATTTCCCCCCTTTTTTCGGAGGGCCTGGGAATTCTGCAGCCTAACCTGTTATAATTATTTCAACAGGTTGCTGGACGGGGACGGAGCAGACGCGCATCCTAATATGTGGCCACAGCATAGTTTTGGGGGCAGCCCGGAGGGCCACGAAATCGAACATGGGCTCACAGCTGGGCCTCAGTAGATGGGCTGCAGTACAGTAGCTTGGCCAGAGAGGAATGCGTTGAGATGGGCTCCTACCCACTTTTGTTCCAGCTAGGTGCTGTGTGGACAACTCCACACGTGGTGGTCATTCACCTCGGTGGTAATGACCTTGGCGTGATGCAGGGCAAGGCCCTCATCGTTCAGGCATGTATGGACATGCAGCTGATAAGGCAACAGTGGCCTTCGATACATCTGATGTGATCAGACACGCTTCCACATCTGATTCCAGCAAGGTGCTGTGCGGACGATTCCGCACGTGGTTCAAGGTGCTGTGTGGACAACTCCGCACGTGGTTTGAGGTGCTGTGTGGACAACTCCGCACGTGGTGGTTATTCACTTCGGTGGTAATGACCTGGGCTTGATGCAGGGCAAGGCCCTCATCGTTCAAGCATTTATAGACATGCAGCGGATAAGGCAGCTTTGGCCTTCTGTACGTCTGATATGTTCAGACATGCTTCCACGTAGGGAGTGGCGTGGGGTATGGGACCCATGGGCTATAGATAGGGCACGGGAGAAGGTCAACCAAAGGATTCGGTTGGCTCTTCTTGGGCATGGAGATTTAACCATTCCACATCCCCACATTCAGCACTGGCAAGGGTGAGCTTTACAGGGCCGACGGCGTTCACCTGTCTGACACAGGTAATGACTTATTTCTTGGGGACCTGCAGAGGTGTCTGCGAGAGGTGCTTCTCGGCAGTGGGGCAAAGGGGGACTAAATAGAGATTTGTCCCCCTTTTGTGGTGGAAAGGTGCGGGAAGGGAATAGTTAAGGACAGCTAGGTGGCCCCCTTAGGCACCTTTGGAGGTGATTGGCGGTTCCAGAGGCCTGTCTGTCACGGCTATGCGGCTCGAGGACAGGATATGGGCTGCCTTTGGGGCCAACTCATCTCATCTACCCAGGGGTTATTTGGCCCCGGGTGGGGATGACGTGGGAAGGCCCCCCTACTCACCTACAAGGTGTGGTCAGGGTAAGGGGTAAGCAGATGGGCTTGCCCTTACCCCAACGGGCTGGTCGCCCGAGAGCTGTTTGGCAAGCTACTTGCTCATAGACAGTTCCCACACCTAGGCTTCCCTCTGCAGGTCACTTTAAATTGGGTTTTTTCTTGCTGTAATTTAATAAAGTGGCCCTTGTTCAACCCAAGCTGATGTCTCTGTGTTTTATTTCGTCCCTTAACTGCAATTGGTCAGTTGCCAGCTTTGGATGGGGTCGTACTCCCTCTGAAAGAGCAGGTCCATAGTCTGGGGGTGCTCCTGGATCCATCTTTGTTGCTAGAGGCCCAGGTAACCTCAGTGGCTAGGAGTGCCTTTTATCAGCTTTGGCTGGTGAGACAACTGTGGCCGTTTCTGGGCCGGGATAGCCTGACCACTGTTGTTCACGCACTGGTAACTTCTGGGCTTGACTACTGTAATGCGCTCTATGTGGGGCTGCCCTTGAGGTTAGTCCGGAAGCTGCAGCTGGTGCAAAATGTGGCAGCGAGACTGCTCACTGGGGCAGGGTATCACCAACATGTCACCCCACTGCTTAAAGAATTGCACTGGCTGCCCATTTGCTACCTGGCCAAGTTCAAGGTTCTAGTCTTCATGTACAAAGCCCTATACATACATCTGGGGATCAGGATACCTGAAAGACCGTCTTACCCCTTATATACCCAGTCGATCACTGCACTCTGCAGGTGAGGGCCTCCTGCAGATACCATCTTATCAGGAGGTTCATTCTGCATAATATAGGAAACGGACCTTTAATGTGGCAGCACCTACCCTGTGGAATTCCCTCCCTTTGAATATTAGGCAGGTGCCATCTCTGCTATTTTTTCGGTGCCTTTTGAAGACTTTCTTCTTTCAACAAGCCTTTTAGGTTGAGACCTATCCCAGTCTGTGTTAGAATTGTTTAATATGTTTCTTAATAATGTTTTTAACCCTTTTTTAAATTTGTTTTTTTAAAATGTTTTTAACGCTGTTTTGTTTTAAGATCTGTTTTTATGATGTTTTAAGTGTTCTTAGCGCTTTGTTTGCCACCCTGGGCTCCTGCTGGGAGGAAGGGCGGGATACAAATTAAATAATAAATAAATAATAAAATAAATAATTAAGGGATACTATTCAAAAGTATTTGCTGTCATATTCAGCTGCTTATCTGAGGTGCAACTGTAACTAATGTAGCTTTCATTTTTTCAGGAGCATAACACAAGGGATTTTTTATTTATTTATTTATTACATTTATACCCTGATTTTCTTTCCATGATAGAAACCCACAGCGGCTTACATATGGCTCCCAAGCGGTCTGTCATCCAGGCACTGACCACACCTGACCCTGCTTAGCTTCAGCAGGGATCTGGCCTTATGTGCCTTCAGACCATAGCCTGGGACCCATTATTAGGAATGAGATTGAACATAAAACTTCCAATATCATAATGTTATACAAACCTATGGTATGACTAAACATGGAATACTGTGTACACTTATGGTCCCACCCCCAGAACTGGAAAAAAGTTCAGAAAAGGGCAACAAAAATGTTCAAAGAATTGGCGCAACTACCCTATGAGGGAAAGTTGCAACATTTGTGGCTTTTTAGTTTAGTTTAGAGAAAGTGAGTGAAACCAGCAAGATAGTCTCTTTTTTGTGAATGCATAGGATCGAGGGTTTTTGCATTCTCCCCATTGCCCACTGGCTATTCAAAGTCCTTATATGTCAGATGTTGTGTTCACCTAAGCTTACAGAGTTTTGACAGCAGTTGTCTGAATAGGCAGGCTAAGGTTGGAGCTCCCACACAAGATTTCTTGGGAGATATCAGGAAAATAGCTGGGAGTTCAACAGCAGATTGTCTTTATAATGCTTATAATATTTATTCTTTAAACATCAAACATCTTTACTAGTAATGCATACAGTAGCCTTAGCCACTGAGTCAGAATCAAACCAAAGTATGTTACAGTGTGTGTAGATATCTGAGATCCATATGGGTACATCTCTATAGTACATTTCCATAGGAATATATTTCAATACGTTTTTATTTCTTATTCAGAAATAAGTGGACCTCGGCAACAGCAGCACTTTTTGACCAGGCAAAAAGCACTGGTAGCTGGCTGGGTAAAATCCTCCTCCTTTTCTAGGAGTGTATCAAGGCTATGACCTTGCTTAACAGCTGCACGACCTTCATGTCTTGAGCTCCATCTCTTGAGCTCCATCTCTTGAGCTTCATCTCAGATGGCAGTTGATAAGCTAGCAATGACCTAACTAGTTGGTAAACTAGTGAGTTATAAGCAGCTCTTCCCTTTCTGGAGTTTCCATATAAAGCACCTACTGTTTTATCAACTTTGGTTTAAATAACATCATGACAGTTGGATGTTTTCCCAGAACATCTGAAAGGGAAGAGGAAGCAGAATGGGAAAAAATATTCTTTTTAAACTTGAGGCTTCTGAGGGGGTCCACACACCTTAACATATGATATTCCTTAGGATAAAAACACATTAATACATAGTTGAGGACACTTAGGGGAAAAATCAACATTAAATACATGGGGAAGCTTTTTTGTTTAGTTTAGAGAAGGTAGACAAAGGGGGACATGTTAGAGGAGTATAGAATTATGTATGCTGTGGATAATTTTTTTCTCCATCTCATAAATATTAGAACCTGGGACAAAGCTAAGCAATGAAGCTGATACACTCCCATCTGCAGCTGATACCTATTGAAAGACAGCGCAAGAATGAGAGCCAAGTTACAGCACTGATTCCTAGCTGCAGCTGACACCTACTGAGGACAGTGCTGAACAGTACAAGAGTTAGAGGCAAGTTATACCATCTGCCTGTCTTCCTCATTGCTTGTTAATTTGGCTTAGAATGAAAGAGAGATTTCAGTAAACATTTTTTTGGTAACTTCACATACATTAATCACCTTGGAATAAGGACAAGTGAGTATCAGGTAAGCCATAGAGTGGGGTGGGGAAGCTTCTTGATGTACCCTATCAATAGTACCTTCCCAAATTCTCAAGGCACAACAAATGTATTGCTTTGTTGGAGATCAAAGACTACAGATTCAAAGGAAATAGAATTTTGGTTGCTCCGATTACACATTCAGACAATGTAGCCATGTTTCCTCAAAGTAGGAGCCAGGCTGCTTCAGATAGGTAAAAGAGAAATGATTTCTTGTTGCTAACCTTTCTGTGTTTTCTTCTGTCAGGAGAATCCATTTATTAAACAACATGCCCTGGATATATTTGGGGGAACTAATCCGATTCTTTCACGAAAGAGCCACCCTCTTCTCCAAGCATGTGCGAAAGAGCCTGCCTGTTCTAATCTATCTCCAGGATGAAAGACAAGAGTTTGGCATTAATTAAAATGTGGAATATTTCCAGATGAAGTATGGGTTTTAATTTCTAGTAAGGTACCTTATTTAGGCTAAATAATTAATTAACTACTATCATAGTGGCTTCCTCTAGACCATCTGACAAGTTGAGATTCTAGATGTAGAGAATAGCCCTATTACTCAGTCAACAACAGGAACAATGATCAATAAGCTTTACTGGTAAGGTATAAAGAAAGAAATTGGAGGGATGTTATCCTTCCTTGTTACATAAACCCACCTGCCAGAATTTTTCTGATCTGTCTAATAAGGTTAATTGGTTTTGCAGATCTTCTTGTTCTGTTGTATTCAATAAATATAACAATTTTACCCATTAATTTTGACTCTTAAGACTTCTTTATGGGTTTGCTGGCAAATTTGTCATATGGACACTTTTTATGTTTATAGAGAAACTGCAGTTTCATCAAGTTCATAAATCTCAGGCTGATCAGTTTTCCAAGTTCTACAGAACAAGGCTTTCCCAAAATGGGGAGGTTTAGAGTCCAGATTAAGAGTGGACAGGATCAGTAGACATTCATTATTTACAGCTCAATTTAATACTGAAACAATTTTTCTGATCTTTGGAATTTAGCCATTTAGCCTACAATATTGGACACATTGTGTATAAATATTGGCACATTGTTCAAGTTTTGACAGGGTACCAAAGAGTTCCTCAATTTTGCTGAGCCCTCAGTTTGGCAGAACATAATATCTGTTCAGATATTATGCACAGGGAACCTTGTTTAAATGATCCAATTGGTCATTGTAAGTGTGGTCATTGCATGTGCTGTTCACAAAGTTTGGAAATTAAAGAAATATGTTTTGAAATCTTTTGCCAATCTGAGTCAATTTATGGTGTATATATGATGATGTGTCCAAGTTCAAAATTATGTTGGTCAGACCACTAGTCATGTCAAGTTGAGGATAACTGAGCCCAACTCCAAGATTCATACTAGAAATCTGGAAGCCCCTTTAGAAGCTATGAATTTTCTGGAAGTCATCACAGGCTGATTCTTTTTCTTTAGGAAGAATTAATCCTATTCCATACAAAAGATTATTCTTGGCCTTTTTAGTTTCCCAATGAGAAGCAGTTTGGATACACATCTTAAACACCATGACCCCCACTGTTTTAAATGACAAAAGTAATTTATCTGTATTTCTATAAGCAATTTCAAAAAGATTTCCCCAAATCTCAAAGAATAGTGCATGCAAAGGTATGGTTTCTTTTAAAAAGTAGTTCTACTCATAATGTATTGTTCTACTCAAATGTAATAGCCATTTTTGAGAAAAACATCTATTGGTGAATTATGGATTGGCAGCTGATTTCCATCACCTCAGTCACATTATTTATTTATTAATTAAAGTTTTTATGAGTCACACTTTTCATAAAGGTACATCAAGGCAACTTACAACATACAAAGACATGATAAAATTAAAAATCAATAATAATAATATCATTAAAAACAATTAAAAAACCATCAACAAACACTGCATTGGTTGGGGGAGGGGGAAGAGAAAACTAAGGTTAAAAGGCCTGTCTAAAAAGTTTGGTTCTCAAGAGATGCCTGAACGAAAGAAGGAATAGTTCCTTACAAACCTCTGTTTGTAGGGAGTTCCACAGGGCAGTGCCTGCCACACTAAAAGCTTGGTCCCTGGTGGAGGCCAACCAAACCTCAGGGGTGTGGCGAACCACCAAATGTGCCCCATCGAAAGATCTCAGTGATCAGGATGGAACATAGGGAGTCAGGCAGTCCTTAAGATATTTTGGACCCAAGCTGTTTAGGGCTTTGTGAATTAACACAAGTACCTTGAACCTGGCCTGGTAGCAAATTGGCAACCAGTACAACTATTTCAGCAGAGGGGTAATATGTTGCCAGCAATCTGCTCCTGTAAGCAATCCAGCTGTTGCATTCTGTGCTAGTTGCAGCTTCTGGACCAGGTACAAGGGCAGCCCCACATAAAATGCATTACAGTAATCGAGTCTTGAGGTTACCAATGCATGGACCACTGTGGTCAGACTATCACGGTCCAGGAATGGTCACAGTTGGCGTACCAGCTGGCAGAAAGCACTCCTGGCCACAGAGCTCACTTCAGCCTCGAGTGGCAGAGGTAGATCAAGGAGTACCCCCAAACTGCATACCCGCTTCTTCAAAGGGAGTGCAACCCCATCCAGGGCAGGCAATTGCCTAGCTCCTAGATATGGACCTACTCACAAAGCCTCATTTTTTTCAGGATTCAAGCTCAGTTTCTTGAACCTAATCGTCCCCGCCATTGCATCCAGGCACTAGTCCAGGGCTTGCACAGACTCTCCTGATTCAGATGTAATGGGGAAATAGAGCTGGGTATCATCAATGTACTGATGGGACCTTGCTCTGAAACTCCTGATGACCACTCCCAATGGCTTCATGTAGATGTTAATAAGTACTGGGAACAAGACAGCACCCTGTGGCATTCTATACTGTAAATACCAGGGAGCCGAGGAACACTCTTCCAATGCTACTTTCTGGACATGACCCTGCAGGTATGAATGGAGCCACCACAGCATGGTGCCATCAGTGCCCATCCAGCAGAACCAGTCCAGAAGAATACCATGGTCAATTGTATCAAAAGCAACTGAGAGATCAACCAGGAGGAGAGGGTTGCACTTCCCCTGTTCTTCTCTCTATAAAGCCATCCATCAGGGCAACCAAGCCTGAATCGGTCCTAAGCCTAGGCCTGAACCCAAACTAGAATGGAGCCAGATAATCAGTTTCATCCAGGAATGTCTGCAGCTGTTCCACCACAACCCTCTCAATCCCCTTTCTCAGATGATACATTTCCTGAGCAATAGCAACATATTTTTGTGTAGTAATACAATTGCCCCTCCTTTATAATTGGAATTTTTATCTCTGGACTATAGGTTTGTATTGTTATATTATACAAACTTCACTATGCCATATCAGAAGGTTTCATGATAACTAAGCAATCTTAGGGAGGGGCATTCCTCCATGCCATGTTGATCTTATTAAGGTTTTCTCTGCTACTCTTGGTTTCCCCCCATTCCATATGAAATTTATAAGGAGAGTCTGCTCGTTAGTATCTTAAATTACTCCCCCCCGGTTATTAAGCTAAGGACAATGCTTGAAAGCAGCATTGGATCAATCATCATGGAGAAGGGAAGATTTAACCAGCTGAAGAAGGGTTACCCAGCAGGGAAAAGAGGGCTGTGAAGTACCTCTGATCCCACCCACTGCCATTTCTGAGAGATTACTCCAAGAGAATTCTTGATGGACAAAGGTTGTCCATTCTTGGTCTCATTGCTGTAGCCTTTTCAAAGCTTTAGGACTGGATGCTGACACAGTGTATATGCATGATCCAAACTGTGGCTGGGGAACATCACAGTTTAAAAGAGCAGCAGGGCCACAGCAACATCAGCAACCCATCTACACAAGCCAGCCACTGCAGAAGGCAGCTGGGAGGGGCAGTCAAATCACTGTTCCAGCCTGGAGTCTGAATAAGGCTGATACCATCATGGGATGGCAGTGGGGCTGGTTTAGCCCTGCTCCTGAAGTCTTGGAGATTATGCATAATAACTGGAGAATGTACAAAATTCAGGCCATACATACACATTTCCTGGGCATTATGTACAATGACTGGGAAATGTGCACAGTTCCCTGTTCATGGAAGAATTATATGCACATTCTCCATGAGACCTGGTGAATGTGCGCAATGGCTGGTTATTATGTACATTAACCACTCAACTTACATTCTTCTTAGCTTATAGAACGTGCAATGGAAAATCAGTGGAGGTTGCTCCATTCAGGCAAGTGAGGTTGCATACAGACCATAAATTTAAAACACATTATTTCCCCCCAAAGAATCCTGGAGACTGTAGTTTGTCCTTCACAGAGTTACAGTTCCCAGCACCCAGTATTCTTTGGAACAAATGTGCTTTTAATGTATTGTGTATATTCAGCCTGAGGCACTGCCACACCAACCTCAGCTTGCCCTCAGCCAGTACACACTTGCCTTCCTTCTTGCTTACATCCAGTTCAGGGAGTGGTACTGCTTATCAGCTTTCTCCTTCTTACAGAGCAATCCAACTCATGGGAAGCTGGCAGAAGGGGTGCCGGCAGAGGAGGTGCTGGAGGGAAGCTGCACTGCATCCATTTCCCATTTGGGAGTCTCCAGGCCAGCAGAAAGTTGGCTCCTCTGGGAGTTGCATGCATGAGGAAAAAAAGGAAAAGCCAGTTCTCACAAATGTCTCTACCAGCGAGTAAGCACTCCCCACTGACTTCCATTAGAATTATTTTCTTAGACTGACCTTTTACTCGGCGCAACTTTGGCCTGGACCACTCCAAATGGGAGTTGGATATTGCGTAAGCCCCCCCAGCTCCTCCTCCAACATGCCCCTAGAACACCCCTTTTTCAGGCCTTCTACCAGTTTCTGCCAGCACCCCTTCTGCTTGGCTGGGTTTCCCTGATGGATCCCAAGGTCCCAGCTCCACTGCGGTGGCAGGGCTTCTGCTGGCAAAGCTGGGACCCTGCCAGCTCAGCCAGGGGTCTGCCATATCCCACTCCCCTCAGCCCAGCGTAAATATGAGTTGGATCGTGCCCTGAGTCAGTGTTGCACTTGAACAACTAAGCAGGAAGGAGGAAGGATACAAAACTAGATTTAGTGGCCTTTGTCCATCATTGTCACTGGCTTCATCTACCGTTGGCCTTCCTGCTTTCTGCCCTCCCAGTACCAATGGGGCACCACCCACCACTGTAAAAAAGGGAAGTATGAAGTGACAGAAAAATTACACATGTAACAGTGGCCTACATTGGTGACATTCCTTACTAGACTTAAATAGTGCATGACAGAAGTTGACAGAAAGTAAAACAGTAACAGAAAGAATTCAACTCAGACTGTGACCCCTTGACCTTCTGGAACAGATGTGTTTGTCCTTTATGATGAAAGCACACTGCTTAACAGCATGTAATAAAAACACTGATGGTATAATGTAGCCACTGATTGTGTGAGCAGTAGTCAGATGAGGAGAGGTGGTAGGGAAATATAAGCTAATTTACATTTACCTCAATCCCAATGGCCTTGTACTAGCCTACGCCCACATATATATTTATTCAGACATTCTTTTCACAGACTTTCTTCCTTTTTATAGCCTAACCCTTCCTTCCTTCCTTCCCTCTACTGACAAACCGCTACGACATCTGTGGGGTGGACTGGAGCCGGCTGAGATGCAATATAAGAGTTCAGGCTTTCTTCCAGGCAGGATCGCTATTACAGTGACTTCCAGTTAGTGGTTCTGATTTCTCCTCCTCTGAATGCAGTCACCGGAAGAGTAAACTCCTTGTGAAGACATGTACAGAAACTCACTCTGACAGCAGAGTCAGTAATAAACATTCACTACACGCCAGAGGAATACAGTAGTTCCTGCACCCTCAGTCTTTCATGTCTAAGCTAATCAGAGCTTGGAAAAGTTACTTTTTTGAACTACAACTCCCATCAGCCCAATCCAGTAGCCATGCTGGCTGAGGCTGATGGGAGTTGTAGTTCAAAAAAGTAACTTTTCCAAGCTCTGAGCTAAATATAATAAATATTTTACTGTAGGAAATACATTTAGAAAGCTATGTTAGCTTTTGCAAGCTTTCATTTTAAAAAATCCTCATTGTTGTGAGTTATAAAGAGGAACTCTTAAATCTAAATGCAAAGTTCATCTTTTATCATCTCCTTGATACTTGGCAGTGGGGTGGGGTGTCACATGGTGGGAATTGAGACCCATTGATATTTTACTGTTTAATAAAAGTCACTGAAATGTTGGCATTAGAAATGCCTCCAGCATGGAATCTATTGCCAGTGGAAAAACCAGGCAGAGTTCAACATTCCAGATTTTTCTTCAGGCAGTGAATATATGTTGCCCCAAGGAGACATCTAGCATGCTTCTCTCTTGACTCCTAAAGGAACACTGGACTGCCACGCAAGTCTGTATAATGAGGAAGTGGTTAAAATTAAATCCAGGCAGAACTGTAATTGTGCTGTTTGGATTGGTGAGATATGAAGGAGGCACCAGTTAGGTATGCAGGTTAAGACAGTGTTTTTGAGTTGAGCACTTCTGTATTATGAATGTGCTCCAGGTGGTATTATGCCAACATCTTACAGCAGTGTTCATCAACTTGGGTCCTCCGACATTGTTAAGCTAGCTGGGGAAGATGGGAGTTGTGGTCCAACAACATTTAGGGGAGGCAAGGTTGATGAACACTATCTTACAGAATCCAGTGCCTATTATGTAAGTAGCTTATCTAAACTGTTGCTTCAGATAGGCCATATTGATATCTGAGATTGTACTGTACTAAAAATGTTGTAAAACAGCTATTGATGGAATGAAGCCACAAACATATAAGTTATAGCCTCCAATATGGAGAGAATATGAAATATTTCTGCAAAATCAATTTTTTAAACATGTTATGGATTGCAAGACAGAGTAAATAACTGTATAAAGCAAATAAAGACTGACATCAATCATCACAGTCTGAATAACGGGAGTGAAGAGCTGAATGTTTTCCCACAAATTGAGTCTAATCAGCGGAACATCACCAGTTTCTGCTGAAAATTATTAATTTCTGATTCTCCGGAAATAAGTAAGTTTCATAATCCCATCTGCTTTCCATATGTGGAAGTTGGATTTCAACAGTGGTATATTCAATTGTTGATGCAGATGTGACTTCCAATATTTAGCTACCACCTTCAGTATCCTGTTATAGAGGATTCACTTTCAATATGATGGCTATAATTTAAAACTTTGCATATTCCTGATGTAGTTCAAAGACAAAAAAGTGGCCTGTTTATTACAAATATGACAAAATTAATCTGTAGCTCCTATGAGAGTATCTCTCTCCTGCCCCTCTTTCTCCTTTCCAGGACTGCAAATGGATATCTCAGTCTTTACTGGTAATACTGTATGTAATAGAAAATTGTTTCAGTCCCTTTGGCAGATTGTGTTGGGTGAAAGGGACTTAGAATCGAGAAAGCTAGCACAGGGCAATTAATTCATACAATAGTCTGCATTTTGTGTGTTTTTTTAATTAAACATAAATATCATGCATGAGATTCTCTTGACTGCAAATGGCAAAGACTATTCCCTTTCATGGATAGCATACATATATATAACAAAAACAGTGAGCAGTAGTCTTGGATCCCTAAACATGTTTGGGCAGTCTACCAGTGATTTATTGCTGAATATGGCTTTTCAGTTTGCATTTACTTAGTCATGGTTTGTCTCAATGGGTGTTTTTGTCTAGTCTTGCCTCCAACCTGGAACTATTTTAGCTGTAGATGGTAGGAATTGAGCCTGGACCTTCTGCACACAAAGGATGTGCTGTAGGGATATGGAACACTAATTGCCTTGTGTAGGGACACTTCCAGATGACCTGTTTCGTGATCATTCAGTCTGATTTTTTTGCAGAGAGATTATACAAGTCGGCTATTTAATGAGAAGTCATCCTGGTTTGTTTCGAAGGAGATTAGATGTCATTGAGTCAGGGATGTGTTATCCTACACTTCAAGTGCATTTTCCCACCACTTTCCTTATTGCAAAAAGTCCAATCTTTTGGGGAAGCAGGTTTGTTTTGCAAGTGCTCCAAACTGGCTTTAATTGTGCAGTCTGAATTTCCCAGGATTTGATTGAATCCCACCTGAAAATAGTGACAGTCTGGAATAGTGTGGAATGTACCACATCAGTGGTACATGCTCTGGTAACCTCACGTTTGGATTACTGTAATGCGCTTTACGTAGGGCTACCTTTGAAGACAGTTCGGAAGCTACAACTAGTGCAAAATGCGGCGGCCAGATTGCTGACAAGGACCAAGCGGTCCGAGCATATAACACCTGTTCTGGCCAGCTTGCACTGGTTGCCAATATGTTTCCGGGCTAGATTCAAAGTGTTGGTATTAACCTATAAAGCCTTATACGGTGCGGGACCACGATACCTTGCGGAACGCCTCTTCCGATATGAACCGGCCCGTGCACTACGTTCTGCTACGAAGGCCCTCCTCCGGGTTCCAACTCACAGGGAGGCCCGGAGGGTGATGACAAGATCTAGGGCCTTCTCACTGGTGGCCCCCGAACTATGGAACAGTCTCCCCGAGGAAGTACGCCTGGCGCCGACTCTGCTCTCCTTCCGGCGCCAGGTCAAAACCTTCCTATTCTCTGAAGCATTTTAAGTTACACTGATTTACTTTTAAAAATGTTTATTGTATTGGATTGTTGATTGTATTTTAATATTATTTTGTTATTCATTGTATTTTTATGCTATTTTATGTTCACCGCCCAGAGAGCTATTGCTAGTCGGGCGGTATATAAATTTAATAAATAATAAAATAATAATAATAATAATAATAATAGGGTTGCCAGGTCGGAACTATCCAAAAACCTGAGAAAATGGGGGCGGGCCCTAGTGACGTCACGGGGCGGACCTTAGTGACGTCACGGGGCGGACCTTAGTGACGTCACGGGGCGGACCTTAGTGACGTCACGGGGCGGGCCCTAATGATGTCACGGGGCGGGCCCTAATGATGTCACGGGGCGGGCCCTAGTGACATCATTAAACATGATACATTGTATCAACCACAGTTGCTTGGAGCATACCATTCAAAAAAAAATTCTCTGGAGATTAAAATAGAAATCTTACCTAAAATAGGGTGTTCCTAGGTCCATCTGAAGTGACAAGGTCATTCTTTCTCACAAGCTTAGGGTGATGCAAAATGGAAATGGACTGCCTTCAAGTTGATCCCAGATAGGGTCTTCATGGTAAGCAGTATTCAGACAGAGGTGGTTTACTATTGCCTTCCTCTGAGTCTGAGAGGCAGTGACTGGCCCAAGGTCACCCAGTGAGCTTCATGGCTGTGTGGGGATTCAAACCCTGGTCTGCCAGGTCACAGTTCAACGCCTTTAGGGAACATTTAATCTAGCTTACTTGCTTCTGGCAAGAAGGGTTTACGTGCCCTCAGGCCAGGCCATTATTGGAAGAAAGGAGCTTAGTGTTGCAGAGATGTTAGATGGGAGCACAGATGGATGCCCCTGAAGGCAGCAACTGTAAACATGCTTATTAAGGAACTAAGCCCCATAGAACTCAATAGGACTTACTTCTGAGTAGATGTGGTTGCAGCCATGTTAAACAAATTAAACCAGAACTATCACTAGAAGCTAAAATGATGAAACTGAGGTTATCATACTTTGGACACATAATGAGAAGACATGATTCACTAGAAAAGATAATAATGCTTGGAAAAACAGAAGGGAGTAGAAAAAGAGGAAGGCCAAACAAGAGATGGATTGATTCCATCAAGGAAGCCACAGACCTGAACTTACAAGATCTGAACAGGGTGGTTCATGACAGATGCTCTTGGAGGTCACTGATTCATAGGGTTGCCATAAGTCATAGTCGACTTGGAGGCACATAACAACAACAGGCTTCAATCCTAAATACATATAGTAGGTTGTATATGCCCCGCCCTATGGAAACAGTGGGACTTATGAGTAAACATTCATAGGATTGTGCTGTTAAGTATTGAAGTTACAGCTATTTTTGTTAACCTTTTAAACCTCAATCAGCCTTTTTACTTTGAGCTTTTCATTGCATAAATTATTCTAGACATTAACATTTCATAATGAAGTTTTGCTTTGCATATAGCTTACAGATTTCTGGTTAGTCATGCAATCATTCCAGAGTCTTTTAGATATTGAATAAATCTGTTGCTGTGTCTTAATAAGGCAGTACATACAGAATTAATTCTGCTGCAATCAGCGAGGAGCTGGGTTGCACTCATGGTGCGACCACATTCAGTGAAATCAGTGATAATTTAGGTTGCTGTCCTATGCATATTTAGTACTGGGAATAAATATTGTTAGTGGGTTAGACTTCCGGGTAAACATACATGGAATCAAACTGTTAATTTCATAAAAAAGAAAGCAAAGCTAGTTTAAGGGCAGATGTACTGGCTGTTACAGATGCCATATTAAATACCACAGGGACTTTCAAAATTGCCCAGAAGGGCAAATTCCAGCAGACATAGTTTCTCACAACATTACAACCTTCCAGAAATTGTAAACTACTGTTAATTAAAAGGCATATAGGAAGTTGCTTTGCATTAAGCCAGGCCATTGGTCCGACTAGCTGAGTATTGTTTTGCAGGATTTCAGACTGGGGTCTTTCCCAGCCTGACTTGGAGATGCCAGGGCTTGCACCCAGAAGTTTCCTGTTCAAAGCATGTGGTATACCACTGAGCCCTTCCTTCAGGAATTTGCTTTTTTAAATCTGGCAGTGTTATAATGCAGGGTGGGGAAACCTATGGCACCCAGATGTTGGACTACAACTCCATTCATTCCTGACCATTGGCTATGCTTGCTGGGACTGACAGGAGTTAGAGCAGCCTTTCCCAACCAGTGTGCCTCCAGATGTTGTTGGACCACAACTCCCATCAGCCTCAGACAGCATTGCCAATGGTCAGGAAAGGTGGGGATTGTGGTCCAACAACATCTGGAGGCACACTGGTTGGGAAAGGCTGAGTTAAGAGTCTAACAACATCTGGAGGGCCATGGTTTCCCCAGACCTGCTGTAGTGGCTGGTGGATCTTGAACTGTAGTGTATGTGGCAACTGGATATTTGCAGGATCAGAGCCCTCTGATAATCAGTTTACTGACCCAATGGAAGTTTCCACCCACAGCTCCCATCATGTATCAGCTGACAATTTTAATCAGGTGTGTGGAACCTTTGGCCCACCAGATGTTGCTGAACTACAACTCCCATCATCCCCAGCAAGCATTGTTAATAGCTAGGTAGGGATTATGAGAGTTGTAGTTCAACAACTACTAAAGGGCCACAGGTTCCCCACAGCTGCTTTTAACTAACTAGAGTCATTTATTGATTAGCCAGAAGACGACATGATTCAGATTATGTTGCATTGTGACTGAGCTGGGACACAATGGATCATCTGTAACCATTAGAAACAACAAGCTGATATGACAGCCCTTAACATGACTATATCTTCACTAAACTAACATTACAAAGTTCCCAACAGTTTGTAAGCTGCAGTCATAAACTGTAAAATAGCTGAAACTATGTCAACATCTATGTTCAGCAGGCACTTTGAGATAAAATAATTACAGTTGAACCTTCTATATTGTGCAGTAATTTTCAAGCAGTTTCTTTATTTACAAGCTAAAGGAAACATCAGTTCAATACTATGTCGCTCTACAGGTTTGAGTAATACTATACATACACTTCATCCCTGATAATTTCCAACAACTCTTCAGCTTGTGTTTACACATCCTTAGATTTCTGGCAAGCAATCACTTTGTAACCAGCTAGCTTATTTTATGCACAAGTTTAAAAATGTGGTTTCAAGAAACGAGCAGTCAGACTCAGTTCAGTTATTATTTCTTCATGTTCTGTTCTGTGCCTCTTGCAGCCCAGTCCCACATACATTTACTTGGAAGTAAGTGCTGAGTTTAATAGTAATTAAGCTTGTGTGTGCACAGAATTTCAGCCTAAGGACAGAAGGGACTACATATTATTTTAGCAAATGCAGGTTCCCAAACCTGTGGTAGCCAAAATAATGTAAAGTGAAAGCAGGGGAGAACTGGCATGTTATTTTACTTTATCTGGAATATTTCTGTTTCACCCCATCCCAGGCTGGTTAACAATGCAAATGTTGGAAAGGAGAGAGGAATCTTTAAACTTACCTCTCACCTGCCAATTCCCCTTCCTCATGGCTCTAGCAGCTCAGTTTACTTTCAGTTATGGAGTCCATAAAGAGTGGGAGCAATGACCCAGGCAGGGGGTATTTGTCTGCAATAGCAGAAGGTGTAGTGGGGCTGAATCTGCTCACTCCACAGCTCAGTTGCCTGCCCCCCCCTCTCTCTCTCGGGCCTACCAAGCCTGTTTCCCCGGCGCGACGACTCCCAAGCAGAGGCCTAGCTACCAACAAGCTGGGCCGGCCTCCTCCGATGAGGCCTTCTTGCTCCAGGGGCGGCGGCTACACTTTACTCACTTCCTGTCTCTCTAGTAGTCCCTCCCTCAATGACAAAGGGCGGGAAGGCGGCCAGTCAATCACGCATGCATGTCAATCACGCATGCGTGCCTGAGGGAGACACTGAAAAGCCGGAGATCAACGGCTTCAAACAAACTATGGCCGGAGGCCGGAGACGGCCCCGTTTTGCCAAAAACTCCGGCAGAAAACCGGAGAGCTGGCAACCCTAGTCTGGAAGCACCTTAGGTCACGTGTGGTGTCTGCTGCAGCAATCCTTCTGCCTCAGTCTCTACACATAGATCATGCCTGGATTTGAAACATCTGCACAGGGGAGGATATCTAGCTGTAGTTAACTGGAGCACTTTAGTAGTGTTGTGCAAGTTGCAGTTTGGCAATTAGTTGTTGGTTGTGCTATTTCCTTAAAAGAATATATTGAACTTCATCATGCTCTGCTTGAACATTTGTAAATAAAATTTGTCTATGTGCAAATAAATTTCATTGAAAGGATACTAAGCCCTGTAAGGCAGCCCCTGGAACTTCTCACCACTTGGAAATCACACAGTATGAAGATTTCTCTCACATTTATTCTCCTCCACAGATGTAAAAGCCACATTTTTCTCCCCTTCCTGCCTTTCCTATTCAAATCATTTCAGTAAAGCGGAAAGACTATAAAGACTATATATGTGCCACCTGGATTTCACTCAGAAGAGACATTACCACAAGGTCCCTATGGGCTCTGTAAATGGTGAATACCTGTTTGGCACATAAAATATGGTAAGTATAATATTCGTATTGCATTTTTATACAAACATGTCTTAATGATTTGTTATCTCTCTCCATTTAAAAACAAAGCTGAAGACAGATTCTTACCAGTAAATGTCTGTTCATGAGTGAAATTTAATTAAAACGTAATCTATTTTGACACGGAAGTCTTAATTAAATATTTGGGTTGCAAAGAAGTTTTCAGAACAGGGCTTAGTGACCAACTTACCCCCCTCCCTTTCCTATTTCTGTTTCACCTTAGTGCTCTAGTATTTTATTACTCTGAAGTTCTCTAGCAAATGTGTCTACAATATGGGAAAGCGATGGTCTCTATTACTTCCTGATTTTATGTTGTGGGAGACTGAAGAATAGTTAGCTCCACCTATTGGCAAAAGTATATATTCTTAGAGTTATATTGTTTTTGTTAATATCCATAATACTTTACTATAGAGAGAGGTGAGTAAACAAGCAAAAGAGCCTCAACTCTGTTTGTCCTCTTGTATTTTTGAAATTCAAGAGCCCCCCCTCTTTTGCTGAATAGTAGATCTAGTCAGACAAAAGGATAGGTGAATGGTAGACTGTAATCCATCAGTAGATGCTCTGGTGAATACAGTGCTTGTTGGTTGTCAGGATTCTTACACAGAATGCTGGAGTAGTGAGCTACAGCTTCACACAGTAAAGTACTTCACAAGCAAGCGGGGTGTCTTTAGTGTTGAATGCTGTACTACTTTACTAGTCAAACAGTGCAAGGCCATAGAACACAGAAGTGCGTGTATTCAGACCAGAGAGTTAGCCTTTTAAGAGACTCTAGTTGTCCAAAAGGGGAAATGTGGAACAGATGCAGAAATTCAAAAGGTCTCAGCTCCTTGGTGCTGTGACAACCATCCTGTCTTGCCCTGTGTGCTCCCACAAAGGCTGTCCCAAGACATTTTGCTGTCTGAGGTAGAGCAGTGAATAGTGCCTCCCTTGGCCTAGTGTTTAGAGCTGGTACTTGCTCGTCCATGGGACCAGAACAGGGCATCCTTGTAGCTGGAGATGCCATGACTTGAGCCTGAGACTTTTCTGCACAGAATGAATGCACTCTACCACAGATCTATGGTTCCTTTCAATACTGTGGTAATGGAGCTGAGTCTGAGGTAACATCAAGCAACATGAGTTACATGACAGTGATATGGTGCCTGGGCTTTTGACCCTTTTCAGAGTGTAACCATCCTTTGAATTTGACACTTGTTCTCCAACTAAAATGAAACTAACTCAGTTTTCTTTCAGTATGATATGAGAAACACAATTACTTGTGCCCATGTTTACGCTCATTCAAAGCTCTACCAAATCAAGATTCATGGAGTTACAGGGAAGCTCAAAAGCGTGGGGGCTGGGAAGAAAGAATGTGTTTGGAAGAAATGGCATGCATTTGATACTATGCAAGGGTGACAAATGTATATGAGTAAGACTGAAAAGTGACAACATGATATTGAAAGGAAATAGATGGATCTTGATAGGTGGCTGGACAGAGCTTTTAGTTGCGGAATGGTATTCTAGCAGAGACAGGCAGAATACCTGACCTTGAAACAGCATTGTTGACTAATCTACCTTGGAGTGGGCTTTCTAACAGTGAGGTGGCCTTGTTATCTGAATCATCCTAGCAAATGAGATGGAGAATATTATCACACTTCTGTTGCTAATATATTTGAAGATGTGGCAAAACGGCATCTGAAGCTCAACATGTTAGTTAAATCTTAAACTAGTCAAGGGAGCCCTTTCCTACAGCTGATACTGTCATATATAGAACAGCTTTTCTCTGGAGCCCTCCATATATTATTTTTACTATAGTTTCCATTGGCCCAAGCCAGCATGGTCAATGGTCAGAGAAGATGGGAGTTGTAGATCAACAACATCTGAAAAACACTAGTTGGGGAAGGCTGGTATAGAACATTTAAGAGAGCCAGTGTGGCACAGTGATTAGACTGCTGGCCTAGCATGGCCTAGGAGACCCTTGTTCAAATTATTACTTATCTGATACTCTTGAGAGATCTGGGCTTGTTGCTCTTTCTTAGCCTAAACCAGGGGTTGTTTAGCTGTGGCCTTCCAGATGGTGCTGTTGTACTCTGTCTTCAACCCCATCCACCTTGGTCAAAGGTCAGGGATGGTGGGAGCTGTAATCCAACAATACCTGGAGGGCTACAGGTGAGCCGACCTGGCCTACATTATTGCAGAGAATAAAGTGAAGAGGGGAAGTATGTTTCTATGAGTTCTTTAGAAGAGGGGTAGATCTAAAAAGACAGATCAAAAGTTTTAGGTGACTAATGTCCTGTTTATTGGGATAACATTCTTCAAAAAATAAAGGATTAAGGCTGCAATCCTACACATACTTACCTGGAAGTAAGTCCCAGTAATAGGATTACATGATTAGAAACAATAAAGAGGTTAAAACTGGAAAACTGGTAGAAAGTATTATTAAAGCTAGATTAACTAAGCACATAGAAGAACAAGCCTTGCTGAAGCAGAGCCAGCATGGCTTCTGCAAGGGAAAGTCCTGTCTCAGTAACCTATTAGAATTCTTTGAGAGTGTCAACAAGCATATAGATAGAGGTGATCCAGTGGACATAGTGTACTTAGACTTTCAAAAAGCGTTTGACAAGGTACCTCACCAAAGGCTTCTGAGGAAGCTTAGCAGTCATGGAATAAGAGGAGAGGTCCTCTTGTGGATAAGGAATTGGTTAAGAAGCAGAAAGCAGAGAGTAGGAATAAACGGACAGTTCTCCCAATGGAGGGCTGTAGAAAGTGGAGTCCCTCAAGGATCGGTATTGGGACCTGTACTTTTCAACTTGTTCATTAATGACCTAGAATTAGGAGTGAGCAGTGAAGTGGCCAAGTTTGCTGACGACACTAAATTGTTCAGGGTTGTTAAAACAAAAAGGGATTGCGAAGAGCTCCAAAAAGACCTCTCCAAACTGAGTGAATGGGTGGGAAAATGGCAAATGCAATTCAATATAAACAAGTGTAAAATTATGCATATTGGAGCAAAAAATCTTAATTGCACATATACGCTCATGGGGTCTGAACTGGCGGTGACCGACCAGGAGAGAGACCTCGGGGTTGTAGTGGACAGCACGATGAAAATGTCGACCCAGTGTGCGGCAGCTGTGAAAAAGGCAAATTCCATGCTAGCAATAATTAGGAAAGGTATTGAAAATAAAACAGCCGATATCATAATGCCATTGTATAAATCTATGGTGCAGCCACATTTGGAATACTGTGTACAGTTCTGGTCGCCTCATCTCAAAAAGGATATTATAGAGTTGGAAAAGGTTCAGAAGAGGGCAACCAGAATGATCAAGGGGATGGAGCGACTCCCTTACGAGGAAAGGTTGCAGCATTTGGGGCTTTTTAGTTTAGAGAAAAGGCGGGTCAGAGGAGACATGATAGAAGTGTATAAAATTATGCATGGCATTGAGAAAGTGGATAGAGAAAAGTTCTTCTCCCTCTCTCATAATACTAGAACTCGTGGACATTCAAAGAAGCTGAATGTTGGCAGATTCAGGACAGACAAAAGGAAGTACTTCTTTACTCAGCGCATAGTTAAACTATGGAATTTGCTCCCACAAGATGCAGTAATGGCCACCAGCTTGGATGGCTTTAAAAGAAGATTAGACAAATTCATGGAGGACAGGGCTATCAATGGCTACTAGCCATGATGGCTGTGCTCTGCCACCCTAGTCAGAGGCAGCATGCTTCTGAAAACCAGTTGCCGGAAGCCTCAGGAGGGGAGAGTGTTCTTGCACTCGGGTCCTGCTTGCGGGCTTCCCCCAGGCACCTGGTTGGCCACTGTGAGAACAGGATGCTGGACTAGATGGGCCACTGGCCTGATCCAGCAGGCTCTTCTTATGTTCTTATGTTCTTATGTTAAGACAGGTATGTGAAGGACTTGCACTCTTGTTTTGTATTACTGGGTGATATTATTTATTTATTTATTGCATTTGCATACCGCCCCATAGCCGAAGCTCTCTGGGTGGTTTACAACAATTAAACAATATAACTTGATCTCTTCACAATGGGAATATGAATGTTCTCTTTGGACTTGTCTGTGGCATTCTGGTTAAATATTTGCTGGGTGTGGTCTTGTATTTCGTGGCTGCAAACAAAGCATTGCAAGATGTCCTTTTTTTGTTTAATTTTCCAGTGTATTTCTGAGAAATCAGACCATAAAGTTTTCCCAGGGATTTTTTCCCTACGTGGCTGAGACCCTTGTTTATGCCTTTTCAATGAAAGAATACCTAGTAAACTGTTCCATTTCACACAAATTACCCCAGGAAGGTATTTTTATCCTCCCCCCCCCACAAAAAAGCCTTGGCAGTCAATCACATGTTAAATCAGTGGTTTATAATTTGTCCACAAAGGTCACTTGGGATTAGAAGGTTTGAGGTTCAGAGAGTGTTGCTCCTTAGAGTCAGATTCAGTTTTACATTTTGGTTGAGTTTCATTCATCCAGGAGGGAGTTCTATTTGTAGCCTTTTGCTGGTTTTAGGCACATTAGTCTTCCCATTTGGGGGAAAGGGACTCCGAACGGTGAAAAGTTATCATATTGTAGAATAAGCTGCATGTTATAGCCAAAAGCCCAGGAACATATTAACGTAAGTGATTTCTTTATATACACACACTGGGATTAGAAACTGAACAAATTGCCTTTGAAGGGAAATTGGTCCAAGCAGCACTGATAGTTCAAATTTTCCCCACTGACACATAGTGGTGCTGAGCTATTTGGCACATTCACACCAGTATTGTTATATGCTTTCCATTTTCTAAGGACTGAAAAGTTCCAGCAGCAGTGTCCAGAGTTTGGCTTCCATTGCAGGAAAGGCCACTGGAGACTTAACAGTGTTCTGTAATATTTGGTTTATTTTCAGATATACAACTAGAACATAGATAGGAGTTCACTGCTACTTGCCTCTATCAGGCTGCAGATCCCTTACCTCACATCGGATCTCCAGGGACTGGCACACTGCATGCCAAGATGCTTCTGACCATTTTGCTCACAGCTCTTTCTCTGCTTCCTCTTTGTGTCACATGAATGTCGCTAGTTACTTTGTGTGCATACCCACCTGCCAAACCTTTATGGCTTTTTCATTCCAGCCATCCTAAAGACATCCCTGCATCAAGATATCCATTTTCTAACAGTGAGCTTCCACAAAGATGCCTCCCCTGGTCATCTTGGACCATAAAAAAAATCAATCTCCTTTTGTCAAAATCCCAGACTGTGACAATCAGGCTTTGCTTTAAGGAAAAGTCTTAACAGGGTGGGGTTGAGGATTCCCCCCTCAGATGGAGGCACTCTGTGATCTTACAATAACTGCCTGGCAGGGTGTGTGGTTGGTGGGTGCATTGGAAGTGGTGGGTAAGTCTAGGCACATGCCCCAGTCATGCATACTTTGCTGTCATTTCAGCATCATATGAAGTCCTTCCCTCTCCCCCTGGCTTTTTACATCTGTTTTAGCTTTGTATTGTTTAACTCTCTGCCAGTTGGTTTTTTTTTTTTTTTTGCTTCAGCGTATTTTATTGCTATGTACATTAATTATGGTTGTTGAATTTTTATTTGTTTTATTATCTCTTGTATGCTGCCCTGAGAATGTCACTATAGGGAAGCCTATCAACACTGATGATAAAATAATAAGTTTCACAAGGGTATGATGGGCTGCATCCTTTAAAATTCTCTCTTGGTGGCCATGCACTGTCTCCATTTTTGTTTTCTTCTCTTCTGCCTCTGTCTTCCCTGCTTGTCCTTTTTCCCTTGATACATTTGGCTGTAACTGCTTGGATGTCTCAGTGGGCAGTTAAGCTGCTGTTAGATTACACAGAAACTAGCCTGAATTGGCCCAGGCAACTAAGTGTTTAGGGGAATACTGGAGAGCTGACAGTCTGAATTCTGAAATCATGAGCATCATATGTAAAAGTAAACTGAGTAACGAGCATTGTATGTGATACTATAACAGTGTGCCATTTGCTTTAAAGAGAATCCTTTTGAGTGCAGATTGATTGGATAAGGGATAGGCAGCACATGCTGGTTGCAAGATGATGATGATGATTTTGCTATTCAATTTGTTATGCTTATACTTCTGGCTGTCTTGGGATTCTTTGATTCTCTTTGCTTCTGATTTTATAGAACTGTTGTCATAATCAGATATTTATTTTTACATGTTTGCATTTTTTTACTTAATTGTAAGCTGTCTTGAGTGATTACTGAAGTTTTAAGAATAAATAATACAAGGCAGTATGTGCTTTACTCATTGACCTTTTTGCTTGTTTCCAGTTTTCAGCTTTGTTTTTCAGTAGTAAAGCAACATGATCCTTGGGGTTCCTTCTGCAGTTGTTTTACCATACTCATAGCTTAAGGCAAAACCACAGCCAACGCATATATTTTGATAACTTCAGAAGAGCCTGAGAGGATCTGAATTTGTGTTCATGCCCGGGTGGCTGGTAGCTTCATGACAGTGAAATCCACTCTGGGTTTAGTCTGAACTTTCAAGGGTTTCAACTTTCAGACTAAAATCTGGAGCAGATTCCATTGCCTCACTGACATGGAGCCACCAGCCATCACTGGTTCATGCACAAGATAGTACATATGTGTCAACTTGCATAGATCAAGGGGTGTATCTAAAGAATTGCGTCTCCTGTCCAGATGTGATTTTTTTTTTACACTTAGGACTACCTACATTTCTATTGTCAAATCAGTCTTTGTATGAGGTAGGAAAAACAAAGGTGTAAGCCCTATGTACTTGATACTATGCACAGGGTTACAAACTTGTAAGAATAAGAAAAATGGCAAAATGATAGGAAAAAAATAGATTTTGATAGGTGGTTGGGCAGAGGTTTTAGCTGTCTTCACATTTAAAAGCAATCTGTCAAAGCCACACTGTGCAAAACAATATGAGAACCGAAAGACAGCCATCCTTTGAAATTCTCATTCATCCAAGTTTTGTGATGCAGTTCTCCAATCAGTGTTTACCAAAATGTATATTTTAGGGAAAAGCATGCATTAAAATTAATATTTTAGTAAAAATAACATACAAACCTGCAGCATATTGGGGAAAATTGCTTGCAAAGATGTGTACTTTAGTCAGACTATATTTATTTATTAGATTTATAGCCTGCTCTTTCTCCCAGTAGGATTTTTGATTATATACAAAAATGTGTTTATTAGGAAAAAATTAGCTAATGAATTTTCGTAAGGATTTTTTTTTTTAAACAACCTCAAATTGCTGCAGAAATGTAGAGAATTGAATTTGAGATTGGAAAAATGAGAAACTGAGAACTGAAATTGACAGTTCTGGGGGAAAGTCAGGAGAGAAACTGACTTTGACTGATCTCCTTGGAGTGGAATTTCTCACACTGGAGTACCTTGGTTATCTGTATCATCCTGCCAACTGCAATGGAGAATATAACCACACATTTCAAGTTCTCTAGAGCTTCTCATCAAGTTGACTGTTAAACAAAATTATTATTATTGTTATTATTCTTTATTTATATCCCACCATCCTTCCAACACTGGAACTCGCGGTGGCTTCCAGATAAAAACACATCTAATTAAAACATACAAAATCTACATTAAAATAGAATTAAACTATATCCAATATTAAAACCATTCAAACTGATAGTTAAAAGAGGATAAAAGCCAAAATGGAGATGGGGAGAGAAATATGGCATGATACTGTTGCCCTAAAGTCTGGAGTGTGTAGCAATCTTAAGATGACAATGATGAGTTATTCAATTTATATCCCACCCTTCCTCCCGAAGGAGTCCAGGGCTGCAAACAACCAAAACAATTTAATAGGAAAAAGAAAAATATACTAAAAAAGTTAAAAACCTCAAAAAACACAGTTTAATTAATTAATTAATTTATTAAATTTATATCCTACCCTTCCTCCCAGAAGGAGCGCAGAGTGGCAAACAAAAACACTAAAGCACTTTAAAACATCTTAAAAACAAAGACTTTAAAACATATTAAAAGAAAACATCTTTTAAAAACAACTTTAAAAACACCTTAAAAAGAAATTCCAACACAGACACAGACTGGGATGAGGCCTCTATTTAAAAGGCTTGTTGAAAGAGGAAGGTCTTCAATGGGTGTCAAAAAGATAACAGAGATGGCACCTGTCTAATATTTAAGGGGAGGGAATTCCAAAGTGTCGGTGCCACAACACTAAAGGCCTGTTTCCTATGTTGTGCAGAGCAGACCTCCTGATAAGATGGTATTTGCAGGAGGCCCTCATCTGCAGAGCACAGTGACTGACTGGGTATATAAGGAGTAAGTTGATTTTTCAGGTATCCAAGCTGTACAGAGCTTTGTACACCAAAACTAGAACCTTGAATTTGGCCCAAAAGCTAATGGGCTGCCAGTACAATTCTTTCAGCAGCAGGGTAACATGTTGGCAACACCCTGCTCCAGTGAGCAATCACACCAAAGCATTTTGCACCCGCTGCAGCTTCTGGACCAACCTCAAGGGCAGCCCCACTTAGAGCGCATTACAGTAATCCAGCCTGGAGATTATGAGTGCATGGACAACAGTGGTCAGGCTATCCTGGTCCTGAAATGGCTGCAGCCAAACCTGGTAAAAGGTACTCCTAGCCACTGAAATCACCTGGACCTCTAGTGACAAGGATATAGATCCAGGAGCACCACCAAACTATGAATCTGTTCTTTCAGAGAGAATACAACCTCATCCAAAATAGGCAATTGGCAAATTATATGTACTCGGAAATTACCAACCTACAATCCTTCCATCTTGCTAGGATTCAGACTCAGTTTATTGAGCCCTCATCCAGCCCACTACCGAGTTCAGGGCTTGCATGGCCTCTCCTGATTCAGATGTTACAGTGAAATAGAGCTGGGTATCATCAGTGTACTGCTGACACCTGATGCCAAATCTCCTGATGACCACTGCCAAGGGATTCATATAGATGTTAAACAGCGTTGGGAACAAGATGGTACCCTGCGGCACCCTACAGCACAACTGACGGGGCTGAAAGACAATTACTCAATGCTGTTCTCTGAAAATGACCCACGGTAAAACAGTGCTGCTGATATCCATCTCACTAAGTCAGCTCAGAAAGATACTATGGTCAATGGTATCAAAAGTTGCTGAGAGATCAAGTAAGAATAACAGGGTCGCACTCTCCCTGTCCTCCTTCTGATAAAGGTCATCCATCAGGGCAATCAAGGCTGATTCAGTCCCATTAAAGTTAAAATACTCTAAAAGACAGTTTTTAAAATGATGAGACACAGGAGATGTTATCCAGATGCAACTGGATATCATTAGCATCACTAGGTGTAGAACAGATTGTAAGGTCCACTTAGGATGCTGCTGAGTGATAAAAAGCAATAATAGCTTTTCCTTCATTTCTGAAAATATAAAATCTACTAATTACTTTATTTTGTAAAGCGGGGTTATATGCCTTCCAACTGTTAAGTAACGCTACTACCCAGGTTGGGTTTTGTTGGCTTTCATTGTAAGTGATGCCCTAAGTATAATCTACAGTTTTGTTAATATAAACTACCATGTTTCTTCTTACTTCTGTCCTCTGCTTCATGAGGGACTTGTGTCTTTCAATTGGGGCTGGAGATAGCCTCGATTTGGCTCTCCATGCTTAAGGTTTGTAACTAGGCTTTCAAATTTTGGATTTGATCTCATTCTAGAAAGCTGTGCCCTGACCCATTTTCATTGCAACTTAATTATTATGTTTTCCAACTGAAAAAACAATAACATATTTCAAAAGGTGTAGCCTTTTCAGTACATTTTTGTCACTCCAAGATTATTAAATGTATGCTTATATAGCATAGCAAAACCCCTTTTGTCCGCTTGTGGAAAGAAACAGGAGGGCTCACCATTAGAGGGCAGTCTGGTAATTTAAATCCTTCAAATGCAGGTTTCCCTTACCAGGAACAAGAGTCTTTTAAAAAATTAAATCTTATGAGTCTAATTTCAAACAAAGAGGGGGGAAAGATAATCACTAGACTACAAAGGAATATAGCTAATTAATAATCTCTGTTTATAAAAAGTCACAAGATCTGTCTTTACTAACAAAATGGAACTCCAGGAGTATCAAATTTCAGAATGTTGAGGCAATCACTTGTTAAAAAAACATTTACATGTACAAATGTTTTCCCTCACCCTACCAGAATATGCATTTCTTAAGATAATTTGTTGCCCATTGAGCCTTTCTTTGTATTTATATTTTAACTGTTTTGTTTTTTGTAAACCCTCACTGTAACAAGATAAAACCTACTCTCCATATATTGTTGACCTGATAAATATAAAATAACAATGTAAAATATAAGCTAAGTGCATAAGAGTTTTTCAAAAATAAACCTTTATGCGAAATGCAAAATACAATGGTTTTTAGCTTTTGTTGTATCAGCTTTTGTTAAGTATGCATATAGGACTTTGCAAATTATGCAGAACTCTTCTTATGTCAAATATTCCCTTATTTCTCTCTTTACCAACACAAGTTGTACCCAGAATGGTTTGCCTGGTATGCACTTTACTATTCATTGAGTGCCAGGTAAATACCTTTTTATTTTCCAAAGGTTTTCCTTAGATGCTGTGTTAATCCTGTTGACTATATAATATGGGTTTTAAATTTTTTATGGCTTTTCGTTTATCTTACTTTTTTGTATTTACATTTTAATTGTTTTTATTCTTTTTATTAACTGCCCTAGGAATATGATTAATGGCAGTATGAAAGTACCAGGGCTGGGGACTTTCCCAGGAGGATCCCTCCGCCTGTGTAGCTCTGAGACGGGCTCCCGTCTTAGATGAAACTTTTTCAGCTATAAATTCAGTCAGAAGGGTCTTTTCTGACTGGGGATAATTTCTTCTGGATAAGGAAGAAACGTGAGATTTCCCACATAGCTTTGTCGTGACTGTGGGAGTCTGGAATTCGTCAGAATTGTCTGCAAAAGAAAGGCTTCCAGCTGCTCAGACGGAGCGAGGATTTCTATGCTAGCTCAGCTGAATAAGTGACCCGTTTTTTTTTCTTTAAAGAACAATGGACTAGCAGGCAAACATCCTCCTGTCTATGCTTATCATTTTCTTATCTATACAGCTAAAGAGATTTGTCAAAGTAACAGCAATTAAGATAACCTAGGTGAGTTACGACTTTCCTTCTTTACTCACGGAACTAAGGGGGAAGAAAACAAAAATAGCCTATCTTTTTTTTTTATTGCAAAAAGCTGATATGGAAAATAGCATTTTAAAGATTACAACGAATGAGGGATTTCTGATTGGAAGAGATAAGAAAAATCTTTTTGATTTATAAGACTTTTGTGTAATATATGCATGGGACTATTTTTCCTGATCTACTTTTTTTTTGACGAATCTGCTCATTCTCTCTGCTACTAGTTATTTGGACGCTGTGAACTAAAGCTGTTTTTGCACTTCTGGGCATATAAGAGATAAGGACTGTCTAGCGTGTGACGTCAGTTGGTTGGAAAGATTAACTCCTTTGTAACTGGATAAAGAAATAAACTGCTCTTTGCTTGGGACATTGAAAATTGAAGGAGTTTTGTTCCTTTGGCTTTAAGAATGACAATTAAGAAGATTATGGATGTACAAGAAGGGACTTTATCTTTAGACATGTTTCAGAAAATAATGAATGAGATTAAGTCAATAAAACAAGAACTGAGAAATAATAGACAAGCGTGGAAAACTGAATTTCACGAAATGAGACAGGAGCTGAAAGAAATTCAGGATTCTATGAGAAAGGAGAATAAAGATAGATCTGGAAAACCAAAAAAAGATGAAAGAGAAATTAAAGGCAAGGTTCAAACTTTGGAGATTGGATTAAATATGGACATGAAAAAAGATTTGGATTTCCTGGCTCTGACGGATCCTGGAGACAAATATTATAGTTTGGAATTCAGCGCTGTCCCTGAAGGAATTGAAGAGATTGGAGATAAAGATATTATCGGTTCAAAAAAATTCCTGGACTGGAAGGATTTGATGGAATTTGAAATGGAGAAAGTTAACAGAATTAATCCCTGTTTTGTGTCAATGGAAAAATCTTCAAGAGATGTACTAGTGTATCATGTGGAAAAGAGGAACAGAGATGCGGCTTTGCAGCAATACTTCAGTGATATGTTCGGAATTCATGGCAAGAAAATATCTGTGATGGAGGAAATTCCTATCAGACTTTTATTATATGACTATGACAGCAAGATTTTTGGATGCGTGGAGATGGAAGATGGAAGATGGACCTAATACGGATAAAGACAGAAGAGCGATTTGAAATTACTGGACTTAGTAGACTTGATGAGTTGGATTAATTGACATGTTTATTTAGGAAAAAAAATTGATTGATATATATCTCAAGGATTGGAAACTTCTCTTTGACTTTTTGTGGAAGATTAAAATGATATGATGTTAATGAGATTTGAAACCAATTAAGATAACCACTGGAGGAAGGTGATTTTATAATCTATTAAGAGATAGGTTTGTTATATATTATAGATTTATAGCTGAACTATGACAAATCGGAAGTCAATATTTTTATATTTTTTTTCTCTTTTCTTTTTTTTATTGTATTAGTTATTGATTTGTGTGTTTTTTTCTTGTATTGTTTTGGTTTTGAAAATTTGAATAAAAATTAATTGAAAAAAAAAGAAAGTACCAGAGCTGGGCAGAATCCATTCCACCACCCCCATACACACACCCCTGTGGGAACCACTAATCCTTGTGAAGATGGGGAGAGAATATCAGGCATGGAATAAATTTACATTAGATGAGGTAGCCAAATATATTTTTTTCTTTTTCTTTAAAAATATTGTTATAATGATACTCCCCCCCTTTTTCCAACCTAGGGCTCTTCCAGATGACCAATTTATTGAGCATTATTCCTGATAAGTTTGTACAAAACTTACAAAGGTTATATCCAGGCTTTATTGAGTATCCATTCTGATTTGGTTGCAGGGTAGTTATGCAACAATGAGCATTCATCCTGCATTCACTTGATTTCCTGGGGGGCAGAGGTGTTTATATGTCTTCCTGTTAGTCATTCATTCATTCCACACTTTCCAATGTATTTACCCCTCACTTTCTGAACCATAAAAAGTCAGATTAGTTTTTTATCAAGTGTACTAGGGTGATAGAGCACTTGAATCCCCTTTAATTCTGCAAACCTAAAGTTCTGCTTTGTACTTGAATCTCCCTTGCAAAATAGTGACGGTCTGGAGGCATCCATAAAGGGAGGGGGAAAGCTAAGCTGCTGCTTCAGGATCATTCCCATGGGGCATTCGGGTCCACATTTGCAAAGAGAATGGCAGCCAGACAACTGCTTAGAGTGGTAGCTTTTTTTTTTTTTTTGAGTACTCACCTTGATTTTTTTTTTTAAAGAAGAAAAATCCTCAGTCATCTCAGGGAAGTGTAAGCCCACCCTGTCATAAAAAAGTGCTGCAAATTTCACTGCTCCTTCCCAAAGTTAATACAATTTTTAGGGAGAGTTTTGCCAAAGTGCTGGAAAAAAAGCTGTGTTGAATACTTCTGCCCAGCACTAAAAAATACTTAAAGCAAACTAATAAAAATATTTTCCTCCATTGTGTCATTTGTTCTTTTGAGCCCTCCCTGGTTTTGCAAACTTCCCTTGATCTACACTTTTCTATGTCTTCTGTCTCTTCACTTCTTCTGTGCTCTGCCAGGATGTCTTACCAGAGCTTGGAAGATTACTTTTAAAAAGTAATAAATTACAGTTACAATTACTTGGCCCAAAAAGTAGTAATTACCGTTACAATTACAATTGCTCTGAAAGTAACTGATTACTTTACTTTTTCTCAAAAGTAATCACTACAATTACATTTCAGTTACTTTTTAAAAAAAACTCCTACAAGGTGCTGGCCTTGACTGCTGCACATCTAAGAAGCCTAAAACAATATTAAAAATAAACACACACACAGGGGGTAGTAGAATAAAAAAAATTATCTGTAAGATTAACATAATGGCATAACAGAATCTCACATCCCCCAAAACAATGAAGATACCCCAACACTTGAAGATTAACATAACGGCGTAACAGAATCTCACATCCCCCCAAGCAATGATGATACCCCAACTCTTGAAATCAAATTTTACACTTGAAATGCTTTTATAATATGTTTCTGTTATGTCTGAAAAGAACAAGATGCTCAAAGAGCATGTCAGACAAGGAATGTCTTTTTACAGTCATTACGTTGCCACCAGTACTGAACAGGCGTTCTACTGTGGCGCTTGAAGGCATGCCTGTGTTGTGCTGCAAAAAACACCACAGCACACGTGGAAAGCCATGGAGTGATGACACTTCCCTGCTGGGAGACCTCAGGTACCTCACCAGTTCCTCCTCAGCAGTGTCCACTGCTGACTTCTTGCCCTGGGGCAGAAAGTTAAAGAAGTCATCTCCTAAGTCATCTCCTTCCTGGTCTTTATCTGAAGACTGATCACTGTCCTCATTAAGTACACCCATCTTTATTTCAGCTTTCAACAAGGCTTCCATTGTGTATCTAAGAAAGAGAGAGGATATGTTAACATATATATGTTAGGAAACCATCATCTGTTCTTCATTTCCTGATGCTTGTCATGTCCCCTGGTGCAGGGTCCAGCCTGAGCCTGTGGATGATAACATGGAAGGTAGAAAGGTGACCAAGTCACCACACTCATGGGGCAGCACAGCAGACCCTTAAGGATTACCTGCAGCAACCCAAGGTTGTGATGAGGAGACCCAGGAAGAAAAGGCCCAGCCCCTGCCTACCACCTTAAGCCCTCTGATGCCTCCCTTGAGACAACATTTCCCTTGGAGTAATCCACCCAAAGGGCTTCCCTAATGTTCTTACTTGTTGGTATGGGTGGTGGCCTGACACGATTCCAGCCAATCTAGTTTGAAGCGAGGGTGTAGGCAGGCTGCCAGAAGAAGCCTCTTGTCCTCCCAGATAGCTGCAAACCGCTTTCTTAGGGCTTCGCGTACACCTCTCAGCAGCTGAAAACAGTATGTGTACCTCTCAGGTTTGTTTTCCAGTCCTTCTAACTTGCGGTCCAGATTGCAGAGCGTTGGTAGCAAATACCCCATGAACATGCCGTTCTCCCGTTGCAGGATATCTAGGGACTGGGCTAGTGGCTCCATAATCTCTGTGTATTCCTGTACCACTTCAATCTCAGCAGCTGTGATCCTGGACAAGGAGCAGCGGTCCATTATGGCGTGCATTTTTAGTGGCACAGTTGACAGGAGCTCATGTAGTTGCTTCAACGCATCAAAGGTGGAATTCCACCTGGTCTTATTCGGTACCTTCAGATACACACCACATTGCGCATGGATATACTCAGCAATCTGTGCTGACTGGTTCTGCTTGGACCACAACTTGCTGCACTTTCCCATCAAGGAACAAAACTGTTTCTTGAAAGGACCAAGAAAACTACTTTCGGAGGAGTCAGAAAGCATGGGCTCTATGTCTTGTGTTGCCACAAGGTTGAGGGTGTGGCTAGCACATCTCTGGTGTGGTGGTAAAACAAAATCCTCTCCTGAGTCTGCAGCTTCTTCCTCTGCCTCAGGTCCTGTGTCCAGGATCTCACAGATAGGCACAAACTCCACCTCAGCCTCCTCCTCCTCCTGGTTATCACCATCATCGTCACTGGTGCCTGCAGCTTCCACTGGTTCTTTGGCCATGAAAACTCTGAACGCTTTCACAAAGTTGGAGCCATTGTCTGTAGTAGTGCACATAACTTTGTTGTGGATCCTGTACTGCACATGTACATCATGCAGTGCTTTTGAAAGGACATCGTATGTATGGCACCCCTTCAGATGCTTACAAGCCAAGGCCCCGACCTCACGTTTCAGGGTAGTTGGGTTGATCCAGTGGGCTGTTACCCCAAAGTAACTCTTCTTGCCATTGGTCCAACAATCTGCAGTGGTTGCTATATATGCCACAGCACCCATTCCGTTTGGAAGAGTTTCTCTCATGTGCCATGCTCTCTTCTCAATTCTGTCTCTCAGAGTCTTGGCACATATGATGGTGAGATCTTTGGGGAGTCCAATGCGAACCAGGTTAATGAAAGATGGTTTGTCCACAGTCTGAAGTGGTAATGTCTCCTCTACAATGAAATCAATGATTCTCCTGTTTGCTCTGGGTGACAGGCTCCCTGCCAGATCCCCACCTCTCAAGGGTTGTCTGCTGCTGCTTCAGCATTTTGGGAGGAGGGGTGTCATGCATTGGTTCAGGAAGGCCACGTCTCCTTGCCTTTATTGCTTCTTCAATTGCTCTCAGCTTCTCAGGGTGTGCCCTCTGAGGAAGAAGAACAAAGCATGAATCCAAGAAAAAATGGAAGAGGAACTTCACAATTTAAACATAAATAGACAATGGACACTCTTTGAGGACCAGCATGACAAAGGCTTACCTCAAAATGTTTCTTCACATTGGATGAGGGGGAAACAGCTGATCTCAGATTTTTGATCCTTGGAAGGCAGTAATTGCATCGTACAACAACATTTTTCCCACTCTGGCTCACAAATGTACAAGCTTTCTCAAAGCCAAACCATGGTACTTGCTGTTCTGCAGATGTGGCTGTGGGCAACTGGCACTGCTTCATGCCCTCCTCCTCCTCATGCACAGGGCCTCCTTTCTGAACCTCACTTTCTAGTTTTGCCTCCTCAGGATCAACAAGCTGTGACTCAAGTGGCCGCACTAACTGACTGCTGCTCTCAGCAGCAAAACCTGCAACAGGCGTCTCTGTAATAAACAAGAGATAATGCTCCTATATGGGTGAACTTCAGCTGTGATGTGCCCCCATGTCTTCCCCATGCTGCAAGATGCCCCAGTCAGAGTGGAAGTAAGCAGGTCGATAGCACAATTAAAAGAGACCTATTTGCATCATTTTTGCTCACTGAATAACCCTGCCTGGGCCAGTCTAACCTACTATCTCACAGGGTTGTTGTTTTTTTTTTTTCAATAATTTTTATTCAGATTTTCATAAAACATACAAGACAAAATCATAAAACATTCAAAGACAAAAAACAAAATCAAAAAAAGTTAAACAAAAAGAAAAAAAGAAAAAAAAAAAACAAAAATAAAAAATAAAGAGTAAAATATTGACTTCCCATTTGTCAAAGATCAAATCAGTTATAAGTCTATAATATATAACAATCCTGTCTCTTAAGTCATATTATAAAATCACTTTCCTCCAGTAGTTATCTTACTTAATCATCAAATCTCATAAACATTACTTTATTCTTTCCACAAAAAGTCAAAGAGAGGTTTCAATTCTTTAAGAAATATATCTATCAATTTTTTTTTCCAGATAAGCATATCGATTAATCCATCTCATTACTAATTATGATAATCTTATTGTCATAACCATAGTCAAAATAAACATTTCAATTAATCCATCACATCAGAATCTGTTAGGTTCAATAATTTCAGTAGCCATTGTTCTATTATCTCTATTAGTTCCATTTTCCATCTTCCATCTTCAGTAGTCTTGTTAAGTCCAGTAATTTCAATATCCAATCTTCCATTATCAGTATTCCATAATAATCTTGCTGTCAAAGCCATAGTCATATAGTAAGAGTCTGATGGGAATTACCTCTATCCCAAATATTTTCTTGCCATCCATTCTGAATAGGTTGCTGAAATACTGCTGTAAAATCATATCTCTGTTCTTTTTTTCAAAATGCACTGGGTCATCTCTTAAAAGTTTTTCCATTGTCACATGGCTGCAGTTAATTCCATAGATTTTCTCTATATTGGGCTCCATCACATCATTCCAGTCCAGAAGATTATCCATGCCATTGATAACTTTATCTCTAGAATCTTCATTCATTTCTTCAGAGATAACATTGAGTTCCAAACAATAGATTTTATTTCTAAAGTCCATAGACTCCAAATCTTGTTCCTGTTCCACGTTGGTTCCAATCTCCGGGATCTCCTCTCTCACAGGGACCCCTATTCCAGTCTCCAGGGTCTCCTCTCTCACAGGGACCCCTGTTCCAATCTCCGGGGTCTCCTCTCTCACAGGGACCCCTTCCAGGGTCACCTCTCTCACAGGGACCCTTATATCTTTAATCTCCTGCTTCATTTTACTCAATTCAATTTTCGTTATCTCAATCTCATCCATTATTTTCTGAAACATAGTTATTTCCAGATTTTCAGCCACTTTCTTAATTGCCATTTTAAAAGAAAAATATAGGAAAACCACTTCTTATTTCAGCAACAATTGGGTTAATACTCCAAACTTGGTGACATCACAGTATAAACAGTGCAGACAGCCTTATCTCTCCAATAGTTAAGTAAACAAAATGCAGTTCCCAGGATCGAAACAATTAATGGCAATCGTCAAGAAACAGATTCGTCAAAATAAAATAGACCAAAAAGAGAGTAGTCTCAAAACAGTATAATATTTTTCAAAATAAAAATCTGGAATAGAAATCCCTCTTCTGTGTATATCTTTAGAATGCAAATCCAGGACAGCTTTTTGCAACAAAAACAGAGATAAGCTATTAATTAGTGCGTAGCAGAGAGAAGTTATGGCTCCCCAGTGAGATGTCAAAAACTGATCAATCTGGCAAATCTCTTTTAAACAGCAACAATTTAAGTCAAGTAAAAGAAAAATATAGAAAGAAGGGTGCTTGCCTGTTAGTGCGTTCTCTCTTAGAAGATAAGATGAACGTTCGCTTTAACAGATAGAGCTTGCTGTTGAAAATCCGTCCCACCTTCGTCGGCTGGACCTCGTCCCATAAATTAATGAGATCTGGTCGTCCCAACAAAAATAGGCTTTGAGGTTAATCTCTTCGTTTCTCCCTACCCGGGAGAAGTTTAATCAGTCAAAAAAAAAAGAAAAAACTGACTGATATATCTGAATAAGCTTCTTTTGAGGCAGGAGCCCGTCTCAAAAGCAGGCACAGGCTAAGTCACCCTTCCCGGAAGTCCACTATCTCACAGGGTTGTTGTGAGAACAAAATGAGACTAGGGTTCAAATCCCCACATAGCCATGAAGCTCACTGGGTGACCTTGGGCCAGTCACTGCCTCTCAGCCTCATGAAAACCCTATTCATAGGGTCACCATAAGTTGGAATCAACTTGAAGGCGGTACATATATTTTTTATTTTGAATATGATGATTATGATAATAAATATGCAGCATTTCAAATTAATTCTGTATGAGAAGCATTCCATGCCAAGCTTGGAAAACCAAGGATGAGGTATAAAATGTAGACAAAAATACTTTTGACAAAATGCCGTTTATCTTTTATATCTATATCTATAATTAGCAATACAGCTGAATGATGTATGTAAAGTATTTTTTCTTCCCCTTTTCTTTTTTATTAATATTTTAGTACTACTGCTAAAGTTCTGATGAAAGAATAAAGCATTCATTAGCCAAATTCAACTGATTAGAACACATCACATAAATTCCACTGAAGTTGGAGTTTTTGCCATAGAAAATGAAAAAAACATATAACCTATGATAGCCCAATAGACAATCAGAACTAATATAAAACCCTATTGCTTCTCATTTGCAAATCTTGCAAGATCTAAGGTAACTCTAGATCATGTGAGTTCAGGTGATGCATGTTATGTACATTTGTATAAATATTAGCAGAGATTGTCAACAGTCTATGATGCTTGTGTGTGCCAATGTGTGTGTTTGTGGCAGGCTTTTACCCTGCACTGAGATCACTGAGACTTAAGACTTAGTAAAATAAGAAAAGCTATTTCATTTATAGAAATACATTGTAGATAGGAAAGGCATACCTAGTTCTAAGTAACTAACTTGGAGGCGCAACACCCAGGTTTGGGAGTTGCCCTCACTGCCCCTTCTTCATGTGTACTGGAGAGTGACAGAATAGGGCTAGAAGCAAACAGAAAGCAAAAATGGAAAGTAGGGTAACATCTAAAGAAATACTCCCCTTTACATCTCTCCTTTCTTTCTTTCTGTATATATATATATTTATTTATATTTATATATATCCTGCCCTTCCTTGCAGTAGGAGCCCAGGGCGGCACTGACAGTGGTTGAGCTTCACTTCCTAAAAAGCAGTAATGATGAAACCCCTCAACATTGCCTATTGCAGCCTGTGCAGCTTTGGCACTGTTCATTTTATTGAAGCTTACTTGAGCTTCTGCTTTTTGCACCTGCACATTCTTTTCTAGGCAGCAATTGTGTTGCAGTGACTGCACCACACAGCCTGAGACTTCTCTCCTCCTTGCTTTGGTCACCACATGGCAATGTCATCAAGAAAGGGCTTGCACATAAATACACAAGCCTGGGCTGTGATGAGAACAGATTAATCTCAACTCTGAAATTCACTGTATGCGAACTGAACGGTACTTGTCTTCCTGGTCAAATGTTTTTTTTTTTTTTAAAACCAACTCTAGGGCTACAAGCTTTAATTTTCAGCAGATTAATTAACTAAAAGGAGAGTTGATTAATCAGTGGGGCCTATTTTTATTGGTAAGAATGAGTTTTAATATGAGACGCTTGTTTATTGTTTTTAGAGTAATTTTGTGTGTTGCTGTACCGGGGAATGCATGAAACAATAACAAAGATCAGCCTTGATTTTTTTAATTGTGTGCCCTAGAGCTTCTGTATTGAATTCTTCATTGTCTTGCACTCCTTTTAATTATTATATTCTGGAAATTCTCATAGATTTGAAGTCTTGGTGATAAGCAAATCAATTGAAATGTAATTGATCAGTTTATTGAAAGGGAGAGGATTAATCAGTTAAACATTTTAATTTTACATTGCCCAGATATTCAGCTGCAATAAATGGATTTTTTTCAACAAGAGGTGATGTTCACAGGTACCCCGCCTGGGGATGCTGTTGGAGAGAATGGGGTTTACAGGAGTTGTCTCTCTCTGGGACTGGGAATCTCTCTCTTTCTCACAGAACATGAGTTTGAGAGCTGGGGGACTGAGAGGAGGAGCTACAAGGACCCTACTTCCCACCTCATCTCTGCCAAGAACAAAAAAATCAGCCTTAAGCCATTTATTATACACCTAATGATTTATTATTATTATTATTATTATTATTATTATTATTATTATTACTGAGACAGTTTTTGTCCCACATACAATTCAGTCTTGTGATTAAACAGGACAAAAATACAAATAAAAAGAAAGATGGAGTTCAAATAAATATACAATAAAAAGCTAGCCGGCATTTTAAAAGGCAGGAGTGCTCTGTCTGGATAAATACAGCACACAGGTATGCATGGGAACAAGGGGGAGAGTTCAAAAAGGAGGGGAAGGAAGAGAAGTAGGCCGGGGGGGGCAGAAGGTGCAGCGGAGGCAGCAGCGAGGTAAGGAGAGGCGCACACACACACACACACACACACACACACACACACACACACACACACACACACACACACACACACACACACACACACACACACACACACACACACACACACACACACACACACACACATCATCGTCACTCACCTCCACAGCTCTTTGCCATTCTGTTGCTGCCTTCTCCTCCGTTGACCTTGCCCTGGCTTTTTCCTCCAGCGTCCATTTTTTCCTCTCAGACGCTAGCAGGCCCTGCCTATTCACCTCTTGCAGAGCTTGGAAAAGTTACTTTTTTGAACTACAATGCCCATCAGCCCAATCCAGTGGCCATGCTGGCTGGGGCTGATGGGAGTTGTAGTTCAAAAAAGTAACTTTTCCAAGCTCTGCGAGATCACGAGGGAAGAGTCTGTGCAGAGGTCCAATCAGTGTGAGGCACATGTCTTGTGTTCACCAATCACAGCCAGGAGCTGAGTTCCCCTTGTTCCCGCCCCCAAGTAACGTCCAACCTAACGTGGAAACGTTAAAGTCGCAGCTGAAAAGTAGGGAAATTACTAGTCGTTCTGTTACTTGCCAAATGTAATGGAATTACCCACTCGTTATTTAAAATTGTAACGAATTACAAGTAACTTGTTAAAATAATGAGTTACTTCCAAGCTCTGTGTCTTACACTGTCTTACCAGAAGAGCACATTAACATATATTGGTATTCTATTTCCATTCAGCAGGTTTTCTGAGAGTTTTGATAACATACATTGTGTGTAAACCATTTAAAGTGTTTAGTACAGTGCCTAATTTTTTTAAAAACAGCATCACAAGTCAGAGAGCAGAAGATGTGTGATAAAGCCCATTAAAATCTGTACAATTTCAGTGCACAGTTAATGGGTCTTAAGGACACTTAATTGTATTGTAATTGAATTCAAGAGCTACAATCAACCACACGGTGGCCTTAAATGTGCCTAAATGTCAAATGAGTGGGACATTTGTGGAATCCCAGTGAGATCAGAATTATTCACTTAGGATGCAATCCTGTACTCACTTACCTAGCAGTAAGTCCCATATAACTCAGTGTGGCTTACCTCTGAGTGGACATGTATAGGATTGCACTGTTAGGGGGCAACATTCCATCAAGTGTTACTATTTGTTTAAACAGATTTAGGAAGGGATGAATTTCACGCAGACAGTGATATTATAATACTCCATTTCAGAATCAGCCCAGGTATTTGTGGGCTGTCAGCATGTCCTCTGCCATGCCGATGGGATCATCCTTGGCAATGAGTGACCCCCGCTCCTCTCTCATGCTCCCATCTTCTGACATCTGTCTTAAAAGTGCTTTGGGAAGCAGGAAATCAGAACCATACCTGCTGTTCCTCCTCCTGATCCACATGTGTCCATCCAAAGTTCCGAACAGAGTTTACCCATGTACCACTGTATGTGCAGAGGTCCTATACGAGCAATTAGGTATACTTCAAAAGGCAGGCTCTCTGATCACATATACTGAGGTTATGCATATGCAGCTAAAAACGTAAGAACCACCTGCTGGATCAGGCTAGTGGCCCATCCGGTGCAGCATGCTGTTCTCACAGTGACCAACCAGATGCCTATGGGAAGCCTGTAAGTGTCATGAGCCATGCTAGCGGGGGGTGGGGTGAGGAGGACTTGGACTGGGACGTTCCAGTTGGGGAAGGACCGAGTGAGGGGAGGGACATTGAAGTGAGCCCTGCTCCAGATGTTGACAGGTCACCTCCTGCAGACCCAGACATCCCCCTGGAGAGACCACCAGACCTGCCCATCACTCCTCTGCTGGACGAAGCGCCTCTTCCAGTGCCTGCGCTGCTGCCAGATAGCTCTCCTCCCACAGAGGGAGAAGACGGGACAGAGACTAAAGCCCTGCCTTTGCCCCTGTCTAGGAAGCGAATGTGGTGTGAGATTCGACAATCCCAACTCAGGAAGAGTCTGAGCTTACATGCGCAGTGACTCAGGCTGCACGCAAGCAGGGAGCCTGCCCAGCCTTATTTAAGCTAGGTGCGGGAGAAGGGTTAGTTGCTGAGTCAATGTCTTATTGCTGCCAAGGTATGCCTAGTTAGCTAGAGAGGGATGCTGAGTTCTGAGTAAGTAGTAGGTAGATTCATGAAGCACACTGAACTGGATTTTTTTCTTACTTCCATAAAAGAAAAAACTACAGCTGTGCTTCAGTTCTTTGAGTTTCAGCAGGACAATAAGCAGGACTCAAGTGCAACAGCCCTGTCCCCAGTTGTGATTACCCAGCAACTGTCATTCAGAATGGAGGTAGAACACAACCATCATGGCTAGTAGCCATTAGTAGCCTTGTCTTCCATAAATTTGTGTAAGTCTCTCTTAAAGCCATCCAAGTTGGTGGCCATCACTACTTCTTGTGGAGCAGATTTCAGAATTTAACTATGTAATATGCAAGGAAACACTTTCTTTTGTCTGTCCTGAATCTTCTAGTATTCAATACCTTTGGATGTCCATGAGTTCTAGTCTTATGAGAAAGGGAGAAATACTTTTCTCTATTCACTTTCTCCATACCGTGCATACTTTTATGTAACTCTATACACACATACACTCTGTTCAGACCTGTTGATGAACACGTAGGGGCAAGGATAGGTGGGAATGAACTTAATTCCTACCCTCACCACTCATTCCCTGAGTGTCTGCACAGGATCTGAGTAATCTGTGGTAATATTCTCTACTATGTCTTGCATTCATATGCCACCTTTCTCCCAAGGAGGTGTATAGTTTTAACATATTAAAAGAAACAAATGCCCCAAAAATATAGAACAGTGTTCTGTGAGTCTTCCTTGCTTCTGCCATCCTTCAGAACACACCAGTCTTTCTTAAGTAGCCCCTGGGAAGATGGGAGTGGGGCTGCCCCAACAGTTTTCTCTCAACTTGTTGTTGGTCCCTTCAGGAATAGATGATATATGCTCCCTGGCCTGAGCTCCTATAGTTTAAACTTGTTATTAGTGTTTGCTTTCACTGGTATTTTTGAAATTTAATATTTGGAATACTGTGCCCAGTTCTGGTTGCTTCTCCTCAAGAAGGATGTTGTAGAGTTGGAAAAATACAACCAAAATGATCAAGGGGATGGAGCGACTACCCTATAAGGGTAGGTTACAGCAATTGGGGCATTTTAGTTTAGAGAAAATGCGAGTGAGATGTGGCAAGACAGGAGTGTATAAAATTATGCATTTTCCCCTTATTTTTAATTCTCCTCATTCATATCACTTCTGATTAGAAGCTGAGAGACAGGTAAGTTGTCCTGAGAGCATATACTGAATACAAAGCAGAAGAGAGGTTCTAAGCATCAAATCTCCAAAGTCACTTTTCCCTCAGATCATTTACCACAATTAATCTTGCTATCCAGATCTTAAAAATTCACCTTCCATTAATCTATCTGTAATCAAGACATTCTCCTCTGACCCCTGGAAAAGAAAGAAAATTCTAATTTTCCACTCACTTCACTTATACCTGCCCAGAGCTCTGCTTCAGTCAGCCCAATGCTATACAACAGTGCTCTGGTCCTCTGTTCTCCTACCTCCAACATAAAGAAACAGGACTTGGAGAGGAAAGCAATAAATTAAGTCAAACAAATTAAGAAAGGCAGCTGCTTTCCAATGTGCCAGCCTGCCCTCCACTACACTTAGGGTTGCCAGGTTCAGGGCCTGAGACTGATCCTCTTTAGGAGAAGAGAAAGCTAAGTGCAGGTGTTCTCGCAACAGTGTAATGGGAAAAACCACAAGGTGGAATTCTCCCTTCCCCCTGCACAACTTTTAAAAATACAGAAGACCTCTTGGAGGCTGGGCCTGGCAACCAAGAGGTCTTCTGTATCTTTAAAAGTTGTGCAGGGGAAAGGAGAATTTCACCTTGTGGTTTTTCCCATTACAGTGTTGCAAGAAAAGCTGCACTTGGCTGAATTCTCTCTTCTCTTAAAGATATAGAATCATTCTCAGGCCCTGAGCCTGGCAACCCTAGCTGCCAATATACTCTTACTTCAGAGTGTACTGGGTGAGGCCACTGCTATAAGAGCTCAGACTCCCATTTTATGTGGACTCCTCCCCTGCTCTTCTCCTTTATCCTGATTCGCATCCCTGCAGTCCTTATGTTCCACCAATCTCCTGTTATATGCTTGTCACCAGGACTTTTTGTCCCAGACACTGACTCCAATATCCCTGTTTATTATTGCCTTCTTATTTGCTAAAAAGTGTGACAGCTTCCCCCCCTCAACCCCTCTTCTCCTCTTACATTTCTTTAGATTCTGCTTTAGGGAGATCTACACTCTTATCTATGTTCCCCCAAACTTCTAAGTCTGTGAAAGGGATGGAATGTATCCTGACAATTCCTCTCCTCTCCGCTCTCCTTCTCCTCTCCTCTCCGCTCTCCTTCTCCTCTCACCGTCCCTCTTTCTGATTCCTCAAGCCCATGCCTCTCCCTCAGCATTTCTGCTTTATCTCTGCATGCTGTGAGGAGTGGTGTGACCTGATTTATTGCTGGGGCCTCCTGCAAAGACTTACACTGACACAGCAGCATTGATGCTTCCTCCTTACACTCCCCACCTGCAACAAAACAAACAGACCTAAACCACCATCTTCAATAAGATGGAGGCGAGTTGAATTTCTTTCATTAAGATGGCAGTTCAGTACACCAGGCACTCAATATAATGAGCTGCAAGTGCCTCTCTGTGAGTAATTGTATAAGCATGACGCACACACCTACACATATAAAAAGTATCTCAGGCTAGGAGTGTGTTTGCCAAGTTTAATCTTGGAAAGTTTTTTTTTTCAAATACAGCCAAATTACAAACTCGTTTTAAGTTTCCCCAGAAGGGGATCAGTTTTCAACCCTGGGAGGATGTAAGAGAATGTAAGAGAAGCACTAGTCATACCAAAGCATAGGATGCAGGGAAATGGTTGGTGAAATAAGCAATCCCCTGGGGTCTTGCAATACTGAGCAGAATCCCAGGCTGAGTAGTGATTTGTGAAATGTCAAGTAGGGCTGTTGACTGCTGTGCCTTCTTACTCCTAGGCAGTGATTCTCAGATGGTGCGCCCAGGCACACTGGTGCGCCCTAAGAGGTGGCTAGGTGTGCCTCAAATATTGTGAAAGTATATTTTAAAAATGAGAAGAAACCCATTTGTTTAGGGTAAGTAATAGTTTTCTATAGTTTATTTTTATTCATAGTTTAAAATATATTAACATATTTTTAATTTTGTACATGAAGTGCGCCAGAAAAATTTTGTGTGTTTTACAGTGCACCGCGAACCAAAAAAGTTTGAGAATCACTGCTCCTAGGTAAGGGGTTGAAAATTCAACCTTACTTGAATTACTCAGTTGAATGGAAGATTTAATTCTTAGAAACATTCTGGAAAAATGACAAGGTTCTTAAATGCTTGTGGAGCTTCCAGAAGATATGGGATGAGGAAATCCTCTGATCAACCTCAAGCATTAAAAAGTACCTTACTACGATGAAAAGCTCTGCATGAATTCCAAATAGTTGTTTCTTTCTTCCCTTGTCAACACAGATATCCAAGAAATAGACAAAAAGCATTCCTGACTGCTCAGTGGCCATTCAAAAGAGGAATGTGCTAGCGTCTTATATACACTATCCCATCTACTAGGCTTGCCTTCTTTTACCAGCAGTTTCGTTTGGTGTAAATTCATTTCCCTTGTAATAAAGAGTAGCTACCATTACTCCATCCTCAGTGTCCAAATCTCATAGTAACCTTTTCTCAGCTTATCTTTTGCTCACTCTGGACCCTGGGTCAAAGCAATTGTCTTCAAACTGCTCACCTGATTCCTGGATGTATTGAGTCAATCCTAAGCCATTCAGATGAATGAAGCTGTTAGAAACAAAGTGTAGTGATCAATAATATACCGGGCAGAGCACTCATATAGGATTGGGGGAGGGAGTAGCCAAAGTGAGCTAGTCACAGGGAGGAAAGTGGGTGGTGGCAGTAATTCCCCCTTTAATAGGTCTTTTTTCCTTTTTGAAAATTTTTCTTTTCCTTGTGTTTCAATGTTCCAGTAGATCAAAAGTTTCTTCTGACCTGCCCCTAACATGCCCCCAGAATGCCCTCTTTTTGCCCTCTCTGCCTTTGGAAGAGCAACGGCAGTAAACCTTTTTGGGGCAGCTGGGAGGAGTCTTCAAGAGTGGAAAGTTCTCTCTCTGCACTTTCATCCTTAGTGTAGCAATGTTATACCAAAGAGCTTAAGGTGGTATATAAGGTTCTCCCCCTCCTCATTTTATCCTCGTAACAACCTTGCAAGGTAGGTTTCGGTGAGAGGCAGTGACTGACCCAAGGTTACTCAGTGAGCTTCATGGGTGAGTAGGGATTTGAACCCTGGTCTCTCAGGTCCTAATCCAACTCTCTAGCCACTATACTACATTAGCTCTTTAGTCTAACAGCAACTCTGTGAGGTAGGTTAGGTTGAGAGAGAATGATTTATCAAAGGCCAATAGGATGAGCTTCATAGTTAGGCAGGGATTTTGAACTTTGTTAAGAAGAATGCATTTCCTAAGATTTGTGTGCATGTAAGATACATACTTATGTGTTCATCCATCTGTCTGATGAAAATGCAACTTATGGGCTGGACCTCTCCCATTCTCAGAAAGCAAAGCACACAAAACATTGCTTTACAGTTGAATGTCTCCTTAAACTGTAAGCATAAAGTAACCAAAAGATGACATTGGACATGATAATATCTTTTTGGCATATACTTGGGTGCCCTGAAATTGCTTTGCTGTGTTCTAGCTCCACCTGAACATTTGCACCCTAACTGGGAAGTAAGTGGGACTTACTTCTATGTAAACAGAATTGGGCTGAAGCACCAGCCCTCCCACCAGCAGATATTTCTGTTCTGGGTCAGATAATATTACTAACTGTATTTATACCAATTTGGTACCTGGCACTTCCAAGTAAATCATCTGTAAGAGTCAAAACATATTGATATTGTGACTCTTGGCAGAATACATAACTCTTGTTCATCTCAGTGTTTTATTTCCTCAGAACACCATTGTAAGATGTTTAAAATGATGTGTAGAAAACTATGTAGAGGTTTTCACCTTGAAGCCCCACTGAATAAATAAAAATAGTGCAAAAGCAGAGATGTTTCAGCAGGATTTGTGAAAGAGATGTTCCTGATGGATCGTGCCCAGTGCATATTGCATATGGCTTGAAAACATAAGGGAGTGTTGAATTATATACTATTTGCAGAAAATGAAGCCATGTCAGAAACTATCAGAGAAGCATAAATATATTTTCTGCAGGGTTTCTAAACTTTAGAATGGTTCAGCTCTAAACAATCATGGATTGAAGCACTGGGCTTTGCCAGAATACAGTTGGACAAGTTTGTTACATCCATTCCAGAAAGCAATTGTTTAAGTAAATTGGATAATTATACATCAGAGCTTTATATCCAAACCCTAGGACCACTGCTGGGTTAAGCCAAGTTTTTCATGCTATTACTAAATTGTTGTGTGTTAGACAATTATAACTAGAAGAGAACTTTTTTTGTATCAAGATTAGCCCCTTTCCAGATTTGTGAGTCTTCCCAGAGGCCACTGCTGGAGACAGAATTCTGCACTAAGTGGGTATTGTTCTGATAAAACTCAGCAATACTTATCATTTTAGTTACTCTTTTTTTATATTATACAGCCACAAGAGTGGCTGTATACTATAGTCAGCGGGGATTTTTCACATTCCGCAATGTTAATATTATCATAATTTAACCTTTTGGGAATTGCTATGAAGTTTGGCCCATACCACAGCAGCAATTTAACCGACTTTTTAAACTGGGAAAGTATTCAATATCAGCTGACTTTTTAAAACTGGAAAGCAGGTATGCATCATAACCATCTCAATCAAGTCTGGAAGTGTTTTTAAATTAATATTTTCTATGTTCAAAGCATTGAAAAATGTTTTTGCTGTGTCCTTGTTTTTATATTAGCCATTGATGGCAGAGGTTGGGTAAGGTTAGCTGTCATTTTTTTTTAAAAAAAAGCTGCACAATAAAATAAATACTTGCTTAAAATAACAAAAAGTCAGTCCAGACAAGGAGGTACCATAAATGTTCTTCAAAAATAAAAGAAAATAAATGGATCAGGCTTTGATTTGGATGAGTTTCTAAAGAGAGAGATTTTGAGAGCAACCATTGGGGCCATTTGGGAAAGCTGTGTATCTTGTGTATGTTGATATATGCATTTTGTTGCAAGGAAGTTACCAATCGAGAAACGAGATCTTTCCCAGCCGTTAGGGCTCTTTTCCATATCTACAATGTATATGAGGATGGTGGGTGGCAACAGACTTCCTCTCCCTAAGATTTGTGAACTGAAATTCATGTGTGCAATGTGCTCCCAAACATGCAAGCAAATGTATATAGGTAGGATTCCACGTATTTCAGAACCTTGAAAAAGTAGAGTTCCTAATTGTTTGGTGCTCATCCACTATGTGTATGCTTGGAGGTGTGGATGCATATTGCATTTCACATAGGGATAGTAAGGCAGGGCAAGAGAAGTCTGCATGCAATATTCATTGTATGCATTGCAGAGGGCACTCGTGAGTAATTACTGCTCAGGGTTATCATGAGAAGTGGCCTCTTAAGGATATAACAGCCATGCTATGTATTCTAGTCTCTAGGCAACTCTGTTGATCTGAACCCTATTTGTTCTCTATGTTGAATGGGAGGGGTGTTTTTATGGGGGGGGGAGGGGACCTTAAATATAAAACCTTGTACTCTAAAAGCATATTACATGATGTTGAATATTCAATAGCATAACGAATTAAAGGTAGTTTTCAGTCATCAAGCAGCTTTGAGGCCAAGGCTTTTAAAATAAGTTTTCCAGCCACCATATGGATTAAACAGTTTCTTTTCCATTCTGTGTTGCTTTGTAAGTATTAACCATTTTAAATTAAAAATTATTTCCTTTTTTCAATTTGTTAAGCATACAACATTTCTAGTTTATTCATATAAGTAAATGGAAAACTCCACTGGCTTCAGCCAACACTGGTTCATATTTTTCTTTCAGTGAAAGTCTTGACACTTAAAAAACACTAGTTAATAAATTATGTTTTTTATTAAGCAATTTAACAGAGTATTAAGATTTCATAATTTTAAAAACTGCTGTGGAGAAAGAGAAGCATTATAGAGAAAGTAGCTTGGCCTTGGAGAGGTTGCCCACTAGCTGTATTAATCAAAATGCTATGGCAACCTTTGTGAAAAGTGTCTGTATTAGCAGGGAAAATTGGCAGTATTTCATCCAGGCTAATGTAGTGCTGCATTCTGATGTCTAGTGTGTTAGGGGTCCAGCCTATCAATACACTAACATACAACAATAGCTACAATAATTTAAATCCCTTGCAGTAAATAATAACATGATAAATCCTATGAAGATGATACCCTTTACCACTGTTGCACTGCTGTTCTGCTCAAAAGTAATATGGCCCCTATCCAGAAGAAGACATAACCACCTAAGAAAAAGGAACTGAGATAAAGGTTAGAGAATAAGGAATCATGTAGGTTGAAAGGAAAAAGAAAGTATTAACAGAGCAATCCTAATTATAGGAAGCTGTTGTAATTTAGGCTGATGTAAGTCACCCTTGTTCCAAACTCCTTTCAGGAGCCTCTGGGATGGGCTACTGCCAGCTGAGATGGCAGGTGAGTGTGGGACCAAGCTTTGAGGACTGGGATGTAGGCCACATGACCAAGCTGCAGGGTTTGGAATAGGTATAAGTCACTTCTTGCCATGCCCTTCCCCTATTCCCTGGAATACACTTTTTTCAGGACTTACCCTAGCCTCAACTGAGCCACATTTGGTTGAGCCTTGGCTGAGCCATGATGGAAGACTTACATCTTATCTCCAGCTGAGCTGAGACAAGAGAATTGAGCCTGCATAGGCCCCGCTGAGCCCAGGCTAAAGTGGAGAGCTCCCTGTTCCAAATTCCACTCATCCTGGCTGATCTTGGCTCTGGATTGCTTCTTAAAAGATCACAGCTATGGGGCCCCAAGAAAATATTTGGGAAAGACAATGGGCTTTGATTTGAGGAGGGAGTTCAAGGCCAAGAAGGCTGCTCAAAGCATAGGAAATGCATGCTAGAAAGGGAGCAAGGAAGGCCAATGGATAGCAACAGAAGTAGGGGAATATGAAGAGATGGAGGATATACAGATTTGGTCTGCACATTCAGAAAAAAGCACATGGTACCGTTTCTTGGGACAGAGAGTACCACTTTAGGATACAGTTGGAGACTGTATAATTAAATGTTCTCTGTTTAGAAAAACCCTCCTCTACTGAGGAAAGTTAGCGTGTCATGCAGAACGCTTATCTGTCTCGGGATTCATAAGTTTCTGTGGTTGTTTTTGGTGGCATTTCAAATGTCAGTTAGTTCCTGCTATTTTGTAATTTGTGAGATGTAATCCATTGTTCTCTTAAGATTGTTGGAATTGTGGCTCATACACCATGGGGTTAGGAGGCCTAAGTCTACAGAAACCTTGAGTAGTTCACATGGGATTTGGCTGATATCACACAGCTGAGTTGTTTTTTGTGAATTTAAAGGAAATGAGTTTAATGTGAAGGGATTAACACAGAGGGAGAATGCAGATGTTTTGGCATGAAACTGTCAAAAAAGCACAAGACTAAAACTATACAGTGGGGTGGGAACTGGCAACAAAAGGTTGTGTCTCTCACAACCCTTCCCCTCTGTCTCTCACTTCCCATCCATCCCCACTTGCCACTCCAGTCGCTTGCAGATGTCCTGTTTATTGAGCATTCATCCTGATTGGTTTGCAGAGAGGTTAGACAACATTGACACTCGTTGGGCACTCATTCTCATTTGTTGTTCGGGAGGTCAGACGATGCTGTGCCAAGCAAGTGTTATTCCACACTTTGCAGCGCATTTCCCCACCCCTTATTGCAAAAGGCCAATCTTTTGGGGAAGCGGTTTTGTCGTGCAAGGCCTCCAAATCAACTTCAGCTGTGCAACCTGAATTTGTCAGTATGTTATCGAACCACACCCAATAATAGTGGCAGTCTGGAAGCACCCACTGTCGGCTCTGTTCCTCACTCTTTGGCTCTGACCATTTCATACCTCTCTCGTTTCCCTCTCTTCTTGGTCTCTAGATCATCTTGCCATTTCTCCCTCCATGCCTGCTCCCATCTGTCTTCCCCTGTTTACTTATTGGCTTTCCCTCTGCCATTTCTTGTTCTTGGTCCTACTTCTATTGTCCCTCCTCTGCTTCCTCCCATCTTCTGCTTCTGCTTCTGCCCCCTACTCTCTCATTTACTCCCTGCTGTCTCTTGCTCTTCAACCTGCTTTTCTTGATCATCCTACTCCACATCCAGCTGCCTGCTTGGCGATGCAGTTTGGTAATCTTAGACTCTGGACTTGATGGTCTTAGAAGTGTGCCCCTCCCGAGATGACAGTGTATATTACTTCGCTTATGTCAAAATGTGGTCAGAAAGCCTTATTGCTAAGGATGGGGGAGAATTTTGATTCCATTCACATTTAAAGCTGGGTCTATCCAATCCATACATTCCGTAACAACATGAGAACTGAAACACAGCCTTCTGCCAAAATTCACACTTATCCAAATTTGGCAAGGCAGTTTTCCAACCAACCAGTGGTTACAAAGATGCACATGTTAAGGAAAAGTGTGTCCAAAAATGAAAGTAATACAGGGGGAAAAATCATTACATTAGGAGACATTGCTTGCAAAAATGTGTACATCAGTCAAAATGGCATACAAAGCTATTTTATTAGGTGTGATTTTCACTAAAATGTTGATGAATTTTCATGAGGATTTTTCAAAAGATAAAAAATCAGAAATTGCTGCAGATATGTGAACCCAAATTTAAGATTGGGAAAATGAGAAAACCAAAATTGACAGATCTGTTAATCCTACCTATTGCATTGGTGGTGGTGGTGGTCTCTTCTGACCATACTGTTGAGTGAGGTCTTGGACTTTGACCTCAAAGTCCTCCCCTGGTGGCATCACTACTTTTGCTTTCTCCTTCTTGCTGCCTCTACTCTCTTTCCCTCTGACTGTTGTTTAACCCCTTCCTCTTTCTTCCTTCTTCTGTTGTCTGTCCTCTTTGAAAGCATGCTTTGCAAGCCCTGGTCCAAACAGATAATAATGGTGAGTCTGGTATGCATTTCATACATGCACAGATGTTTTTAAAACCTCTTTTTTTTTTTTTAGGAATTTGGCACTTTCTCTGCTTTTCTTCCAGATTATTTGGTTCTGCAAATATCAGAATTCCATGCAGTTACCTGCCCCTTGCTGCTCAGTGGTCCTGTTTTGGTTGCATAGTAATTGGCACACTGCACTGACCTCAGCATTTGAAGGAGTAATCATTGTCAGTCATGTAAGCATAACTTGAATACAAATATATTGGCCTAAAGTGAACACATGGAGGATGTGCCACAGATATGACGGATTTCATAATAAACTACCCAGCATTCTTGGGACAGAATTTACCACTGATAGAACCATAACATTTGACCTGTTTTCAAGAATTTTTTAATTTTCTGCAGTATCCCGGGGTGTAGTTATCTGGGATCACAGGGGTTTGTAGACCCCTTACTTTAGCCACTGGGAAGAGTTTTCTCATGTAGCTAACAACATCCTTCCTTGTCCTTTTGTGGTGACTGGAGTCAATCAGAGTGAAAGGAGGTGAGTCAGTCAATGAGAAGACTCATCTTAGTAGCTAACACACATCTCTTTTCATGCTGATAGGCTCCTGGGTAAGTGAGAAGTGAGCTTCATGGCAAAGTACCTTGGTCTCACAAATCCTAGTCCCCCACTTGATTTCATTTCAGAATTCTTAAAATCAAAACTTTTCTGGCAACGTTTAGACCCTAGGGAGATTGAGTGGGGGGAAGCCTATGCACACAGCAATTTCATTCTGGTTCTATAATTCTGTAAATGCAGAAGAGACTCTGAATCCTGGGGGCATGGCTGTGAGGGTGTGTGACATAACTATCATGAACGGATCTTACACTTCATAATTTGCCACTACACTACCGGCAATATTTACTTGAGGGTTATGCTAGTTGCTTGGAAATACTGCTGAATCGGCCCAGAGCCAGTCCAAAGATCTAAGCAGAGGGGAAACACCATCACAGAATGGGAAATGAATGTGGTTTTAGTAGAAACTCTGACTTGGAAGAACAGGAGAGAGATAGGAGGAAGAAATGGCAGACAGGAGGAAATTGCATTATTGTTTGCAACAATGATAGCAAAGTTCATGAGTGTCAGAGAAAAGCCTTGGATAAATATTTATTCAGTGCAGATATTTTAGCAAAGGTGTCACATGCTATGGGCTATCTGCCTCCATCAGCACTCTAGCCCAGCCTTTCCCAACCAGTGTGCCTCCAGATGTTGTTGGACCACAATTCCCATCAGCCTCAGCCAGCATTGCCAATGGTCAGGAAAGATGGGAATTGTGGTCCAACAACATCTGGAGGCACACTGGTTGGGAAAGGCTGCTCTAGCCATTGCATTCTGCACCAATTGAAGCTTCTGGACCAGGCCGAAGGGCAGCCCCACATAGACTGCACTGCAGTAATCCAGTTGTGAGGTTACCAGTGTATGGACTACAGTGGCCAAGTGATCCCCATCCAGATATAGCCATAGCTGGCATGCCAGACAAAGGCACTCTTCACTACAGAGTCACTTGGGCTTCTAATGACAAAGATGTACCCAGGAGTACCCCCAAGCTATGTACTGGCTCCTTTAGAGGGAGTTCAGCCCCATCCAGAACAGGCAACTGGCCTATCTTCTGGAGATGGAAACCACCTACCCACACAGTTTCCTCCTTCCCAGGGTTCAAGCTTCCCAGGGTTATTGAACCTCATCCAGTCCACCACTGTACCCAGGCAAAGCTGCTCCTGCTTCAGATGTCATGGAGAAATAAAGCAGTGTGTCATCAGCATAGTGATGGCACCATGCTCCAAAAATCCTAATGACTGCACCAGACAGTCCACCAATCAGAGCCAGGTGAAAAATTGTGAGTTTGGAGTTGAGCCAGATGCAAAATGATGGCTTGGGGCAGAGCCAATTTCTAAGTGCAGCCATGTACTACTTGAGATGACTGGCATATACAAATCTACAGATGAGTTACGAAAAATCTTTAGAAAGAAAAGCCAAATAGGGTGTGAACTTCCTTAATAGCCTGGTGAGGACTGAGTATGCTTGGTGGCTATAAAATGCTGACTGAAGGAGGGGGAATTGGAAAACTGGGCAGGAGGAGAAATTAAATGGAGGAGAATGGAGGAGCACATGGCTGGCTAACAGGAAGAGTGAACAGGAACACTCTGCATGGCAACATTTTGTTGCAGGTCTCACTGGGTTTTTTTTCTAAATCAGGAGTGGTTTTGACTTGTTCTCCAGGGGCTACATGCCATCAATGGGTGTGACCACCCACACTCTTGCCACACATCTTGTGCACATGCACACATACCTCACACAAAGGACATCCTGCTCTTAATTTATCTTTTGCCCACCCTCATCTTAGGCAAGCCACTCTTGTCTCATCTTCATCCGTTCTCCTGCCACACATCTGAAATATGGGAATAATACTTCTGATTGCAGTATTAAATTGCAGTGGATTATGATAACACATTGAACATATAAAAGTGGCGTATAAATGCTAACTTTTATTGTAACTAATGAGCATATATATGTCGACTGGTCCATATGTGCTTCTCATACCAAAGATTGTTATGTTATGAGGTTGTCATGGATAGAATGACTTGCTTTCAAGTCTAGGCAAACTTCCAGCCTCAGACACCCTGAAAGGCTGCTGTTTGCTGCGTGAGGATTGTGAAACTTGAGTAGATGTCAGAGTGAATTTACATGTAAATCACGCTGTATATCAGTCTTGTCTGTCTATAGCCGCTTGGCTTAGAAGAGGGAATATGAGCAGCCCTCTGACCTGAAAAATCAATGAAATTCTGGCAGCTGAAGTCCTGCGAGGGAGGTAGCCTCTGAACTGGGTCCACGATCAGGATGGAGTCATACTAGCCCACCGGTTAAGCACAGACAGCTGTGTGGGTTATGTGATCCCAACAACTGATTTGTTCATCATTCCAAAGGACCCACTGTGAAGGGCCAGAAGTGATCCGCATTTATGGAGGAGGTGGCTGTGCCCCATTTTAAAAAAATCCCCAACAAGACACTTTGGAAAGCTATTTCTTTTTCAGAGTGTTTAAGAGGTGTAAGCCCAGCTGGAGCTGGCACACAACTGTGTCCCAGTGTCATTCCTCTCCCCCTCCCCACCCTCACCCCCAGCAGTGAAGTATAAATTACCCAACCTGTGCAGCAGCCCTTGGAATGCTGCTCCAAACAAAGCTGAGCAACGTAGACCAGGGTTCACAGTGCTGGCTAACAGGCCACTACTCACAGGACGTCAGATCATATGCAGTAGTACTGAAGCATGAAATAATTTAGTGCAATTTAGTCTGTGAGCGCAGTAAGAAACCTGGGCTTCTTTCCATCTTAAATCTATCTGGCTCAGAACTTTGGATGTGAGAGTGGTTTAATTTTTTATTTTGGAAAGGATATTTGTTTCTTTCATGGAGCCAAAGTTGCGACGTGTAGTTACCTCTATGCATTTGAAACATTTCTTCCTAAGGATCTTAAAGAGATAAAATCCAACAGAGGGTGCAACTATATGTTCAGCAGAGACCTAGGTCTGGGAACCAAAGTTTCTGCCAAACAGCTGCAAAGCAGCAGGGAAGGGAATAATTAGAAGAGAAGCATCAGGTGGGCAGAAGGTACTTAACCCTTCCTTTGCCCAGTGCTTATCCCTTGTCAAACCATCTCTCTGGCCAGATGTCGGTACTTGCATTTACCACAATTGAGTGGAAAAGCAGCTTAGAGGGGAAAAAAGCTGTACATATTACTTTTTTATATATTAAGCTTATATCCCACCCTTCCTCTCAGAAGCAACCGAGGGCGGCAAAGAAATGACAAAACACTGCAAATGTCTATAAAACACATTAAAAACAAAAACCTTACAAAACATCATAAAAACATAACATCTTGAAAATGTATTTTTTAATTTTTTTTAAAAAAAACATCTTAAAAACAATTCCAACACAGATGTGGACTGGGATAAGGTCTCTACTTAAAAGAATTGTTGAAAGAGGAAGGTCTGGAGTAGGCACCAAAAAGACAACAGAGACAGGATTGGATCCAGACTTTGGTAATATCCTCACCATACTGTTGCGTGCCTCCCCAATCTCCGAGCGGTGAGATTTTGGGGGTCCCTGCACTCATCCAGGGTTTGGTTTCCTTTGGGAAGAAGGTCAGTGGAGACTGCGGTGTCTTTATGAAATATGGTTTATTTATTTACACACATTCCAACCTGAGCTTAGGATGGAGGGGTTCAATGCATCAGCAGTCCAATATCCAGCTTTCCCATCAGTGTTACAGGAGGCACCCCAAACACCATGGTGCAGAGAGCCAGTCTCTCTGCCTGCCTGCAGTTACCAGCCTTTCTCTAGACTCTACTAAAAACACAAAACTCTCCCGGGCTCCAGGAGGGGGGGCCTCTCCTGAAGAGTTTCAATGACAAAAGGGTCTTCCTGGCCCATTCTGTTGCTGGGCGACTGATAGACCCATTATCCTACCTGGCCAATCTATTTGGTTAACAAAAGACTCATTCGACCAGCAGAGAGTTTCTCATTCCAAGGCACAGGATTCCAAATCAGAGGCTGGAAAGGGGACCCACAGGAATCATCTATTCCAACCCTCATACTCTAACAATACATTTAAAGTACTCTTATACTACTTTAACTGGCATGGCTTCCCCCAAAGTATATTGGGAACTGCAGCTTGTTAAGTGTGCTGAGAGTTGTTAGGAGACCCCTCACAGAGATACAAGTCCTAGCAACCTTGACAAACTACAGTTCCCAAGATTCTTTGGGGGAAGCCATGGCTGTTAATGTGGGATAAGAATGTTTTAAATGTATGGTGTGGCTATGGCCTTAGTCATTCCTAGAGTAGACCTATTGAAATCTGTGGGACTGAAGTTAGCAAGAGCCCAATACTAAACATGACTACTCAGAGGTAAGTCCTATTGAATTCAATGAAGCTTCTTTCCAGGCAAGTGGGGCTAGGATAGCAGCATAATTTAACTAAAGTCCAACTCATTTTAGTGCTCTTACTCCAAGCATGACTAAATCTGGATTCAACATGTAATTCCATCTTAAGGCTGCAACCCAATGCACAGTAGAGACTGGTGGCTCTGATGTCAGTGGGTCAGTGAATCTGCTCCAGGTTTTAGTCCAAACTTTCAAGAAGCTGTCCATGGTGCAGCACTTGAGCAACTCTTGAAAGTTCAGTCCAAAACCCGGAGCAAATTCAGTGACCCACTGACATTGGAGCCACCAGTCTCCATAGCCTATGCATCCTCATTTGACAGTGAGCTCTGCTGAACATACTTCTTAGTGAATGTGCAGAGAGTTGTGCTGCACAGATATCAGCATGAGGGTGGGGGGGCAAGTTTTATATTTTTAAAGAAAAAATTATAGTAGGTAAACAGTATTTGACAGTTCACATGGTTATTTTGAGACAGAAGATAGATCATGAGAAAACTCTTCATGCTTAGTGCTCATGTAGCAGAAGAGCAGTTTTGTTTTCTAGCATATTCTAAGACATGGTCCCATGCAATCTGAACACAAGAGGGGGCTTTCATGAGATGATGTATGAGATAAATACTGAGCGGGGAATCAAACACTGGCGAACCTCTACCTCAGAGGAATGATCTTTTAAATAAGTCTGGTATGGAAGAATCTGCAATGAATCTTGTGTACATTTCTAGACATTAACATTCATTTCACTCAGCTTAATTTGCTAAAGAGATCAGTATGCAAATCCATTAGTTCTTGCAGATATTACTAATACATGGTAAAACTAAATCTGCCATTAAGATTGGGACAGTTTACAAGAGGAGGCAGCTCTTTATATGGAAGGATCCAGGAATAAGAAAATGTTGTTTTGTACAAATGTTCTTTTTTTATGACTGGTGCTGAGTTGACCGTTTTCCATCTTTGTTGCCAGGCCCTATAATTTTACCACATGTGGCTTAACACTCAGCGAACCTTGATCGTCTCTCTCTTTTCAAAAAAGGCACCTGTGGCCAGCTGTGAATTCTGAACAGAATTCCATATCCATTGCTCGCATGCTGGAAGTATTCTGTGTGGCTAAGAGAAAACCATATCCCTCTCTCTCTGCCTGTTCTCCCTTCAGCATTATTACTAAAAATATACAACTTCAGCTCAAGTTTGTAACTCGTTTGCAACAGCATATCTATCTCTTTCCTCTTGCTCTGACTTTGCTATTGTGGAAGGCACTACAGTCCTAATAAATCCTCACTTTTAGAGACACATGTTGGAAAATAGAGTAAGACGGTTGTGTCAGTGACAACTTTGTACTAGTTCATTTCCACTAATGGATGATGCTCTTATCCTAGACCTCTGCTTTCATCCTGTCGGGCCCTAGTTCTGCTTATTGGCCCTTGAAGAACTTGATCTTGTACTCTGACTTAGTTTAAACAGAAATGGTCTTTCCAATAAAGCAGACTGGTAGAAAGTTATAGAGTAAAGTCTGTTTTGAAGCCACAGGAACCAATGATTTCAAATTAGGAACTAGGGGAATGGCCAGTGCTTTTTTTGTGACAGTACTCACCAGAAAGGAGTACTGTCACCTTTTTTTTTTTGCTGCCCATGGCAACCATTCTGTGCTGCCACCCACAGCACTTTCATGAAGGTATGAGTGCTGGCACCTCATTTTTTTAAACTAAAAAAAGCTCTGGCAATGGCACCAAATACCATAAGAAGCGCTTGCTGGATCAGGCCAAAGGCCCATCTAGTTCAGCATCCTGGCCCCTCAGTGGCCAGTCAGATGCCTATGGGAAACCTGTAAGCGGGACCTGAGCGCAACAGCACTCTTACCCCTCCTGTGGTTTCCAGCAACTGGTATTCAGGAGCGTAGTGCCTCTGACAGTGGAGGCAGAACGTAGCCATCAGGATTAGTGGCCATTGATAGCCTGCTTAGGAGATTGCAGCAGCTTTCCAGGGTCTCAGGCAGAGGTCCTTCTCAGTGCCGCTAGTACTATTAGGTTAGGACTTTGGGCAGACATCCAGGGTACCATTCAGCAGGAGAGCCCCCAAATGCAGTTGGGCGGCTGTCCTACCACATTTTGAAATAAGGGACGAAATGCATATTACCATCAGAAGTGGAGGCAGCAGTGGTGGTAGTAACTTAAGGCCATTAAGTCCAGAGTCTAAAATTACTTAACTCCACCACTGTCAGCTATATGATCTCCAGGTGCTAGGGATTGAACCTTGGACCTTCTGCCTGCAAAGCATGTGTTCCACCACTGAGCTGTGGCAATTCCTTCAGTGGGAGCTTTGTCAGGCTCTGTGTGTTTCTGGGACCATTTTATAAAAGGTATATGAACCTCAAAATTTGATTATAGGATTTTTTCTTTGCTTTATGCCCTGAAAAGAATAAAGCAAAGTTCCATTCACAGTCTCCTAAGCTAGTCAGAGGAGTGGTGCAGATAAGCCAACAAGATCAGAGAGGGGATCTGGCCTGGGGAGAGGGATGTGGCCTGGGAAGTCCCAAGGGCCCGTGAGAGAGGTCTGGATGCGTGCATTCAGCCTGCAGGCCAGATGTTCACCAGCCTTAACACAAGGGAAGAAATATTCTGTTTTCCCAGTTGTCACTGAACCCTTGGGATCCTGAATACATGCAATATCAAATTGCAAGTTGATTTTGTGATTGTGCAGAATTGTACAAATTTTATGGTCAGAACAGAACTAGACCTGGGGGTAAATGTTTATAACTATAAAATGATTCACTAATAGGCAAAAAACCTTTGGTTTAAGAACATACCTATAGCCAACTGATATTTCTATCAAACTTTAAATAGCAGTGAAATTGGGGAGCTATAGTGAACACACCAGGGGAGCAGGAGACCTGACCTCCTCTCTGAGATATTGTACTGCCCTACAAATTTGTAAAGATGCAAACACAATTTGGGTTGGTTTTTCACAGTCCAGTCCACTTGCTGTGTAGCTTGGAAGAATTTGGTAACATATGCCTCTGAGCATATGGTGAGTGGTGGCAACACATGCAATCTTAAACTGCAAGGTGTTTTGCCTGTTAGTGAATTTCTCTGCTTTTAATCTGGGAGGTAAGAAATGGGATCCTGTGCAAGTTTGCTGAGAATGGATTGATCATTTGCATGCTTATTGAGGTCAGTGGGATTTACTCCCCTGCAATCATGCTTAGGATAGGTGAGACTGACCACAGGAGATGGGGAGGGGAGCAGGCAGGAGGGGGAGGAGGAGGAGGGGAACAGGCAGGAGGGGGAGGAGGAGGAGGGGAACAGGCAGGAGGGGGAGGAGGAGGGCAGGTTTGATCATTTGCATGTTTATTGAGATCAGTGGGATTTACTCCTGCGCAATCATGCTTAGGATAGGTAAAACTGACCATGGGAAGGGAAGCCTGGAGTGGGCAGGGGAGGAGGAAGAAGGAAGAGGAGAGAGGAAGGAGGGGAAAGGCAGGTCTGAGCATTTATTTATCTATCTATTTAAAATATTTGTATCCTGCCCTGCTACTCTATAATAGGGCACTCAGGGCGGCTTACAATAAAATCAAACACATACATAATAAAATTGTACACAATAAAGATAACAAAAACATTAACATAAATTAAAATACATAAAATACAATTAAAATACATAAAATACAACACACACACACATACATATATATATAAGGGAGTGGTAGTGTAGGGACTAAAGAGGTAAAATTAAAATAGAATGCTAAAATCAGTTCAGGCTCTACCTCCAGTCCCTCCCAAAGGCTCTTTGGAACAAGATGGTTTTCAGAAGTCTCAGGAAAACCATCAGGGAGGGAGCAGAGTGGGCTTCTTGGGGTAGGGTATTGAAAGCTTGGGGGCCACAGCTGAAAAGGCTTTCTTCCGCATGCTTATTGAATTCAATGGGATTTCCTCCTGTGCAATCATGGTTAGGATAGGTACTACTGACCATGGGGCAGGAGGAGGAGGGAGAGGGGAGGGGAGGGGAGAGGAGAGGGAAGGAGAAAGTGAGGGGAGAGGAAGCAGAGGGAGGATGAGGGAAAAGGAGGGGATTGAAAGGCGAGGGGAGGGTGAAGGAGGGGGAGGGAAGGGGCAAAAGGGAGGTGATGGGAAGGAAGAGGAGGGGAGTTCAGGTTCAATCATTTGCATGCTTATTGAGTTCAATGGGATTTGCTCCCATGCATTCATGGTTAGGACAGGTAAAACTTACCATGAGAGAGGGGGAGGGGAGAGTAGAGGGAAGGAAGAAGGGGGGAAGGTGAGCATTTGCATGCTTATTGATTTTATTGGGATTTACTCCCATGCAATCATGCTTGAAAATGAATTGGACTGCCTTTAAGTCGAATTCTGGCTTATGGCGACTCTATGAATAGGGTTTTCATGGTAAGTGGTATTCAGAGATGGTTTACCATTGCCTTCCTCTGAGGCTGAGTGGCAGTGACTGGCCCAATGTCACTCAGTGAGCTTCATGGTTGTATGGGGATTTGAACCCTGGTCTCCCAGGTCATAGTCCTAGGATAGGTAAAACTGACCATAGGGGGGAGGAGGAGGGGAGGAGGGGATTGGAAGGGAATGGGGGAGGGGAAGGGAGGAATGAAGGAAGGGGGAGGGAAGGGGCAGAGGGAGGGGATAGGAGGGAGGAAGAGGGGAGGGCAGGTTTGATCATTTGCATGCTGTTTGACTTTAGTGGGATTTATTCCTGTGCAATCATGCTTAGAATAAGTGAAACTGACCTGGGAGAGGGGAGATGGGGGGAGGAGGACAGGAAGGAGAGGGGGAAGGAGGAAGGGGGAGGAGAGGAGAGGAGATTGGGTGGGTGGGCACTAGGCAGAAGGGAAGGTCCTTTCCAAAAGGAAAACATTGTGAACAGTATCATTCTTTTTCAGGGTTTCCTCTACCTTTTTATTCTACAGCAGGCACATCCCATCCCAGTTTAAACCAAAACTGTCCCTACCCACATCCACACCACTTTATTTCACTGTAGACAGTCATGGCTTCTCCCAAAGAATCCTGGGAAGTGTAGATAGTGAAGGGTGCTGAGAGTTGCCAGTAGTGAGTGTTTCTGCTTGGCTGGTGCTCTGACCATGCCTCTTCCTTCCCTGGATGGAGAATAGAGAGAGTGTGTGGAAATTAGCCCAGTGTACAAAGGGGAAATTTACATTAATTGTCGTGCCCACATTTGCCTCTGGCCCTGTCTACCACTGTCATGTGGCCCTTGGAAGGTTGCTAAAGATGCCCTGTTCTACTCACAGAGCTTCAAGCGGCTGACTGTTAAACCCCTATGGCCACTGGAGCTCTGTCAGGGGAAAATGAGTCTCCTCTCAGCACCCTTCACAAACTACACTTCCCAGGATTTTTGGGGGGAAAGCCATGACTGTCTCAAGTGAAATAAAGGTCTGGTGTGGGTGTGGCCCCCTGATTAGGCAAGCCCAGAAGCTGTGAGTCTGGCTTTTAGAACACTGACAGTTGGTTCTTACTGAGCATACCTGACATTATCATTCAGTTCAATGCTACATTTCTTAAATTAATTAAAAATCAGCCAGGCATTTTTTTTACTTTTAAACTGCAGAAGATGAAGGTAAGAGTATGGGGCAAGGTCAGTAATAGGATTACAGGTAGTCTGTGAACATGGCTGAGTTTTAATTAATTTCAGCAGATTATGAGAACTCTGATAGAAAAAAGTCCAAAATGGGTCTGGGGTTTTTCTCTCTCTTTTTACACTTTGAACTGTCTATTCACTATGACTGTTTTGTGTATCGCCATGAAAATTGACAGGGTTGTTAAGCAAGCATTTCTGAGTTCAGGACTATAAGTTTTGTAAGGTTTTATTTTGAAATGAGCTTATGGGAAGCATCAGAATGCCATGGGGGTTATTTTCAATTTAACATTGCAGAATGTGAAAAATCCATGCTGACTATAGTATACAGCCACTTTTGTGGCTGTATAATTATGTGGAGAAGAAATGATACAAGTGTGTTCATTCTTGGTTCATGCCCTTGTGTATGCCCAGAGCTGTGACCACAGATGTAAGCTGTGAACATAAATATGCATAATGCAGGAGGAAAATAAACATTTTAGGACAATGGAAGACCACAATGACTTCCCTTGAATTTTATCCTTTGCCATTAGTTTCCTCTAGAAAGCAATAAGATGGTTTTTGACATTTCTCAAGCTGCCATCCCTGCAGAGCATCACTGGAATTATTTCTGTCCCTCCACAAGCAAATGAGGGTGATCATTTAGCCATCTTTTCTGGTGGATGGCTTACTTTCCAAGTAGAAGTAATACACACAGTGAACATAATATGTCACCCAAAAGGCATGAGTTTGGGAACAATTCCTCCCAAAAGCGATGCATCATAAATTGAGTAAAGGTAGCAGTCATATGTAATAAAAGCTACATACCCACAGAAGAAATGGAGAAGACGAGAAGACAACATAAACTGTTTTTGTGACTTCAAGAGCAGTGAAAACACTTTTAGGAACAATGACTTAGAAAAAAATCTGGGCACAGTACGATTTAGGGTTCAGCAGTGTCCCATAGAGGAAAATGTTTTTCCATCAAATTTCAATATATATACAATCAGGTTCTTCCTCCCTTGCTTTCCCCCCATTTGTTCTCTTCAGTTTTGCGCTTCTCTGTTGCTGTGGTTCCCAAGCTACAGGTAAGCAAACAAGTGAGAAGCAAATCATTTCTCACAAATCACCTCAGTATTCCTGTACTATCATGCTGCTATCAAAGAGGTTAGGTGGCCTCTTTGTCTCCTGCTGTGATTAGTGGAACATACTATTGGGTGAGTCTTGGCTGGCAGTTAGACAGTAAGTGAGAGCGACACTATTTTGGAAATGACAGCCAAGATTGTATCTCTACATCAAAAAATATGTGCATGTGTGTATTCATGAATCCCCACAGTTCATTTTTCCTTTATATGCTAATACTTGTTGCTACACTGAACTAATTTTTAATTGTGCCAATTGGGGATATGACTCAGAATGTAAAACATCTTGTTGTGCTCCAAGGGCAATATCAGAAATGCAAAGTAAATCTATGAGCATTTGCTCATGGCTAGTCAAGGATAAACTTGCAGTAGGATCTCATTTTCATTTTCATTTTGAGGCCTCAAGCAGGTTTCTGTAGAAATCCATAGGCTGGTTTGGATTTTTGGCAGGTTCTGGTTGTACTTCCATTGCTTCAGTAATTTGGTGCATGTCAGTTTCACTGTAGGTCACACTACACTATGAATTTTGGAGTCTTCCAGCTGTGTAAACAAAACATATTATCATCTCATGCATGCATACTTTTTGTGTACATCTGATATCATAGGATATGGTAAAGTTACAGGAGGTGGTCTTGCACAACAGTGTTAAAATATTATAAGAATGCAGATATTGTGAAAATTCATAATACCTGCTGATTATGAAGTGCAACAGTGATGAATACATCCTCTTTTAAGTGTTACAGATTCATCAAAACATAGTTCACTATAGTTTTCACCAGAACTCAGGAACCAAAATGTTCTACCCAAGATTCAATTTTCATGAATTTTAATGGCAAATGTAGATAAAATGTTTTTGTTTGTGTAAAATTAAAATGTGTCTAGTGTGTACAGGACTTACCATGACCTTTTTTCTCATGGAATGAACCCAGCTTAATACAATAGCTCAAATGTCTTACTTCTCTCACCAAATTTCAGTCTTCTTTGTCTTTTGTAAAGTATTGCACAGAAATTTATTTATTCAAGCATTCGTTTGTTGCACTTTTTTTTTAAGAAAAGGAAAATCCATTTTAAAAGAGCTGGAAAAACATTCTGGTGATGAGCTGGGCTGATGACCTTGGAATTGCCAGCCGTTCTGGCCTGTGCAACACGCACCTCCTGCTACAAACTGACAGAACTGGTTTCCACTGAGCTTCACATGGGAAACGGAATTGTATTTCTTAAGACAACCATGATGGATTTGTTTCCACAGCAACTTGGCTGCTCAAACAATGTGCATAGGTATATACCCCTAAGATACCATAATTTGCATAACATGCATTGTCATTTTCATTAATGCTGCAGATATCCTACTAAAGTTGGTAACACCTACAGAACCTATGCATATTCTGAAATTGTTTTGTTGAAATATGAATAAATGTAACCCAACCCTTTAAAAGTCTTAGTGCTATGTGTTCATATAAGGACCTGCCTTACACTTGATTCAGCCATCAGTCTATCTGCTCCAGAACTGGCTGACCTAGTGACAGTAGTAAGGTCTCAGGTATTTCCCAGGTATTTTCCTTTCCTGCTATTTGAGATCCTTCAGCTGGAGATGTCAGTATTGGAAAATGGTGTATTTGCATTCCAGTTTCTTCTGATCTTTTTTATTATAATTTCTTTGGCTTGCTCTTTCAAAATTATAGGTGTCTTACATGAAGCTGTGTATAGAAGGTCTGGACAGTTGGAAGTGGATTTAGAACAGATTCAGTGCCTGCTGGTCTCTGGTCCCTGATCCTTCTGTGCACATCTTTGTTTTCCTTATAGTAGCCATCTGAACATCATGTACGGTTTATGGACACTACATTTTCACTGCTGCTGGTTAAAAATAAATATCAGGATGGAGAGGAAAGGAGGATGAATGAAGGGTGCTGGCTCCAGTTTTCAGTGGTGACTGATGCCCATGGGACTGGTTGGACAGAAGGCAGAGAAGCCAACTGTAGGTGAAGGCAAAGCCAAAGACAGACAGAGCCAACTGATTCTATTGTTGTGAAGTGGAAAATTCCACCTCTGAGGGTTGCTGGTATTTGGTATGTAGATATGGAGAATTACCTGGCGAATCACGGAGCCAGGTGGAAGTGGTAAACAGGTAAAGCCCCTTATTGGGTACTTTGGGACACATGACTGTACATTGTAAAAACCTATAAAATACCCTCAATTTGGGGAAGAAGGCAGTCTCCTGCCATAGCACATGCTTTCATGGACTCCTTGCAATTGTAAGTATAATAAACAGCTGTAAGGTTCAACCTGCCTCAGTGTCGTTTCCTGGAAAAGGACTCCATTAAGGAAAAAATTCCACAACATATGGCACTGTGAGCAGGATTCCAGGCTCTCCGCTGGGAAGCAGCTCTCACTTCAGTGGCCAGACAGCGCGCTGCATCAGTAGAGACCATTTGGTCCCCTGATCATCTCAAGCACGAGCCTCTTTCTGGTGGCAGTAAATAAAAAACGACCGGGCAGTGCTCAAAGCTTTAATTCGGCCTCTGATCTAAATTTCTGTACCTGACTGAATTCGATTTCCTGTAATTGGATGAAATCAAATTCCTGACTGAATCTGATTTCCTGTAATTGGCCGAAATTGGATTCCTGACTGAAGCCGTCTCCCCGCAAATTCTCTGACTGGAACCATCTTCCCGCTGCTGGCCTAGGCGTGGGTTATTTCCCTTATGGAAAAGGTCTGGGGGACCATCTGTTGCTTTCCTATTTTCCGGGGATGCCCGGTTTCTACCTCTTTTCCCCCTCTCCTTCCTTTGCCCACCAGACCGCCCACCTGAAAATGGGTTCAGGACAGTCCTGTCCCAATTCTGGAACACCCTTGGGTTATATGTGTAAGAATTATGGATCCAGGTTAGGTCCAAAGATCTAACAACAAAACTTAGTTATGCTAGTGTACCACTAGAATGGGTATATCAATAATAATAATAATAATAATAATAACAACAACAACAACAACAATAACAATAATAATAATATTCTGAACTGCAGTTTCGTGATACCGGTACCTTTGATTTGGACAAATTAAAGTAATCTCAGGGGTTTTCTAGAGACTCCACACCCCCACCAGATAAACTACTGGTCCTTTTGAAAAGAAGAGAGGGAAAAGCAAAAATTAAAATCCCTTAAAATCTGGCTCTAAATTAACGGCCGAGAAATAAAGGATTGACCAACCCTTGCAGCCTTTGTATCCTGTTTTGTCTGGGGGCCCCCATCCTATCACCCTGCTGTCCCACCTGATGACCCCTTGGACTCTTGGGCGCTGTTGCCTCCCACCGTGGAGTCTCAAATAATGAATCCTGGAACTCCCAATAGATCAGTTTTCCCCAATGCCCCGCCTGACTCGCCTTCTCCTGCTCCTGATGCCACTTTCCCCTTTGCTGTTCTCTTATAAGTCATCAGAAATGTGTGTGAGAGAGTATGTTGATATTAGAGATCGGTTGTTGGGGTTTTTGTCCCAGCTGTTTCCCCATCCCTCTTTCACCTTCGTCCGTTTGCGGAGCTGGTTTGGGGTGTTTGGTTTCAGTTGTTCCTCTGCCCCTCTTCATTTTTACACTGCCTGCCTTTCTTTTGTCTGGGGATGGAGGCGGCTCTCTCCCCTGGCAACAGCCTTTTTCCCCTTTCCCCCCCCCAAGAATTTTTTGGAAAAAACATTAGGACAACTTTTTGATGTGTACAACCCCACCTGGGCTGATGTGAATCAAATTTTGGCAGGACTTTTACTCTCCCCCGAGCAACACCAAGCCCTGTTTACTCAAACTGGCACTGGAGTTGGGAAATCTGTTCTTAAGTGGCCCGATAAAGGCCCAGGTCAAAATACTACAAAAAAAATCTGGCTCTCCTGCACTCATGTCTTTTAACTGTTTGTACTGAGCTGTAGCCATCTAAACATCAACAGGCAGGAGGTGTGTGTGTTTTGCCTGATCATGAATTGGAACCTATCCCTGTTTAAATCTTGGACTTGGATGAGAAAGGTGCATATCGCAGTGTACCTAAGAAGGAAAAATATGGAAGCGAACAACAGAAAATCTTGGAAGTTCTTTCTTTCATATGGGGAACAAAACCTCTCCTGAAGGAGCTAGAACCCAGGTAATCAATTTTGGGGGGAAAAATCCTCATCCCCTGTAAAGATAAGATTTTACACTGTAAACTAAAGAGCTTGTTATTGTTAATATTAATATTATTGAGTTTAAAAGCTTGATTTGTTTTCTTTGGATCCATCAAGGCATAGTTTTCCATTAATGAATATCCCCCCAAACCAATTTTTTGACTAAAATGAGGACCAACATGTAGAGCTTCCAGCCACAGCAATTGTCTACCTTATATTAGAATTCACATTGGGAATTAATGTTAATATGTTTCCAAAACAGAAACTTACCAGCAGATGCCATCCAGGACCAGGACTTCCAATTGTAAGCCCTGAACTAAACCAGGGAAGTGCTTTCCTCACTGTCATAACTTGTACATGTAGGCCACCCTGTTATTCATGAAGTCTTTTTCCTTTCAAAATGCGGTTCATAATTCTAACACGCTGGTGCATTTGTTCCTTATCAGACACTTAAGACAACTGCCTTGCATATAGGATGCGCACCACTGGAACTCCCTGTCGATCTGGAACAAAACATAATTTATTTGTGCCACTAACATTTCTTTGTTTTGAATTACTAGCCAAAGAATATTCCTGTTCACTTGGTACCATGATTTCCTGTACTCCTGATTCAATTCCCTGTTTGATGATATGTTTCACAGCTTTAAAAATGAAGCTTGCAGTGCTTCTTTGTCACACGGGGGTTGTTTTTTGTTGCTGTTGCATTTCCAACATTGATCTACAGGCCAAGTCAGCCTTCACCTAACAGAAACATTCAATTTTCTGAGGATGAACTTTGTGCTAAAAGACAACTTAATTCCAAGCTTGAAAGGACTGCTCTTGTCATAATTAATGTATAATATTGTAGATATTGAAGAAATCAGATTTGTATATGTTGTGTTGGGTTTGGCATAATGTCAGTGGTCTGACTATTCAACCTTTACTTTCCTATTAATTGTTTATGCTATGATGAAGGATATCCTACTGTTTATCTCTACTGCTTTCTCTAAAATATCAAGGAATGGTTTTAATAATGAGCAATGGTATTTGTACATCTTCATCAACTTTTCTTTAATGGAGGCATTTGTAATATTTTAATTAGGAAGTGATTTTTCTTTCCAAGCACCCTGACCGTGTTTAGCACTCTGCTGATGGATGTCTTGTTGCTCCTTCAGCCCTCTTATTTTCTCTTGCACAGGCGATCCATTCTGTGGGGCACCTGTCCAAAGGAGGGATGCAGCAGCAGATCAGAAAAAAAACTATTGGGTTGCAGCTGCTCGCGTGCTTCAACCAGGAGATTCTGCCGCCACAGCCATTTGGGTTGTTGAATGAAAGACTTAGATCCACACATCCCTTGGTCGCTGAGTGAGTGAGACAGCTACAAGGAGCTACCCTGGGAAAGAGGCGCACTCCATTGACCGGCTCCGACTGAGGACGAACAGAGAAACGGACCAGTGGGAGAAGGTAGACAACAAAACTGAAGAGTGCTCCTAAGGGAGAGCAAGCGAGATAAATCCGACAAGGTGACTGTGGGACCAACAAGGTATAACCCCCACAGAAGGGGTGACTGGGTGGTCTGATATTAGTGACAGATACTGTTTTTACATTATGGACTCGATGGGAACCTACAAGAATTGGGTAAGAATAATAATTGCCTCAGCCTTACGCACAACCCTTGCTGCCACTGAGTGGAGTCAAAACACCCATTTACAACCGCTAGTAGAAACCGCTACTGCACTGGACCAAACCACTTGCTGGGTGTGCATCCACACTCCCACACACCATAAGAGAGGTACACCCTTCACAGGGGTGCCTCTAAAGGCCATCGGTCTAGTAGGAGATGTGGGTCTCACTGCTGACAGACCTTTTAACACGCCCAAGTACATTTCCCTTTCTGGAATGCCGCAGGGCCTTCTGTGTCTCAACCTTACAGGGAATGGCATTCTAATGGGAGACAGTATGCGCTAGCAATCTCTGCAACTAATGGCAGACAGATGGATACTCTTTTGGAGGAAAAAAGGTTCTGTGACATGGTTATACCAGGTGTGGTGTGGAAGCTGGGGACAGGAATGGCAGAAAGTGTATAACAGCCCCTGCGAAGGAAACACATCAAGCAATCTGGCCATGTTCCAGTATGAGGAACCCCAAAACCCCGAGAGACTGCAGTGCATGGTGGTGAATCTGTGGGCATAAGGCCTAAAACAACCTACCCCCGGGGGCACAGGGGTCTGGCTACTTGGGTCTGGTATTCACAGGCATCAGAATTCTGAATACTTCTCCTAAAGAGAGAGTGTGGAATTACTGAGCTATTGATTCTCAATCAATAGAAGATACAGTAGTCGCCACTGAGGAAACTTGGCTGAGGGCGCTTTTTCCCCTGTTATGGGGTAGGGGCAAACCACCTACAAATATTATGCCTCAGTGCAATGCTTGTAAGTTCCCTGAATGAAACTGCTTCTGCCTTATCCCTTGTAAATATCGGACTATAACAAACCAGACAGGTTGCCCTCCAAAATCATAAGAACATAAGAAGAGCCTGCTGGATCAGGCCAGTGGCCCATCTAGTCCAGCATCCTGTTCTCACAGTGGCCAACCAGGTGCCTGGGGGAAGCCCGCAAGCAGGACCCGAGTGCAAGAACACTCTCCCCTCCTGAGGCTTCCGGCAACTGGTTTTCAGAAGCATGCTGCCTCTGACTAGGGTGGCACAGCACAGCCATCACGGCTAGTAGCCATTGATAGCCCTGTCCTCCATGAATTTGTCTAATCTTCTTTTAAAGCCATCCAAGCTGGTGGCCATTACTGCATCTTGTGGGAGCAAATTCCATAGTTTAACTATGCGCTGAGTAAAGAAGTACTTCCTTTTGTCTGTCCTGAATCTTCCAACATTCAGCTTCTTTGAATGTCCACGAGTTCTAGTATTATGAGAGAGGGAGAAGAACTTTTCTCTATCCACTTTCTCAATGCCATGCATAATTTTATACACTTCTATCATGTCTCCTCTGACCCGCCTTTTCTCTAAACTAAAAAGCCCCAAATGCTGCAACCTTTCCTCGTAAGGGAGTCACTCCATCCCCTTGATCATTCTGGTTGCCCTCTTCTGAACCTTTTCCAACTCTATAATATCCTTTTTGAGATGAGGCGACCAGAACTGTACACAGTATTCCAAATGTGGCCGCACCATAGATTTATACAACGGCATTATGATATTGGCTGTTTTATTTTCAATACCTTTCCTAATTATCGCTAGCATGGAATTTGCCTTTTTCACAGCTGCCTCACATTTGGGCGTGTTAAAATCACTTGATTCGAGATTGTTTATCCAGTTCTCAAGGAAGTTGTGTGCGGACTAGTTGGGCAAGAGTGTTGCACTCACATTGCTGCTGGCAAAATCCACATCACGGGTGCCATACACAATATCTACAAACTGGCCCAACAAGCAAACCAGGTTCAAAACGAAGGAGCCAACTGGGATGTTTGAAGCTGGTTGCCTGATGTGGGAACTTGGCTAAAGAATCTGCTGAAGGGAATGGTAGTCTTGGGAATAATCACTGTATGTATAGGACTGTTATTTTGCTGTGTGATGAACTGTATCCCCATTGTATGTGGTACGTGTACAGATCTTGTGAAGACCAGAGCGCAAAACATGACTAGAGCTGAGAAAATACAGATGTATGTAGAAATGGAATTGGCTAGAAAGGACACGGAAAGTGCATTTATGGAAATGATGAATGTGGACGTCTTTGATATGTCCAAAGGAGGGACTGAAGTCAAAAATTCCACCTCTGAGGGTCGCTGGTATTTGGTATGTAGATAAGATGGAAGGGGACGGATGTTGCAACAGGACAGGGCAGAACAAAAGATGAGTATGTGCGCTCTGACTTCCTTTTAATGGAGAATTACCTGGCGAATCCTCCGTGGCACAGAGTGGTAAGCGTTGGTAACGCAGCTGAAGCTCTGCTCATGGCCGGAGTTCGATTCCAATGGAAGGAGGAAGTTGAATCTCCGGTAAAAGGGGTCAAGGTCCACTAGCCTTCCATCCATCCATGGTTGGTAAAATGAGTACCCGGCATATGCTGGGGGGTAAAGAAAGGATGGGGAAGGAACTGGCAAACCCACCCCATATATACGGTCTGCCTTGAAAATGTCGCAAGATGTCACCCTAAGAGTCGGAAATGACTCGCACTATAAGTGCGGTGACACCTTTACCTGGTGAATCACGGAGCCAGGTGGAAGTGGTAAACAGGTAAAGCCCCTTATTGGGTACTTTGGGACACATGACTGTACATTGTAAAAACCTATAAAATACCCTCAATTTGGGGAAGAAGGCAGTCTCCTGCTATAGCACATGCTTGCAGGGACTCCTTGCAATTGTAAGTATAATAAACAGCTGTAAGGTTCAACCTGTCTCAGTGTCGTTTCCTGGAAAAGGACTCCATTAAGGAAAAAATTCCACAAGAGTTGCTCCCATCTTTCTCCATACTGAGTTCTCTAATGGCAACAATGAGATGAAGGAGGAGGAAGCTGACAACCGGTGCCGCCCCTTGGACTAGATGTAAGCAAGAAGGCAGTCAGGTGGGGGCTAGCTGAGGGCAGACCAAGGTTGGTGGGGCAGCACCCATTCTGCCTAACTGACTAGCCTGCACTGGCCTGTTTCTTGGTGGCAGAGGTCCAAATTCTGTTTTTGAAAAAGTTTCAGAGATTTGGATCTGAGAGCCAACTTGGCTACTAGTCGGAACATACTTTTAAAAATGGAAGCTGGGATTCTCTGGATTATAACAAGCTCCTGTTGAACACAGAGAAGTGCTTTGAGTCTGGATTTGGCCCATGGGCTCTATCCATGGCCTGTTCCTGCTATGAAAGGTGATGAAAGATGTATATGTTAATAAGAGACACTATATACACTATGGTGGAAAGACAGATGAAAACTGGAACAAAAAAAAAATCGAAGATCAGGAAGTTCTATTTACATAACTGGATGTGGTGTTCAGTCTCTGTTCCAGGAAATTATTTTCCCCTGAGACAGCTGAACAATAGCAGTACTTTGATAGGATTTGAGCTGTGGTTTCAGTCGTACAACACTCTCTTCCATTCTGTGTACAGCTAAAGTCTGAATCGGGGGTTACAGCTACTTTATGATTACATCTCTTGAGGCAGTTTCTCACTTTTATGCTTTTTAGGTTCATGCTGAATTTTGTTGTGAGAACTGTATTTGGAAGCTCAGCAGATGTCTTTTTCTAGCGCTGCTAATCATGTGTGTGTTTGTTTTTAAATACATTCCTCGAATGAAGTGGTTAAATGGTACATATGAATCATAATGAAAAAGGAAGTTATTCTAATTAGGTGAGATCCACATGGAAGCTTAATGGAAAGAAACTTTCCTTATTTTCAGCAGCTAATAATCATAACAATTTGACACAGCATCCAGAGGGAGCCAAAAATATGGAAACAATTATTTAGTAAAAAGGGGGGAAATAGATATTTTCTTGCATTTTGGATTTTAAGATAAACTCAGGTTTTCAGAGTTCCTAACATTTGCTCCAATTGATGGAAATATATATTAAAAAAACTATTAAAAGAAAATGAGCCATAAAGAGCCTGGAAAGGCAAACAAAACATGTTGCAAACAAGTGGAAAGTTGTAAGGGCCTTTTTCCTATCCTATCACATATTGGATTTCAGCTTTAGTGCTGACATTTGAAGCACGCTGCTGAAACATATTCACTGGCACATTCACAGCAGATGCTGGTTTTAGAAAGATGGCTGTTGATTTACTAACATATCCCCACAGTTCAGAATGGGTAAATATAGTTAAATAAATTAAATTACACTGCTGGGGAACTAAATAGCTACCAGCTTCCCTGTGCATTAAGTTCTTCAGATTAGGCCTGCTCTGAGTCCCATCTGTAGGGCCCTATCTGCACTATACATTTAAAGCAGTATCATACCGCTTTAAACAGATATAGTGCCCCCCCCGAATCTTGGGAATTGGTGTATGTTAAGAATGCTGAGACTTGTTAGTAGATCCCTGTTTCCCTCACAGAGATACAATTCCCTGAGTTCCCTGGGAAGAGAGATGGATTATTAAACCACTCTGGGAATTGTAGCTCTGTGAGAGGAACAGGGATCTCCTGACAACTCTCTCAGCATCCTTAGCAAACTACAGTTTCCAGGATTCTTTGGGGGAAGCCATGGCTGTCTAAAGTGGTATGATCCTGCAAAAGCAATCTATGTTACAGTATGGCTGGGCTAACTGTTTGAAGAAGAAAAAAGTGTAACATTCCACTGGGAAAGTGCAAATCACGTCTGTATCTCTAAACAGCTCTTTGCATCCTGGCCAGTACATTTTAAAAGTACAAATGCTAAAACAAACAAACAAACAACCTGCTGAAACATCCAACATTATGCAATATTTCCAAATGACGTTCAAGGTTTACTCAAATGAAGTGAAATGAGTTTCAGAATTGACGAGACAGTCACAGCTCCTCATCATGTGGTTAACTACTCCTCCCCATGTGGCATTACACCACTGTAGCAGCCATGTGAGGAAAGTAACGGATGAGTTCAGGCATCCACATTGTTACCAAGGAGTTCAGCCTCACTCTTGTTTTAAGAATGCCCGTGGCTGAAATCTCCAGTTTGCATGGGAAAGTATGCAAAACAAAAGCCAGTGGTGGCTGGTGGCCATTGAGATTGGTGAGGCAGAAAGCCAGGAGACCAACAGTTGGTGGTGCCAGAGCCAATGACTGGCTGAGCCAGCTAATACTAGTTTTGTTGCCATCTTCCTCCATATTGAGTTCTACAAGGCAACACAGACTGAGGTGGAGGCTGAGGCCACATTCACACCATACATTAATTACAATTTTATTCCACTTTAAACAGTCATGGCTTCTCCCAAAGAATCCTGGGAATTGTAGTTTGTGAAGAGTCCTGAGCATTATTAGGAGTCTGCTATTCCCCTCACAGAGCTACAATTCCCAGAGTTCTGTGGGAAGAGAGACTGAGTGTTAAAACACTCTGAGAATTGTAGCTCTCTGAGGAAGAAGAGGACATCTCACAACTCTCTGCACCCTTCACAAACTACACTTAGTACTCTATCTCCCCAGCCTTGCAGAAATCAATGGTGGTGAAACAAGGCAAGGGCCCTTCAATCACAAAGCTCAGTTTCTCCAGAGATGTAAAATACTCCACAGGTTCATCCACACTGGAGTTGAATGTGGATTTGAAGCTGTTTGTGGTTCTGTTTTTTTTTTCCTGTTTCCACACTTTCTCCTCATCCAAGTGTCAGCTTGCATTTCCACCCACTAAGTTCGGATTTGCCCAGTCATTGGATAATCCAATAAGAAAGTCCAACATAAAATTGCATGTTACCCAATGATGGATACACTGAAGCACATTGTGTGTGTGTGTGTTTTACATGTGTAGTGACATTTTGCTGGATGCCATCTGTTGTCACATTCCTTGCTTCCATTTTGTGTCCATCTGCCCCTTTTCACCAGTTGTTGCTGAAGACACTTGCACATTTTTATTTTAAAAACAGCTATTTTGCACAGAGGTGCTCTTCACAAAACAGCTGCATTAAAAATAAAATTAAACTGTGTCCTTGCAGGTATGGGAAGTGGGAAAAGAAAAGAGGAGGAAAGAAAGTTGCAGCCTTTCATGTGAGTGACCCTAAATCCTTGCCTGGCTTGGAGACACACACATTTGTTTACTAATTTTGACTGGTCTTTTGTGCAAAAGTAGTATATTGGAAAACTTACATTTCAAAAATACAGTATACATTTTAAAAAGTGTGTGGGCAGAGCGGTAAATAAATATCTGTGTGCATGCCCACAACAGACCTCAGGCTTCCTGACTTGGAGTCTCTCTCTCTCTCTCTCTCTCTCTCGATAGAAGAAAAATGCCAAGGCTGTCAAATATTAGGCTGTATATATTTGCCTTGTCTAGATGATGAGAACTGCCTCTATTCTCTTCACAAGGAGAGGCTACTAAAGAGAGCCAGCCTCTGTCTCCTCAGGTTGCACAAGCTAAAGCCAAAAGCTGCTGAGTACTTCACTCTTGATTTACTTATATATCCCACTGGGAAGTACAGCATATAAATAATATTTATATTATAGTACTTTTATACTGTAAGTTGCCTTGAGACTATTTTTAGTAGTAGGCATCTAAGAAATTTAAATAATAATGATAGTAATAATAATAAAAATCTTGTACAATATATCAGAAAACTTACATTTCAAAAATTAAACAAAAAATTCAGTGTGCAAGAACTTCAGGTTTCTGGAAGTTATGGTGGGGGGAGAAATACTAACTGAGGAGAGGGGACAGCCACACACAGCATGAATATATTCCATTAAGCACTGTCCACTAGGCGATGGGAAACACCAAGACAGATTTTGGAGGCATAAATTTGAAAGCACTTATGTGTGGACAAAGGTGTACCAACACATATATGGCAACAGTGACTCACATACACATAAGTGCCCTCGTGTGGACACAACCATAGTCTTGTCACCCAACATAAGACTTCCATTGGCTCTACTTCCCTGCTGGGACATCATCTTCTGCAACTGCCTTAGGAGGACAGAACATCAGCCAGCAGGGCTCCTTTGGAGCTGTCCAAGGTTCTGTTCTTGGCTACTTTCTGTTTTGACCTCATTTTTCTTACATTTACTGACATGCACTGGACACTGCCTGCTTCCTCTATGGACATCTACTTCCACAACCTTCTAATCTCCCAGTCCAGGACTTCTCAAACCATTAGCCTCAGGATCAAAGCTTGGACATCTTTTGGATCTCATGACTGAGAGTTACTCTTCTGTTAAAATTGCTCTTCTGTTAAAAATCAACTGCAGTATGAGGGGAAATGGTGAACCACAACCACCACATTGTGGTGCCAATCCAGAAGGATTGACTCCTAATCTGCAGGAGCCCCTGTGGCTACTGTGAGTTTGAAAAAAGAAGAGAATCCCCATTCACTGGATTAAAAGACATCACTAACATCACATCTAGTTTGAACCTCTGGAAGCTTTTGCACTTGGTCTATTATTGTCATGTTGCTGTGCTCTTTTGCTGTTAGCTGGGTGATCCTTGGGACAATTACAAACAACTGCCTGCAGAACTACAACAAGCTAGAAGAAAAAAACATAGATTTACATCCAGTTCTGATACTGTGTGAACAATGATTACCCACAAAGATGGGTAAGAGGGCCTACTGTGATTAAATCATGATCATGATCATCATCATCGTTATTGTTTGTGGTCATTGACCAGCGATACAGGTACAAATATTTAAACACAGAAAGGTAGAAGAATTACATATAAGCAAGTAAACAAGTTAAATTATATATTTATATATAAACAAAATAAAATAAAAACCTAGTATACTACAGTTAAGATGCATTAACCATCTGTTTCCTTATAGTACATGCTATGGCACAAAAGTTTGCCACTTTAAAAGTTATTTCATTTCTCAAGTCATGATCAAATTCTGCTCTTCCCCTAGGAGAATCCCCTACATCTCTCTCCCAGATAATTCACTAGGTAATCCACTAGGGCAGGGTTTGGGAGGCTGTGGATTTGTGGTGTTATGAAAGGGTAGCAAATTGTTATTTTGAATCTGTCTAGTTTTGGATTTTATGCACCTTGAGAGAGAGACAGACAGACAGAGAGAGAGAGAGAGAGAGAGAGAGAGTGCACATTTGCTTTTCCATCCCAGTGAGCAAGATGTCTTAACCTGGCCTGGGCACTAACCTTGTATGTTGCAGAGTCCTTTTTGAAATTCTTCTCCATAGTGTGCAGCATGAGAGATCCTGTGGCACTCCCTAGTCCTTCTCTTTTTCCTGAATAAGTTCCAAGAAATACTCCCCCAAAATATTCCCTATGCCTTGCATAAAAATCTCCCTATCAGAACCCTCCCCTTTTCTTTCCATAAATTCAGTAATCTGTTTAGTAAGCTCTGACACTGGATCTTTCTTTCCTTTGGCTGCCTGTGTGACTCAGCTGTTTTTCTCTGCTTGAGAACATCACTGACCAACAGAAGGATGGAAGGCCTTGCCTATAATCAGTTATTGGTCCAAGCTTGCTGCTTCATTGCCCCAAATTCCCTGATATACCAGGGATTTAATCATGCTTGTCAGTGGGAGATGCCTTGTGGTAACTGCAGCCACTGTCCAACTCATTTTCATATCCCAGAGCTTGACCAAGGTTTCTAAGAGGAGTGCCAACCATGTTAGCAAGAAGGAAACCCAATGTCAGCAGGAAGGAAACACATCATGAGGAAGGGAAGCCATCAAGAAATAATCCAGTTTCATTGGCCTCCAGAGGTGGACCAACCTACTTGTTCCTCAACCTTGCAGAGGCTAGGAGTTCCTATAAGCCAAAAGCTCATCAGCTAGTAAGAGAAGCAATCCTAAGGCCACTAGCTACTTAGCCTCTTCATCAGTATTTGCTTCTTTGCTACATTAGTCTGGAAAAATTAATTTCCATATTTATTTATTTATTTATTCGATTTCTTAGTTGCTCATCTGGCTGGCTACCCAGCCACTCTGAGCGACGTACAAAGCAAAAAACATATAAAACATCAAAAACACCAAACACTAAGCAAGAAAGCTAAACAATAACATAGAGACTAACTCAGTTACAATAAGGCTTCTCATCTGTATAGTCCAAGAAGTGCGCCTTCAGATGGAAACTCGTGATGTGAGTCTTCCCACCCTTGCACAAAGACCGGTGTGAGTGAGAGTCCATATGCAAGACCGAAAAACAACACCCCCTCTTGATCTCAGCATCCAACATCCAGTACATTCAGCGGGGGTGGGGAGGTGGGGCGCGGCAAACAAACCCCTGAAAGGGTATGAAAGGATTTCAGAGAGGCCTGTAGATAGGTTTTCAGGAGGATGAAAAGTGAAGGAAGTCATGTTTACAGTGGATGAGCTAAAGCAGGCATGGAGAACCTGTGGCTCTTCACTGTTAGACTCCAACTCCCATGATCCTAAGCTATCAGGGCCAATGATCAAGGATGGTGGAAGCTGTTGCCCAGCAACATCTGGAGGGTTGCAGATCCCCCACCTCTGAGCTACAGCAAAAGAACAGGTGGTATTCTAGGATGTAATCCAGTGTGGAGGAACTGTTTGTAGGCGGAGGCTGAGAGGATCACTGAGTCAGTCTACTTTGTATCTGCTTCTGTTATTTTGTGAGAGCTCTCAGTGCTGGCTTTTGGTCAAATCCTTTACCAGTCTCCATTACCTCTAATTAGCTTTCAGTGGGCAGTGCCACTCTGGACTCCTGCTGGGGTCCAGTTAGCTCAACAAATTATGGGCTGTGCCTCCTCAGAGAACCTCAGAGAATGGGACACAGCTCGAATCTTCCAAGAGGTGCCTCCAAAGGGCTGTACAAGTGGTCATGTTTCAGAAGTAGCCAAAGGAAATAACCATCTTTCCAGCTGGATTGAAATGATTACAAAGTAGTCAATGGATGGGTTTCAAAATAGCACTGCCAACTGGCTGTTCTTCCGTAGTGGGCAGTGTATTTATTTGGGAAAAGCTGTAGAGTTGCATGAAAGGACAGAAAAGAAACAAGAGCCTGCAGCAATTCATGTTCCCCCTATTGTTTATAGAAAACAGAGTCAGCAGTCCTTCCCACTGGCTCAACGCTATACTTTTCCTGATACTAAGAATGCCTCGCCATCACTGAAGATAGAGTAAATCTCAATTTTTTTAAGACAACAGATGTTAACTTAGATTTCAATCATGCACAAATCACAAGGAGATGTAACTCTTTCTGTACTGATTTCATCTTTCCCATCCTTTAAATCTGGCATACAGCAGAATGTCTTTAGTCAACATAAGCTTTCTTTTGCAATTATTATTGAGTTAGAGTCTTGTATGGAGATTATTTGTGGATACCATGCTTGTAGCTTGTTATCAAGACATGGAATCCCTTCATTCCATGAAAATATTAAATACTAGTGGAACAAGTGCAACAAAAGGAAATGGCTTAGCAATTGGCAAAGGCTCTATTGAGCTATTTAGAAACATGTTTGCAATTAGTGCCACTTGGGGCATGTCTACGTTGTAATTCAGTTTGTCTGTAGCTGGTGTGCTGTGCTAGTTCACAGCATTTGGTTCTGTGCTGAAAACAATCATCTGATTGTTTGCTCTTGAATACTGTTCCCCTTTTAACATTTCTACCTATGATTGCACACATATGGATTATATAAATATAGGAAGCTGCCTTATACTAGGTCAGATTATTTGTCTGATGAACCCATTATTGTCTACTCTGATTGGCAGCACCAGAACCTCTGGCATAGGTCTCTCTCATCACCTACTGCCTGACCATTTTAATTGGAGATGCCAAGGATTGAACTTGGGACCTTCTACTTACAAAGCCAAATGGTCCACCACTCAGGTATGCCCTCAGTGGAGCTTTCCATCACTCTGACTTTAGACATCTCTTGCTTCATTTTAATTGCTTACCATGGGGAGAAGTTTTTGACTGATTTGTGCAATTATACAGAATTATGTTCTCCACTGCAGCCCACAGCTCCTGAGGCTTAACCATCCTGGGAGGGGGTATTGACAACTCCTGCTTGGCCACCACTGAGTATTAAAATCCTGTTACAACTGCATTCCAGCATCTGACTGAATTCTTTCACCTTTTAGGTAGAATTCTGGGTGTTGATCTATAAGGCCATAATTGGCATAGACCACAATATCACAAAGACCACCCTCCTGCATTTCATTTTCTATATCTTTTCATGGTTGCTGAGACCGACTGATGGAATGTTGTTAAAAACTCCATCTTTGCATCACAAAACCATGATTATCCACACCCTTAAAATATCTAGGCTAGACTACTGAAATGTGTTATACATGGGGCTGCCTTTGAAAACCACTCAAACTACAACTGGTGCAAAATGTAGCAGCTTGTTTACTTACTTGAACTGGCCAGTTGGAAAACATTTGTATTTTAAAAAATGTCACTGGCCTCCTATTTGTTTCCAGTTAGAGTGCTGATCTTAACCTTTGAAGCCCTAAATGGCTTGGGACCTGGGTATCTGAGAGGCTGCATCCTCCCATATGAATCTGCCCACACATTAAAATTTGAAATTGAGGACCTTCTCTGAAAGTCCCATCATCGGATGGTAAGAAAGATGGCAATTGAGGAAAGGGCCTTTTCAGTGGTTCCCCCTGATGCCGCCAATTATGAAACATACTCTCCAAGTCTGAGCCAATATTATGTATTTGTTTATGTAAGCATTGGCCTAGTTCAGATGCAACAAAAAACATTTAACATTAAGCTCATGAGCCTGCTCTTCCCTTGCTTTCCTTCTTCCAGCATGACTGTGAGGAGATCAGGAGCATCTGTTTGTATTTTCAACTAACCACAGTTTGCTGTTTTGTCCAAACTGTGTTTTACTTCACAGTTTTAACTATGGTTTAGCCCAGCTAGCTAGGATCATTAAACTACAGTTTGAAGTTGGCTTGTTTGGACAAACTTTCAGTTAACCAATTTGTTCCTGTGTGAATGAAACCACAAGCTGCAGTTAGTTGAAAATAGAAACAGATGTTTCTGAACTCCTCGCAGCCATGCCAAAGGAGAAAAGCAGAAGCTGGAGCACATGAACCCAAGGCATGTTCATGTAGTGTTACATCTGAATACACCCACTGTATGCACCAAAACAAATAAGTAACTCCCCATCACTACACTCCTTTAAAAATAAAATGTAGTCTTGCACAGGTTTTAATGTTGTAGCATGAATTGATTTTGTTCTTTTCTTCTGGAAATGAGTTATCATCATCATCATCATCTAGATTTATATCCCACCCTTCCTTCCAGTAGGAGCCCAGTGCAGCAAACAAAAGCACTAAAAACACTGTAAAACATCATAAAAACAAACTTTAAAATAGATTAAAACAAAACATCCTTGAAAACATATTTTTTTAAAAAAGATTTAAAAACATATTAAAAAGCAGTTCCAACACAGATGCAGACTGGGACAATGTCTCTACTTAAAAGGCTTGTTGAAAGAAGAAGGTCTTCAATAGGCACCAAAAGATAACAGAGATGGTGCCTTTCTAATATTTAAGGGGAGGGAATTCCAAAGGGTAGGTGCCGCTACACTAAAGGTCCTCTTCCTATGTTGTGCACAAAGGACCTCCTATAAGATGGTATCTGTAGGAGGCCCTCATCTGCAGAGCACAGTGATTGAGTGGGTATATAAGAGGTAAGATGCTCTTTTGGGCTGTTTAGGGCTTTGTACACCAAAACTAGAAGCTTGAACTTGGCCTGGTAGCTAATAGGCAGCCAGTGCAATTCATTCAGCCACAGGGTGACATATTGGCCATACCCTGCCCCAGTGAGCAGTCCCACCACCGCATTTTGCACCAGCTGCAATTTCTGGACCAACCTCAAGGGCAGCCCCACATAGAGCGCATTACAGTAATCCAGCATGGAGGTTAGCAGTGTATGGACAACAGTGGTCAGGCTATCCCAGTCCAGAAACTGCTGCAGCTGTCTTACTAGCCAAAGCTGGTAAAAGGCACTCCTAGCCACTGAGGTCACCTGGGCCTCTAGTGACAAAGATGGATCCAGGAGCACCCTCAGACTATGAGCCTGCTCTTTCAGAGGGAGTACAACCCCATCCGAAGCAGGCAACTGACCAATTATCCAGACTCAGGAATCACCAACCTACAGTGCCTCCGTCTTGCTTGGATTCAGACTCAGTTTATTGGCCCTCATCCAGCCCACCACCGAGTCCAGGCAGGGGTCCAGGGCTTGCACGGCCTCTCCCGATTCAGATGTTACAGGGAAATAGCACCCTCGGCAGCAGATCTACTGCCTAAGCGCAGTTGGGCTTGTATGCCCCCCTTACCCAGCCAGGAGCTGATGCAAGAAGCTGCAAGATTGACTGCAGTCTCTTTCTGGAGTCAGGGTCAGGCAGATGGTCCCAGTCCTTGCAGCACTTACCTGGGACCACAGCAGTCTCAACAGACAGCAACCCAGAGGAGCATGCAAGCAAGCAAGCAATCATGCCAGCAAATGCTCAGATGTTCACTCCCAGGGCAGGTCTTCTCCAGTCCCCCAGTGCTGCTGCTGTTCCCTTGCAGATTTCTTGTCAGGTGTTCCCCTGCAGAGTTCTTGACAGATTTTCAACTTCTGGGTCTTCTTTTAGTTTTGATTTGCTGCTGTTTTGTTGGTGTTATGTGCCTTCAAGTGGATTATGACTTACAGCGACCCTATGAATCAGTGACCTCCAACAGCATGTGTCGTGAACCACCCTGTTTAGATCTTGTAAGTTCAGGTCTGTGGCTTCCTTGATGGAATCAATCCATCTCTTGTTTGGCCTTCCTCTTTTTCTACACCCTTCTGTTTTTCCCAGCATTATTGTCTTTTCTAGTGAATCATGTCTTCTCATGATGTGTCCAAAGATAACCTCAGTTTCATCATTTTAGCTTTGAGTGACAGTTCCGGTTTAATTTGTTCTAACACTCAATTATTTGTCTTTTTCGCAGTCCATGGTATCCGCAAAGCTGTCCTCCAACACATTTCAAATGAGTTGATTTTTCTCATATCCGCTTTATTCACTGTTCAACTTTCACATCCGTACATAGAGATCGGAAATACCATGGTCTGAATGATCCTGACTTTAGTGTTCAGTGATACATCTTTGCATTTGAGGACCTTTACTAGTTCTCTCAAAACTGCCCTCTCCAGTCCTAGCCTTCTTCTGATTTCTTGACTATTGTCTCCATTTTGGTTAATGACTGTGCCAAGGTATTGATATTTCTTGACAAGTTCAATGTCCTCATTGTCAACTTTAAAGTTACATAAATCTTCTGTTGTAATTACTTTAATCTTCTTGATATTCAGCTGTAGTCCTGCTTTTGTGCTTTCCTTTTTAACTTTCATCAGCATTTGTTTCAAATCATTACTGGTTTCTGCTAGTAGTATGGTATCGTCTGCATATCTTAAATTATTGATATTTCTCCCTCCAATTTTCTCACCTTCTTCATCTTGGTCCAATCCTGCTTTTCGTATGATATGTTCTGCGTATAGATTAAACAAATAGGGTGATGAAATACACCCCTGTCTCACACCCTTTCCGATGGGGAACCAATCAGTTTCTCCAAATTCTGTCCTTACAGTAGCCTCTTGTGCAGAGTATAGGTTGTGCATCAGGACAATCAGATGCTGTGGCACCCCCATTTCTTTTAAAGCATTCCATAGTTTTTCATGATCTACACAATCAAAGACTTTGCTGTAATCTGTAAAGCACAGTGTGATTTCCTTCTGAAATTCTTTGGTCCATTCAATTATCCAACGTATGTTTGCGATATGATCTCTGGTGCCTCTTCCCTTTCTAAATCCAGCTTGGATGTCTGGCATTTCTCGTTCCATATATGGTAAGAGCCTTTGTTGTAGAATCGTGAGCATTACTTTACTTGCATGGGATATTAAGGCAATGGTTTGATAATTACTGCATTCTCTGGGATCCCCTTTCTTTGGAATTGAGATGTATATTGAACTCTTCCAGTCTGTGGGCCATTGTTTAGTTTTTCTTATTTGTTGACAAATTTTTGTCAAAATTTGGACAGATTGAGTCTCAGTGGCTTGTAGTAACTCTATTGGTATGCCATCTGTTCCTGGTGATTTGTTTCTTCAAAGTATTTTAAGAGCAGCTTTCACTTCACATTCTAAATTTTCTGGTTCTTCATCATATGGTTCCTCCGTGTATGAATCTGTCATCCTTGTAACTCTTTTATAGAGTTCTTCAGTGTATTGCTTCCATCTTTCTTTTATTTCATCTCTGTCAGTCAGTGTGTTCCCCTGTTGATTATTCAACATCCCTACTCATGGTTTAAATTTCCCTTTCATTTCTCTAATCTTTTATTTAATTTATTTTATTTTATTTTATTTATTGAATTTATTAGTTTCCCATCTGGCTGGTTATCCAGCCACTCTGGGTAACGTATAAAATAAAACATCATGGAATAGGGCTCTTGTTCTACCCTTTTTGTTGTCCTCTTCTATTTCTATACAATAACTATTGTAATAGTTCTCTTTGTCCATACATAGTAGTTGCTATATTGTTGCATTCAGGGTTCTAACCATGCTTCTATCTCCTTTTGCTTTCTTTCTGTCTTTATTTTATTTATTTATTTATAGCGCTTGTATACTGCCCCATAGCCGAAGCTCTCTGGGTGGTTTACAGCAATCAAAAACATTAAAACAAATATACAATTTAAAACACATATTTTAAAAACAATTTAAAACACAATTTTAAAATTGAAAACAATATAAAAACAATTTAAAAACAATTTAAAACACATGCTAAAATGCCTGGGAGAAGAGGAAAGTCTTGACCTGGCGCCAAAAAGATAATAGTGTTGGCACCAGGCGCACCTCCTCAAATAGTTCATTCCATAATTTGGGGGCCACCACTGAGAAGACCCTCTCCCTTGTTTAATCATTTTAAGAGTTTCTTCAGTCATCCATTGTGGCCTTTCTTTTTAACTAGAGGTATTATCTTTTTGCATTCTTCCCTGATAATGTCTCTGACTTCACTCCTTAGTTCTTCTGGTTCTCTGTCAACTACATTGAAAGCCTCAAACCTGTTCCTTATATGATCTTTATATTCTTCTGGGATGTTAATTAAATTGTATTTTGGCATTATGATTGCTTTGTTCTTCTTCTTTAGCTTTACTCTGATTTTTGATATGACCAGTTCATGATCTGTAATGCAGTCTGCTCCTGGTCTTGGTTTCACAGAAAGTATGGAACTTCTCCATCTTCTGCTACCCATTATATAATCAATTTGATTCCTATATTGACCATTTGGTGATGTCCACGTGTACAGTCATCTTTTCGGTTGCTCAAAAAATGTGTTTGTGAGAAGCAAATTATTGGCTTTACAGAATTTGATGTCTCTGTCCTACTTCATTTCTATCTCCTAAGCCCCATTCCCCACAATTCCTAGTTCTTCTGTGTTCCCTACTTTTGCATTCCAATCCCCCATGATTACCAGCACATCTTATTTTGGTGTGTGATCAATTTCCTCCTGTACTTCTGCGTAAAATCTCTCCAATTGCTCTTCTTCTGCATTTGCCGTTGGAGCGTAGACTTGGATGATGGTTATGTTAATAGGTTTCATGTTAAATCTCACTGACTGATTGATTGATTGATTGTTAAATCTCACTGATATAACTCGCTCAGCCCTTGCATTATAGCTCTTAATTGTTTTTGTTACATTACTTCTCACTATTAAAGCAGCCCCATTTCTTCTTAATTTCTCATTTCTTCCATAAAATATTTTGTAGTTGCCTCATTGAAAATGTCCCATTTCCATCCATTTTAATTCACTCACGCAAGTATTGTAATATTGATACGTTCCATTTCTTGGTTGACAATTTCTAACTTTCCCTGGTTCATGCTTCTCACATTCCATGATCCTATTGTGTGTGTCGTACAACTCCAGACTCTCCTTTCACATCTGTGTGCATCAGCCTCTGGGCTTCCTTTCGGCTTTGACCCAGCTGTGTCATTAGTCACAGCACTACTTGTACTTGTCCGTTGTTCTTCCGCAGTAGTTCGATTAGCACCTTCCAACCTGGGGGTCTCATCTTCCAGCACTATCTCATGATGCATTTTGGATACTCTGTTCTTAGGGTTTTTGTGGTAAGAGGTATTCAGAGGTGGTTTACCATTGCCTTCCTCTGAGTTTGGATGCATCTTAGCCTAGTGTCTCAGCTTTGACTGTTCCATCTTGGGTGCCCTGCTAGGAGTCTAGCCTCTTGGTCTAGATTCTCGACGGCATTGCTCTCAGCTGCTTCGACAGTCTCAAACCCCCTCACCACGTTAAGGCATGCATCCTAGAGGGGAAAAAGAAAACTAATTTAACAAAATTTAAACTGACACAGATGGTTCAGCAGGCCACAAGCAACATAAAATCCCAAAGTGAATCACATCCCTGCACATGAAGGCTAAAGGGGAATTGGGGCTGCTCATGTCAGCCTCACCTCTTACCTTCATTTGTTGAGCATCAAGATCTGAAGGGGGCTTGTGAGTGCACTTGTGTGGATGTGCTTACAAGCCTCATTGGAATTCAGAACCCTGCCTCATCAGAGTTCCTGATCGCAAGGGGCTTGAAAGAGTGCTCAGGCAAACACCCCTACAACCTCATTTGCGGCAAACACATGAAAGTAGGGGGTGGAGTGGGCACACCCAGAGACATAGGGGGCAGCATTAACACACATGACCCCTGTAAGATGTACTCTTTTGCATGAAGGATGGTGACCAAAACACTTTAGAGCAACCTCAAACAAGCATTAGGCATGAGAAATGCCCCCAGAAACCTATGTCCTCAGGTCCTGAGAGCTTTGTTTAAGACCTGGACTGGAGCGGCTCCAGATCTTGGTGAACTGAAATACACATAAAACATGGACTCGATTCCTCTTCAGCAGTTTCTGTTGCACAAAGGTCCAAGAATGAAGAAATGAGACACAACTTTAAATGAGGGCCCCAACTTTATTAATTATTAAAAGTGTTTCCTTGTACACACCTTTGCACTCATATGTTCATGCTGAATGCCTGAAGAGGGCTACTATTCATATCACAAGACCTTTCTTAATTTGTGAAATCCTTTACATACTTGCCTGGGAGTGAGTCCCAATGAACTCAATGGGGCTTTCTCATGTATAGCATTGCCCTGTAAAAGCCCCCTCTCAGCAGCTGCCCTCACAGAACATCATCTTGACCTTTAAACTGTTCTGTTAATTACAACAATGTACAATTTAATGATTTGGCAGAAGTGTGTTTAAAGGGAAGTCCCATGGTGGAAACAACAGGCATACACTGGCAGCAGGTTATCTTTAGGCAGTTCTTGCAACAGGCACCTAAACTGCTTCCATTATACAGCTGCTAAAATTCAAACCTCATTTAAAAATTAATCATATTGTATTTTTTTTCTTTTTACCCCACCTTTCCACCACACGGGCCCACTAGGTGGCTTGCAGCACAACAGTCTGATGGACCTGTTACTGATGAAGTCAATGCTCTTTTCCCATCTTCACCATATGGCAGTCTTTGCCAACCTGGAGCCCTCCAGATGTTTTGGACTACCATCATCTCCAGCCAGCATGATTGGCGAAGGCTGCCATAGGGGTAAAAAAACCCTGCATCTGCTTTGTTCTACCCTTCTTGTAAAATCACTTAAGAGTTGTGTTTGGAAGAACTTCTTGTTAAGTAAAACTTGCCAGTTCTGTGGGTTTCCTATGGAACTGGAATAGTTTTTTGCAATAGCTGTGGTAAATCTTCAGGAGCCATGGATAGCCATTTTGAGAAATTTTTGATATTTACCGAAACAATGAAAATATTTTGGCTGTTTAAAAGGACAGTGGTTTCTCTTGCAAATAGACCCAGGAATGAAGAGATGAGGCACAACTTTTTGGATTAAATTAGGGGCCCAACTTTGTTAATTATTAAAAGACGCTGCAAGAAGTTAAACTTTCATCTTAATTAATACTAGCACTCTATAATTTTTGCTGGGATCTTATCCACATGGTATGAGTTGATGGTAACCATCCACCCTTACCATTCTTTTATGTTATGGTTTATGTTTTGGCAAAAAAGGCCCCCTACACATCTCCCAAACAAAACACACAAATACAAAATACAAGTAAGAAAAGGACAATAACATTTACACAAATGTAAGACAACAAAATCTTAACATTTTAAAAAAGCAACAGCAACTAAAAACCAAAAACACTCATCTTCCTAATAAAGGGCAGTTCCCAGAAGGGTGCAAAGCTTGGAAAAGTTACTTTTTTTGAACTACAACTCCCATCAGCCCAATCCAGTGGCCATGCTGGCTGGGGCTGATGGGAGTTGTAGTTCAAAAAAGTAACTTTTCCAAGCTCTGGAAGGGTGTCAGAAAGAGCTGGGGTGAGAGGATAAGGCAGATGGAAAAACTTGCCCCTTTATGATCGCAGTACAGTCACAGCCCTGCAGCCTGGGCAACCCAGCCCTGGAACAGTATCCAGTTCTACTCCTAGCTTCTTAACAGCTCATACCAAAAAATGTGCTGAGGGAGGCCTGGCTGAACCACTCTCCCCCCAAAACCTAATAAGTCTTGGAAAGGTGAAGCGGCCCAATGGGGTTCTGATGCCCTCAACCTGAGTAGCCCTGAGAGGTTGGTCTAGGGAAAACCTATCCATTCTCTAAGAGATTCCCGTTCCGTGCCTGGGACCTACCGGGCAGAGGGACGAGCTTGCGGCCGCTGTCGATGTCCCGGCCGCCATCTTGGATGGGATGCGTGCACACACGGCGCGCTGGCGCGCCGTCGTGTGACGCGGCAGGGAGGCGGGGCGGCTGAAGGCTATTTAAGGCCGCCCCGCCTGCTTCCCGCCATCCAGTTCAAATTTCGGCGGCAATCGGGGCAGCCGCAGCAGCAGCAGCTTCGGCTCGGCGCGGTTTCCTTCAGCGGCAGCTTCGGCCGGGCTCCTTTTGGCGGCAGCTTCGGCGGGGTTCCTTTGGCAGCGATCGCGGCAGCAGCAGCTTCGGCAAGGCGCGGCTTCCTTCAGCGGCAATTTCGGCAGCAGCAGCTTCGGCGGCGGCTTCTCTGCCGGCGCACGTGGGCCTCCGGAGGCTTCCTGTGGCCAGGGTGGCTGGGCGGCAGCGAGCCCCCCCCCCAACCTCATTGAGAGACAGGGAGGCAGTGGCGGCGGGCAACAAGGCCTAGGCGGCGAGGATCCTGGGGCAGTCACGACGAGGCGGCAGCGCAGGATCGGATCCAGCACGGCGAGGACCACAGGCTAGGCGGCCTTTGGCCGGCAACTTTTAAATTTAATTGTTAATTTTAATTAGCGCGGGGGTAGGTGGGGCACGACCCAACCATCAATCCTTGCCACGTGCAGGGCAATTAGGCTACCCTCCAGGATAATTGGGTGCCGGGTGGGGGTATTGATTAAGCAGGCGGGCTCCTTCACAACGCTTTGTAATCACGTCGTTTTGCAAGCGGGGCCCCCTATCTCCCTCTAGTATGCCTAAGAAAGGACAAGGGGGGCCAAAAGGGAAGGGAAAGGCCCCCAGAGCAGGGGGGAGATGCCCACCGTTGTTCACCACTGTATCCTCCTTAATCTTCCATTCCTTAATTTCCACTGAAACTGCAAGCTGCCACCTATTTAAAGGTCAGATTAAAATGCAAGCAAATCCAAAGCACAAAGCCCCCTCCCCCATTACATTGCAGAACAGGCAAACAAACCCAACACCCTTGTTCTAACAGTTATTTTGCAGCAGACGTAGCAGGCATCCAGCTAATTTTGCACTGTCATAACTGAAGCACAATCTCTATAACACAGAGATACTACTGCTGGTTGGTTGCTCAAATATACACCATGAAATGGTGCTTGGTCTGTCTTGGATAAGAGTTGCAATCCCCCTGAAGGACCAGAAAAGGCTATAGCTTAGTGGTAGAACACACTCTTTGCATACAGAAATACTGAGCTAGATGGACCAATAGTATGACTTCATAAAAGCTAATTCACTATGTTCCAGGTCCATAGTCTAAAGGTGCTCTTAGATTGAGCCATAACCTTGGAGGTCCAAGTGACTTTAATGGCATAAACTGCCTTGGTGCACAACCCAAGCAATAGTATCTCATGGAGAGAGACAGCAGAGTCACAGTTATCCACACATTGGTAACATCCTGATTTGGTTTCAGAGAACTCCATGAATGAAATTACCATTTATGAATTGGTCTATATCTCCTACATATTGTTACAATTCTTACATTTTTAAGAGCTGTTCCCATTGGGGGGAGCTCTGCTCATAATAATAAGGAAACTTATTATGGACAAAGTCTGTCTGTGAAGGTGGAATGTGGGTTGCGTGGTCTGGGAAGGTGCAACCTCAGGTGAACAAACGTCAATGAGTGCTGCTTTCAGTTTCAGAATAGTGTGTTTAAGGGCCAAATATTAAACACAGCATTTGCCATTGCAGGTGCATTTTTATTTCTATTTTTATTAAAGAGCGGCTCCTCCCCACATGTCATGATCTCGATACTCACTGTTGTTTGTTATTTTAAATGGGATAACGTTCACACATGCAAACTCTGCATTTAATTTCAGGTGTAGTTTGGCTCTTAGGAAAAAGGAGCTTTTGGAAGCAGTCAAGAATGGCATCGTATACTTTTTAAAATAGGGAACTAATGGGCAGAGGTGCAAGTATCATTTAATGTGTAAATTAAATGATATTAACAAATGCTCATACTTTGTACTTACAGGCTACTTCATGTAGTATTTGTTTTGCCTCAATGATGCAGTGAATAGCCAATCCAATCATAGGGTGATAGCCATTGCTAGTCCTACTCAGAGTAGCACCACTGAAGATAATAAACATGACTAACTTAGGTTCATTAATTTCAGTGGGTCTATTCTGAGTAGGATTTAGTTGAATACAACCCATAATTTGACAGATTAAGGAAATTGCACTCCTAGTTTAAAATGGCTACCTAAAAATCCAGTAGCTAATACTAAAAATTAAAATGTCATCAAATCAGATAGTGTGAGTCATTCTCTTCCTGTTTAGCAGGGAAAGACTTAAAAATTACATTTGCGAGAGAAAGGTTGTAAGGAATGATTGCAAAGCAATCCCATTATGGACAAATTGCTATAAAAGAGGGAGGAGTGGTAATTTGCATATAGCCTGCAGGGTTAGCTGAAAATAAGAAAGACTTTCTTCTGATCTTTGGTGAAAAGTTCCATGAGGAGGGACATACCAGCAACAGAAGAAAATTATAGACCAGTAATTGTTGGTGTCTTGAGGTGGTGTCTTGAGGTGGTGTCTTGAGGTGTCTTGAGAAGCAGAAAGCAGAGAGTAGGAATAAACGGACAGTTCTCCCAATGGAGGGCTGTAGAAAGTGGAGTCCCTCAAGGATCGGTATTGGGACCTGTACTTTTCAACTTGTTCATTAATGACCTAGAATTAGGAGTGAGCAGTGAAGTGGCCAAGTTTGCTGACGACACTAAATTGTTCAGGGTTGTTAAAACAAAAAGGGATTGCGAAGAGCTCCAAAAAGACCTCTCCAAACTGAGTGAATGGGTGGAAAATGGCAAATGCAATTCAATATAAACAAGTGTAAAATTATGCATATTGGAGAGAAAAATCTTAATTTCACATATATGCTCATGGGGTCTGAACTGGCGGTGACCGACCAGGAGAGAGACCTCGGGGTTGTAGTGGACAGCATGATGAAAATGTCGACCCAGTGTGCGGCAGCTGTGAAAAAGGCAAATTCCATGCTAGCGATAATTAGGAAAGGTATTGAAAATAAAACAGCCGATATCATAATGCCATTGTATAAATCTATGGTGCAGCTGCATTTGGAATACTGTGTACAGTTCTGGTCGCCTCATCTCAAAAAGGATATTATAGAGTTGGAAAAGGTTCAGAAGAGGGCAACCAGAATGATCAAGGGGATGGAGCGACTCCCTTACAAGGAAAGATTGCAGCATTTGGGGCTTTTTAGTTTAGAGAAAAGGCGGGTCAGAGGAGACATGATAGAAGTGTATAAAATTATGCATGGCATTGAGAAAGTGGATAGAGAAAAGTTCTTCTCCCTCTCTCATAATACTAGAACTCGTGGACATTCAAAGAAGCTGAATGTTGGAAGATTCAGGACAGACAAAAGGAAGTACTTCTTTACTCAGCGCATAGTTAAACTATGGAATTTGCTCCCACAAGATGCAGTAATGGCCACCAGCTTGGATGGCTTTAAAAGAAGATTAGACAAATTCATGGAGGACAGGGCTATCAATGGCTACTAGCCATGATGGCTGTGCTCTGCCACCCTAGTCAGAGGCAGCATGCTTCTGAAAACCAGTTGCTGGAAGCCTCAGGAGGGGAGAGTGTTCTTGCACTCGGGTCCTGCTTGCAGGCTTCCCCCAGGCACCTGGTTGGCCACTGTGAGAACAGGATGCTGGACTAGATGGGCCACTGGCCTGATCCAGCAGGCTCTTCTTATGTTCTTATGTTCTTAACACTGCTTAATTCAGAGCTAAAGGCAGATTTCAAGCCCCCAATATGAACCCACTGTTACACTTGACGGTAATGAAGCTGGCTTCTATGCAATATAATGAGGGTTTGGGGGATGGGGTGTGGTGAGGACGGGACACTACAATCTTAGTTAGAAAATGAGATAAATATTAACATCCAATATGAAACAACCTTCCGACATAAAATGGAAATGTGGATTATAGCAAGGTGGGGAATCCCATTTGTGATAATTTAGGCAATTTTAAGCTATTTTCAAGTACCTTTGGTTATTACATTTAATTTCCTTTGGCAATCATATCTGGATCCCTCAATAAAACCTCCTGAAAAAAGACTCTTGTGTCAAAGTGTTTTGATATTTTAGTAAGGAGTCAATAGTTCTTTTGGCTCCACTAAAACAGCATTTCAGGATTATCCTACTGGGAGTTCCATAGTGTTATATATATTCCTGAATCACATGGCCAATGTATTCATAAGAAATGCATGAATACACCTTTGAGAACTGAAAAAGTACAGAGGTGAATTAGTAGATTCTTGCAATCTTTTCCCTTGGAAAACCACCTTTAATCTAATATTCAGGAGAAATGATGTCATGGACCTTTTAGGTTACCTTCTTTGTGGACCCTGGGGCTTTGATCCCTGCACCATTGAGCCCAGTTGCTGGAACTGGGGAACTACAAGCAGCTCAAGCGGGGACACCTCAGCCCTAGATTTCTCATGCCTTTGGGGTGTAAGTGATCTGAGAGACCTAATCCTGTGTCACTGCTTGCAAAAAAGATACGGTGCATTCCTTCATTGTGGGTAGCCTGTTGCTGAGTGTGTGTGTGTGTGTGGCTCCAGACAACCCCTAGTTAGCTATCTCACCTGACTGTTCCAGGTACTTGAGTACCTGACAAAGTGACTACATAACTCTACAGAGTGTTAGTGAAGTACAAAACTATAGGTGGTTCCAGATTATCTGTTTGTTGAGCATTAATCCTGATTTGTTTGCAGGGAGATTAGACAACATTGGCTGTTTAATTAGCATTTATTCTGATTTGTTCACAGAGAGGTTAGATGATGTTGCAACAAAACAAGTGTTACCCCATGCTAGGGATGGGATCTGCTTGTTGGTGCCTGTTCAATTGTATTCTGTCAAACTGGAAACCAGTTCCATTTTGGGTTAGTTATTCTTCCACTATCCTTTGCTTTTACCATTCTGATCTTTCCTCTTCCCAAAAAATAATGATATTATTAACAATGTAGTCTTTTTGGAAAGGAAAGGAAAGTGGCTTTCCCTATGCCCACTATTCATCCACCCATCCACCCAATCCCTCTCCTTCCACTTCTCCTCCCAAATGATATTGGATCCTTCTCCCCAACCCTGGGAGAAAGCAAGAGATCGCTTTAGTGCAAAGGAAAAACACAGGCTAGCCAGTTTATCCTTAGCAAAGCAAATACACAGGCTGGTCAGTTTCACCTTAGCAAATCAAAGGCTTGTCAGTTTATCTTTAGAAAAGCAATACACATGACGGTCAGTTTCACCTTAGCAAAGCAAAGGCATAGGCATGTCAGATTAAGGTTAGCAAAGGAAACACACAGGCTGGTCACTTTCACATTAGCAAAGCAAAGTGTGATGCATTTTTTTTAAAAAAAATCTGGTATTGGAAAAGCCAGGTAAACTTGCAGCATTCAGGATGGGTCTGCAAATGTAGTGAACCTATGGACTATTGGGAAGTCTGGGGCCAAGTTCAGGTTTAGCAAACTTCTCACCCATCCCTATCCCACACTTTCCAGTGCATTTTCCTGTCACTTTCCTTATTGCAAAAAGCCTTATTTTCTGGGGAAGCAGGTTTGTTGCACAAGACCTGCCAAAGGGTAAGATCAGAAACACTAGAGCTCAGGTAGCCCTTGTTTCTCAAGCAAGCCACCACAGACACAGGAAGCTCTCTTATGCCCCTTCCTGCCCAGGAGGAGCCAAAAGCCAGTCTAGAGGGAGTACGTTTGGAGGATTCTTCCCTTAGATGCTGTAAAGTCACTGCTTGCCACATGGGGCCACGGTCAGTAGTTCCTGACATGCTTTCATAAGGAGTATCAATTAAAGTTCATGATATACAATATGGTGACTATATGATACTACAGTGATAGAGATCATCCAAAAGGTGAGACCACTCAGTTCTTGATACACAGATGTGATAAAATTAGGAAGAAGCACTTGTGTAGCCGTAATGATACCTTGCTCCTGTGCAAGTGATGGAGCTGGGTCCAATATTACAGAAGAAGGAGGAGACTCTGGTTCTGGATTTGGTGTACCATGACTCAATGCAGTAGAGCACACAACTGGATTAACAATCAGTTTGTTAGCATTATATGTAACAACCATTTCCATTACGAGTATTTCAAGGGTTCACCAGAGATTCCATCACTTGCTTGATGACTTGTGATTCTAATTATGCAATACTGCTCCCAATGTTTTAAGAGCTGTTGAATTTAACAATGGTGAGGATCCTTAGTACTAATACAATGAATAAATGATATCCAGATGAAAACCTGTCACCTGATACTTCTCTTCCTCAGCCTGAATACTATTAAAACAAATTATTTTTGAGAGAGAAAAATGGGGCACAGTTCCAGAAAGATGTCTAAAAGGTGACTTGATTGGAAGAGGATGAAAAGAGGTGATTGCATTGAGGGGAAGACTGGACTTGGACTGAATTCCAAGGAACAGACTGTTTGCAAAGTGCAGAGGAGGTGGGAGGCTACTGACTTTTTAAAATTACTTTTTAAGAAATCTGTAATATGTGTTTAGTTTTACATCTTCACATAACTTCAGGTTGTCAGCTTGAGTGAACAGTACATTGCTTCGATGAGATTAATTACAACAGCAGCCTTGCCTGTTACATTGCTAATGGGTGTCTTAAATGTTTTATGCAGAAAAACATGGGATGATTAAGCTAATATTTTCTGAAAGCCATGGGTTAATGAAGGAGAACTTTCTGCTGAACTGCACCTCTTCCAAGTGTGTGTGTTTGAGGTTATGGATGAATCTTTTAGCAGCCAAGGGTCAAATTCATTGTCAGAGTATTCGCTGAGTTTCAAGAGGTGATTAAGAGTCAGCCAGGAGTTATCTAAAATCAATTTTTTTTAACAAAACCCCTCTCTCTTTTTTTGCTGTTGTACTGAGTCATGTCTTGTTTGTTGCTACCTAAGGGCACTATTTTCAGGTGGGATTCAGTCATATACTGGCAACTTCAGGTTGTGCAAATCAAGTTGATTTGGAGTTCTTATGCAACCCCCCCCTGGAAACCCCCCAAACTTTTTGTCATAAGGAAAGAGATGAGGAAATGCACAGGGAAGTTTTAGATAACATTTGTTTGACACAATATCATCTAACCTCCCCGCAAACAAATCAGGATGAAAACTCAATAAATAGCCAACATCGTCTAACCTCTCCTCAAACTTTGTGGAAACAAATCAGGATGAATTCTCAATAAAACAGGTTGTCTGGAAGTGACCTCAAGTTGTACCTTTCCTCCATATCTTGAATTATTTCTCCTGTCTGTTTTCCAAACTTTATTACTGTGGGCCAATGTCAACAATATGTTAGATGTGTGTATGCGTTAAATGTGTCTTGATTTTACTTTAAAAACAGCCATGGTGGGTTTTTTTTGTCCCAGTCAGGATCCGGACTGCAGTGTGCAGTTGTTGCTGCTGTTGCTGTTATTGTTATCCTTTCCCCCTCTGACACTGTCATGGTGCAGACTGCTCTCCTGAAGCTACTATTTCCCTCAGGATTAAAGATGGAAGACCTGTCAGTTTTGGTTCTCTCAGTTTCTCATTTTTCCAAACTTAAATTCAGTTCTCCACATTTCTGCAGCAATTTGTGTTTGTTTGTTTTTTTAAAAAAATCCTCATGAAAATTCTCCTGCATTTTGGTACGAATTTCTCCTAATCTTTGTAGGCATAAACACATCTTTGTAGGCTGTTTTGCAAACCATTTTAGTCATATAATGCATGTTTGTATGTTATTTTCACTCATATATTCATTTTTATGCACACCATCCCCTAACATATGCATTTTTAGAAACATTGGTTGGTGAACTGCATTGCAAAACTTGAATAAGTGTGAATTTCAAAGGACAGCTGTGTTTTGGTTTGATAGATTTGGCTTAAAATGTGAACTAAATAGAATTTCCTGTCCATGTCTCAGGATAGAAGCTCCCCTTGGAGCCAATGGCAGCTTCTGTCCCAGATCCCTTATTTTTAAAGTAAAACAAACCATATATGAAGTGCATACACACGCTCAACACACTCTCTAGTTTTTGCTCTTTGTTCTTCGCATAGTGATACACAACAGACTGCCCTTTTCTCTGTGACTGTTCATAGGTGATGCAGCCAGAGATTTGTGTGCATCCACAGGTGCATATGGAGTTGCTGAAAATGCAGAATACCTCTTATCAATGGGTCAATGTAGTTCAGGACACACAAATGAAGGTGGGCTAGAGCTACTCCACCCTGCTCCATGAAAATGAGTGGGGAAAACAAATGAGGGCCGAAGAGGTTCATATATACTTTGGAATGTCTGCATCAGCAATAATATCTGGATGGGGGCAATTGATTTCTCCTCTAAAAGCCTGTGCTTGCCTGACAAACTGCTGCTCAGCTACACACCTCCATCATTTGCTTTGTAATTTGAATACTTTGGGAACTGGCTTTATGTAAATGTGCCTAATATTCATAGGATTTGATAGGAAAATTTGATGGTGGTCTTATTGCATCATTACTTTTCTGTTACGTGAATGTCAATGCCTGGTTGTAATCCTCACTTCCTACTTTAGCAGGCCTTGGGAGAGAATGTGCCGTGGTCTCAGTGTGAGTTCTTGAAGTGATATATCCGGACTGCACACTTTGTGAGGTGGTTTAGATATGCCTGAAGCACTTATTGTAAGCAGGGAATAGTTTTCTTTAACGCCAAGTCAGTTTCAGGGAAGGTGATGAGGCCTAACAAAGGAGGTGTGAAATGAGAAATCTTGCTTGAAATGAAAATGCTGCAAACAGCGAATCGCATTGGGAGTGTCTCGGCCCTTTCATACCCAATGGTAGATATTTGATTTTATATGTGCCACTTAAGCCACACTGTGGCCTGACTCCTTTTCAAAGAAGAAGACCACCCATAGCTTCTGAAAAGAAAAGGAAAGCACTTATGATCAACAGAGCTTTGTTTGCATTACATTTCCCATATATTTCCACCTGGCATTCATTTTTTTTTTGCCTTATTTCACAGGTAATTCATAAGACTTCTCTGCTCTTGTTGGTTCTTAGGGGAATACCAAGTATTATGAATGAAAAACAAATGAATATGTTTTGAATTGTCCAAGGAGAACAAGAAAGTTAGAACTTGTATAACCGGATGGTTAGAACTATGTTTATATTATTTTTTGGACTTTGAGCTGGTGTACATGTCACTCTTCCCATGAGGCCATGATGAGTTTTCCCTTTTCCCACTGTAACAAGCTCTTGCTATATAGGTGGCAGGTACAAGGTAATGAATACCCATACCTCCATTCCACATTTCTGTCCTGTAATGGCGGCAGTCAGGATACTCGCTGTATGATTTCTGTTTTCCCTAAGAGAACAGTGTATATTATCCATTATTCAGTACATAATCTCCAACATTCAGACAGGAGGGAGAGGCCTTGCCACAGAGATACCATTTTTTGGTGGTATTACTCATGGCAAAAGTAACATGTCCAGTAGTTTTATGCATGCCTGAGTTTAAAAATCTGTACATTTGTTCCAACTACAAGATGCAGAATGTTTCCTCAACATATTTTGAAGCAAAACATTTTGGGCAAATAATTGTATTTGGAACATATAACAAATGGAGACATTAGACTCTTGATAAATTGAGGAAGAATGCCTGTGAGCTACTTTGGAACTGGAACAGGAAATACAGGACTCAAGCTACAGGGATACTATAACACTTAGGGTTGCCAGGTCCATGGCCTGAGACTGATCTTGTATCTTTAGGAGAAGAGAAGGTCAGCCAAGTGCAGGTGTTCTTGCAACCCTGTAATGGGAAAAACTACAAGGTGGAATTCTCCTTTCCTCCCGCACAACTTTTAAAGATAAAGAAGACCTCCTGGAGGCCGGGCCTGGCAACCAAGAGGTCTTCTGTATCTTTAAAAGTTGTGCAGGGGGAAGTGAGAATTCCACCTTGTGGTTTTTCTCATTACAGAGTTGCAAGAATACCTGCACTTGGCTGACCTTCTCTTCTCCTAAAGATACAGGATCAGTCTCAGGCCAAGAACCTGGCAACCCTAATAACACTGTATCCTCCATCTGCCACTTTTACCTTAATGTAGATAAGAGGCACTGGACTAAGATTTAACCAGTATTTCATGGTGAGATATAGATGCTCTGCTGCATGCAAAAGGAGGCTATGTTGTGGCTAGATGCAGATTATGGCATCTGGAAGTTGTTTCTTCCACAATTACAAAAGAGGACTATTGGATACACTACAATCTGAATGATCTTGGCACTGGCAAAAATTATTAATTTTTGGCAAAACTTATTCACCATTTGTATTAGGTGTTTCAGGTGATCTGGAACCAATGGAATGGGAGTAGCCACCATGGTGCCATCCAGGTGTTTTGGACTACAGCTTCCATCAGCCCTAGCCAGCATGACCAATGGCCAGGGCTGATGGGAGTTGTTCACAGCATCTGCAGGGCACCACACTGGCTACTTCTGCAATTCAAAAGTATTAGTACGCAGTCAGATGCATTAGTTCAAGAACTCTCACTGAGTTTTAACTACACCTACCTTCACGAGTATTGGGTTACAATCAGGCATCAAAAAATGAAACACTCTTCTTTTTGTGTGAGACATTATAGAAGAAGCTACTGCAATCAACTTTCAAAATAAGGAAATTAGTTGCTCCTTTTTAGTTTGTTATATAGTGCATAATATTGGGCTCTAGCCTCCCCATCCAATGGAGAAAGTATGTGTCTCCAATAATCTGCACCAGGAGGATTGTGATAGCAACCACATGCCACAACAGATTGGTTCCATCTCGTTCACTTTATCAGTGATATGTAATGTAAGCTGGGAATGATGTTTGCGTTACTAATATGATTCAGTCCTAGCTCCTTCACATTTTACTTTGTTTCTGCTTTTGTAGCTTTAAAAAAAATAAGATTTGCAAAACTTCAAAGACTAGAAGGTTCACTTTGAAGAGGAAAATTTAATTATAAAATGTAAACAAAATGTAATTGGGCAAATTTCTAAAAAAATGTAACACTAAAAGCACCCACACCAGGAGAGGTGGACTGTTTGGGAAATGGTTTGTGTCTTTTGTCACAATTTGGGTACAATCTTTTAATGTGAAGCCAATGGCTGGTTTTCAGAACCATGTATGTGTGATAAGGGATGTGTAAGTGGGGAAACGGTGAATGCTGAATGTGCCACAAAGAGTTCATCTGATTTACTGAAAAAAATGTGCCTAGGTAGCAGGTCACTACATCACTGCTCAACCCACTTTATAAGATTTACAGGGCTGTAGGTAAATCATGATCTAAGTGCACAAGAGAGCAAACAAATTATTACTTTGATGTGAATTTGGTGCTCTCCATTTGCCAAAAAACCTATCTCACTATGCTAAAATACCTATGAATCAGTTGTCACACTTACAAAAGCAGAGCTTGGACTGTAGTCAAGATAATATGTTGTGGTCCTTTAGAAAACCATATTCTTACTATTGAGAGGCCATTTGGGCTTTTAAATTAAGTTTTAAATCTAAGCTTCTTATACTGGATTTTCTACTTGTAACCTGTGTGTTTCAGTATCCACACATTTCTGTGGATTGTTGCTGTACCACCTTTGTGGCATGACCTCTGGTAGAAATAAAAACCATGGGTGTGGCCTCAGCAGGCTCTGCTGTTGTGGTAGAGTAATGGCCCCAGATGGAACAAATGAGATGCTGTGTTTTTCAAAGGAGACCAACATGATACCTTTAAATGGATTTTTGTCCTGCCCAAAGTCGAGGAAACCAGGCTCAGACTTGGCTGTGGCTTTTTCTCTTTTTATTAAAGTAATAGATATATCTAAAGCAGTTCAACTCATTAATCTAACTACTCTTTCTAGGAACTTTGAACAGCTCTAACTCTGACTAAGCATGACCTTGTGACTCTAAGATGTTGACTCAGCAACTGGGTCCCCCCCCCAAGTCCCCTTAAGTAGGCTTGGATCTCGAGCGCAAATGAAGGCTCCTCAGCTTAGTCTGTTAAACTTCTGCCTCATATGCCTGCAAGAGTGGGGTGAAGGAGGTTTGATCTCAGCTTCCGTCTCTGACAGAGGGGGGCTGCTAGCTCACATTTTGGGTGGGGGAAGCTGGGCAGTGCTCGTTGGGGAAGCATCTGATATGCAAGGCTGAATCTCTGGCAGGGGTGGCGCTTCCGCAGGGAGGTCAGGAGCTGAGGGGGATGAGCTGTCCAAGAGAGAGGTGGGGGCATCCTGTGAGTCCATCCTGCTATCTGATCCCTCCCCAGGTTCCCAGTCCGTCCTCATCCTCTGTTTCGCCCTCATCTATCAGCCCTCTCCCTGCTTGGCTCATAACAATTTAGGGTTTTTTTTGTCCTTGTTGCACTTTAGTTAATTGGCTTGTTTATTATTGTTGTTGTTGTTGTTGTAGTAGTAGTAGTAGTAGTAGTAGTAGTAGTAATAATAATAATAATAATTTGCTCTCATGGTTTATGCATGATGTGCTTCTACATAACATTTATTCAATTTTTTTTTTGCGAGCACTGTGAAAAAATTTGTACCCCAAATTGCCATGTTGGTATAGCGTTGCAATTAGAAGTAGCAGCAACAACAAAAGGCTAGAGAAGTGTATCTCAGAAACATTTATTTCATAGGGCTCAATCACATTTTCAAAGTGATTGATTATATTGCTGAATGCATTTCCATTGTCACCATTTGTCAAAATCAGAAAATAGCAACAATCAGCAAATAAGTATATTTAGAAGAATAATTTTTTTCTGGGTCAAACAGTGGGGAAAATGTATTCAGTCCATCATATTATTTTGTATATTGGCATACAGAACTCAATAGAGTCTATGAAGAGTGGCATAAGAGCCAGTGTGATGTAGTACTTAGAGAGTTGGACTAGGACCTGGGAGGCCAGAGTTCAAATCCCCACTCATTGGGTGATGATGGGCTAGTCACTGTCTGTCAGCCTAACCTACCTCACAGGATTGTTGTGAGGATAGAACTGAGAGTGTTATAAACGCCCCTAAGGCATGGGCCTTGAGGCTGGGTTCGAATCCCCAATTAACTTGCCTAATAATAATTGAGAACAACCGAAGTGAATGCAACAGGTTTATTGAATACACTTGCAAGGGAGAAGCAGTCAGGGCTGGTTCTCGCAAAACTATGCATTGCTGGTCTTTTTATCAACTTTGTTTTACTAATTATGCATGCATCATTATCATCATAATTACATCACTAATCCATGCCCATTTCCTCCTAATAACCATATTTAGAAGTTGTTTTTCACACTTGTTATGTTCACATTGACCTTGTACATGTGCAACATAGTTTGATACATTGCAATAACGCCTGATTTTCCCAGTTATTTTGCAAACACAGTTTTATACAAACAATGCCAGTCAGCGAATTAGCATTTCTGTTCAACACACACACACAAGTAAAATTAACTGTAGATTTCTATAGGATTTATGTACTACAATTCCCCCCTCAAGAAGCCCTTGAAAGTTTACTTTCATATGGCTTCTTCCTCTTGTGGAGAGCTTTGCTACACTATATGTTTGAATTACCTTTTTGCTTAAATGGCTAACACAGGAAGGTTACTTCTGAATTGTATCACTGTCCTGAATGCCTTTTCCATTAATTCAAGGCAGAAAACTTCATCTTCGTGCTTGGCTAATCCTTGACATTTTGTTTTTAAAATTTCAGTTCTTTTTCATTCGGGCCTATGGAGTATATCTGCATGTATACTTTTAATTGGTACTAAAAACAACTAAAACTCTTTCTAACGAACAACGGGATTCACTGTATGTAGGGAGTATACACGCCAAGGAATAACATTTATGCAACAACGTTTAACTCTGCCCTTGTTTTCCTGCACACAAACCTCTAGAACGCATTACCAGCCATACCAACAGTTGGGGGTATGTGAGAATGGGGTGGGAGCTATAGCTCTTGGCCTTACACCTCCTGGGTTCCACTTCAACCAAAATGGGGTTAGCCAAGCCATATCACTCCCCCCTCTTTGAAATGTAGACGTATAGTCCTTTCACAATCCTGCCCCCAGGCTCCAATGCTGACTTCCAGGGTATAACTGTGCCATAAGATAGATCCATATTACAAGGGCCAGATACCAAAATCACCACAATGGGGTGCATTATAAGGGTTAGACCTCTTTTGGCGCCTTCTCCCCAACCAAACAGGGAATTCAAAGTCATCCATATGCCTATATCTGTGAGTGCTTATCTATAATGTAAGTGACTGTATGGCAATCATGTGCTATCTAGAGTGTAACTTGCTCTCCCATATTTAACTGCTTCTAATTGTTTCTTTAACATAGAATGAAAAAGTAACTTCTGAAGATTAGCTAGGCCATAGCCTAATGTAATGAGTTTGAGGTGTTGAAACAGGTCTATTCTCTGGATGGTTCATACAGGGACTTTGAATAAAAAAATCACATCCTGCTATTTCCTCAATACCACAAAAGCATCCATTGATATATCTTGGCATAGGTTATATATAACACTTATCAATAACAACATAATCACAAAATGCACGCACCCATATGCTTGATTCAATACTTAGCGTAAAAGAGCAATAAAATACAACAATCATTTTAAGAGAAAAGCAATTTTGATGGGATTCCAAACTATGTTACCCATATTTACATGTTTAATTATGGCCCACTGGTGCAATTCTTGGGCATTGCACTTATTCCTAACCATTCTGAAATAGCCAAATTCTGTAGACCCCATCACAAGGGATCTAAAAAGCCAAAAGCATCCCAAAAGCAAAACATTCTTAACACTTAAGCTATGTAAAGAAAACAGCCAATGGTTAAATCATCACATAAAACATAATGCATAAATAGTTACATTCAACATTATAATTGAAGTAAAACAAATATAGTCTTGAAACACACTGCAGGTTTGTACAAAGTTCATCTTCAAAAGATCAAATAGTTAATCGATCAGTCTGTGGGTTGCTGATGCTAATCAAAAATTCAAATATATATAAAAAAACAGTTCATTGCAGTAGCTTTCTTTCTGGAAGGAAAAAGTACGAAGACTGTGTTAAGACTGTGTTTCTCAGAACCACCTCCCCCCGTGTGACTTATTAGAAATGCCTTTTCTCCCACTGACATGGGCAGAGGCAATAACAGCCTTTAGTTGCTCCTGGAAAAATCCAAATCCATCAGGTCCTTTAAAAACAATCCTTTTGAGGAAAACAAAGCATCAGGGTTCCATAGTTGAGAGGGCATCTGTGTTTCTTTGCTTTAACTGCTTACAATGCTATTCATAAAATTAATGAAATATAATGTAATGCATAATATAAATAATCTTGATATCTTTTCCTCAGGAGCTTTTTCTTTAGCCTCAAAGATTTACATATCCATTTGATCATAATTAAAGACAAACCCTATTTCAAACACTCTTTTATATGGCATCTGTAACATTCTCTCACATTATAGGACCCAATATAAAATCACTCATTATTTGAATAAGGTATGGAAACATGTGTATAATTCATACATGTTCTCACATAGATAACCAAACACTAAGTTATAATGTTGTTTTTCCACATCATTAATATTCTACATACATCTGTACATATCATACAACTTGACCTTCAACATTTGAAAACAAATCTTTACTAAAAGAAAAAGAGGGGTGAAACTCTCATACACCCTTATATTTGCACCTTTGCAACCTTATACACAAACCATTGGTAGTAGTTCCATTAAGCAGGCCTCTATGCTGTTAACACATGCTAAGGAATAGCACATCTGTTGCATAGCTATATAAAGGCCCAATACGTTGGTACCAACTTCATATGAGGCTCTAATCAAAATACCTGTAATAAATCTCCTGTGTCTCACACACACACACAAAGTTTCTTTGGGGATTAATGCTTCCTTAGCAAATCATTCAGCACAGGAAGGAAAATATAAAAATAATACCTTCATGGCTACAAATGAGACTTCTTCTCAAAAGTGCACAAAAAACCAAAATACTGTGTTGCAACAGACAGACACACAACATAACTACACATTCTAAAGGCCTTCAATTTTCTCTAGCCTCTGATCATATGCAGAGGTTGCTAAAGAGACACAAAAATACTAGGAGAAACAAAGAAAAGGGGCCCCAAAAAGAAAAATTAAATTTCTCTTTACAAATGCAATTCTATCTGTAAGAGGAAGTTTAACAGATATAAAGAGAGAAAGAAAAAAAACATTTTGTAGCTACTAAACTTAAGGCCTTTTACAATTTCTCAATTCTTCTTGTTGATCTTGATTTGGCTGAAAAGAATTAACATGGTTAAAACAAAACATATTACACCCTTTAAACTGGGCTCATTAAAGAATATCATATTACTGTACCTCCTAGGCAATAAAGTCCTGAATTCAGGATGCATGCACACAACTAAGACTGGAGGGAGAAAACACATCAGGTGGTTTGTCCTTCCACTGCTTAACTACAAAACTTATACCTTCAATGAAACTCAAAGAAAATACTTATACTTTAAATCAGACAATAAAAAAACTTCTTACAATTTCTTAACACTATAAGAAAATGACTTAAAGAGATCCAGGCGATTCTCTGCTATACCTATATAAAATCAAAACAACCATCATAATTAATGAGGCCCTTCCTCTTCTCCTTGGGATTGGGCCTGGCTGAAATCAATTGACATAATTAAAAAAAACACAGTCAATCAATCTTAGTATAAAAAATAAAGCATAAACATCAATTAAAACACCTATTATAAAAGCATAAGAGCTGTTTTAACTTTTAATCTTAAGTTTTAACATTCCTTAAACTGCTTAATATCTCTAACTCTACAACTGGGTGGCAACAAGAGTTTCAAAAAGCTTTTACATAAAAATACTTCAGAACTATGCCTCCTTGTCAAAGTGCCAAAAGGAGGAAATTCCTTTAGGAAATAATAAAAGAGTTAGCAACAGACTTTTAACCTTATACAAAAATACATAATTTCCCCTTGCAGGTGCCAGCAAAAACATCTTGGGTCAGACAGGAACTGATTCCTTTAATTTAATCATGATCTATGTGCACAGAAACATTTATCAAGCACTGAAAGATAAATATACCCCGGGCTGAAAATACGCCATTCCTCTAGCTGTTTAGAGGCAAGTGGGGGGGGAAAGAAGGAGGAGCTGTAATTTTAAACACGCACTTACACAAAAGGCAAACTGCAACCCAATAAATTAAACAAAGAAAAGGAAACTTAGACATTATAGAACAGAAATTATTCTCTTTTCACTATAACTCAGACCTTCCGTTTACTTTCCTCAGCTCTCTCTTAATCTCTTGCTTAAACAAACAGAGCAAGTTCTTTCACACTTTACTTCAAAGACCGCTAAAGAAACAGACTAGATTCTTTAAACAGCATTTGACATTTTCCCAGAAAACCTTTATACAAACACTTACAACAATTTTATCTTATGTACCCAGGGTTCTATAACGCTTTTGTTTTTCTTCGTGACGCCTACTCTCAGTTTCCGGGTTTTTCACTTGTTTTCCCACTTTCTTCCCTTTTTCTCGGACCCCTTCTTAGCGATTCCCTGTGTCCAGTCCCCTCTGCCCCATCCTGTTCCGATGCACCATTCCCCTCCTCTCCCGTGCCCAGTCCCCTCTGCCCTCTGCAGATGACTTACGACTCCGGGGGTAGCCACTCTGTCTACCAGGGGAAGTGTCTAAGACGAAACAACAGACAGATGACTTATGACACTCGCTACTTTCACTCACTTTCACACAGTTTAACCCAATGGGTGCCTTACCAAAAGAGAGGCAAAATTCACGTCCTGTGCCTTTTTCCAGTTCGGTTTACTATGGGATGATCATGGTGACACCTCTAGGTCCTGGTACGCTCTCGTGGATACAGGGCAGACTCAATCAGTCTGGAGCTCCCCCCTTCTCCACAGATTACTTCCAAGGCAGAGAGGATCACTAAAGATCGTCCCGGCGGAGTCGCCATTGTTATAAACGCCCCTAAGGCATGGGCCTTGAGGCTGGGTTCGAATCCCCAATTAACTTGCCTAATAATAATTGAGAACAACCGAAGTGGATGCAACAGGTTTATTGAATACACTTGCAAGGGAGAAGCAGTCAGGGCTGGTTCTCGCAAAACTATGCATTGCTGGTCTTTTTATCAACTTTGTTTTACTAATTATGCATGCATCATTATCATCATAATTACATCACTAATCCATGCCCATTTCCTCCTAATAACCATATTTAGAAGTTGTTTTTCACACTTGTTATGTTCACATTGACCTTGTACATGTGCAACATAGTTTGATACATTGCAATAACGCCTGATTTTCCCAGTTATTTTGCAAACACAGTTTTATACAAACAATGCCAGTCAGCGAATTAGCATTTCTGTTCAACACACACACACAAGTAAAATTAACTGTAGATTTCTATAGGATTTATGTACTACAAGAGGAGGAGAATCATGGGGGAGGTGGAAAACCATGTTTGTATGCCACCTTGAACTCTTTGAAAGGTGGGATATAAATGTAATAGTCATCATCATCATCATCATAATTGCAATTAGCTTGGTGTTGGCTGAGTTATTTAACACAAATCACAAAAGTATTGCATATGAAGGGCAGTATATGGAAACAGGTCTTCATTTTTTGGCTAACAAAAATGTGAGTCATGTCAACATTCAGTAACATTCCTTCAATCTGTGGAAATAATTTCTGATAATCACCAAGCAGTATCAGGCATTGCTGTGATATTTCATGGGTAGAACACAAGGTGCCATCCTTCCTCTTGTAAAATGCAGTTTGCTTCAGTGGCATATAATTAACAAGACTGCATGCAAACAATGGAGTAAGATGTAACTTACTTATTGAGGGAAAGGTGTAGAATGCACAGTGACTTAGACTTCATTTTTAAAAATTACCACATACTGATAGGGCTTCTAGACATTTTTCTTCCTCGTTTTATGCTTTCCCCCTTTCATTTCTACAGAATGTATAACACTGTGTATACCTAAGTTTTTCTAGACAAAGGATTTAATACTGTTCCAGAACTCATTAAGATGATTACGATCATAATATAGTGAGCACATGCCAAACACTTGACCTCTAAAGGGGAGTCATAGGCCGTGCCATACTTAAATACTGCAAATACTGTAGTTAGAAGTCAGTGTACAGTTGAAGAAATGTGCATTGTTACAATTAAAACCACATGCTGAGAAATGTAACAAAGGTGAGACTTTCTTGAGAATGTGTGGACAGTTTGAAATGTTAATGTTTTTTTTTAAATAAAAAACAATGTTATGTCTGTGTGTCTCAAGGCTCTTTTACTTTGTCTTCTCAGTGAAACTCAGCAACATCAGCCACAATGAACTGATGGGTTTGGACACTGACTGATCAAATATGGCCCAGCTGCACGGCTGTGGAAGAGCTGAATCTGAATCTGGTTGTGTTCTCTCCAAGTGTTCAAATGCCATGATGAGTCTCTAAGGAGTACTATATTATAACCTAGTGAAATGTTTGTATGCCTTAAGGAGGGGGCAGGGTGGGATGGGCTTAACAATAGTTAGCTGAGCCAAACTGTGTTTGAACACAACCCCATTTTAGGGGTTGTTTATGACTTTGTGGAAACTTCAGTCCCATACAATTGCCTTGAGAGGTTCCCCACCAAATGAAACTTTTCATTTTAAGTTGAAATAACACATGTTCTTTGTAGCAAGTTCCAACTGTTCCAAACCGGTGCATTGATTTCTTGTTTATTGGCATATGGAATGAGTACAGGATAAATATAAAACTGAATTTTCTTCTCAGGAGAAAGCAGGAGGGAAAAGAGGCCTAAATGATTTATTTGATTACTCTCTGTAAACATGAATGAGCCAGGAGCTCTCTCACAGATATTTTTTACAAAACACACACAAATCCTTATATGACTACAGAGAAGTCATTTTTTTTTTTATATACCTGTTACAGATTATAAACTCTGTGGGGGCATGGAGTGTTTCTTTTGAAATGACGCCGAATTGCTCCACACATCATGGTGCCAAGTAAATAAACAGAATTAATAATACTTCAAGAAAGGTGAGAGTAATTTAAGTCTGAGTGTCCTAATGTGAGGTTTGCCGTTTTTAAAAGTCTGCTCACATATGGTGAGGACACAGGGACAATGTAAAAAAGTGTTCCAAGGCAGGAAGAGTGGAGGGGAAAGATGTTCTATTCTACTTGACTATTTATTACACCATTTGGAAAACTCTCCTCGGTATAGCCAGGCGAAAGCCAAATTAATAGTTCTTTTAGATCCTTTTCCTAGTGGAGACCACCAATGCTCTTGGGTTTCTGTCAGCCTTATAAATAAACTGTTGGCATCAGAAAATGTTTTCTTTGTCACATGGCTGCAAACAAGATTGTACGATCCAGTGACTAAATGCTAGCCATTCATGCACAGAGGAAGCATGTAATTTTCCTTTATATAAAATAATACTTGAAAAAAACCCTAAACTTGAGTTAACACCACACTTTGCTGCCACTGATCTTTCACTCCCTGTAACAACTCTATTATCCTCTAAATAAATCTGCTTGCTGTTTCCTTCTTTGGCTCCTTCGTTCATCACACTTGCAGGATTTTTTTATTGTTTTTTATTATCAAAGGGTTTAAGCGAAATGAGAGTAAAGTACAAGGATTGGGTCTTGAAAGTACAAGAATTGGATCTTGAAGCTGATGTAGCAGACAAAGAAGTTGAGAAAACAATTATCAAAAGCTAAAGTGAAAACATTTAATATAGATTAGTAAAACAGGAAAGCAAAACAAAAATACCTAGCAATGGTCATCGTACAAGAAATATCAATAATAAACCAGACAATCTAACAACAAAAATATGTGTATGATAATAAATTTATGAGAAACCTTGAAGCTACAGCCACCTGCAAAGGATCAATCTGTGTTGTTGAATGGAACAGCTGTTGAACAGGAGGGTCTATTCTGCAGAGTGCTGCACCCATTGATCCTGGGGGCAGGGGAAGGCATTGCAACATCATGAAGAATTGACACTGTCTTGGTTGGGAGGGGGGAATGAGATGCAAGGTCTCCTTCTCCTGCTCTTCTCCTGGCTTCATGTTTAATTAGGGCTTTAAACCTCTAATTAAACATTAGTCCTGCCCCTTGACTTATTCAAGACTGGATCCAGGGCAGGATGGTGGTCTCCAGGTTAACCCAAAGTAGGCCAGCCTGATGCTGCCAAGATCAGAGTCAGGGTGGATAGTGGGAGCTTTACACAGCCCTAGCAATCTGTGCTTTGGTAACCTCAGGGTTGGATTGTTGCAATGTGTTTTATGTGGGGCTGCCTTTGAAAACGGTTTGGAAGCTTTAAGTAGTGCAGAATGTGGCTCCTCAACAGTTGATGATCATATAACACCAATTCTGTTCCAGTTACACTGGCTGTCTACACACTTCCAAGCCCAATTCAAAGTTTTGTTTTTGATCTTTAGAGCTCTTTATGGCTCAGGACCCCAATATCTTTTGGAATGCCTCTTTTGTTATGAACCTACCAGGACCAATTTCTACATAGAAGATACATGTACCTTGATAAATGCTTGGATGTCTAGTGTCCACATGGTAAGAAAATGGAAATGGACTGCCTTCAAGTTGATCCCGACTTATGGCTACCCTATGAATAGGATTTTCATGGTAAGTGGTATTCAAAGGGGGTTTACCATTCTCTCCCTCTGAGGCTATTCCTCCCCAGCTGGCTAGGGCCTGCTCAGCTTGCCACAGCTGCACAAGCCAGCCCCTTCCTTGTCCGCAACTGCCAGCTGGGGGGCAACTGGGTTCCTTGGGACTATGCAGCTTGCCCACGGCTGCACAGGTGGCAGGGCATGTAACCCCTGAGCCACTCACTGTGGGGTGATCTTTAGCTGGCCATTGACACCCAGGAGACATGAGCAGGGACTTGAACTCACAGACTCTGGACTCCCAGCCAGGCTCTCCTCCCCACTGTGAAGGGGCCACCAATAACAAATACATTCCCTTTGGATGTACTTGCAAGGAAGTATGTGCATTCATGTGAATTAATCAGCAAACTGCATGGATAATTCACACATATAGGAACATAAGCTCCCTTATACTGAGTCAGACTATTGGTTCGTGTAGCCCAGTATTGTCTACACTGACTGGCAGCATCTCTGCAGGGTTTCAGACTGGTGTCCTTCTCAGCCCTACTTGGAGATGCCAGGGACTGAACCTGAGACCTTCTGCATGCTACACAGATATTCTACTACAGAGTTATTCCCCCTCCCCATTTCCTTGAAAACTGGTATTGTTTGAAGTGGCCCTAAAATTGCTTGAGTTTTAAGGCTCTGTTCATCACATGATCAGTAATCCTGTTGTGAGTTTTTAAAATTAAATACCAGATGCTGGGTGGGGGAGCTGATTGTCAGCACAACAACATGCAAAGAGGGGCCTTGAGTCCTTATCAACAATCTCAGTAACAAAATTCCTCATCACATGGCACTTAGGTGCCAATGGGAGTTGTTTTATTTCTATCACCTCTACATTCTTTCAGGCAGTGGAGACTTATTGGCTCAATGCTGAAAGAAGAGTTCCTTGAAATTTTAGACCGAAACCTAGAGTGGACTCATTGCCCCACTGACATCGGAGCTACCAGTCTCCACTGCTTTCAGGGAACATGGGGCTGGTGTGCTAGAGGCACTGTGTACTATTTGGGGATCCTGGCATTCTTTTCCCTCATCCATCCCACTACAATTTGAACCTATGTATGGATGTGAAAGTTGGACAGTGAAAAAAGCGGATAAGAGAAAAATCAACTCGTTTGAAATGTGGTGTTGGAGGAGAGCTTTGTGCATACCAGGGACTGTGAAAAAGACCAATAATTGGGTGTTAGAACAAATTAAACCAGAACTGTCACTAGAAGCTAAAATGATGAAACTGAGATTATCATACTTTGGACACATCATGAGAAGTCCTGATTCACTAGAAAAGACAGTAATGCTGGGAAAAAACAGAAGGGAGTAGAAAAAGAGGAAGGCCAAACAAGAGATGGATTGATTCCATCAAGGAAGCCACAGACCTGAACTGACAAGATCTGAACAGGGTAGTTCATGACAGATGCTCTTGGAGGTCACGGATTCATAGGGTTGCCATAAGTCATAATCAACTTGAAGGCACATAACATCAACAACCCAAGGAGTTGCTGGTAGGGAACATAAAGTTATAGTTACGTGGCTCATAAGTTTGGCAAGTAAGATCACAGCACCAGACACCAGAATTTGTGCTGTTTATTTTATTTTATTTATTACATTTTTGTAATTGGAACCTCACTTTTCTATCCAAGGATAACTAAGGAAGGCTAATAATATAGAACAGGGGTTCTGAAACTGTCTTCTGTGGACTACCAGTGGTCTGCAAGCTTCATTCACGTGGTCCTCAAACATTCACAAGGTTTGTGCTTGAAAATAGAGATAATGCAACCATTGTGTTGAAAATTCATATTGATTTTCAGTTGTATTTTTATTGCAATTTTTATTTCTCATATTGTATTGTATTGTATTGCAATATGGATTCTATGGAACTGCTGCCACTCCAGAGGCAGAAAATTCACTAAATGGTCCACCAAAACTCTCAGCAATTTTCAAGTGGTCCATGGAGAAAAATAATAGAATAGTAGAATTGAAAGGGGCCTGTAAGACCATTGAGTCCAACCCCCTGCTGAGTGCAGGAAAATGTTTTGGAACCACTGATACAGAATACCAAAAAATATATATCAAACCCCAGTATTATTCAAATAAAATTAAAAACTATCACAAAGTAAACAAATTAAAACAAGATAGAAGGCATCACACAGACATGGCACCAACTGCAAGTACTATTTCTCCAGAAATTTTCTTCTTCCCAGCCCATTTCAGGGGCCTGACACACTTTCTCAAGGAAGCAGCAGAAGGGTGAAGTCACAGATGGATCTTTCCAAAGAGTGATCATTTCACTTCTGAATCCCAGAACTCTGCCAACTTTGCACGTCTGGTTGAATGTATGTAGGGAAAGTTAGGTTGCTTCAGTGATAACAAGGAGTAGAATTGTATGGCTCTGTTTAGCTTGATGTGCTCAGAATCTCTGGCGGTGTTTTAAAGAGAGCAAAAGAGAGGCAAATGCAATATTGTTTTGGTTCAAACAAGGATTCCCAACCTTCCCCTTGACATTCCCTACAGAGTCTGAAGCTTTTGTAAAAACCCCACCGCACCATCTTAGACAATGGAAACCCACAACCTAATAGCAATACTAAAGCTGGGCAACATGGCCTGGAGTTTAGCTGCACAGAGGGCACAGTTAAGAGATGTAACTGGTGCTATTTATGCAAGCATCACTTGCTTTGGGTGAATAAATGTGCATTTTATAGTTTCTTGAGAGCTGAAGTTGTAGTCTGCTCAGAGCACGGAAACTGCTTCCATTTGCCTTTACCACCCTCAAATTCTGCTTGTGTTGTTTGCCCACAGGTATGATTTACACAGGCAATCTCTTGGCTTCCATCTTTGTTGTACTAGTCCCTGCCTAGGGATGTGTGAATCTAATATACACATTTTTGCAAAGCAATACACATTGCTTGGCTGGGGAACTGCATTTCAAAATTCAGTGAAGTATGAATGTCCAGGGATAGCTGTATTTTGGTTTGCATTTTGTTTCGGGAAGTTTGGATTGGGTAGATCCACTTTTAAATGGGAACTAAATTGAAGTTCTACCTATTCTTACTCTATCCTTTTAACACATTTGGGGGTGCATCAGGTCAAAAAGTTTTGATTTTCATCAGACTTGTTGTGCTTCATCTCACTCGGGAAATTTTAAGCTATATATATTAATTACGTAGTACATTTATATCCCCCTTTAATTCCAACATGGAACTCAAAACAGCATACATAGAATTCCTGTGGCCTCCCATGCAAGTGCTGATCAGACATAAACTTGCTTAGCTTCAGCAAGGATGCTATATCATGTGCCTTCAGACCACATCCTGGGATCATGTTTTCTGAGTTTTTCCCATCCACTTATTTGTCTAATTCTGTTGTTAGATATAACATTTGCTATGCCTTTTCTTTTCCCTTTTCTTTCTCCTTTGTCCTAATCATCCTGATGGTACCATGTTGAACTGAAAGACCTGACCCAGTGCTTGTTATCAGTGATGACTAGATGTGGGCTAACAAATTGGAACTTGATCCAGACAAAATAGAGATGCTTTTAGTTGGTGAATAGCTGATCCAGAGTTAAATGTACATCCTGTTCTGAATGGACTTGTTATTCCCCTTGTGAAAAAAGATTTCAGATTTGGAGTACTTCCAGATCTGACTCTATTTTTTGATGGCCATGGACATGTTTGTGCTGGGTGTACCATTTCTTGGAGAAGGCAGACATAACCTCTGTTACACATGCCATGGTTATACCCAGACAAGAATAGGGTAACACGTGCTATGTGAGACTGCCTTTGAAAAGTAGTCATAATTTTTAGCTGGCAGTAACCATTTTTCAGATCTTATAACTCCAATATTATACTATTTAATTTGGCCCCTGATTTGTTTCTATTCCCAGTTCAGTATACTGTTTTGGTGATGACAATGATGATGAAATTTATAACTCGCCCTTCCTCTGAAAAGGAGCTGCGGGCTTTTAAAGCCCTAAATGGTTTGGGCCCGGGATATCTAAAGAACAATTTTCTCCCATGGTAAGTCAGGTCATCAAGAGAGGCTCTGCTCTGTATTCCATCACTGTCTGAGGTCTGATAGGTAGAAACATGGATTAGGGGGGTCTTTTTGGTATTGGTGCCCAGACTTTATAGTTTACTGCTTTGGGAGTTTCTTCTGCCGCTCTCCTGTTCCATTTGTCAATAATGCATTCTTGTTTCAACATATATTTGGCCTGAGTGAGAGCTGAACGTTTCAGGCTCCTTTATATGTTATCTGCGGTTAGTATTGTTGATGCTTTCTTTGGTTTTGTTTTATTATCTTTCAATTTGTAATTTAATTTTTTTTGTTGGCTGTGCTGCCTTTTGTGGTTTTTGAAAACTGCATTTATTAGCCACCTTGAGGGTCTCATATGCAGGCAGAATCATGGAGTAAAAATATTTTAACAAATAAAAAAAACTCTGGGTGCATTCCCCCTCCCTAGTGACCCTTTACCAAAAGAACACATTATTTTACTTTCCTTTTGTGTGAATGTTAACAGTGATTGAATTAAAAGCTGACCTCTGCACACTTAACTAGGAGTACATCAGGAGGAAGTCATTTACCCAGGGAAATCCACTCCTGAGTAAACATGCATGGGACTGGGATGCAAGTTTTTAGTCCTGTTATGTTTTCACAGTGGGGCCACTAATACACTGAAAGTAGCTGCAGCTATGCAGTGTGGACTGATTTGCCTGGGTTCCCCTTCAGATAACTTGGTAATATAAAGCAACTAATATTTCAATAACTTTTTTTGTACAAAACTATATAGTTACAGTAGCCTCACTGCATAAGTACAGCAAAGAGAATGGCATCATTACAAGGAAGTAGACCAAGCCCTACTAGGCAATAGCACAAAAATGAATCATAGTTGTAAACTTTGGAACTTCTGACAGGAAGTTTAAAGAGAATGCATCATAATACCCATAAAAGAAAGATATATGAAAGAATATGGGTGTTCTCCATCTTCACTGTCCAGTCTGGGATTTAGGAAGTCCTAACTGTTCTTTAATTGAGTGAGAATTAAGTGTTAGATTTAGTGGAAGACACAGCGGCTGCTATAAATGACTCCAGTAGGACTATGCTGTAGGTATAGCATGCAAGTAATTGCTTTCTAAAGTAGTCTGAGATATAGTAAACTAGAAAAGGGTTTTGTGAGTGCCGGCAGCATACAATAAATCTCTGAATTCTTGCTGCACTATGTTGAGGTAGCTCAGTTACAGACTCAGCCACCCTGAATGCTAAGTATCCAGCAGCAAGGACATTTGGATTTAGAGCTAAGCCATAAGCTTAGCCCTTAGGTGTGAGTCTCTGAGTTTTAAAAGTCTGTTCTTGTTTGTGCAACTGCAGGACATGAGTGCCTCCCACCCTTTGGGGGAAGTGAATAGATGAAAGTGGAACAGAGGCAGCTGTGACTGCAAGATGAAAAGAAGCAGAAACGAGAGTCAGGTTGGCTAGGGTGTAAGCATCTCTTTGTCCGCCACAGCTCTTAACTGGCCATTCTTTAAAAGGGCTGTCCCTTTTTACATCCAAATTGAAGTACATGAAATGTACAAAGGCATGTTGTGCAATGAATTCTGGTTTATACATTATAGCAATGGAGAAATGAAAAATCCATACAGCTCACAACAAAGCTGATCAGTTCAATGTGCATACATTGAAATGGGTTGATTTTTCTCCAGCAATCTCCTTTGAAAAGAAGCTCCCCAGTGGATCATGTAAATCTGCACATAGATTAAAACCACATTTAAAAATGATGTTCCACATGATTAAAGATTTTCTTGTGCTGTAACTAGGGATGGGGTAGAAATTTGATTCAGGTAATATTTAAAAGCAAAACTACCTAATTCAAACTTTTTGCACCTATACATAAACCAAAATATAGCCATCCTTCAAAATTTACACTGCAATGAATGTTGAAATACACTTCAATGTATTTTGAAATAAAATGTGCATAAAATGCATAGTGAAAATATCATACAGAAATGCATTTTGTTAGGGGAAATGGCTTTAAAAATGTGTATATTAGGAGAAATTTGCAGTAAAATGCTGATGAATTTTCACGACTTTAAAAAAATTGGACTAATATAGAAAAGTTGAGAACTGAACTAAGAAACTGATACTGATAGATTCTCCCATCCCTAGTTGTAACACAGTAGTTATATTTCAACCTATCTTACTTAAAAGAGGCACTTCTCCTGGCACTTCCACTATCTGAGGAAGTAGCAATGAAACAATGAAGGTCTTTTTGGTGGTGGCACCTTGGGAATGCTCTCACAAGGGTTGTTTGCCTGGCAGCAACGCTGTTACCTTTCTCTTTCTGGTGCCAGACAACCCCCTTTTTGTTTTCCCTGATCTTTAACATTAATTCAGTTGCTGTTTTTGTGCTGCTGTCTATTCTGATTTTTTAAAATAATGTTATATTTTTACTGATTGTCTTTTGTTTTTCTACATTGCAAAACTTCCTTGATAAGATTATTTTGTGGACAAGATAAAAATCTCCTGTGTAAGTAAGTAAAGGATTTGTCTCTGGATATTTGTTTTTTGCTGGAGCCAGATGTTGGTTCCAGTTCCTGAAATGGAAAGGAAATCCTTTTTAATTTCATGAGATGCATTGTTTCAAAGGACACTGCTGGTAACTGGGGAAATTTCCCATAGGTCTCCTGTAACCTGATGGGGTATCAGTTAAATCAAAGTTGTACAACTGACAGCTAGTTCAGTTTAACAGATGACAGCATGGACTAATGGGAAGAAGTGGATTGGAGCCCTTAGCATTCAGTGACAAGCATTTTATAGATCTTAAAACAAAACATCTGAGCACTTTTCTTTAATCTGTGAAATGGAGAACAACATACCAAGGAACACTGAAATTTGAACAGTAACTTGTTCAGAACCATCATAGTGACCCAGTTCTCATGCAGTGCTAAGCTAAACGATGGTACAGCATGAACAAGCAAATGTGCAGGTTCCATCTCCAATCCTGCTGTTGTTAGCTAACCCATGGTGTGGCTTAGCATTATGTAAAAATCTGGACTCATGGCTTATTTCCTGCAGACAAAGCCCTGCGTGGTAAGTCATAGAGCAAACCATTGCTACAGCCTATTATTTGTCTGGAGTGAGATAAACTATGAGCCTGTGTTCAGACACAATTCTAAGTCAAATCATGTCTTAGCTCACAGGAGTGCAGCAATAGCAGGACTGGAGGAAGAGCAAAGTGGCCATGATCTCTCTGGGAACCTGCACATTCAGCCATTCACAGTTTGCCATGGTTTAGCTTAGCATTATGTGTGAACTGGGTCATAGTGATTTAGCTATATAGGTTTGTATACGGTTAATATTTTGTAAATGTATTTCCTCATGTAATGCAGTAGGTACTAGCCAAACAGTAGTGGTTAGGCAGGGAGACCTGGTTTCAAAGCCTTGCTCTGCCATAAACTCTGCTGGGTGTCCTTTGGCCAGCTACCATAGTCAACATTAGCTGCTCAAAGGTAAATACAGTGAATGTGAAGGGACAGGGGAACTGGGATCACACTGCCAGGCCCAACTTTACCACCCTGGGCTCCTTGTGGGAGGAAGGGTGGGATATTAATTTAATAAATAAAATAAAACTATGACCAGTGTGCAGCCTAGTGGATGCACATATGCTGGCCTATGCCTCGGTCTCCTGCCCCCTAAACCAAAACTATTCAATCAGGGCCAGCTGTACTATTACGCAGAGTGAGGTGGCCACCTCAGCTGATACTGTCCCATTGCCAGGGTGGAGGTAAGAAATCACTTCATTGCCAGTCTGGTCAGCTTTTGTACATGGAATTGGGTGGCCCATGTTGTCCTTTGCTTCAGACAGTGAAATGTCCTGGCCCAGCCCTACATTCAGTGCACATGCTTTGAATCTCTAAATAGTTAAGTGACTCTGTAGTTTGCGGGCTGGGCCTGCTGTTGTTACCTGGTTGTTGTCAGTGAGATTAAGGCTCTCTGAATTCCCCTCCCCAGATACGCATTCATTGGATATGTTTTGAATATATGAAGAAGGCTTATCTCTCTCAGCCTATCCTATCCTATGGGGGTGTTTCAAAGATAAAAGGGGAATAAGATAACTCTGAGATCCTCAGAGCAGTGGCGCTGGTGGCTCTATGTCAGTGGGGCAGTCGAATCTGCTCTGGGTTTTAGTCTGAACTTTCAAGGAGCTGTCCAGGGTGCTGAAGCCCTGCCTCAGAGGAAAAGTGGGATGAAATCAAAATAAATAAAAGAATAGTTGTTTTGATGGCTGCTGAGAAATGTTCTTCTAGCTATCTCTATTATTGTCATCATTGCGGTGCCAATAGAAGCAAAGAACAATCGCAAAATTATTTTTCTTTTTGGGCCCTAAATAACCTGCTTTTCACTGCTAGATTCAGTGTATCTCTCATTCCTTTCTGTATGTCTCCTTCAGGACTTTCAAATGTTAATATGATATATATGTAGGATTAGCTGTGGATGCTGTCAAACATATCCTCTGTGTGGGGTTCCATTCCACATGGCTGAGGATCATTGACTCCTCTGTACATGTGGGTCTTCTAGGTTATGTGGGAACAGTGGAGGCTTGTCCATTAAGATGAATGGGACACTGCCCCACTGAGCTCAGTCTGCCTCCAGTCAGCCCCCACCTGCCTGCCTTCTTATTTACATCCAGTCCAGGAAGTGGCACTACCTGTCACCTCCCCTCTCCCCAGTTTCAGTGTTGCCCTGGTAGAATTCAGCAGGGAGAAGGATGGGGACAAAGCTCGAATTAGTTGGCTCTGCCTATCATTGGCTCAGACTCCATCTACTGTTGTCCTCTCTGCTTTTACCCTATCAGCCTCAGTGGGCATCAGCCACCACTGTGTGGGAAGTACTCATGTCAGCCCCACATCTCCAACAGCCAGTGGTTAAGGATTTCCCATGCAATCTGATAGACACAAGTGGGAAGGAAAGTCTTACCAGCTTGCAGCCCAGTAGATTCCCAACCACACAGAAGTGATCCAATGGAAGCCATACTGCTAAGAGAACATTTGACCAGGGCAGTAGACAAGCTGGATTGAGTGCATGCAAAATAAATAAATAAAAAGGTAGATCTTAAGCCTGACTGAGAAAAGTAGGAAATCAGAGTGGGAGAGGCAGATTCTGACAGGTTTATTGCATTTGAAATTTGAAACCGGTTTTTAAATGGTCTGAAGGATGAGGAAGCCTGTAATTCCTCTTTTTTATGTTGAAGTTTAAAGTTGCTGGCATGAGGGCTCCCGTGCAAAGAATAAAATAAAGAAGGGCTTTGTCAGCCACAGACAGTTTTCCAGGCAGTAGAATGCAAGGCTGGCAGAATAGCAAGCAGTGTTTGTAATGTTTGTCCCAGTGCTAATAGTGACAATAAGATTAAGGCTCTCTGAATTAGTTTCAGAAGTCTTATCACACCACAGCAGTAAAATAGATCTGTTTGTGACCTTGGATGAGGTAAAACTACTGTTATGCATTGGACATTCATTTTTTTATCCCCTCGAAACCATATGTAGCCCACAGATGGATACCCTGGAGGTAGAATTCCTTCCTTTGTCCCCCTCCAGTATGCTCCTTCCCCCTCATCCTCCGCCATGGTCAGTTTTTCCTATCCTAACCATGATTGCATAGGAGTAAATCGCATTGCAATCATGGTTAGGATAGGGGGAGGGGGAAGGTGTAGGACCGTATCGGAGGGGGGCAAAGGAATTAGGAGCTACAACGCAAGGTCTGAGTGAGTTATATTTATTTATTTATTTATTAATTAAATTTCTATACCGCCCCATAGCCGAAGCTCTCTGGGCGGTTCACAACAAGCAAGCAAAACATCAAAATACAATTAAAACCAATATTAGACAGTTTAAACACATTAAAAATACCAATATACTAGCATACTAAATAGTAAAATGTAATAGGATGTTAAATGTTAAAATGTTAAAATGTTAAAATGCTTAAAATGCCTGGGAGAAGAGGAATGTTTTAACCTGGCGCCGGAAAGATAATAATGTTGGCGCCAGGCATGCCTCAGCAGGGAGATCATTCCATAATTCGGGGGCCACCACTGAGAAAGCCCTTTTTCTTGTTACCATCCTCCGAGCTTCTCTCTGTGTAGGTACCCGGAGGAGGGCCTTCGATGTTGAACAAAGTGTACGGGTAGGTTCGTATCAGGAGAGGTGTTCCATCAGGTATTGCAGTCCTAGGCCATGTAAGGCTTTATAGGTTAAAACCAGCACCTTGAATCGAGCCCGGAAACATACAGGCAGCCAGTGCAAGCGGGCCAGTGTTATATGTTCAGACCGCCTGGTCCCTGTTAACAATCTGGCCACTGCATTTTGCACGAGCTGCAGTTTCCGAACTGTCTTCAAAGGCAGCCCCACGTGGAGCGCATTACAGTAATCTAATTTAGAGGTTACCAGAGCATGCACAACTGAAGCGAGATTGTCTCTGTCTAGATAGGGGCGTAGCTGGGCTACCAACCGAAGTTGGTAGAAAGCGTTCCGTGCCACCGAGGCTACCTGAGCCTCAAGTGACAAGGATGGTTCTAAAAGAACGCCCAAGCTACGAACCTGCTCCTTCAGGGGGAGTGCAACCCCATCCAGGACAGGTTGAACATCCACCATCTGGTCAGAAGAACCACCCACCAACAGCATTTCAGTCTTGTCTGGATTGAGCCTCAGTTTATTAGCTCTCATCCAGTCCATTGTCATGATCAGGCACCGGTTCAGCACATTGACAGCCTCACCTGAGAGAGATGAAAAGGAGAAATAGAGCTGCGTGTCATCAGCATACTGATGACAACGCACTCCAAAGCTCCTGATGACTGCACCCAGTGGCTTCATGTAGATGTTAAAAAGCATGGGGGATAGAACTGACCCCTGCGGAACTCCATACTGGAGAGCCCAGGGTGTCGAGCAATACTCCCCATGCACTACCTTCTGGAGCCAATCCGCCAAGTAGGAGCAGAACCACTGCCAAGCAGTACCTCCAACTCCCAAATCAGCGAGTCTCCCCAGAAGGATATGTTGAGGCTATTTTTAGCACCCGCCAACACCTCAACAACGACCGGAAAACATGCTCCCCTTAGTAGTGCATCAGCACCCATACATCGATGTCCATGGGACGGTAAAGCATGTTGCACTGGCCGAACACAAGGCATGGATAGAATGGGACCTGCAGACATGGAGCACTTTGGAGGGAACATTCGAGGAAAACCCACGGAAAATACAGAACTTACTACGAAGGCTGTTTGGCAGCCACAACCCCACATACAGCGACGTGAACTACCTCCTGGACCGGGTACTAACCGGCGAAGAGCGCAGCAGACTCTGGGCTCTCAAATCCTCGTGGGTAGCCGAAGATGCAGGCATCAGGCGCTCCTGGGAGAGGAGAGCAGAAACGGCCGCTACGTGGACAGGTAATGAATGGACTTCTGACAGGCTCACGCAACTTAGGACAGATAGGGACCAACTCCTCGCCCACCTGAAACAGATGGCTCAGAAGCCACCCAATCAGACCAAATGCCTTGCAATTAAGCAAGAGCCCACTGAGCCTCCGCGTAAATTTTGGACTCGGTTGTTGGAAGGGGCTCGTAGTTACACTAATTTGAACCTGAGAAGGCAGAAGACCAGCCTACATTGGTAGCCTCCTTTGTGCACCAATCCATACTGTCAATTCGGGACTACTTCCAACATTTCAGACCAGGATGGGGCGCGGAGTCGGTCACAGCGATCCTGGAAGTAGCAGATGTGGTGTGGGAGAATGATAAGGAAAAGGGAAGGAAAAAGGAAAAGAAAGAGCAGTACCAGATGCTGGCTACTGCCCTTCGTAGTTCTCTGGGGATTAGATTTCTCCGAGGAGGGAGAGGCAGGACTTCAAGAGGCCGAGGAAGGGGACAGACCAGACAATCATGGGCAGGAGACGGAGACAATCGAGGGTGCTACCGGTGCGGGGATCCCTCTCATTTCAAGAGAGACTGCCCACTGGCAGATGGGGATTATGTTCAGAATGAATATGATAACTCTTTGACTCTTACAGGAAACAGTGCACTGCCTCCTCCACCTCCTCCTAGTGTGCCTACACCACGACAGCAACAGCAACAAGTCCCGGCCGCTTGGAATCAGCTGGGAGCAGCCCCGCGCCATAACCCACAATCATGACTAGCAAGGGTTGAGACCCGAATACAGAAAGGGGGAGGGGAAATGGGGATGCTTGCACTGTTGTCTCTGGCAGGCGCGTTCCTTTCGCTCTCCTCCCCGGCTGCTGCGCCGGTCGTCTCAATGTGGGTAGAGGGTGTGCAATTTTCCTTTCTGATCGACACGGGAGCCACTTACTCTCTCTTGAACAAAGCGCCAGCGGCGTGGCTCACAAAGGACTCTAAACTGACAATGGGGATGGGGGGAGTGCCGCAAGCATTATGTGTGACCAAGCCTTTGCAGGTGGAATACGAAAACAAGGTGTTTAATCATGTGTTTCTCTTTTCCAGCGCTTGTCCTATTTCTTTAATGGGACGAGACATGTTTTGTCAGCTTGAGGCCACCTTAACCTGCACTCCTGAAGGGGTGGGTTTGTTGCTTAGTGTATTGGGGGCACGGGGAGACACACACACAATAGGCGGCCACACACTGCATGAGGACCTGTCGGACTTGCCTATTTCACTATGGGGAACAAGAGACACCGACGTTGGGTTGCTAAAATCAGTGCAACCAGTGAAAATCCAAGTAAAACCATCTCTCCCCCCTCCGTGCATCCCTCAATACCCGTTGTCCCTGGAAGCCCGAGAGGGAATCCGTCCCATCATAGAAGGGTTCATAAGAGAGGGAATCATCCACCCCCAGTGAACCCCATGCAACACACCCATCTTGCCCATAAAGAAGCCCCCTAAGAAACCAGGGGATCCTGTGAAATGGAGATTTTGCCAAGACCTGCGAGCCATTAACAGATATGTTGTTCCCTTACATACTGTAGTACCAGATCTGGCCACCATTGTCAGCCAGATTCCTTGGGATGCTCAATGGTTTACAGTGATCGATTTAGGATCGATTTAGGAGAGGATTGTGGAAAGGGGTAGAGGGGGTTAGGTGTGTGAAAGAAAGTCGCTTGTGGTAGAGAGGGATGTTGCTGCTGGAAAAAAGCAGAGAGGGGTAGAGCCGTGGGGGTGAGAAGATTAAGAAAGGGGTGTAGGGTTTGGAAATCTGATGAGGTAGAGCTGATTGAGGTAGAGCGGAGGGCTGCCTCATGACTGTCCATGACTTTTGGGCTTGCCAGGCTTGCTTCCCTGGACTTGGCTTTGCAAGAGAGCAGGGTGGAGGTGTCTCTTGCTTTTGGAGAGGGCATTCGCAAGCGTGTTAGCCGGCCCTCAGGTTCCCTCTCCCAACCCCTCCCGGTTCTCGGACCTCCGCCCCTGTTGAGAGACTCAGGTCCTTGAGCGGGATCAGTCTCAGACAGCGCACCACTGACCTTTGGATGTGGGTCGGATGCCTGTCCCGATGGGGAACCATCGTCCTGAGGTGAAGGTGGTGGGGCGGACGGAATTATGGTGCGGCCAATAGGCTGCTGTCTGGGGGGGTCGTCAGCAAAATAGCTGGGAGGGGGTTCATTACCGGGTACAGACCTACCAATCATTACCTTGATGCCAGTCCATTTCTGCGCTCCTGCTTGCCACAGGAGCCAGAAATCCAACTGCTCTGGGTGGTCCTTATCTAGCCGTTTCCTAACCCGAGACAGGCACATGGCATCAAAGGATCCATCTGAGGCCACCGGTTTTCGGGGCCCCCGACCGCGGTCATCCGTGTCCATTCCCTTACACACAATCTTACCATGGTTTTCTTTTTCATTCCTGCTTTGATTGGAAGATGTCCTTCATCCCAGAACCTGCACATAACACTTAAGGGGGTTACAACACTGACAGCACAAGACTTACTCTGTTTCTGTCCCATGATACCTGGCAGAAATAAACTCCTCTGGTATGCCTTACCCCGGTGGCACCGCTGCACGTCTCCGAACACCGGCTGAGAGAAATCTCTCCTGGCGTCTGTTGGTGTTCTGGAAAACCTGGCGCGGAGCCCCTGGGAGCGCACTGTATCCCGGACGAGCCCCCAAATTGTTGAGGCTATTTTTAGCACCCGCCAAAGCAGTGTGTTGCTCACCTCAATTCCCAAGTGGAAGTGCGAGCTGAGGAGAACCTGATTGACTGCTGGGATTTTGGCCAGGTACCAAGTAAAGACACACACAACTTCTTGATCACAAAGTGGCCTCAATCTCGCTTAGGCACAACAGCCAGGCAAGAAAGAAGAGCCCTGTTTATTTTTACTAGTGCCAATATATAGGTTCTATAAGCAAAACATCAATAATCATCAATAAACAGAATGTAACATAACATATGAGACAAATAACAGACCCAGGTCACATATCACTTGCTACATATCAGATGTCAGGATGTCCTTCCTTTGGATTCGGACTCATGAGCAATATGTTCTAAGATAAGGGCCTGGGATAGGGGGTGTTTTGGCACTTTGGGGGTCATAAAACAAGAGAACATATACACAGGAAAACACATGTAGCCTAAAAAGGTCATTCATCAGTAACCCTGTGATCCTATTACTACTTCTCTAAGGGAGTATACAGAGAGAATTCAGAAAGCAATACAAGCCTTTGATTATATACAAGACAGATACATTAGTGTGAATAGAGTACAAGGCACTCGATGTAAAACAGTCAAGGACAGCCGAGTGCTTATCTTCTCAAAACATTGTTGTGGACTGGTAGGTACCTTCAGGGCTAAGTTCCCAGGAAAGGAAACGAAACTTAGAGCAGCTGCGCTTCCCCACCTGTTCCTCAGTGTTCCATCGTGCTTTGCAACTTTGGTTCACAAAGCCTCGCAAGTGCCTCCGAACCCATTGTGGGCCCAAATGTGGTTTTTTTCCTAACAGATACCATGGTCGATGGTATCAAAGGCCGCTGATAAATCAAGGAGAATCAACAGAGTTACACTCCCCCTGTCTTTCTCCCGGCAAAGGTCATCATACAGGGCGACCAAGGCTGTCTCTGTGCCAAAACCAGGCCTGAAACCCGATTGAAATGGATCCAGATAATCGGTCTCATCCAAGAGTGTCTGGAGCTGGCCCGCAATCACTTCTTCCAGGACCTTGCCCAAGAATGGGACATTTGCTACCAGCCTATAATTATTAAAGTTTTCTGGGTCCAGGGAAGATTTCTTCAGGAGCGGTCTCACTACCACCTCTTTTAGGCAGTCAGGGACCACTCCCTCTCGTAATGAGGCATTAATCACTTCCCTGGCCCAGCCGGCTGTTCCATCCTTGCTAGCTTTTATTAGCCAAGAGGGGCAAGGATCCAATACAGAAGTGGTTGCACGCACCTGTCCAAGCACCTTGTCAACGTCCTTGAGCTGTACCAATGAGATTAAATGGGAAACCTATCAACATAACCATTATCCAAATCTATGCTCCGACGGCAAATGCAGAAGAGGACTCGGAGAGATTTTATGCAGAAGTACAGGAAGAAATTGATCACACACCAAAACAAGATGTGCTAATAATCATGGGGGATTGGAATGCAAAAGTAGGAAACAGAGAAGAATTAGGAATTGTGGGGAAATGGGGCCTAGGAGACAGAAATGAAGCAGGAGAAAGACTTATTGAATTCTGTGAAGCTAATCATTTGTTTCTTGCGAACACATTTTTTGAGCAACCGAAGAGACGATTGTACACATGGACATCACCAAATGGTCAATATAGGAATCAAATTGATTATATAATTGGTAGCAGAAGATGGAGAAGTTCCATACTTTCTGTGAAAACAAGACCAGGAGCAGACTGCGGTACAGATCATGAACTGGTCGTATTGAAAATCAGAGTAAAGCTAAAGAAGAACAACAAAGCAATCATAATGCCAAAATACAATTTAAATAACATCCCAGAAGCATATAAAGATCAAATAAGGAACAGATTTGAGGCTTTAAACTTAGTTGACAGAGAACCAGAAGAACTATGGAATGAAGTCAGAGACGTTATCAGGGAAGAATGCAAAAAGACAATACCTCCAGTTAAAAAGAGAGAAAGACAATGGATGACTGAAGAAACTCTTAAAATGGTTAAAGAGAGAAGGAAAGCAAAAGCAAAAGGAGATAGAACACAGTCAGAACCCTAAATGCAACAATGCAGTGACTAGTACGTAGGGACAAAGAAGTGGTTTAAACATAGCAGACTGAAAACATGGATCCTCTTTTTTCAAACAGCTACAGCGGCCTTTCCCAACCAGTGTGCCTCCAGATGTTGTTGGACTACAACTCCCATCTTCCTGACCATTGGCAATGCTAGCTGAGGCTGATGGGAGTTGTGGTCCAACAACATCTGGAGGCACCGTGATTAAGAAAGGCTGAGCTAGAGTCATTGCTGAAGTAGCAACATATTGGAATCAGTCTGATTTTATATCAAACTGCAGTTTCAGATTCAACTGTTAATGCATCCAAAATAGAAATAGAACATAACCTCCAGTTTGAAACACAAAAGGCTGTCTTCACCATCATATGACATTGACCAATAAAAAGGCTTTGAAATTAATAAAAATAAATTTGACACAGATTTCTAGGATGAATAATGAGGGAAAGAAAATTTTCTAGTTCAGATTCTCTGTAGAAACATTAGTAACACAGGAAAGAAGCAAAGTAAGAAGAACACCAACAAACACACACAAAAAATTCTCCATCTTTTGAGATGGCAAGTGTTGCCACCACTCACCATATGCTCAGAGGCACATGTTACCCAATTCTTCCAAGCTACACAGGAAGTGGATTGGACTGTGAAAGACCAACCCAAATGGTATTTGCATTTTGACCAATTTGTAGGGCAGTATAATATCTCAGAGAGGAGGTCAGGTCTCCTGCTCCCCTGGTGCATTCACTATAGCTGCCCAATTTCCCTGCTTTTAAAAGTTTGATAGAAATATCTGTGGGCTATAGGCACATTCTTAAACCGCAAGGTTTTTTGCCTATTAGTCAATTTATCATGTATAGTAAAAGGACAAGATAACCACAATGGGAGTTATCAAGGAAAGTTTAGAGGACACACTAGTCAGGAAGCTAAACAAGAACTTTTTTGTCTCTCTCCTACAAGTACAGAACAATAACAGGAAATGCCTGATTTTACTCAGATGCAACTAAGCCCAGTGCCATCTAGTGACTAAACCATATGATGACACTATCCACTTGGCTCCTTTCCTAAACTGTGGCTGAAAAGGAAGGGGCAATTAACATCATTACCTTATTAGTTTACAATTAGAGTACAATCTCTTCTCTCTAACTTGAGCAAATATTGGTTTAAAGGCAGCCGCAGGCATGTTGTAAGAAAGAAAAAGGTCAAATTTAGGAAAAACTTGATCAGGATTTTTTGTTTAGACTTTGCAGCTGAATTTGTTAGAATTCCTGAGAGAAGCAGGAGACAAAAACATGAGGTGTTGACATTATCCTAGCTAAGCTAAGCTAAATGATGATGCATTAATAATCCTGTTGCTCTTTCCCACTCAAAATAGTAGATTGGTAAATTAAATAACAGCTAAAGGGATTGAAATTTTTTGACAAATAAAGATTCTTTATGTTTTAAATGGGGAAAGATGAAGTAAGGAGTTCAAGTAAAGTGAAAACTCCTTTGTCTTGCAACATATAAGAACAGATGATGAAGAAAGAGAAATAGTTTTGACAGAGGTTTTGAAAGTTCTCTTACTGCAAATCAGAGGTAGTCAACATGGTGTCCTCCAAATATTGTTGGTCTCCAGCTCTCATTATCCTTCACAATTGGCCATGCTGGCTGGGACTGATGAGAATTGAAGTCCAACAAAATCTGGAGGGCAACTTTCTAGCTATCCCAGCTTTAACTAATTCTTATGTTGCTGGGTTTTAGACAGAAGAAAGAACGAGACAGTTCAACAGCTCTGTAATTTAGTTATACACATCTGGAGAATCAGTTTTGTAGGCGAAGAAAGCCAAGAATAAAGTGCAGATGTCAAGGTTGATGTGGGTAGGCTTCTTGGCCAGCCTGGCTTTCGTGTGATGGCAAAAGGGAAGTAGGAATCTCATCTTTTTTGCTTCTTGTGGCTCACAGACAATGAAGATGCAAAGCTGCAAACAAAGTCAAAGAGGGATGATGTGCTTCTGAGATAAGAACGTTAAGATCGTATGGCTTACAAAAAATAATATGGAACTTTGACACATTACAAAAGGTAATCTCCACTCTTCTAACTCACAATGCAATAATATTTATGCTGGGTTATCAATGTTGCCCTTTAGTGCTAGTTAAAACCTCCCTGGAACTGCTCCCAAGCCACTTGAAGGCTACAATCATTGTAGCCCCTGGCAGTATTTTATCAGTGAACATCACACAGTCTGTGCAGTAGCACAAGAGCCTGTTTTTGCTGAGGTATGGGTCTTGCAAGAGGTCACAGACTTTCACTGGACCTCCATGCTCTACTGTGTATTTATTTTAAAGTGACCTTTTGGTTTCTTTCATGTTATGGAATAGATCAATGGCCTATTCTCTGTGAAAACTGTAGCCTTTGGAGGAGAGCAAGATGGGGGGGTGTTTGGCTGAAGGCCCCAGTTGTAAATTGCTCCTGGGCTCCTACTGGGAGGAAGGGTGGGATATAAATCTAATAAATAAATAATAAATAAATTGCTTTAGGGGCAAGTGCCTACAATATATTTTTGGAAGGCAAAATGTCTTTCTACAGAGCTCAATTCAAGGATAAAAATGCAGTTACCTACTGCCTGCAGAGTACAATATTTGGTGCCCCTAAAGTCTGGGCATAAATCATGATGACAAATTAATCTGTGCCCTTTTGCCAAGAAGACCATTTGATTCAATGAGCCAACAACAAAATTAATCCTTTTTCATGGCATGCTGCATAAATGTGCTAGATAGGTTTACTGTGGTACTAATGGGCTAATTGTGTCTCCTGTTACAGGAAATGATGGCTTTTGGCATCAGGCTTTCCAATGATGATTCCATTTGTTTCTGAGCTAGCAAATGATTCTGATAAACATTGTGGAGCAATTTAAGGAACAGCTATGAGCAAGGAGCCAAGCAGCAACAGCTGAAATGTAAAATGAAAGCAGAATAAACATTCAACACGTGGTAAATCAGTTATTAAGAAATAAAAGCTAACACTATTTTACCCTATGTACTAAAAAAGTATTTGGAGTTTTGCAAGTTATTGCATTAACATGATAAAATTTTTGATATTGTTACCTTTCCATTGATTACATTTTGATCTATGAGACCTACTGTTGGATTACTTTATGAAGAGCATTTAAATATTTCATCCCCTGTGTGGGAACACTTGCACACACAGGCTTTACTTGAGGCACATGAATAGTCCCATTGATTTCAAGGTAACTACTGTCAATGTTCCAGAACATATAGTGGGACTGATTTCAAGCCCGCTTATGATAGTCCTGAAACTCCATCAACTTAAGTGGTGCTCTCCCTGATTTATAGAACAGTGTAAATATAATGGGCTATTTTAACGTGTGGCCTATGTTTTTTGATACAGTGGCTTTCTTTCATTGCTTTAATATAATAGTGGAAAGCTTATATATAAGGCAGCCATTCAAGCAGGAAGACAATTGTAACCAGACCATTTAAAAAGAAGCCAATGATTTATTTATTACATTTATACACTCTTCCTCCAAAATGCTCAGTGTGGCATACCATACAATTTATCCTCACAACAGCTAGTGGTGGCTGGTGCCCATTAGACCTGGTAGGGTTGCTATCGAGTGTAGCCAATGAGGTCATGGGGAGTGGCCACGTTTTGGTTTTCTCACCATCCTCCTCCCTTGCAAACATACTGTGGATACTTAAGCATTCCAGTTTTGCATATAGCACTGAACTAAATGGTATTATTTTGATTCAGAAGGGATTCTGGCTGTTGTCACAGTTGTTTCTCTGATGGGGAAATGTTGTGTGGCCTCCAACTTTCCCTTTGCAAAGAAATGGTGGACACTGAAACATTGCAGTTTTAGTAATACTTAGCACCTAAGAGCTGTGGTCCTATGCTTGCTTTCATGTTAAGTCATGCCTCCGCAGCACTGAACAGAAAACCAGAACTTTGCTCATTCAGTAATGTTCTCTCAATCCTGGTTTGTTTGTTTTTTAAAATCACACGCAAATTGAATGAGTTCCTGGAAGCTCACATTTAGTAGGCACTAGCTCCACAGAATACATCGGGATTTACTTACTTCTGAATAAAATGAAGAAGTTTGTGTTAGTAACCAGCAGTGCTTGGAAAACCCGTTTTGAAAAGGAACAAAATAGTTCAAGTGCATCCAAATGCATTTTTAGTACATAATAATTTCTACCTGCCATACAGCTGTTAAAGGTGAGTGCAGCTCTCCCTAAATGCCAACCCTAAACCATATGAAGAACTCTAGTGAAGGGTGAAAAGAAAACACACATTTGGGTAACTTGATGTTTTTTTAAAATTAAAGCTTATTTAAAATGAGCACCTGTAATTGTATTAATGTAATGCAGTGGTTCTCAAACTTTTTTGGTTCGCAGGGCACTGTAAAACATATAAAAATTTTCTGGTGCACTTCGTGTACAAAATTAAAATTATATATATATATTAATTGATAATGGAGGTAATAAATCTCTATACAAATGGGTTTCTTCTCATTTTTAAAATACACTTTCATAATATTTGCAGCACACCTAGTCACCTCTTGCGGTGCACCAGTGTGCCGCAGCGCACTCTTTGAGAATCACTGATGTTATGGTTAAGACCTGGAAGACCAGGGTTCAATTCTTCACTCACTTAAATAAATACAGTGGGGCTTACTTCTAAGTAAAATAATTATTGAGTTACTATAGCTAAATCATGTCTCCTCCCACACATGCCCTCCTAACTGGATTACCAGTGCCAGGATATCTGTGCTATCATGCTCTCTTCTCCCCCAGCCGCCATCATGAAAGATACAGTCCTGGGTTCTGAAAGAAAATAAACATATGATCTTCTTCAAAGTACTTCTAAACTTTTTGTTTTAATTTAATTTTAAAAATTGCTTGACATTCTCATTGGAAGGGCTGTGGCCCAGTAGCCCCAATGGCCTCCACTGACAACAGCCCTGCTGATTGACAGTCAGGCTGATGCCCTGAAGAGGTGCTGAGTGAAGCAGCCACTGCCATCTTCATTTCCCCAGAATGCTTGTGGGTACCATGTCAGGGCCCAGTGGAATTTTGGGAAAATCAAGGTGGCAACAGGTCCTGCTCTAGCAGCCTTGCTTCACAGTCCTACAATTCTCAGAGTGGTTTAACATTCAGTTCCCAGGGAACTCTGAGAATAGTAGCTCCCTGAGGGGAATAGGGCTCTCCTAACAACTGTCAGCACCATTCACAAACTACAGTTTCCAAGATTCTTTGGGGGGAGGGAAGCCATGATACTTTAAATTGGTATGATACTGCTTTAAATGTGTAATGCAGATAGGGCTTTAGAGGGCAACAAGACTCTCCTTCTGTAATATTACCCAGGTACCGTTACATCACAGATGTGGGGTGACATATATTTCACTTTAGAATCCATCCAGACCAAAACACAGATCAAGAAACATAAACATTTGTTTAATTTATAAACAAACTGAGATATTATGTGGAGATATAAATACAGATTGTGTAAATACACCCTTTTCTAAAATTTCATATTGCTTAGTACAATAATGTCAGGATCTGTGTGTTTCTGTATTTCTGGTGTCAAGAATTGCAGATTCAAAATTTTGCAAATCACTTTCCCCTAATATAAAGCATTTTTGTATGCTGTTTTCACTAATATATGCATTTTAATACAAGCTTAGTATTTGCATTTTTGTCCATATCGCTTGGCTGTAGAACTTCATTGCAAAATTCAGAGAAGTGTGAATTTTGAAGGATGGCTGTGTTTCACTTTGCTTATTGTTTCAGAAAGTGTGAATTAAGTCGTTTTGGCTTTCAAAGTCAACAAAGGCTAGCTGAGAGGCTGCTGAAAGAAGCATATGTGCTGCTCCATTGGCAAAGAGGAAGGCTGTCAATGGGATGGCTTGTTACACCACCCAAGGAGGCCCCAGTATCCGTAGAAAGCTCTGGGTGCATAGATGTACCACAAGCAGTCACTGATGGTAGACTGGGAAGCTTTTTACCTGCAGGATCAAAAGTCCCCTCATTATCCTGACCCCTACCCAAAAGGGGAGGGGAAGTTCACCCTGGAGCTGATGTAGTGATTTCTCCTCACACTAATATCAGTGGGAGGGGGGGGGAAGCTACTTCCACCGCCCAACCTGGCTGCAGTGAGCTGGCAAGGCTCTGGATATAGCAGAGTACACTCCATCCATTCCAGCAGGCAAATATCCTTTCTGCATATGATGTAAACAGCATGAAAGACTTCAGATGGGTATCAGCTTCTGAACTTGGTTATGTGTTGCTCCATTGACAGTTTAGATAAGCACTTTGAAGCAAATAAATAATATACAGATCTTGGTACAGAATGTCACTGTACTTTTCTAGTGAACTCCTCACAAAGTAAGATAAAGAAACACATGTAAGACAATACCTGAAATAAAAAAGCCTGCTCATTTACCCAGAGTTTAATTGCTTTGAGGTTTACCTTGGTGAAAGTGAGAGCAAAAGCAAGCCAAAACCATCAAAGCCTCTGTTATGTGTTGCACCATATAGCCTGTGTCTGTCTAGCGGTGTGTCTGCTGCTGAGGTGGTGGGGAGGAGCCTTAAGTGGTGTCTGGCAAGCTTTCTCCTCAAGCAGTGGGACATTAGTTCCACCCATCAGCAGTGCTTGAGCAAAGCACATTCTCAGCCAGTTAAAAAATTTAATAAAGATGGAGGTGGGTGTTTTATTGGTATTAGGTTACATGAACAATTACAATGGCAAACAGCTTCAGTTTGCTGGGAGAAAAATCATGAAAGATGAGACTGAACTTCTTCCAGAATTAAATAATCCCTAATATTTCATTTTCTCTTCAGACCTTTCTCTTTCTGTCCTCACCTTACCACACCAACCCCCTAGTGAGTGACAAATACATTTTTAAAAGGTAAAATACTCTGTATTTAATGAGGAAAATAAATGATTCAATGTTCATGGAATACATTTGGGTCTAGGAGTAAAACCTTACAAGAGAAAGACTGGAACCATGGTTGGCAGGTGGGAGTGGGGAAGCTGGCCTTTGACAAATGAAGTCCTCATGGGTGGAATCTTACTCAAAGGGTAACTGATAAATATTTTCCATTTTCCAGTAATACATTATAGACTGTGGCTTGGAAAGCTTTGAGGCAGTGTCGGCCCATCTAGTCTATGGACTTCCAAGCTGAAGTCATGAACTCAGCCCATTTTTTAAGTGGCTAAATAGAAGACTGGTCCCACTGGATTGGACTAATGGAAGTATAAACCAGGTTGACAAACACCAATCTACTATACTTCTCCAAGTAGGATGGCCACTTATTTATCACCCTCCCAAAGGATATAGATTTGAATAAAATATGCATATGCTCATTAATCTGTGTAGGTGCAAATTAACAAATTATTAATTTCTGTAGAAATACAGTACATCTCACCATAGTGGGGGAAGACTGTGGCCAGGTGACCTACCTACTCAGTCTGCTGTCGAAGTTACCCATCAACAGTTAGCATTCCCACCCTCCTTCTCACTGGTCTTTATCTTCTAACGAGCATTGGACCAGATAGCCTTTTAAACAGAGGTCCTTCCTTCAAACAGAGGACTCTATTCACTAATAGGCAAAAAACCTTGTTGTTTAAGAATGTACCTACAGCCCACAGAAATTTCTATCAAACTTTAAAAAGCAGGGAAATCGGGAGCAGGAGACCTGACCTCCTCTCTGAGACATTGTACTGCCCTACAAATTGGTCAAAATGCAAACACCATTTGGGTTGGTCTTTCGCAGTCCAATCCACTTGCTGTGTAGCTTGGAAGAATTGGGTAACATGTGCCTCTGAGCATATGGTGAGTGGTGGCAACACCTGCCATCTCCAAAGATGGAGAATTATATTTTTGTATGTTTCTTGGTGTTCTTCTTACTTTGCTTCTTTCCTGTGTTACTAATGTTTCTACAGAGAATCTAAACTAGAAAATTTTCTTTCCCTCATTATTCATCCTAGAAATCTGTGTCAAATTTATTTTTATTAATTTCAAAGCCTTTTTATTGATCAATGTCATATGATGGTGAAGACAGTATTTTGTGTTTCAAACTGGAGGTTATGTTCTATTTCTATTTTGGATGCATTAACAGTTGAATCTGAAACTGCAGTTTGATATAAAATCAGACTGATTCCAATATGTTGCTACTTCAGCAATGACTCTAGCTCAGCCTTTCTTAATCACGGTGCCTCCAGATGTTGTTGGACCACAACTCCCATCAGCCTCAGCTAGCATTGCCAATGGTCAGGAAGATGGGAGTTGTAGTCCAACAACATCTGGAGGCACACTGGTTGGGAAAGGCCGCTGTAGCTGTTTGAAAAAAGAGGATCCATGTTTTCAGTCTGCTATGTTTAAACCACTTCTTTGTCCCTATGTACTAGTCACTGCATTGTTGCATTTAGGGTTCTGACTGTGTTCTATCTCCTTTTGCTTTTGCTTTCCTTCTCTCTTTAACAATTTTAAGAGTTTCTTCAGTCATCCATTGAGGTCTTTCTCTCTTTTTAACTGGAGGTATTGTCTTTTTGCATTCTTCCCTGATAACGTCTCTGACTTCATTCCATAGTTCTTCTGGTTCTCTGTCAACAAAGTTTAAAGCCTCAAACCTGTTCCTTATTTGATCTTTATATGCTTCTGGGATGTTATTTAAATTGTATTTTGGCATTATGATTGCTTTGTTGTTCTTCTTTAGCTTTACTCTGATTTTCAATACGACCAGTTCATGATCTGTACCGCAGTCTGCTCCTGGTCTTGTTTTCACAGAAAGTATGGAACTTCAGCAATGATTCCAGCTGTTGGAAAAAAGAGGATGCATGCTTAGGTGTTTAGGATTGGGCTTTACAAGTTTTATTTTATTGGTTTATATTATTATTTGTATGATTTTAAATTGTTTTTAGATTTTAAGTGCCTTTTAAGGTTTTAAGGTTGTGCATTGTTTAATTGTATTTTAATTGTATGTTTTTCTATGTTTTTAACTACATGTAGTTTTATTTGTAAGCCGCCCTGAGTTCCAGTTTGGAAAAAGGGTGGGGTAAAAATAAAGTTTCATTTATTCATTCATTCATGTTTTCAGTCTGCTATGTTTAAACCACTTCATTTAAGGCAAGGTGGGCACGCTCAATTAAAAACATACAGCACACCTAGAATTTTACTAGAATATATTTCACCTCCCACTGTTTTATCTTGTGCAAATTGAGATGCTCCTGATGTTCGCTATTCTGCAGAATAGTCAGTGCCATTATTCCACAATTATTTTTGGAGTTTTTTTAGTGTAAATTTTGCAAAGTGTCGCTGTACTTCACATATTTACAGAAATAGAGACAAAAGAAAATGATTTCCTATAGGAAACGTCACTAAAATTGCAAAGTAAATCAGACATATTTAAAGTGACCATCTGAACTCTATCAACTGTCTTCATAATGTTGCTTCCTCCCTGCTAAAACAAAATCATGGCACAGCACATGTCTTCTTTCTATTCTTTGGGCTGATTGCAGGTGTTGCCACCACTCACCAGGTATTGCCACCACTCACCATGTGTTGCCACCACTCACCATATGCTCAGAGGCACATGTTACCAAATTCTTGCAAGCTACACAGGAAGTGGATTGGACTGTGAAAGACCAACCTAAATGGTGTTTGCATTTTGACCAATTTGTAGGGCAGTACAATATCTCAGAGAGGAGTTCAGGTGTCCTGCTCCCTGGTGCATTCACTATAGCTGTCCAATATCCTTGGTTTTTAAAGTTTGATAGAAATAGCTGTGGGCTATAGGTACATTCTTAAACCACAAGGTTTTTTTTGCCTATTAGTGAATTTCTTTGCTTTTTAATCTGGGAGGTAAGAAATAGGATCCTGCGCAAGTTTGCTGAGAATGGATTGATCATTTACATGGTTATTGAGTTCAGTGGGATTTACTCCCCTGCAATCATGCTTAGGATAGGTGAAACTGACCATGGGAGATGGGGAGGAGGAGGAGGAGGGAGGGGAGGAAGGGCAGAGGGGAGGACTGGGATGGGAGCAGGCAGGAGGGGGAGGGGACGAGAAGGACAGATTTGATCATTTGCATGTTTATTGAGTTCAGTGGGATTTAGCCCTGTGCAATTATGCTTAGTATAGGTAAAATTGACCAGGAGGAGGGAGGGACAGCTGGAGTGGGCAGGGAAGAAGGAAGAGGGGACAGGAAGAGGAAGGGCGAGTAGAAGGGAAGGAGGGGAAATGCAGGCCTGATCATTTGCATGCTTACTGTGTTCAATGGGATTTACTCCTATCCAATCATGGTTAGGATAGGAAAAACTGACCATGGCAGAGGAGGAGGAGGAGGGGGAAGGAGAAGGAGCGGATTGGAGGGGGGCAAAGGAAGGGGGAGGGAATGGCAGGTTTGATAATTTGTATGCTTGTAGAGTTCAATGGTATTTACTCCTGTGCAATCATGCTTAAGATAGGTAAAACTGACCAGGGGGAGGAGAAAGGAGAGGGGGAGGAGGAGATTGGAAGGGGATGGGGATGGGGAGTGAGGGGCAAAGGAAGGGGGAGGTAAGGGGCAAGAGGAAGGAGATAGGAGGGAGGAGAAGGTAGGGTGGGTTTGATCATTGGCATACTCTTTGAGTTCAATGGGATTTATTTCTGTGCAATTATGTTTGAAAATGGAAATGGACTGCCTTCAAGTCGATCCTGACTTATGGTACCCCTATGAATAAGGTTTTCTTGGTTAATTGTATTCAGAGGTAGTTTTACCATTGCCTTCCTCTGAGGGTGAGAGGCAATGACTGGCCCAAGGTCACGCAGTGAGCTTCATGGTTGTGTGGGGATTTGAACCCTGGTCTCCCATATTGTAGTCCAACACTGACCCAGGGGAGGGGCAAGGAAAGTAGGAGGAGGGGGAGGGGAGGAGATTTGGTGGGTGGGCACTGGTCAGAAGGGAAGCCCCTTTACTTTCCAAAAGTAAAACATTGTGAACAGTGTCATTGCTTTTCAGGGTTTCCCCCACCTTTTTATTCTACAGCAGGCACATGTAGCCTCCCACCCAAATTTAAACCAAAGCTGTCCCTGGCCACATCCACACCAGGCCTTTATTTCATTTTGGACAGTCATGGCTTCTCTCAAAGAATCCTGGGAAGTGTAGTTAGTAAAGTGTGCTGAGAGTTGCTAGGCGACACCCTGTTCCCCTCACAGACTTCAATCAGAGTGGCTGACTGTTAAACCACTCTGACCACTGGAGCTCTGTCAGGGGAATAGGAGTCTCCTCTCAGCACCCTTCACAAACTATGCTTCCCCAGATTCTTTGGGGGAAGCCATGACTGTCTCACAAGAAATCAAAGTCTGGTGTGTGGGGCCCTCTGATTAGCCAAGCCAAGCAGCTGTGAGTCTGGCTTTTAGAACACTGACAGATGATTCTTACTGAGCATGACTGACACTATCATTCAATTCAATGCAAAATTTCTTAAATTAATTAAAAATCAGCCAGGCATTTTTTAAATTGTAAACTGCAGAAGATGAAGGTCCGAGTATGGGGCAAGGTCAGTAACAGGATTAAAGGTACTCTGTGAACATGGTTTATCTTTAATGAATTTCAACAGACTATGAGAACTCAGACAGAAAAAAGTCCAAAAGGAGTCTGGGTCCCCCCCCTTTTTTTAGAATTTGAACTCTCTATTCTCTCTTACTGTTTTCTGAAAATTTAGAGGCTTGTAAATCAAGCTTTCCTGAGTTCAGGATTATAAGTTTTGTAAGGTTTTGCTTTGAAATGAGCTTATGTGAAGCATCAGAATGGAATTGGGGGTATTTTCAATTTAACACTGCGGAATGTAAGAAATCCACACTGGCTATAGTATACAGCCACTCTTGTGGCTGTAAAATAAATTAGGGCACATAGCCACCCTATCTATAAGCGACACTGGAATTTTTCAAGTCCATTCATTTATTCATCTGATAATTGCACTATTCTTTATAGAGACCTGCTTTTCCAAGAGGAGTCCCTAGGAGAGCAAACAGGACTGGATGCAGGATAAGACAATTCAGACTCCTGCTTCCTGTTTGTCTACTCCCACTGCACAGTCTCCCCCATTACCCACTCCACAATGACTGAATAGGTGCAGTGCCTTTTCTTCTTTCTTCCTGCTGCTATTTCATGGTTTTTTAAAAGCAAGAAATATGAGCAGCTCTAATTAAGTCTTAATTAGCTTCTATCATTTTATTGTCCTTACTGGCGGCTGCTGACAGAGAACATGCTCTTCTCTCTTCTTCTAGTGTTGTATATAAATTGATTGCTTTAAGGAATGTTGTAAAAAATAAATATTAAATGCTAAAAGAATCAACATTTTAAACTTCTTCAAAAACCCCTCAATATCTAATTTTCCCGCCTTTCTTCCCCAAACCTAATATATGTGGAAAGAATTTTAGTGCCTATCTTAAATGCTTTTCAGAGTCTTCCCTTGCCAACTTCTCTTGTTTTAGACTGGAGCTGTCAAACTTGCATCCCTTAGGTTTGGGACTACAAAAACAAGGGACATTGCACTACATTACTAGTGTGCCACGGCCCTGGGACTGAGTGTTTGATTGGCACAAATTACTCTTTTTTATATGACACAAGGCCATAGTTTTTGTTTTTAAATTGCTCTCTCTCTGCAAACAAGGACCTTTTGGTTGCTTAATGATATTGAGAAATCAACAGTCAAAACTTTTGTGATCTCATAGGCATAACTTCTCTTTTTTTGCCTTATTCTGTTCTCTATAGAAACCTGTAATTTTCCTTGTGGTATCTGTGGTTTCCTAAGCATGCAACATATACTATATCCATACATCCTGGAGAAGCAGTTAAAAAACTCCATGTACCACAAGTGTCAGTTTAATGGTCTTCAGCCTACAGTTATACAGATGTGTCAAGCACACTTGGGTTTTGGTACACTTTTCTTCACAAAAAGGTTTATGTTGGCATAAACAAAATGCACCTTTTGGGATGGAAAACAGCTACACTCTTCATTATGTAGCCATCTGGCCTTGGAACCTGGTTTTGAATGGTGGGATTTTCATATTCTAAAAGGTGGGCTATGTATTCCATCTTTATATTGGAGAAACAAAACTGTAAACATATGTTTCTCAAGGTGTGAGCTGGGATCCTCTAAGGAGGCATGGATATTGCTTGGAGAGGTACAAGAAGAAACAATAAAGTTGGGAAAAGGGAAGAGAAGAGAATGGAAAAAAGAAATCCAGAAAGACATTGAGAATAAAAAATCAAATAAAGTCATGAGTAAGAACATAAAGAAGAGCCCTGTTGGACTAGTCCAAAGGCCTGTAGTCCAGTATCCTGTGGTTTAGCCAGCTACCATCACCATGTCTTCTGACAGCAATTTTTAAAGCAGAAGTCACCAATGTGATGCCCTCTACATGTTGTTGGACTCCAACTCCCACCATCCCTCAGAACTGGCCACGCTGGCTGGCTGATTAAAAATGGAGTCCAGCAACATCTGGAGGGCAGCTTGGCTACTCCTGTTCTACAGGTGACCTTTGCACTAAATCAAGGATTGGGAACTTGTCCCTCCCCCCCCAAGATGTTGGAGTACATTAGCTATCCTGGCTAGGGCTGATGGGATCTAGAATCCAAAAACACTTGGGAGTTGCCCACAGATTCTCTGTCCCCTGCACTAAACAAATGTTTCCTTTGATGATACAAGAATATCATTACGTATTCTGCCTAACTATCAAAAAGATATTTGCATTCACAAATCCAGTGTGGGAATAAGATCCTGGAGATCCTGTGGGGCTGCCCTCCACACTAAGGCTCTCCAATTCACTTCAAAGCTGGAAGCAAAAGGATGAACTCTCAGAGTTGAATGCATCAACCTTCTTATGCAGAAGCACAGGGTGTGCATTGGAGGGCTCTGAAATTGAGGAAAGACACCTTCATATGCAGGATGGACTGGCAGGCGGCATCTTTAAATTGTCAGGTTTTTAGCAACATAGGACTCAGAAACTGTCTCAAGGAGATGTCATATCTGAATATGGATAATCTGTGATACTGAATAACATAATAAAGATATGTCCAACATAATCATTGGACTCTTGACTTATTATTTAAGATTGAACATAGATGGAGAAAGACTGAGATCATATTCCAGATTTGTTGTAGACCCTAATAAGAATTTGTTTTCAAGATCTACACTGAAAGAACATAGACAGCTGCCTTATATTGAATCAGACCATTGGTTCATCTAGCTCACTATTGTTTACAGTGACTGGCAGTGGCTCTCCAGAGCAGCCTTTCCCAGCCAGTGTGCCTCCAGATGTTGTTGGACCACAACTCCCATCAACCTCAGCCAGCATTGCTAATGGTCAGGAAAGATGGGAATTGTAGTCCAGCAACATCTGGAGGCACACTGGTTGGGAAAGGCTGCTCCAGAGGTTTAAGATAAGAAGTTCCTCCCAGTCCTACCTGGAGATGCTGGGATTGAACCTGGGACCTTCTGCATACAAAGCTACCACTCAGATAGGGCCCTTCCCCAAATATAGGGGAATATAGAAATATGAATGTAGTTTATGGGTTCCTACATTGAGCAAGGGGTTGGACTCAGTAGCCTTACAGACCCCTTCCAACTCAACAATTCTATGATCCTATGATTTTACGGTTAAAGCTTGGCCTTTAATTTTTTTAAAGAAAAACTTTCAAAAATTGCCAGGAGAAACTAGCAACTGGTCCCTAAGCAGCTGATCATTTAGCCACGTTGTCAGGTTTAGTACTGGTGGATCTTATTTTTCCTCAGAAAATGCAGTTAGTAGATGGAGAAGTTCTATAATTGCCCCCCTCCCAAGTAATAAAGGGAAAAATCTGATTGTGGCAAAACTTTGATTGTTAACCCAACCAATGCCAGATATGCCTCTCCGTAAGAAAGACCCCTTATTTTCAAAAGTGGTTTGCTCAGAGGAAATGGGATCTGCTTGAAAAATATAAAAATCACTTAGGGAAGTGAACTAGCTGAACAGTTGAACTTTGGACTCACTGGTAAAAGTTAACTTTATTTATACAAATATTTGTATACTGCAATTATGTAAAAATATCAAAGTGGTTTACAATACAATAAAAACCACACAAAAATTAAAACAGATCACCAGCAACTATTAAGGAAAAGGCTTTTCTTAATTGTCTGCATAAGCCTGGTAACAAAGAAAAGTTTTCAACAAAAGTTTTGAAAGTTAAAACGGAAGATGCCTGCTGAATCTCTATTGGAAGACAAGTCCATAGGAGTGAGCCAATAACATTGAAAGTTCAATTTCATGTTGATATCAAATGAGCCTCATCAAGTCAGAGGACAACCAGTCACTGAGCTGGGATATAAAGGTTTAGACAGTCTTTAAGGTAAACTGGACCTAAGTTGTTCAGTGCTTTGTAAATTAAACAAAGACCTTGAAACTACTTGATAGTATATGGGCAGCCAATGTAGATATTTACCAATGGTATCTATTGGCGGCTATGTGCCCCCATCAATAGTCTAACTGTTGCATTCTGCACCGATGGGAGTCTCTGTGCTAGGACCAAGGGCAGCCCCATATAGAGCGCATTGCAGTAATCCAGTCTCGAGGTTACCAATACAGCGACTACTATTGGTCAGGCTAAAACTTTTTTTTTTTTTTTTACAATAATTTTTATTCAAATTTTCATAAAACATACAAAACAAAATCATAAAACATTCAAAGACAAAAAACAAAACAAAACAAAAATGATTAAACAAAAAAATAAAATGTTGACTTCCCATTTGTCGCAGATCAAATCAGTTATAGGTCTACAATATATAACAATCCTGTCTCTTAAATTATATTATAAAATCACTTTCCTCCAGTAGTTATCTTAATTAATCATCAAATCTCATAAACATTACTTTATTCTTTCCACAAAAAGTCAAAGAGAGGTTTCAATTCTTTAAGAAATATATCTATCAATTTTTCTCCTAATAAACATGTCGATTAATCCATCTCGTTAATAATAATAATAATCTTATTGTCATAACCATAGTCCAAATAAACATTTCGATTAATCCATCTCATCAAAATCTGTTAGGTCCAATAATTTCAATAGCCATTATTCCATTATCCATATTAATTCCATCTTCCATCTTCAATAGTCCTGTTAAGTCCAGTAATTTCAGTGTCCAATCTTCCATTATCAGTATTCCATAATAATCTTGCTGTCATAACCATAGTCATATAATAAGAGTCTGATGGGAATTTCCTCTATCCCAAATATTTTCTTCCCATCAATTCTGAATAAGTTGCTGAAATATTGTTGTAAAGTCATATCTCTGTTCTTCTTTTTTACAAAATGCACTGGCTCATCTCTTGAGAGTTTTTCCATTGTCACATGGCTGCAGTTAATTCCATAGATTTTCTCTATATCAAGCTCCATCACGTCATTCCACTCCAGAAGATTATCCAAGCCATTGATAACTTTATCTCTAATATCTTCATTAATTTCTTCAGAGATAACGTTAAATTCCAAACAGTAGATTTTATTTCTAATATCCATAAACTCCAGATCTTTTTCCAATTCCACATTTGTTCCAATCTCCAGGGCTTGTATCTTCCCTTTATTTTTTCTTTTCTCATCTCTGATCTCTTCTCCTCTCTCACAGGATCCCCTATTTCTTTAAGCTCCTGCGTCATTTTGCTCAGTTCCATTTTCAGCTCCTTACTGCCCTGTCGCAGGGTTTGTTTCGTTATCTCAATCTCATCCATTATTTTCTGAAACATAATTACTTCTAGATTCTCAGCCACTTTCTTGATTGCCATTTTTAAAACCACGAAAACAAAACAAAACAAAAATAAAGAAGAACCACTTCTTATTTCAGCAACAATTGGGTTAATATTCCAGGCTTGATGACATCACAGTATAAACAGAGCAGCCTGCCTTATCTCTCTATGTTCAAAAATACAAAACAAATTTAGTTCCCAGCATCAAAACAGTTAGTGGCGTCGTGAAGAAGCAGATTCGTCAAAATAAAATAGACCAAAAAGAGAATAGTCCCAGACAATATAATGTTCCTCGGAATAGAAATCCCTCTTCTGTTTATATCTTTAGAATGCACTTCCAGGACAGCTTTTTGCAATAGAAACAGAGATAAGCTGTTAATTTCGTGAATAACAGAGAAGAGTTATAGCTCATCCAGAAGTTCTTTAAAGCTGATTTATTTGACAAATCTCTTTTTGCTGCAACAATTTAAACCAAGTAAAAAAAAATAATAGAAAGAAGGGTGCTTGCCTGTTAGTCCGTTTTCTCTTTGAAGAAAAGATAAACGTATTGCATTAATCAGATAGAGCTTGTTCGGAAGTCCGTCCGGCATTGCTGGCTGGACCTTTTCTCATAAATTAATGAAATCCAGTCCTCCCAACAAAAACAGGCTTTTGAGGTTGATCTCTACGTTTCTCCCTGCCCGGGAGAAATTTCATCAGTCAAAAAAAAAATGTTCTGACTGATTTATATCTGGATAAGCTTCTTCTGAGGCGGGAGCCCGTCTCAAAAGCGGGCACAAGCGAAGTCACCCTTCCTGGAAGTCGCTAGAACTTCCTTCTCAAATATTTCTATCCATAAGGTTATACCCAGTATTTCTTTCAAGCTTTCCTAAAATTCAGGGTACCCAACTAACTTAGCTTTCCCTTTTCTCAGTATCATAATAATAATAATAATAATAAATTTAATTTATGTGTCGCCTATCTGGCCAATGGCCACTCTAGGCGACGTACAAGTAAGCAATTAAAACACAATACAAAAATACAATAATACAATATAAACAATGCAGCAGCGAGAACAATACTAATACAGGGTACGAGGCATTCCAATCATAGCAATTAACTAAAGGCTAAAACTTTTTGAGTTATGTTGAGGAAGTGGTATCTCATCTTTTGACTATATATCAAAGGCACCTTTGCAAGAAGTGGGATTTACTTCCTTGTCTGTTTATGTTATTTTATGTTATAAAGGGCTCATAAGTTTCATTTCCTCATTGTGCTATTGGCACTGGGAGCCATTTTGAGAATATGGCTGTGGAGCTGTGGTGAATGAATGGAGACTCTTTCCTCTCTGTGTGCAGCAAGGCCAAGCTTCAGGGAATGCAGGTCGTGTGGATAGTGACCAAGTGGAGACATTCTGTGGTGACAGCCTGAAAGACAAACTTATGAGGACGATGCTTTTTTTTAGGCTGCAGTCAGATGGAACTTTTTATCATGTTCCCAAACTTTCCTTACCTGTTAATGTTTGCATTTTATGGGATCTTTCACATGATGTAAATGCTACTTCTGAAAATCTAGCAGATGTTTAGTGCTCATTTCCATGTTAGTTGTTTCCAGAAAAGATCTGTTTGCAACTCTGGAGGTTTGGAATATTGTGGGAGCCTTGCATTGTAAATTTCCCACAGTTTTCATGGATCATGCCCCCCTCATGTAACAAAAATTGGGGGTGGTATTTGGCATACTGCACAGAAATGCACATATGCAGAAAGGGTGGGGGAGTGGTGACATGTCCAATTACATTTGTTGTGTCATACCACGCCTCCATTGTCCTGTGAGGCATGACCTGCAAATACTTCAATTAGCCAAATGAGCCAAATCTGCCTATTGAAAACAACACCCCCTAACCCGATTCCCTCCCAGTCCTATAGTGTGGAGCAGGCAAAAAACCTGCCCGCCAACGAGGGTGGGCAGGATAAAAATTCCTACTCGGCCCTGAAGTGACCCCATAGGCACACCATAAAAGAGGGAGGGCGGGGTGGGCGTCGAGCAGCAGAAGAGGAAGGTGGAAGGGGCGGCTGGACTCAAATAGTCCTATAGACCCCGCCCCTTACACTACACATCGCGCTGACGTCACGGGCGCGACGCGCGACGTTGCCCCATTATCAGATGGGAGCAGCGTCTTCACCCCCACCTGCAATCATGCCCCGCTCGTCAGCTGCGCTGCGAGCGGAGCTTCGTTTGCAGTTGAGGGGTGAAATAAAACACAAAGACGTCAGCTTGGGTTGAACAAGGGCCACTTTATTTAAATTATAGAACAAAACCCAATTTAAAGTGACCTACAGAGGGAAAGCTAGGTGCGGGAACTGTCTATAAGCAAGTAGCTTGCCATACAGCTCTCGGGCGACCAGCCCCTGCTGGGGCAAGGGCAAGCCCATCTGCTTACCCTTTACCCCAGCCACACCCTGCAGGTGAGTAGGGGGGCCTTCCCACATCATCCCCACCCAGGGCCGTATAACCCCTGGGTAGATGAGGATAAGTTGGCCCCAGAAGCAGCCCATATCCTGCCCTCGAGCCGTAAAGCCCTGAGAGACAGGCCTCTGGAACCGCCAATCACCTCCAAAGGTGCCTAAGGGGGCCACCTAGCTGTCCTTACCTATTTCCCTTCCCGCACCTTCCCGCCACAAAAGGGGGACAAATCTCTATTTAGTCCCCCTTTACCCCACTGCCGAGAAACATCTCTCGCAGACACCCCTGCAGGTCGCCCAAAATAAGTCGTTACCTGCATGAGACAGGTGAACGCCATCGGCCCTGTACGGTTCACCCTTCCAGTGCTGAATGCGGGGATGCGGAATGGCCAACCTCCCCTGCCCAAGAAGAGCCCACCGAATTTGCCGGTTGACCTTCTTCCATGCATGATCAATTCAAGCTGGATCCCATATGCCGCGCCATGTCTGACCACATCAGACGCACCAAAGGCCAACGCTGCCTTATCACTTGCATGTCCTTACATGCCTGTACGCTGAGGGCCTTGCCCTGCTTCACGCCGCGGTCATTACCACCGAGGTGGATGACCATTGCCTGCAGAAATATCTGCACCACACCTTGCTGGAACAGAGCGGGTAGGAGCCACTCCCCGTGCATTCCTTGCTGGTCCAGCCACTGCACAACAGCCCCTCTACTGAGGCCCAACTGCGAGCCCATGCTCAAATTCGCTGCCCTCCAGGGTGCCCGGAAGACCATGCTGTGGCCGCATATTAGGATGTGCATCTGCTCTATCCCTGTCCAGCAACCTGTCAAAACAATGAAGATTGTGAGGCCGCTACATTCCCTTGCCCTCTAAAAGTGGGGAATATAGCCCTTGTACGCATCAGAGGACCAAAGTCCCACGCCCTGTACCAGTGCCTGTGGGAAACTAAAACCTGCTGCCGTAAAAGCAGCCCCAATTCGAGATGAATAGGTTCCAACTGTAAGGTGTCGTACCCCAGCCCCTACAATGCTCGTTTGTGAGGCTGCCGCATCCCCCTGCCCTCTAAAAGGGGGGAATATAGCCATTATATGCATCAGAGGCCCAAAGTCCCACGTCCTGTACCAGTGCCGGGAGGAAACCAAAAACCTGCTGACATAGAAGCAGCTCCCATTTTAATTGAATAGGTTCCAGACTGGAAGGGGTCATACCCCAGCCCCTGCAATGCTTGTTTTTGTTAATGCCAAAACTGGTATTGTTGACCCAGACAGGCATATATGGCCTATAGCTAAGGGGTCCAGATTAGCCTGGGTGAATAAATATCCTTCGGCAGAGGTTGGGCGCTGAGGCAAGGTCAACCGTACGTGCCTTCCCTTACACCTCTGGTCCGTTCTAGACCTTCCACGTTGAGCAAGCATAACCCCCCCTCCCTGGAAACATCAAAACTGAAGGGCATGTCGAGAGAGGTCTCACGTAGAGCCAGCCACCACCTCTTTTCTCCTGAAAGCCTCAAAACAGTGTATGAGCCACTGCCTGGAATAGCTTGGGTCTTCACTGAAGGAACAGACTGGTCCACTACACCCATAAAATGTCCAACGAGAAGGGTCGATGGGGATAGGGAAAAAACCGCCAGCCTGGCTAAGAAAGCTTACCTCTAAGTGTTTCCACTGCCATGCCCCTTCTCCTGCCATGCTGTCTATCAGGAATATCAGCAGGTGAGTCACCGGAAAGGCCACTCTGGCATATAGCCCTTGCCGGCCCAGAATTCCTGAATACCTGTTTCTGGAAGCTGGCGAGCATGCTGGGGGCAATGTAACCCATTGAATCCAAGGGAATTCCAGCGCGCAGCTCACGGGATTAGCCCCCCTTCACACTACCCCTGCTGCCCTATACTGCATTCTGATAGCTGGTGATCATGCTAGGGCAATAGATAGGCTTATGGCCTTCTCTGACTCCCTGCATAAACTTCTCCCAGAACAATGGGACAGGCAAGGGCCATGAATTCTAGTGTTCCTAATTATAAGAGAGTTATGAGACCCGACCCCAGGCCATGAGCTCTTCTGTCCAAAAGTCGCCTTCCAACCCCGGAAAAGAGTTAATGAAAGGTAACACCATCTACCTGTGTGAGTTTTTGCAAGACCTGCTCCCTGCATTTCTGGCTGATTTCCACCTGGCCTGGAAGGGTGGGGCCCTGTCTCTCTCTCTCCAGCTACAAAAGCAGCAACTGCTGAAGGGGCCAGAGACCGTGTGTGTGTATGTGTGCGTGAATCTGCTGCTCGGGATGTCTATAGACTACTGGGGTTTTGTTTTGTATTATATGTTATATTTTACTCTATGTTATATTTTAGTCTATGTACGCCGCCTAGAGTGGCCGTTAATTCGGCCAGATAGGCGGCCTAGAAATAAAATTTTATTATTATTATAACATTCATAGTTAAAACCCCTTCCCGAATCCAGGCTTGCAACCGGAGGAAAGGGAACCACACGGCCAGGTCGGTGCATAAAGCAGCCATAACCCTGAATTCGTAGTATGGGTGTTCAAGCCCCATCATAGCATAATAACCCCATTAAAAGACCCCTAACATCAAGAGGGCCAAAGGAAACACTTCATGGTCCCAATCCAGGATCTCATCTGGGACGGTTCAAGCTTGCCCCTGTGCAGCTTTCAGCCCTGGGCAAGAGTCAATCTTGTTACAGAAACGTGAACACCGGGGCAGGATCCTTCATGCTATAAGCTGAAACCTCAGGTGCTAACATGCCTCCCACAAGCTGCCATACCTATGAACATCCACTCAGACAGATAGTGTCCCACTGCTTAGGAGCCCACTTGTCTCCTGACTGCCCCCTCACGGAAGGCTCTGAAGCACTCCATGCGAGAATTATAGCATTCCGTAGGTAATGTTCTGCCACTACAAATGCATAAGGCATATGCGTGCACTATGATGATGGAGTGCAGCTCACTGATCCTAGACTAACTAGTGTGGACCCCTCACTGCCTGCCCCTTTGAATAAGACTGGCGTGACCAAGTGTACTTCTGTACATTCTGACCACAGCCGTTATTGCCATGACTAAACGGGGTGAAGATTGTAGGCCATGAGGGCCAGCCGTGAGTTGGAGGCCATGAAGGCCAGCCAGGAGTTGGGGTATGAGACTGGGAAACAAAAGGCAAACACCATAACATAACAAACCTCCCCTTAAACCGGGTAGCCTGCTAACCAAGTTCATAGTACCCGGAGTCTAACTGGGGAAGGGACACCTGTCCCTAAGCAGCTGGTGGCTCCTTCTTACCCTTTTGAAGGCCTCTTGCCTCCTATCTCCCTGTTGCACATATCCGTTGAACATGACCCAGCAGTGTGATGCTGCAGCAAAAAGGGCAAACGCGGTTTTGGGCTGCATAAACAGAGCCATAGTTTCCAGGTCGAGGGAAGTAATAGTCCCACTATATTCTGCATTAGTCAGGCCTCATCTGGAATACTGCGCTCAGCTCTGGGCACCTCACTTTAAGAAAGATATAGACAAGTTAGAGCGGGCTCAGAAGAGGGCAACGAGGATGATAGCCGGTATGGAGAACAAGTCTTATGAGGAAAGGTTGAAGGAACTTGGCATGTTCAGTCTGGTGAAGAGAAGGCTGAGGGGTGACATGATTGCACTCTTTAAGTACCCGAAGGGCTGTCACACAGAGGAGGGTACAGATTTGTTCTCTGCTGCCCCAGAGGGTAGGGCTATGTCTAATGGTTTTAAGTTGCAGGAGCGTAGATTCAGATTGGACAGTAGAAGGAACTTCATGACAGTAAAGGCAGTTCGGCAATGGAACCGACTGCCTAGGGTGGTGGCGGGATCCCCTTCGCTGGATGTCTTCAAGCAGAGGCTGGACAGCCATCTGCGGGAGATGCTCCAGCTGTGGATTTCCTGCTGTGAGCAGGGGGTTGGACTCGATGGCCTATAAGGCCCCTTCCCACTCTATGATTCTATGGTGCTAGCATCAACCCTTTTTTTCCAGGGATTGGCACTGTAAGGCAGCTGCTAAGATCTCACTGCCTCAGGTAAACTCACAGACACTACTTGGGAGCAGCAGCTCCTTGGAGTTACAAGCCCCATTGTGTGGGTGGGTGGTTGTCTGCTATGCCTCCCCCCCACTTTGTGCCATGCACAGCAACACCTCCTTCTCAGAAGTCCGGTGGCACAGGGCAATTGCTGCTCTCGCGCCTCAGAAAGTGAGTAGTGTTGCAAGGAGCAGTTGCCACTGCCTCCAGTGCCACGCCTGCCCTCTTGCTCTAGGCCTGGCTGTGTAACAGCAAGGATGAGGAGCACTGAACTGCCACGGGAGACAATGCAAATGAGGAAGAGGAGGTGGTAACTGCTCTTGCCTCTGCCCCCCCCCAGTTGGCATGGCAAAGAGAACTTGGAACAAAGGGGCATCTAGAGAGAAAGGAGGCAGGGGAAAAGAGTATAACCCCAGACAGCACATGCTGCGGACTAGGCCCTATGCTGCTGCCAGAGATCAGCCTCTTCCTGTTCACTTGTTTTCCCTTGTACGTTTTGTCTCAGGTTCTACAAATGCTAGAAACGTACTATTTTTATTTTTATTTTTTAAATGAAAGCTGGGAGCATTATTCACCCAGGAAGGAACAAGTGCCCCCTTGGCCTCTCCGTTGGGGACGCCCATGGCTCACGACCTGCTTGTGAGCTTCCCATACTGGGCATTTGGTTGGCCATTTTGAGAACAGAGCCCTGGAGTAGGTAGGCCTCTGGCCTGATCCAGCAGGGCTCCTGTTATACCCACTCTGTCGCCCTGGATGGTGCCTCTGCCACTCTCTACTTATGGCCGCCCACGGTGGCCCCTCCCCGCTCCTTGCCCCCACCGCCGCTGGGGGTGGGCATCTCCCCCCCCGCTTTGGGGGCCTTTCCTTTCCCTTTTGGCCCCCCTTGTCCTTTCTTGGGTGGCATATCTAGCTGATTTGGGTCTCCCTGGCCCAACCCTGTCTAGAGAGGGAGATTGGGGCCCCGCTTACAAAATGACGTGATTTCAAAACGTTGTGAAGGGGCCTGCCTGCTTATTCTATACCCCCTCCCAGCACCCAATTATCCAGGGGGGGAGCCTAATTGGCCTGCACGCGGCAAGGATTGATGGTTGGGGTCGTGCACCACCTACCCCCGTGTTAATTAAAATTAAAATTTAAATTTAAAAATTGCCCGCCAAAGGCCGTCTCGCCTGTGGTCCTCGCCGCTGCTGGCTCCGATCCTGCGCTGCCGCCTCGTAGTGACTGCACTGCCGCTGCCGCCGCAGGGCCTCCCAACGCCAGGAGCCTTGCCACGTAGGCCTTGGTGCCAGCCACCAAGCCTCGCTATGCGCCACCTCGCCGCCGCTGCCTCCCTGTCTCCCGATGAGGCTGGGGGGGGGGGCTCGCCGCCACACAGTCAGCCTGGCCTCAGAAAGCCTCCGGAGGCCCACGTGCGTCGAGCAGCAGAAGAGGAAGGTGGAAGGGGCGGCTGGACTCAAATAGTCCTATAGACCCCGCCCCTTACACTGCACGTCGCGCTGACGTCACGGGAGCGATGCGCAACGTTGCCCCATTAACAGATGGGGGCAGCGTCTTCACCCCCACCTGCAATCATGCCCCGCTCGTCAGCTGCGCGGCGAGAGGAGCTTCGTTTGTTGTGTCATACCACGCCCACTTGTGTGAATGAAATTTAGCATGACATGGCACTATATCAATAAAAAAGCTACAGTTCCATAACACAACAGGTACTGCAGTTTAAAAGGAAAATTAGAATTCAGGACAGAAGTGCTAGCATTATAACCAATAAAACTAATGCAATAAATCCTACATCTGAATGCACCCTTAGTATTTTGTGTTACTTGTGTCCATTATGTCATTTATACAAAATCCTTATACATATGATTAAGATAGAATATTGTGATCGATGTTTGAGAGTTCTTTGTTATTTGCCTCTGCATCTCCTTTGCTGTGAGTCCCTCCTGAAACTCTGAATAAAGTATTTTGAATACATATAAAAGTATAGTAAATATCTTATAAACAGTTACACATGTATTCTTATAAACAGTTACATAAGTGCAAATCTAAGCATGACATACTCCCTCTGCAAGCATATAAAACTGAAACCATATTGGGGGCATGGGATCATGTGTACTACTCCTGCCCACCTCCACCCCTGGCCTTGCCACATTCAGCAGCAAGGTCTGAAGAGGGCTTATAAGCATAGAACACACTTACAAGCACTCAGGGTTCCTGATTCTGAGGATGCTTGTAAGCATGTTCAGGTGAATATTCTTAGAAAGTTCTTCAGACTTTACTGCTGAATGTGGCAAGGTTCAGGATGGGGAGAGCAAAGTTGGTGCGCATGTTGATCCTGTACCTCACACATGTTTTTAGTTTTAGAATGCTTAAAGAAGACTTAAGTCTGGATTCAACTTTAAATGTGGTTTGTGTTATGTTGGCTACTATGGGTTTCTTTTGCATAATGGCTTGTAAAGGAAACTAGCAAAACTCTTTCTTCAGATTAGAAATCAATCACAGAGTTGCTGATTGAGAATCCAGCTTTAAGGTCAGATGAGATTTCCATTACTTTTGGAAATGTCCTTCTCTTGTTACTGTTATGTCTGTTCTGAATATGAAAGCAATGTTTTATTCTATCGTTGTCATAGCAGTCATTGCTCATGTAACAGAACCTCTCAAGATAGCAGAAGAAGCTTGGGCTTTTACTCTTGGTAGGATCGCTACATATGTTTCTCTTCTGATGTTTTTTGAGTTGGTGCGTTGTGTACACATTAACAATTTACCACTCATTTACTAATGCACATATCCTAGCTATATAAGAATCACATCTGAGCAATAATACCTTGGTGTTAAATTACTGCTGTATGATCAAGGCAACCTAATAAAAAGTAGAAAAGAAAAAATATGGAAGTACTGGCAATTAATTCTGTGCTCCTGAATTGAAAAGTGCCCTCTTTTTTTTTAAAGAGCCTGTCTACTGGAGTCACTATTTTGTACAAAGTAAAAAAACACGGTTCATGTGGCAAGCCTGAAATCTGTTGACCATTGCCCAAACATTGTTGTTTACCTATCCTTTACCATATGGTGTCAACATGGGTCACAACAATTTAAAACACAACATTAAAAACAGTTTTTTTTAAAATGACAAGAACGTGATTGGAATGGGTCCTAACTTCAAGTGTCAAAGGCCAGGGTAAAGAGATGCATTTTCAGTATATGATGAAAACTGTATAATGAAGGTGCCAGATTCTCTTCTGTGGGGAGGGAATTCCATAACTCTCCTGAGCCACTCCCAAAACGTCTGAGGGTGGTGGAACTACCAAGAGGCCCCCTCTGCTGATCTTAACAATTGAGAGGGTCTATAGGGAAATACGCGGTCTTTCAGCTATTTGGGGCCTAAGTTGTTTAGGGCTTTAAACACTAATGTGAGCACCTTGAATTGGGTCTGGAAATGAACTGACAACCAATGCGGTAACAATAAATGATTACAGTATATATATATGATTATACAGTATATAATTGAAGTGGAATACCTTACTGCTGATTAAAAATAATAAGAGTGAAAAGTATAACCTTGATTTAATTGTAAGGCTGCATTCACACTGAAATTTATTCTGTTTCTTTGATGATTCCTTACCTCATAATTTCCACATTTTATTTGATCTTTTGCACAACATAAAAGCCAGTTCTGGAAATCTAGTGGAAAATAGTGGAAGTTTAGCACTCATTTCCATGATAATTGATTCCAGAAATAATTTGTTTGCAAACTGTCAAACCCAGAAAATCACAGGAGTTTTGCATTAGGCGTAGCTACCCATGTGACAGGCTGCGATGCAGTATCCTGGCATGCAATGTGTTCCCATCCCTTAGGCTTGCATCAATTCACCTGACGAAAATTGTGCCAGTATTTTGGCATACAGGAAACTGCACTGTCCTTAATACAACAGGTACTGCAGTGTGAAAGGAATGTTAGAAATTGAGACAAAAGTGCTACCATTAAACTAACTCAATAAACTGTATGCCTGAATGTAGCCTAAGACTCATTTTTGCCTAGTGAACCTTTCTTTATTGTAAATTAGCATGTAAATTAGATTATCAGCTTTTAAATTGGGTTCTGGTGTCATAAACATGGCCAGTGATATGAAAAACTGAAAAAAAGGTTAAAGCTTAGTCAGTGTCCTTAGGTTTACATGTTGAGTTTTGCTAAGAAAAGGCGAGTCATCTTTCTGCTGAATGCAGATGACATCCTTGTCCTAACAGTGAACCAATGAGAACTATGGGAGAAGCAATTCCCTCCCCCTATCTTCAGCCTAAAAAGTCATAAAGATGATTTCACAAAATGAGCTTTTTTGCAGAACATTTGCATTAATTCAAGCTCTAAGCTGTTTAACAGACTGTTTTGCTTTTAAGGTGCCAAATTCATTTTTAGCTGACATGCAGGGTTTTATGATGTGATTGATCACATCTGCCAATTGTCAAGGTCCAAGGGATGTTCCAAGTTGGCAGTCCCCAAAGAACATGAATAGATCAGTCTCAGCAGAAGGAGAGGATCAGGCAATTGGAAGACACAGAATCTGTTCATTTAATGGGCTTTAAAAAAAATCTTGAACAGAAAAAATGTTTGTTATGTGAAAACAGAACCAAGAGTGGCTTTGTGGGTTGATTATACTTCCTTTCTTTTAGTATTTGGGTTTTTATTTAATTTTCTAAGAAAAATATATAATTGTGATAAAATAAATACAAAATCAAGTGCTTGGGTTTATTTCCATCAATAGCACGAATCAGTATAAGGAATATATTCCAAGTTTAAATATAAGAAATGTTGCACACTTAAGGCACAAGCCAATCCTATTGTGGGTACAGAACTTAGGCTTCCTCTGAAGTCTCACTTGACCCTTGATTCCCCTGTTCCCTTTTGGCATCTGTGCAAAGCCCAGGATTGGCCAAAGACATTTTGCTTCTTGAGGTGAAAGACAAGTAGGCACTCCACCCCTCCTTTCTATATACAGATGTCAAGTAGAATGGTAGATGAATTTTACTTCAGCATTGATGATGGGACTGTGCCCTCCACCATACGTGAGGGCAGCAGGCTACCTTAGGGGACTCATACAACTCTGCCCTCCACCATCTTAATGCCGTTCCCTGCCCCACCACTAGGGATGATCAAACTGTCAATTTTGATTTCTCACTGTTTCTCATTTTTCCAGTCTTAAGTTCACTTCTCTACATTCTCACATCAGTTTGTGATTTTTTTAAAAAAAAAGTTGTCATGAAAGTTTGTCAGCATTTTAGTGTGAATTTCTCCTGATACACACATTTTGTATGCAATTTCCCCTAATACAATGTAATTTGGAATGCTATTTTCACTAATACATGCATTTTTATGTATACTTAACCTAGTATATGTATTTTTGTACAAGTTACTTGGTTGGAAAATTGCATGGTAAAATTCAGAGAAGGGTGAATGCTGAAGAATGACAGTGTTTCAATTCCCATCTTGTTTCAGGAAGTCTGAATGCGGTGGATTAGCCCTTAAATGTGAACTGATTCAAATTTCTCCCCCATCCCTACCCACAGTTTTTGAGTACCCCTCTGCAGTTTTTGCTGCCTAAGGTAGCTCCCTCACTCTGCCTAATGGCAGGGCTGTCCCTGGCAAAGCCTCATGCACAGGCAACACTCCAATTTTCTGCCCATTAGAAGCAAGCTCTCAAGTCAACAAGGGAATGGGCATCCTCCACAAAGGAGCATCTTATGAGTTGTCATGCTTGAAAACGGTTGTCAGTTAAAACTATGGGCAACACCTTCAGGGTGCACATAGATTTCTGTATGAAGAATCAAGGCCTCAGGATTGAAGATAAGGTGCTTGCAAGTTCTCCTCAAATACTGTAAATCTCCCTCATGTTTATAATAAAGTTCATTGCAGTGAGGATTTTGGCTCTTGCCAACAATGAAAAATTCTTTCCATTGAAATGTGGCTTGTTATCTCTTGAAGCTTGCTTGTATATACCTCCTCTACATCAGTAGCACTAAATAGCTTTAGCATAGTACTTGTTTTATACATATGCCTCACTGCTGCTGGCTCTTTATTGAACTCAAAAACTAGAGAACATCCTCTGGAACTCAAAATCTAGAGAACATCCCTTAACCATAATTTGCAAACTTAGGACAGAAAGCCATTTGGAAATGGCTTCAAAACCCATATGCTTGAAGTGTCCAGATGAATGTAATTGGAGAATGCAGCACACAGGCACGTCATGCAAAGGCAAAGTCAGGCCAGACAAGTATATTCAGAGTCCAACTAAAGCTCAAAGAAACAGGCTTGCAAGAGCTAAAGACACATGTGCTTTGGCCTGGGAAGCAGACAAGCAGTTCAAAGGAGTAGGAGACCTAAATAATGAATACAGGTATGAGGTCTCCATAAGTCAGTCAAAGACAAATATTTCCCATATACATTCTCAATGAAAAATGCTTCTTGCTGTGTGATCATATTCAAAGTGAAGTCCAAAATGAAACCTCTTCCCACAAGAATCAGTTGTATCCAGGAACAAGTGAACAGATGTTGTGTGCGCCATACAGTTCATAAATGCTCATTGCCTTTTCCCCTCCCTCACAGGCTAGTGAGGTAGATTTAAATGCTGGGGTGTAATAGTATTATTGCAAGTATCCCTTACAGATAGTCACTCCAATCAAGCAATTACATATGTGTGGGGGCTCTGGGTATTCACAGTTATCTTAAGCCATGCTTCTTTATTATTTTCAGAACCTGAGCCAATTATCTGTAAAGGCTATGCCATGATCCACAAGGATGCCTAGCAAAGCGGATAGGTGAAGATCCAAGCAAGGAGCGGTTCCTGGTTCCCCATGCAGGCCAGTGAGGTAAGGCAAGGCAAACGTCAGCACCTTCGAGGGAAATGAAGGTGTGGGTTCAGAGCACAGATAGTGCTCCTGCAGTTAAGATCAAATATCCAAGTTGTTTTGACAAAGGCCAGGTATAACTGAGGTAGTAGGGCTAGGCATTGACTGGAGGCATCATTGCAATTGCTGCCTCCTGGCCAGTTAAAGGGCTGGTGACCCCTCTACAGCTATTGGCTCCTTTGGGATTTCTAGCTGAGGGAATATCTCCTTAGGATTCTCTGGAGTTCCCAAGGAGTGTGGATTAGTCATCAAAGTCTGGCAGTAGATGTGTATCCTTGAGTGTTAGACATGGGAAGGTGAGCTCTGGTGCCCATGGACCCACATAGGATGCACCAGGGCATGGATCTATTTCCTCCTCAGAGTTGCAGCTGCCAGAAGACTCTGGGTAGAAGCACACTCATAGAAACACACTCACTGTTCTGCCGGACACAGTGCATCTCTAGCTCTTTCTTTTGAAAGGCACATGATGTTTTTACTGTAAAACCTGGAGGAAGCAGCTCAAGTGCATTTAAAAAAAAATCCATTTCAAAGAGATTTCGCAACTGAGCCACAAATCAACCCTTTCCACCTCCAGGTGTGGCTAATGAAAACACTTTGATCTGGCAATTAGTATCTTTTCAGCCTCTGTCTCTAAGGAATTGTGGTCTGGTGCTATGACAGGCTGATTCTGCATTACATTCCTAACTAGGGAAGGATATGCATTTGAATTAAAATGGAAATGAAGGTGAGTAGAAGCTAAAGGTGTCTTGTGCAAACAGAAAGACACTTCTGCTTGCACAAAGCAGCCCCACTGGATTCTTCTGATTGCTCTGTCCCATTGTAGCATCTTATTACTTATCGCACACCTTTCCAGAGAGTCCCTCAAGTCTTTTACATAGTTTTTTGGGGAGGGGTGGAACAAGTGGCTTTAGTGGGGGAGAGAAGACAGATCAGTCCTATAGTTCAAATTCATTTTATATTGTTAATTGTTCTCTCTCTCTCTCTCTCTCTCTGAATTATTATCTCAGGAAATGTGCTTAGAAAAGTCAATTCAGCACCTGAAGGTCCAGAAGTGATTTCGAACTGACTTCAAATCTATGTGGGAATGCAAGAAGACAGAAATTCATTTGAACACTTAGCTATTGGCTCACCCACAAATGAAGATCATCTAGGTAATTTGTTTAGCATTATTTTGACGGAAATAGGAGGTCATATTGAACAGAGCCATTAGCTGTAGGAAAAAGCTGTTATCTGTGTTCAAGTCATGTACAACACCATTCAACAAGTCCATACAAAATGGAAAATTGAGCTTTTTAAATGAATCACAAAGCTAATAGAGAGACGGTGCTTTCTGCTGGGCTTAACCCCCTGGGGAGGGAAAGGAACAACTTTAGAGCCCCATCCCTTTTACACAATAATGTTCTAAGAAAATCATTCTTTTGATGCCTTGATTTGAAACTCATGCTTCTCATTATCACAAGCTGCAGGGCACCTGAAGATCTGTCACTGAAAAAAGATCTGCTGAAACCGGAAGAACCGTGTGAATCCACCACATGGCTGTGTATGCAGGCCAAAAGTAAATGAGTGAGAGAAGCACATGATTGATATTATGTGTCTGTTCATGATTGTGGGGCCACATGGCTTAAAAACAGAGCTGCACTGTGCTCATCTTCAGGACGCCGGGAATCTTAAAAGATTGTCCAATGTTATAGGATTTTATCTTTCCATTTTAATTTTTTTAACTTACTCATTTATACTCAAAATAAGATGAGAGAACTTTGCACAGCTCTCTTGCATTCAGGTCTTTACCACATCACTGGGGGTGTAAAGAATCTTAGGGAACCTTGTCTAGCATTCAAGTTCCCTGGATCACAAGTTCAATATCTTGCATATCCCTGGAAGAGTTACCAGAGGATTGTTTTTATTGGCATCCATCGTGTTTAGTCTGACAGTCATGATACTGGCTTGAGTTGGAAGTAGATGGTTATAGGTGTGTATGGAGGAAAGTAAGAATAAGATTAAGATGACAGGGCTGGTGGTTACTTCAGCTCCCAAAATTAACCTGTCTATTCCAAATATGTCTATTGACCAGGTAACTTGCATGAGATGCAACTGTATTTGTTTCTTATAAATAGTGGATAACGGATTATAAGCCAACAATGAGGTACTGTAGCTTAAAGTTGAAATGACATTTAAGATTGTGTTAACAAAAGCATTGTTATATACCATGTCTCTGATCCAGCTGAAGGTTATTGTGGCATAGTAAGCTATACACATGATAGTAAACTTTTGGGTATAGTCTGCAGTGCCACAAATGAAGATTTCCCCCTTTCCTTGGTGGCAATAACATTCTGCTTTAATCTTTAGGCATAACACTAAAGAGATATGGAGGACTTACAAATACATGCTATTTACAGTACTCAGCTGAGATAACAGATATATTTGGTAAAGGGCTGCTGATGAATCAGTGGTCTACCTTGGTTTAAGCCAGCTCCCATGATTATCCTATATATGAAAACACTGTGTTTATAAGTCTTCGAAGAACAGAAGAGCCTTTCAGAACAGCTATGTAGCATAAATCATAATGCTCACAACTTTCCTTTGCCAAATTTGTTTTGGGTACTGCATTGTCATCCCTTTCTGATTGTAAGTCAATCAATTAATTTAGCCCAGCATGCCTGCCAACTGGGGCCACTGAAACAAGAAGCATGTTGCTTAGCTAATGAGGGTTTTATTTTATGAGATTCTGCAGCTTGCTTCGTTCTTCACCAGCTCTAATTGCCTTTGATTTTTCTTTAATGCTAATCACTGGCATAATTACTATACTCCCCCCCTAATTTACACTCCTTTGATCTCATGTAAGATCAGTCTGAAATCCCAAGAGGACTTTACTGGTTCATTTAAAAATGTCTGAAATTAAGAGTAGCTTTAAACCAATATAATAATCAAATCACAATACAATATTCCTTTGTGTTTCTTGTGTTATATTATTCCAAAAGATATCTTTAAGATTTGTAAGACCACTTATAATGCTCTTTAAAGTGGTACAGAGAACCAGGTTTGCTTTCTTCTGAATTTTAGGTTTATCTCCTTATTTCTGACTTGTTTAAGTGTCAACATACATGTGTTTCTGTCATTATACAGTGCAAATCAGGGTGCACTGAATTCACCCTTAGGGAAAGGATAGTTCATCAAGATTTGATAGAGAAAGGGAAAATATGATTTCATTAAATCAAAACCAAGAAAACAGAGTAGGGGCTTGGGGTACTCATGATCTTGAGCTTAAACAATCGGCTTTTGCAGCAGTGCCTGTCCCTTTCTATATTGCAGGACTGATGGTGATCCACTGGAAAACATAAGAATGCAAAGGATGAGATGGGGGCTTTGATCAGGATGAAGCAGGAGCTTTAATGGTGGCACAGACAACATGAATGTCAACCCAGTGAACACAGAAACAGTGTGGCTGTGGCTGAATCAATCTAGTCCAAAACTCCAGTGATGTTTTCCATTTTATTTACAAATACAAAAGCAAGCACAATGGAAGCAAGCAGACGCATATAAAGAGGGAGCAAAACCACGGTTACTGCATCTGATTTCCCAAAGAAAGCCTCTGTACATTACTTTCAGCCAAACTATATCTTTCCATCTCTCTCCCTGTTTTCACTAGATATAGGGTGTCACCTTACAGCACTGGAAAAGTGACACCACCTCTACCACTCACTTTGGAGGCTGGGAGAGAACTTTCTGTCGTTTGTTTACTGCTATGGATACACTAGGTTGTGAGTTTCAACATACATTTAATGCTTAGAATTTCAGCTTTTAATTTTGTTATTTCAGGAGTTGGAAAATCCTATCTAGGGAGGTGGTGGGCCACCTAGGGAGGTGTTGTGCTCTCCAATGCTGGAGGCATTCAAGAAGCTGCTGGACAGGCACCAGTTGGGTATGCTTTAATTTGGAGTCCTGCATTGAGCAGGGGGTTGGACTTGATGGCCTTATTGGACCCTTCCAACTCTACAATTCTATGATTCTATGAAAAGGAGCACCTGATGAAATTCCTCCCTTAAAATACAGGAGAGGTTGTCCAACCCTGTTCTAGTCTGTCACTTTATAGCAGGGATGGGGAACTGGTGATGTTCCTCCAGATGTTGTTGGACTACAATCCCATCACCCCTGACCATGGGCCACATTGGCTGGGACCCATGGAAACTGGAGTCCAACAACACCTGGAGGGTTGCAGTTTCTCTACCCCTGCTTTATAGTTTAAAAGGATTTACCATACCAAATAAGCTGGCAGTTGTCCAGTTTGGATATGGCTGAATGATTGGAATATACTAATTGTTTTGAAGGAAGTGAAAGTTTTCACATTTATTCTTGCCTGATGCTGCTAAAAGTAGAGAGTCTTTGTCAGAAGAAAGACGGCGTTCCAGAGTGACCATTGCAGTTCATGTTTTCATCCTAAGGACACTTACTCCGAAGTCCAAGTAAATAGTCTCAGTTGGTAGGCTTAAACACAGCTTTTGAAAAGGGATTAATCAAACAGTGAGCTGATCAATAGATGGATCAATGACAATGCCTTTATTCTGTCTGCATCTTATTCCCTCAAACCTTCCCTTGTATTACACCAAACCAATGTGAGCATGCTATGGATTCTAATGCACTCCCCCAACCTGGTGCTCTTGAGATGTTTTGGACTACCACGCCTATCAGCCCCAGCCAGCATGGCTAATTTATTTATTTATTTATTACATTTATACCCTGCCTTTCTTTTCATGAAACCCAAGGTGGCTTACATATGGTTCCCAGGCGGTCTCCCATTCAGGCACTGACCAGACCTGGCCCTGCTTAGCTTCAACAGGGAGCTGGTCTTATGTGCCTTCAGACCACATCCTGGGACCTAATAGTCAAAGATGCTGGGAACCTTAATCCAATATATTTGGAGGGCACCAGGCTGTGGAAGGCTAGAGTAGTCATTAACTGAAAGGCTTTGATCATAGGTCTTATTGTTAAACAAATCAGTTAACATTGGTTAATGTATCCCCATATTAATTTTAACTCCAAGGCTTTGCCGATTGTTCTTAAGACCAATATACATCAATCTGTGGGCAACAGCACTTCAGAACATTGAGTCCCAGCCTAAGTCTTCAGATGAGTTCCCTTCTGTTTTCTGTTATTGAGCAAATGTTGATTTTTGGCCAGCAGTGTTATAGAAGAAATCTACACTGAGAGAGAGCAGTGTCTTGGCTAATCTGGCATTTTTTCTGGGCTACCAACCAACACATCAGATGTTCCAAAGATAAGGTAGAATAATTATCCAGCAGTCTGGTATGCTAGCAGGTTAAATGAGGCAAACAATCCCTTGTTGCTTCTGAAACCACAGAGATTAAAAGTGAATAAAGAGCAAAAGCACTGAGACCAGTCTCTTGAGAAGAATATGCAGCAATAGGGAGGAAACGATTACTAACTCTTAGAAATAAGGATTAAGCAGTATATAAATGTCTTAAATAAGTAAAACCGTGGAACAAAGAACAGAAGCGAGAACTCGCAAGCAACCCTGTTTCTTTGTTCGGAGGCTCTGTTCCTATTTTGTTTTTGGCAAAATGGCTGGTGGTGATTATGAAAAGCAGTTCATTGTGATATGTGATTAGACCAACCTCTTCTTTTGTTAATGAAAAGTATCGGCTAAAGAGAACTGCCCATGCTTGCCTCAAGTTATTCTAGGTTTCCCCCCTTTTTTCCTCGCTGGAATGCTTCTAGAGAGGTGTTTATTGTGAGGTTGGTGCTCCTCATGCATGCATGTCTTTTTTTTTTTTGTATCCACATGACATCATTAACATGAAAATGTGAGCCTGTATCCCCCCCTCCCCATAATATGTGGTCATTTTGAAAAGGTAAACTAAAGATGGCAGTTGTGCTAAAATCAAATTGTACCCATTTGTATACAACTACATTTCTTCAATTGAATGATTACATTTTCAGTGTAAATGTAGTATAATGCTCATACTTTGGTGAAGCTCTGACTCTTCCTCACCATATTCAAGTTTTGTTCTCAAATGCATGTTTTCTTTCATATATTGGTAAGAGACATGGACTTGGGAGATCAGGAGACAAATCCCATCTCATATATGACCACACACAGCAGTACAGAACTGCTAACCATCTCTCAGCTGCTGTCTTCTGTTCAGAAATTGTGAGTTTATAATACCATCTTCCATACATGGCAATCATGAGATTCTGTTCAAGATTAAAGAAGAACTCTATAGCGCATCTTTATACCTGAAGGTTAAAGAAGTTGGCTCTGTTTAGCCTGGAAAAGGGATGATTAAGTTTTAATATGATTTGTTGTTGTTGTTACATGTCTTCGTCGATGATGACTTACGGCGACCCTATGAATCAGCGAACTCCAATAGCATCTGTTATAAACCATTCTGGTTAATATGATACACAGCTTTAAATATTTGAAGGGCTGTCACATAGATGATGGAGCAAGTTTATTTTCTGTGGGACCAGAAGGTATGACCTGAACCTCTGGTTTGAAATGGCAAGAAAAAGGATTTAGACTAAATATTAGGAAACAGTTCCTGAAAAAATGATCTATTTGGCAGTGAAACAAACTGCTTTGGAAAGTGGTGGACCTTCTTTCTTCAGAGATCTGTAAGTAGAGATTGGATGGCCACCTAACAATGATGCTGTAGTAGTGAGTTTGGAGGTTGGATTAGATGGTCTTCAAGAAACCTTCCAGCTTTAAATACCATTTAAATTATTAACAGTAATAACATTATATTAAATCTGCATTCTGAAGTTTGCAAAAGGAAGTACTTGATTATCAAGACTGAAGTATGAATTTCATCTCTAACTGCATTTCAAGTCAAAATGGAAAATACTTCTCTGTAAACTCACATGAACTGTTTATAGAAGGTTTATAAAAGCCAGGGTGACCATGACAATCGGGACTGGTAAGAATTGTTGGCTGCAACATCTAGAGGGCACCACACTGGCTACCCCTGTAGTAAGAATAAAAGAAGAGCCCATCTGTATCAGACCAAAGGTTCATCGTCCAGCATCCTACTATCCATAGTGCCTAATCAGATGCCTTTGGAAAGGAAGGAAACAGTGTTTCTCTGCTGTTGTTCTCTGGCAACTGGTATTATACTGCCTCTGCACATGAAACTTTCTGCACATGAAACTTTCATACAGCTATGATAACTAATAGTTATTATTAATAAACTTTTGCTCCATGAATTTGTCCAACCCCTTCCAAAGCCATCTAATCTGATGGCCATCACCACATCGTGTGGCAATGAATTCTACAAATTAATGAAGTGTTGCATGAAGAAGCACTTTCCTGGATCTACTGGCTGGATCTAGAGTTGGATGATCCCAAATTCTAGTGTTTTGAGAGAGGAAGAGAAATTTCCCTGTGTCTGCTTTCTCTATCCCATGCATCATTTTATAGACCTATATCATGTTCCCCCTCTTCCCGCTACACTAAAAAGCCCCAAATGCTTTTCATCATCATCAGGAAGAGGCATGTGAACTGCTTCCCTAGAATTTTCAAATATATCTTAGCTGACTTTGAAACACTTCATTAACTTCAAAAGAGACAACTTTCGTGAAGTGGTTAATTTTTAAGTTGCGACAGGACTCTTAGGCTGCAGTCCTATGCACACTTACAGAGAGCAAGTCGCACTGAATTCCATGTGGCTTTCTTCTGAATAGACGTCTGTTAGCTGCTTTTGCTACAGCAGGCTAATAACCTCCCAGAGAGCTTTGGCTATGGGGCGGTATATATAAATAAATAACAGCTATCTATTTGGCAATAGCCAAAACAATGAAATCTTTCAGATTTGCAAATATGTTGGTATACATTTTGTGCAGGACAAATGTGAGTGAGTTAGAATTGATTGCATTTAGAAATTACTTCTCTAAATTCTTCTTTTCCGACAATCATGTCTTATTGCACATATGTGGCTAAAAGCACAGAGTGTAAAAAAGGGCAGCTGAGCTGTTTCTTTTCTTTTCCCCAAAGGAGCAGGATGGCTTTTCTTTTGGCATCAGAAGACAGTTTTCAAAAACCAAGAAAGATATAGAAATGGTGAGAAGTAATAACCAGATTTACAGTGTTTTTGAAAGAAGCTAAAAGTAAACAATTCAAGCCTTTTAATGTAGATATCTTCTCAAATGGCAGAAAGAAGTAGCCCTGTCATTATTTCACATTGTTCTTGGCTGCAGCTCATGCTTAGCAAGGAGACAGCTTAACAGTGAGGCTAGGTTCAGACAACATGGTAACCCCAAACTTGGCTTAGCTCAGTGCGGCACAGGAATAAAAAAGACCGGGAAGAAACAAAGTGGCTCTGAGCTCTTCTCTGGGAGAAGACATGTTTGGACAGTTCTGGTAAGCCATAGTTTGTCTTAGTGTGTTGTGCGAACCAGCTCACTGCAGAAATACAAAAATAACATATTATGACAGCATAAATTCAGGATAAAGTAATTAAGCAGTTTCATCTTCCTTCATTGCCAGTGAAAACAAGAGCCACAAAATTGCTTTCTCTGACCTACACTCTTTCACAGAGAATATAACACACATTTGCAAATGCTATTCCAGAGGAGAGCAATTATGGTTAGCTAATCACATTGGCTGAGGCGCCTCAAGATCCCCATTCCTTAGTCATTCTGGTCCAACACTTCCTCCCTTTCATTCTCCCCTATTTTGTCCTGCCACTTCTTTTCCACCATGTAAAAAAACAACTCCACTCACCTTCCCCAGCTGGTTACAATAATAACAATTTTTTTTTCTAAAACGAGATACCATAATAGTAAAAATAACCATCTAACAATTTGCTTGATAAAATGGTGAAGGTGAATGTCTTTCACAGGGAGGCCTAAAAACCAGCTTGGCAATGCCAAGTTATTTGCTGACAGCAGCAACTTTAGCTGTCTTTTGGACTCACATATAGCAATAACAATACTGCCGTTATTAAGGATAAGATCTTTTGAATTAAACTTTTACCTCATTGTCAAGAAAGAATGTGCCAGTTGCAATCTATAAAGCTTTCCTTTGACAAGCCTAAGACAAAGTAATGAAATGGTTGGATGTGTGAGGCTGATAAAGTAATCCATTAAATAAATCAGGGTTATTGCTTACCGATTCTTGTTTAAAAGCTAAAACTATGAAAAAATAACTTAAAAGCTCTTAGGTGTTGTGCTTCTCTCACTAGGTATACTGCATACAGCTTTAGCTGTAGTACAGTTGCCTCCCTGCCAGCCATTAAGTTCTATGGTAGGGATGGGAAATCTGTAGCTTTTCAGACGTTGTTGGACTGCAACAACTCCCATCATACTTGAGCATCGGTTATGCTGGCTGGGGCTAATAGGAAATGACGCTCCTCTCGCCACACAGCTGATGGGTGGGGCATAATAGCAGATGGGGGCGAAACTGCCGCCTCCATCCTTAAGAGGGGAAAAGTCGCGTGTTGCGCCTATGACGCAAGCGCAACTAGGCTGAAGGGTGGGGCGAAGCTGGTGGGCCTATTTAAGCCCAGCCGCCCCTCCCACCTTCTGTGAGGGACAGACGGAGTAGCTGAAGAAGATTTCGGCGGCCAGTTTCTTCACTGCGTGTTCAGCGCCATTTTAAAGGCGCTTGTCGGCAGCAGAGTTGGCTGCATTTCCAGGCCGTTCAGGCCTCGATTGTGGGCTGTTTCAGGCCTTAGGATTTCCCCTAATGGGGAAATTTAAAGAGGCGAACGCTAGCGGCTCGCTGGGCCGGTGTCTGTAGCAAGCCTAGTTAAGGGGGCTTGCTCAGCCTGATGCTGCGGGATACTACGCCAGCTGGTGGGGGGAAGAGGCTTTTCTGTGCCTCCAGCAGCACTGCCTCATGGTCGCTGCAGCGGCCAGTTTAAGGAAGATCACATATTCCCGCACAATTTTACCTGATATTGCTAATTACCTTATTATATAATTGCGCTATAAATAATTTTACCTGGTGACTTAACACATTCAGGCAGGGGTTTTGTTATTGATACCATTAATAATAATAATAATAATAATAATAATAATAATAATAGGTATATTATTATTGTATAATATAATTATAAACCAAGTATTTCAATAGCAATGCCACCCAAAAAGGGAAAAGGGGGAGCAAAAGGTAAGGGGAGGGCTTGTCAGCCTCCATGAAAGCGTCCTCCCCGGCACCTAGCTCTCCAGATGAGGAGGAGGCCCCCCCTTGGGTGGCTATTTTGGTTCGCCTTGAGGCTTTAGAGCGGGGGAGAAGGGTTTCCCCAGATCTGGGGCCCTCATCATCTGTCCCCACTAGTGGGGCTGCACCCACTCCCGGGATTCCCACAGAGGTGGTGGTGGGGGCGACTCCCAGGGAACCCGAAGACACCCTGGGACCTCCACTGGAGTTGTTGCCAGGCAGAAACATACCATGGCTAAGTCTCGGGGCATGGCAGTCACAGGGCACCAGGGTATTAACAACGATGTGCTTGCATTGATCCTAGCACGACTTGATGTGCTGGAGACTTGCCCTGAATCAAGCCAGATAGCGAGCAAGAGGCCGTCAACTACTGTAACATCAGCTGCGGACGTGGTATCTACACCTGAAGTTGGAATCACATCACCTGCTTCGGGGGAAAGCCAGGCTGTATGCGCTATAGGGCCGATGGTGGGTGCAGGTGAGTCTGCCTGGCCTGCTCAGGCTGTGGGGGGGTCAGGTTGGGGGTGGCCACCTTGGGGGCCATCGGTCACCACTCCAGGAGCAGCATTCGCTGCTCCGCCTAGATCACAAGCTAGTGATACGTCCCAGCCACTGCTCCAGGCTGCATGAAGCCAAATCTGGCAGCATGCAGGCTCTGGACAGGTGAGGACATCAGCCATGTCAGCCGAAGGGCTCACACCCACAGCCATACTTGCTGGGGAACTGCAACAGCCTACAGCAATGGCAAGTCAGGGTGCTCTGTCTGACCCTTTGGGGTCAGTGGCGGCTAATGCCATCCCTTTTGGGGAAACATCAGTCACTTTAGGTTTTCACCTGCTCCCGTCTACAAAGGACAAGATTTGGCGAGGGGAGTACGTGGATGTATTTTCCTTGTTATATAGGGAACACCCCAAGAGGGACAAGGACAAAGATGCTGAGGGTGAGGTTGAGAGACCTAGGCGCCGGAGGGTTGACCGTACCTGGGCCAATTGGCTGCCTGCTTTCCTGATATATGCTGGAGTGCTGATGGAAAGGCAGCCCCAAAGGGGGCTGTCTCTCTTGAAGTACTTGGATATAATCTATAGAGCTTATGTTGAGTTCTCAGGGCTGGCCTGCCTGTCTTATGATGAGGCTTTTCGTATGCGGGTGGCATGTCATGGGTCTCTGCCGTGGGACAGAAAGGAACCTGAATTATGGCTGCTGTTCATGACTGCAGCCAGGGCCATGACAGGAGACAGGTGTGACAGTGGGCATCTTCTCAGCAGGCAGTCGGCTGCTACCCTTCCCCGTGTTACTGGCAAGGGGTTCAACCACGGCTGTTGTGCTGGGACTTTAATGCCCGTGGTGGTCTGCGCAAGCAACCCATGTCGTTACCGACACAACTGTGCCTTTTGTGGAGCTGCACACCCTTCCACTGCCTGTCCCAGAAACAGATTCTATAGGGGAGGTGGCAAGGACCAACAGGGGGGCAGAAAACAGCCCCCACCGGGAGTTACTCAAGGAAAAGGGCCCCTCCCCAATTAAGTTGCAAGTTTTGCGGGCTTTACTTGCTGGTTACCCGGCAGTTGGGGATGCCCGCTTTTTATTACAAGGGTTTTTGTCAGGCTTCAGTATTCCTTATGACGGTCCAAGGGTCGCCTTCATGTCCCCAATTTAAAATCTATCATGGGCATGGAGGCACTTGTGCAAATGAAAATAGATAAAGAAGTGCAGACAGGGTGGGTACTTGGCCCATTTCAATCACCCCCCCTTCCTAATCTTAGGATATCCCCTTTAGGTATTGTGCCCAAAAAGGCAGCTGGGGAATTTAGATTAATACACCACCTGTCATACCCACGTGGACAGTCAGTTAATGATTTCATTCCTGACAGTCTATGCACTGTCCACTACACCTCTTTTGATGCTGCCATGCGCATGGTGCGCGCTTGTGGCCAAGGTGCCTCCATGGGCAAATGCGACATCAAATCCGCCTTCTGCCTTCTACCCGTCCACCCTGAAGATTTTGAACTGCTGGGTTTTGCTTTTGCAGAAAAATTTTACATGGATTGAGCATTGCCTATGAGATGCTCAATCTCTTGTGCAGTTTTCGAACATTTTAGTACCTTCTTGGAATGGGCTATTAAAAGACGGACTGGGCTGGATTTGGTGGTGCATTACTTGGACGGTTTTTTATTTGCGGGTAGTGTTGGCACAGGGGTATGCCAACACTTAATGACACAGTTCCACGACTTGACAGAAGAACTTGGGGTTCCTTTAGCTATGGAAAAGACTGAGGGTCCAGCTGCCCCATGAGAAGCTTCTTATTCTACATAGGAAGATCAAAGAAGTCACAGGTGCCAATAAAGTTTTTCTCTTCACCCTTCAAGAGTTGGCAGGGCACCTAAATTTTGCATGCTGGGTCATAGCACCTGGCAGAGCATTCCTACGGTGAGTCTATGATGCCATGGCAGGGCTCTCATGACCCCGCCATAGGTTTTGGGTTACAGCTGCATTATGCGCTGATCTTGCCGTGTGGTCCTCCTTCTTACAGGATTTCAATGGGATATACTTTTGGAGGCAGGACAAACTTTTAGCGATGGAATTACAGGTGCAGTCTGATGCGTCTGGGAGTTGTGGTTTTGGGGTAGTCTTCGGGTCTTCCTGGTGTAAGGGACAGTGGCCTCAGACATGGGTGCATGAAGGTTTAGACAAGGATCTGACCTTTCTGGAGTTTTTCCCAATACTTGTGGCAGTCTGTCTGTGGGCCAGTGAGTTTAGGAACTCCACGGTCCACTTCTGGTGTGATAACATGGCCACAATCCAGGTTATAAATTCCCTTACATCCAGGAACGCAAGGTTTATGGGTCTCATCCGTTCCTTTGTTCTCCAAGGCCTGAACTTTAATGTTCTGTTTCAGGCACGGCATGTTCCTGGCATTAATAACGATGTTGCTGATGCTCTGTCATGGAATCAAATGGATCATTTCTGTCAGTTGGCACCGTGGGCCAGGGCTCAGCCGGAAGCCATACCCCCTGCAATTTGGGAGATTGGAGAACAGAGTCGGAAAGGTCCATTGCCCCCAGCACGCTCACCAGTTACCGGAGAGCAGGTAGGGCGATGCAAGAATTCTGGGCCACCAAGGGCTATGCTCTGGAGTGGCCTATTCCGGTAAGTCACCTCATGGAATTCCTGGTGGATGGCAGGAGACGGGGCATGTCAGTCCGTGCTCTTCAAGGTAAGCTGGCTGGGCTTTCCTTTTTAGCAAAGGCAGGTAGCTTTTTGGATCATGCGGGGGACTTTAGGGTCTGCCTCATGTTGACAGGGTGGGTCAGAGAACAACCCATCACACCTGATTCCGGTCACCCTATCTCGTTCGACATGTTACTGGGCATGGTTGCGCAATGGGAAGCAATTTGCTCATCCAGCTACGAAACCAAGCTATTCCACGCAGTGGCCCTTATGCTGTTTTTTGGAGCTTTTAGGATTGGGGAGGTAGTGGCCTACTCTAAGCGAAATCTATCTGGGCGTGCCCTCCAGCTTTCAGACATCTCCATAGAAGGAGGTTGTGCCTGTATAATCCTGAGGAGGTCTAAAACAGACCAGAGGTGTAAAGGAAGATGCGTGCATTTGGCCCCGTCTTCGGTGCCTAACCTCTGCCCTGTACGGGCTTTACAAGTATTCTTAAGAGACAGGTGGTCTGGGGATGGGTATTTATTTACCCACGCAAACCAGGACCCCCTCTCAATTTACCAGTTTTGGGCTTTAACAAAAAGGGCTTTACAGGGTATTGGGCACGACCCGGCACAGTTTGGAACTCATTCATTTAGAATTGGAGCTGCTTCTACAGCAGCAGGTTTTGGTTTTCCCCAAGCACAGGTACAGGCTGTTGGGCGTTGGTCTTCTGATGCTTATAAGGGCTATATTTGCCCCTTTTAGAGGGCTGGGGAATGCGGAAGCTTAACAATTTGCATTTATTTTGACAGGTTGCTGGTCAGGGATGGAGTAGACATGCATCCTAATTTGCAGCCACAGCATGGTCTTCTGGGCAGTCCGGAGGGCAGCGAACTTGAGCGTCGGCTCGCAGTTGGGCCTGAGTAGATGGTAGCTGTACAGTGGCTTGGCCAGCGAGGAATGCATTGGGAGGGGCTCCTACCAGCTCTATTCCAGCAATGTGTGGTGCGGACAACTCTGCAGGTGATGGTCATCCACCTTGGTGGGAATGACCTTGGCTTGATGCAGGGCAAGGCCCTCATCATTCAGGCATGTGCTGACATGCAGCTTATAAGGCAACAGTGGCCTGGCGTACATCTGATGTGGTCAGACATGCTCCCACGCAGGGACTGGCATGGGGTATGGGATCCATGGGCTATAGATTGAGCACGGAAGATGGTCAACTGACGGATTCAGTTGGCCCTTCTTTGATATGGGGGTTAACCATCCTGCATCCCCACATTCAGCACTGGAAAGGTGAGCTTTACAGGGCCGATGGCGTTCATCTGTCTGACACAGGTAACGACTTATTTCTTGGAGACCTGCAGAGGTGTCTGCGAGATGTGCTTCTCGGCAGTGGGGTAAAAGGGGACTAAATAGAGATTTGTCCCCTTTTTGTGGTGGGAAGGTGCGGGAAGAGAAATAGGTAAGGACAGCTCGGTGGTCCCCTTAGGCACCTTTGGAGGTGATTGGCGGTTCCAGAGACCTGTCTGGCAAAGCTTTGCGGCTTGAGGACAGGATATGGGCTGCTTCTGGGGCCAACTTATCTCATCTACCCAAGGGTTATTCAACCCTGGGTGGGGATGACGTGGGAAGGCCCCCCTACTCACCTACAAGGTGTGGCCGGGGTAAGGGGTAAGCAGATGGGCTTGCCCTTGCCCCGGCAGGGGCTGGTCGCCCAAGAGCTGTATGGCAAGCTACTTGCTTATAGATAGTCCCACACCTAGATTTTCCCTCTGCAGGTCACTTTAAAATTGGGTTTGTCTGCTGTAATTTAATAAAGTGGCCCTTGTTCAACCCAAGCTGATGTGTCAGTGTCTTATTTCGCCCCTCAATGGCAATTATAGTCTAACAATGTTTGGAAGGTTCACAGGTTCGTTATTCACATCATAACCATTTGGGAAAAATCTTTTGAAGATGGAAATCCTTCTGTACATTAATGCTAGGCTCTTGATGCAATCCTATAAACCAGTGTGATAAACTGTAATTACAGTTTAGATCCTTGGGTTCATTATGTTTTTTTTAATAATCCCATTGTCATGCATCTCAAAGAGCAGGATAAAGTCTATCATGAGAATGCTATAGAAATGAGTTCATATATTCTTTTGAATTAACATTATGACAGAGAAGAGAGTAACAGAATTAAAGCTCATGTTATTTCAAACATTCTGACTTAATTTTCAGAATTCTAAGAAAACTTCATCCCTACACAAATTTAAAGGAAGCTCTTTCTCTAAGCAAATAAGCTGCAGGCTTCACATGTTATTTTTGTATAATTTGGACATCCTTGGAGATGTTAGTTTTATGCTTAGCATACATACTTTTCTTATTAGGACAATGAAACAAAATTATGCAAGAGCACATCAATGGACAGTCTATGTTCTTGTGATATCTGTATCAAAATGTTTTTCACTTTTTTGTGCCAAAGAGCACTGACATTCTATTCTGAATATTATTATGTAATTTACTTCAAAAACAAGGATCATTATTTTTGCACCCACCCTTTTTAAAGCTTGCCTTTCAGGGTGTGAAGCCAGCAAAGGCAGTTTACATAAAAGCAGAAAAGTATAGAACTCAATTTCAATAGCATAGTACATAACTTAGCATGACCAAGAACTTGTGATCAGTCTCATTACAGATCTTTACTTGTTCCATTTTGGAGTGATAGTTCACTAGTATTTTATTCATCACTATTTATTCAGCAAAGGAAGTCAGTTTTGAATAGCAGTTTCTCAAGTTCACTTCTACTCCATCCAAAGTAAGAAGAGCATAAGCTTAAAGACTACAGAACCCAACGTGTAATGCATCTTTGAAATATATTTCAGGAATAAAATAACGCATTACAGTGTAAGTAAAAATGCATGAATGAGAAAATCTATAGCATAAATTAAAAAATGGAAGAAAATTACACACACACCCTTTTATGGGACTACATATCTCCTGCAAAAATTGGTAAGTGGTTTTTGATTGCTTTTGGGGAGGAAGAAATTTCTAAGAAATTTGCAGGGGATGGTCGGGATTGCCTTACTTGGTGGCTGAGGTTTTTTGGGGGAATCTATTTTATACTTTAAAGCAGGGGTAGTTAACCTGTGACTCTCCTGATATTTTGGACTACAACTGTCATCCCTGACCATCGGCTGTGCTGGCTAGGACTGATTGGAGTTGGAGTCTAATAACAGCTGTAGTCACCCTTATTTTTTTTAAGCCTTGTTTCTCTTCCACAGCCTCCTGATTTCTGACCTGAGTTCTTCTTCCTGTGCTAGATTCCCACGGAAATGAAACTAGCATAATTTTCATGGTGGTCTGGTACAGGAACTCAGGAGACTGTAGTGGAGAACCTTGGTGGCCATAACAATTTTGGGAGGGCAATTTCTTTTTTGCCCTTTTCATCCATGGGTGTCTGAAAAGAGCTGGGCTGGAAATACTGGCCCATTTCTAAAATTAAGCAACTATTTAGAAAGCAATGAACAAAGATAGAAGCTAAGTCATACTCAGACTCAGAGTAGACCCACTGAAATTAATAAACCTAAGTTAGTTCTGCTCATGCCTTTGAGAAATCTCAGCCAGTTGATCTGCTGAGAAGTAATTATATTGCTTGCTCTGCTTTAATATTCTGGTAGACCAACAAGGATGTTATATAGCAGTCAACATCAGTTTTAGGTCTGAGTAATCCAGATAACAGCCTAGGGCATCTGGCTTGAGAAGTGTCAGACTCAGGATGTATCTATCATACACTGTCTACTCAACTGTCTATTCAACAACTGAAACAAATTATGCAAATATGGCATGAAAAATACATACAGGCTTTACAGTACCATGCAAATTCATTGTCTTGTATTGTCTTACATCTGTCTATGATTTATTAATTGTGGATGCAAATGATTCATCAAAGATGTGAAAAGGGTTATGAATGCAATAAAACTAAGGCATTCAAAAATTTTAAAAATAGAGGGGTTGCCAAGGACACTCCATATTTGCGGTGCTATTTAGTTTATGGCTGCCCCTGATATCAATAAAAGGTTGTAAGCAATGGAACTGTCCTTGTAGCTGTGTCTGTTTCAGAGTATGAAATGGTTACAATTTTGCATATTTTTGCTAGTGAGGCAAAACCCGAAATGTGAGTGATATTTAAAGTAAAGTAAAAACACCAAGCATTTTTTAAGAATTAATGTGATTCAACATTAGCCATTTGTTCTGTATTTTATTATTTTATAATCTTATGATGTTTTAATACTTTTATTATATAGCACCATTATATTTTTCTTATATATGTTGGTGGTTTATAAATATTCTTATCAATTAAATTAAAATAAAGACACAAATGCAAGGGTCTTCAAACCCACAAAATTAGTTCCATAAGCCCAAGGAGACTTTAGATTTGTCTTTCTTAAGCAGCTTTCCCTTTTCAGGTTTGTTTTTCTTAAATAGCCGGTGTGGTATAGTGTTTAGAGAGTTTCATTTGGACCTTGGAGACCAGGGTTCAAATCCCCACTCACTGGGTGACCTTGGGCCAGTGACTGTATCTCAGTCTAAACCTACTTCACAGGGTTGTTGTGAGGATAAAAAGGGGAGGGGGAGCATCATTTAAACCACCTTGAGCTCCTTGGAGGAAAGGTGGACTATACATGTAATAGTAATAATATTAATACAGCTTGTAGCAAGCCTCAATGTACTTTGAAATTGTACATGGGCAGAGAAGGTTTGAAAGATTTTTGGGATATGATACAAAACTGTTCAACAGAAAAATACAACAGTTTCACTGGGTAATCACAAACCCCATGCATAAACCTTCATAGTTCTTTGCATTACAGCATATCACACACAAGTCTGAGTTCATATAAGCTTGGCTGTTTCAGAACTCTTCCTGTATAAAGAGGCAAAGGTGTAGCTGGGGAACAGGTGCTGTAGTCAATGGTAAATTAAAAGGACATGCACAGGCTTCATAAGCAGCTTTGGCAGAAATGCCATATGGCTCTTCCACTGCCTGTTCCAAGCCCTGAGAACAGACACAGACAAAATTTTACAGGGGAAGTGAAGCCTCATAATAGTTTGGGCAAAGATCAGCTTTACCTATTCATTCTTATAAATATGAATTCTTTTGCCAAGACTTTGCTGACCACCCAGAGGATGGGTATGACTGAAATAATTTTTCAGACAAATCTCTGTGGCTTTCTTTCCCTCCCCCCTCCCCCCAGGAGAGTTTATGTATGATTAGACTTCTCAATGTATGATGTACAAGGAGCGTGCACTATTACTTAATGAATAAATATACAGACTGAATTGCGACTGGACTTGAGAATCAAGAAGCAAGATACAAGTGGTGGTTGAACTAGGGCCTCAGTAATAGTGGGGAAATGAGGAGAACAGGAAACAAAGTTAACTTCAATCTTGGGTGAGCCACCCACTGCCCATTCCAAGGGGTATGACAAGGCATAGCCCCAAAGCCTGGGCCCCACCTTATGGTGAGCAAGGAGGCTTTCCTGTCCCATCCCCTCCTGGGCCCCCATGACTCTAGGCAGGTGTGGCAGGTGAGCCTCAACAATGCTCCATATCCAGGCTAAGGGCCTCACAACCCAGAGCAGCTGGCCTCTGGGAATGCCCTTCACCTTCAAAGGTGCCTAAGGGTGCTCACCTGTTCCCTTATCTAATATTAACCTTTCCTGAACTTTCCTGCCAATGATGTGACCACATCAACCGTGCATCAACCCCTAAATCCCTGTGTTGCAGAATCCAGAACAGAATAGGTGAAAAAAAAACACACCTTTTCCAGCTTGGTCAATTTGAGGGCAGGCAAAAAAATCCTACTCAGCCCCAAAGAGACTGGAACTCCTATACTGGAACAGAGAATGGGCTGGGTGGGTGTGAAAGATGGACAAAGAGGCCTTTATGGACATGTCCAAGGCCTATAAAGCCTGTGTGCACACCAGGCCAGCTGCAGCAATGTTCTCAGACACAGTGTTGTGTAGCTGGTGGGAGTGGATTTGCTTTAATATTCTCTATGCCACACCTGATTTGGAGTACCAAACTACAGTATTTTTGAGGTTTCAACAAGAGTGACTTTCTTCAGGAAGCTCAATGTATATTTCTGTTTTGATTTCAAAACTTTGCCAGACTGCAATTTCAAGGGATAGATCATTAATTTGCAGATGTATAACCCAAGGACATATCTGTGGTTTAGATATATAAGCTTTTCATGCGACCAGCTAGAAGTAACTCACTAGGAAAATAGTCTTCCCCACATACTTTAAAACAATATTTATGGCCTCTCTCATGTTTCTGTTACTGAAAACATACAGCTTGTAGTGTATGTTGTCTTCGTGGCACACATGGGGAATAGATTTTGAAGTGCACAGTTCCTATCTTCAACCACATTGACAAGGACAATGTATAGACAGGCAGTAAGCCATCTGAGAATGGATAAACTGCCCCTGCAAATTGATTAGTTATGTTTTATTATATATTTTGTTGTTGGCCACCTTGGGCATTTTATATAGAAAGGTGGGGCATGGATTTAACAGACAGACATAACTAAACTTTATGTGTGTGAAAGTGATGTAAATACAGTTGTAGACGGAATTAATGTTCATCCATGTCATCAGTTACGATTTTTCTTTCTTTTTCCATCGAACATTGAAACATTACCATGCCCTGTGGAGACATGGAATCCTATCAGAGCTTCATACTTCTTCCTTCCTAGGGCTTCTGCAAGACCACATACATTATTTCCCCCCCTGCTCAAAACGTTATCCAAAGACATAAGATAACTACATCAGCATCCATTTTTAAAACTGTTTTCTACTATGTCCCTTGCGATATTATTCTGTGATCTGCTTCTTCATAATCGGCACAAGATTCTCTCATCAGAGAAGAGTGCATTATTGCTACCTTTCATGCAATCATCCTCAGAAGTTACCACCAGAACATGTATAATGTGATCTACGGCAATGGTCCTAAGCAGTTGAATTATATCCCCTTTGTTTGTAGATTTCCTCAGAAAATCCTGTCAGTTCTTTGGAAGGGCAAAACCTGGAAGGACCTGTTTTATGTTTCCAGCTTCTTTGATTTTTTGCATGTTGCTTAATACTCAGGGTGATTTATCTATCCCAAATAAAGCCAATTCATTGAGGAGACTTTTCCATGATGTCTTTGTACTGCTACTCCAGTCAAATTCACAGCAGTGCTTAAATTATTGGAGGGGAGACAGAAGAGGCCCAAGGCCCTTCCCTATTGCACTGCCTACTCATTTCTACTATTTATAGGAGGCAATGGGGGGACTCGGGGGGGAGACTTGTGGATTTCATTAAGGCCCCCTACCTCTTCCCCTATAACTCAAGCACTGTTTTGGAGTCCCTTATCCCTCTGTAAAAGTTATTTGGGTTCTTTTAACGCCAGGAGATCTGATCCTGACTCTCTCACATCATGTGTGGTTTGGCCTTCTCTGTCATGCCTCAGAGAGGATTCACCAGCCAGTTGGAGTTTTGGCATTATCTCCTCCATTTTTAGGGGCTTTTGTAATAATAGCAGCAAGCGTAATGAAAATTAGATGCTAATAAAAATATTTTAAAATTAATTATGAATAAAAATATATTAATGTTCACCATTAAATTTCCTACAGAAACAATGCCACACACTTCCTCATGTGACTGGAGTGAGGAGCCTCTTACAGCCCAAGAGTTCGATTCCCTTCTGGATCACCTTTGGGGGGGCTACATCCAGGTGATAGGTGGGAACAGAGGCAAAAATGGGCAGAGCAAATGAACACAAATTTGACCTTTGTACCGTAGGCTAGTTTCTACACACTCTACTCTTTGTCCTCTATTATTTATTTATTCATTCAATTAAGATCCTGCCCTTCCTCCCGAAGGAGCCCAGGGTGCTTAACACATCAACAATAAAATAATTTCTAAAAAATAATTCTCAGAACAGTTAAAAGCAATTCTCTCAACCAGTGATCTCCAGGTTGCCAGGAACAGTATTTTTCAGCCATCAAATGGCCAGGTAAACTGGAATGTTTCTAAATCCCTCCCAAAATTTAATAATGAAGGAGATAGATGCACTTCAACAGGGAAGGCTTTCCACAACCCCGCTTCGCACCCGGGACTTACCGGTTGCGGGGCGTGTTTGCGGCCCGGGTGAAGCCTGAGCCTCCATGCCTGGAGAGGGCAAGCGCGCCGGCTGGGGTGACGCAGTAACGGTGCGTTTCTAGAGGGGGCGGGGCATATGAGCTTATTTAGGCTCGCGCCATCCGCCCCCTCTCCCTCTTCATAATTGTGGCATGGGAAGGTGAAGGCAGGGACATGGACAGTGGAAAACTGCTCAGTTCTACAAAGGCAACATTGAGATGGAGGATGCTGACAGGATGTGCCACCAGCTCAACTGATTGCAATGTGAAGAGAGGAAGAATGACGGCGTGGGACAGACGGAGCTACTGAACAGCGAGGGACAGAGAGCGGCAGCCATTTTCTGGCCGCATGGTCGATGCTTGGGCCTGATCAGCCCATTTAAGGTTGCAGCCATGAGGGCAACGACTGTTAATGCTTCTGTGTGGCTGCAGATGGCCTGGTGGTGAGGCCTGGCCAAGTTAAGCAAGATTACACAAACATCCTCCCCCCCATACAGGGAGGAAGGAGTGGATTACAACCACATACATTTAGCCAGTTAAAGGGAGAGAGAGAGAGAGAGAGAGAGAGAGACGCATCCCTGTGGGTTGCTGATTTCTCCCCCCCCATAAAAGGGGAAGGGGGTGAAGGTAATATAAGAGTACCACTTAGATATATTGAACATTCATATTAAATAATTAATGATAAATAGATATGAACCCAATGCCTCCTAAGGAGAGTTGGGCCAAAAGGGGCATGTGCCTAGCCAGTAGGCCTCATTCTGGGCTGATAATGGTAAAAGAAAGAAACACATTTATAAATAAAGTAAAATACAATAAACATATCAAGCTAACAAACATGCTATATATGTATTTGGCAACCCCTTGCTCCCTAGGCCTTTGGGCATTTAAAACCACACACAAACCCTTAGCCCAGGGCAGATTGTGGGAGAAAAGGTGGTTTAGTATAGTGGTTGGGGTGTTGGACTGCGACCCAGGAGACCAGGGTTCGAGTCTCCCCAACTGCTGTGAGGCGCATTGGGTGACCTTGGGCCAGTTACTGCAGGCTCAGAGCAAATTATGGGAGGAGGCTGTGTTATAACAAGATTCTTTACACTTTCCACTTTTTACAACAAGCCAGTAAGACAGCTGCACAGGCTTTTCGAGCCTGCCAACACAGGCCCTATTTCCCCCTTGGACTGCCAAGGCTGGGTGTGAGTTCAGCCTAGGTAGGGGGCGCCACACAGTGAGGGATGTGGGTGAGGCCCTGGCAGCCTCTATTGGCAATTGTGCAGGGCTCTTTGATTAGGCTTACAGTTTTTTCCTAGACCCGGGCCTATATTAGGTTGCAGGTACTTTATTCTATTAATTTATTACATGGTGGCTGTTGGGGGATACGGAGCTCTTGGCTAAGCTTCCGACTTCTTGCTAGGCCCAAGAATATATTAGGTTGAGGTAATAAATTCTATTATCATTACATTATATGGTGGCCTTGGTGGGGCCGGGTGAGCCTTCTGGGACTTTGTGCCTGTCCTGTTTAGATACTAGTGGTGTGCACAGATGACAAGGTTTTGCTAGAAAATGTCTAAATCTCCATAACTTAGTTGACAGTGATCCTTTTTCAAGTGTCAGTGCCACGCTAATTGTTACCTCTGAGACAGAAGTTGCATTTATTTGAATTTAGTCTCGTATCAAAAACAAAGCATATGGCATTTGTTGTATTAAAGAAGGACATGCAAACTTCTGCATGGAATTGAAGGTCTAGCAGATTATAATGTGGCTTGATGGGAGGATAAGAATAACAAGGAAAGCCAGACTGCTTATAAGGCTCTTATGCTAATTCCAGGATCTTAGACTTTACTAAAGCAGGGGCTGCCTTGACAGAATTTTAGATTCCTGTTGACATAGAGGCTGCCTTTTAAGTTCCAGGCAGACTCTTTACCCTTTCCTGATGATTTTGTAACAACAACAACAACGACAAAAAACAACCTTCTTTATTAGGATTTCTGATATCATTTACCTGCAGTCATATATAGCATGCAACTTTTATATTGGCACTTCTATTTTGATATCAGTTACTTGAAATCAATGTAGCATGCACATTTTGCATTTGAACATTTATTATTATGGTTGTTTGGAAACCCACTAGGAGAAAGATACAGTGGGTCCAAATATTGGTGACAGCAGCATATCCTCAGTCTCTGTGCTTTAGGGGAACTGGATTAGCTGCCAAGGAATAGTAGTTGGTAAAGTGTACTTACTCATAAATGATTTACTTCCTTTCTTTGCAGAAGGATATGCACAGCAGTGAGATATTAGGCCAGAGGCCTTCAAGGGGGTAAGAGGAAGCCCCCAGCTTAAGCTGCTCAGGGACATGTGTCCCTCCCCAGTTAGACTTGAGGTACTACGAACTTCGCTTACTGGCTACCCGGTTTAAAGGGAGGTTTGTCTGTGTTATGGTGTTTTTCTTTTGGTTTCCTGATCCCAGATTCCAACTACCGGCTGGCCTTCAGGGCATACAGTCTTAAATCTGTCGTAGTTATGGCCCTAGGATGCAGAGGGCATATTACACCTGATTCACCACCATTCCTGTTTAAGGGGTCAGGCAGTGATGGGTTTATACTGGGTAGTCTGGGATAGTGCGCTGCACTTCATTCAACATGGTGCACGCCTATGATAGAGATGCCTTATGCATTTTTATGTGGCAGAGCATTATCTATGGACTGCTGTATTTCTCACATGGAGTGCTTCAGCTCCTTCTGGGAGGGGCAGTCATGGCCTCCAACTCCCAGCTGGCCTTCATGGCCTACAATCTTCAGTCTGTTTTAGTTATGGTGGTAATTGCCAGGGACAGAGTGTAAAGATGTACAGTTGGGCAGAGTTCTTGGCCCCTTCCTGGCCACCCAGTCGGGTAGGGCCTTAAAAGGCAGTGGGCAAATTACGCCTGATTCACAACCAGTCTTATTTAAGGGGTCAGGCAGTAACGGGTTCATACCTGATAGTCTAGGAACGGTGCTCTATGCTTCATTTAACATGGTGTGCACAGTTGTCAGAGCATTGCCTATGGACTGCTATATTTCTCGCATGGAGTGCTTCAGATCCTTCTGGTAGGGGGCAGTCAGGAGACAAGTGGACTCAGAAACAGTGGGGCGCTATCTGTATGATGGGCTGTTCATTGGTAGGGCAGATTTTGGGGTGCATGTTAGCACCTGAGGTCACAGCTTATAGTATGGATATGTAACTGGGGGGTTCCCTTGAAAACTGGGAATATGGAGGATCCTGTCCCATTGTTCACCTTTCTGGGTATCAAGATTGGCTCTTTGCCAGTGCTCTGTCACGGAACCAGATGGAGAGATTTCACCACCTGGCACCGTGGGCCAAGGCTTGGCCGGACATGGTCCCGCCAGATCTGTGGGAGATTGGCAACTTGAGTTGGAGAGAGCGATAAGCCTGTCCATTGCGCCCAGTACTATGGCCAGCTACCAGAGAGCAGGTAGGGAGCTATTGGCTTTCAGGGTAGAAAAGGGTTACGTACAGCAGTGGCCCATCCCAGTGGAAGACCTCATAGAGTTTTGCGTGGAAGGCAGGAGGAAGGGCCTTGCCGTTAAGACTATTCGAGGTAAGCTCTCTGGCCTATCCTTTCTGGCCAAGTCCCGAGGTTTGCGGGACTTTTCTGATGACTTCTGACTTCGTAAGATGTTGGAAGGCTGGGCAAGGGAACACCCCGCCACTTCTGATCCTCGCTCCCCTATTCACCCAGAACTTTTGCTAGGGCTCTTGTCCCAATTTGAACGTATATGTTCATCATCTTTTGAGGCCCTGCTTTTTCATGCGGCCGCACTTACACTGTTCTTCGGAGCTTTTAGGATCAGTGAGGTGCTGGCGGGGTCCAGGACTGACCTATCCTCCCGTCCCCCTTCTGCTGTCTGACTTTAGTTGGAGGGAGGAACAGGCTACCCTCCAGCTGCGCTGGTCAAAGACTGATCAGCGCAAGAGGGGACGTATGGTGGTTCTTTCCCCCTCACGGAGGCACGAAATTTGCCATGTAACAGCATTGGCTAAGTTCTTAACAGTCCGTGGACAACAGCCAGGATACTTATTTGTTCATAAGGATGGCCTCCCCCTTTCTAGATTTCAGTTTTGGGCGGTTACTAGGTTAGCCCTTGGGCATATGGGACACGATCTCAACAAGTTTGGGACACATTCTTTTCGTATTGGCGCAGCGTCTACAGTTGCCTGCTTGGGTTTTTCCCAAGGCCAGTTACAGTCCCTGGGCAGATGGCGTTCTACAGCCTATAGGTCCTATATTCGCCCTTTTCGAGGTGTTCCAAAAACCAGTTTGTGACTTGTTTCTGTCACTGTTATGAGTTTCCATTGTTTGTTTTGACAGGCCACTGGAAGGGAGATGAAAGAGTGCACATCCTCCTTTGAGGCCATGGTATGGTCTTTTGGGCAGGCCGCAAGGCGGCGAAGTCGCGTGTGGGCAAGCAGCTTGGGCTTAGCCGGTGGGCTACTGTGCAATGGCTGGGCCGCCGTGGGATGCGCTGGGATGGGCTCCTTCCAGCGCTCTTCCAGACGTCAGTAGTTTGGAATGCGCCACAGTTTTTGGTCATTCACCTGGGAGGGAATGACCTTGGCATGTTGAAGGGCAGAGCCCTTATTGAACAGGTGACTGCTGACTTCCGGGCCATTATGCAGCGTTGGCCGGGGGTACACTTGATTTGGTCCGATATTTTACCCTGTAGACACTAGAACTGTATGGGTGACCCTCGGGGGATAAATAGGACCCGCAAAAAAGTAAATAGGCAGCTCCGTCTTGCTCTATTGGACTCTGGTGGTTTTGTCATTCACCATCCAGAGATAAGACGCAGTAAGGTTGAGCTATATCGGTCAGATGGCGTTCATATGACCGATGTAGGTAATGAGATCCTTTTAGAAGACCTGCAGAGGGGCTTGAAGGACATCTTGTCTGAATGTGGGGTAAAGGGTGACTAAACAGAGGTTTGTCCCCTTTCTGTGGCGAGGAAGTGCAGGAAAGGTTGAAGGTGAAGGGTAGCTAGGTGACACCTTTAGGCACCTTTGGAGGTGATAGGCAGTTCTGGAGGCCTGCAGCTCCGGGTTTTACGGCCTGAGGGCAGGATACAGGTCGCCTTTGGGGCCAACAGGTCTCATCCACCCGGAGTTTCACGGCACCGGAGGGTGGTGACGCAGGTTGGCCTCCCTGTGCACAATTGGAGTGTGGTCAGGGCAAGGGGTTGACAGATTGCACCCCTTTGCCCGACAGGGGTTTGGGTCGCCCGAATAGCTGCAAGCAGGCTTTGCCTGACTCACCAGTTGAATCCCGCACTTATGTTCCCCTTTGCAGGTTCATTGTCATAATATGAATTTGGTTTAATAAAGTGGCCCGTTATTTAACCCATCATATTGTGTCTGCATCTTATTTCACCCCTGGGTCGCAAACAGGGAACTGCCACTGAAAAGACCCTGTCACTGGTCGAGGCTAGCTAGATATCCTCCAGCATCACAGCTCAAGGACTCATTTCAGCCAGACAGAAACACTCAAGGATTGGTATGGGGTGTTGCCTGGGGAATGGGAGTGTTGCCGGTGGTGAGTCCTGATGGCCATATAGAGGGGCCTTTCCCCACCCTTGTTATAAGATATGGAAAGGTTTTTAAAGCAAAAAGAACAAAGAAAGGCCACCACTTTAAAGTGGCCATGTACTGGATCAGTGGATTTTTCCAGATGGAGACACAACTGAAGTCAACTGTAAGGAAGTCAATCCTGCAAAGGTAGATCTTATCATAACTTGCATGTTTTTCCCCACCTAAACAGCACCCATTTTTTATTTTTATGCATAGTAGTAGCCGTTATAATCAGTGGTTAACAGTTGATTTTGGTGCATGTATCATTCTCAAGCATGTTACTAGCCAGAAAACTGTAATATTCTATTCAAATGGCAATAAAGTGTTGCTCTTGTCTAAGTACATAGATAGTAGAGGGCATCAAATTAAATAAATACACATTAATCTGTAAGAATGCTCTGCAACCAAGCTGTGGCCTTTAGAAAAAAAAGTCACAGCATTCATAGGCTACTTCCCAGAAATTGCTCAAACTGATCTCCTGTTCCACTGATGAGATTTTTTCTTTGACAGGACATTGCCTTGGCAACGTGGTACTGTACTAACAACAGTAGCCTTCAAAATTGACATCGCTCCCTGCTGTATATTATTGCTTATGCAAGAAATTGAAGCGGCTGCTGAATCTGCTTTGCCTGTTCTGTTTATTTACACTATCTGTGGCTGGGGACCTTGCTCCTTTTATAAGGGTAGCCATTCACTGCTGGAATCACCTGGCTTTGAAATATAGGTATAGTAGACTGAACTGTGTGTGGGAATCATACTTGTGAATTCAACTTAATTACACATACATCTCAAATAGTAGATTTCATCTGGAAATCTAACATGTGAAATGTCTACCCTGTTATGGAGATGTACACTGATTAACCTGTATTATCTCTTTATATATTCAGATTTATTCTATTATTTTTTATAAAGATGAACCCACAGGGTATTTGCTAGTAGATGCAAGAATAGCTTATGTTGGTAGTTTCTTTCATGACAGTGTCAGACTGTATTTAGTATGGTGTGTTCAGTAGTTTGACATTTTTTAATTCTCTCACTAATGCTTCAGTACTTGCACTGAATCCTAGCTCTTGAACTAGTTATTTTCTATAAAAATACAGTGGAATCTCATTTATCCAAATAATGATGGCTAAAAAATTGAATAAAAATATTTGTACAGAAGTAATATTCACATAGTGTTACATTCACAGGTGTTTATAGTTAATTCAGAAAAAAAAGTTAAGATTTGAATAATGTGTTTTTCCTCTTCAGTAGAGCTTACCCAGTTATGGAGAAGTTTGTAAACTGAGTCCTAGAAACTAAAAACCAGACATTACACATGTAGCTATCCTTAGATCTAGAAATTAAGCAGAGCACAATAAATGATTCCTGTGCAAATTAAGATTGCGGGTGGGGGTGAAGAGTAGGAAGTCAGAAGACTTTTCAGCCAGAGTCCACTCCCAAAATATTTGTAGTTACTATTTCGAGGCAAGTGTAACAATATTAAATGTTGCAGTAAAAGTTAAGTTGAATCCAAAGCATTCAATAAATGTCAGGTTGAAGGGACTAGGAAAGAGTTTATAGGCCATTTGATGGGAAAGTTTATTGAACTGATGCATGAAAGGTGGATATAGTACTTTTATGAGAATGCTTTTGGAACAAGAAAGGGAGAGTGCTGTAACTTAGTGATAGAGCACATCCAATCCTTGGCATAATGGTAGACTATAACCAATCCGTGTCTGAAATCCTGGAGAGTTGCTGCCACTCAGTGTAGACAGTATTGAACTAGATGGACCAATGGTCTGACATGGTATAAGGCAGCTTCCTATGTACATATGCCTTTTATCACATGCTAGGAGATCTGTATCTGGCGACAGAAAGCCAGTTGTTACCAGGAAGCACCATTCAGATGCAACTCTGCATGTACTCCAGGAATATGTAGTCACTTTGGCTTTGTTCTGTGCAGCAGAGCTTGGAAAAGTTACTTTTTTAAACTACAATTCCCATCAGCCCCAGCCAGCATCACCACTGGATTGGGCTCATGGGAGTTGTAGTTCAAAAAAGTAACTTTTCCAAGCTCTGCTGTGCAGTGAGTGTGGCATCACTGCAAAGTAACAGAGGAAGCAACATTGGTTTCAGATGGCTTACTTCCCTAAGCATGGTACTGAGCAGTAGCATTGGGTACAACATGTGCTGATGCATAATTAATCAGAACCCTTGCCATATCTAATGCAATTATCCAGGCATTAATTTCCCCAAAAAGGTTAACGTTCAAGAAGCATCTTCCACTAGTAATTTGACTGAGTCTCATTTTGCATTTCCTGGGAAAGCACCACCCGTGGCTGTTAGTTCTAGTGGCCAGAGACCACTCATGACCACCCTGTAATTCTGAAGTGTGACATTTATATTGATATACCTGGCAACGAGCCAGTACGTGACTGAATTAGAATTTACTATCCCTTTTATCTAGCTTTATTTATTTATTACATTTATATACCGGCCCATAGCCGAAACTCTCTGGGCAGTTTACAGCCTTGTCCTTAAGGTAATCACTGTCTAATTAAGGCATACCTCCCAACAGGAAGCTTCTTTCCTATAACTGGGCATCCTGCAGATCCCCAAACTCTTCAGCTTTTTAGATAGCCCAGAAGGCTGCTTCACACACTTTGCCACTTTGCCACATTCAGATCCCAGCCTTCCACTGTGTAGCTATACATGCAGTTACCTCACATATTCACAACAGTATCATTCCAGTTCCTTATATTCACAGTTAGTCCTATTCCTTGGGTTTCAGATTTACCTTCACTGACTTAGCAGATATGACAACAGTCAAGCAAGCTAACTACATGGAGAGAAGGCTTAGCACCGGTTTAAACACTTCCAAGGAACCTAGTATATTGTTGGGTGTGATAGGCTAGCCAGCTCCCCATGATTCTTGTATGGTTGTTGATAAGCAATGTGATGGATAGCTCAAGAGTGACTGGATAGGAGTATTATATCATGTCACAATGGTTTGTATTCAATTAACCAGGAGCAGACCCACTGAAATTAATGAACCTATGGTAGTCATATCCATTAACTTAAATGTGGCTACTGTGTGTTGGACTAGCATTGAATACCACTCAATATATTTATACTTAGAGGGTGATATCTAGGCCCTCTCAGAGATCCAGAGGGGCCTGGACCAATTCCAGTTTTGAGGCCACATGAAAACAAAATAAGGCTGATCTGTGTGGACATGTTCATCATAGTTTGTATAAATATTTATGAACATTTAAAACTCTTTAATATGACAATATCTATAATAATAATAATAATAATAATAATAAATTTTATTTCTAAGTCGCCTATCTGGCCGTATGAACGGCCACTCTAGGCGATGTACAAAAGAATAAAATAACATATAAATACAAATGAACAACTCCTCTACATAATCAAAACCCACCCACATCTTTCCAGAATAAAATGAGATTACCCAAAAGTCCCATAGGCCCGCCGAAACAGCCAGGTTTTCAATTCTCAGCGGAAACCTGCCAGGGAGGAGGCATGGCGGATGTCATAGGGCAGAGAATTCCAGAGGGTGGGGGCCACAATCGAAAATGCCCTCTCTCTGGTCCACACCAGCCTAGCTGTTTTAACTGGTGGGACCGAGAGAAGGTCTTGTGAGGCTGATCTCGTCAGGCGGCATATTTGATGATGCTGGAGGCGCTCCTTTAGATAAACTTTAGATAAATATCTAGTACTTGGAATGAAGTAGTTCAGGTGAACATAGTGCTTGGAATGAACTAGTTCAGTTCAAAATCTCTGAACTATACCTAAAAGTAGTTCTAATAATTGCCTGATGAACTAAAGGTGAATTAAGTTCATTTTGGAGTAGAACTTTGAATTATTCTAGTTCATCTCCACATTCATGCACACACTCCACCAGCAGGAAGATTGGACTCTTAGCTTTCATTTTTTTTAACAAAAGTAAGACAATTGGACATGCATAGAGAAAGTTACAAAGCAAAACACAAAGGCAATGTTCTAGGGCTTATTAGGCAGATACAGAGGCACTGCTGTTGCTAAGGACCAGAGCTTGGAAGTAATTCATGACAAGTAACGAATTACTTGTAATTCATTACTTTTTTGAGAAACGAGTGGGTAATTCCTTTACATTTTGATTGTAATAGAACTAGGAATAATTTTATTACTTTTGTGGAGTAATTGTAATGTTTGCAGAATTACTTTTGGGCATTACTGGGGGGGGGAAGCAGGGGAAGTCTTCTGCTCCTGTAATTTGTGAATGAAAATCATGTGCCTCAAACTGGGCTTCTGTGCAGCATCGCTCTTCCCTCATGCTCTGTGGGTGGGTAGGAGGTGATGAGGGAGGAGGTGGAGAGTGAGATAGGGTGGAGTGGAGAAAACAATTGTTTTAAAAAATGGATGGTGGTGGTGAAGAATGGAGTGGAGGGAAAAAGGAGCTGGAGGGCAAGAACATGGATAAAGGAGGAGAAGGAGGCAGCAGCAGAATGGAGATAAAGAACTGTAGAGGTGAAAGATGACAATGTGTGTGTGTATGTGTGTGTGTGTGTGTGAATACTGTGTTTGCACTTGGCACACAAAGTGGCCTCCATCACTCTCTTTGGCTACTGTGCTGCATTTGCAGTATTTTAACTTTTTTGCATCTCAGGGGAAAATGTTTGCTTGGGTGAATGTCCCTTAGTTGGTGGCAGGGCAGGGTCCGGGAGGTGGTTGAGTGAGAGAGATTATGCTTGCTGGCTGGGGGGGGGTTGCACTTGGTTTGACATGCAAAGATCTGAGTAGTGGCCTCTGCCTCCCTCCCCACCTCCCTTACCAGCAGAGAGACCACCATTGCTATCTTATGGATAAAAAAATATTCTACTACCTCTGTATGTGTGTGTTTATTGTTAATGTTGTTTTAGCCTACTTAGATGTGCAGCAGCCAAGGCCAGCACCTTGTAGGCATTTTTTTAAATAAAAGTAACTGAAATGTAATTGTAGTGATTACTTTTGAGAAAAAGTAATGTAATCAGTTACTTTCAGAGCAATTGCAATTGTAATGGTAATTACTACTTTTTTGGGCCATGTAATTGTAACTGTAATTTATTACTTTTTAAAAGTAATCTTCCAAGCTCTGCTAAGGACACATAGTCACTTAATCATTGTTGCTAACAAGCAGAAGGAAGGAATTTGGAACATTTCCTATGTCTTTCCTGCTGAAGAATTTCACTCTCTTCTGATATGAGCAGCTTGCAGTGAAAAGTATAGGTATGGGAACAAAGCGAATGATGCCTTATGACTTCAACAGTTGTGTGACTGGCACAAATTAAACAGGACAAGCCTTTTCTAGTATGACAGTACAATTATGGGTAAAGCTTCACCTGTTGACATTCTGTCTGTCAGACATCTTATTACTTATGTGATTTACTTTTGGATTTTATACATCAGGACAGCAGCTTGTAACATTCTGGATGCTCATTTTTTCTTTGCCAAGGATGATATTTTTAATTTTAAAAAAGTTCATTTGAATGGATTGGAACTGAACTTGTTCATTTTGTAAAAGGACAAACTTAAACTAGAACTAGTTCCTTTTTGGACAGGATGAACTTGAACTATGTTCTTTTTTAAAAGTGAATTTTCCAAGCACTGACAAAATCTGTATCAGTTAAAAAAAGTCTTTTGCCAAATTGCATCTCTTATTTGCTTAAATTTGCAGCTATAAATTAAATGTATGTGTCACATTTTGATACAATGCATTTAAAAACAAGTTGCAAAACTTATCAAATGCCAGAAAATTAACAAGTGTCCAAATTTAAGGCTCTCTTTGACCTTGAGGCCAAGGCCAAATAACCATCCATGCCCCAGTAATATCCAATATTACTCATAGAGTAAGTCCACTGAAATCAAAGGAATTAAGCAACTTTAGCTGCATATTACCCATAGTGTTTGCAGCCATTTTAGAACACTTACATGTAATAAACTTAAAAGTTAAATTGCAAAAGCAGGAAGCTGGTTTGATTCTGAGAGCAGCCTTGAAATGGTATTCCACCTTGAACATTCCACTTGGCATCAGAGCTCTCTGCTCCTCATTTCCTGGTTTATGTTTTACATCTCCATACTCATATTTCTTTAGGGATGAAACTGCATATATATTTAAATAAAGTGTGTTTTATGAAGAGATACAAATCAAACCACCCGTATTTGCTTGAATGAAGTTTCAGCTGCCTTGCTGGGTTTTTATTTTTCCTTGCAGCTTTCAAAAGTGTTCTTTGTTTGAAGCCATTTTAATTGGAGAATTATATAATTCAAGATGGTGGTTTCATTGTGTAGAGTCTAATTATGCTGGTAAAAAGCCCATGAAAACATAGTCAGATACTAAAAGATCTATTCTTTTTTTCCCTGAGATGCAAGGATGTGGGGAATAGCAATAAATCATGATATGTTAACTAGACTATTTTATTGTCAACATCCCCATTAGACGCTCATGTCACCGATAGGATTGGCAAATTAGGGACTGTGTAAACTGGAAAAAAGGATGCAATCTAAAGCCAATTTGGCATTAGTAGTACATAACACATCATGCTGCATCAATTATTACGCTTTTAGCTCTGATTCTTTTTAAAAAAGGCATTCAGTCAGAGTTGTCAGTGCTTAGCAAGTCCTGCTTGATATGCATTATTTTACAAATAATAATGCTGAAACACAAAATGAACATGATGGACGATCAAAGAATGCATTAATTTTCTTTATGTTCATCTGGTACAAAGTCTTCCAGCTTGGTAATCGGTAAATATAGCAGGCTAAAAAAATTGCCTACTTTTTGGCCTGCATGTCTGTGAGTCCCTTCTTTACAGTATTTTAACTAGGTTCCCTACAGACGCTGAATAAGGATAGTTAATGCTAAGATGCATTGGCAAGTTGCAAGCACTGAGGGCTGACCAGCCTCCGCAATGTACTCAAATGGCAATCTCAAATTGGCAGAGCCTGCAATCATATACTTACTACTTCCTTGAACTCAGTAGGACTTACTTCTGAGTAGGCATGTATAGGATTGCACTGCATGCCAGAAGTCAAAGAGCCTGTGTACACCTAACTCACATAAGAGTTATTTTGAAAGGGAGTCACTAAAGGGGAAAATGTAATTATGGGTAACTTTAATTTGTAAAGTTTGATTAGTCAACTTTGCATGCAAAGTAAACAAAACTTCTACGTACCACAAATGACTCTGCCTTACAATATTGCATATGGAATATGAAATCATGGATTCAACTAGAAGGAAAGAGACTATAGACCAGGGATGGGGAACCTGTGGCCCTCCAGATGTTGCTGTACTATAGCTCCTATCATGCCTGACCAATGGCCATGCTGCTTGGGGCTGATGGGAGTTGGAGATCCACGGGGTTCCCATCACTGCCGTAGACTGACAATACATCCTATGCCAGTTCACTCAGAACTAAGTCCCATTGATTTCATTGTGACTTACTACCACACAGTTACATTTGATTTCAGCAGAGTAACATTCTCAAAAATTAGAGGACTTCTACTTCTTAAAAGGAAGTGGAGAGTCTGGAGGATTACATCTAAAATGCTTAGAGATTATTTAAAACCACAATAATATAATCAGATGGAATCTATACCACAGATTAGGAAAGGTACCAACAAATGCAAGAGGATGTCAGCATGATTAATGAGCACAATCTATAAAAGGCAAGAAGACTTCTTTCAGAAAATGGAAGTCTTGCGTAAATGTGGAGAACATAAAGGAACACATCAAACTCTTGCAAAACAAATGCAAAATAATTAGTTCTATCTTCTAATTTTGGGGGGCTGTTTCAGCCAAGGATTTATATTGGCTGTGTTTCTGAAGAACTTGTCAGAGATTGATCTCTTAGATGGTGATCTGCAAAGATAATCTTTGCTGATAGCAAGAAAAGAAGACTGAGTGCTGAGATTTTGGTCTTGCAAGTAAAGCTGTTTCTTGTACTATCATTCCTGAATATGTGAAGGAGAAAATGTAATCTAAAAACTACTGTGAATATTGTTTATAAAAAACTGTGTCTGTCTGTCTGTCTGTCTGTCTGTCTGTCTGTCTGTCTGTCTGTCTGTCTGTCTGTCTGTCTCTATCTATCTATCTATCTATCTATCTATCTATCTATCTATCTATCTATCTATCTATCTATCTATCTATCTATCTATCTATCTATCTATCTATCTATCTATCTATCTATCTATCTATCTATCTATCTATCTATCTATCTATCTATCACATTTATATACCGCCCCATAGCTGAAGCTCTCTGGACAGTTTACAACAATTAAAAACATTAAAAGCAAATACACAAATTTAAAAACACTTAAAAAAAACAATTTAAAAACACATGCTAAAATGCCTGGGAGAAGAGGAAAGTCTTGACCTGGCACCGAAAAGATAACAGTGTCAGTGCCAGGTGCACCTTGTCAGGGAGATCATTCCATAATTTGGGGGCCACCACTGAGAAGGCCCTCTCCCTTCTTGCCACACTCCCAGCTTTCTGTGGAGGAGGCAACCGGAGGAGGGATGCTGAGCGTAGTGTATGGGTAGGTTCATGTCAGGAGAAGCATTCCATCAGGTATTGTGGTCCCAAGCCATGTAAGGCTTTATAGGTTAAAACCAGCACCTTGAATTGAGCTCGGAAACATAAAGGCAGCCAATACAACCCGGTCAGAATCGGTTTTATATGTTCGGACCGTCTGGTCCCTGTTACCAATCTGGCCGCTGCATTTTGCACAAGCTGCAGTTTCCAAACTGTCTTCAAAGGCAGCCCCACATAGAGTGCATTGCAGTAATCTAATTTGGAGGTTACTAGAGCATGGACAACTGAAGCCAGGTTATCCCTGTCAGATAGGGGCATAGTTGGGCCACCAACTGAAGTTGGTAGAAGGCACTCAGTGCCACTCTATCTATTACCTGTCCTCTTTGATCAGATATTTTTTCTTGTATTATTTTTTTTTAGACCCCCAAGCTATGAACCTGCTCCTTCAGGGGGAGTGCAACCCCATCCAGGACAGGTTGGACATCCACCATCCGGTCAGAAGAACCATCCACTAACAGCATCTCAGTCTTGTCTGGATTGAGCCTCAGTTTATTAGCCCTCATCCAGTCCATTGTCACAGCCAGGCACCGGTTCAGCACATTGACAGCCTCACCTGAAGAAGATGAAAAGGAGAAATAGAGCTGCGTGTCATCAGCATACTCATGGCAACGCACTCCAAAGCTCTGGATGACTGCACCCAACTGTTTCATGTAGATGTTGAACAGCATAGGAGACAGAACTGACCCCTGTGGAACCCCATACTGGAGAGTCCAGGGTGCTGAGCAATGTTCCCCAAGCACCACCTTCTGGAGCTGACCCACCAAGTAGGAGTGGAACTACCGCCATGCAATTCCTACAACTCCCAACTCAGCCAGTCTTCCGAAAAGAATACCTACTTCCCTTCCTGCACCTTACCGCCATCAAAGGGGGGGCAAATCTCTATTTAGCCCCCCTTTACCCCACTGCCGAGAAGCACCTCTTGCAGACACCTCTGCAGGTCTCCCAAAAAGATGTCATTCCCTGCATCCGTCAGGTGAATGCCATCGTTCCTATAAAGCTCAAACCTAGAATGCTGTATGTGGGGATGAGGAATAGCCAGCCCCCCATGTGAAGAACAGCCAACCGAATCTGCCGGTTGACCTTCCTTCATGCCCAGTCTATCCCCTTCAGGTCCAGCACACCACGCCAATCCCTGGGTGGGAGAATGTCTGACCAAATCAGACGCACGAAAGGCCAACATTGCCTTATAAACTGCATGTCCTCACATGCCTGAACAGTAAGGGCCCTGCCCTTAAGTAAACCAAGGTCATTCCCACCCACATGCGGAACCATCTGCACCAAACCGTGCTGGAACAACATGGGTAGGAGCCCATCCCAACACATACTCTGTCGACCCAGCCACTGGACCGTGGCCTACCATCTGAGGCCCAGCTGTGAACCAACATGAGTTTGTGGCCCCAAGGCCAGCCCATAAGATCATGCCATGGCTGCAAAGTAGGCTGCACATCCGTTCCGTCCCCATCCAGCAACCTGCAAAGAACAGGAACAATTGTGAACAGTTGGGTCCTGGACCTCTAGACTTGCTCCAATGGTGAATGTTTCCTATATGCCCCATAATTCCACCTTCTGATGGCCTGCACCCATGTTTACAAACAAAAAACAAAACTCCAAGACTGTGTCAGGTAAATAACTCCACTGCCGTGTAGGCAACTCAAATTCTGGGGGAGCATGTCCCAACCCCTTATGGGGTCTTCTCTCAGGCCTTGCGGTGCTAAACCAAAGCTTTGTGAGGGGAGATCTCTCCTCATGAATAACAGACAACCAGGCCTGGAGCCTCAGGTATCCAAGAAACACTGTAACACCCTCAAAGGGCAGGTGTCCAATCTTGGGGCAGGATAAAATGATGGTGTGACCCTTGCACCATTGGTCTGCCTGAAAACTAACCTCGGACCACAGGAAGGCTCATAGGGAAGAGTCTGACCTGGACCCAGCAACCCCCTCCCCCATCCAGAAGGCTCCAAAATTAGTGTAGGGGCCGCTGCATGCAACTGCTGAGCTTCGAAGGATGATGACCACAGGGTACCCTCTGACTAACAATCCCAGTAGCAGGTCAGGTGAAAAAGGGGATGAGGATCCGGGGGATGTGGGTGTTTCTCAGCCCAGCTGGCAAGCACATGGCATACTCTAAAGTTGTCCGAATGACCCTGAAAGCCCCCTGCCTTGGCCTTAAAGGACAGCCCTGCCAGCTTACCTTGTAGTGCACTGACAGGTAGGCTTTTCTACCATCCACAAGGAATTCCAGCACGCAATAGGCCACACCTTTGCATAGTCCCCGCTGGCCCTGAACTCCTGGGAATCCCTTCCTGCATTCTGATAGCTGGTGAGCATGCTGGGGCAATGGATAGACTTATGGCCCTCTCCAACTCCGACTCCCAATCTCCCAATGTGCGGTTTGCACAGCACTGCCGAAACCTCTCTAACTGATTCCGTGACAGCGCATCAATGACACTATTGTCAATACCCTGCACATACCATGCCCCAAAAGAGAACATTAAAACATAGGCACTGGAGAACAAAGGAACAGACAAAGGCCATAACCCTAGTGTTCCTAGATATAAGGGAGTTACGAACCTGCCCATTGCCATGTTATCACCAAAAATGGACAGGAGAGTTTCACAGCCTCTCTGCCCGTAAGTCAACCTCCAACACACTGAGAAAGAGTTAATGAAAAGCGAAACCCCTAGTTAATTCCTCCTGAATCCAGGCCTGCAGTCAGCAACCATTGCACCTTGAAATCCCAAAGACAACCCACAAAACCAAATGCCCCAACGCATCCGAATGGACTTGCAATTCTACCTTCCAGAATCGGTCCTCCCTCCAAAATGAAACACCACACAGGAAAGAGGGCCACACAGCCAGGTCGGCGCATAAGGCAGCCATAACCCTGAACCTGTGGTAAGGCTGTGAAAACCCTGTCATAGCATCATAAACCTGCCTTAAAACACCCCCAACACCTGAAGGGCAGAAAGGAAAACTTTCCTGCCCCCTGAAAACTCCAGGATCTTGATCTGCAACAGTTCAGGCTTTTTCCCGGGCAGCCTGCAGCCCTGGGCCCCGGAGGCAATCTTGATACCCAGGAAGGTAAACACTAGGGCAGGATCCTCCATTTTCTCAGGTGCCAAGAGAACCCCCAGTTACATAGCCAGGCTATAAATGGTAATATCAGGTGCTAACATGCACCCAAAAATCTGCCCTACCTATGAACAGCAAATCATACAGATAGTGACCTACTGCTTCTGAGCCCACTTGTCTCCTGACTGCCCCTTCCAAGAAGGAGCTGAAGAGCTCCATGTGAGAAATAGAGCAGCCCATAGGTAATGCTCTGCCACATAGAATTGACCTAAAAGGCAAAACCCAGCAGCTCAAAATCTGTCATGTTTACCAGCAGGAGACGAAAGGCAGATTAGATGTCACACTTGCCCATAAGGCACCTCTGCCGCAGGCGCGCACCATGTCAAATAAAGTGTACCGCACTGTTCATAGACTATCTGGTATGAAGCCATTACTGACTGACTCCATGGGCATGACAGGTGGTGAATTAGGTGGAATTCGCCAGCTGCCACTTTGGGCACTATACCAAGGGGGGCATCCTGAGAGCAGGGGTAGGGGATGATGGGAAAGGGTCAAGAACCCTGCCCAACTGTATGTCTTTATCCATTTTTCCCTGGACCATTGCTTCCATGCCTAAGGCAGATTTAAGACTGCAGGTTCTAAAGGCAAGCTGGGGTCCAGAGCATAGAATCTGGAAACCAAAAAGAACACCCCATAACAAAAATGAGCCTCCCCATAAACTGGGCAGCCTGCAAGCAAGGTCCATAGTACCTCGAGCTTAACTGGGGAGGGACACTTTTCCCTGAGCAGTTTCTGCTGGGGGCTGCTTCTTACCCTGGCCTCATATCTCACTGTTTCACACATCCTTCTGTAAAGAATGAAAGAAAATAATTTCTGAGTACACTCTACCAGCTACTGTTTCATTGCAGCTAACCCAGTTCCCCTAAAGCACAGATACTGAGGATATGTTGCTGTCACCAATATTTGGCCCCACTGCAGCAGCTTTCTCCTTGTGGGTTTCCAAACACCTACCAGAATAGATGATATCATAATTCCTAGTACAACAGATGCTGAGGATGTGTTGCTGTCACCAATATGTGGCCCCACTGTAGCAGATCACTCATTGTGGGTTTTCCATCACATATCAGAATAGATGTGCCAATGCAAAAGTTGCATGCTATCTGTGATTTCAGGTAAATGATATCAGAAGTCCTAATAAAGAAGGTTTTTGTTGCTGTTGTTGTTGTAAAGATCATCAGGAAGGGGGAAGATTCTGTTTGGACCTTAACAGGCAGCCTCTGTGTCAATTAGAGTCTAAGATCCTGTTAAGGCAGCCTCTGTTTCAATAAGAGTCAAAGATCCTGTCAAATAAGGGTAAGAGCCTATTAAGTAATTCTGGCTTTCCTATTTATTCCTATCCTCCAATTAAGTTACATTATCATCTGTTAGACCTTCTATTCCCTGCAGAAGTTTGCATGTTGTTCTTTAAATATAAAAATGCCATATACTTTGTTTTTGATGTGAGACAAAATTCAAATAAATGCATCTTCGGTCTCAGAGTTAACAAGTAACGTGAAATTGAGACTTCAAATGAAAAAGAATCACTGTCACTTAAGCTATGGTGATTTAGACATTATCTCTGCACACCATTATTATCCAAATATAAAAGGCCCAAAGGGCTCACCAGGCCCCCCCAAAAACGCCACAGTGTAATATAATAGTAATAAAGTATCTCAAACCTAACATATGCCTGGGTCCAGCAAGAGGCCATAAGCCTAACCAAGGAGCTCTGTGCCCCACAATAAGGCCACATTATAGTATAATAATAATAATAATAGAATGAATTTCCTCAACCTAATATATACCTTGGCCTAGCAAGAAATCATAAGCCTAACCAAAGAGCTCTGCACTCCACAATGCAGCCACCATTTAATAAAAATAATAGAATAAAGTTCCTCAAACCTAACATAGGCCTGGGCGTAGCAAGAGGCTGTAACCCTAACCAAAGAGCCCTGCACAATGCCAAATAAAGTCTGCCAGGGCCTAACCCACAGACCTACCTCATCCTACCCATGATGAAGTCACACCCAGCCTCTGTGACCAAAGTGGAAAATAGGGCCTGCATTGAAAAGCTCGAAAAGTCTATGCAGCCTCCTCTCTAATCTGTCCTGGGCATGAGGGAGGGGCTTCTTAAAAGGCCCCAAACCTATCCCAGGTGTATGGGGGGAGGGAATTGAAAGGCCTGAAAGGCATGTGCTACCTCCTCTCCTACCATCTGCCCTGGGCATAGGGAGGGGGGGTGGCTTAAAAGGCCCAAAGGCCTATACAGCAAATGCTACACCCAGACCAATGGCCGCCTCCATGCCCCAAACATTGACTGCACCCTTCAGATTCCACCAGTTAAGGGAGGCCTAATCCCAGCCTGCCCCAAGGCCTTGGATGGTCCAAAGGCCCAGGACAAGCCACTGCTAAAGGCGTGAATTCCCGTGGTGCCCAACAAAATGGTGCTGTCCACATGCAGTGCACAAAATGGCCACTGCTTCTGTGAATGCCCCTCTGTCTTCCTCTGTCCAGCCATAGCACACCAAGAGGAGGATAGAAGGGGCGGTATGGGCTTAAGTAGGCCACTGGTGCTCCGCCCCTCCATGCAGTGCATCACACATGCACATTGTAACTAAACTACAATCCAATACTGTACACACTTACCTGGGAGTAAGTCCCTTTGAACCCAATGGAGTTTACTTCTGAGTAGACATGTATTGGATTGTAGCCTTATTCACAAGAAGTGGGGATGATTATATTGGATTGCAGCAGTGAAAACAACCCTTAATCCTCTGCTGAAGCTTTCCTCAGAGTAGCTGCTTTTCATGTTTATTATACAGCCATGAGAGTGGCTGTATACTATAGACAGTATGGATTTTTCACATTCCATAATTTTAAATTAAAAATACCCCACATGCCATTCTGATGCTTCCCATAAGCTCATTTCAAAATAAAACCTTACAAAACTTATAGTCCTGAACTCAGAAACACTTGCTTAACAACCCTCTCAATTTTCATGGCAATACACAAAACAGTCAGAGAGAATAGAGAGTTCAAACTCTAAAAAGGGAGAGAAAAACACCCAGAGCCCTTTTGGACTTTTTCCCGTCAGAGTTCTCATAATCTGTTGAAATTCATTAAAAATCAGCCATGTTCACAGAGTACCTGTAATCCTATTACTGACCATGCCCCATACTCTGACCTTCATCTTCTGCAGTTTAAAAGTAAATAAATGCCTGGCTGATTTTTAATTAATTTAATAAATTTGCATTGAACTGAATGATAATGTCGGGCATGCTCAGTAAGAAACAACTGTCAGTGTTCTAAAAGCCAGACTCACAGCTGCTTGGCTTGCTTAATCAGAGGGCCACATCCATACCAGACTTTGATTTCACACGAGACAGTAATGGTTTTCCTCAGAGAATCCTGGGAAGTGTAGTTTGTGAAGGGTGCTAAGAGGATACTCCTGTTCCACTGACAGAGCTCCAGTGGCAAGACTGGTTTAACAGTCACAGTTCCTCTGTGAGAGGAACAGGGCATCTCCTAGCAACTCTGAACACCCTTCACTAACTACACTTCCCAGGATTCTTTGAGAGAAGCCATGACTATCCAAAGTGAAATAAAGGCCTAGTGTTGATGTGGCCAGGGAGCGCTTTGGTTTAAATTTGGATGGGATGCTACAAGTGCCTGCTGTAGAATAAAATGGTGGGGGAAACCCTGAAAAGCAATGACACTGTTCACAGTGATTTCCTTTTGGAAAGGAAAGGGGCTTTCCCTCTGCCCAGTGCCCACCTACCCAATCTCCTCCCCTCCCCTCCCCCTCCTCCTACTCTACCTGCCCCTCCCCCAGGTCAGTGTTGGACTATGACCTGGGAGGCTAGGGTTCAAATTCCCACACAGCCATGAAACTCACTGGGTGTCCTTGGGCCAGTCACTGCCCAGAGGAAGGCAATGGTAAAACCACCTCTGAATACCATTTGCCATGAAAACCCTATTCATAGAGTCGCCATAAGTCGGGATCGACTTGAAGGCAGTCCATTTCCATTTTCAAACATGATTGCACAGAAATAAATCCCACTGAACTCAAAAAGTATACAAATGATCAAACCCACCTTCCCTTCTCGTCCCTCCTATTCCCTCCCTGTTGCCCCTTCCCTCCCCCTTCCTTTGCCCCTCCTTCCCCATCCCCATCCCTTTCCAATCCCCTCCTCCCCTTTCCCCCTCCTCCCCTCCCCTTTCTCCTTCCCATGGTCAGTTTTACCTATCTTAAGCATGATTTCACGGGAGTAAATACCATTGTATTCTATAAGCATGCAAATGATCAAGCCTGCCCTCCCCTCCCCCTTCCCTCCCCCTCCCCTTCCCCCTCAGGTCCATTCCTTCGCCTTCCCCCTCCCCTTCCCCCTCCTCCTCCCCCATGGTCAGTTTTACCTGTCCTGTCAGGCCCAGGATGCAACTCAGGAACCAGACCAGAGGTTGTAGTTAATTCGTGTTTTATTAGAGTAATGTCCAACAAAGACTGCGCTTTCTCATGAAGCAATACAGGGATACAGGTCCTGCGACATTGGGAGAAAGTTGACAGAGCAAGGGGCTGCTTCCCGCCTGTTCTTTAAGAAGGGGCTAAACGGGCGCGCAACCTTTCGCTCCTCCTTAACTCCCCCTCAGGTACTGCCCACCTTCCCCCCCTTCTCTCCTGTCTTTTCAACCGTCTGCGTGTGCGTGGTGAGGGGGGAGGTATCACCTCCTCCTCTTCTGAAGTGTCCGATTCCCCTATGGGTGATAAAAGAGGAGCTGAGGGTAAACCATCTCTCCGCCTTTCTGCTGTGATCAGCCTTCCCTCTTGCTCTGAGCTGTGGAGAAGGGAGGGCCTGGGAATGTCTGGGGGGGATTCTAAAACTTCAAGGCTCTCAGGCTCCCCGTTGCTAGGCGACCCTATCTCTGGCATGTCCTCTGTTTCGGCTTCGCTCCACAGAGGGTAAGTTCCTCCCTCCTCCCTCTGCCAGCCATTTGAATCCTCTTCTGACAACCCCCCAGGAGCCCAGCTCATCCTCCCGACACCATCCCCCTTCTCAAGCTGTGCCCCCCTCCCCCTGTCTGGCTTGGGGCGGTGAGGAAAATGTTGATGGAAAAGTTTTACTAACTCTGGAGCATGCACATCATCTGCATTTTTCCATGATCTGTCAGCCACTCCATAGCCCTTCCAGTGAATCAAATACTGCAGCTTGTGGCGTCTGATCCTGGAATCCAAGATTTCCTCAACTTCAAACTCAAGCTGCTCATTTATCAGGAGTGGGGACCCAGGAGGCTCCTCCGGCCGCAGCTCACTGGGAGGGGCAGCTTTCGTCAAGAGGGATCGATGAAACACAGGATGTATTTTAAACGTGTCAGGTAGCTTCAGCCGGTACGCCACGGGATTAATTTGAGTTTCTATTTCAAAAGGACCCACCCTTTTGTCTTGTAATTTTCTACATTTGCCCGGCATCTGGAGGAAACGGGTGGACAGCCATACCTGGTCTCCTGGTTGAAGGGGGGGGCCCTCCTTCCTGTGCAGGTCAGCAACTCGCTTGTACTCTGTTTTGGCTTCGTTTAACTGCTGTTTCGGTGTTTGTTGCGCCGCTTGCAATTCTTTTAGGAAGTCCTCAGCTGCCGGTACCAGCATTCCTTCTGAGCTGCTTGGAAAGACTTTAGGATGGAATCCATAATTCGCGAAGAATGGGGTTTGTTGAGTGCTGGAGTGTAGAGAATTGTTGTAGGCGAACTCTGCAAAATGCAAATATGATACCCAGTCAGTCTGTTGATAGGACACATAACTTCGTAAATATCTTTCCAAAACGGCGTTCAAGCGTTCCCTTTGCCCATCTGTCTGGGGGTGATGGGCGGAGGAGAGTTTTAATTCCGTCTGCAACTGTTTCCACATTGCTCTCCAAAATTTGGCTGTGAACTGAGTTCCTCGGTCTGAGACTACACTGTTTGGCAACCCATGCAGTCGGTAGACTTCTTTGATGAATAACTTGGCCGTTTCCTTAGCCTCTAAGGCCCCTGCACAAGGGAGGAAATGCGCCATTTTGGTGAGTAGATCTACCACGACTAAAGGCTGTCATTCCTTGGGATTTGGGTAGATCAGTTATAAAATCCATGGAGAGATCCTTCCAGGGTTCATGTGGGACAGGTAGCGGTTGTAACAGTCCTGCTGGTTTTCCTGTTTGTGTTTTTGTCCGCAGACAGACAGAACAGGACTTTACATAGCTTTCAATATCCCTACGCATTTTAGGCCACCAGAAGTCCTTGGCCACGTTCTGAATGGTCTTGTAAATCCCAAAGTGTCCCGCTGTGATGGAATCATGGCACTGGCGTAGGATTCTGAGCCTTAATTCTCCTTCTGGCACATATCTGGCTGTTTTGAACCATAATAGTCCATTCCTCCAGTGAAAGGTTACTTCTGAGTCTTGACTTTGTCCCGTCTCCTGCCCATATTTTAGTACGTGTGCATCTTCTTGTTGTGCCTTTTTGAGTTCCTCTTCCCACGAAGACTGGCATGATCCCAACATTAATTTCTATGGCGGGATCACGTACTGAGGCTGGTTCTCGGATTCACTTTCTTTGTACTGTGGCTGTCTGGATAAGGCATCAGCTCTCTGGTTTTTGGCTTGGGCTTGGTAAGTGATCTTGAAGTTAAACCTGGTGAAGAACTGGGACCATCTTATTTGTCTCTGGTTCAGCTTTCTGGCAGTTTGGAGGCTTTCCAGGTTCTTGTGGTCGGAGCGCACTTCGATCTGATGAGGGGCCCCCTCTAGGTATTGTCTCCAGTTTTCAAAAGAGTCCTTGATGGCCAGCAGCTCCTTCTCCCAAACTGTGTAATTCTTCTCTGCAGGCTTTAACTTCCGAGAGAAGTACGCACAGGGGTGCAGCTCCTTTCCTTCTTGGTCTAATTGCAGAAGGACCCCCCCCCAATAGCAAAATCTGAAGCATCTGCTTCCACGATGAAAGGGCGGGTCGGGTCAGCAAAGTGCAGAATGGGCTCGGAAGCGAACCTTCTCTTCAGCTCCTCAAAGGCCTGGGTGGCATTCTCTGTCCATTGAAACTTCTTCTTTCCCCTTAAACAGTCAGTCAGAGGAGCTGTCAATTTGGAAAACCCTGGAATGAACTTTCTGTAATAATTGGCAAACCCCAAAAACCATTGTACATCTTTTTTGGTGACAGGTTGGCCCCAGTCCAATATACAGCTTACTTTCCCTGGGTCCACCTCCACGCCTTCCGCTGAGATTCGATATCCAAGGAAGTCTAGAGACTTGAGGTCAAATCCACATTTCTCTAATTTAGCATACAGGTGATTTTCTCTCAGTCTCTGCAACACCGTCTTCACATGCTGGTCGTGGTCTTCCTGGTTCTTTGAGAACACCAGGATATCATCTAAGTAACAGATTACATATGTGTCCAACAAGTCTCTAAACACGTCGTTCATGAATTTTTGAAAAATTCCTGGACTTCCACAAAGTCCGAACGGCATGACCAGGTATTCATACTGTCCGTAAGCGGTCAAGAACCCTGTTTTCCATTCATCTCCCTGCTTCATCCTGATCAGATTGTACGCTCCTCTCAAATCCAACTTCGTGAAGATTTTTGCAGAGCGCAGTAGGTCCAACAACTCTGAGATCAGGGGCAGCGGGTAGCTGTTGGGGATGGTGATCTGGTTCAATGCGTGATAGTCGTTACAGGGTCTGAGTCCCCCCCTTCTTTTTCACAAACAATAGTGGCGCTCCAGCAGGGGATTGTGAGGGGCGTATGAATCCTCGCCTCAGGTTTTTATCCAGGAATTCCTTCAGGGCCTCCCTCTCAATCTCTGTGAGAGAGTAGATTCTCCCTGATGGGATGCTGGCTCCTGGCACTAGATCAATCGCACAGTCATAAGGGCGGTGGGGGGGTAAAGTCTCTGCCTCCTTTTCATCAAACACATCTTTGAATTCTTCATACTTTGGCGGCAGGGTCACTTGCTCGATCTCTTGCACTGCCCCCGCTAAGGTGTTCTTGATTCCTTCAGGTTGACAGTTCTCCTGGCAATACTGTGAGGTGAACCACACCACCGCCTCCTTCCAACTTATTGTGGGTTCATGCTTTGCTAGCCAGGGCATTCCCAGAATCACCTCAAAGTTCGAGAGATCTGACACGTATAGCGAAATGAACTCTTCATGCCCGGGGATTTGAACTTTCACTTCCTCCGTGGCTTGTGTCACCCCTCCTGACTTCAGGGGTCTCCCATTGATAGTCTCCACAGCTAGGGGAGCGTCCAGTTTCCACCGGGAAATTCCATGACGCTTGACTAACTTTACATCAATAAAATTTGTGGAGGCTCCACTGTCAATTAAGGCAGTGGAATTAAACACCACTCCTCTGGAAGTTGTAATCCGAATAGGCAAGACCAACACCCCCTTTGAGGGAGGTTGGATCGTTGGGGGGCCTTTATACAACGCTGTCCCCAGTCCACCGGCCTGCACGTGGACTGGGTGTTCTAGTTTCCCAACGGCTCAGCTTTCCCCCCTTTTAGTCCACAGTCTCTGGCCACGTGGCCCGGCTTTGAACAATAAAAGCATAAACGTTCTCGGCGGCATCTTTCCTTTTCTTCTTCCGACTGTCTTGGCCTAGCCCCTCCCTGTCCCTCAGCTGTATTACCTGCCATCCCTGCAGAGGGAAGGGTCTTGCTGCGAGATGCCGAGGCTGAGTATGTCGGGACCTCCTGCTTCCTTTCCAGGCGCCTTCCTTCCATCCGGTGATCTATCTGTAGGCATAGCCGGATGAGCCCTGGTAGGTCAGCGGGGGGGGAGGTCCTGGCCAACTCATCCAGGATTTCAGCATTTAATCCACTCCGGTACATAAACATCAGGGTGGCGTCATTGTAACCAGTTTCCTGGGACAGAATTTTAAAAGCGTTAGTGTACTCGGAAACAGTCCCTTTAGCTTGCTTCAGAGTGCCTAGTTGCTGCGCTACTGTTTCAGCTCTTTGCGGGTCTTGGAACATCTCGGTCATCTCCTGTATAAATCCTCTGTACCTTCTTAAGACAGTATCTTTTCTCACGAGATACGGAGTCACCCATTTTGCAGCTTCTCCCTCCAGGAGGCTAATCACAAAGGCCACTTTAGCCCCATCGTCTGGAAACTCCATGTGCCTGACATCCAGATATAACTCACATTGAGCCACGAAAGTTGCCAACTGATCACTTTGTCCCGCGTATTTTGGGGGCAATCCAATGGGAACCTTTACTGCGGCAGCTGGAGGGGCTGTTTGCATCTGGTCTATCGTGGCCTTCAAGGTTTGATTATCCATCTTCAGCGCCTTGACTGCTGCTAGCAGGGCTTGGACATCCGTCTGTAATTCAGCTACCTTAGTCCTCAAGAGTTTCACTTCTTCCATCTCAGAAGTGGGGTTCGTCCCCCCCGCTGCTCCCTTTGACATCTTGTCCCAGTCAAGTGAAGAGAGCGTTGAGGGTGATTTAGGTGGCTCTGTCAAGCTGTCAGGCCCAGGATGCGACTCAGGAACCAGACCAGAGGTTGTAGTTAATTCGTGTTTTATTAGATTAATGTCCAACAAAGACTGCGCTTTCTCATGAAGCAATACAGGGATACAGGTCCTGCGACATTGGGAGAAAGTTGACAGAGCAAGGGGCTGCTTCCCGCCTGTTCTTTAAGAAGGGGCTAAACGGGCGCGCAACCTTTCGCTCCTCCTTAACTCCCCCTCAGGTACTGCCCCCCTTCCCCCCCTTCTCTCCTGTCTTTTCAACCGTCTGCGTGTGCGTGGTGATAAAGGAGGGGCTGAGGGTATACCATCTCTCCGCCTTTCTGCTGTTATCAGCCCTCCCTCTTGCTCTGAGCTGCGGAGAAGGGAGGGCCTGGGACTGTCTGGGGGGGATTCTAAAACTTCAAGGCTCTCAGGCTCCCCGTTGCTAGGCGACCCTATCTCTGGCATGTCCTCTGTTTCGGCTTCACTCCACAGAGGGTAAGTTCCTCCCTCCTCCCTCTGCCAGCCATTTGAATCCTCTTCTGACAACCCCCCAGGAGCCCAGCTCATCCTCCCGACATGTCCTAACCATGATTGCATAGGAGTAAATCCCATTGAACTCAATAAGCATGCAAATGATCAGACCTGCCTTTCCTCTCCTTCCTCCCCTCCCCTCTTCCTCCCCCCTGTGCACTCCAGGCCTCCCTCCCTCCCCCCAGTCAGTTTTACCTATCCTAAGCATGATTGTATGGGAATAAATCCCACTGAATTCAATAAGCATGCAAATGATCAAATCTGTCTTTCTTCTCCCCTCCCCCTCCCACCTGCTCCCATCCTCCTCCTCCCCTCTGCCCTCCCTCCCCTCCCTCCTCCTTCTCCTGCTCCCCTCCCCATCCTCTGTGGTCAGTTTCACCTATCCAGAACACGGTCTTGTCTTTTATTATTGGATGAGTTTCAGTTGGTGCAGCTTGAGGAAGTGGACAAGGTGCTTGGATTGGTGCGGGCGACCACGTCTGCTCTAGATCCTTGTCCATCTTGGCTAGTGAAGGCTAGCAGGACTAGTACCACCGGCTGGGCCAAGGAAGTGATAAATGCCTCCTTGAGTGAGGGAGTAGTCCCTAGTAGTCTCAAAGAGGCAGTAGTGAGACCTCTTTTAAAGAAACCTTCCTTAGACCCAGATAACTTGAACAATTATAGACCGGTGGCGAATGTCCCCTTTTTGGGCAAGGTTCTGGAGTGGGTGGTCACCGGTCAACTCCAGGTGCTCTTGGATGAGACCGATTATCTGGATCCATTTCAATCCGGTTTTAGGCTTGGTTTTGGCACTGAAACAGCCTTGGTCGCCCTGTATGATGACCTCTGTCGGGAGAGGGACAGAGGGAGTGTGACTCTGTTGATTCTCCTTGATCTCTCAGCAGCGTTTGATACCATCGACCATGGTATCCTTCTGGGGAGACTCGCGGAGTTAGGAGTTGGAGGCACTGCTTGGCAGTGGTTCCGCTCCTACTTGGCGGATCGTCGCCAGAAGGTAGTACTTGGGGAACATTGCTCGACTCCTTGGACTCTCCATTGTGGAGTCCCTCAGGGGTCGGTTTTGTCCCCCATGCTTTTTAACATCTACATGCAGCCTCTGGGTGCTGTCATCAGGAGTTTTGGAGTGCGTTGCCACTAGTACGCTGATGACACGCAGCTCTATTTCTCCTTTTCATCTTCTACAGGTGAGTCTGTGGATGTGCTGAATCACTGCCTGACCGCGATAATGGACTGGATGAGAGCTAATAAACTGAGACTCAATCCAGACAAGACTGAGACATTGTTGGTGAATGCCTTCCCTGCCCAGATGGTGGATGTTTACCCTGTTTTAGATGGGGTTACACTCCCCTTGAAGGAACAGGTTCGTAGGCTTGGGGTTCTTTTCGATCCTTCCTTGTCTCTTGAGGCGCAAGTGGCCTCGGTGGCAAGGAATGCGTTCTACCACCTTCGGTTGGTAGCCCAGCTACGCCCCTATCTGGACAGGGATGACCTCGCCTCAGTTGTTCATGCTCTGGTAACTTCTAGGTTGGATTACTGTAATGCGCTCTACGTAGGGCTGCCCTTGAAGACAGTTCGGAAGCTTCAGCTAGTGCAAAACGGAGCAGCCAGACTGCTGACGAGGACCAGCTGGTCAGCGCATATAACACCTGTTCTGGCCCGTTTGCACTGGCTACCCATTTGTTTCCGAGCCAGATTCAAGGTGCTGGTTTTGACCTATAAAGCCTTACACGGCGTGGGACCGCAGTATCTTGTGGAACGCCTCTCCCGCTATGAACCGACCCGGTCACTTCGCTCAGCATCTAAGGCCCTCCTCCGGGTACCAACCTATCAGGAAGCCCGGAGGACAGTTACTCGATCTAGGGCCTTTTCTGTAGTGGCCCCCGAACTGTGGAACAGCCTCCCCGAAGAAGTACACCTGGCGCCGACGCTTCTATCTTTTCGGCGCCAGGTTAAGACCTGGCTATGCTCCCAGGCATTTTAAGCGTTTAATGTTATAATTTTAAATCTTTTTTTGTTTACTGTTGGTAGGTTGATTTTATTGTGATATTCTGTATTTTAATCTTTTGTACACCGCCCAGAGAGCCACTCGCTATGGGCGGTTTAAAAATGAAACAAATAAATAAATAAATAAAAATAAATCCTAAGCATGATTGCAGGGGAGTAAATCCCATTGAACCCAATAAGCATGGAAATGATCAATCAATTCTCAGCAAACTTGCACAGGATCCCATTTCTTACCTCCCAGATTAAAAAGCAGAGACATTCACTAATAGGCAAAAAACCTTGTAGTTTAAGAATGTACCTACATATATTTGTATCCAATTTTCAAAAGCAGGGAATTTGGGCAGCTATAGTGAATGCACCAGGAAAGCAGGAGACCTGACCTCCTCTCTGAGATATTGTACTGCCCTACAAATTTGTCAAAATGCAAACACAATTTGGGTTGGTCTTTCGTAGTGCAATCCACTTCCTGTGTAGCTTGGAAGAATTTGATAACATGTGCCTCTGAGGATCTGGTGAGTGGTGGCAACACCTGCAGTCAGCCCAAATAATTAGTGGGTGTGATTCTGTCCCGCCGTCCTATGTATGTATGTGTTTCTGTCTGACTGTCTGTTCATCTATCTGTTCATTCTGCACAGAACTATATTTTGGCACACCACAAAAGGCATTCTACAGGAAAGTTGTACTGGAAGTACAAGAAACCAGGGGGATTGGCTTAAAAAAGAAGCATTATTTAAAGATTAGGTCTGAATCTGAAGACCACACTGAGGAAGAGAAAACTGTCAGCTGTCCAAATTAGTAAGCATGCTACAGTGTTTTCAGAGCACTCTTAAAGCAGTTTGGAATGTGCTAATTATAGTCATAGTCAAACTTTATTGCCTAGCCGTAGGCCTTTGCAATATATAATATAAAATTTACAGTATTAAAAATAAATAAATAAATAAAAATACCAGCATTTAAAACAGATAAAAAGTCCATATCCATGATACTACTCACTAAGGATTGGTTAGCAAAACTTCAGCATACTTCGCCCGTAGCTTTTGGGCAGCGAAGGCAAAGAGGGCTACTCTGTGTGTGACTAATGGGTCCTGGTCCGATAAGAGATGGACCATGATTTCTTGCAAAGTTCCCTGTTGTAACAACAAACCATCAAGGAATTTAGCTCTCGGGTGGGCATATAATGGGCAATCCAGCAAGTAATGGGGTAGATCTTCGGCCACCTCTGCTCCGCAAATACATAATCGCTGGGCCCAAGGGACCTGGCTATAGCGACCTAACAAGACCGCCGTCGGCATTGTCTGGAACCTTAGGGCGGTAAAAGCGTGTCTAAAGTTTGTTGGCATAGGATAGGACACGTAACTAGCCCTCTGATGATCTGACTTAATTGCTCCATACAACCTTGAAAATTTGGAATTATTAATGGCCAGACGATCAATCCAGAAGCAGTGTTGAAAAATTGCATCTTTCAACTTAACTTGGTTCAAAATGAGTAAATTCGGGGTTGTTATCTGGTACAAGTGATATAGGCTTTCTATTCTGGAGCACAAAAACTATCATTTAATGCCTGGTCATAGCAGAATTTTGAGAGTTTGGTAGAAGCATTTTTTAAAGATTCCCAGAAATTGAACAGGGTATAATGAGCACGGGCTCTAATTTGGGGGAGGCCAAGTTCTGCTCGGAGTAATGCAGTCGGCGTGCCTGGGGGGAGGCGGAGGAGTTTTCTTAAAAAACTAGTTTGAATTTTCTCAAGGGAGGACAAGATGGAACTTTCCTATCCCCAAACAGGTGCACCGTATATAATCTGGGGAAGAACTTTGTTTGTATAACTTTTTAGGGCTGGGAGGACTAAATTGCCTCCTACTGTTCTATAGAAGCTCAAGATAGCCCCACTGGATCTTAAAGCTGCTGTTTTAGTATTGTTTATATGTTTTTTCCAGGAAAGATTATCCTGGGAAAAAATACCCAAGTACTTAAAAGCTTGTGGTTTAAGAATGTACCTATAGCCCACAGCTATTTCTATCAAACTTTAAAAACCAAGGATATTGGACAGCTATAGTGAATGTACCAGGGGAGCAGGACACTTGACCTCCTCTCTGAGATATTGTACTGCCCTACAAATTTGTCAAAATGCAAACACAATCTTTCGCAGTGCAATCCACTTCCTGTGTAGCTTGGAAGAATTTGGTAACATGTGCCTCTGAGGATCTGGTGAGTGGTGGCAACACCTGCAGTCAGCCCAAATAATTAGTGGGTGTGATTCTGTCCCGCCGTCCTATGTATGTATGTGTTTCTGTCTGACTGTCTGTTTGTCTGTCTGTTCATTCTGCACAGAACTATATTTTGGCACACCACAAAAGGCATTCTACAGGAAAGTTGTACTGGAAGTACAAGGAACCAGGGGGATTGGCTTAAAAAAGAAGCATTATTTAAAGATTAGGTCTGAATCTGAAGACAATACTGAGGAAGAGAAAACTGTCAGCTGTCCAAATTAGTAAGCATGCTACAGTGTTTTCAGAGCACTCTTAAAGCAGTTTGGAATGTGCTAATTATAGATATAACTACAGTAGGGCCCCACTTATATGGCAGGTTAGGGACCAGGCCCCCGCCGTAAAGCGGAAATCACCATAAAGCGGAACCCATTGACTATAATGGGTCACGTCACGTGAAAATGACATGAAAATGCTGCAAAATGCCGCAAAAGTGGCTTTAAAACGGGGAATTTCCCCTAATTGAAAGCCGCCGCATCAGTGGAATGCCAGAAGAAGAATGCCGTAAAGCGGGGCCCTACTGTATAGGTGTTTTTTTGTTGTTGTTTAATTTGTTAAAATTCGGCAGCACATATACTAAAATTTGTTAGTCACTTTTCTTCACAAAAGTGAGCCCAAAGTGACTTACAATCAATAAACTAGCTGGATAAATTCCTATAAGACTTAATTTCTACTTGGAAGGAGGTGGAAAAGCTACCTCAACTGGAAGTTCAGGACAATATAATTTTTTTAAGTCAGTGCTAGTCTGGCACAAAACAATGAGAAATGTATGTTGATAGTTTGGGTATTGCAGAAATTCTCTGGTAAGGAAAAGAACACAGAATATGAATATATGTGTGGTACAATTACAGAGCCAAAGTGATGCTAAACAAGTGCCCTGCCTCTTTTTTGTTTTTTGTTTTTAATAGGGATTTATATAAACATTTCTATAAAGCACACTTTGTTTACAATCTTTATAACAGTTCTAATTTTTTTAACAACCGAAAATACATTCAATAAAGAAATGGCAAGTTATGTAGCTATCAAGATTTTTTAAGTTACTGTGTATGGAGAAATCTCTACACTGGTCACTTCTGACAGTTTTGAATGTGGATCATGAACACCTATAGCATCACCATTGTGTAAAGCTGTTGGTGACACTGTAGCCAGATAACTATTTGAAAATCACACATGTGTGCTAGATTAGAAATGGGAACTCTCCAAGCCTCCTGCAGCCATTTAGAGTGCTGCATGTTCCAAAGGATTTTAATCCCCGCTGCAGGCACCGGAAAATGATATCTACTTACAAAGATTCAGTTCAGAAAGTGACTGCATGTGTATTATACTGTGCTCCAGTTTGAATTGGATTCAGTCTTTGTAGAGTCTGTCACCTACCAAGGAGAATGAAGGTCAATTGATATAGGATGAAACTCTGTAGTCAATGAAATTAAATTGATTTGTAATTTGAATGCAAGAAGTGCATACATGGGCAACTGAAAGGAATACAAGAAGCATTCAAGTGTTTTAAGTGGGTGGATGGGTAAGTTAGTTCTCTATGCTGAAACCAGGCTTTGAGAAAGATGAAAGCTAATTCTGAGTTAATTTTATGTCTCAAAATCACTTTCTCTTAGAAAAAGGTATCCATCTGCGGTAGACAGCCTGGGTTTCTCCTAGAGCAACCCTGTGTTTAGCAAAGAGACTTGCAAAAATGTGTGTAAAGTCTAAATGCATCTTTTGGTTAACGTGTTGTGTGGGGAATCCTCAAGTCTGTGCTTTTAAGGGGAAACTGAACCCCCCTTCATAAGAGAAAAATGAACTTTTAAGAAAAACAAATCTCTCTCTATTTCCACCCCCCAAGAATGAACATTATAATAGTTGTCTGAAACTTTACCAAAAGCTTCTCACATGTCTGTTTATTTGAGATTCTCCAAACTTGTGTGGTTTCCGATGAACAAAAAAGAACCCCATTCTTTAAAGTTTAATTTGGCTAAGGAATATATTGACTGCCCAAAGGGCCAGGAGACAACTCCAAAAAAAAAAAGCTTCTGTGAGGCTTGGACGTTTATCTGTAGTTGTAGAGTAGATCTTTTAGTTTCTGACCATAATGTGCCTTTTTGTGCAATGAATGAACGTTACTGACTTTATGTAGGGTTATCATTCGGCCCAGAATAACGATATGTTTCAGGACCAGAGATGACAGAACATTGTGCATCAATAGCCTTTTCCAAACACTCTAAATTGGGGATGGGAAACCTTTGACCCTCCAGATGTTGCTGGGCTACAACTCCCATAATCCTTGACCCTTGTCCATGTTGCTGGGGGGCTGATGGAAATTGGAGTCCAACAATCCATGCACCAGCCCAGACCCTGAGATTGACTTTGAGTCCCTTCTCTGTGTGCCATTTCTGAGGGAGATCTGGAGAGTGGATCTCTATCTATGAAACACCTAGCTGACATCAACTTTGTCATTGTTTCAGCACCATGCATCCCCCCCCCTCCATCTGGGTAGCAGCAATGTCTGGATGTTCTTCCTTTATGTTTTTATAGTCATAGAATAGTAGAGTCCCCTTGAGTTCAACTCCCTGCTCAATGCAGGAATCCAAGTTAAAGCATAAGTGGCTGTCCAGCTGCCTCTTGAATGCCTCCAGTGTTGGAGAGCCCACCACCTCCCTAGGTAATTGGTTCTATTGTCATACCGCTCTAACTGTCAGGAAGTTTCTCCTGATTTTCAGCCAAAATCTGGCTTCCTGTAACTTGATCCCATTATTCCATGCCCTGCAATCTGGGATGATTGAGAAGAGATCCTGGCCCTCCTCTGTGTGACAACCTTTCAAATACTTGAATAGTGGTGTCATATCTCCTCTCATTCTTCTCTTCTCAAAGCTAAACATGCCCAGTTCTTCCAGTCCCTCCTCATAAGGTTTTGTTTCCAGTCCCCTGATCATCCTTTGGTATGCGTATGTATTTTTATTATTGTATTTCATTCTTGCTCTAAGTTGCTTCAGGACATTTGTTCTGGGAAACAATATCTGCATTAAATAAAATGAATCTTAACATTTGGAAGGCCACAGGTCCCCCCTTTTTCTAAATGGCTTCAAATAATGCACATAGAGGGGCCCCATTTTGCACATGAATAGGGACTCCCTACAGATGTTCTAGAGAACACCAGGAGCAGAGCCTGCTGTCCCTCCTGTTCCCACCATCTAATAATTAGTAGTCTGGTAAGGGCTTATGTTACTTAGCAGCTGCTTAACATCTAATATTGAGATGCCGTCTGTTATCTTAGAATAACAGATGTGGAGAGGGGAAGGGAAATTGAATGGCTGGGATCCTGAACAGGATGCACTCTACACTGCAACATTTTATTAAAAGTCCCACTTGTTTATGCTAATGTAATGAATGGTATTGTTTCAATGCTGTGCAAATATTGAACACTGGTAGCTCCTTTGCACTGCTCTCAGTTATCAGCATTGGATGAAGGGAGTGTAACTTTTAAAAGTTCTCCTTCCTCTCAGAAGGAGCCCAGGGCGGCACACAAAAACACTAAAAGCACTATAAAACATCTTTTAAAAAAAGACTTTCAAACACAGTAAAACAAAACATCTTAAAAACATTTTTTTTAAAAAAGCGTTAAAAACATATTGAAAAGCAATTCCAACACAGTGCAGACTGGGATAAGGTCTCTACTTAAAAGGTTTGTTGAAAGAGGAAGGTCTTCAGTAGGCACCGAAAAGATAACAGAGATGGTGTTTGTATGATATTTAAGGGGAGGGAATTCCAAAGTGTCAATGCCACAACACTAAAGGTCCACTTTCTATGTTCTGTGGAATGGACCTTCTGATAAGATGGTATCTGCAGGAGGCCCTCACCTGCAGATTTCAGTGACTGACTGGGTATAGAAGTGGTAAAATGATCTTTCAGGTATCCTGGTCCCAAGCTGCATAGAGAGGACGTCCATGGAAATGGTCTCACTTTGCTCAAGCAGAAGAGTGACTTAGGATCCAAGCTTATATGTGTGGGTTTCACATGATAGATGTTAATGCATTTATATGTGCTTTGGGGATGAGTAAAGACATTCTCAAGGGTTGTGCATGGAATAGGCAGGTTTTAAAGCATCCCTGTTTGTATCCTTATGTACACTTGCATTTTTCAAAATCTGGTAAAAGCAAATGCAATACTTTTAAGAGAAAGTATAACAGTTACTCTTACCAAATTTTGAAAAATGCATATTCATAATTTAGATGGAAGCTCACCATATAAAATGACTAATTTTACATTGGGTCTGACTATGTTACTGATCAGGTGAAGGTGGCAGCAAGGGAAAAATAAGCTGCTTTATACTGACTTAGACCCTTCTATCTAACTCAGTATTGTCTACAGTTCTACACTGACTAGGAGTAGCTCTCTAGAATTTCAGACAGGGGCTTTTCCTACTTCTACCAGAAAATGCTGGAGATTGAACCTGGAACCTTCTGCATGCAAAGTATGTGCTCTACCTTTGAACTACAGCCCCTCTCGGGAAGATTTTCCCTGCATATCATATTGGTTAGTGCCCTGTGTTTTCTTTTGCTTTCTCCTTCATCTTGTGGTTGAGCTTGCTTTCTTGGATTCATTGGTAGCTCTGTGTCCTGCTGACACTAATATGCAGTGCATCTGCACTCATGTTTTGACACTGTCATTTGGATTTTGTGGGCTGAGTTATGTGTGACTGGCCTTGGAACAGGAGGTTGGACTACTGCATGGTCTGTTGGCTCCTTCCAATTCTGTTAATTTTTCAGAGGAGCTGATCATGCATTAGGCCTCCACTGTCTGATCATAAATACCAATATCGTGTTACAAAAGATGCTGGAGGTAATTCCCCATGTGAAAACACTGTATTTCTTTTGCACAGAAAAATAGAGTAATGCACAGTGTTCTCCTTTGTTTATTTGTAATGGCCCCAGATTATTCTCCAGAGGTGTGAAAGACTAAACATTGTAACAGACTAAGCAGAAATACAATGATTAATTCTTTAACTGCATGTCAGAGGTAGTAGATTTGATGTCAAAACCCTCCTATGCAGTTCTTGATTGTTTCCATTTGCTAACATGAATTCAGTAATTGTCTGACTAGGGAAAGCTAAATTAAATTGTGATGTCAACATATGAAGCTACCCTTTACTAAGTCAGATAATAGGTTCAACTAGTCTAGTCTTGTCCAACTTGCAGTAGAAATGTATTCAAGTTTTCAGTGAAGGTCTTTCTTTAATCTTTACCCATCTGTTTTCATTTGTGGGCAAAAAACAACCAGGCAGAAAATGTTTTGGCTGCACTTTGTTAAATGAAATGCTCAAAATGTTGGGTACAAATTAACACAGTTGGGTGTCATTGGTTATTTGGTCCTGAAGAGGGCAGCAAAGAATCCTCTTTAGATAAGAGGGAGATCTCTGAAGAAAGCTGACTCCTCACATACTATGGGGCACTTCAAACACTTGTCTTGCCATCAATCTAGATTGCATGGTGGAGTAGCAGGTGTCCGATACATATCCAGTCCACTATGTATCCATAGACCCTATAAAGCTTGGGTCCTGAATATCTCAGGGTGTATCTCCTTTCATTTGACCCCCTCACCAATCACTTAAGATATTCTGTTCTGTCTGGAGGCTTCAGCAGAGGCTTCTGGATAGTATCTCCAATAATCTCAAACTATCTTCTGAGAGAGTTCCACACAGCCTGTTCTCTGTTGAATTACTTCAGGATCTTAAACAATTTTTTCAAGAAAAATCCAGAATGTATTTGAAAACTGTTGTTTGAAATCTGTTGAATGGCTACCACTATCCCTTGCTCTACTATTTATTTTAAAAATTGTACTGCTATTTTGTTGTTTAATTGTATTTTAAAATTCTGTTTTGATTCTGTTTTATTATTTTGGTAGTGGTTGTTATCTTTGTTATTAATTTAAACTGCTGTGAAAATATCTTTAAACAATGGTAGGAAGAGATTTTAAAATAAAATGAGTAAGATCAAGGGTGACATAAAATTATAGAGTTGGAAAGGACCTCAAAGGCCATCTTGCCCAATCCCTTGCCAGTGGAGGAAATCCACCACTACAGCATCCCTCGTAGGGAGCCATCCAACCACCCAACTGCAGGTCTTTATGAGCTGCCATATATGTATGTAGGGGACATTTGTATGACCTTTTATAGAGGAAAGAATTGTATAAATTGGCCCTACAGCACATCCTGGTGTTAAAACTTAGGTTTTATGTGCTCTCTCTCTCTCTCTCTCTCTCTCTCTCTCTCTCTCTCTCTCTGTGTGTGTGTGTGTGTGTGTGTATATACACCATGCTTCACTGCCATACAACCAGGATCTATGGTTGACTGAGTGCAGGAGCCAACCCTATCATAGCTAATGTCATATGCCCTATGATATTGTTAACACAACCCAATGCCCGAGTCTCTCGACTTCAGGGGTGCCAGCACATACCTTGGGTTTAGTTTCCTTGGAGTGAAGGTCACTGGAGACTAGGGTTGCCAGGTCTCTGGTTTTTGCCCAGAGACTCCAGTTTTGGGGGGTCCTGTCTGGGTCTCCAGGTGAATCACCTCAATCTCTGGACTCTTAGCTTTCTTTCTTTAATTTTATTTTTAAACATTAAGTTTCTAGGTGGTCTGGTTCAAAAGATATAAACCAAAATGTCAGCTGCCCCCTGGCAACTTCTGTTAGTACTGGCTGCTCTAATACCTGCCTTTCAGGGTTTTAGCCAATAAGTGAAGTCAGGGTTTATTTATTTTATTCATTTATTATGTGATTTATATCCTGCCCTTCCTCCCAGCAGCAGCCCAGGGCAGAAAACAGAAACATTAAAAACACTTTAAAACATCATAAAAAGACCTTAAAATACATTAAAACAAAACAATGCTAAAAACATTTTTTTTAAAAGCTTTAAAACATCTTTTAAAAAAGGGTTAAAATATATTATTAAAGAAAACATATTAAAAGCAATTCTAACACTGATGGAGACTGGGATAGGTCTCAAGGGACAGGGTTGTTATTGACAAGATTTGTTGACCCCCCTCCCCCAGCAATACCTAAACCCTATTTCAAGTTCTGAGAACAGTTTCCTTTTCCTGCTTGTCTCATATCAGGAATTCAGTAAATATATAGCTTTCAGCAGTGTAAAGAGTACTTTCTCTGTACAAGATTGGGACTTGCTTCTGAGTAAACATGTATAGGATTGCACTATAACAGAAGATCACAGCAGGATAAAAATGTACATGCAGGGGTTTTTTAATTACTTGCAAAAATGGCATATGATACATTTTATCTATCAAATAATTTTTAAACAGACGTTTTAAAAGGTGTACATGCTGCAGTGTTATACTTTTCTGATTAAGGAGTCAAACAAGTTTAAACTTTACTGGACTGTTGAAGAGGGCAGTGTATTTGTCTCATCCATAACCTTTTTTGAAAACCTTCCCAGTATGAAGCTTTTCTGGCTGTAAAGCTGCAATACCAATTCCACGTACCTGGGAGGTAACCCCATTGAATTCAGTAGGACTTACTTTTGAGTAGACATGGTTAGGATTGTGCCAAAAATCAATGGGACTTTTGAGTGACCATAGAAAAGGATTGTGCTGTAAATCTTTCTCGCTCCCTCCGATCGTTTTTTTTTAAGCAATTAGGCAGGGCTTACTTAGGTGTCACTGCAGGAAACTAATATTTTGGCAGGAAACTAATATTTTTTAAAAAAATGTTCTGCAATGGCCAGCTGGTTTTGACTATAAACTGTTATATGGGGTGTATGTATTTTTACATCTCCAGTGTGTGTGTATATGGAATCTTTCCAACAACCCTGTGAGGTAGGGTTGGAAACCAAGGTAGCTCACAACAAGAAATAAAGATATTTAAAATCCAATAACAACAAAACAAGTATAAAACAGTTGCAAAACAGCTTAAAGTGGCATGATTTCTGAATTTTGGACTGAAGTTCCTTATCACTGAATTACAGTCCTGCACATGCTTCCTTGCCTGAGTAAGCCCCATTGAATAAATTGGAACTTGCTTCTGAGTAAACATGCATAACATTGCGCTATAAATATATTTACAGATTGTGTAAATAATAAACATCTTTGACATTCATGCTTATATAAATATTTATTCATACTATGTCTTGATATGTAACTGATTTCACACTATAGTTGTAAATTATTTTTTACAAATTATTATTTGCTCTACATTTTAAGTCTGCCCTTCTTTGTTGGGGTGATCATGGTCCCCCTCTGTTGTTTTTACCCTGAGGGGCAGATTAGGCTGAGAGATGGTGAGTAGCCCATGGTTACCCAGTAAACTTTGTAGCTTATTTCCATTTTAAAATTTAATTAAAATGATTTATATGCAGGCAAGGTTTATGAAGTAATTCAGATCCACATAATACATTTAAAGCACATCCAACTTGCATTCAAAGTGCATGACTCCCCCCCCCCGAGTCCTCGGAAGTGTAGTTACCCTTTCACAGTTATAGTTCTCACCATCTTTAACAAACTACAGTTCCCATGATTCTGTGGTGGGATTCATGTGCTTCAAATGTATGTTGAATGTGCTTTAAATGCATGGTGTGGCTATTCCCTAGTATGCTGTGCATTCATTAGTGAATTGAAAAGAACAATTTTAAAAGATATGTTTTTAAGCAGGGCTGTAGCTCAGTGGTAGGACACCTGCTTTGCATGAAATTCAATCTCTGGAAGAGACTATTGCCTGGAATCCTGGAAAGTCAATGCTAGTCTATGCCATCAGTACTGAGCTAGATGGTACCAAATGGCCTGACCCAGTATAAAAGAGGAATGAAACCCAAGGTCCACAGTTACTCTGAAATTTATGTGTTTTATTTACAACATTTATGTACCAGTTTATTGTAAAAAAAACCCTCAATGTGGTTTACAGAAGGAATTAAAACAATACAATTATTGGCAAAAAGAGTTAAGGACAGGTATTTTAAAAAAATTAAAATAATAAAACCAACAATGAGTTAAAACAGATTAAAAACATAATAGCTTCTACATGCCTGGGTAGGCTTTCCTAAATAAAAACATTTTTAGCAGGTGCAAAAATGAGTACAATGAAGGTGCCTGCCTAGTGTAAATAGGCAGGGCATTCCAAAGTGTAGGTGCTGGCACACTAAAGGATCCATTTCTTACAAGAGCAGAACATGTACTATGTGGCACCCATAACATGGAAAGCACACCTTGAATTTGGCCTGGTGCAGATTTGGCAACCAGTGCAGATTTCAGAGCAGAGGTATTATGTGCTGATAGGGTTTCAATCCTGTCAGTGATCATGCTGCAGCATTCTGCACTAACCAGTTCTTGGGTTAGGTTGTGCTGCATGGGGATTTCTGTGACCTTCGCTAACTGGCTGCCAGGATTTTTTTTGTTTGGTTATGAACTGGTTGTGGGATGCTGAGTTTTCTGTCTTACTCATAGGAATCTTGTTGTGGTTGGTATGGTATTGCATTTAGGAAATCATCACTGTCCTTTCTTTTTCTTTTTGCATTTCATTTACCTCTGATCTTACTCCTTTACATTCATAGAAGCAACATATGGTCAGTTCAATCCCCTTAAACCCACTGATGATTCACCTTGTTATTTGCATGATGGTCTTTCTTGCCCAATAGTGGTAAAAGAGAATTCAAATACTGGGAAGCGTGGCTTCTATTACTGTTGTTCCCAATCTACTGCCTATGAAGGTAGACCAAACCATGTGTGTTTTCTCTCTGTCAATTATTACTCACTGGAATTGGGTTTTATAGCAGCCCACAGAGTAGGCAGAAAAGGATAGAGAATCTTTTTAACTCTTACTCATTTCTCAAACCTCTCTCTGCAATGAAGGGTCAAGTCTGTAAAGAAGTTTGGAACAGCCATGTTAAAAAGCAGGCAGGGCATCCCAGGCAGGGGGTAGCCAACCCTGCTTTAATAGGGATATCTTTGCAGAGGATCCCTAGTCAAGCCTTACCAACAGCACAATCCTAACCATATCTACTCAGAGTAAGTCCTGTTGAGTTCTATTGGACTTAGTTCCTTAGTAAGTGTGTTTAGAATTGCAGCCTTCAGGAGCATCCATCTAACATCTCCACAACACTAGGTTTTCTTCCTACAACCGCCTTCTGGTGACTGGCCTGGCCTGAGGGCAATTAAACCCTTCTTGCCAGAAGCAAGTAGGCTAGATTAAATGTTCCTTACCCAGGCTCCCTAAGCAGGTGAGAACATTTCTATCTTAATTTCCAATTGGATAATTTTTTTTGTTTGAGTGGTATGCTCCAAGCAACTGTGGTTAATGCTTAATGTATCATGCTTAATGACATCACTAGGGCCCTCCCCCTATGACATCACTAGGGCCCACCCCTGAAATCTCAGGATTTGGGATGCCTCTGACCTGACAACCCTACCGGAGACTATGTTGTCTTTGTGATATCTGATTTGCATACATAAGTGTAGGCTGAGCATAAGCTGGACAGGTCAGAGCAGAAACACTCCTTGCTCCCTCATTATTGTTATTATTTTTGTGGGGGAGAGCTCCCAAAGTCATAGCTTTGGTTTTAGCACAGAAAGCAAGTCCAGCCTCTGTGCGTTGCCAGCTCACAGCTCCAGATGAGATTAGACAAGACTAGTTCCTAGCCTATTATTCTCCAGCCCCTAGGATGATGTGGTCTCCAGCTGGGTGAAAAGTGAAGGCCTGCCTCTTCTTCTGGAAGCATTACTTGGTAGTTGTTTCTATGGCAATACACCTGTACTTGGCCAATGCTTTAGCCATGTAAAAAGACACTTAACAGGATTGGCTTGTGCCATAAACTTAAAGAGACTGATTTGTCCTTCCACTATAGAATCTCACCTTACAGATATATCATCATCATCATTTAATTAAATTTATATCCTACCCTTGGATGGGCCCCACAGATGACATCCAACCCAACCCCTGCAATCCTATAACACTATGCTCTATCTTGGTTCTCCAGCTTTTTTCTATTAAGATGTATGGACCGGGTTTTAAATTTTGTGAGCATCATACTTCATGTGATTCGTTTCTCATAATACCCATTTATTCTCTCCTGCTACCCCACCACAACCGTGTCTCACTTATTCCAGTTTGAAGTGTAAAGCTTTTACAAATGTAACCATGGAAGTGCTATTCAACTCTCTCATTTCCCTCTTGGGTGTTTCTTTTCTTTTTTTAATGTTTCCCTGTCTAGCCTGATGGTTTAGGAGAGAAGTGGATTGGCCAGCAGGCTTTAAGATTTTCAGTAGCAACTTGGAAACACTAGATGGCACCAGACAGGTGAAAATGAAAGGCTGCGAGGCTTAAACTTCAAAAGACTTCTGTGTATGTGTCTTTAAGTTGTTTGAGACTACAAATAAGCAAAATTAGAAGATTGTTATCTAGTCTCTGTAGTGACTATTTCTGATTAACACCCTTTCCTTTCACAATATGAATCCAGGGCCAAGTGCAATACCTTCACATATTTGTACAAGCAGAAAATAAAATGATTTCCCCTTTACTCTGTGCTCATATTATCTGTGTATGCCTTTTGTGGTATAAATAAAATTATTGAATGTATATGTATAATATAATAAAGTTAACTGGTAGTATAATATCCAGCTGTCTTGGCAATCTTGTCATGAGCAGGGAGATATGGAAATCTTGGATTGTTCTGTTGATAGATCATAGAACTGTTCAATTTTAAACTGTTTTTGAGTCTATGGTTCTAAAGATAACAATCAAAAGCATTTCTCAGCTCATGTTCTGTGTTCCAGAAGTGTTTCATGTGTCTGCCAAATAAATATGCCATTTTATTATTGTTCTCTGTACAGTGAAAAAAGCCCTGCAACATTAGAAAGATGGTAAGATTTTTTTCAAAATTAGATAATTCCAAAATATCTATCTATCTGTCTGTCTGTCTGTCTGTCTGTCCGTCCGTCCGTCCGTCCGCCCGCCCGTCCGCCTACCTATCTAAAATAGCCACTTTGATATTTTATGAGATATATTATCTGTGAAAAACAGGTTTTTTGAAAAAGAGGGGATGTGTGTGTGTGTACATTTAGCGATAGAAAGGCAAGGTAGGAACCAGATTTTTATGATGACATCATGTGAAAATATATATGTACATAAAGCAAACATGCACACCCATGATGAGCACTGGAAATAAAACCAGAATTAGAAAGGAACTTATTCTTTTACTGATGCTTCATATAGTAGACTAATCTGTAGGTAGTGTCTGTTTTCCATTAATTGGCCCTGTTTTGCAATTGCTGCCTCCCACTAGGAAATCCATTTAACCATGATATTGTTGGCTAAACAAAGTTCTATGGGAAATGAAGTAAACAGGGTGGAGTTCTGTTACTGAGAAAAATGAAAACCGTTACGTATAGCAAACTATCTCTTAAAATGAAGTATGAGGGGAAGCCTTTTAACAAGCCCAGAAATGGGCTGTGATCTTGTGTAGTTATCCACGTGCCATGGAACTAAATCTAAGGAGGTGAAATTCACCATGAACCTAGAAAAAGAAATAGGCAGAAAGGTTGTCCCGGGAGTTACTTCAGGTAAAACTAAACAAAGGGGAACCTCAGCTGATGTTCTCTTACACCAGCCTTTGCCAGTCTGGTACCCTCCAGATGTTTTGGACTACATTTCCCATTAGCCCTAGCCAACACAGCCATGCATCGGGAGGACACCAGGTTAGCAAAGGCTGCCTTACCCCTTTGTTCATTAGGTAGAGTTTAGACGAGGTCTGTGTCCTGGCAATCTTTTAGCCAAACAATATGATCAATTAATTCCTTCTACTTTATGATTACATCATATAATAGAATCAGGACTGAAGGAAAGCTTACATTTGTAGAGGCTAGGATATTAAAGCAAGGGATCATTGTTTTAGAGAAGTGTTGAAATAACTTTATTTACCTTTAGCAAAAATGTAAGAGAATGAGGATTTTGAGAAATCTATCAAACCCATTCTAAGTCAGTAATAAGAAGCATTTATGTTAGAAATATTTCATAGAATCACAGAATAGTAGAGTTGGAAGGGGGCTATAAGGCCATCTAGTACAATGCAGGATTTTGTCCTTGCAACGTAAGCAAAATTACATTATAGACCTTGGCCCCTCAGTCGAATATCTGTGATAGAGCAAGATAGTAGATAACATATCTAGAGTTACTCCCATGAACTACTGCTAAGAGCAAACATAATAATATACAGGAAAAGTCCTAATCCTTTTATTGAGGCATTCCAAAAAGCAGGTGGGAGTTGGCATGACTGAACACTCCTCCATATACATGTGACTAAGGCCCTTTTCTGTCATTCTCCTCCATATGTGTATTAACATGTGAAGGAGGGAGTGGAGACTTACTGCCGTCTCTACCCCTAATGTCACATGCCCCACTGGCCTTACAATGTCTGTAGAGGGAAGACTACACATAGAAGCGTAAACAGAGCTCTGCTGGATTAGGCCAAAGGCCCATCTGATCTAACATCCTGTTCTCACAGTGGCCAACCAGATGCCTGCGGGAAGCCTGTAATCAGGACCTGAGCTCAACAGTAGTCTGTACCTGCAAAGGCTTCCATATGATCAGGAGCCCTTGTTGGACAGGATTCTTGATCCTGTGGAAGACTATGTGCATACAGCTATATACCTTATGTATAGGGTTGCAGTCGAGGGCGAAATAAGACACAGAGACATCAGCTTGGGTTGAACAAGGGCCACTTTATTAAATTACAGCAAACAAAACCCAATTTAAAGTGACCTGCAGAGGGAAACCTAGGTGCGGGAACTGTCTATAAGCAAGTAGCTTGCCACACAGCTCTCGGGCGACCAGCCCCTGCTGGGGCAAGGGCAAGCCCATCTGCTTACCCTTTACCCCGGCCACACCTTGTAGGTGAGTAGGGGGGCCTTCCCACGTCATCCCCACCCGGGGCCGGATAACCCCTGGGTAGATGAGGATAAGTTGGCCCCAGAAGCAGCCCATATCCTGCCCTCGAGCCGTAAAGCCCTGACAGACAGGCCTCCGGAACCGCCAATCACCTCCAAAGGTGCCTAAGGGGGCCACCTAGCTGTCCTTACCTATTTCCCTTCCCGCATCTTCCCGCCACAAAAGGGGGACAAATCTCTATTTAGTCCCCCTTTACCCCACTGCCGAGAAGCACCTCTCGCAGACACCTCTGCAGGTCTCCCAAATATGTCATTACCTGCATCAGACAGGTGAACGCCATCGGCCCTGTATCGTTCACCCTTCTAATGCTGAATGTGGGAATGCGGAATGGCTAACCCCCATGCCCAAGAAGAGCCAACCGAATCTGCCAGTTAGCCTTCATTCGCCAAACCCTGCGTGGGAGCATGCCCTTAAGTAACTGAGGCTGTCGTAGCCTCTCCGCTGCATGTCACACATGCTTGCCAACTGAGGGTCTTGCCCTGAGTAACTGAGGCCGTCGTAGCCTCTCCGCTGCATGTCACACATGCCTGCCAACTGAGGGCCTTGCCCTGAGTAACTGAGGCCGTTGTAGCCTCTCCGCTGCATGTCACACACGCTTGCCAACTGAGGGTCTTGCCCTTAAGTAACTGAGGCCATCATAGCCTCTCCGCTGCATGTCACACATGCTTGCCAACTGAGGGTCTTGCCCTGAGTAACCGAGGCCGTCGTAGCCTCTCCACTGCATGTCACACATGCCTGCCAACTGAGGGCCTTGCCCTGAGTAACTGAGGCCGTCGTAGCCTCTCCGCTGCATGTCACACATGCTTGCCAACTGAGGGACTTGGCTTTAAGTAACTGAGGCCGTTGCAGCCTCTCCACTGCATGTGACACATGCTTCCCAACTGAGGGACTTGGCTTTAAGTAACTGAGGCTGTCGCAGCCTCTCTGCTGCATGTCACACATGCCAACCAACTGAGGGCCTTGCCCTTACGTAACCGAGGCCGTAGTAGCCTCTCAAACTGCATGTTGTCCCATGCCTGCCAACTGAGGGTCTTGCCCTTAAATAACAGAAGCTGTCGTAGCCTCTCAAACTGCATGTCGTCACCTGCCAGCGATCTGTGGGTCTTGCCTCAAGCAACTGAGGTCATTCCCACCCAGAGGAAGGACCACCACTTGTGAAACCATCTGTACTGAATTATGCTGGAACAAAGTGGGTAGGAGCCTATTCAAATGCATTCCTCTCCGGCCAAGCCACTGTATTGCAGCCCATCGACTGAGGCCCAACTGTGAGCCCATGCTTGATTTCGAGGCCCTCCTGGCTGCCCAGAAGACCATGCTGTGGCCGCCTATTAGGATGCACGTCTGCTCCGTCCCCGTCCAGCAGCCTGTCAAAATAATTATAACTTGTTAGGCTTCCAAATTCCCAGGCCCTCTAAAAGGGGTGAATATAGCCCTTATAAACCTGAGGACCAGCGTCCAACAGCCTGCACTTTTGCCTGGGAAAACCCAAGACCTGCTGCCGTAGAAGCAGCTGTAAAAGCCCGCTTTGTGAGCACCCAAAACTGGTATTTTGTGAGCGGGTCCTTGCCTGCATTGGGGAATAAATATCCTTCTTCAGATCCCCCTGGCCAATGTACGGTCTGCCCCATACATCTCTGGTCCGTCTGAGACCTTCACAATTGTATATGGGCACAACCCCCCCCATCCACGGAGACATCTGATAGCTGGAGGGCACGTCGAGACAGGTCTCACTTGGATCCAGCCATCACCTTACCTATTGTAAAAGCTCCAAAAAAGCCCAGCATAAGGGCTACTGCCTGGAAAATCTGGCTTCATAACCAGAGGAGCATACTGTATTCCTACTGGCTCACCATACCCAGTAAAATGTCCAGTGAGAAAGGACGACGGTGATAGGGAAAAAACCACCAGCCTAGCTATGAAGGAAAGTCCTGCCAGCTTACCTTGAAGTGCTTGGACTAACAGGCCCCTACTCCTGCCATCCACTGGGAATTTCAGCAGGTGACACAACGGAAAAGGCCATTCTGTCACATAGCCCTTGCCGGCCCAGAATTCCTGAATCGCCCTACCTGCTCTGTGGTAGCTGGTGAGCGTGCTGGGGGCAATGGAATCTATGGGAAGTCCAGCACGTAGTTCACAAGAATAGGCCATCTTTGCACAGCCTCTACAGCCCTTTCAGCATTCTGATAGCTGGTGATCACACTAGGGCAATGGATAGGCTTATGGCCACCTCCGACTGGGGCAGATCATCCCTACTTCCACCTGTCAAGGGAATCCCCAGGTACATAGCCATACTATAAACTGTGACCTCAGGTGCTAACATGCATCCCAAAATCTGCCATACCCCTGAACAGCCAATCACACAGATAGTGCCCCACTACTTCTGGGCCCACATGTCTCCTGACTGCTCCCTCCCAGAAGAATCTGAAGCACTCCATGTAAGAAATATAGCAGTCCATAGGCAATGTTCTGCCGCATAAATGCATAAGGCACCTCGGCCACATGCGCGCACCATGTTAAATAAAGTGTAGTGCATGGTACCTAGACTATCAGATATGAACCCCTTACAGCCGAACCCCTTCAGTAAGACTGGTGGTGAATCAGGTGTAATTTGCATCTTTACACTCTGTCCCTGGCAAATTACTGCCATAACGAAAACAGATTGAAGATTGTAGGCCATGAAGGCCAGCCTGGAGTTGGAGGCCATGAAGGCCAGTCTGGAGTTGGAGTATGGGACTAGGAAACCAAAAGGAAAACACCATAACACAGACAAACCTTCCCTTAAGCAAAGTTCGTAGTACCTTGAGTCTAACCGGGGAGGGACACATGTCCTTGAGCAGCTTATGCTGGGGGCTTCTTCGTACCCCTTTGAAGGGCTCTTGCCTCCTATCTCACTGTTGCATATATCCTTCTGCAAAAGGGAAAGAAATCATTTATGAGTAAGTACACTGTACCAACTACTAGTTCATTGCAGCTAACCCAGTTCCCTTAAAGCAGAGACTTCAGGTAATTGTTATCAAAAATCCCAACAAAGAAAGGTTTTGTTATTGTTGTAAAGTTATCAGGAAAGCGTGAAGAGTCTGCCTGGATCTTAAAATGCAGCCTCTGTGTCAAAAACAGAGTCTAAGCTTGCATCAAGGCAGCCCTTGTTTCAGTAAAGTCCAAGATCTTGGAAATGAGGATAAGATCCTGATAAGTGATCTGTCTTTCCTCTTTATTGCTATCCAGCCACACTATCATCTGTGAGACCTGCAATTCCCTGCAGAAGTTTGCAGGTCCTTCTGTAAATATAACAAATGCCATATGCTTTGTTTTTGATATGAGACCAAATTCAAATAAATGCAACTTCTGTCTCAGAGTTAACAAGGAATGTGTAACTGACACTTGGAAAAGGATCACTGTCACCTAAGTAGTGGTTGTGATTTAGACATTTCCCAGCAAACCCTGTCATCTGTGCACACCATTAGTATCCAAATATGAAAGGCCCCAAAGGCTCACCTGGCCCCTCAAAGGCCACATGTAATATAATAATAGAATTAACTACCTCAACCTACTATATTCCTGGGCCTAGCAGGAAGTCAGAAGCCTAACCAAAGAGCTTCACCCCCCCAAGCAACCACGATGTAATAAAATAGAATAAAGTACCTTGAACCTAATATAGGCCCGAGTCAAGCAAAGGCCGCAAGCCTAACCAAAGAACCCTTCACAACGGCCAAGAGAGGCTGCCAAGGCCTCACCCACATCCTTCACTGTCTTGCGCCCCCTACCTAGGCTGACCCAGCCTTGGCAACCAAAGGGGGTTAAATAGGGCCTGTTGAGACTCGAAAGGCTTGTGCAGCCTCCTACCCCATAATTAGTTCTGAGCCTGCAGCCCACGGCTGTTGGGCAGATTTGAACCCTGATCTCCCGGATCACAGTCCAAACATGTCAACCACTATCAAAACCTATCCCATGCGTATGGGGTGGTGGTGGTTTAAAATTGCCCAAAGGCTTGCATTTTATGAGGGGACCTTTCACACACACCTCTTTTCCTTGCTTGGTTGGCATGACAACTTAAATAGAAACGCCAGCACAAATACCAGTATTGTAAGCTACTAACTGTAGTAAGTCACTGTCTGCAAGGTCTGATCCTTTTATTCAAAACCCTGCAGCTCTTTTGCTCTAATTTATTTTAATTACTGATTTATTCCAATTACTTTATATTATATCGCTGCTCTTATACAATATTAAATGTGTGTGTGATTTTGTTTAACTGGCTAGCAATAGCCCTAAGGCGGCGCTGCTGGAGGACACAGAGTGCCTACCTCCCCCAGCCAAGGGGGAGGGGGTTTCTACAGCGTTCGGCCCAGCAAGCCCTTAATAAAAGGCCCACTCCAGCCGCCGCCATTCCTCCAGGCTCATGACCGCCTGCCTCCTTAAACTACCCCCACCAAGAAAAATAACTGAGGCCTAATCAGCCCACAAACATGGCCTAACTGGCCCGTAAACGCGGCCTGTGCCGCTGCAAACAAGCGCCTCCGAAATGGCGCCGACCACGTGGCCAAGCTAGAATGGCTGCTGCCGCTCTTCTCCTTGCTCTGCTTTAGCCCCCGTCATCCTTCAACATCACGCTGGCAAAGAGGAAGGTAGGAGGGGCGGCTGGACTTAAATAAGCCCCAAAGCCCCACCCCTCCACACTGTACATCGCACGCACACAATAGGTGCGACGCGTGACGTTGCCCCAAACAAAGATGGAGGCAGCAGCTTCGCCCCCATCTGCAACCATGCCCCGCTTGTCAGCTGCGCGGCAAGCAGGGCATCATTTCCCTTTGCAGTCATTGCACCGAACATGCAGATGCAGTCACAGGGCTGACACAGTGGCAATGTCCGTGATAGAGGCAGCAAGTGTGGACTCAAGCCTTCCTTCATGTGATGATATGGACATAGAAGAGAACTGTGCCACATTATTTTTCATACCCAGGATTCTCAGACATGTTTAGAGCCAAGTTCTACTGCGCTCGAAATTTACTTTCTCCATTTTTTTTAAGATTGCAGCCTAAATTTATGTATCTCTTTCAATAGCTAGACATAGCAATTAGCCTCCCTCACAATGTCTTGTATTCTAAACTTGTAGATCCGTCTAATGATGGTGGTTTGGACAACACATTTCCTTACAGCTGCTGTTTTAACTACAGATCCTCACAAGGATATTCAGGCAAGCTTAGGTATAAGTCATTGATACCTGAACAAGAAAATGAGAAATGAAGAAATACAGCTGTCCTTGCAACTTCAGCTGGATCTTTTGCCATAGCTACATTTTGTGCACACAAGAAACACTGTTGTTTACATGACTTTAGTTTTGGTTATTGCTACTTATATAGCGAGGCAGTTTTCAAAACCTTAAAAAAGCTTGCAGCTTGAATCGTTTGGTGCTGATTGAGGAGATAAGACACATGTAGGCATGCCAAATGGCCTGACATTTTTTAGTGCTTGTGGTTTATGGGAAATGGAATTTGGAGAGTAGCTTTCTTCTCTATCTCTGCTTCTTATGGTCTGAGACGTTCAAGGAGACTATGTGTGAAATAGCTCTGTTTTCCATGGCTGGCTCGGAAGCTATTTTTAGAAATGGCTAGACTTATTTAGTTAGTTATTTTCATTTAATCAATGTGCCTATCCCATGTTCTTGGGCTTCTTACAAAAATAACAAATTGATGGCTTCTGCCCATAATGCTGGGCACACATACTATTTTAATTTGAACTCATTTTATAGGTTGAAAAGTATATAATCAAGTCAAGATAGGTCCCTGTCCTCAGCAATTGATTTGAAAGGAAGGAAGCAAGCAAGGAAGGAAGTCTTATTACAGTTGTCTTTTTCTTGTTCTTTTGAAATCATAATCCCAAATGTTTAACGTTGATATTTACGTTAATATCATGTATGCTTTATTCTCATTTAAATGTGCTTTATTTTAAAGTGACTTTCCTTATTTCATTGACTGCAGTATCCCAACGAGGACATATTATATCAGCTGGTACTGTAGACGACTTGGGACACATTATCCCAAGCCTGGGAATGAAATATAGGCTGGTATCCTAAACACACTGTTGATGAAAAAGCTTTTGTTTGAATGGGGAATTTAGGACTGTAGCCATGCAATAAATGACTGGTTATGGGATACCTGCATTACCGTTATCATTCTGTGTATAACACTTTTAATGTACAAGCTGCTTTATAGCCTTTACCTTACCACAACACCGGTATGGATTATTGCTATTTACATTTTTATCAAAGGTGAACAGAGGCCAGGAGAGTAACTTGCTCAAGGCCAGTTGGGATTTGAACCTAGGTTTCACAGGTTCTAACTCAACACACTGGAGCATACTAGTCTTAAAAACCTTCCACCTTGCTATCTTAGTGTATGTTATGTTGGCCAGATCTTGTTTGAACATCCAGTGACGTTATGCCTATTAAGATCTTTGATGGAGAAATAGTAAATGAGTAAATGTCTCAAGATGACCCACATAAAAGGTATATGATAATCTAAAAACATCAGCAAAGCAGAATCGTATTACAGTTTAGAGCAGGAATAAGAATGACAGCAGGTTGAACTAGGTCAGGACTGTATATAACTTGTGACCTACCAAGCTCAATGTAGCCCACCAGCTATATAGAACAGCCTGCTAGGGCTTGACAGCCTCCTGGTTTTGAAGTCTCAATTGGGCAGCAAAGACAGGTTTGGCAGGCTGCAACTGGTGAGTCACAAGTTGTCCACACCTGTGTTCGGCATATTAGTGATACAACTTTTTAAAATGTATTTTGTTCATGTCTGTGCCTTGAAGTCATATCTATGCGGTGTATCAAACCAAAGCAATTAAACAAATAAAATCAAAACAAAATACATTAAAGAAACAGAAGTACTAATGTGCAGCAATGACAGTAAGAGAAGTTACCAATGGGTACAGTGATTACAATGATACGTCTATCCAACTTATGGTAGGCTTTATACTTTATTAACTTTATACTAAGCCAATTTTCAGGTGCTCGTAAGAAAAGTGAGGACGTGCATCTTTGCTCATGAAAGGATTTTGATATCATATGAATATTTTCTGGTTTCTCCTTCATGATGGGAAGTCTGCAAATCTCATCAAACTATCTGTGTTTTTCCCAGTGACACATCAGCAGAAATGATCGGGTCATGTGTTTATGAGGTTGCAGGTAAAGTTACTCTACCTCTTGCTGAGCCTTACCCTACCTGATCAGGACATTAGAAGCAATTTTATCCATTTTTTTAAAAAAAGCTAAGGAATACATTCTTGAATATCAGAAAGCTTCCACATGCTGTCAGCTGCTTCTAGAGGAGGAAGAATGTTAAATATTTCAGGGAGGCCAAGGTCTTATTGAGAGCCCTTTCATTTCCAGTGACAATGAATGTCAGGCTGGTTTATCTTTTAATGATTTCAGAGCTAGAATGAATAACGCCCTGCTTGCCGCGTAGCTGGCAGGCTGGGCACAATTGCAGGTTGGGACGAAGCTGCTGCCTCCATCTTGAATGCAGGCAAAGTCGCACGTCGCGTCTATGATGTGAGCGCGATGCAGCAGACCTTAGGGGCGGAGCTGCTGTGCTTATTTAAGCCCAGCCGCCCCTCCTACCTTCCTCTTGCAGCTGCGATGCCCACCCTGCGCTCCCTATTTTATGGTGTGCCTAGGGGTCGCTTCGGGGCCGAGTAGGAATTTTTATCCTGCCCACCCTTGTTGGCGGGCAGGTTTTTTGCCTGCTCCACACTATGGGAGGAGGACGGAATCAGGTTACGGGGCGTTGTTATTAATAGGTGGTTTTGGCTAATTGGCTACTTAACATTAAGAAAGGTTAATGCCCTCTCAGGGCAGTTCATTATAGCACTGGTAGCGGAAAGGTGCGGGAAGGGAATAGTTAAGGACAGCTAGGTGGCCCCCTTAGGCACCTTTGGAGGTGATTGGCGGTTCCGGAGGCCTGTCTGTCACAGCTATGCGGCTCGAGGACAGGATATGGGCTGCCTTTGGGGCCAACTCATCTCATCTACCCAGGGGTTATTCGGCTCCTGGTGGGGATGATGTGGGAAGGCCCCTCTACTCACCTACAAGGTGTGGTCAGGGTAAGGGGTAAGCAGATGGGCTTGCCCTTACCCCAACAGGGGCTGGTTGCCCGAGAGCTGTTTGGCAAGCTACTTGCTCATAGACAGTTCCCGCACCTAGGCTTCCCTCTGCAGGTCACGTTAAATTGGGTTTTTTCTTGCTGTAATTTAATAAAGTGGCCCTTGTTCAACCCAAGCTGATGTCTCTGTGTTTTATTTCATCCCTTAACTGCAATTACCTGTAATGCAAATAAACATAATAAATCATGCAGAATTTGAAGGGTTTTGCCCAGCTGTGGAAAGGCAAGATGTTTTGATGGGTCTCTTATGTAAATACATATTGTTTTGTATTTACATTTTTAGCCTACCTTATCTAGAAAAATCATATCAGAGAAACAAAGAACAAATTGATAAAATCAATAGAATATATATTCAGAGTATAGGCCAAGTCCCATCTCTGATAGGACCTGGACCAAAATGATTTAATTAGGTTGCATACACACCATACACTGAAAGCACTTTTAAAGCACCTTCCTCCACAAAGAATCCTGGAAACTTTGACTTTACCCCTTGCAAAGCTTCTATTCTTAGCACCCTAAACAAACTACAGTTCCCAGGATTCTTGGGGGTGAGGGGAAGAATGTATTTTAAATGTGCTTTAAATATATGATGTGTATGCAGCCTGGGTCTTTAGAGAATTAGTGTGGTGTTGTGGTTAGAGTGTTGGACTAGGACCTGGGAAACCAGGGTTCAAATCTCCATTTGGCCATGAAATTCATTGGGTGACCTTGGGCCAGTCACCAACTCTCAGCCTAATCTACCTCATAAGGTTGGTGTGAGAATAATATGGAGATGTGGAAAATGATATATACCACCCTGAGCTCCTTTGAGGAAAGGTGGGATATAAATGTAATAATAATATAATAGATAATATCCATCCTTAGATGACTTAGCTCAGCAACAATAGCAATTATGGAGGTTTTGTCTTTCTAAAAAATAATGTTTATTTATTTATTTAAAAATTTCTACCCTGCCATTTGGCTGTGAAAGGGCTCCCAACACAATTTCCGAATTAAAAGACAGAAATAATAATAATAATAATAATAATTAACACAATGAGTACAACAAAAACTGAAACCAAGAGCATAAAATTGCCTTGATTATCACATTCAACAGACTGGATATATAAATGTCAAATAAATTTATTATTTATAATTGTGGAGCACCTTCTGCATGTGCAAAGGCTTTAATTAAATAATCTTCTCTGCCTAAGACTAAGGGAAAACTGACCATCTCGCTAAATATTTTCATATGGAGCTCTGCAATAAACTCAATCATGTGAAAGGTGAGAATGTTTCCTTGTTAGCACATTCTGTGATGCTGATCTTCAATTATATAAAGTTCAGCTTCACTCATACATCCATGCCATTCCTGGCACCTGATTGACATGGGATTTAGGTACGTACAGCAGATAAACATGTCACCATTTTCTTGGCGAGCACAGTCTGCAGTTCCACAGCCTTTTACCCAGCAGATGTTTGAAGCAGATGGTAATACCTTCTTATGCCTGCATTATAAGGAATCGCCAAGAATTCTTACTAGCTCATTAATTATATTTCTCAAGCCATGTTTTGGCATTTTAAGTACAGCTAATTATGTGCAGATTCTAATCTTATTCTATTTTTCCTCTTGTAATTAATTATTTCTTCATTATCTACAAGCAGCTTTCTTCACTTTCCTAACAGATGTCTTTTTAGAAAACAGATGTTGCCACTTTCCTGAAAGGAATCACATCTGACTCACTGAATGAAGAATGCCTTGCAGTTAGATTTGAGAGTTAAAAAAAATAAATACATTCAAGAGCAAATGCCCCGAATGCTTCTTTACATTAAGCAAATGTCCAATGTGACACATGAAATCTTTTCCACCATTTTTGCCATTAACACGAAGCAGGGCATTATTCAGTAAAAACTGTGCACAGGATGGGAATAGAAGCTGTTGAATATATATGCTGATAAGCTTGTCTTCACTATTGTTGTGTGTACACAGCCCTGGAAAGAAATTTTTGAAAACTGTGATATGAAACAAGAAGCAGTAGGAACTGGGGAGAAATTCAGTTCACATTTAAAGGCAAATCTACCGAATCCACACTCTCAGAAACTGTACACAATTTGAAACACAACCATAGTTCAGTGGTCTAGGATCTGCTTTGTATGCAAAAGATCCCAAGTTCAATTCCTGGCAAAAGTTTCCAAGGGCTGAGAGACACTCCTGCCTGAACCCCTGGAGAGCTGCTGCCAGTCAGTGTAGACCATTCTGAGCTCCAGGGACCAATTTTCTGACTTGATATAAGGCAGCTTCCTATTTTCCTTCTTTCAGAATTTGCACTTGAATTTTATAGTGTAGTTCTCCAGCCAAGTAATGTGTACAAAAATGCATATATTTGGGTAAAGTGTGAATAAATCTGCATATAAGTGAAAATAACACACAAAATGCATTGTATTAGAGAAGATTGCTGTGCAGAAATATGTACATTAGGCAAAACTGTATACTGACGTGTATATCAGGAGAAATTACTCTCAAATGCTGATGAATTCCCATCTTGTGCAAACTGAAATGGACATATGGAGAACTGAATTTAAGATAAGAAAAATGGGAATATGAGAGAAACTGAAATGGACAGTTTCGCCCATCCCTATGCATCAGTTACTCTAAGCAACAGTGGGGAGATCCATATCTCTGTGATAGAACACACACTTTGCATATACAAAGTAGGGGCTTCAGTTTATGGACTCTTTCATTAAACTGTCTTTGGTAGTAGGGATAGGAGAAATCTCTGCCTCAAATCTTGGACTGTTGGTGTAGTTGGAGAAGGTGATATTGGGCTAGACGGGTCTCCAATAAGGTAGGCATACGCTCACATGTACCTCCTATAGTGGGGTATGAAACCTGTGGCCCTACAGATGTTGTTGGGCTACAGCTCCCATCATCCCTGACCATTGGCCATGCTGGCTGAGGTTGATGGGATTTGGAGACCTGCAACATCTGGAGGGCCACAGGTTCTCTGTCACCATCCTGTAGGTTTTGCTCTCTGTTTAATACATTCTGGATAGCAGTGCACTGAAGAAAACATTTCAAGGCTCTAAAGATTTATGGACTAACCTCTTAACGCGAGAATTGGAAAAAATCTCTTGTCTGTAAATAATTTAAGATTTCATTGTTTAAAGACTGCTTGTACTATGGGATTACCTTCAGGAGCCAAATGATTTAATCTGATTCAATTAGGATTGATTAATCCTTCATTTAGATCCTGTTATTGCAGATATTAGCAATAGACATAATTACATTTAATCGAGAATAATCGTGTAAGCCTTTTTAACTGATGAGCAGCACCAGAAAGAGACAATGACAGCTTAAGCTGATTAAGGAACAAAGGGCTGTCTCTAATTATGGAAAATGGAAATGGACTTATATGCCACATATTTGGGTGATAGATTTTCTGAATGAAAACCTTTCCTTACTTACTTTTCAGCTAAACTGCAAGGTAGGAGCGAACAAGGCTAGCTTGTGTATTCTATGGGGAAGAACAATGGGTCCTTGATAGAGTATACAGAAGGCCCCAGATTTTTCAGGCTTCAGCTAGGCTCAGAAACAGTCTGTAGATTAGTTTGGTGCAAGGAAACAATAATGCAAAGAGCCAGAGACTGGTGATTTGGCCATGGATGCATGAGCAGCTAGATTCTGGAGCAAGCAGAATTGAGTGGCCATGGTGTGGGTTAAGATAAGTCTGTCCAGTAGCTTCTCCCAATGACAAGTTGCTCAGACTGAAGATCTGCCTCAGAGTGTTATAGGGCCTGGTGATTCCGATTGGCTTGCTGGATTAGCTGACAGTATGCAGGCTGGTACTGAAACCTGGAAGGTGCTTTTGCCCTCCAATGCTTATGTCTGTTTTGCAGAGGAACAAGAAATCTGGTGGTGCAAGAGCTAAGGCCCTAGAGATTAGCTGCTGGAGGCACTGGTTTGAGAATCATCCTGATGCCTAATGCTATTGAAAATCACCTGTTATAGATTTTCTCTATTTATTCAGAAAACCTGGGATTGAGATTGAATACAATCATCCATTTTCACACACTCTCTCTCTCTCTCTCACACACAGAGAGATTTATTTTAAATGGGCAGTAAATGCATTGCAAACACAACATGTGCCTTGGCTTGTAGACAGATTTTAGTTTTCTTCCGAAGCTCTCTTGCCCTAAATAATAGCATTCATATGTGATACAAAAACATGAGAGAAGCTGAAATGCATGATTTACAGATGTCACATGTTAGACTGAAAGTGCATAGTGTGAGGAATGAGATAGCAGTTACTAAGGGCTCACAGGCGGTGACACCTGCTCAGAATTGAGCCCACAGTTTTTCACCTGGCAAAGGCAACTACAAGCTACACTACACTAAGGCATTGTGGGAAATTTAAAATGGTTCAGCTGCTGTCCACTTTTGGTAAATCCACTTGAGAGGGCCATCCAGATGGTAATTTGTTGGAAGCCTCCCCAATCTTGGAGCTGACCCTACAGCTGACATCAATAGTATCTTTTAGATCAGGAGTTTAGACCAGGAGAACTTTTTTCAGACTGAGGGCCACATTCCCTTCTGGGCAACCATCTGGGGGCCACACGCCACTGGTTGGCGGGGTCAGAGGCAAAAGTAGAGAGATAGACAAATGTAAAATGTTGCCTTTGTACAATAGGCTAATTTTACTAATGCACCACTCTCTGTTCTCAATCCAGGCAAGCAAGAGGAATTATCGGCGTTCAAGGACAGATCCCAAGTGCAAAGGAGATGGCATGGGACTGAGAAGGTAGTATAGTCTGGGAAGAGTCCTGAGATAGAGGGCTAGAGGGGTCACATTTGCACCCCAGGCCTGAGGTTCCCCATCCTTATTTTAGGCAGTGCAAGCCTATACATGCTGTCTCAGCAATGTCAGGGGTGTTTACTTCCAAGTCAGTGTGAACAGTGTCACAGCCTGAGCTCAGGCCTTCCTATTCACCTGAACTTTTAACACTGACTAGTGCAGCCTTTCCCAACTAGTGGGCCAACAGATATTGTTGGACCACAACTCCCATCAGCCTCAGCCACCATTGCCAATGGTCAGGAAAGATGGGAATTGTGGTCCAACAACATCTGGTGGCCCACTAGTTGGGAAAGGCTGGACTAGTGTCACAGCTTTATTGCTCTTCCTGCTATCTTTTTATTATATATTTGAATATGCATCCATATGCATTTTTGTTGAATTATACTTTTATATTTTAATTTGAAGTTTGTTCATTACCTTGAAAACTTTATAGTCAGGCCGTTCGTCCATCTAGCTCAGTATTGTATGCAATGACTTGGAACAACTCTCCGGGATTTTAGACATGGTTATCTCCCAGGCTTACCTGGAGATACAGAGAACTGAATTTCTGCATGCAAAACAGATGCTCCACCCCTGAGCTATGGCCCTTCCTCTAACTACTACACCATACACGTTCTTCTAAGCACAAGAATAGTCTGCTTAGTATGAACCAGAGAGAAGTAATGGCATAAAATTGGAACATTAGTGATGCTTGACTCTGTTCTGTGAAACATGGATGGCTGTGGACAAAGTTGAAAACAAACCCCACTGAAGTGACTGGAACTAGCTCTTGACTAAAGTGGTTTGCTGGATGAGAGCCGACATCCAGTTGGAAGGTTCCAGTGAGAATCTGGAGCTACAGCTCTAACATTCACAGTGCAATATTTCTGTGGACAAGAACAAAAGCCAGGTTACACCATGTGTTTTCCAAAAAAGTATGAGAGCAAACATTGCAATTGAACTGAGAGGGTTCCTCCAAAGGAATGTACAAATACAGATGTTTGGCTCCACAGAAACTTGATTTGGCCTTGTATTAAAATATGGTGTTAATCAAGAGTGTCTTATAAATTGAGATGAGTGCTGCAGCTGCCTTGTGGGTCTGCCAAATGGTGGCCAGACATTAAAGAGGTTTTAACCAGTTAGCAGAGTCCCCTGTCTGATGGGTGTGGCTGGACTTTGGCCCTAAACATCCTTAGCCAAGATTCAGGAGGAAACCCTTGTGGTTCAAAGGCATAATTCCTATCAAGGGAGCCAGGAAAGATTCTCCCTCTGGCTGAACCTGTAGGAAATGTGCTAAGCTTGTCTCAGTTGCAAACTGTTTCCTGCATATATGTGGCATTTGTTAGTGTTCTCCATAAGGCACAGTGCAGAAATTTGCACGTAAATGTGTGTACTGTATGGAAATATACTTAGCAGAACCTCATTCTGGGCAGATGCATGTTTGTTTCTACTAAACTGCTGTTGCTAAAGTGTTTAAAGAATACTCTCCCAATATTTCCAGTTCAAAAGACATAGAGGGTGCATCAGACAGCAAGGTTTCACCTTATGAATGTTGGTTTTTGTAGTCATCTACTGATGAGAGATAGAAAAAAATACAAATCTCTAGGTTATCTGATGTACTCAGGGATTTCCCATACATTCAAGAAACCCTGCCATTGTTTTCAAGGGCCAGGGAAGTGTTTGTGTTATGTTATATGCCTCCAGCTCAGGTCAGTAGAGAAGCCCAGTTGCATAGGAATTGTGTGCATGTAGGACTGCACTTTGGATCATCTGAGCCACTGCATGCAGTATTTGGCCTTTTCCTAACAGTACTTCATTACACCTTTGTAGATGAGGGTTAAGACACAATGACTGTTGAGTTGGGATTTGAGCCCTAGTCTCCATCGTTCAAATTTAGCACTCTTGCCTAGACTGAGTGGCTTTAAGCTGTATGGTCATGATTCATTTGTAATGGCCTACTGGATTTGGTGGTGGTAGTGAACTTTGGATGAGTTGCCCTGTCATAGAAGGATCTCTGGATGCCACTGGCTGAACTGCTCAAACCTTACAGGCCAGGGCCAGGAAAGGAATTTGCAGATGCTTAAGATTAAGAATGAAGCAGGTTTAGCGGAGAGGTTTAGAAAGGAGGTTTGAAACAAGGAGTGATCCAGAGGAACAAGGGCTGTTTAACATCTATATAAAGCCATTGGGAGCAGTCAGTAGGGAGCTTGGAGCTAAGTGTGACACACAGTTCTCCATAACATCTGATTCAGGTGTCACTGTGTAAGCTCTGTATCAGTGGTGGGCTGGATGAGGCTAGTAAACTGAACTTAGATCCCGATTAGATAGTGTCTCTGTGTGTGAATGGTATCCATATGCAGGACATAGATCAGTTTACTTGTATTCTGGACAGGGTTGCACTCCCTCTGAAGGAGCAGGTGCATAGTCTGGCAGTGCTCTTAGATCCACATCTGCTCTAAAGGCCTAAATGATCTCAGTGGCTAGGAGTACCATTTTTCTAGCTTTGGCTGGTATGACAACTATGGCTGTTCTTGGACAGAGATAACTTGGTCACAGTAATCCAGGCACCAGGCACCTTGAAGATGGATTATTGCAACATTCTCCATATTGGGCTACCTTTGAGATTGTTCCAGAAGTTGCAGCTGGTGCAAAATGCAGCAGCCAGGCTCCTGGCTGAAGCGGCCAATCTTCAGCATATAACATAATTTTTGAAAGAAATGCACTGGCTGCCAGTATGCTACTGGACCAGTAGCTTATGTCTTGCTGATGATTTATGAAACCCCAAACAATTTGGAGACCATCTATTTGAGGGACCAGCTGCCTAATCGCTGTGGTCTTCAGGACCATGCCACATTCATTTGAGGTCTGTTCCATGACCACCCAGAGAAGGGCTTTTAATTTTGCTGCACCTGTTTTGTGGCATTCCTGTCCTCTGGATGTCTGGCAAGGATTTATGGTGCTATGCTTTTAGACCAGGTATGGGGAGCTTAAGGCAAAAAGTGGTCTCTCTACCTGGCCCTTGGGACTCCACATCAGCCCTGCATGACACCCTCCTGGAGTCTTTTTGCCTTGTTAGAATGTGTCCTTGAACTCTGACAATGGAGAATTTAGAGATGTGAGTGTAGAAAACAGTCCAACTGTTCATGAGTAAAATCAACATTAATTGCTCTGCCCACTTTTCCCTTTGTCTCTCTCCAGCACTGGCCTGTGGCCCCTGGAAGGTTGCCAGGAAGGGAATGTGGCCCCCCAGGCTGAAAAGTTTTCCTCATCTCTGCTTTAGACACTGGCTGAAAGCTTTCATGTTCACAAAGGCTTTTACTGTAGAGTGTGACCCATCCACCTTGTCTGTATTACTGAAGATGCTTTACCATTTTTCTTTTGCACGTGCTTTTGAGTCTTAAAAATATACACAGCTCTTGTATTTTATTTGTTGAGCGGTGTAGAAATCCATACAAATAAATGAGTGAGTAAATAAATAAAGGGAAGAGGCCAGAAGAAAGGGCTTGAGCGTCTGAACAGAATGAGCAGAGAGGAGAGGCCAAGAACTGCATAGACAAGGAAGACAAAGGTTCATGTATTTGGATACAGGCAGGGCCGGCTCCAGGCATTGCCCTTAATGAAGATGGCGGCCGCAGTTTCCCTAAGGGGAATGAAGCCTCTGCCGCCATCTTTGTTGATGGCACACTTGAGTGCTATGCGTGCACATCTCTGCCATCAACTAAGATGGTGGCAGCGGCTTCAGTACCTTAGGGAAGCTGCGGCCACAATCTTCATTAAGGGCAATGCTTAAAAGCTGGCTGACAGGTAAGTGGGGGGCATGGGGGGCGTGGATAGCAGAAGGGGAGTGGAGGGCCCCTCAGGGGCCCCTCAGGGGCTCCTGTAGCTCTGGGGCCCTTGGGCCAGTGCCCAACCTGGCTACCCTTTAGAACCGGCCCTGGATACAGGCATCTATTCTAGTTCAATGTAATGTATTGAAGTGACTGGGATGTTTGCTTCTCAAGAATTGTAATGGCATGAAAGTGAGTATGTTTTGGGATTTAATTTGTGCCAGAGCTCACAGACAATGGATCCAAAGGTGACTTTCATGAGCAGAAAAGCAATTTGGTGCTCTCTCCCATATCCTGTTGATTGCTCCCCCCACTTACTTCAGTCCCTGCCATTCTGGGGGCATCCCTGCCCATCCATTTCCAGGAGGCACAGGGCTGGAGTGGGGAAACTGGAGCAGGAAATCCCATTGCTGCTTGTGCTTCTTGAGATCCAAGCCAAAACGCTTTATCCCAACCACCAAATAACCACTATATGCAATCACATACTAGGAATTAAACTGCAATGCTTTCGAGATGGCATGGCTTCCAAGTAGACTTGAGCACCAGGCCACTCTCTTTAGAAATCAAGTATTGTGTATGCTCAATTTTAAAGCCTTTATTTACTGATGCCACAAATCTTTCCAAGAGGCTGTAAATCTATGCTGGCCAATGCTTTTGGCAGAGAACAATTTGAACAAAAATGTTCCAATAGTTGATCCCGAGTCAGATTTTACTAATGAGATAGAACAGTTTTATCTTTTTAAGCAACTTTGGTTTTTTGGTTGTTGTTTTAAACCAATTTAAAGATTTTGAGGATTTTCAAAGTTTGTACATTGCCAAAAGACTTTAAAAAAATCCCTTCCATTTGCTTTGCATCTTCCTGTTCAACCTCTCCTTGTCATATGCATTAAAAATTGAATATGCTACACACATTACTGGGGGATTCTCAGCAACATATGCTTTACTAATTATACTAATTTGGCTTTGAAAGTCATTAATACTTTATTAGCCAGAACATTCTGGTTGATCCAGTTGTTTTTGAAAAAGCAACTTGAACAGGATGCTCTGCCACAGACAAAACTCTTTGGGGAATTAAAACACAATCCTATTATAGATAATTAACTTTTACCACTCAGTCAAAAGCATAGCTACTATAAGGGAATAATGAGGAAAGATTAGCTTTGGTTATCAATCAAGCCATTTCATCTGTTGACATTTTAATTAATTAATTAATTAATTCAGATCCTGCCCTTCCTTCCAGCAGGAGCCCAGAGTAGCTAACAAAAACACTAAAAATACTGTAAAACACCTTAAAAACAGACTTTAAAATATATTAAAACAAAACATCTTTAAAAACATCTTTTTAAAAAGCTTTAAAAACACCTTTAAAAGCAATTCAACAAGCCTTTTAAGTAGAGATCTTATCCCAGTCTGCATCTGTGTTGGAATTGCTTTTTAATATGTTTTTAAACCTTTTTTAAAAACTAGATGTTTTTAAAGCTTTTAAAAATGTTTTGTTTTAATATGTTTTTAATGGTTGTTTTGTTTTAATATATTTTAAAGTCTGTTTTTATGATGTGTTAAAGTGTTTGTAGTGCTTTTGTTTGCTGCCCTGGGCTTCTACTGGGAGAAAGGACAGGATATAAATCTAATAAATAAATAATTCCAACACTGACACAGATTGGGATAATTTATTATTTGGACTGCCTTCAAGTCTATTCTGATTTATGGCAACCTTATGAATAGGGTTTTCATGGTAAGCGGTATTCAGAGGGGGTTGAGGCTGAAAGGCAGTGACTGGCCCAAGGTCACCCAGTGAGTTTTATGGCTGTGTGGGGATTTGAACCTTGGTCTCCCAGGTCGTAGTCCAACACTTTAACCACTGCACCACACTGGCTCACAGACTGGAATAAGGTCTCTACTTAAAAGACATGACATTAGAGCATATATGATTCTCTATGGAATATTTGCCAGTTCCATGTGTTGGCTGTTATTAGGGACGGGAAGATTTCTCAATTTGTTTATCTCAGTTTCTCCTGTTTCCAATCTTAAATTCAGTCCACATTTCTGCAGCAGAAAATGTCCAGCATTTTAGTGTAAATTTCTCCAAATAAACACATTTTTGTAGGAGGTTTTGACTAATGTACATATTTTTGCAAGCAATTTCTCATAACAGAATGCATGTTATACATTATTTTCACATATATTCATTTTTATGCACACTTTCCCCTAATGTATACACTTTTGTAAACTTTGGTTGGCGAACTGCATTGCAAAATTTTAAAAATGTGCAAATCTTGAAGGTTGTCTCTGTTTCAGTTATCATATTGTTTCATAAAGTGCAAATTTGATAGATTCAGCTTGAACTGAATTTCTCACTCACTCCTAGCTATAATACCATGGAATGATCATGAACATAATAGCTAAGGGTTAAGATGGCTAATCACAGACTGTTAAGAATAGTATAGGGTCTGCAATAGAAAAATGAAGTATTAATTTAGCTGGGGGAAGTCAAATACTGCCATGCTCTGCCTTCATCACCTTGGTGCCCTGTGACGATCCCACAGCTGGCTCTACCTGTGATACTCCCACCAGGGCCACCACCTGTCAGGATCTTGGTTTTTATTTGTTCTCTCACACGCTGTAGCACAGATCTCACAAGATCCCACTGCTAGGCAGCACCACCAGCAACTCCCCGTAAACAATACTGCTAGAGACTTTGCCTTAGTCTCCCCCTATGGCTTATTGTTACTTTGTGTCTGTGTGCCCTTGCCGCCCACAACCCCCTTGTATCTTTGTCTATAAGGCATACAATCCTGGGTTGCTCTGGATACTTGATGATGTTACAATATCTTCCTTCACTGCTGCCACCATTTATTTGATACTGTTTCCCTCCAGCCTTGGTAATTACCCTGCCCTCCCTTCTGGTCTGTGTATCCCTAGCCAAGGATCAGGCTTTAGGTAAACCAATAAAAGTATTTATTTGATAACACCAGGAAATAACAAGATTATTTTACGAATGTTCAACAAGCGTATGGTTCCATTTAGTGTCATTCTTTGTTTCCAGTCTTATATATTCTGCCTAAATACCAGCCAAATATAATCCAACCCACAACCAACTCCAATCCACACTCCTCAACCAACCAACCAACAACTCCCCCACAACTCCCCTCAACTCAACTGTCATCCTCTCATTTATACCTTCAGCCATTCAAACACTCAGCCAATCATCATCCAACATTCTCCAGCATTCTAACCCACGTACTCCCCCCTCTTACTCAGTCACTGTCAGGCCCAGGATGTGACTCAGGAACCAGACCAACGATTGTAGTTAATTCGTGTTTTATTAGGGTAATGTCCAAACAAAGACTGCGTTTTCTCATGAATCAATACAGGGATACAGGTCCTGCGGCATTGGGAGAAAGTTGACAGAGCAAGGGACTTCTTCCCGCCTGTTCTTTAAGAAGGGGCCAAATGGGCGTGCAATCTTTCGCTCCTCCTTAACTGCCCCTCAGGTACTGCCCGCCTTCCCCCCTTCTCTCCTGTCTTTTCAGCTGTCTGCGTGTGCGCGGTGAGGGGGGAAGCATCACCCCCTCCTCTTCTGAAGTTTCCGATTCCAGGATGGGGGATAGGGGAGGGGCTGATGGTAAACTGCCTCCCCGCTTTTCGGCTGTGAGCAGCCCTCCCTCTTCCCCCTCTTGCTCTGAGCCTGAAAGAGGGGGAGGCGTGAGAATGTCCAGGGAGGGCTCAGGCTCCCCGTTGCTAAGCGACCTTATCACTGGCAGTTCCTCTGTTTCGTCTTCGCTCCAAAGGGGGGAAGTTCCTCCCCCTTCCCTCTGCCATACATCCGAATACTCTTCTCCCAACTCTCTGGGATCCAGCTCCCCGGGATTGGGACCCCAGCTCTGCCTTCCGACACCATCCCCCCTCCCAGGCTGTGCCCCCCTCCCCTTGTCTGGCTTGGGACGGTGGGAAAAACATTGATGGAAAAGTTTTACCAATTCTGGAGCATGCACATCAGCTGCATCTTCCCATGATCTGTCAGCCACCCCATAGCCTTTCCAGTGAATCAAGTACTGCAGCTTGTGGCGTCTGATCCTGGAATCTAAGATCTCCTCAACTTCAAACTCAAGCTGCTCATTTACCAGGAGTGGAGCTCCGGGAGGTTCCTCCGGCCGTAACTCACTGGGAGGGGTGGCTTTCGTTAAGAGGGATTGATGGAACACAGGATGTATTTTAAACGTGTCAGGCAGCTTCAGTCGGTACGCCACGGGATTGATTTGAGTTTCTATTTCGAAAGGACCCACCCTCTTGTCTTGTAATTTTCTACATTTGCCCGGCATCTGGAGGAAGCGGGTGGACAGCCATACCTGGTCTCCCGGTTGAAGGGGGGGCCCTCCTTCCTGTGCAGGTCAGCAACTCGCTTGTACTCCGTTTTGGCTTCGTTTAACTGCTGTTTCAGTGTCTGTTGTGCCGCTTGCAATTCCTTAAGGAAGTTCTCAGCTGCCGGTACCAGCATTCCTTCTGAGCTGCTTGGAAAGACTTTAGGATGGAATCCATAATTAGCGAAGAATGGGGTTTGTTGAGTGCTGGAGTGCAGAGAATTGTTGTAGGCGAACTCTGCAAAATGCAAATATGATACCCAGTCAGTCTGTTGATAGGACACATAACTTCGTAAATATCTTTCCAAAACGGCGTTCAAGTGTTCCGTCTGCCCATCTGTCTGGGGGTGATGGGCGGAGGAGAGTTTTAATTCCGTCTGCAACTGTTTCCACATTGCTCTCCAAAATTTGGCTGTGAACTGAGTTCCTCGGTCTGAGACTACGCTGTTTGGCAATCCATGCAGCCGGTAGACTTCTTTTATGAATAACTTGGCCGTTTCTTTAGCCTCTAAGGCCCCTGCACAAGGAAGAAAGTGTGCCATTTTGGTAAGTAGATCCACCACTACTAAGATGGCTGTCATTCCTTGGGACTTGGGTAGATCAGTTATAAAATCCATGGAGAGGTCCTTCCAGGGTTCGTGTGGGACAGGCAACGGTTGTAACAGTCCTGCTGGTGTCCCTGTTTGTGTTTTTGTCCGCAGACAGACAGAGCAGGACTTTACATAACTCTCAATATCCCGACGCATTTTAGGCCACCAGAAGTCCTTGGCCACGTTCTGAATGGTCTTGTAAATCCCAAAGTGTCCCGCTGTGATGGAATCATGACACTGGCGTAGGATTCTGAGCCTTAATTCCCCTTCTGGCACATATTTGAACCATAACAGTCCATTTCTCCAGTTTTCAAAAGAGTCCTTGATGGCCAGCAGCTCCTTCTCCCAAACTGTGTAGTTCTTCTCTGCAGGCTTTAACTTCCGAGAGAAGTACTCACAGGGGTGCAGCTCCTTCCCTTCTTGGTCTAATTGTAGCAGGACCCCCCCGATGGCAAAATCTGAAGCATCTGCTTCCACTACGAAAGGGCGGTTTGGATCAGCAAAGCGCAGAATGGGCTCAGTAGCAAACCTCTTCAGCTCCTCAAAGGCCTCGGTGGCGTTCTCTGTCCATTGAAACTTCTTCTTCCCCCTTAAACAGTCAGTCAGAGGAGCTGTTAATTTGGAAAACCCTGGAATGAACTTTCTGTAATAATTGGCAAACCCCAAAAACCATTGTACATCCTTTTTGGTGACAGGTTGGCCCCAGTCCAATATGCAGCTTACTTTCCCTGGGTCCATCTCCATGCCTTCCGCTGAGATTCGATATCCAAGGAAGTCTAGAGACTTGAGGTCAAATCCACATTTCTCTAATTTAGCATACAGGTGATTTTCTCTCAGTCTCTTCAACACCGTCTTCACATGCTGGTCGTGGTCTTCCTGGTTCTTTGAGAACACCAGGATATCATCTAAGTAACAGATTACATACGTGTCCAACAAGTCTCTAAACACGTCATTCATGAATTTTTGAAAAATTCCTGGACTTCCACAAAGCCCGAACGGCATGACCAGGTATTCATACTGTCCGTAAGCGGTCAAGAATCCTGTTTTCCATTCATCTCCCTCCTTCATTCTGATCAGATTGTACGCTCCTCTCAAATCCAACTTCGTGAAGATTTTTGCAGAGCGCAGTCGGTCCAGCAACTCTGAGATCAGGGGCAGCGGGTAGCTGTTGGGGATGGTGATCTGGTTCAATGCGCGATAGTCATTACAGGGTCTGAGTTCCCCCCCTTCTTTTTCACAAACAATAGTGGCGCTCCAGCAGGGGATTGTGAGGGGTGTATGAATCCTTGCCTCAGGTTTTTATCCAGGAATTCCTTCAGGGCCTCCCTCTCATTCTCTGTGAGAGAGTAGATTCTCCCTGATGGGATGCTGGCTCCTGGCACTAGATCAATCGCACAGTCGTAAGGGCGGTGGGGGGGTAAAGTCTCTGCCTCTTTTTCATCAAACACATCTTTGAATTCTTCATACTTTGGCGGCAGGGTCACTTGCTCGATCTCTTGCACTGCCCCCGCTAAGGTGTTCTTGATTCCTTCAGGTTGACAGTTCTCCTGGCAATACTGTGAGGTGAACCACACCACTGCCTCCTTCCAACTTATTTTGGGTTCATGCTTTGCTAGCCAGGGCATTCCCAGAATCACCTCAAAGTTCGAGAGATCTGACACGTATAGCGAAATGAACTCTTCGTGCCCAGGGATTTGAAGTTTCACTTCCTCCGTGGCTTGTGTCACCCCTCCTGACTTCAGGGGTCTCCCATCGATAGTCTCCACAGCTAGGGGAGCGTCCAGTTTCCACCGGGAAATTCCATGATGCTTGACTAACTTTGCATCAATAAAATTTGTGGAGGCTCCACTGTCAATTAAGGCAGTGGAATTAAACACCACTCCTCTGGAAGTTGTAATCCGAATAGGCAAGACCAAGACCCCCTTTGAGGGAGGTTGGATCGTTGGGGGGCCTTTATACAACGCTGTCCCCAGTCCACCGGCCTGCACGTGGACTGGGTGTTCTAGTTTCCCGACGGCTCGGCTTTCCCCCCTTTCAGTCCACAGTCTCTGGCCACATGGCCCGGCTTTGAACAATAAAAGCATAAACGTTCCCGGCGTCATCTTTCCTTTTCTTCTTCCGACAGTCTTGGCCTAGCCCCTCCCTGTCCCTCAGTTGCATTACCTGCCATCCCTGTAGTGGGAAGGGTCTTGTTGCGGGATGCCGAGGCTGAGTATCTCGGGACCTCCTGCTTCCTTTCCAGGCGCCTTCCTTCCATCCGGTGATCTATCTGTAGGCATAGCCGGATGAGCCCTGGTAGGTCAGCGGGGGGGGAGGTCCTGGCCAACTCATCCAGGATTTCAGCATTTAATCCACTCTGGTACATAAACATCAGGGCGGTGTCATTGTAACCAGTTTCCTGGGACAGAATTTTAAAAGCGTTAGTGTACTCGGAAACAGTCCCTTTAGCTTGCTTCAGAGCGCCTAGTTGCCGCGCTACTGTTTCAGCCCTTTGCGGGTCTTGAAACATCTCGGTCATCTCCTGTATAAATCCTCTGTACCTTCCTAAGACAGTATCCTTTCTCACGAGATACGGAGTCACCCATTTTGCAGCTTCTCCCTCCAGGAGGCTAATCACGAAAGCTACTTTAGCCCCATCGTCTGGAAATTCCGTGTGCCTGACATCCAGATATAACTCAAATTGAGCCACGAAGGTTGCCAACTGATCACTTTGTCCCGCGTATTTTGGGGGCAATCCAATGGGAACCTTTACTACGGCAGCTGGAGGGGCTGTTCGCATCTGGTCTATCGTGGCCTTCAAGGTTTGATTATCCGTCTTCAGCGCCTTGACTGCTGCTAGCAGGGCTTGAACATCCATCTGCAATTCAGCTACCTTAGTCCTCAGGAGTTCCACTTCTTCCGTCTCAGAAGTGGGGTTCGTCCCCCCCGCTGCTCGCTTTGACATCTTGTCCCAGTCAAGTGAAGAGAGCGTTGAGGGTGATTTAGGTGGCTCTGTCAAGCTGTCAGGCCCAGGATGTGACTCAGGAACCAGACCAACGATTGTAGTTAATTCGTGTTTTATTAGGGTAATGTCCAAACAAAGACTGCGTTTTCTCATGAATCAATACAGGGATACAGGTTCTGCGGCATTGGGAGAAAGTTGACAGAGCAAGGGACTTCTTCCCGCCTGTCCTTTAAGAAGGGGCCAAATGGGCGCGCAATCTTTCGCTCCTCCTTAACTGCCCCTCAGGTACTGCCCGCCTTCCCCCCCTTCTCTCCTGTCTTTTCAGCTGTCTGCGTGTGCGCGGTGAGGGGGGAAGCATCACCCCCTCCTCTTCTGAAGTTTCCGATTCCAGGATGGGGGATAGGGGAGGGGCTGATGGTAAACTGCCTCCCCGCTTTTCGGCTGTGAGCAGCCCTCCCTCTTCCCCCTCTTGCTCTGAGCCTGAAAGAGGGGGAGGCGTGAGAATGTCCAGGGAGGGCTCAGGCTCCCCGTTGCTAAGCGACCTTATCACTGGCAGTTCCTCTGTTTCGTCTTCGCTCCAAAGGGGGGAAGTTCCTCCCCCTTCCCTCTGCCATCCATCCGAATACTCTTCTCCCAACTCTCCGGGATCCAGCTCCCCGGGATTGGGACCCCAGCTCTGCCTTCCGACAGTCACTTACCATATATCACTTAATAAACCCGCACTTACCATATTTACAGATATTAAAATACAGGGACATCACATGCCCTCCATACATTTTGGACTACAACTCTCATCAATTTTAGTCAGGCACCTTTGGAGGTGATTGGTGGTTCTGGAGGCCTGCCAGGAAGGGCTTTAGGGCCTGAAGACAGGATATGGACTGCTTCTGGGGCCTACTTACCTCATCCACACAGAGTTGTAGGGCCCCGGGGGGGTGACATGGGAAGCCCCCCCTGCTCACCTACAGGTGTCACTGAGGTAAGGGGAAAGAAAAATGGCTTACACTTGCCTCAGCAGGGGCTGGTTACTTGAGAGCTGTACTCCAAATACTTGCTTACAGATAGTTCCACACCTACGTTTTCCTCTGCAGGTTAGTTGAAAGTTTTGGTTTATAGTTTAATAAAGTGGCCCTTTGTTCAGCCCAGTTTACTGTGTTAGTGTATTATTTCAACCCTCTGCCATAACTCAGATTGTGCTTTCTTCAGAGGCCAGGATGGGCTGAAGAGTCTTATTGCAGGAATGAGGCAAGGCAAATTCATCAACTGTAGAGGTCATTTCCTTGCATTCCTGATAGGTAATGTGAGTGTGATGACCAGGTGACAGTGGCACCACAGTGACAGAGTTGAAAAACCAGGAAAAGGCTGATTCAAACAGGGTCTGAGAGGGGAGAGCAAGGGGAGGAGTCATGATCTAAGACAGAGCTAAGTAAATAGCCCCAAAGGATGACTTTTAAGACTCCAGGTCATTATGAGCTAGGCCAATAAAGCTCTGCAACCTTGGGGACAAAGGAGCTGGGCAATTCCCAACATAAAAGCCTAAAGCTTTTGCAAAAACTTTTTATAGATTGTCTGTCTGCAGTTCCCCAGACCTTTTATTTGCTTGTAGTGCTGGGGAAATAGATTTTACCAATTCCTTCAGAGATTCTGGTTGATCAAGCCAGAAGGAGCAGGGTGTTTTGCAGGAAGAGTTGAGACTATTCCAATATAGAAATTTTCAAAGTGTTATTAAGAGTGCCCAGATAACACAGCCAGGGATGCTCTTGTAAGTCAACTAATGCAAGTAAGCAAGTATGCCAAACTAGGTATGCCCAATATCCCAAACCTTTCATACTCACACAATCACCATTTGCAGTAGTGAGGAAGAGATTGGAGAAGGTGTGCATGTAGTCTCTGATGCCAGCTGTAATGAAAACTTATCGATTCTTCTCTGACTCAGGGGGTGTATTTATAGCACAGGCAGAGCTTGGAAAAGTTACTTTTTTAAACTACAACTCCCATCAGCCCCAGCCAGCAGGGCCACTGGATTGGGCTGATAGGAGTTGTAGTTCAAAAAAGTAATGTTTCCAAGCTCCGAGCCCAGGTAATATCTGATGTTCTTTGATGTCTTCAACAAGGTTTGAGTATTTCATCCATCAATTGGTCAGTTGGCATCAACAATATAAATATCCTGGCATATCTCAGCCCTCAGGATTGTGTATCCTTTTTCCACACCAGCTTCGCCCCTCCATCAAAGCTGATCACAGGATTCCTTTGGGCTACTCAGAGTTGCATTTGAATTAAAACATTCATTTATGTTTGAAGTTCTCCAGACACATCCGATTTCTGTCTTCTTGGTGACCTTCAGTGCACCCCACAGTCTTTTGCCAGTCAGGTCTCAAAACCCTGGAAGGGAGATTCATTCATACCTCACACTCATGCATCCACTACATGTTATCATAACACTGGGCCTTGCTTATCTGTGACCTTGGGCAATTAGCTAGTTTTATAGTACATAGAGACATTTGAGCAGACTTCACACTTTCTTATACAAGCAAGATGGAAGAGAGTTGTAAACATCCCTGGCTCATCTTTAAATTTCAGGAAGCTGTGTTAAATGCTAAGTTTTACAAAGTGTACAGGTAAAGTGTGAAATGCTATACTTCTACAAACTTTCCTGGTTCCTGCTTCAGGCCAAGATGCACTTTTTCTGTATTTTAAAATACTTAATTTACTGATACTTAATTTATTGATCTTATACTGTAAGCATAATAACAGAATAACACTGGATATATATGTGTAGCAATAACAAATATAGAGTAAAATAATAATAAATGAATCAACATACAAGCATGAAGCAGATAGGAGTGTTTATGTGCTGATACTAGGGATGGAAAGATGTGTCTGTTTCAGTTCTCTCAGTTACTCATTTTTCCAATGTTAAATTCATTTCTCTACATTTCTATAGCAATCTGTGGATTTTTTAAAAAAAAAAATCCTCATGAGAATTCTCCACCATTTTAGTGCGAATTTCTCCAAATAAACACATTTTTGTAGGTATTTGATAAAGGTAGACATTTTTGCAGGCCATTTCTCATCATTCCATGCCTTTTTGCATGTTATTTTCACTCATGTATTCATTTTTATGCCCACTTTCCCCTGATATATGCATTTTTGTAAATGTTGTTTAGTTGGCGAACTGCATCCCAAAATTCTAATAAATACAAATTTTGAAGGATGGCTGTGGTTTGGTTCTCATATTATTTTGGAAATTGCAAATTTGATAAATTCTGCTTGACATGCGAACTGAATCAGAAATCTCACCCATCCCTAGCTGATGCATATAGAAAAAAGAAAATATGCTTTAATTTATGTCATCATGTTATGGTCAGAAACCTCAGTGTTATTAAATGTCAATGCTGTCCTTTGTCCGAAGGCTCCTGGGGTTTGCCCACAGTTAAATGGAATCTTTAAAATCCCTTCTTTGGGGGTGTTTGCATCGTTCTGTCTGAGCTGCAATTAGTGTCCACCTTGGATTTAAAAAAGAGTTGCAAACTCTGCATGTGCAGAACCTGTGCAGAATTTTACGTTTGAAGGTACAGAGGATCTCTGAAGGGCAATGATGTTTGATTCAAATTGCATCCAAGCATTATGAGCTAGGCAGCTTCACATTCTGAACCAGTTAATTGTGAAGTTTGGTGACATGACTAATTTTAATGAGATGTATAAATGGGGGAGAGATGGGTCATTTTTATGATGCTAGGCTATCCTACGAACGGGCTATAAGTCTTCATGGTATAACTGGATTTTTAAACTGTTTTATAGCTTCTTCAGTTAAGACAGTATGAGTTTTAATGGCGGCATACTGTGATAGTAAGCCACGATTGATTAGGCAGGATATTCATTGAATGGGCAGAAAATCAATCAAGCTAGATACTAAACTAAAAAGGTCAAGGAGATACTTTGTGCAGGAGATACTTTGTTTTTTTACCAAAACCTCAAGCTTTACTAACTGAGTCAGGTGCAAAACACACATGCTTTAGTTTTTTTAAAAAATGAGCCTAGGAATCTGCATACCAGATCTGAACTGAGCTCAGAGTCCTTCCACAGGAAAAAAAAATCACTTATGGTTCTCCCTGCTCTGCCCTGCCCTGCTTTCTTCATGTCAGTAACATCATTTTTTTAAGGGGTGGGGGTGGAGAGTTATTTTGTTGTTACCATTCTTAAACACATGGGGGGGCAGAATCTCTGCTGATCTACTTCAAATGAGATCTACCAATACATGTTGATCTATCTTCTGCCCATTCCTGTTTTACTCCACTTCAGCTTATACTTCTATATGCTCCTCAGAACAGCTCAACAAACGGCTCGGTATTCTCAGTTTCAAGGAGCTGGATCAAAGAGCCAATAGCATTTATGTGTCTTTTTCCAGCACCTATCAGCTGCAAACACTCTAGATAGAATGTCACACATTCTGGCTGAAAAATGAATTTAAACTTACAGAGTCCACATGCTAAGGAAACAGACTTTCACAGTTGATTGTGACTTCAGGAGCTTTTGTGTTTGAAAAAGCTGCTCTGTTTCAAACACTGTTTAGTTTCACATGGGCACCACACAATGCAGTAAAGGCCTATAATAAATGCTACCCCACTTTAACATTAAACAGAGATACCATGTAGTTCACAGGGCAATAAAAATTAAAGATTGAAAAGGGCTATTAGGTCATCTAGTTCTTCAGTCTTCCAGAGTAAGGCCATTCCCTGTAGAATATTCTTAATGGCCTTGTCCAGTGGGCATTTCAATCACTGAGTCATACAGACTATGCACAACATTTGCAGGGGCACAACCTTTGGCTCTATAAACAGGCTTTAACCTCACAGCTTACTTTCCCAAGGATTATAGGAGAGAGACATTTTAGGATCAAGAACTGTGTTCCGTTCTCTTCTGGCAGTGCCTTCTCTTCTGCTTCTCTTTACAGTCTCAGGATTAGAATATGCAGGTAAGCAAACAGAGATTGTCAGGAATCTGTACAAATATGTGGACTCAGTTCTTATCCTTTGGTCTTCCTCTCCCCGTACCTATCTTTTCATTTCTCCATATGAACAGAGTACCTTGAAGTACACAATTACAGCATCTGGAAATGAAATATGGTGTAATAGATCCATCCGCAAAGACTATATAACATTGAACTTGTCATTGTCATACATAACAAAGTATTATAGATGGATATTCAAATTTCCCTTTCATTTCCATATAAAGCACATTCAATTTGATGATTGGTATTCTAATTTTTAATTGTTTATTCAGGATCATCCACAAAGGAGATATATCTTGGATTCCTTGTTCCAGGTTAGGGAGGAGCTTCTGTATGTTGCTCATTGATTTCAGAAGAAGTAGAGTTGAGAATCAGCCCATATTATGAATTAATTCAATTTGTATCCCACCCTTCATCCAGGGCAGTCATATATACATATTCACTAATAGGCAAAAAACCTTGCGGTTTAAGAATGTACCTATAGCCCTCAGATATTTCTGTTAAACTTTAAAAAGCAGGGAAATCTGGCAGCTATAGTGAATGTACCAGGGGAGCAGGAGACCTGACCTCCTCTCTGAGATACTGTACTGCCCTACAAATTGGTCAAAATGCAAACACCATTTGGGTTGGTCTTCCACAGTCCAATCCACTTGCTGTGTAGCTTGAAAGAATTTGGTAACATGTGCCTCTGAGCATAGTAACAATGAAATAAAACAGTATTTTGCCTCTTTCTTCTAATCATCAAGTTTTCTGCAGATAATGTATTTCATTAATGGGAAAAAAGAGGAACTAGGTTATAAGACTGAGAGTATTGTTTTGTCTCAAAAGAAATTAACTCTGTCCTGTTGAATTGGGCTGATGCTGAATTCATTTTTATGCTTGAAGACTACTGAATTTTCAAACTGTCATATATGTATTTTGTTTTGTTTGTTTGTTTTGCTATTAGCCATTTTTATTTCATACTCTTTAGATTTCTAGCATATCCACAAGAGAAGATAATGATGTAATGGTTAAATACTTGGCTCAAAATTTTACTTTTGCTTAATCTTCCATTAAATTGAATAAAAGACAGAAAAATGCAAAAATAAAGAATTGATAACAAGATATGGACTCTTTCTCACTTAATAGTATCTGGAGGCCTACTGAATATCAAATAACCAACCCAACCTATCAACCAGTTAAGCTAAAGAATATTTGAGATTCAGACTGACCAGAAGACAACTCTAAATGTTTCAGTTTATTTGGCTTACAAATCAAACTACCAGCCAATCTTCTAACACAAACATTGATATCAACCTGGCCTTAATAATACCACAGCTAACACCAGATTTGCTCTGTGAAGCTGTTTACCCCAAATCATGTCCACCTGTCCCACACCTAATATCATATGTGACAAATGGAAACCTTAAAATGCACCCCCAATTGTTCCTTGACAAGGACTGTTTTCTCCATGATGCAGTGACCCTGTCAACAGCAGGTCTTGAAGTCAGTGTCTATAATATGACGACGACGATGATGATTTACCTGTTCTTCACTACAAGAACCCAGGGCAGGCAAATGTGTCCCTTTTAAAACAGGTACAATGTACTGTGAAATAACTTGGTGTAAACTCCATGGCCATTATGCCGATTTCTTTCTGCAATATGTGGGCAATGCTGAAACAATGCAGGACAGCTGCTTGTGACAGTACTGGAGTGAGAATCAACCTATGTTCAAGAGGCTTCAATTCACAGAACATTAAACACCTGAAGCCCATTAAAATCAATTAGATTTACAAAGTTAGTCATGCATGTAAATCCTGCTGATTTCAATGGAACTTGGGCATGCCTACGTACCATTCTCTAAATTTTATCCATGACTTCAGCAGACAAATCTCCTTTGGGCATGGAGTCCCGTTAGGTATTACAATGGAAGGGTAGCACAGTTGCTGTTCAGTTAGGTGCCACCATGGCACAACAATGTATTGAGAAAAAACAAAGATTACTCAACACATTGCCAAAGGGAAAAAATAAAAACTGGATTTGTTAGGGGCACACAGCAATCCTAGATGTGCAAGTATACACAAAATAAAGCCTGGATCTTCTAAGGAACCTACATGAGATTTATGATTTGTTGTATGAGTTACTCACTCACACTCCATAGGGGGTGAAATGAATTCTTTGAACTTTGGAGAGTGAGAGTTTAAACATGTATGCAGATCTGACAACTGGGCCTCATCTCAACAATGAGCCAAGCCTTATTAGAAATTCTTTTTTTAACATCTCAGATAAAACATTTCTGTGCATGGCATATCTACTGAACCTGAAGCAGCACTGGCTGTTCTGTAGGGGGAGCCTGCCCCCCCAATCATTTTCCCCAGAGTTGTCATTATAGAATCCAAGATTTCATAACTATGCTTTGATTATTTTCCAGTATGTGTGACATGAAGTCTTTGTCCCAAAGTACTGCAATGTTACTTTTCAATTGGTTTTTGAGGTTAAGATTTAGCTTTTCTTGCTTGGCAAAGAAAATGGTTAAATACAAAGTAGCTTGATCTAGTCCCCTCCCCTCTGCAATCAGATCTCCACTGAAGAAAGAAATACATTTTTGAAGGCTAATATACAAGATGGGCATTATTACAAGTTTCCCACTGTTCCAGGAAGCTACATTTTGTCTGAGCATTTGTCTGAATTTATTTGTACAAAGGTTGTGTGGAGGTTATACATCACTCTGTATCAAGCATTTGTTCTGATTGGTTTGCCTGGAGATTATATGACATTACCCGACATCACCATAATCCCATACTTTCCAGTACATTTCCCTATCACTTTTCATACCACAAGAAAATGAAGTAGATTTGTTGCACAAGAGCACCAAATCCACATTAACTGTACAGTCTAAATTTGTCAGTACACAAGTGAATCACACCTACAAAACAGTGACAACCTGGAAGTGGTCTTTGCTCCTTTACACACAACATATATCTTGTCCCCTCCTTTCAGTAGGGGGGGGGAGGAGGATATATTTTGCCAAAATAGCTTTCACTTTCCAATAGTGTCCCTAGCTTTTTCCTAGCCATTTACCTGTGTTCTCCCTAAAAATAGGTGTTGCTGGCATTTATTATTATTATTATCATCATCATCATCATCATCATCATTATTATTATTATTAGTAGTAGTAGTAGTACGTTAAAACCAAATATTAAAAAGCCATAAAATAAGACCTAAACAAGATCTGTCTGTCTGTCTGTCTGTCTGTCTGTCTGTCTATCTATCTATTAAAGGGGGTTCAAGCAGTTATTCTGCCTCCCTCCAACCCCCTCCGGTCTACACCCCTGATTTCTTCAGAGCAGTCCAACAGTAATACTTTAACAGTATTGCCTGGCTTTTTAAACTTTGGTCAGTGTAACCTGGCCTAAACCCTGGCATAGCACTAAACCCCAAAAAACTGAGTGTATATTCAGTTTCTTGTGCAGCAATTCTTTCTCTTCCAAGCATTCAGGTGTGGATTCTTCATCAGTTAGACAAGCAGAAGTAATTTGCCCCTTAATTTATATACATTTTGAAAACCTTATTTGTCTTCTCATGTATATCTAGTTTACAGTCTTCTCCTTCATTGCTCAATAAGGCTGCTTTCACACATGGGGCTGGTTGTGTTAGTTTAACAGATTAAAAAGGTAGCGCTTCTGTCCCGATTTCTAAAATCCCTTTCACACAGCAGTACCTCTTGCAATAAGGAACAGTACTTTTTCAGCCGACTTTCACGCAACTGTCTTTCACACGGCTTGTTTTCGTCCCTCACCCATGAGCACTGTTCCCCACTGTGTAGTCTAAGGTCTAAGATCTAAGGAGGTCTAAGATCTCGTCCCGTCACCATGCAAGCCCTCTCCCTTTAGGATCTGTCTTCTTAAATTGTTTTAGTTGTATCAAGACAGAAGTGTGTGTGAGAAATGCTGCTGCTATCTGCGCCGATACCGATGCCAGAATATTAGTACAATGTTCATCAGGCAAAAACAAACAAACAAGCAAACAAAAAACCCAGAGTGACTAAAGGGTGGGAATGCACTGCATGCTGGAATGCCTGTCATGTGAGTGGCTGCAGCTAGCGAAAAACTCTTGTGATCTTCCAGGTTCCCAGCCTTGCTAATGAATTATTTCTGGTATCATTTATCACAGTAATTAGAGCTAACTTCTACTACATTCCACTACAATTCTGGAGCTAGCTTGTGAGTCATGTGAAAGATCAAATATAATGCACAAATTACCAGGTAAGAAATCATCAGCATAATGGCATAAAGTGCAGTGTGAAAGCAGCCTAAGTCTATTCTGCCAATTCTGGTATGATCATTAAAAAAAAAAGAACAGGCAAGGGACCTGTTAGATTAAGATGGAGTCTCTTGCAAAGTCCAGGCTGTTGTCCTTTTGGATCAGTCAGCTTTTTTCTTCCTGACACCAGGTGCAGCACATGACTCTCAAAGAGTCTTGAAGGAAAAGAATCCATGTTCATTTGGGAGAAACTTGCTGACATAATAGCTGGAACCAGATAGTGTAGAAAAGAATGTCCTTAAGGAAGTGTGCATTTTCTATTTTGTGCACTCTTGCCAGTTTTAGAAATGTTGTCATCCTTTTACAATTAAGGGAACTGCCATAAAAACTCTGATTTTCTTTTTTTAAAAATCAAACAAATGTTACTTCTTAATTACAGTCCTGTGCCTTTTCAAGCCATACCTGTTCATCCACCTTTACAGTCCATTTGTACCAAGATGATATCTAGATAACACTTCTGGAATGACATAGCACAAAGATTGTTCAAATATGAACCAAGCATAAAATCCTGAGGATTTATATAGGGTTTTTTCCCCTGAGTAATGTAGGCTGTGGAACCTGAACTTCTTGAACTGATTATGATAGTGTTTTGAGGATCCCTGTCTGTTTCAAAATAAAATGATTACCTGTTGCAGTAAAATAAACAGGTAGTTCAAATTCAGTGCCCAGAAAGAATTGTATTACAAGTATTATATGAATAGGAATGAATCACATACAAAAGAGTTGTGAATGTATTATACATTATATCTTCTTATTAGTACATCCAACAGGGATATAATTATTTAAATGCCGTATTGAATACATGCTACAATCAGCCTGCAATACTATACACACAATCTGGGAGTAAGTTTTACTGAACCCAGTGAGACCTGCTTCTGAGTAGACATGCATAGAATTGATTGATTGATTGATTTATATCCTGCCCTTTCAACAGGAGCCCAGAATTGCCCTGTAAACTATTGTAGCTGAAAAGAAAGAATGTAAATTGTAAAAAGCAATACTGAAACTTATTATTATCATTCTCTAGGATGTTATCATTTGTAGTAGTAGGTATCCTCTCTGTTGATCATCCCTTTTTGATGAAAAAGTGTCATCTTGCTTGCTTGACAGAAGTGTACTCATTTGTTTGATCATAAAGCAAGAGTAGAAAGTGTTCAATAATTTTGACTTGGATGTTGCCCTTGTTGGTAGGAATCCTTCCTGGTTCAGAGAATACAGATGTAACATCTAGGAAGAGGTTCAACACATTCCAGGCACCCTTTTAACCATGACCATGAAAGCATGACATCATATCTGGGGAAAGCATGCAAGTGCTTCTGACCTGTCAACTCTAAGCATGTTTTCCAACTCATGAATAGGAATTTGGAATATAAAACAGAATATCTTTCCCTATCCCCATTGTGTGGAAAGAGACTTGTGTGAGACTCCTCATGTGTCTCTTTAACCAATTCCCTTCTTACATATTTATAAAGCTCCTCTTTATTCTAATTCACTCAGAGCAATAGGAGAACACTAATGGAAATTTCTATTGTCTGACTCTTGAACCTCTTTTGTCTCACAGAACTATTATTAGACAGTTCTCTACATAATGATCCCACACTATACCCAACTGCCTTAACAGTTTTAAGTTGTCTCATCATTGGTACAGATTCTTTGAAGTTCCAGGTTTCAAAAAATGGCACCATCATTAATCATCACATGGTGAGGTATCTATGGGAGGCATGACAACCAAAGTGTCACATTTTCTCCCAAAGCTGCCAAGGAGATGAGACTTACTTCTGAACTGGATTTCCCCCCCTTTTATGTAGAAAAAGTTTTTCACATTCCCTTGCCTTATGAGACAGCTGACGTACAGCTGTGAAAAGAGGGGTGCAATCCTTCCTAATGGAGGCAAGATGCACTGTTGTCTTCATATCAAGCTTTTTGTGCTTTGAACAGAGAAAGTTTATTGAGCATTTCCTACCAATCTTTCTTTTGCAAATCATTGATGTACTTTATCACTCATGTTATGATAAGTTTAGACAGTGTTGACAACAGACTCATTAGCTTTGCTCTTTATATCTAAAGCAATCAAACAACTTGCTTCTTCCATGTATAGATATCCCATCTTCTTTACAGAAACACAAAACATGTAAACTTTTGTATCAAACCATCAGTTCCTGGATGGTGATGACTGATGGTGTTTCAGACCTTATCTATGGAGGTTTGGCCACATACTCTTACAATGCTATCAACCTCAATGGTGAAATTCATCAGGATTTGATGAAGAGATGACAATCCCTGTTTCAATGATAAACCAGTTGCTTTGTTCATGCATCTGCTCCAGGACCATCACAACAACAATAAAAAATACAGTTTTGTTCTCTGAGCGGTAACCTTCCCTTGCTATAACTTTTTTACAAAACTTGATCAAGGTGAAGTATTTTCAGAGTCACCAAGTCATGCATGTGTCATGGTAGCCACTGAGTGAGGTGAACATGGTTGAGCATGTGGAAACATGGAATTCTTCACCTCAAGGAATTTATATATTGGTTGAAGATGGAAGATTTGTCCACTGTCACAAAAATGAGGAATAGCAGTAGCAGTTCAGAAACAAAGTCCCAGTACAGAAACAGAGGTGATGTCTTTGCATTTATCACAATGTGTGGAATAAATATTGTAATGTCACTCATATGTTAAGTCAATGTAATATTGATCTAATTCACTAATAGGCAAAAAACCTTGCGGTTTAAGAATGTAAATACAGCCCACAGATATTTCCATCAAACTTTAAAAAGCAGGGAAATTGGGCAGCTATAGTGAATGCACCAGGGCAGCAGGAGACCTACCCTCCTCTCTGAGATATTGTACTGCCCTACAAATTTGTCAAAATGTATTTATTTATTTATTTATTTATTTAGTTTAATTTATATACCGCCCTAAGCCCGAAGGCTCTCTGGGTGGTGTACAAAAAGATAAAAACAAGCACAATATATAAATACAATAAACACAATAAATAATAAAAAACAAACAAACAAACAATAACGAACCAAACAACATCCAAAATACGGAAATGCTGTTTAAAATACACTTTAAAATGCCTGGGAGTATAAAAAGGTTTTCACCTGGCGCCGAAAAGATAGTAGCGTCGGCGCCAGGCGCACCTCATCAGGGAGACTGTTCCACAGTTCGGGGGCCACTACTGAAAAGGCCCTGGTTCTAGTCATCACCCTCCGAGCCTCTCGATGGGATGGTACTCAGAGGAGGGCCTTAGATGTTGAGCGTAGTGTACGGGTAGGTTCATACTGGGAGAGGCGTTCCACCAGGTATTGCGGTCCCATGCCGTGTAGGGCTTTATAGGTCAAAACCAGCACTTTGAATCTAGCCCGGAAACAAATAGGAAGCCAGTGCAGACGGGCCAGAACAGGTGTTATATGAGCGGACCTTCTGGTCCGCGTCAACAATCTGGCCGCTGCATTCTGGACTAGCTGTAGTTTCCGAACAGTCTTCAAGGGCAGCCCCACGTAGAGCGCGTTGCATTAGTCCAATCTAGAAGTTACAAGAGCATGAACAACTGAAGCGAGGTTGTCACTGTCCAGATAGGGACGTAGCTGGGCTACCAATCAAAGATGGTAAAAAGCATTCCGTGCCACCGAGGCCACCTGGGCCTCAAGAGACAGGGAAGGATCGAAAAGAACTCCCAAGCTATGAACCTGTTCCTTCAAGGGGAGTGTAACCCCATCAAGAACAGGATGAACATCCACCATCTGAGCAGAGAAGGCACTCACCAACAGCGTCTCAGTCTTGTCTGGATTGAGCTTCAGTCTGTTAGCTCCCATCCAGTCCATTATCGCGGTCAGGCAACGGTTTAGCACGTTAACAGCCTCACCTGAGGAGGATGAAAAGGAGAAATAGAGCTGCGTGTCATCAGCGTACCGATGACAACGCAGCCCAAAACTCCTGATGACTGCACCCAGCGGCTTCATGTAGATGTTGAAAAGCATGGGGGACAGTACCGATCCCTGCGGGACTCCACAATGGAGAGTCCAGGGTATCGAGCAATGTTCCCCAAGCACTACCTTCTGGTGGCGACCCACCAAGTAGGAGTGGAGCCACTGCCAAGCAGTACCCCCAACTCCCAACTCCGTGAGTCTTCCCAGAAGGATACCATGATCGATGGTATCAAAAGCAGCTGAGAGATCAAGGAGAATCAACAGAGTCACACTCCCCCTGTCCCTCTCCCGACAAAGGTCATCGTACAGGGCGACCAAGGCTGTTTCGGTGCCAAAACCGGGCCTAAAACCGGATTGAAATGGATGAAGATAATCAGTGTCATCCAAGAGCGCCTGGAGCTGGCCTGCAACCACCCGTTCCAGTACCTTGCCCAAGAACGGAACATTCGCCACAGGTCTATAGTTGTTCAGGTTATCTGGGTCCAAAGAGGATTTCTTCAGGAGTGGTCTCACTACCGCCTCTTTTAGGCAGTCAGGGACCACTCCCTCTCTCAAAGAGGCGTTTATTATCTCCTTGGCCCAGCCGGCGGTTCCGGTCCTGCCAGCTTTCACCAGCCAAGAGGGGCAAGGGTCCAGAACAGATGTGGTCACCCGCACCAGTCCAAGGATCTTGTCAACATCCTCAAGCTGTACAGACTGAAACTCATCCAATAAATAAGGACAAGACCGCGTTCTGGATGCTTCGTTGGAACTCACTGTCATAACATTGGAGTCTAAGTCCCGGCGAATGCATGCGATCTTATCCTGGAAGTGCCTTGCGAACTCATCACAGCGGGCTACAGATGAATCCATAATATCCCGAGGGCCAGAATGTAAAAGCCCTCGTACAATTTTAAAGAGCTCCGCCGGGCGGGAGAGAGATGCCTTAATTGTGGCAGCAAAATATCTCTTTTTTGCTGCCCTCACTGCTACTATATACCGCTTAGAAGAAGCACTTACCAAAGCATAATTGCATTCATCAGGAGTTCGCCTCCATCTGCACTCAAGCCTCCTCCTCTCTTGCTTCATCACTCTCAGCTCCACGGTATACCATGGAGCTGTATGAGCTCTACATAGGAGGGGGCGCATGGGAGCGATCGTGTCAACCGCCCGGGTCAGCTCCGTATTCCACAATCCAACCAGGGCTTCGACAGGAGCGCCAGTCTTCTCAGTCGGAAAATCCCCCAGAGCCCTTTGGAAACCCTCAGGATCCATTAGTCTCCGGGGGCGGACCAATTTAATAGGTCCCCCACCCTTGCAGAGGGAAAGGGTTGCTGTGAGCCTAAACTTCAGCAAGCGGTGATCTGTCCATGACAATGGGGTAGATGACAAATCCCCAACCACCAGATCACCATCTCCATGCCCAGTGGTGAAGACCAACACCATTTGGGTTGGTCTTTCCACAATCCAATCCACTTGCTGTGTAGCTTGGAAGAATTTGGTAACATGTGCCTCTGAGCATATGGTGAGTGGTGCCAACACCTGCAAATGATTGAGGCCTTTGTATTAGAGGAAGAAAGACCTGGCAGCATCTATTTTCTACTTCCAGAGGAAAGTTAATTCGGGCTTTGTTGTCTTGTTATATGTGCTGCCTATGGGCAGGACCATGGACAGGGACAGGGCCTTTTCAGTGGCCATGGCCAGGCTCTGGAATTGCTTCCCCAGGGAGTCTTTCTTTGCCCTCTCTTTAATGGTCTTCTACCAGATGCTAAAGTGTTCCTGTTTAGGGTGGCTTTTGGACCATACATGGATTTGTGTTTTTTAACTTGATGAATGGAATTGTTTTTATGGCTCAGGATGTTTAATTGCTTTAATGGCTGCCTTGTGTCTATTTGTATTTTGCTGCTTTTAGTCAATGGTTTTTTTTTTTAACTATTCTTAGTCACATCCAGCTTTTTAAAGGAAAGGGGGATATGAATGTTTGTGCTTATCTATCTAATAAAGTTTATATTTACATGTATGGTTTAATGTTAGCAAAATGTTATGATCCCATAATACAATGTGTTAAGCATGTATCCATGTCACTATGCATCTACCTGTATGCTTTTTTTTGCTATGTTGCACCACTATTTTGGGGTTCATTTCTATAAGCAGATAGATGGTGTTTATAGGTCTTGGAACTCTATATTTGAAAAAATGAATTGGGCTGTTTAGGACAGGAAGTTAGGGGGAAAGTCTGCATTCCTTATCCCCTCCATGCAATGACATATCTCTAGGATGGTAATAGAATTACCAGCAGTAAATCTAAGAACACCATAATAAGTGGAAGGCCTGACTGCCTTTTAACTGGTCCTGCCTGCTGCTTATTGCATTGTTGCTATCTTACGTCAGCTACCATCCTTAAATTATTGCCATTTTACTGTTTACTTTTTCCTGCCTGCCTGCTGCTGGGCCTGGTGATCTGTTTAGCATTATTGACGAGTTCCATATTTGTTTGATTGGGGTGGAGGCTGACAAGCTGATAACTGGCATTTCCTTTTGGGCCACTTGCAACGATAGCTTCTGGCAAAGTGAGTCGCACTGTGGGTGGGAAGGGACGGTGGCCATGGATTCTTCCATGCACTGAATCCCTTCATCAAATTCATTCCCACATGGAATCCATTACAGTACAACAATTACCACATAACGGGGGGGGGAAATGGTCATCTGGATATACTTGCTGAGAGCCTGTGATTCTTCTTCTGGAGTTTATGGTAAAATATGCAACCCAGTGTCTTCTGGCTCTAGACTTTGTGAATAGTTTGGATCTTATACAAACCCACATGCGTTTCTTGAATCTGGGGATAATATATGCATTCTCACTGAGGAGCAACAGTACTCTTGATTCTTTCACCCTGTAACTTTCCCCACCCCTAAAAAGGACTACAATCTTCTTCTTGCTGTCCCTGGATACTGCTGCTGCAAGATTGGCATGGGCAGATGAGCATCCTCCCTAACAGTTACTCCAATCCCACTCTCCTGTGTTTCATGCAATAGGGGATTATTCTTATTCTGGTTGTCCTGACTCCTATTCCAACACACAATGACAGAGGCTCTTGGAAGTAAAAGGGAAAGGTTTATTCAAGTGAGCAACAACCCAGGTTCAGCAGCAGGCACAGGACACAGAGAACCCAATACAAAAATTCAAGAACTAGATCCGAAGTTCAGGATTAGACAAAAGCAATGAAGATATCCTGACAAGCTGCCATGCCCCTCCTGACAAGCTTTGAAAGGGAAAACTGGGCACACTTGCTCAGGAGATTCTCTCCCCTTACAGGAATGGGGTGCTTGCAAATGCACACTTCTCCAGGGGGGATACGTCTGTTCCCATCGATGTAGGTGGCGACAGGTTCTTGGTGATAACACAGAGTCCTTCCCACCCACTCCATGTCTGTCTCCATCTCTTGTGAATTCCTCTTCTCTTCTCAGTGAGGCTCTCCAGTCCATGGGAGGGGCAGACAGGGGAGCTGGTGAGTCTGCTTCTCCTTCCCTAGCAGCTAAAGGAGCAAAACCTCTGCCCTTCAAGCCAGATAGCCATGACTCAACCCTATTCTCTGTGCCGCCTCCTCCTCCTCATCTGTCTGGGACTGCCACTCCTGGCCAGATCCTGATGAAGCCGTGGGGCTCATGACTCACCTTATAAAATACTTAACCACAAGAAACATTTTTAGAATGCTCTGCTTTAATCTTGAATATATATGCTAGAGTATGTGAATTATCCACTGTCATGTTCCCTTGCTGGTTAAGCTTCATAACATTGGTCCTCCTTCACACTTTTTTTGTTGTTTATTTGTCTATTAACATATTAATCACCTGCCCTTCATCTCTGCATATACCAGGGCAGGGTGCAGAACATAAATCAAAAGCAACCAACCAACAATACACACAAAAATACACTATCAAACAAAACAGGGCAGTTCAAAACAACACAGCAAGTGAAGCAATAATCAACTCACAAAACTTAAAATGTCTGGGCAGATAAATAAGTCTTAACCTGGTGCTAAAATAATAGTAATGTAAGGGGATGCCATTTCTGTCTATTCAGATGAAATATAGCTGGAAGATCTGACTGTAGATTCCATACATCTAAGGGTTGGAACTATTCTGAGATTTGTTTGGGATAGAGCTATTGCATTAAATCTCATTTATTATAAAGCCTGGTCCCAGGCTGTGGTCTGAAGGCACATAAGGACAGCTCCCTGCTGGGGTCAGGTCTGGTCAGTGCCTGGATGGGAGACCACCTGGGACCATATGTAAGCCGCCTTGGGTCTCTATCAGGAAAAGAAAGGTGGGGTATAAATGAAATAAATAAATAAATAAAAATAAATGAATACCTTATATTGTATTTCTTGTTTCTATTGCATGGCATGCCACCCTTCATAATCTTTTGGGTGTTTCACATAGCACCATAAGCTACTTTGGTGCAGTCTGTTGCATTCTCTGTAGGGCATTTCTTTGCATATACCTGCATGTGGAATCTGTAATTCTTTATAGTGTTTTCAAGTTTTCATGAATGAAATATACATTCATAGCTCTTTCAGCTGAGGTTTCCATGCAGTTATTGTATTGGGTGGAGGTAGAATTGACTCTAGAAGGAGAACATAATGGAATGGGTAATATTGGCGGTAGAATCGGGGGGGAGGCATAACAAGTAGATGTAAGAAACTGGGTGCCTGTAGTTTCACTAAACTGAGGGAGGGACCATAGCTCATTGGTAAAGCACATGCTTTGTATCTCCAGGTAAGGTTGGGAATATCTCCTGTCTGAAACCCTGAAGTGCTAGGTTCCACATTCAGTCCCTGACATCTCCAGTTTAAAAAAGTAATCAGGTACTAGCAAGGTGATGTAAAAGACTTATGCCCCGGAAAGCCACTTCTAATCAGAGTAGACAGTGTTGGGCGTGGTAGACAAATAGCCTGACCCAGTACAAAGCAGTTTCCTGTGCTCTCTAATTGCAGTCCCAGACATTTGCAAGCTCTCGGAGGAAGCCTGGCAAATTGCTTTTTGCTGTTGCCTTAAGTGAGAGGTGAAATGAAAAGCATATAATTTCACAGATTTACAGAGTGTCCCAGGATCCTGGATGGTGACCTCCAGATAAAGAACTATGGAAGAACTATGGCCTGATTTTGAGAAAGGCCTTAGCTCAAGGGCAGAGCATCTGTTTTACATGAGGAAGGTCCCTGGTTTGATTCCTGGCATCTCCAGGTAGGGCTGGGATTGTCTCCTGTCTGTAACCCTAGAAAGCTGCTGCTAGTCAGGCCACGCTGCATTATACCTTTAAAGCACTATTATATCACTTTAACAGTAATGGCTTCCCCCAAAACCAGAGCTTAGAAAAGTTACTTTTTAAAACTACCACTCCCATCAGCCCCAGCCAGCATGGCCACTGGATTGGGCTGGTGGGAGTTGTAGTTCAAAAGAAGTAACTTTTTCAAGCTCTGCCCAAAACCAGAGTGGTTTAAGAGTCAATCTGTCTTCCCAGGGAATTCTAGGAATTGTAGCTCTGGGAGGGGGAAAGGGGTCTCTGGATAACTCTCAGCACCCTTAACAAACTACAGTTCCAAGGATTGCTTGGTGGAAGCCTTGACTGTTAAAGTGGTATAATGGTACTTTAAATATGTAATGCGGATGTGGCCTTAGTGTAGTTAATACTGAGCTAGATGGATTATAAAGGCAGCTTTCCAGGTCCCAGTAGCATAGTCATATGTAATGGGTAATCCAGTCAGAGTCCAAACCTGATAAGGCTGAGTCAAGGATCTGAATGCATGGAAATAAAAATAGAACAAAACTAATTTGTAAATGAATGAATAATCAGTAAATAACAAATTACATTAATAGAATAAAACTCTTGACATTCCTTTTCTATTGAAAAATAGCTGGAAAAAATCTTAGTGATGTTGATGGCTCTCATATTTCTTTCCTTTACTCTCTCTGTCTCTTTGTCTTTCTCATATTTGTACAGAAAATGTAACAGATGAAAAACCTATGTAGCACAGAGAACCTATCTCTGATTCTCCTTTAGTCATTTGGATTAAACGACTCACTACAACATGTGGCGTTCAGAAGCAGCCATCATTGCTGTTTGGTAATGAATGATTCACTGCTCTTTTATATGTATATGATTCTCATTCCGAAGTAGAATAGAAAATGAAGCGCCACATCTTAATCGGCAGCTTTCTCCTGCAAGGCCACTGCTATTGCTTCAACTCATTGACCTCTGCAAGAGTCTCAACAGGATGCCAAGATGGCTTGCCAGTTGCACTTTAGCCACAGACATATTTTCTATAGCAGGCAAAGAATATGTAGCTGTGTACAGTGTTAACGTTTGGATTGTCCTTTGACATCATTGTTGTTATTTTCAAAACAGTAGTTAAGCCAGTGGTGCTTTATTCCCAAAATATAGAGCTGACTACTTGTGTCACTTGCTTGACTGTGCCCAGCTCAACAATTATAATAGAGAAGATTTATATTCAACAAGATAGTCAACAAGATGACATTTTATATCAAGGGATGGACAAATCTGTCAATTTTGGTTTCTTATTTTTCCAGTTTTAAATTCAGTTTTCCGTATTTCCTCAGGAACTTGTGCTTTTTAAAAAAAATTCTCATACAAATTGGTCATTTTTGTGCAACATTCTCCTAATAAACACATTTTGTATGCAGTGTCGCCTAATATACACATTTCTGTAAGCAATTGCCCCTAATCTAATGAATTTTTGTATGTTGTTTTCATTAATAGATACATTTTTATGCACACTGGTATATGAATTTTTGTACATGTGGGTTGGAGAGCTGCATTGCAAAATTTGGAGAAGTGCAAATTTGAAAGGATAGCTGTGTTTTTGTTCACATATTGGTTCATGAAATGCAAATAAATTGATCATTAAAATGCATACAATTGATCATTTCTGCTACCTGCACTAGAAATTGCCAGGGGCTAAACTGTAGACTACCATGCAACCAAATGTTACTTCTACATGGGCTAAACTGGTCCAGTGCAAGGATTTATTGTAACAAGTTCCATACCATGTATGTTCATGAATAATATGGCAAACACATGGTAAAGGAATTTCAGAAGAAAATCACCATGTGCTTTATAGATTACAGCAAGGCCTTTGATTGTGTAGATCATGAAAAACTATGGAATGCTTTAAAAGAAATGGGGGTGCCACAGCATCTGATTGTCCTAATGCACAACCTATACTCTGGACAAGAGGCTACTGCAAGGACAGAAAATGGAGAAACTGACTGGTTCCCAATAGAAAGGGTGTGAGACAGGGGTGTACAGTATTTTGTCACCCTATTTGTTTAATCTGTATGCAGAACATATCATACAGAAAGTGGGATTGGACCAAGATGGAGGTGTGAAAACTGGAGGGAGAAATATCAATAATTTAAGATATGCAGACAGTATCATACTACTAGCAGAAACCAGTAATGATTTGAAATGAATGCTGATGAAAGTTAAAGAGGAAAGCACAAAAGCAGGACTACAGCTGAACGTGAAAAAGACAAAAGTAATGACAACAGAAGATTTATGTAACTTTAAAGTTGACAATGACATTGAACTTGTCAAGGATTATCAATACTTTGGGACAGTCATTAACTGAAATGGAGAGAATAGTCAAGAAATCAGAAGAAGGATAGGACTGGGGAGGGCAGCTATGAGAGAACTAGAACAGGTCCTCAAATGCAACGATGTATCACTGAACACTAAAGTCAGCATCATTCAGACCATGGTATTCCCGATCTCTATATATGGATGTGAAAGTTGGACAGTGAAAAAAGTGGATAAAAATCAACTCATTTGAAATGTGGTGTTGGAGGAGAGCTTTGCACATACCATGGACTGCAAAAAAGACAAATAATTGGGTGTTAGAAGAAATTAAACCAGAACTATCACTAGAAGCTAAAATGATGAAACTGAGGTTATCATACTTCGGACACATAATGGGAAGACATGATTCACTAGAAAAGACAATAATGCTGGTAAAAACAGAAGGGAGTAGAAAAAGAGGAAGGCCAAACAGGAGATGGATTGATTCCTTAAAGGAAGCCACAGGCCTGAACTTACAAGATCTGAACAGGGTGGTTCATGACAGATGCTCTTAGAGGTCACTGATTCATAGGGTCGCCATAAGTCATAGTTGACTTGAAGGCACGTAACAACAAACATGATAAAGACAAATGGGTAGATGCACTTGATTTGCTCCTGAGCGTGCATACATTCACTACCTTTGTATTGTGCTTGAAGACAGTACCAGGTGCAAACATGGACCAATCTGGGTTTGGTTTTCTCAGTGTGAAAGTACCAGAAGTTTCTAACCAAGACTGGATGGCCCAGGGTGCTTGTGATGAGAGCTTTTCTAGCTTCCTTGGCAAAGTGTTTTCATTTTTTGGGCTGGAATCAAATAGGAATGTTGCCAATCCAACCCCGCACAGTATTTATTTGACACTACAAATGTTACATATTAAAAAGTGGAAATGATAATAGATTTATATTAGTGGTACTCTGTTGGAGGCAATTCTAAATACTTGGCCTGATTGCTATACATGTCAAATCTTTTGGGAACAATCAGTGATGCAAAGTAAACAAGCATATATTCATTGTCTTAATGGAGCTTGGCTAAAAACATCCAAAAGCTTGCATACACATAACCATTAAGTTGTTCTTTCTCTTGTTGATCACTGTCAGTCTCTTGACTGCAGTCCCAATACCATAACTATTCCCTTATAAAGTAGATGTGGAATACAGCTGTCATTAGAAAACATTTCTAGAATGAAATCTGACAAAATATAATTCTGTTTCCTGTTCTGAGAGATGTTTTGCTTTAGCGTTTACTGTTAATAGGTGTAGTTGATTTTAGGCTGAGTATATTGGATAGTTTAAGACAGGGAAAGTTAATGTGGTGCCCTCCAGATGTTGAACTACAATTCCCATCTACCTCAGTAATCAAGGCCAATAGTTAGGCATGGTGGAAGTTGTAGTTCAACAAGAGTTAGATGGTACTACAGTGGCTGTCCCTGGTTTAAAATGAAGGAATCTATATCACAAAGTAACCTATGTATGTAGAACAGGTTCCCCTCTACAGATGCCCACCCATGTGCAGATGTTGGAGCAGGACCATATCTGCTGGTCCCTCTCAGCCTCCATATGATTGTTAATGAATTGTTAATCATGTCAAAGAAGTGCCCAAACAGGACTACAGACTAAATCAAATCTACTTCACAGGATTACAGTGAGGATAAAACGTTCCAATTTTCTCAGAGTAAGGGCAGGTTACAAATGAAATAAATAAACAAACAAACAAACAAACAAACAAATAAATAAATAGCAACATCCAGCAGAAATTTCAGTAATGTTCAGAAAGTTTGCTGTCTTCATTAAACCATTTAATTTTTATTCCATATATTTTATTTTCAATCTATCATGTGTGAAAGAAATGAATTGATTTTGGCCTTAATCTGACTCAGGAGTAAGTCTCACTTAATTCAATAGTAGTTTATTCCCAACATAAGTGCACATAGGATTGATGCCGTGATTTTCAAGCATGAAAGAAAAAAGATAATCAAGATGGGGAACCTGTTAGATTTCCAGATGTTGTTGGGCTATGACCATTAGTTATGCTGACCTAAGGTTGATGGGGTTGGAATCCAACATCTGGAGGGCACTTCATTGGCTAACCCTGCTTTAAATGAATGTCCTGAAAAGACTCTATGGTCTGATTAGTTTTATATAAATATTTACTTATTTACATATTTACTACTGGATTTATATACAGTAATAGTTCGCAATCTTCCAGAAAAGAAGCTTCTTTTAACAAAGTCTTTTTTGGGTGTGGGGGGCGCACACTCTGACATAGTTAGAATGTGGCTCCTTGTCTACTGGATTGTGGCTGCTGCAGGCAGTTCTCTCACATGTGGCTGGAATGGTGGTACAGGGGCCTTTGCAGTAAACAGAACTTTGGGTGTTTACTGCTCGAGCGTGGGGAGGATGGTTGAGAAAGATAGAGACCAGGCACAGGGTGATGGTGATGGCTGCCCCTTGCCTGCCTGCCTGAGTGTACGGAGAGAACTGTGCTCAAAGCTTTAGACTGCCGTAGCAAGCTGCTACATGATAAAAGAAAAAAAGCAAGGCAGGCATCCCTGGATGCATTTTGCAAGAAGGCTTCAAGTGGTCTGTATGCAAGGCTTACCTGTCCTTGTTGTTTCATTTCAGACATGAGTATTGCTAGTTTTAAATATTTATTTATTTATTAAATTTCTATACCGCCCCATAGCCAAAGCTCTCTGGGCAGTTTACAACATAAAAATCAATATACAATATACAATTCATATTTGGTACAATTAAAAGGAAAAATACATCACCTTTTAAATAAACATAAGTAACCAATAAATCTCAACAATGTACATAACATAATAACAGAATAAATAAAACCAAACATAACAATGATAAAAATATCTAAGAATATTCTCCAATGTCCCATTGTGCTTCTCTGCCGTACTGTGTCAATAATGATGACTGTAATCGAATTACTAGCTGATGAACACCATGTGTGTGAAATAAAAAGTTTGCTGAAATATGTTGAACTGCTCTTTTTTTGTGTGTGGTGTAGGAACCTATCCCTATTCTTTCCATGTTATTCCTATCACTGGTACCAAAGTTTCTGTTAAAGAAGTAATGTCCAGGAACGCGTGCATGTCATTAACTGAGGTATTACTGTACTGCTTTTTTTTGCCAAGATACATAAGGCAGTTTATGGTGTACAATTTAACATACTAACAGAGCAATCCTACATCAAGGAACCTGGTGAAACTTAAGCCAGCTGAAGTTATCACAGGTTAAAGTATACCAGATCCTAATTCCTTGGGAGGCGAGAATGCTGGCTCGGTCAGAAGAACCCAGGGAAAAGAAAGTAAAAGCAGCAAACCCCAGAGCTATTGTGTGTTTTTAAACAGCCTTTTCCCTGGCTTATCTTTTGCCGGGACTGGAGGTCAGATGGCTGAACAGATGTAGGATATGGCATAAATCCCCTCCTCTCAGTATTGCCCCTGCCACATCCTCGGGATGCCCCTTTTTTGGGACTTACACCAGCTTAGCTTAAACCATTTTTTAATTTATTTATTAGATTTATATTCTACCCTTTCTCCCAGTACAAGGTGGCAGTTTTCAGTTCAGTTAGGAGTGATGGGGCTTTACCAGCTGAGCAAGGACCAGCCAGCTCGGCCAGAGATCTGCCATATCTTAACTCCCCTCAGCCCGGTGTAAATACCTGTAGGATTGCACCCTAATAGCGCAATCCTATATGTCTTTACTCAGAAGCTGGTTCCACTGAAATTAGTGGGACTTACTCCAAGGTAAGTGGAGCAACCTGAAACAAACAAAATGACACAAAAGACAAAACAATAAAACACTGTTGCTTTAATTTAATTAATTTTCAGTAAAGTTTTGAAAACTCAGAAATAAAGAGCTATTGACAACTAGAGACAGAAATTCTAAATGCGACTAAAATAAATGTTAACTGGAAAGTATTCAACCATCTCAGCCCATGAATTCCTTGCTAATCTACTTTTAAACATATTACACAGCAACTGCATATTTAGGATGTTTGCCTAAATGAGACCCATTAGTCATTCATATTCCATTCCACCTCAGGTTGCTTTTCAATTGTTTGTGAATAGACCAGTGTTTTTACCTGAACAACTCTGCTTCCTTGTCTATTCAAAACAGCCATGTTTTTTTGCATGAAAACGGGCTTCCTAACATCTGTTTCCAATCAGATTTTCTTTAATTTTCATGTATACCCTCTTGTTCCATCATCTTTGTTAAACTGAAAATAGCTCTTGAGCAGCCATTATCCATATCATGTAGGGTTTTATGCACTTTTTATAAACTCCATCTGGACTTGATCCTACTGCAGAGCCAGCATGTCTGGGGTGCATCCATTTTTTGACAAACCAACTTACTGCACAAACCAATACAGAGAGGTTAATTGCCCTTATCCTTTTATTTAGTGCGTTACCAGTCCTCTTGACTCTTGTCCTTCAGAGTACAGAACATCTTGGTTGTGCTTTCTATATCTTTATTTGTTATATCCTTTTAAAAACAAAGAAATGTCCCAACTGTAACGCACACTATTTTCACTTCATTGTAGGAGAGACTCTTAAAGGAATCATGATGCATTAAAAAAAACCAAACAACCCCAAGGCACCTTTCCAGAATGACAAATTAAAATCACTTAGATTGTCCAAAATGTTAATTAGGCTTCCAAACAAGCTTGAACATATTCTTCTCCCTCTTGTCTAAACATGTTTTTGGCCATGACGTAAGTGTTCCTAAATAGCCCCAGCTCTGATAATGTCATTTTAACAAGCTGTGCAAAAATTGGATGGTCTTGGTTTCCTTGGCTTCATGAAAAAATGTGTTGCTTTCCATCAGCACGGTTCTGTATTGCCAGAGTTTCAAATAGGCATATAGGTTCTGCTAAAATAGATTTTGGAGGTGCTTTGTGTTCATCTAATAAACTGGGGCTGGTTCTGTCTTCAGAATGACAGAATTAACCCTCCCCCAACTTACAGTTAATTCTGATTTGCCACAGAACACAAAGCTGAAGAGCCTGCTGTCCTATTTTTTGAGGCATGGTCTTAACCAAAGCTGTACTGAAAATTTCTCCTGCATTTTTCCTGACTATTCTTCACCAATTAACAAGAAAAGAAATTATATTCAAAATTTGTCAAAGGAGATAGAAAATATCAGTGAAATTCTCATGGGTTGAGTGCAAGATTTTGCTGCGATTACCTTATCATCAAGGTGGCCAAGGGGTGTTTGTGATTGTCCTTTCCTTCATTCTGTAAATCATCTGTCTGGGGGTTTGCATTCTGCAGCCTTCCTGGGTGCTTGACTTTCCTGAAAAGCCCATGACATCCTCAGCTGGGCTTTCCTGTAAACATTGGGATGTGGGCATGCTGTTGTGCGCCTGACAGCTGTTCCTTATTTTTTTAAATTAAGTATTTTTATTTTTAAATAAATCAATGTGGGAATATGTGTCTTGTTTTTTAAAAAAGGAAAGGTACAAGAAAGACTTCCTGAAAACCAGAATCAGTGAGTGCACCCATCTCAGGCATTTAGTGTTCAGCATTCCCGGCCTTCCTTGCTTCAATTAAAGCTCAATAGAAGATATGTTACCTCCTTGTTTTTTAGATGAGGAAGCTCAAGCACCAAAAGAGGCTTCAGAGCGCTGGAGAAATACTTAATGGAAAGTAAAAAACACATACACACCACCCATGGCCACATTGCAATAATAAAGTAAGTAAGTTCAAACTCCCACAGTCACCAAAGTTCTGAACAAATTATTTAAAAAATCTAAAGTGCTATGAGAATAAGGCTGAAAAATAGAAACCACTTTCACAGGGGAAGAAATATTTTGAGAAATTGTAGGATAGGTTCCAGCATAGCACTAGTCTGCTTTATCTCAATAGCTGCTGTTGGCATTTCAACTATTTATTTATTTAATTCAATTTTAAAAGGTTTATGTGCCGCTTTTCAGGACACTCACCTCACAAGGAAATCTGTGCTTGTGAAGGTCCACACGGGATTGCTTCGGGCCAAAGGGCTCTTACCAGCATGGCCCTTTTAAGAATGCCCCAGTCCACTTCTGTGGGGGTCAGGACAGCCTCTTCATCAGCCATGCCAGGAGATGGGTGGGGTAGGGAGCAGCTGCTAATGCCTCAGGCTGATGAAAATCTTGGGGAGTTTCTGAGCATAAATAGCCCAGAGCTAGCTGTCAGAAGGGAGGGTTTTGTGACGAAGGAGCAGAGACCAGAGGAACTGCTATCCCTGGGATCTCTTGAAGCATCTTTCTCTATCAACAGGGAGGTACAGAGGGCTTGGAGAAGGTGCTACCCTGACCACCCAAACCTCTGGGGTAAGGATGCTATGGGACTGACCCACTGGGGTAACCCTAGAGTATCCTGCAAAGGTGCTAGCCAGAGGACTTCTGGGCTTATCCCTTCCCAAACCCCTTACCCCCAAGAGAGGGATTACTAGAAAGACGTAGGACTCAGAAGGGAAGCAGAGCCTAGCCCCACCTTACCAGACAGAACTCTGGGCTTCTACAGTGACTGTCCATGGAGAGGACCCTAATAAAGTGCAAGTACAGCCAGAAGGCCTTGAAAAAGACTTGTTATGGTGATGCCTGGGGGAAGGGAGCGAGAATGCAGCAAGGGCTAAAGCCCCAATAAAGTCTAAGTTACTGCATTCCTGTTATTTTTGGTGATAATTGGGACTCATGTTTTGGCTGAGTCCCCATGGAACCCATGGATCAAGGTGCCTTCAATGTGCCTCTACCCCAAGAGAGGCTCACAATGCTTTCTAGGATTTGTTTGTCCCTTCAGAATTTCTTCACTAGTGAAATTGGGCTTCACTTTACCTCTGTGGCCAAAACCCTTATTTAGAGGAAACAGTGGGAATTGGGCTCTGAAGAATGTACCAGAGGGTATTTCTTCACTAGTGAAATTGGGCTTCACTTTACCTCTGTGGCCGAAACCCTTATTTAGAGGAAACAGTGGGATTTGGGCTCTGAGGAATGCACCAGAAGGTATGCTTCCTTGGACTGCGCTAGAAGTTCTTTGTGTTGTCTGAGTGGGGAATTTTCTGTGCCAAAACAATTCCCCAATCTCTCTAGACCCCAACCTGTCTGTATGCTGAGCTCTACCATCAGATATATTCCTCAGTGACTTAAGGGAAGAATGCATGTGCAATCCACAGATGGGGCATTTGGTGGGAGACATTTATCCTCCTGATACTTTCTGCAAAGTGGATAAAGACTCTCTCCTGCCTCACTCCCCAGGCCTCTGAACAGTGGCAACAAAAATGAGAAACTCCAAGTGCTAGTCAGTGTCTCTCCTACATAGATGTATTCCCTTCCATATCAGGAAACTAGATGAAGAATAATTAAAACATCTCGAAGACCTTCACATTATTGAGCAAGTAGACAGTCTTTACCCCTTGAGTTTCTATAGTACTGATGGTTCAAAAGTCCCCCAAACCTGGCATAATCTGGCTTTGAGTGGCCATGCATCTTCATAATCAATCCATTAAATGAGACAGGGAGACATTATTCTTACAGTGGATTACATCACTGCAGATTTCAGCAGTGCAACATTCTTCTCTGGACTTGATCTTACACCTGGTTACCATCAGCTGGAGCTCCATCCAGGATCCAGGTATGCTGCAACCTTTTAAGCTTTTGTTGGATTTCACCACTATAAGCAATTTCAGTCTGACACTTCCTCATGTACAGAAATTCTTTCACAAATTCTTGCTGGATTCCCAGGAGTTTTTAATATAAGTGATGACATTTTAGTATTTGGTGCCAGATCAGGAGAGGATGACATTTAACTTGAAGCAGTCCTAAAATAATTGCATGAATCCTAAAACAATTGCATGAGGAGAACCTGAGACTAAGCCAATGCAAATAGAAGTTTAAAAAATTCACTTTGGAATTCTTTGGATACATGTTCCCCTTATGGCATTTCAGCTGATCTCCAAAAAATAATAGCTATACATGATGCTGTTGTACCTACTAATTCTACTGAAATTTTCAGCTGGTAATCCATTCAGGTATTGTGGGTGATTTATACAAAGGCTAGCCACAATCTCACAGTCTCTCAGTGATCTGTTTCTCACATAAAATCAAAGATAGGAATGGTCAGAAAAACATAAATCTACTTTTATTGAGTTAATTAAAAACACGCATTTGCAAATGATGTAGTCATGTTAGGCAAGAAGATTGAACTTGTGGTGGATAGACCCTGTTGGCCTAGGAGTAGTTGTCAAGATGGCCATGTTTCTACCACTGCATATGCCAGCAAAGTTTTTTCACCCACAGAACACTGTATTCTCAGACAGAGAGGTGAGCTCTTACGCTATGCTAGGAGCATTCTTATTTTCATTTATACATATAGGGCCCCTGTTCACAATTATAACTGCCTTTTGAACTCATGTTTAACAATCCATCCTTTCAACTTCCAGTTCACATTGAATAATAGATGCTCAAATTGCTGGGCTATATCTACAGCCATCCATCAACCAGATAAAGACCACCTAGCTGACTATTTCCCTAAGCATCCTATATCTAAAACAGCCACTTATCATGCAGCTACAAAGCAAGCAGAGGTGCTTGTCAACTTCCTAATTTCACATGTCGTTCCTAAAGCTCTTACTCTATGGGAAATAGAGGCTGCCTGCTCCACAAGCTGACATATGTGTCCAGATAATCTTCAAGACAGTCTGCAGTGGTTGGTGGAAATACCTCTTGAGTATTCTAGAACACCCAGCCTCTGCAGGTCGAGCAATTGCCAGGTCTTTGAGTGAATTTGGCACTTTCTTGGGAGGGCCCTGGCTGGTGTCTGGGACAGGGATAAAAGGAGGTACTCCTGTGAACTGTTTCCTGGCAGTGACAGCAGCCAGCAGAGCTGTAACTTCTGAGCTGCGGTGACAGGCTGTTTTCTTGCATTTTTGTATCGGAATGTTTATTATGTTTGTCAATAATCAATATGTTTTAATTGGTTGACAGTTTGTTTTGTGATGACTTTAAATGTTTATGTAATCAAACTGAGTTATTTGCTAGGTTGTTATGTTTTGAAAAGATTTAGTATTTGATTGTTATTGAGGTAGTGATTTGAATTTTTGTTCTGTTGTGAGTCATTTTATACATATTTACATCGAAAAGCACCATATACATTTAAATAATAAATAAATTTACTGTAGCAGAGAATTATTTCCTTGAAGGCTTTCATTTGCTTATTTCGCATTCTGTGTGGAGCCATGAAACTGATGTGAATCATGAAGGCCACCAATAAGTAGTTAAAACCAAAGCTCTGCTAAGAGCGAAAGTCCCTCAGTCTTACTGAGCATGAAAAATCCTTCACACAGTGCCAGGCAGCAGTTCCGCAGAACCACTCTGCAGCACTGCATGTTTCTCCTCTTCCTCCATCATCATGTGTGGAAGTCTGTGTTGATTTCTATGATATTTGTTGTTACTGATGACTGTAACTGTTATCCTGAGGTAGAGACAGCCAGTACTGCTTCAGCACATGCTGCCACCCCCAAATTAGACAAGATTTCGTAATTTTATGGCTTTCCTCCTGTTGTGAGAAGTGACATTGGAACACATTTTCAGTGTTCTCTTTTCACATTTGCTCACATTTCAGACTGTCTTGGGTTTAAACATTGAAAATTCACATCCCATTAGCTACAAGCAAATGGGGAGGTTGAGAGATTTAGGAGGACAGTTAAGTTACAGGTTGTTACAGCAGGGGGAGCCAGTATGAAACAAGAATTATTTTGATTTTTCTGCAGCTACAAACCACTCTGCATTGCTCCATTGGTATGGCACCAGCCAACATAATGTTTGGCAGACAGGTACGGACAAAATTACCTGAACTTGATGTCCCACTCAGGGATGCATCCCTGTGTCAGTGTGATATGGTAATAAGACAAAGCATGCAATGAAAAAGTATAATGACCAGGTCAGATGAGCCACAACAGTATCATTTGAAGAGGGAAACATGGTATTTTGTTAAGAACCACAGGACTTGAAACAAACTATCAATACTCTTCTATCCTGTGCCATATCAAATCTCGGTTATAAATGGCATAACGGTCACTGCACTGAGGGGTGCCCATAGTCACAAGAAATGTGGCTCACATTAAACCCCTTCAAAACACCACCAAAGACCTAACAATGGTGATGACTTCATACAAAGTGACAATGTTGCTCCATCTACCACTCCTGCTGACCAAATCCAGCAAGTTCATGCACTCCAGAGACAATATTATATTAAGCAAAGATAAGCCATTGTGTTCCAAGTTATTTGCATGGCTATGCTATATTAAGGAAGCTGTTCTTGTGAACCATGGACCATTAGCCAGTTTTGCTTTATTTCTATAGTTATTGTGACACAGTTGTAGCACTGTTTTTAAGTGTTCTGAGATTTCATCTTGGGGGGAAAGGAAGGGATGTAGTGTTTTAAGGCTGATCCATTACTTCATTTAGACCAGGATTTCAGAATGCTCTGACAGTCTAAATCCAACTCAGGGCTTATAGCAGGCTGGCAGGGCAAGGGGGTTTCTGGAAATAATGAACACTGATCTGCACATAGATGTGTGCTAGGAAGGAACTCTAAAATAAAACTATATATCAATAAAACATAGTCTGAATCCAGATTCTTATTTCTAAGAGGACTCTGCATGCAACAATCTGTTCCAGACAGTTTAGGTGGAATTCAGTTTACTTGACCACATTCACCTTTTCATTTTTTTCCCTCCATGAGTCCAAGGAAAATCACAAAAGGTAGCTTCTTGTGCCGATTGTCACTATTTTGTTTCCTTCCTGCTAACACTTTACTTCAGGGACAGTCATTAATTGATTTTTTTGTTGTTGCTGAAAAATATTTTAATAAAATAAACACCACCAATAATTAGCTGGGATAGCAGCTGATTTGTCTGAGAAGGATGGGACTGAGCAAAAAGGACCTGCTGCTCATGTACTAAAGAGGATTTATAAACAGTACTTTTGAAAAGGATGAGCATTCAAGTTCTCCTAAATGGCTGCTGTTGATGTTTTTCACTGAGTTTTGTCAGAGCAATTTCTTGGCTCATGCTGCTTTGATGGACAAATAATAAGTTACGCTGCTTCCCCTGATGGACACGATAAACACTTTCCTCTCAAGCATGAACCACCAGAGTCTGAAAAGCACTGTGGCAAAACAAGAATGTGCACCTCATTCTTTTGGGCACTGAGTGTGTCCAAGACACCTGCAGAAAATTAAAGCCTTCATTCCTCTCGTATGCAAAATTCTCATGAAGTAATTACTCTCAGTGTCAAACATAATAAGGTTCCCATTAGGCAGAATACATTGGGGGAAGACTGAATAGACATTCTGTCAGGAGTTCTTCTACAGATTAATAGAACTGCTTCAGGCAGTAATTGGAGGCGTTTTTTGTTTCCATTGCAGTCAGCTCTCCTTGGTAAGGTCTTTTAGGTTTATGATTACGCTGTTGCAGTTCTCCGTAAGAGACAGGCACAAGCCTCTTCCTTGTCACTCTGGCTTGCCAGCTGCTTTGTCTCTGCAGAGTTGGCTGAAGTCTTAAACCAGCTTCCCCTTTTGTCCCCAGGCTGATCAACTCTCTTTCAGTGCATGCTCTTCATGCCAAGGGTTGGCACGGAAGTCTGGTCCCCCCTGTGCATTGCTAAGATGAAAGTGACAAAGCAGGATGGAGGATCAGTTAAACATCCTACTTTGTTAAAGTATTCTTGTATCCTTCAAGAGACTTCCTCAGTGGTGATGGAGCTGAAAGTTAAACATCTTTTTTCTTTTTCTTTTTCATTTATTCTGACATCTGAGCTGCAAATATCTAGTTTCATTTTTTCTCCTCTGGCATGTTGTTTATGTCTCCCTGCTACTGAAACAGAGCAAAATATCCTTTGTGTTCATTTTTTATGCTGGCGTTCAACTCTTGAATTATGAAACGGCTCCACAGTAGAAAGCGTGCTTCCATTTCCTTTCTTCATGCTGATAAAAGCCCAATATATTTTCTTATTTATTTATTTTTGCATTTATGTCCTGCTTTTCTTCCATCATGGAATCCTAAGAGATGTACATGTGGTTACCATCCAGTCACTGAGCAGACCCAGACCTTCTTAGTTTCAATAAGGTAGTGGCCCCATATGAGTTCATGAAATATGAGGATAGTAGTTTAGGGTTTTACAAGGATGTAGGCTGCGGTTTGCTGGCAACAGGTTTTATAATAAAAATGGCATGCAGAATGAATTGTGCTCACTTGCTTAAGACTTCAGTTATAATTACTTAGTTGTAATTGGAAGTTCAGTGTTCAAAGGGGTTTTGAACACTCACTACTAGGTTTTAAGTTAGCTTGTAATAAAGATCTGAGCACGCAGGATTTTTTAGAACCTGAAAGTGTTTCTTCATTGAGCATATTTGTGTTTCCTCAATCATGTGTTTCGTCTTTAAATGATGCATCTTGTCTATTGCATGCATGGGATGCTTCTGTAAGAAGCTTTTGTTTTAAATCAACTTAGGCTGCAATCACTTACCTAGGTGTAAGCCCCATTAAACTCAGTAGGGCTTGATTCTGAGTAAGTAACATCTGCCTTACTTATTAGTTAGGATTACTTCTGAATTCTAATATGCACAGGACTGCACTGTTAGTAAACATTTTCCTTCATAGCTCATTGCTCTTTATCTTCATTTTATTTTTTTCTATGAGCATTTTGCCTTTCATGCAGCATTAATTATACTGCATCTTTTCCTAGTAGGTGGATCTAAGGTTTTGGCATGTGTATGTGAGGTTGTTTGAGGAGATCTTAAATCAAGCTCCATCATGTGGCTATTTGCTTATCCCAGATTCTGCTTTTCTCAGAATACGTGTTTTGTGCAGCCATCTTCTAATCCCACCCAGCACTATTATTGTTAAATGATATGACTTCCCAGAGCTACATCATGAGTTCAACAGGTGTGACAATTGAATAACATTATGTTATTATGATGTGGCTGGTCATTACTGGAAGTACAAAGGCAGTAACCACACACACATGCACATACACATACTCACACACATAAAGGCCGTCTTGGGAGGTATATATGTGTGGTTAAAAAATTATCAAGGGAAACTGTAGTATTGGTACCTAAGGATCAAGTGCTGTTTGGATATTGTAGGTCCAGAAAATTAGTGTGTATTCTACCAGTTTTTTTAAAAAAAAGGTTCTCCCTGTGGGACATCATTAGAAAAGAAGAAGAGTCTGCTGGCTTAGCCTGCTGGCCCATCTAGTCCAGCATCCTGTTCTCACAGTGGCCATCCAGTTGCCCATGGGAAGCCCACAAGCAAAACATGAGCACAAGAGCACTCACCACTGCTGTGGTTTCCAGCAACAAGTATTCAGAAGAATACTGCCTCAGAACATGGAGGCAGAGCATAGTCATCATAACTAGTTGTCATTGATAGCCTTATCCTCCATCAATTTGTCTAATCCTCTTTTAAAGTCATGCAAGTTGGTGTCCATCACTGTCTCCTGAGGGAGAGAATTCCATTGTTTAACTATGTGCTGTGTGAACAAGTGATTTCTTTTATCTGTCCTGAATCCTCCAACATTTTGCTTCATTGGATGTCCATGAGTTCTAGCATTATGAGAAAGGGAGAAAAAAATCCCCGAATGCTACAACCTTTCCTCATGGGGGGGAGTTCCATCCCCTTGATCACTTGGTTGTCCTTTTCTGAACCCTTGGAGTGCTTTCTCATCTCCTTTCTCTGGGTGCATGTGAGTTTGGAATTCCCTCCAAATATCAGGCAGGCGCTGTCTCTGTTGTCTTTTTGGGTGTAGCATGGAAGCTAAGTTTGGCAGAAATCTGTTATAATAATTAATGATCCTAAGAAGGATTGTAGCTGGGACACATCTTTTGGTCTTGGAGCATTTATGACTGCTTGGATTTTGTCTGCACACTTGTGTAGGCCTTGCACTTCAATAGTGTGACCACGGTATGTAATGGTTTAAAAAACTAACATTTGTCACATCTTGCTCTGAGTCCGTAATCTGCCAACCTCTGTAGAGCTGTCTTGAAGTTTTGTAGATACATCTCATCATTCTCTCCGGTGACAATGATGTCATCTAAATAGCACTGAGTGCCTGGGCAGGCTTGTAGAACCTGATCCATGGCTCTCTGCCAAAGTGCTGGTGCTGATGCTAGTCCAAAAACAAGTATGTTATAACGATATAGTCCCTTGTGTGTATTTATGGTGAGAAACATCTTAGAATCATCTTCCATTTCCGCTTGTAAATACGCCTCTGCTAGGTCTATTTTGCTGAAACGTTGTTCCCCAGTGAGGTTAGCAAAAATGTCCTCAATTCTGTGCAATGGATACTGCTCAGCACATAATGCTGAATTAATGGTAACTTTTAAATCACCACAGATTTTGATAGCGATAACGCCATAGCTTCTTTGCTACGGGAACCACCGGTGTAGCCCATGGGCTCCAATCAACTTTTGAAAGAATTTCCTCGGCTTCCATGCGAGCCAGCTGTTTCCACTTTTTGACGTATGGCATATGGAACTGGACGGGCCTTGTGAAACTTGGGAAACCCTGAAAAAGAATGATACCATTCACAGTGTTTTCCTTTTGGAAAGGTAAGGGTCTTTCCCTCTGCCCAGTTCCCTCCCACCCAATCTCCTCCCTTCCCTCTACCCTCCTGTTCCTCCGTACCCCTACCTTTCCTCCCTTTCCCCAGTATTCTTATGACTGAACACTCCAATGGAATCCACTGAATGGAGGGCGGTATAGATTTTTTTTAAAAAAATAAATAAAATCGCTGACTACATTGAAAGCTATAAAAACTAATTTAAAGGGGAACAATGCCCATTGTTGAGCAAGGTTGGTTAAGTAAGGTTGGCATATCCTTCATTGTGACACATTCCCCAGCTGGATGACTTACCTGGGAACCTTGGCAAGTTCAACTCTTTGTGGGAAGTAAGGCGATAGGGAGGGAGGTGGAGAGAGGAGAAAGAGGATCTTTGAAAATGTAAGCAGGATTTCTTTGTAGTTTCTTTATTTTGGTTCTCTCCCCATCTGTGAAAACTTGGGACATGGGACTATCCCTCCCCACTCATGGCTGCATGGGCGCATTATTCTCAAAGGATGATGCTCACAGCCAGTTTAAATGCTTCAAGTGAAATGGCTTGATTACAGGAAGGCCATCTCCAGGTTTTGACAAGATGCCGTCAGAGGTCCTAACTCTTTGCTGCACTCTTCACAAGAGGCTTATGATGGGAAATGAATGTCAAGACTGGATGTGTCAGGTGCCTCAGTTTCAGTGCATGAAGACACAATAACAACCCCAGTTTTTCATTTTCTTCCTGTTCTGTCCTAGGTTGAAAAGTATATTAAACATGTTACAAAAATGCTGCAGGCACTGCAGAATCCATCCCCTGGCCTGAGAGAGCCGAAGACCAGGAGATGGAAATGAGTGGCTCTAGTAGTTCAGGTGAGGAAAAACGTCTTGTGCAAAGGGGAATTATTGGGAGGCCAGTGAGAACTGGGTAAGGTCTCTGATTGCAGGAGACTTGGGAGATATCTTGTTTGAAAAAGGGGGTGATACTCATTTTGATTTCCTTCTGTCCTTTCCCATAGATTTATCATCAATGAATGTGGGCTACAAAGAAAAGCTTATCAAGGCAGCATCACCTGCAGTCTTCTGCCATATGAAAGGCTGCAGAGAAGGTAACACCACGATTTCCCTCAATGCTTTGGAAGTGACAGCCTAGCTCTGAGCATCAGTGTGATGCAGTACTTAGATTAGGAGGTGCCAGTGTGCCACCCATAGGCACACATGTGCCCACAGAGGCATCCTCTTGTGTCCACATGGTTTCCTCTCCCCTGCGCCCACTGAAATTAGGCTTGAAACAAGCATTCTATAGTAGCCAACAGGATAGGGTGCAGTTTGTGCTTGGTTGCAGTGTGATGTAGTGCCTGCAATAATTTCCCTTCCCTGAAGTATCACTTTTCCTTTCTTCTCTTTTGTTCCATCCATAAGATCTCGACATAGAAGACCTATAGAGGGCACAACAAAACCAAAAACCTGGGGTGCACAGAAGAACCTGCTGGATCTAATCCAGCATCCTGTTCTCACAGTGGCCAACCAGTTGCCCATGGAAAGGTAACATCCAAGCACCACAAGGGATGTGCTCTGCCTTAGATTGTTCTACCACATGGTATAATTTTCTACAGTATGCCAAGTGGCAACAGTTGGACCTAGTGTTATCCCCAGCTTTTCTCAGTCTTTGGGAATGGGAATGATAAAGGAGCACCAGAGTGAGCAATGGCCTGTATGTCACAATTGTGACTGTGACTACAGAATAATGGAGACAGACTGTGATGCCTTTTCTGGGAGATGTTTACATGTGCTTGGGGGAGAGATGGGTATTTGTGAGGTTATTGCATTGAGTTTTTGTACCTTTCTGAAATTAAATAATGTATACAATAATTGAATAAAAATGAACTGAAATTGTACAACTCGTGTCCTATTGTTTTCATACGTGGTGGATGAACAAGGGAAATCATGGTTGGACAAAGTCAAGATCAAGGGCAGCATGGAACCGCAGCTTTCAGGGGTGGTTTTTGGTGTCTTTGCCCATGTGGACATCTGCATTGGGTCTGTACAATTCCACCTGTAACTTTACAGTGTGAATGAGATACTGGTCATCCTGGTCTGCTACCACATGCAGAACTGAGAAAGGGTTTTTTGTGTGGAATAGTACAGCTACCCCCTTGGACTTCTTAGATGACCAGCTAGCATAGACTTCCCCTAGCCATTCTTTACACAGTCTCTCTTTCTACTCTGAGGGGAGATGCATTTCCTGAAGGAAGGTCCTGAATTAGTTATTTGCATTGTTATATTGTGTTTGAATAGTCATTGGACTGTTATTGTAATGTTAATATGCATTTTTTAATTTTGTGTTGTGAGCCACTTTGGGACCACCCCCTCCATGGAACAGACATACTGGAGCTAACCTTAGATGTGACCCATTCAAGGATCCATACCCATTCAGTATACCTACGTTGTACCCCTAGGATAAGCTGAAACTGTCCAAAGGTCTGCCATGCTGGTGATAAACCTGGATACATAGCATGCCTCAACAGCTGAGTAAAAGAGCAAGAAACAAATGAGCAAGTTTCCTAACAGCCTCATGGAGGACTGAGCCACAGGGCTACTTAGGGAAGGAAGGAAAGATAGGATAAGGAGATTGCAGAGAAGATGAATGAATTCTTTGCATCTTTTGTCACAGCAGAATATATAGGTCAGATCCAGCTGGCTGAACTAACTTTTGCAGGAAGGGAGTTTGAGGAACTAATGGAGAAGCTCTAGGCCTAACAGACAAAATAAAATAAAAAATGATAAAATGCTAGGTCTAGGTGGCATCCACCTGAGAGTTCTCAAAGAACTCAAATATGAAATTGCTGATCTTCTAACAAAAATATGTAATTGCCTTAAAATCTGCCTCCATACCTGAGGACTGGAAAGTAGCCAATGTAACACTGCCTCTCGGGAACTGCCATCCCCGCTAACACCACCTCCTCTTTCTTGGCAGCGCCAATAATGATAATGTTATTTGTTATTTAAATTAATTTTTGTAAATTGTATTACTTTTATTGTATTTTTATACCTGTGTTTATTTTTCTTGTAAGCCGCCTTGAGGGCCTTTGGCCGAAAGGTGGGGTATAAATAATAATAATAATAATAATAATAATAATAATAATAATAATACAGCAGCCTCTTGTCCAGAGTATAGGTTGCGCATCAGGACAATCAGATGCTGAGGCACCCCCATTTCTTTTAAAACATTCCATAGTTTTTCATGATCTACACAATCAAAGGCTTTGCTGTAATCTATAAAACACAGGGTGATTTTCTTCTGAAATTCCTTGGTCCGTTCCATTATCCAACATAGGTTTGTGATATGATCTCTTGTACCTCTTCCTTTTCTAAATCAAGTTTGGACATCTGGCATTTCTAGCTCCATATATGGTAAGAGTCTTTGTTGTAGAGTCTTGAGCATTACTTTACTTATATGGGATATTAAGGCAATAGTTCAATGATTACTGCATTCACTGAGATCCCCGTTCTTTGGAATTGGGATATATATCAAACACTTCCAGTCTGTGGTCCATTGTTCAGTTTTCCATATTTCTTGACAATTTTTTGTCAAAATTTGGACAGATACAGTGTCAGTAACTTGTAGCAACTCTATTGGTATGCCATTTGTTCCTGGTGATTTGTTTCTTCCAAGTACAGTAGGGTCCTACTTATACGGCAGGTTAGGGACCAGACCCCCACTGAAAAGTGAAAACCGTCAAAAAGTGGAACATCGATCAGCTGTAGCATGGGGAGCTCCAGCTGACAGCACTTGGCCCCTGAAGGTCCCTGTGCTACAGCTGATCGATGTTCCGCTTTTCCGTGCATCACCCTCTCCCCCCGCACCCTGCTCGCTTGCTCACTTGCCCTCATTATGGTGGGTGAGTAGTGCTCACCTTCTGCGGCAGGCTCACTGCTGCGGATTGCAGGGAGGAAGCTGCCCACCTGCCTGCACCTGCTTGCTCGCCCTCCACCAGCTCCCTCACTCATCCCCCCTTGCCTGCTTACCCTCCCCCCTGCCTGTTTGCTCGCTTGCTTGCCCTCTGCTGCCTCCCTCACTCATCCCCCCTTGCCTGCTTGCCCTCCCCCCTGCCTGCTCGCTCGCTCGCCCTCCACCGGCTCCCTCGCTGGTCCCCCTTGCCCGCTCGCCCTCCCCTGCCTGCTCACTCACTTGCGCTCCACCACCTCTCTTGCTCATCCCCCCTTGCCTGCTCACCCTCCCCCCTTGCCTGCTCGCCCTCCCCCCTTGCCTGCTCACCCTCCCCCCTTGCCTGCTCGCTCGCCCTCCTCCACCTCCCTCAACAATAAAGTGGCACCCGACGCCCTTCTTGGACTCAGCTGCTGAGCACGTTGTCAGAGCTTGGAAATGTTCCTTTTTTGAACTACAACAATATGTACATTTGTAATCTTAAGGCTGCATCCAGACATGGAATATATTGTGTGAAACACCAAAAACATAACAAAACATCTTAAATACATCTTTAAAAAATATCTTTTAAACCATCTTAAAAAGCAATTAAAACAGGCACAGACTGGGATAAGGACTCCACTTAAAAGGCTTATTGACTGACCCTGGATATACGATTCCTGTTAAGAAAGATGCCTTCAGATTTCTAACAAAGACTCTGGATTTGGAATTTGTGAATAGAAAAAGATTTGCCCAAAAAGATTTGTGAGAAGGTCAAAGCTGCCAATCTGAGCATGTGATATTTTAGCAAATGCCTCTCTAGTCTTGGAGAAAATGGAAATTCAGCTAGGCCACACAAGTTTTTTTGACCCTCAAATATTACATTGCAATGATCTTCTTTTAACGTGAGGCAATATGTCAAATATGTCTTGGAAAGAAATCTAGCTATTAGCAAGTATCCTAAGCTAAAATATTTCCTGTGGGATTTTTCTCCATCACCTGTATCTTACCATCATCCATGCATTTTGTTTAGAAATGATGCATACAATTGATCATAAGCAGTGATATGCTTGCATCTCTACTGAAGCATTCTTACAAGTTCTTGCTAGGTCACATTATACTTTGACAAGCGCCTGGTACAAACACTGAGACAGAACAGTGTACATTTTAGCTTCCTCTACTGAAATTGTTTCAGCATCAGATTACAACATAGCAAATGAACAGCATTTTTTGCTGTGGTCTTGTGGTCTAATATTAATACATTTTCAAAATGGAAACCCGATGGATTAGATCATTTTCCCTCAGTTTGCATCCCAAGGGACATCCAACCTAAGTTACTTGTTTTAATTAAATTACCACATTTTCCATATGATTAAATGCCAGAATAATGAAGACTTATGGGGCTGAATTTTAATTCATAGTACATGAATATGATCAAACGTAGGGGAGGGGAAGAACATATGATTTTATTTTATGTGAATGTCTTTGGTAGCAAACACTCTCTTTTCAGATCAGCTGAAATTTGCAGAATAGTTGAGCTTGAAAGTAGATATGAACAGTGGTGTTTGATAGTGAAAATAAATATGTTGGAAGGAAATGTTTAAAATCAATGGCAAAAACAGAGAAAATTGTAGTATTTAGATGGTTTTACTCAGAGGTGCATTAAACTTAAGAGTGTGTGCAGTCTGAATGTTAGAGGGGAAAATCACTTGCTGTTTTTGCACAGCTATCTTGGAACAGTTACATTTTTTGATTTCCTTCGGGTTGCATAGGATCTACACATGTACACTATTTATAAGTTGAGGTAATAAATTTTAAACAGCCAAACTCTATGAGACCTTGAAAAAAGAAATATTGCTCCAGGCACATTTTTAGATAATTGATTCCACTGGTCAAAAGATATCTCGCTATATGTGTATCTTCAGTCTGGATCTTTATAACAATACTTTTCAACCACTAATTAGGAAAATTGTCTCGAAGTTAAAAGTATGGTCTAGATTAAAATTATCCCTTTTGAGTAGAACAAAGATCACTGAAGATATCTATTCTACCAAAGCTGAATTTTCTATTTTGTAATTGTCTAAATTTACTTTCTGAGAAATACTAGTGTGTTAACAAATGTTTAACAGTTTCATATGGGAACAAAAGAAACCCCTAGAGTAAACTTAAGAAAGGCACCAGACTCTTGGCCTAATGGAAGATGTGGAATTCCCAATTTAGGGAGCAATCCAAACCGAAGATCTGCTGGAATGAGCGGATTTTGGAATAGGCAGATCTCCAGATGATCCTGGCTCAGCCAGGGCTAAGTCCTTTGAAGTCCCTCATCCCATCTTAACCAGAGATACACTGGCATAACTCCTCCACCCTGGCTCAGCCAGCTTTGGCTGCGACAGCTGAGCTGAGACTGGGGTAAATCATGAAAAGGATGCATTTTGGAGGAGTGGTGGTTTATGGCAGGGGCGGGAAAGGTTTACATCAATTCCAAACCTTTTCCAGCTTGGTCACATGACCTAGCAACCTAGTGGAACATAGCCAGCAAAAAGGCTGGTGTAAGTCAAATTCCTCCTGAATGAAGTTTGGAATTGGGGTAAATTATACCAATATAATTTACCTTGGCATAAAATATGCTGGCTTCCTTAAATTTGGATCCTCTGCCCCTTTTATTATTGTGATTGCTAAACTTGCCTGGATAACCCATTGTCTAACAGATGAAAGTGATTCAACAATTAAACATTTTGAACAGAACTTCTATAAAATTCATTTCTAAATTTTTGAAATTTTGTTATTAAAACAATTACTGTCCAGATGGAACAATTGCCACAAATGTATCCTTCAATCTCCTCTCCTTGTTTGTTCCTTTCCTTTTTGGACCTGGGAATAAGTTTACTGTAAGTCTGTTACTGAGGGAGAGAACTGTATCAAATGACAATCCAATAGAATTAAATCCCTTTGAAATAAGACATGTTGAAAATTGCAATTACTGATATTGTGCCAAAAATGGAGGAAGCTTCTTCCACATGTGGGAGACATGTTATCATGCTCAAGCATTTTGGAAAATGAGAGTCCAAACAACATCTTTTATTAATGTTAGTGTACCTATGGATCATCTTTTTTCTCTTAATTTTATACCAGAAAGAAATACAGGTGTATTATACTATAGCCAGCATGGATTTTTCACATTCCTCAATGTTAAATTAAAAATACCCCCATGACATTCTGATGCTTCCCATAAGCTCATTTCAAAATAAAACCTTACAAAACTTATAGTCCTGAACTCAGAAACGCTTGCTTAACAACCCTCTCAATTTTCATGGCGATAAACAAAACAGTCAGAAAGAATCGACAGTTCAAAGTCGAAAGAGAGAGAAAAAAACCCAGACTCCTGTTGGATTTTTTTTCTGTCAGAGTTCTCATAGTCTGTTGAAATTCATTAAAAATAAGCCATGTTCACAGAGGACCTGTAATCCTGTTACTGACCTTGCCCCATACTCTAACCTTCATCTTCTGCAGTTTAAAAGTAAAAAAAATATGCCTGGCTGGTTTTTAATTAATTTAATAAATTTTGCATTGAACTGAATGATAGTGTTGGGCATGCTCAGTATGAATCAACTGTCAGTGTTCTAAAAGCTAGACTCACAGCTGCTTGGCTTGCCTAATCAGGGGGCCACACCCACACAAGACTTTGATTTCACTTGACACAGTCATGGCTTCCCCCAAAGAATCCTGGGAAGGGTAGTTTGTGAAGGGTGCTGAGAGGAGACTCATATTCCACTGACAGAGCTTCAGTGGCCAGAGTGGTTTAACAGTCAGCCACTCTGATTGAAGGTCTGTGAGGGGAACAGGGTGTCTCCTAGCAACTCTCAGCACCCTTCACTAACTACACTTCCCAGGATTCTTTGAGAGAAGCCATGACTGTCTAAAGAGAAATAAAGGCCTGGTGTGGATGTGGCCAAGGACAGCTTTGGTTTAAATTTGGGTGGGAGGCTACATGTGCCTGCTGTATAATAAAAATGTTGCTTCCTCCCTGCTAAAACAAGATCAGCACAGCACATGTCTTCTTTCTATTATTTGGACTGATTGCAGGTGGCCACCACTCACCATATGCTCAGAGACACGTTTCCAAATTCTTCCAAGCTACACAGGAAGTGGATTGGACTGTGAAAGGCCAATCCAGATTGTGTTTGCATTTTGACCAGTTTGTAGGGCAGTACAATATCTCAGAGAGGAGGTCAGGTCTCCTGCTCCCCTGGTGCATTCACTATAGCTGTCCAATTTCCCTGCTTTTAAAGGTTTGATAGAAATATCTGTGGGCTATAGGTACATTCTTAAACCTCAAGGTTTTTTGCCTATTAGTGAATTAAATTCTCTAATGGTTGCTAGACTTGTCACTGGAAACAAGAAGTACCTATGAAATTTCTTGCCACAATAAACCTAGTATATGCCAGATCTGGTCCATGAAAGCCTTGATCTACATTGGCATGATCACCTTCCTTCTATGCTATACTATGCACCCAGGAATCTGCTTGTAAATTCAGGAAACAGATATTGCAGTCATGGAGGTATGGTCAGTACCTGTTTATTCCTTGCTGGGAGGTTTTGCAACTTCTGTTAAAGAATGAAACCATTGATTTATGCATGCAGTTACTAGACATATAACTGGAAAAGCAGGGTCTCAGTTAAAAATGGATGAACTGTGTTCAGTATGCACAACTGAGGCCCATGTTTAAGACAGGAAACAGGATAAATTAGCACCCCAGAATGCATTGCTTAATAGAGATATAGAGACCTAGACATAGGTATAAATGAGAATGTAATCTGAGCGGTTAATGTGCATAATAACTGGCTATTGTGAACAGTCCTCAGGTCTCATGGAAAATGTGCACATAATCCTTCCATAAGAGGGAATCGTGCACATTTCCTGGTCAATAGCACATTTTGCAGCCCTTATGCATAATCTCCAACAGGTCTTGGGAATGTACATACCTTAACTGCATTTTGCACATTTTCTGGGCAATACGCATAGTTTCCAAGAAACATGCCTTTTTTTCTTGTTCAGAAGTTCACAAGCTGCAGTCTCTGGGCTGCTTCTGGCCCATTGCCTAATCTTACATAGCCCACAACCAGAGCTTGGAAAAGTTACTTTTTTGAACTACAACTCCCATCAGCCCAGTCCAGTGGCCATGCTGGCTGCTGCTGATGGGAGTTGTAGTTCAAAAAAAGTAACTTTTCCAAGCTCTGCCCACAACATACTCTCCCAACCCAACATATCCTTCCTCAGCAGAGCAGCAGGAAGGGGAGGGGCTCCAGGTAAAAAGCAGCCCCTTTTCACCATTCTCACCTGTTCCCCAGTCAGCTGAGTATCACAGGGAGGACTGCAGGGCAAGGAAAGTTTTAAACCTTTCCTCCCCCTCCCATGATTCTACTGGAAATTTCCCCCCTCCCTGCTATGAAGCTAAGGAAAAAGCTTAATAGTAGCATTGGGTCAATCATCATGGGAATCGCAGGGGAGGTAAGGTTTAACCAGCTGAGGAAAGGGAAATGAGGATGGGAGAGAAAGAGTATGAAGTATCTCTGATCTTACCCACCGCCATTTCTGGTTTCACACAGAGGCTGGGAAGAAACCTCCACAGAAACATTTTTTCAGGCATTATGTATTTAAATTGACCTCCTCCCTTCCACTCCTTCCAAGGGAGACAGTGGTGACTGGTGCCCATTGAGACTGGAAGGGCAGAAGGCAGGGAGACCAACAGCAGGTGGAGCCATATCCAATGACAGGCAGAGCCACTCTCTGACTGGTTGTCAGTAAGAAGGCAGGCAGTGGGGTGGTGTCCTATTCGCCCTAATGGACCAGCTCCGATGATGGGAGAGAAAGGAAAAAGATTCATAATGGCAGCTGGGTTGCTCTTCATCACCCTCACCACCATCAGAGAGTGGAAGAGCACCAATGTGGCAAGTATATGCCTTCACTAACCAGTCACCCACAGTGGAAAGTAGCAGCTACCCACTATAGCAAGAGGTGGTATGGTAGTCCTTCTGCAGTGACCTGGCCCATTACACAAATCAGACAACTTCACTGCCCCATCATACAATTTTACTATGTTGAGGAATCTGAATGCCATCTCCACAGAGTACCCAGTCACCTCTACACATCCAGATTTGGTTGGCCAGTGTGCAAAACCAGAGGTTGATGAAATAGCTAGTGGCCTGAGAGACTGAAAGTCTAGCCCCACTAGAACTGCTGAGTAGAAAGTCTAGAAGGATCTGGGTGGGCATATAATGGCATCATTAAATCACTTAGAGGTCTTTTAATTCAACCAGTATATAAACTTTCTTAAATAAAATAAAATAAATGAAGTGAAAAAGCTGCTGTTAAAGCTGCTCCCACAGCAAGCACAGCAGGGATTGCTCCCTATCATCTGTGTGGCCTCCATGGAGGGGAGGCAAGGAAGGAAGGAAGGAAAGGGCAGGAGGGGAAAGGGTGGTAGGGGAGATGGGGGAGACGAAGAAGGACAGTACTGTTCTATTGTAATAATGTGAAAACCCTAATAACCTATACAGAAAAGAGTCCCGAGTTCCAAAGTTTTGTTTCTTGTCAGCCTCAGCAATCGAGGCGGGAGAGTAAACAAATTTGAATTTGTGATAAAAGCCCTAGTCAGGTAACCACACCAGTCAATGGTGTTCAAAGTTTATAGTTACTAGCACATTCAACATTATAGAATATGCCTGCATATTGTGTGATCTTGAACAACTTTTGCTTTTTGTAGGAAATCCAGTGAAATGTGCACACTGACAGGGCAGGAGAGACAGTGTGACATACCTGTATACAGACTTGGAAAGTGTGTTCAGTTTCCTGAGATCAGCTGCTGGAACTGAGAGCTTGAGCAGGAGGCTGGATATGGAATAGAGTGATCATGTGTACCATTTTACAGAGGATAATCCTGTATCTGAAAGGCAGTCAGAGGACAGTCTTCTGTTTGAAGGAGTCTTCTCTCTGCAAGGCTGTCCAGTCAAAGTCTGATTTGAACATAAACATATAAAGGACGAACAGGGGCTTTGAAGATGCTCATCAACACTTCATACCTAGACAGCAGACTGAGCACATAGTACACAGGTCACTTGGTATCAGTCTTCCCCACCATTGTGAAATGTCTTTTGTTTCTATTTAAACTATAGTGTTTTTCCCCTCTAAATTTTCATCTATGCATATAAGCACATGCAAATTTTATGCAAATCTATACCTTTTTTGGTAATGTTTTCTAGTAACACATCCCCCCTGTGTGTGTCCATGTCCAAACTGATATGGAAAAGCAATGGGCCTGAGGTGCAGAAAAAAGTAGTGCTCTGATGACCAGACAAGGTCAGAAGACCAGACTCCCTAGTATTTATATTACTCCTGCTTAAAAATCCAGAGGCATTATGCTGCCTGCTGAGTGCAGATGTTGTGTGCTCCTGTTCCCCTTTGTGCCTCAAGAAGACTCTGAGGTCTGAACAGTCTCCCTCCAAGGCAGCACTTCAGCTTAGGTCTCAACCTCAGTTCATCAGGTTTACAGTCTGTGACAAATGCTGGGCCATAAAAATAAATACTGGAACAGTAAATAAACATCAAGCAAGCAAGTGGTAGCAATCCTACAGGATGTCTACATTTCCCTTCCTTGCCCAATTAGCTAATCAAGAGAGGCACAGGAGTGCTGAAAGCAAATATCCAGTTTGTTTTGTGCAAGAGGAAAGCAGAGCTAGCCAATTATTTCTCTGCTTGGACTACCCTTGAAGATAAACCAGAACAAATATAGTCATTTCTCTCTTTGTGTATTTTTCTTTTTTTCTTTTGTCAATAATGAAATAAAAGTTAGCAAGCATTCAGCAGCTGATAGCATGAACAAGCACATACTTATGACAGTTGCTCCCAGCTCTGTTTTTGCTGAAGCTAGGTCCCCCTGAAATGATTGTCATGCTTTGTTGTCTGAGCTCAGCAGTGATGATGGCAATTTCACTCCAGTCCCCTGCTACAACTCTCCTGATATGAAGCTTGATATCAAAACAATTCACAGACATATATCAACGCTGACAATGCAGTGGTGCCATCATTTTCTAATGTGATGGAAAGAATCTATTCAGATGCTCCCAGGCAAGTTGTTGACATGCTAAAAGGGGCCATTGGGGCTGTTTGGAGATTATTAAATTCACCTTTCTAAATATACAACCACAATTACTTGTCATAATAAACATATGGATATTGACTGATTTGGAAATTTTATTATAATGTTATCTATCTATCTATCTATCTATCTATCTATCTATCTATCTATCTATCTATCTATCTATCTATCTATCTATCTATCTATCTGTCTGTCTGTCTGTCTGTCTGTCTGTCTGTCTGTCTGTCTGTCTGTCTGTCTGTCTGTCAGTCTGTCAGCTGCTTCACAACTAATGACAATTCTACAGTTCTACAGTTGTTATTCCATAAAAAGGCTGGTCAAACTTCAGGGAAAGGCTTCCTAAAGACAAATGTCTTCACCAGTCATACCAGTCATCTAACTATCAAAACACTAGGCACTTCTCCAATTTCATTTGCTAACTAATTCCAGAAGCCTGGATCTGCAACACTACAGGCCAATTTCTAGTGCATACCAAGCACACCTCTGGGCACTCTTAGCAATGCCCCATCTGAGGAGTGAAATGAAAGACAGAAAGCTGTTGGCTAAAGCTGAAAAATGTGGGTATCTCCAGGACAGAGGAACTGCCTAATTTCAGTGAGTGAGGTTCTAGGCTAATTTTGGTTGGATTATGCCCATTTTTGGGGTGGGGACTATCTTTCCCCTTGAGCTCTGTCTAGGTTGGGAAAGGGAAACAACTGAACACTAGCAATGCAACCCAAACAGGAAAGGCTTGAGATCAGTGTGGAAAACCATATACCACATTGTGTCTCCTCCTCCAGATACATTGAGAAACACACTGAAAAGTGTTGATCATGGTTTTAAGGAGACTCAGGCGAACTTACTGTTTGCTGGTTCCAGTGTGTCTCCTCCGCTCTTTTCTGGAAACAGGGGCAAATGACGCTAGTCCAACCCCATCATTTTTTACTGTAAAACCTGGTGAGATCAGATTGAGTTCATTTTTTAAAACAATTCAGCTTTCACAACTGATTGGCAGATGAACCCTTTGACACTCCAGGTGTGGCCAGTGGAAACACTTTGTTGTAGGAGACTAGTGTGCTCACAGCCTTACATTTTGCATCTTGAGAATAAACGAAAACATTGTCCCTCACATTGAAAAAGCCATTAGCCCTTTGTAGATGTTGCCATCTCTGTGCAAAATGAAACTCTTGAATGAGGAGTGGGACCATGGGCCCTGGCCCTGCTACTGATGTTGCATGCCCTGCTTCCCCTGGATGTCTGCACATTGAGTATGATATCTGCACAGAGGGAGCCCATACACATACAGCTGAACATGCATATATTTCATGCATATATTTCTACCGCTGGGTGCTGTCATCAGGAGTTTTGGAGTGTATTTTCATCAGTATGCTGATGATACGCAGCTCTACTTCTCCTTTTCATCTTCTTCAGGTGAGGCTGTCAAGGTCCTAAACCGATGCTTGGCCGCGATAATGGACTGGATGAGAGCAAACAAATTGAAGCTCAATCCAGACAAGACTGAGATGGTGATAGTAAATGGATCCCCTGACCAGTTGGATGTTCTACCTGTTCTGGATGAGGTTACACTCCCCCTGAAGGAGCAGGTGCGCAGCTTGGGAGTCCTTTTGGACCCATACTTGTCACTTGAGGCGCAGGTGGCCTCGGTGGCACGGAGTGCTTTTTACCAACTTAGGCTGGTAGCCCAGCTACGCCCGTATCTGGACAGGGAACATCTTGCTTCAGTTGTCCATGCTCTGGTGACCTCAAGATTGGACTACTGCAATGCACTTTACGTGGGGCTGCCCTTGAAGACGGTTCGGAAACTGCAGCTTGTGCAGAATGCAGCGGCCAGATTAATAACCGGGACCAAACAGTCGGAACATGTGACACCGATTCTGGCCCGCTTGCACTGGCTGCCTATATGTTTCCGGGCCCGATTCAAGGTGCTGGTTTTAACCTATAAAGCCTTACACGGCATGGGCCCACAATACCTGATGGAACGTCTCTCCCGATATGAACCTACCCGTACACTACGCTCAACATCGAAGGCCCTCCTCCGGGTGCCTACTCAGAAAGACGCCCGGAAGGCGACTACAAGAAAGAGGGCCTTCTCGGTAGCGGCCCCTGAACTATGGAACACCCTTCCTGATGAGGTACGCCTGGCGCCTACTTTACTATCTTTTCGGCGCCAGGTGAAAACCTTCCTCTTTGCCCAGGCATTTTAATATTTTATTATTTTAATATCTTTTAAAATAATTTTTAATAATTTTAGCTTTTGTATTTAATGTTGTAAAGATAGTTATATGTTCCATCTTTTTCTTTGAATTACTTTTGATTTGTATTTAATATGGGTTTATTATGTTAATCTTGCTTTTGTTATATGTTTAAATTGTTGATTTGGTGATTAGGTGGTTTTAAATTGAATGTAAATATATTTTTATTTGATGTACACCGCCCAGAGAGCCTTGCTATGGGCGGTATAAAAATTGAATTAAATAAATAAATAAATACATGATCGAGAATCCTGAATGATGGGGGTCTCAACAGTGTGGAAGATCATGCATATCCAGCTGCACGTGTGTAGCTTTCCTTTCAGATGTGATGCTCAAGGTGCAAACATCTGGGGCCAAAGCTGGGGATGCAATGTCACAGATGAGATTGTGATTCCACTCCCATGTGTTCAGACTTATACCTGGGTGTCAACATCTGCAAAGGATGTCTGTATATGAGCATTCAGTTCTTCACCTTTCTACAGAGAAAGCACCATAGGGGTCAGCCTGTCTAAAATTGCATCTGTGCTGTCCATATCGCCAGATACTGGGGATTAAATTTTGTCTTTATGCATACAAGGCATGTGCTCTGTCAAAAAGCTGTAATAGAAGCCATCAGAGGGTGAAGGGTCCACTGCATGATGTACCTGAACATATGAAGTTGCATTATACTAGCTAAGTACAGGAAACTCTGACAGGCAGCAGCTGTCTTTCTGATCCCTTTAACTCAAGGTTCTCAGGTCTGAATGTAGGATTTTATACAAAGCATATGCTTTGCTACTGACCTACCGTGACCCCTTCGCCAGGAACAATGTAGCACAATTTTATAGTTGAAATTGCTTCTGACCTACTGGGATTCGTGATTAAGACTGTCACAGTTCCTTTCTTGAAGAAAATGGATGTTATGCAGCTTGTCTTGGAGAGGCTGAAGAGAGGTGTTTTTAAATAAATAAAATAATTCTGTTCTCATGATGAAGAGTGATTATAGCTTGAAATTCATTTCATTCATTGCCGCCCTGGGCTCCTGCTGGGAGGAAGGGCAGGATATAAATTAAATAATAAATAAATAAAATTTAAACCTCTTGGATAAAATTTGCAATAAAAATGTCTTGCTTCAACTTGAATCACTTTTTGTGTCTTCTTTCTTTCTAGTAGGGCTTTGGTTTTTTTTAATGGATGTGTGGATTATAGAAATTCCGACGCTGAAGCATTTCCTCTTTTTATATCTCCATAAAAGAGAATGCATCACCTGTGGAATTTCTGCCTGCTGGGCAGCTGTTAAAATGTGAAGGAGCCCTACCAGAAAAAATCCCCTGGCAAATACCAGTCCTCTACACCGGGACTGAGGAACCTGTAGTCCTCCAGATGTTGTCGGAGTCCAGCTCCCATGAGCCCAGCTGGTATGGCTAATGGTCAGAGATGATGACAGTAGTAATCCAACAACATCTGGAGGGCCAAAGGTTCCTCACCTGTGTTCTACATGACCACGCAAGCTATTGGACCCCTGTCTACTGGTGATCATAGAGGCTGATTGTGCACCAAATATGCAACCATATTCTGATACACTGCAAATGGGATAAGGTGGTTGTATGCGCCTCATACCCAAACATAATGTAGATTTCTGTCTATGTTTGTGTAGTGTTCTGTCAGTAAAGATTCTAGTTGTTTTGTACGCTGTGTTCCAAATTAGGATATCCTCCTTATGAAGAAAAGGATGGGCAAAGCTCGCAAACCATATACTGCTCAATTCAAAGGGTTCACTCCAGACTGACTAGTTTCAGCTTTATGTCATTATATGCATTGTGAATGTTTTATAACACTCAGGATAAATAAAGAATGTCTGAATACAGTCTTACTGGTTCTGAATATTATTTAAAAAACAATATTTTTACCATGTTAAAATAATACTTCTGCTTGTTCCTATCCAGGGATCAGATGTTAGTACTATTTCTTATTGTTAGAGTAATTCTGGAAGTTTCTGTTATTGTGGTAGAGGTTTTTCCCTAGTTCCCACTATGATACTATATATTTTTTGACAAGGTGGTCTGTCAACTAGAAATGTTAGTGAGACCACTATTTTTTTATACAACTACATAAGGTTTCCGTTATCTATTTTTAGTGATGATACAACCCAGCTTGGTTGAGAATCCTTAAAAGTTTCCATACTAGGCTTTGAAGCCATCTGGGACCTGTGGAGAACAATATTAGAAGGCCTGTCCAACAGTTTGGGTGTTAGCACTCCATGGTGTACTTTTAAGTGGTTTGTTCAGTCTTTGCAAAACAGAAAACCTAATGAAATGTTGAATCTGGTTGAAAACCATATTTTATTTTAGAGCGCTTCCATGTTGCATGATCTTTGTGACCCTAGGACATAATTTAGAAGTATTTTTTTCCAAATAATGAATAAATCTTGACAAACACCAGATGCAGATGGACCATAGTTGAATTTAAGAATCTGTGAAAGCTATGCTAACCTCCTTATTCATAGAACATATGGATGTTACATTAACCTGACTTGATTTTTGCACAGGCTTAGCCATTTATAGGACATTTAAGAGCAGAAATAAATGCCTGACCTTCATTGCAGAACCTTTCCCCTTTTCTCACCTTGGAGCACAGGAGATAGGCTGATTCCCCACTGCACTTTATTCTGTTATTCTGATGATTTCTTGCTCCAGAATTCTAGTGGAATGTAGTAGAAGTTTAGAGCAAATTTCTGTGATAAATGATACCAGAAATAATCCATTAGCAAGGCTGGGAACCTGGAAGATCGCAGGAGTTTTTCACTAGCTGCAGCCGCTCATGTGACAGGCATCCCAGCATGCAGTGCGTTCCTGCCCTTTAGTTGTGTGGGAGGTTTTTTTTTTGCCTGACAAATGTTGTACTGGTATTCCGACATGGGTGCAGATAGCAGCAGCATTTCCCACACACACACCTGTCTTGATCCAACTAAAACAATTAAAAAAGTCAGATCCTAAGGGGAGAGGGCTTACATGGCAACAGGATGAGATCTTAGATCTCCTACACAGTGGGGAACAGTGTGCATGAGTGAGGGATGAAAACAAGCTGTGTGAAAGACAGTTGCATGAAATGCCAGTATATTGGCTGAAAAAGCTGCTGTTCCTTAATGCAACAGGTACTGCGGTGTGAAAAGGATTTTAGAAATCGGGACAAAAGTGCTACTTTTTAAATCCGTTAAACTAATGCAATCAGCCCCATGTGTGAAAGCAGCCTATGTGTTCATTCACAGAGTTATAATTTTATATTCAGTGGATTTTTGTTTCACCTCAGATTTCCTTCTTATGCTCACAAGTTGTAGGACACTCTTTATAACCTCTGTGTACCTTTAGTCTTAATAGTATCAACACAGAGATATTTGTAATAGGCGACCATAGGACCATATTAGCCCTCGGCAGGTGTTCACCTGATCACAAGAAGGTTTAAACTATGCAGAGGGATAGGCATATGCACATGGAACTGTGCAAAGGGGCAGGGGCTCTTCCCTTCCCCCATGTTATTCAAGAGGTGCAGTGCAAAATACCTTCCAAAGAGCAGGTAGTGGCTGAAGTGGGCTTGATAAAAATATAAGATCACACTGTGTCATTTCATGCAATCCAATTTTTAAACCTTGAACTGCTAGGAACTACATTTCTTTATGTTTAGAATTTTTTAAATACAAGAGTGGCTTGCAACCCCTCCCCCAACATGCTTCATTTGAAGGTTTAAAACTGCATCCCCTTGTGTGTGTGTGTGTGTGTATCAGAGATTGAACACTATATCTAAAAGTAATTACACTTGGGATGGTACTCTAGTTACTTTGTTATAAGGCGTTCTGTATTGGAAAACAAGTACACAGATGGCTAACAGTACTAAACGAATAAAGTATGCCTTGCTTACTGTATTTGTATTCTATTTGCTGTGGTTTATTCTATGGACATGTAACTTGCTATGATATAAAGAAAAGAAGGTTCCTCATACCCATGAGACCATTGCCTAGAAACACCTGGAAATCCATCATGTAAGACATTTCAATAGGCATGTAGGCCTAGTTTTCCTTGGCTCTTTCCAAGGAAAGTCAAACACATTAAATGTTTTTTTTCCTTTCCTCATGTCATCCTTAGATCTGGTAATTTCTCATCAATCAATCATACAACATCATTTACCAGGGGGCATTCAGAAGAAGTTTAGTCTGCTTATTCTGCCATTTATTCTGGAGGACATTCTCTAGGATTGACATTTTTATCAGACATTATCTATATCTATTTCTAGCATCAGGGGTTTCTCTGTTGTTTTTTTGTGATCCTTTAGGGTCTCTTTTAAAAAAAGAAAAGTCCTAAAAGCTCTCAAAACTTTTTCATTCTTCTAGTTATGAAAATTTAACACAACAGATTTAAAACACCCTTACCACCTTTCCAGTACTGTGTCTGCAATCTATCTCCTGTGTGCCAGAGACATTTGCTTTTAAGTTTATATTTGCTTGGTGAACGACCACCGAGTAGAATGTTTATAATTTCTGTGTGACTGCGTGTGTGGACACACTTAAGCAGTTGAAGTGCTGTGGTTTGGGATTTCCTAGAATTACTTTTGTAGACACTGCTTTGCAAGTGCCCATATCAGCATCATCACTTTCCAAAACAATATGAGAACTGAAATATAGCCATCTTTCAAAATTCTCACTTATCCAGATTTTGCAATGCACTTCTCCAGCCAACCAATGTTTATACAAAATTATATATTAGCGGAAACTGTGCATAAAAATTACTATATTAATGAAAATAACATACAAAATGCATTATATTAGGAGAAATTGTTTGCAAAGGTGTGTACATTAGTCAAAATAGCATACAAACGTGTTTATTAGGAGATTTAAAATGCTGAAGATGTTTCATGGGGATTTTTTTTTTAAAAAAGCACAAATTGCTGCAGAAATGTGGAGAACTTAATTTAAGATTGGAAAAATGAGAAACAGAGAACCCAAAATGACAGATCCTGCCATCCCTAAACAAAACAGAAGAGGTGGGTCCCACAAAAATACCTTAACTGTCAATAGTAGGGTAAAGAGGTGAATTTTCAGGTGGAAGCTGAATAATAATGCATCTAAACACACCTGTATGGGAGGCCCAATATTGCAGGCCTCAAGCCAGTTTCACTCCATTTCAACCCCAGCATATTCATTTTAAGATAGGTAGCAGAGCTCGTCTTTTAGCTTTTGTGGTTTCATATACAAGGTGGTGGAAGTTCTCTTACATTTTTAACTATTAGCATGTATGAAATTATGTCTTAAATAGCCATAAAAGGTCATTTGTCTCCCCTATCCATGTTTACTTAATTTCTACTGTACTCAGTGATGCTTCCTCTCAGGTAAATGTGCATGGGATTGCAGCCTTAGAACTATTTTTCATATATAAGTGAATGTGGAAGTTTATTTAATTTATTTATAACTCTTTTATGCCTCACCTTTCCATTCATATATTCAAGACAGCTTACTAAATTTCAAATGGAGAGATATTTTTTATTTTTATTTATTAAATTTATATCCCTCCCTTCCTCCCAGAAGGAGCCCAGGGTGGCAAACAAAACACTCAAAACACTCAAAACACTCAAAAACATCTTAAAAACAGACTTTAAAACATATTAAAGCAAAACAACTTTTTTAAAAAAAGCTAGTATCACCCTATTTGTTTAATCTATACACAGAATATATCATACAGAAAGTGGGATTGGACCAAGATGAAGGAGGTGTGAAAATTGGAGGGAGAAATATCAATAATTTAAAATATGCAGATGATACCATACTACTAGCAGAAACCAGTAATGATTTGAAATGAATGCTAATAAAAGTTAAGAAAGCACAAAAGCAGGACTACAGCTGAATGTCAAGAAGACTAAAGTAATGACAACAGAAGATTTATTTAACTTTAAAGTTGACGATGAGGACATTGAACTTGTCAAGGATTATCAATACCTTGGCACAATCATTAACCAAAATGGAGACAATAGTCAAGAAATCAGAAGAAGGCTAGGACTGGGGAGGGCAGCTGTGCGAGAACTGGAAAAGGTCCTCATATGCAAAGATGTATCACTGAATACTAAAGTTAGGATCCTTCAGACCATGGTATTCCTGATCTCTATGTATGGATGTGAAAGTTGGACAGTGAAAAAAGTGGATAAGAGAAAAATCAACTCATTTGAAATGTGATGTTGGAGGAGAGTTTTGTGCATACCATGGACTGCAAAGAAGACAAATAATTGGGTGTTAGAACAAATTAAACCAGAACTGTCACTAGAAGCTAAAATGATGAAATGGAGGTTATCATACTTTGAACACGTCATGAGAAGACATGATTCACTAGAAAAGACAATAACGCTGGGAAAAACAGAAGGGAGTAGAAAAAGAGGAAGGCCAAAAAAGAGATGGATTGATTTCATAAAGGAAGCCACAGACCTGAACTTACAAGATCTGAACAGGGTGGTTCACGACAGATGCTCTTGGAGGTCACTGATTCATAGGGTCACCATAAGTCATAATCGACTTGAAGGCACTTAAGTCATAATCGACTTGAAGGCACATAATAACAACAAGGAAACAATGTTAGATAGTGATTAAGCCAACAATGATTTTTCTGTAGGACCAAGAAGATTTATTTACTTATTCATTTGGCTGTCGGTACCCCATTCCAATTATACAGACAAGAGACTGCATTTATACAGAAGTGATATACGTCTTAATTTACACATAACTTGGCATTTATTTGAAATGGTCTCTTTAAAGGCATCCTTACGTTCTAATGCAAGTAGCATTTTTTCCTGAAGTTACTTTTGTCATTTTGTAAACTTAATTCCTCCAAAAGGAGGGAAACAATATATTAGCCATGCAATTACTTTGTGACATCAGCTACACTGAAAGATAGCAATTTCCCCAGGGCCACTAAATAAGGATAATTAGGGATATCAGCTCACCAGGGATTCAGTTCTGGGTTTTCCATATTCAAGACTAGCTCTTTAGTTATTTTGCCACCTGCCTCCTGCGCCACAACTACCACATGAACACTTCTTAAGCGTGCAGTTCCTATACACATTGGCCTGGTGGTATGCTCTGTTGGACTCAGTGGGGATTACTTCTGAGTAGACATGCATAGGATTGTACTGTTAAATGTTTCCTTATGGACTAAATTGGTGCCACTGTGGGGAAAATCACAACAGTACAGAAAGCTGTAGTATACGAACAGTTCAAAGTAGTTTCCACATGATCCACATTCACACACGTCTTGGGTGTAGGGCATACATGTATATAAGAGAGGAACAAGACTGTTTTAACCCCAACCCCAATTAGGGATAGAAGGGTCTGTCAATATTGGGTTCTCATTTCTTCAGTCTGAAAGTCAGTTCTCTACATTTTGTAGCCGTTTGCGAAGCCTGGTGTTCCCCCCCCTCCTGCCTTTTAAAAATCCTCTTGGAAATTCATCACATTTTAGTACAAATTTCTCCTACCGAACACATGTTTGTATGCAGTTTTGACTACCATGGACATTTTTGCAAGGAATTCCCCCTAATATAATGAAATTTATATGCTATTTTCATTAATACATATTTTCAAGCACACTTTCATTTTTTTAAACATTGGTTGGTTGGAGTACTGCATCCCAAACTTCAGATAAGTATGAATTTTAAAGGATGGCTGTGTTTTGGTTCTCTTTTTTTGGAAAATGCAAATTTGATAGATTTGGCTTTAAATACAAACTGAATCAAATTTCTCCCTTATCCCTAGTTTTGCTTAACTTATAATGTGCTGTTTTGCTAGAAATTGTTTCCATTGTTTTTATAATTATATCAACTGTTTTACTTGTTTTTAATTGTATGAGTATATTGTTGTAACCTTCCCTGGAACCTTATGGTGAAGGACAGGTAAGAAAACAGTATAGATAAATAAATAGTAGTAGTAGTAAGTGAAGAAGTACAATCTCCAATAGCTTATTAAAACCAACTTTTTTTTAAAAAAAGAGCCAATATTGGTTGGACAACTGCAGTGCAAAATTTGGGTAAGTGCGAGTTTTGAAAGGTGACCATGTTTTGGCACTCATATTGTTTCAGAAAGTGTAAATTTGATAGATTTGCCCTTAGCTGGTTGTCAGTCTCTGCTGGCAGCACTGAAGTGATATATGCTGCTGTAAAACAATTAGCCGGCAGCTGCCTATGCAGGGGCTTGGTTGTAAAGCAGATAAGGGAGAGGGTCAAGGGGTCTCAGTGCATGTACCAGGTCAACTTCCAATAGGCAAAAAAAGCAAGGTCCAATACTCTAACAAAGGTAATCCGGGTTTCAAAGCATGGCTAGCCAGGGCCTGATGCTGGCATCTTGATGTTGCTTCCAGCAAAGGGCATCCCACTGCCTTTTGAGCTCCCTTCCCTGGTTCAGTGCTAGCAATCAGCCCTCCAACTCTCAGGAGCTTGTAGCCTTAAACGGCTAGAATGCCTACACTGCTCTGCTACTCACAGGCATCTTTGCTCTGCAGGGAGTGGAGGGGCCTCCTGTTCACTCCCTGAGTCTGACTGAGGGCCCCTGTCTTGTATCTTGAACATCTTCTAGTGGTGGTGGGGGGTCTGGAGCTGCTTCTGGGGTGGATCTGCTTGTGCCTTCTCCTGGGTCTGCTGTGCCATTCCCCTGTTCCTCATCCTCCTCTGAGGACTCATCTGATGGAGGCATGACACTGGTCTTTGTAGATGCTTGTATAGACTGCTATATAGTGAGCAAAGATATGCCATGCTGCTGAGCATTTTAAAATTGTGTGAAGCACCTGTGATTAGAGAACAAAGCAAGCAATAGCAGGGATACATAGCATTGGTCACTATATCACAAATCCGAGTACCTACTTTCTAAGGTTGCCTCCAGACCATCATGATTTTGCAGGAAGAATTCAAGTGTGTACTGGAAATTTAAGTTTGTGCAATTAGAGTAGAGTGAAGCACTCTGTCGCTCTAGTGCAACAAATCCACTTAAAAAAACCCACTGAGTTTTTGTCATTAAGAAAGTGGGGGGAAAGAATGATTAACAGGAAGATGTGCAAACACAAGCAAGTTAGGATGAATGTTCATAAACAAAGCAGAATGAATGCTTAATAAAGACTGGACATGGACTAAACCAGTGGCTCCCAAACATTTCTCCAACAGACCATTTGAAAATTGCTGAAGATCATGGTGGAAACTTAAGGATTTTTCTGCCTGCTGTAGCAATTGTAATGCACTATGCTAGGTTCTGAATTATTTTTAATTGCAATTTTATTGCTTCTTTTATTTATAATGTTGTATTTTATTGTATTGCAATCAGAGCCAGCCCCAGACATGCCGGGGCCCTTGGGCACCAGCTTGCCCTGGGCCCTGGCACGCATGTGTGCACGCACACATACATGCATGCGTGCACCCAGGACCAGCCCCAGACACCCTGGAGTCCTTCGGCAAAAGCCTGCCCTAGGCCCCAGCGCTCCCCTTCCGTGACTCACACATGGCAAGAGCTTTGGGACTCCGCCATTCCCTTCCTTAACTTCCCTTGTTCTGCGGTTGCGCACACAGCGGTGCCCTTAAGAAGATGGTGGCTGAGGTTTCCCTAAGGAGCTGACGCCTCTGCTGCCATCTTGGTTCATGGCAGGGATGCGAGCACATAGCACGCATGCGTCCCACCTGGCCACCCCTTAGAACCAGCCCTGATTGCAATTTGCATACCATAGAGTTCAAACTGTAATACAATAAAATACAATATAAGAAATAAAAGAAGCAATAAATATATTTAAAATTTCATATGAATATTTAATGTGGACATGCCACAGACCACCTGAATTAAGCTTGATGACTACTGGTGACCAATGGACAACAGTTTGGGAATCTCTGATCAAAACCACGACACAAGCTTTGTTCAAGCAAATCAGGATGAATGTTGAATAAGCAAGTTATCTGAAGGAGCCCTAAATATATACAAAAATAAATGTATGGTGCAGCCAAAGTAGAGGAAGGCAATGGTAAACCACTTCTGAATACCACTTACCATGAAAACCCTATTCATAGGGTCACCATAAGTCAGGTTCCACTTGAAGGGAGTCCAGGAGGGCAGCCAAAGTCAAGCCCTTAGGGCTGCAGTCCTCTAATACTCAGTGGGTCCTACCTCTGAGTTGACTGTGGATATAAGTTAGGGTTGCCTGGTTCAATCCCTGATCTTGATCCTGTATCTTTAGGAGAAGAGAAAGTCAGCCAAGTGCAGATGTTCTTGCAACCCTGTCACAGGAAAAACCACAAGGTGGAATTCTCCCTCCCCCCCACACAATTTGTAAAGATACAAAAGACCTCTTGGTTGCCAGGCCCAGCCTCCAAGAGGTCTTTTGTACTGCATCTTTAAAAGTTGTGGAGGGGGGAGGGAGAATTCCACCTTGTGGTTTTTCCCATTACAAGGTTGCAGGAACACTTGCACTTGGCTGACTTTCTTTTCTCCTAAAGATACAGGATCAGTCTCAGGGATTGAACTTGGCAACCCTAATATAAGCACAGACTCAGTGCCAACCAATACATGATCACAGAGTTGGTTATAGGGTACAAACTTCTTCTTTCATAAATTGCCAGCACAGAACACCCTGGTCCAAATCAGGACCCTTGTATAGGATAGAGGGGTCCTTAATCCTTTCACCCTCCCACTGTTGTCCCAATATGGACCAGCTTTTTCCCATGCTTACAATTTCCATGGGAAAGAAGTTCCCATTGGAGTGGGCTCCTTCTGGGAGGAAGGGTGGGATATAAATTTAATAAATAAGTAAAGTAGTGTGGTGGACCCAATCCAGATTGGGACTGCTGTGAACAAAAAAAAAGCTTGCACACAAATATCAGATGCAGTTTCACCCTAAAACATCTTCCATTTGAAATCAGTTAAGCCAGAAAAATAGCTTAACTTTGGCGAGATAGTGCCCTAAGTTATCATAAAGGGGATATTTTTCAGAAGTAGTTTTTATTATAGGAAGACAAACACTTTAAAATATGATCTTTCAAATATTATTTACTCCTGAAAGTATCTGCTGACATCCAGCAAGTCCTGGAAATCTCTTGATGGTCATTTTTTTTTAAGGCTAAAAGCATCCTAAATGGTTCCATTAGCCCTAGCCCTAAAGTAACATCCTGTAACCAGATGAACCATTATAAACTGGCTTCCCAGAAGCACACCGCCTAGGTCTCTGCAAAAGGCATGTTTTTAATCTCAGCTGTTTTCATAGAAAGCATCTGTTCTGAACTGCACATAAGTCAGCAAAATGTCATGTTACAAAAAGTGTGAAATATCTTAAAATAATTAGGAAAGAAGGAGTAAAAAAGAAAAGGAGACAAGGCTATCTGCTAGAATTTTAGGAATGTGTTGGTGAGAACTGTGGAAAGGAATTGGTACTAAACTAATAATTACAGCTGATGCCTACCAGCACCCAAACTGACTGTAATGAGAAGAAACTAGCATGTGGTATATGTTATTATTATTATTTATTAATATTTATTAAATTTATATCCTGCCTTTCCTTCCAGTAGAGCCCAGGGAAGCAAACAAAGGGCCTGTCCATACGACTGTATAATCTGCAAAGTTATAGCTTTCTGTCCTCAATTCACCATTGTCCATATGACGTTTCAAACTAGTAAGGATTTTTGCATTCACAAATCCACATTAGAAATACCACCGAAAAACCAATATGCTTTCCTAAACAGATAATCAATCACATTAACATCCATGCACTCGGACGCAATGCCATGGACTTTCCTGCAATAGGCAGTCCATGGGCATTCCTCCGTCTTATGCCAAGCCCCCTGTCTCTTTCCCACCCAATAGCACATACACAAACCTGTGCATGTGTGGGAATTTAAAAAAAGATACACGTTTCTGTGCTCTTCTGAAAAAGCGTGCAAAAAGCAATGACCATTATGGATCAATCATTGAAAATGGGTGGACTTAGGGGCATGGCCAATGCAAAAGCAATTTAGACCAAAAAAAGAGCCCACACGTATGGATTCTTGATAATCAAGTTTTCACAATAATCCAACCACAAACAGGACATGCATGGATGTCAAGGCCACCAACCAAATATGGGAAATGCAGATTTTGCAGTTAGGTGGATGGTATAGCACAGTGGGGAGGAAAGCCTGGCTAGGAGTCCAAAGTCCATGAGTTCAAATCCCTGCTCGTGTCTCTTGGGTGTAAAGGGCCAGCTAAAGTTCACCCCCAAAGTGAGTGGCTCAGGGGTTACGTGCCCTGTCACCTCTGCAGCCATGGGCAAGCTGCATAGTCCCAAGGAGCCCAGTTGTCCCCCAGCTGGCAGTTGCGGACAAGGAAGGGGTTGGTTTGTGCAGCTGTGGCAAGCTGAGCAGGCCCTAGCCAGCTGGGGAGGACTAGCCTCAGAGGGAGGCAATGGTAAACCCCCTCTGAATACCGCTTACCATGAAAATCCTATTCATAGGGTAACCATAAGTTGGGATCGACTTGAAGGCAGTCCATTCCATGGATTGGCCCCCAAACACTAAAAACACGCTAAACCATCTTAAAAACAGACTTTAAAATATATTACAACAAAACATCTTTAAAAACTGTTTAAAAACAATAGTTATATTGGTCATGTTTGCAGCAGCAACTACAGTAGGGCCCCACTTTGTGGCACTCCGCTTTGCAGCGTTCCACCAATGCGACAGTTGTCAATTGCAGAAAGGCCCCACTCCTATGGAGCTTGTTCCACTTTTACGGCGTTTTTCAGGCATTGGGCACCATTTTAGACAATGTTAGTCAATGCGTTCCGCTTTATGGCGGATTTTGCTTTGCGGCGGCGGTCTGGAACGGAATCTGCCGTATGAGCGGGGCCCTGCTGTACTGTATTAGTTTCACAGGTTTCAAATGTTTGTCTTTGCTAAGCAGTAAGAATGAATCATATTTGGAGTGAGTTGGAAGCTAAAGGAGGAGGTTTAACTTGTCCCATAACCTGTAGGAACCATACAGAATAGATGAGCAGTTATCTAAAGCAGTCTTCCCCAAAGCTAGTGTCCTCCAGATGTTTTGGTCTGATATGGTGGGACTTGCACTCCAAAACATCTGAAGGTCACCAGACTGGAGAAAGACAATTGAAAGCTATTGCAGATCATTTATTATGCAATCAAGCATGTAACTGGCTTTATTCCCATAAATGTGGCCCATGATTTACCCACACTTCATCTTGTCTTGCCTCTTCATTTCCCGGCTATGCATTGCAATTCCCACGATCGTTAGACCCAAGGGCTCTGGCGATGGTGGGCCTTTGCAGCCATGCCGGGGAAGACCTAGCATTGCTTCAAAAAAACCCTTATCTTCAGCGTGACATGGCCACATGCGCCTGTCGCATAGGGGGCGGAGCAGGGTGGCTATTTAAGCCCTGCTCCACCTCCGCTCAGCCTCTTTTCAGCCTCATGCGACACCCACCCACCCTCCCTTGAGGACAGTACAAGTGTAACTGGTCACTTCGGGGTCGGGTAGGAATTGTTAGCTTGCCAGCCTTCATTTGTTGGCAATTTTTTTGCCTACCCTGTACTGTTCTTCTAATTCATCTGATTTGCTCAACTTTATTTGGCTTAATTTGATTTGGCTGATTTGTTGCCTGGCCTTGTAATTTAATCTGTAAATATGTTATTTGGTCACATTTGGCATATATGTGCGGAATTTCACAAGGTAGGGTTTGGTGACCACCCTTAGGCACCCTTTAAGGTGATCAGTGGGTTCTGAGGCCTGCCTTCCAGGTTGTGCGGCTGGTTGGCAGGATAAGGCTCACCTTTGGGGCTAAATTGCAACACCCACTCAGAGTTGTGCGGCCCTGGGGGGGGGTGAAGCAGGAAGGCCTCCCTAACCACCCTGCGGGGATGGGGCACGGAGAAGGCAACTGGGCTTGGACTACCCCCTTTCCCATGGCAGGATGTCCTTGCCCGACTGGGTATGAGTTAGGTTCCACACTTATCTCTGCAGATCATTTATTATGCAATCAAGCATGTAATTGGCTTTATTCCAATAAATGTGGCCCTTGATTTACCCACACTTCATCTTGTCTTGCCTCTTCATTTCCTGGCTATGTGCTGCAATAGTCTTTTCCAGAAATTGAATTTTGGACCTTTGCATGCAAAACATATGCCCTACCACTGAGCTACAACCCTTTCCCTGTTTTAAAAAATCTTTTACAATTGTTCTTTTCAATTCACTAATGAATGCACATCATACCTAATGCAGATACACACCATTCATTTAAAGCACATTTAACACATATTTGAAGCATATGAGTCACACCACAGAATCATGGGAACTATAGTTAAGGGTACTGGGAACTACAACTGTGAGGGGGAAAGTACACTTCCCAGGATTCTTCAGGGGAAGTCATTTGCTTTAAATGCAAGTTGGATGTGCTTTAAATATATTGTGTGGATCTGCTTAATCAACTTTGCCTGCATGTAAATTGTTTTAATTCATTTTTTACAATGGAAATGAGCTATAAAGTTTACTAGGTGATCATGGGTTACTCACCATCTCTCAACTTAATCTGCCCCTCAAGATGAAAACAACACAGGGGAACCATGAACACCCCAAGGAAGAAGGGCACACTGAATATGTAGAGGAAGTATTGTATAACAATAGTGTGAAATAAGATACTTATCAGGACATAGTATGAAGAAATATTTATATAAGCATGACCAGGCCCGCCCTTAGCATGTGCGGGGCCCGGGGCAAAAGCATAGTTGGGCCTCACCAATGAGCACCACTTTCGCGGTTCCGTCCAGGGGTTGTCAGTCCCAGATCCGGGGTTTTCTTTGCATCCTTGGGTCCGCCTGTCTGTCTGTCTGTCTGTCTCACGCACACACCTTATATTTTATTCACACACCCCGACCCTTCCAGTACCATTGTAACTTGCAATAAAAATGATTAATAACTGGAGAGTGAGTAGGGGGTGAAGTATTAAACACACTCATTTGCTTCCTAGAGGGGCAATGCAAAAATCCTCTAGTTCCTCTGTTTCTCTGGCAGTTTCGCCTTCTTCTAGCTGAGAGGGATCCTTTCAGTTATGTGGGGGAGGGGGTAAAGAAGTATCTTCCAGCTTCTGCAGTTCTGATCTGATTTTATCCCCCCCCCTCATGCCAGGAAGCCAGGTTGTCACATTCGGTCTTTTCTTTATTTTATTTTAGCCCTCCCCTTCAATTATATTATCAGGCATTTAGAAGCAAAAATCTAACCAAAAAGTATTACAGAAAAATGGCATTAAAATTCTATACTGCATATAAAATATTAAAATACTATACCCCCCCTACCATTTAGCAAGAATTTATACCAACCTCAATGATTGATATTGGAAATGTGGAAATGGGGGAGTTATGTTTGGTGGAAATTTGAAATAGTGAAGAATTAACAGAAAAAAATATTTGGAATATTAAAGTTATAAAGGTTATACCTCAATATCAATTACTTTTAAGGCTATAAATTCTTCTGGAATATTTGGGAAAAGATATACATTCAGAGCATACAAACCTGGTAGGAAACTTATCATGTACCACCAGAATATTGCCAATTGTGAACATCTAAAATACCAACACTAAAAGAATGGGTTATGAAAGCATGGTATGTTGCAATGATGGGTCAGAATTATTATTATTAATGGAGAATGAGAGACATAAATAAAATCTGAAATATTATGGTCTCCTTTTATGACATATACAAAGCAGAATTACAAGACACTATTATATTTAGCACTTTTGCTGCTGAGATGAAATGTTAACAACATTGAAAGAATATTCACCATTTATAGCACTGACAATTATAACAGGTTTATAATGTATATGATAACAGGTTTAAGCATATATGTATATAAATATTTTTGTATGGATGTTTTTTTACTTAAAAATAGAAAAATGCAAAAGAAAAAAAATGGGGGGGGGAGAATTTAATTTCCAGGAACAAGTGTATGTTAAAGTCACTTATATATCTATCTATCAAGGAATGCTTCTGTTTTTACTTAGTGATTTTTATTCATTTCACTGAATGGCACTCCTTGCCAACAAAACTCACAGTTTGCCCTTGGTTTTCCAATCCATAGCCCTGCCTTAGGGTGCTTCTGCCTGTTGCTATTTTTGGGTGGAATTAAATCACATACTGGCAAATTCAGGTTGTGCAATTAAAGTCAATTTAATGTTCTCAGATGGCAAACCTGCTCTCCCCCCCCAAAAAATGTCAGCTTTTTGCGATAAGGGAAGTGATAGGAAAAATGCATTGGATAGTATGGGATTACAATTGCTTGATGCAATGTTGTACAACCTCCTTGCAAACAAATCAGAATGACTGTTCAGTAAACTTCTGACATCTTCTGTCCTCCCCACAAACCTTGTGCAAACAAATCAAGATGAATGTTCAATAAACTGGTTGTCTAGAAGTGACCTTATTTATGATCTCCTGAATCTATAGCATTGGATTGAAAATCTTAACCTATCGGCTCTTAGCAGCTGGAAAGCGTTTGAGAATAGGGACATGGAAAATATATGCATTTATGAACATGATTGGAAGAGCTAGAACAATTGAACACATCGGGTCCCAGTTAAAGCTGCAACACGGAGCTATACATATTTAATAGTGATGGTTTAATTATGGCTGAAAAATGGAATTATTGCTCTATTGTTGCATCCTCTTAGGAGTCCATACACATCATCATGGAATAGCTGATTCTGTGCCAGCTGGATTTTTTCTTTACATGTCTGTATCTAGAATGTCAGTTCTCCATCTTATTTAGCCAAGCCCCTCCTCCACCCCCACACCATGCCAGGAATTTCTAATCATAAATCCATTATTAAACAATAAAATGGGAACTATCTTTACAAAACTCTGCAGGACATGCCTCTTTGTTCATACTTTATTTATACATTTGTTTAGGATTTTAGCCTGAGCTGTCCCCAATGGCAACAATGTAGAAAACAGCATTGAAAGAAGCTGAAAATGTGGAATATATTTAAAATATATATGGAGCTAAAATCACTTATACTCCTGGCCACTGAAGGACTGCCCAAATAAAAAGTTCTTACATGCTTCTGGTTGTAGCCTGGCAAGCCTTCAGAAGACGGGAGATGAAAAGTATCTCCAAAATACATGATTCTGCATGTCCTCACTGTTCATACTTGATGCATTGAGAGCCATCATTGAGATGCTGGTGGAACCATTGGGGAGAATACTGCTTTGAAGGTATATATGGCCTAAGACACTGATATAGTATGACAGAGGTGAAACAGACTGTGTCACCCATTATCAGGTCATCCATCATGAAAACAGAGAAGAGAAAACTCATACCTCACATTACATTCTCATATAAACATGTGTAGAAGGGATACTTTTGAATTGCCTCCAAACCCATTTCTGCAAGATATAAAAAATTGTCTGGATGAGATTGTGAAATACATGTGCACAAAGTCATATGTTTTTGTTGATTGCTTGCTTCTTCTTTTTTCCATTGCAAGTAAACAGAACCATTTCATGAAACTCATATTGATCCAATCTTATGTTTCTGATAAGAGAGATGAGCCAAAATCTCAAACCTGCATGGATAGAAAATGAACGGCCTACAAAACCAATCAATGCCACAAGACACTGAAAACTGCTTAGTGTGTTTCTCTTAGTAGTAATGTTTAAACTTGGGTTTGGGTACCCATGGCATTCATTTCAATAACCCACACAGGGGCATAAGGGTAAAAGTATATTGAATTTTGTGACTGATAAATGAAGATAAACCAGTCATCTTCATGCCAAAATGGGCCTTATATTCTCTCTCTCTCTCTCCTCTCTCTCTCTCTCTCTCTCTCTATCACACACACACACACACAGTCAGAACAATTACTTTCTGGGGCAGGATTTTGTTGCTGATTGACATGATTTCATCTACTATATCCAGCTGCTTGATGACTCATTTAACTACCAATTCAGTTTCCCAGTTGCATTTTACCTAGCCACTCAATACATTGCATATGCATGAGAAAACATTTCTTAGAAAATGAGAACTTGCACCATGATCTGTTGAGACTGAGGCAGGGATAGGGAAGGGGGAGGGAGGAAGAAAGAAAAACCTTTCCCAGTGGGAGGTAAATCTAAAATAAATGTGTGCCCAAAGAATTTATCTTTATTTATTTGCAAATTTATACTCTGCTTTTTGACTTCCTCCAGAACGCAGCTTATAATTTCAATAAAACAAGCACCACCTGGCAATAAAATACAAAATACAGAACAACTAAACAACAAACCAGCATAAAAAGTGAAGCACAGGAATAGAATATAAAACATCACACAGATAAAAAAAACAGTTAAAACATGAACATCAAATTAAAATGGCAGAAATGAAACAGATAAAAGCTTGAGAGAAATGTTTTCGACAAACTTTGAAAACCTAACTGTGCTGTGTCACTCCTGAAGGAAGAGAATTCCACAGAACTGGTGCCACAATCCTAAATGCATGTGCTTGAGTCATGGCATGCTTTAGTACAGAGATGTGTGGCTCCATCAACAGATTATTCTTTTTGTTGTGCCTACAATATTATGTATCTTCTACATGGCTCATGCAATGTAATGATTTACCTAGGGCATGTGTACATATTTTTAAATGAATAATTAAGTTTTCCCTAGTGCTATTTATTTTCTCTCATTACTTTTCCTCAGTGACATTGATTGGCAAGCACCTGGCACCTGGAGTATGCCCTGTGTTAGGTGCCTAACAATTTCAATAAATAATATTTCTCTAATCAATGGGCATTTTTAGTGCAGGGATGAGAAACCTGTGCCCCCCTCCCCAATGCTGATGGACTGCAACTTCCATTATCCCTGACCATTGGCCATTCTAGCTGGGTTGGAGTCCAACAACTTTTGCAGGGCCACAGGTTCCCAATCCCTGTTCTAGTGAAACAACATTTTCCTTTCCCCATGATGTAATCAGTGCTGTCTATGGCAGACTGTATGCTCACCAGAACTATCTCATATAGAATTATTGAAATGATTGTTGCAGAGGATGCTGAAAGGGTGGGTAGAGTCAGGAAGACAAAAAAAAATCCTCAACAAAACCCTGAGGTACACAAAGTGTTATGCAACTATTACACAATAGCAGGGAAACCTGGTAAAAAATATAAACCTTTTATCTCCAACTATAAGCTCTGGTCATACTTTCCCATATTTAGTCTGCTGATCCCTGATGTTAAAGAAGAGAAAAGAAGGAAAGCTATGGGGAAAATATTACGGAACTGAATTTATTAAAGAACAAACAAGCTAGAAAACATTGATACCTCAGAGACTTCTGTAATGTATAAATCTCCGCCTTTCCACATTTCATATAACATGTTCTAAATCAACCCAATTTCAAAAACTTTCACTGATAACATTTTTCCAAATGCATGTACCATATGCTAAAGATTCTTTTACTTCAAAAGTAAACATTTTAATTGAGGTTACTTCTGTGTATTGACACAGCATAGTCTTGAAACCAGATGACAGGCATCGCCATTAATTCTGTTGTTACTTTTCAGAGCAAACAACATTGCTAATGATTTATATGGAGTGAGTTCTGTCCACACGGTCTGTACTTGTTGCCACTACAGATCAGACTCATTCCTAGCATATGTTGTGATGTAATGTGGGCAATGTTACATGTGACATTAGAGAGAGAGAGTCTTGGCTGCTGTTTGGAGCAAAAGCTTATCAGAGTAAAAGATGGGGAACAGAAGGATTTTGGGCCGTGCCTCAATGGTAGGGCACATGTTCTGCATGCAAATGCCTGAGGTTCAGTCCCAGATATTTCCAGGTAGGGCTGGGATAGACCCTTCTCTTGAACCCCAGAGAGTGACTGCCAGTCAGTGTAGTGTATTGGGTTTGATGGCCCAGTGGTTTAATGGGGTATAGGGCAGCTTTTAGGGTTGCCAGATCAGAAGCATCCCAAACCCTGAGGTTTCCAGGGCAAGCCCTAGTGATATCACAAGGGTGGGCCTGAGTGATCTCATTAAGAATGATACATTATGCATCAACCACAGTTGCTTGAAGCATACCATTCAAACAAAAACACTTCTCTGATTGGAAATCAAGATAGCTAAAAGATGGTGTTCCCAGGTCCAGCTGAAGTGATGGGATCATTTCTTCTCACTTGCTTAGGAAGCCTGGTAGGGAACATAGCCTACCTGCATCTGGCAAGAAGGGTTTAAGTGCTCTCAGGCCAGGGCAGTCATCAGAAGGCCATTGTAGGAAGAAGGGAGCCTAGTGTTATGGAGGTGTTACATACAAGCACTCAGGAGTAAAGATGGATGCCCCTGAAGACTGCCATTCTAAACACATGAAGGGACTAAGCCCCATAGAATTAAATAGGACTTACTTCTGAGTAGATGTGGTTAGGATTGACTAGGGATCCTTTGCAAATATATCCATATCCAAGTAGAGTTGGCAACCCCCTGCTTGGAATGCTCTGTCCCTCCTTTTTAACATGGCTGCTGCAAAGGTCTTTACAGACTTGACTCTTCACTTCAGAAAGAGGTTTGAGAAATGGATAGAAGACTTTCTACCCTTTTCTGCCTACCCTGTGAGCTGCTATAAACTCACTTTGATAGCCAACCCAATTCCAATGAGTAATAATTGACAGACAAAACACACATGGATTGGTCTACCTTCACTGGCAGTAGTTTGGAAACAACAGCAGCTCCACCCATACACTTCCCAGTATGTGAATTCCTTTACCGCTATTGAGCAAGAAACAAACCGTCATGCTACCAACAAGGTGCATCATCAGTGAGTTTAAGGGGGTTGAGCTGAGCACATGGAACTACTGTTGTTGCTTCTATGGATATAATGGAGTGAGGTCAGAGGTAAATGAAATGCAAATAGAAAAAGAAAAACAAAAGACAGTGATGATTTCCTAAATGCAATACCATATTAACCTCAACAAGAATCCTATGAGTAAGGCAGAACATTCAGCATCCCACAACCAGTCAGGATTCCTAACCAAAAAGCAAAACTAAAAAAAATCCTGGTAGTCAGTCAGCCAAGGTCACAGAAATCCCTATGCAGCACAACCTGACCTGGGGGCTGCAGTTAGTGCAGAATGCTGTGGCATGATTGCTGACATGAGTGAGACTCTGTCAGCACATAATACCTCTGCTCTCTGAAATCTGCACTGGTTGCTGATATGCTACCAGGCCAAGTTCAAGGTGTGCTTTCCATGCTACAGGTGCCACATAGTACTTCTTCTGCTCTTGTAAGAAATGGATCCTTTAGTGTGGCAGCTCCTATGCTTTGGAATTCCCTGCCGATTAACATTAGGCAGGCACCTTCATTGTACTCATTTTGGCACCTGCTAAAAACATTTTTGTTTAGCCTACCCAGGCATATAGAAGCTATTGTGTTTTTTGTCTGTTTTTAACTCATTGCTGGTTTTATTATTTTGAATGTTTTTAAATACCTGTTTTGAACCCTTTTTGCCAATAATTTTATTGTTGTAATTCCTTCTGTAAACCACTCTGAGGTTTTTAAAAATAAAACAATATACAGTATAAATGTTGTAAATAAAATACTTATATAAATTTCACAGTCACTGTGGCCCTTGGGTCTCTTTTCTCTTTTAGGAACAAAGGAATCTGCCTTATACTGACTCAGGCCATTTGGTGCCATCTACCCTAGTACTGAAGACATAGACTACCATTGGCTCTCCAGGATTCCAGGAAATAGTCTTTTCCAGAGATTCAGTTTTGGATCTTTGCATGCAAAGCATGATGCCCTATCATTGAGCCCTTTCCCTATTTAAGAAAGTATCTTTAAAAAAGTATATTTTCAGTTCACTGGCAACCAAGAGATCTTCTGTATCTTTAAATGTTGGGCAGGGGGAAGGGAGAATTCCACTTTGTGGTTTTTCCCATTACAGTGTTGCAAGAACACCTGCACTTGGCTGACTTTCTCTTCTCCTAAAGATACAGGATCAGTCTCAGGCCCTGAATCTGGCAACCCTACTGGGTGACCAAGGGTTGCTCACCATCTCTTAGCCTAATCTGCCCCAAGGGTGAAAACAACAGAGCGGGGGCATAACCACCTCAAGGAAGAACGGCACATTTAAATATAGAGAAAATCATAATGTACAGCCATAGTGCGAAATCAAATACTTATTGGGACATAGTATGAAGAAATATTTGCATAAGCATGAATGTCAAAGATATTTATTATTTAAACAACCTGTAAAGATATTAATAGTGTAATCCTATGCATGTTTATGAGAGCGAGTGTGGTGTAGTGGTTAAGGTGTTGGACTACGACCTGGGAGACCAGGGTTTGAATCCCCACATAGCCATGAAGCTCACTAGGTGACCTTGGTCCAGTCACTGCCTCACAGCCTCATGAAAAACCTATTCATAGGGTCGCCATAAGTCGGAATCGACTTGAAGGCAGCATATTTTTACGCATGTTTACTCAGAAACAAGTCCCAATGTATTTAATGGGGCTTACTCAAAAAGGGAGGTATGCACAGGACTGCAACTTCAAATGATAAGGAACTTCAGTCACCCAACCCAACCTTCAGAACTATGCCACTTTAGGTTGTTTTCCAATTGTTTATACTTGTTTTATGGTTATTGGATTTTAAATGGATTTATTTCTTATTGTGAGCTGCCTTGGTTTCCTAACAACAACCCTAGCTCACAGGGTTATTGGAAAGATATCATATGCATACACAATGGAGATGTAAAAATTCATACAGCCCATATTATAGTTTATTGTCAAAACCAGTTGGTCATTGCAGAACATTAAAAAAAATCAGTATTAGTTTCCTACCAAATGAAAGCAGTGCCTAAGTAAGCCCTGCCTATTTGCTTTAAAAATAGGTTTGGAGGGGGAGAGAACGATTTACAACTAAAACACAATCCTTTTCTATGTTCACTCAAAAGTCCCATTAACTTACAGCACAATCCTAACAATGTCTACTCAAAAGTAAATCCTATTGAATTCAATGGGGTTTATTCCCAGTCTGTGGGATTAGAATTGCAGCTTTACTCCCAGAAGAGCAAGTATGGGACTAAAGCTTCATATTGGGAAGGTCTTCAAAATTGGCTATGAATCAAACAAATCACCTGCCTTCTTCAGCAGCCCAGGAAAATTTAAACTTGTTTAACTACTCATAAGTAGAAAAGTATAACACACTGTAATGGCATCATAAACTGCATGTACAAGTTTTTTAAAAAAAATCTGTTCAAAAATTATTTGAAAGATAAAATGTATAATGTGCTATTTTTGTAAGTAATTTAAAAAACCCTGCATGTACGCTTTGATAATAATCATAACTGAAATTGTTTACTGTGCATGCCTACCAAGATTCTGCTATGATCCTTTCTTCTAGATCTCCTGCACACAGAGAGACGGACTTTTGCTACTGTTGCAAGCTATAAACTTTCACAATTTATGATATTTTCAGACAAGGAGGAAAAGACAACAGTTTTCTGGACTTGCAATGGGTTCTAGCTATTGCCTGGAGGTCAACAAATCCCTTGTCAATCACAACCCTGACTTCACTTATTGTCTACAAACCTGAAAGGGCTGGGTTAGAGCAGCCATCTACGAGCTCATTTAACAGACATTGCAGGTGGGGGGGGTAATGTTTTGATGTATATCTCTTGAACCAGACCACCTAAGAACTTAATTTGTTTTAAAATGAAAGCTGAGAGTCCAGAGATTGGGGAAACCTGGAGAGAACCCCAAAAATCCAGAGTCTCCCAGCAAAAACAGGAGACCTGACAACCCTAGCAGCTTCCTATGGTCCTAATGTCTCCTGAAGAAACATAATTTTAAGCTAATCAAAACTTAGAAGTTTTACCTACTTAACCCTTTATGTGGTTTCCTAATAGGGGCACACACCTTTAAAAAGATGCAGCGCACAGTCATATGTCCAGAGGCACTTATTGATGTGCTTTTGCTGACTTAGGAGGAAGAAGCACAAAAATAAGATACGCCACAAATCTGTGGAATGCCTACAGCTGGAAAGGGGCATGACCTTTTGTTTGTTAATTTGTGATACACTTCTCAGGAGATAGTACTGATAAGAGGCAATCTTAGGCCAGAGAGGGGGATCCTGTGGCCCTCCAGATGTTTTTGGGCTCCAGTGTCACTCCAAATAACATCATCTGAAGTCAGGCCCTTATTTGTGCTGGTAATGGAAGTGCTATGATGACTGCAAGTTCCAGCTTCATTCATTGGCATGGGCTTACTAGGTTCAGCATTGCCCATAGAGACACTTGAGGAAGCCCTTGTGAGAGTCTACTCTCTGTACATGTCCTGTTTACTTACAAACTCTTTGGAATTTTGACTTGTACAATTAGATTGGGAATCATATCAAGATTCCTTGTGGATGTTTGGACTCAAAGCCCATAGAAGATCTTGGGCTAGTCATTGTATCTCAGTCTAACCTACCTCACTGGGTTGTTGTGAGAATGACATGGGGATGGGGAAAACCATATATATCACCTGAGGCCCTCAGTGGAAAGGTGGGATATAAATGTAAGCAGCAGCAGCAATTCCATAGTGGAGCTTCCAGGTCAAGACTGCAATTTTGGTATACCAGCCTTCTGGAGGCATGGATGACCACGTAGATCAGCCTTTCCCAACCAGTGTGCCTCCAGATGTTGCTGGACTACAATCCCCATCTTTCCTGACCATTAGCAATGCTGGCTGAGGCTGATGGGAGTTGTGGTCCAACAACTTCTGGATGCACACTGGCTGGGAAAGGCTGATGTAGATGTTGGGAGTTTGCTTTTTCATGGAAATGTACCACTTTCCCTAGCTCTTATGGTTTTGGTTAGGGATTTTTTTTAGTATTGATTCATAGTTTTATTATCCATATTGATATATTGTGGTTTTTCTATTTGATAGAAGTTTGTTGATATTTAAATTGTTTTAAATTTTTTAAAGTGTGTTTTAAATTGTTTTTAAAAGATGTGTTTTAAACTTCTATATTTGTTTTTAATGTTTTTAGTTACTGTAAACTGCCCAGAGAGCTTTGGCTATGGGGCGGTATACAAATACAATAAATAAATAAATAAATTTAGTTATGTTAGTTGTGTGATGTGTATTTTGTAATGATGTGACATTTGTATGTAAACTGCTTTGAGGTTACTTGTGACAAAAGCGGTATCTAAGTACAAATATTCAAATTCAAATTCAATAAATGGAGGTAGCTTATTCCTCATCCTTTTGCATCACCTTCTCTCCAGACTTTGTATGTGCCTTTGCTTGTATGCCTCAGACTTTACCACAGCACTACCTATCTCTTGGTTACTTGGGAGGAACTGGGTGTTAATTTTCATTTATATTGTCAAACTAAGACACAACATGTTCAGTGCTTCACAATCAAAAGCCATATCTGCACCTTACATTTAAAGTAGTATTATACCACTTTAACAGTTGTGGCTTCCCCAAAGAATCCTGGGAATGGTAGTTTGTTAAGGATGCTGAGAGTTGTTAGGAGAACCCTATTCCCTTCACAGAGCTGCAGTTCCTATAGTTCCCTAGGAAGAGGGATTGACTCTTAAACCATTGTGTAAATTGTAGCTCTGTGTGGGGAATAGTGATCTCCTAAAAACTCTCAGCACCCTTAAGAAATTACAGTTCCCAAGAATCTTTGGGAGAAGCCATGACTGTTAAAGTAGTACAATGTAAGGTGCAGATGTGGCCAAAGTGTGAATGTTAACACAATAAGGCCACTCTGTAAACATGTTTTTAAATAATGGGCATACAAATCACCTTGTGATGTCACAATACTTTTTATGTCCAACCCCCTTTTGTTTTTTGAGGTATGAAAGGCTAAGCCTGGCTTGGTATAGGTTACACCAAGAGGTTACCTCTGAGAGCTTGAAGCAACAACACCAGAAATGTTTATTTCAACTTTTAAAGAGTTTAATGAAAGATTATTGGATTGTCCAATAAGGATGAAGTACAATATGAGAATATATATTTTCCCTTATGAATGATAGTCCCTCTCAAAATTATACTCTGAACAATGACTTATTTTCTCCTGCCAATATTCTATTGCAAATATTGGAACTTGGCAGCCAGCAGATCTCAGATTTCAACCACATGTATTTTAAAAAAGCAAACGATCCTTATATGGTGCTTCAGTCACCTATCTTTGAAAGCAGTGTTTGTGCGTCATATTTAAACATAATTGAAACCAGGGGGTGCAAAAACGGAACTTTTCTTCCAGGATGTTTCAGCTTCAGTTGGTTCCAAAAACACTGAAGGCAACAGAATGGAAACCTCATGTATTAAACGGCGTTGGCAATGACCATAAGCTCATACATTGCAATATACACAAATACAATAGCAGATCCACAGAATCATACTCCTGTCTGCCTGAACATACTCATTTTATTCCATAAGAAAAACATCTTGACTCTTTCAAAAGTATTTGATAAACAAAATTTCAATAGAGAGAAAGAGCACTTCACTCCTCAAAGAAAAATGTGGGAAAAGATGACCCTGAAAAGTCCATAACAGCTCTGCAAAAGAAGGCTGTGACTATTGGAAGAGTTCTTCAACATGATTTATAACAGTCAGTCTGAGGCCACTTCCTGAGATCATTTCAGCCCTGTAGAAAACAATAGGAGGTCGCCCAAAAAGATTCTATGCTAGAATCTATAGTATGTGTGGTGAGGCTACCCTGTTTGTGGAAGAGGTGCCTTAGGGACCATTTCAATAAAGCAAAGGGCACTTCAGAGGACCAACCTAAAGCTAAGATACAAATAGCAGGAAAGATAAGGGCTGTGAAGAGCCCTTACAGCAGAAAGAATGCCAAGGAAACAGAACTATTTCCACATAAGTGGAAGAGGCAGGGTTAGAAATAGTCTAGCAGCTGAGAAGCAGCATCCTTGAAAGAGCTGGTGCTTTGATGCTGTTGCTATAGCAAAGAAAAGGAGTAGTAGTACATTTATTTATTTATTTATTTATTTGTTTGTTTCATTTATAAACCGCCCATAGCAAGTAGCTCTCTGGGCGGTGTACAAAAAGGTTAAAATACAAAAATAACACAGTAAAATCAGATTACAAACGATAACACAAGCAACAAAACAACATAATATATTAAACAAAATATAAAAGTTTAAAAGTTATGAACATTAAACATTAAAATGCCTGGGAGCATAGCCAGGTCTTAACCTGGCGCCGGAATGATAGTAACATAGGCGCCAGGTGTACCTCTTCGGGGAGGCTGTTCCACAATTCGGGGGCCACTACAGAAAAGGCCCTAGATCTAGTAACTGTCCTCCAGGCTTCTCGGTGAGTTGGTACCCGGAGGAGGGCCTTAGATGCTGAGCGAAGTGACCGGGTAGGTTCGTAGCGGGAGAGGCGTTCCACAAGGTATTGCGGTCCCACGCCATATAAGGGTTTTGCAGGAGTAAGTTTAGCTCTATAGCTGAGGCTTGCAACAGGAACAGGGAGTGTAGTCTCAAGAGCCTTTTTATCTGTACGAGGAATAGGGATGGATCTGTCCATTTCAGCTCTCTCCGTTTCTTATTTTTTCAATCTTAAATTCAGTTCTCCACATTTCTGCAGCAATCTGACCATTTTTTTTAAAAAAAATCCTCATGAAAATCTTCATTATTTTAGTGTGACTTTCTCTTACTAAACACATTTTTGTATGTAGCTTTGACTAATGTACATATTTTTGCAAGCAATTTCTCTAACATAATGCATTTTTGTATGTTATTTTCACGAATGTATTTTCACTAGTATATGATTTTTTGTAAACATTGTTTGCATGTAGAACTGCCTTGAAAAATGTGAAGGATGGCCTATGTTGTTTCAGAAAGTGCAAATTTGATAAATTTGGCTTTGTATGTGAACCAAATTGCATTTCCCCCCATCCCTAATCAGGAATTGGTTATACTGCTAATCCCCAACCAGGCAGGAAGTTAAGTGTTATTGGAAACTTCCTAATGGAACTGAGAAAAAGGCATAATGTGAGCACCAGAATGATGCAAATATAGGATCTCACCATCGTAAGGCAGGTGGGAGATCCAATTCTTCCTCTCAGTTTAATTCTTCAGCAGATCTACATCCTTGGATCTTTGGTTCAAAAATATTACATTTCTTCATCCCTGTTCTTAGGCATAGATGTGGGAAGCAGCCATTCATATATTGACCATGCCCATAGAGTTTAAGGGGAATACAAAGGTCATCTAGGTCAGCCCTCTGTTGCATGGCAACATTATCAATCTACCAGTCCCACACACAGATTAAGCAACACAGTCCATTCTACAATGTATCAGAATCACCACAGAAGTTGGCTCACAGATAAAGTAGTTCTGGATGACTGAAGCAAAATGATAAACATTATATGACACAAGATGATAAACATTGCATAGCACAAGATAATGAAAAACCAATTCCAAATATGGCAACTAATCAGCTATGATCCATATATTGGCTGAGAGCATTGGGGAAAAAGAAGCCTGAACCCCTCCATACACACACAAGCACCAGAACAGCAGGTGGGGAGTCACGAACTAGAGTTGCAAATAACTGCAAACAGTTCTTTAAATCCTGGTACTGTAAATGGGTTTTCATAGGGAGGTGACCAGCCCCTTCTGCCCACTTTTGCATTGAAAATTTTCAGATGAAAATTCAGAGCCAGTTGATCTTCATCATGGCTGCCATTGAGGTGGGGGGATGGAATACTTTTGTATAATTAAAAACCATGTCATACTGGCCAGGACCACAGGTTTATTAGGATCATGTACCTACTTCCCACTTGTGTCCACAATGGAGATGCATGCTGGCTTGAACCATGGAGCTGGATGACCCATTTGATATTCACTGACATATATTACTGTTTCATTGTCAAGTACTGACCACTGCAGCCATATCACATTGAATGAACTGGGCCTGAGTCCCTAAGCTATAGATGGTTATCCTTACAAAACATACAGCATGCAACACAAATGTCTTCTGGAGTACTATGTTGAGGCAAAGTGGTGTGAAATGGTGCTTATACAGTAAAGATGGTAAGCATACATTGCCAAAGCAGTTTCCAATATACCCTGAGGTAGAAATTGCAAAACAGTCATGGTGTCTTCCAAGCTAAATCTGAGTAAACAACCTCCTTTTTGCCAAGCATAATAATCTATCTTTCATCCTCAAAGCAAAAATTCTCTCAAAAAAACCACTGGGGCCTATAATAAAAAAATACAAAACACAACAAATATATTGTGGTAAACCTCTTCGGATGGATATTGATAAAAGCAACTTAATGCTAGCTGTTAAACCTCAGCCTCAGATTCCTTTCAGAACTTGATCTGCTCCTGCCTTGTGTTCCAGCCCTGTCCCATTCCAGCACACAGATGGGAATGCTATGATTTGCAGCCTGAAAATAACCTTGGCCCGGCCATTTCAAAAACAGCACAAAAACATGGGTCTTACAGCTACTAGAATTTATGTAGTGGCTAATTAGAAAAAGAGTACAGCTCCACTATTGTCATTAATAGAATATGGAATATAGCATTATCTAAATTAACATAAATGACTCATCAGTAAGGAACAAAAGTGAAATGAATTTATAGAAAGATGGATTTTATTTGTGATGTTCTAGAATGATAAATTTTGGGATAATATCCAGCCATATATTTCTTTTTCTTTACTGTAATTGATTATTGTAACTGCAACTCCCCCCCCAAGCAAATATTTTGAGGTTCAGTATGGACTTGGTTTACCACTAGTCCCTTCTCTTGTAAGGAGAGGAATATTCCTAGAGCAAGGAATATCGTATATGAAATCAAACAAAGTGTTCATAATGTAACTAGAGATAGGATGAATATATGAAGTGAGGGAGCTTCACAAGGCAAGTACCTTTGTTCAAATGTGAGCATGCTTCCCACTTTGATTTTACTCACCCCCTGCCTAGCTTTCTGTCACTAGTTTCACCATTTCTTCCTCCAAGGAAAAAGCTCACCCAGGGTAGGGTGCAGCAGTAGTAGTATTACTACTTGCAGCACAGCAGTCTGAGGTGTTGGCAGCATGTTTTAACACCAGGGAAGCACCTTGGACAGCTCCTTGAAAGTTCATACTAAAATTTGGAGCAGATTCACTGCCCCAAAGACATGGGAGCCATCAGTCTCCACTGATGAGGGATGAACCATAATTCCCATTATATCCAATGGCAAATGGCTCTAACAGTGTAAACCCCTATCAGTGTTGCAGATTCCTGATGATTACAGATACTAGTGTGAAAGCACATGATTTGATGTGGAGGAGGATGTGATGACCAGCACTAAATATGATAGTAGTGGTATGGGGAAGACACCAAGTGAAGTTCAGGTGATGCCTGCTTCTAGATAATAAAAATTGCACACAGACAAGCTCTGCGATTGCTATCTCGAATGTGAAGCAGCTGAAGAGGGAGGTCTGAGAAGGAAGGGAAAGAAAAAAAGGCAGAAAATGGATATAGGAGAAAGGAAAAGTGAACTCTGATAGACTGAAAGACTTGTGACAGAAGAACCTGTGACAGAAACTGACCCTTAAATTGTAAGTGATGTTATTTGTTGACTTATTTATTCAACAACTCCGTTGCTGCCAAGTAACCAGCAGTAGTTTGAATTGGGTCATTGTGGGATTATGATTATTGTATATTTGTTGTTATAACTGTTCATGAATTGGTCATGTTGATTATTTTTGCTTGCATTAGATTATGGCTGCTTTCACACTGCACGTTATTCCGTTATTCTGATGATTTCTTATCTGGTAATCTGCACATTACACTTGATCTTTCACATAACATACAAGCTAGTTCTGGAATTCTAGTGGAATATAGTACAAGTGTAGCCTTAATTTGTATGATAAATAATACCAGAAATAATCCATTTGCATGCTTGGGAACCTGGAAAATCACAGGAGTTTTTCAGTAGCTGCAACTGCTCACATAACAGTCATCCCAGCATGCAGTGTTTTCCTGCCCTTTAGGCACACTCTTTTTTTTGCCTGATGAAAATTGTACTGGTATTCCAGCATAGGCATGGGTAGCAGCAGCATTTTCCACACACCCCCTTGTGTCTATACAACTAAGTATGTATATATGATGAGATCTTAGACCTCCTACACAGTGGGGAACTACAGTGTGCATGCATATAATGGGTGAGAGATTCAAACAAGACATTCATTGCAGCTGTGTGAAAGGCAGTTGCACAAAATGCTGGTATATCGGCTGAAAAATCTAGTTTCTTAATGCAACAGTGAGAAAGGAATTGTAGAAATCGGGACAGAAGTGCTACCATTTTAATCCATTAAACTAACACAATTAGCTCCATGTCTGACAGCAGCCAAAGCAATATTCTTAGACTCCAGAATGATTGCCAGCCTGTTCGTCCTCATCCTGATCAGAGAGAGGTATTACAGATGTTTCTGGAGTTTCAGATGTATTGTAAAGTGAGAAATATTTGTGGGACAATGATGTGGAGTAATGATGTTCTGAAATATGTGATCTGATTTATAATTAGAGACTCATCCAGGAACATTAGTATCAAATTCTTTAGCAGACCTAGAAGAAACCAGAGAAGCCTCAACATTTTTACTGTGCTTCTGTAGTGCAACTTGCTGGAACAGGCATTTAGAAGAAGGTATCCACCTCATCAGATTTTAGTTAGCCTGCTATTCTAAGCTACTAACCTGATTTATCCCAGTTGAGTTCTAGAGCAGCAAACACTTGGGCTGCAGACACACTAGCTGCTTCAAAAGCATCTAGACCATTTCTCTGGCTTCCGTTCAAAACACATTTAAAACGTGTTTGCCCATGGCTGGACACATCTCCTTTCCCCACTGTTGATCTCAGACCTTTTACAACTGCCCAGAGCATAGTGTTGTGTCAATAACTGTCTCTTTCCAACCCACAGCAAAGCATTTTCATTGGACACACCTCGGAGTGGCAATCAGTTGATCTACCAAACAGTTTTGATTTCTGTGTGAAGCTGATTTCACAGAGAAATGCACTGGAACTGCATTTCCCCAGGTTTTGGAGGATAAAAAGGGGCAGAGTGATTAGTGTTGTGTGTCTCTGGCTTCAGAAAACAGAGGTGGAGACACACTGAAGCCAGCACAACCACAAGTGTGTCTCTCCCATTTGTGCGGCTCTACTTCAAGTATGAGTAATGGCTCAGACCCATTTTTTTATAATGTTTTGGGTAGACACTGCACTTACAATAGGTGAGATCTGACAACACTACACAGAATAGAGAGAAAGAGGGTCCCAAAGGGTCAAACTACCTTACTTATAGTATATTACTTGCTCATAATCTTGTAGTCCCTCTGAGTGTGTGATATGCCTTCAAGTTGATTATGACTTATGGTGACCCTATGAATCAGCAACCTCCAATAGCATCTGTCATGAAGCACCCTATTCAGATCTTGTAAGTTCAGAGCTGTGGCTTCCTTTATGGAATCGACTCATCTTCCTCTTTTTCTACTCCCTTCTGTTTTTCCCACATTATGGTCTTTTCTAGTGAATCATGCCTTCTCATGATGTGTCCAAAGTAAGTATGATAGCCTCAGTTTCATCATTTTAGCTTCTAGTGATAGTTCTGGTTTAGTTTGATCTAGTAGCCAATTAATTGTCTTTTTTGTGGTCCATGGTATGCGTAAAGCTCTCCTCCAACACCACATTTCAAATGAGTTGATTTTTCTCTTTTCCACTTTTTTCACTGTCCAACTTTCACAGCCATACATAGAGATCAGGAATACTATGGTCTGAATGATCCTGACTTTAATGTTCAGTGATACATCTTGGGATTTGAGGACCGTTTCTAGTTCTCTCATAGCTACCTTCCCCAGTTCTAGTCTTCTTCTAATTTCTTGACTATTGTCTCAGTTTTGGTTAATGACTGTGCTGAGGTATTGATAATCCTTGACAAGTTCAATATCCTTATTGTTGGCTTTAAAGTTACATAAGTCTTCTGTTGTCAATACTTTAGTCTTTTTGATGTTCAACTGTAGTCCTGCTTTTGTGCTTTCCTCTTTAACGTTCATCAGCATTCATTGCAAAACAATACTAATTTCTGCTAGTAGTATGGTATCGTGGGCATATCTTAAATTACTGATATTTCTTCCTCGAATTTTCACACCTCCTTCATCTTGGTCCAATCCCGCTTTCCATATGATATGTTCTGCGTACAGATTAAATAAATAAGGTGATAAAATACATCCCTGTCTCACACCCTTTCTGACTGGGAACCAGTCGGTTTCTTCATGTTCTGTCCTTTCAGTAGCCTCTTGTCCAGAGTATAGACTGCTCATCAAAACAATCAGATGCCATGGCACCCACATTTCTTTTAAAGCATTCCATAGTGTTTTGTGATCTACACAATCAAAGGCTTTGCTATAATCTATAAAGCACAGGGTAATTTTCTTCTGAAATTCCTTAGTCTGTTCCATTATCCAATGTATATTTGCAATATTCTGGTATCTCTTCCCTTTCTAAATAGAGCTTGAACATCTGGCATTCCTTGCTCCATGTATGGTAAGAGCCTTTCTTGTAGAATCTTGAGCATTACTTTACTTGCATGGGATATTAAGGCAATAGTTCGATAGGGATCCCCTTTCTCAGGAATTGTGATATATATTGAACACTTCCAGTTTCTGGGCTTTTGTTTTGTTTTCCATATTTGTTGACAGATTTTTGTCAAAATTTGTACAGATTCTGTCTCAGTAACTTGTAGCAACTCTATTGGTATGCCATCTATTCCTAGAGATTTGTTTCTTCCAAGTATTTTAAGAGCAGCTTCCACCTCGCATTCTAAGATTTATGGTTCCTCATCATATGGTTCCTCCGCGAATGAATCTGTCATCCTGGCATCTCTTTTATATAATTCTTCAGTGTATTGCTTCCATCTTCCTTTTATTTCATCTTGGTCAGTCAGTGTATTGCCCTGTTGATTATTCAAGATCCCTACTCTTGGTTTAAATTTCCCTTTTATTTCTCTAATCTTTTGGAATAATTCTCTTGTTCTACCTTTTTTATTATACTTATATTTTTATACAAAAACTATTGTAATAGTTCTCTTTGTCACTACATACTAGTTGCTGTATTATTGCATTTAGGGTTCTGGCCGTGTTTCTGTCTGCTTTTGATTTCACTTTCCTTCTTTCTTTAACCATTTTAAGAGTTTTGTCCGTCCTCCATTGAGGTCTTTTTCTCGTTTTAGCTAGAGGTATTGTCTATTTACATTCTTCCTGAAAATGTCTCTTGCTTCAATCCATAGTTCTCCTGGTTCTCTATCAACCAAGTTTAAAGCCTCAAATCTGTTCCTTATATGATCTTTATATTATTCTGTGATGTGTTTAAATTGTATCTTGATATTATGATTGTTTTGTTGTTCTTCTTTAGCTTTACTCTGATAGGCAATATTACCAGTTCGTGAGCTGGACCGCAGTCTGCTCCTGGTCTTGTTTTCGCATAAAGTATGGAACTTCTCCATCTTCTGCTTCCAATTATATAATCAATTTGATTCCTATATTGACCATTTGGTGATGTCCATGTGTATGTCTTTTTGGTGGCTCAAAAAGTATTCGCAAGAAACAAATTACTGGCTTCACAGAATTCAATAAGTCTTTCTCCCTGCTTCATTTCTGTCTCCTAAGCCCAATTTCCCCACAATTCCTAGTTCTTCTCTGTTCCCTACATTTGCACTCCAGTCCCCCATGATTATCAGCACATCTTGTTTTGGTGTGTGATCAATTTCTTCCTGTACTTCTGCGTAAAATCTCTCCAATTCCTCTTCTTCTGTGTTTGCTGTTGGAACATGGATGATGGTTATGTTCAGGGCCGGATCTAAAGGGTGGCCAGGTTGGGCACTGGCTGAGGGCCCAGGAGCCTCACAGGGCCCCTTCACCAGCCTCAGCCCATCCTTGTCACCCCAGCGCTTCTCCTTTTGCCACCACCACCTTAATATTTCCCCTCAAAGCCTCGATCTTGATCTTTTCCCTCAGAGCTGGCTCGGAAGCTTTCTCCTTCTGTGCATGACTGGTCTTCTCCTCCTTCTTCAAGAGGGAAGAATCAACACAGCAAGCGAGGAGGAGAGGCACACATACACTTCTGGCTCTCTGTTGTGCTGCCGAGAGAGGAGCAGTTGCAAAAGGCACAAGGAAGCCGTTTTGGAGCACTATAATTAGTTGCATTTTTCCTTTTGCTTCCGTTGCTGCCACCACCTCTATCTTCTTTCCCCTCAAAGCTTCCATTTTTCCCTTCAGAGTCTGTTGGGATACTTCCCCCTTCTTTGCATGCTGGGTCTTCTCTTCCTCCAAGAGGGAAGGATCACTGTATCGAGCAAGAAGGAGAGGCATGCATACATTTCCAGCTCTCGAGCGAACTCAAAGGGCACAAGGAAGACCTTTTGGGACACTCCAGTTGCTGGAATGGAAAGCAATAGCAGCTGCCAGCAAAAGCACAGTGAGGCAAGGGACCCTCTTGCAAAGCAAGTATTTTAAGTCATATTTTCAATCCCCCTTTTTATTAAAAGTTCATCACAAATTCAGGGGGGGGACGCAGGAAGAAGGCAGGGGTGGGAGAGGCTTTTTACAACTTATTGAGATATGTGTAGCACCTCATATATATATATAACAATAACAAAAAAGCACTGCCCCTGTTCATATATATTTGGCATACCACCTTGCAAACTTTTAATGGCTTTTTTCTAAAGTCCTTCGCTGCAAGGGCAAACCTAGCCTTTGGAGGGAGGAGACTTGAAAGCCATTCACATGTGTCCTTTTTGGAACTGTTGCGTTTGCTTTCAACAGGTGCCTGGATCAAGGCTCAAGAGAGGCTCAGGCTGGTGATGCTTCTCTTCTCAACTCCCCCCCCCCTTAAGAGGTGGAGGGGTTTTTGCTTTGCCAACGTGCAAGTGTAGAGTCAGGGACTTGGGACAGGCTAGAGGGGGAGGAAGCAAACTTGAAAGCAAACACACACAAAATTACAGTCCTTAGTGCCATCATATGCCTCAGTTTCATAAGGCTTCCCGCCTCCCAGGCAAATGTGCATAGGACTGCAGCCCCAGTTAAAGGAACAAGCTGTTTCTTCCATTCTCTCACTCCCTTTCTAAAATTAATATCTGTGTTGTTCCTTTATTACATGGTGAAGAGAGTTATGAAAGGGGGCTGGCTTCTTGCGCTGGTTTCTTCCTGAAGCGGGTGGAGGTACCATGGAGATGAACTTGAGGAGTTCTGTATTTGCATGTGGTGGTGCTATTTTCTTCTACTGTTCCTTGGAGTTGTTGTTGGTAGGTGGAAGCTACCAAGTCCTCTCTTGTTGTGCCTGTCTCTGATCTGGCAGAAGTCCTTTGGTTGCCTCCCCCTTGCTAGCCCAGCATGTGTGCTTTTCTCATAGTCTGGAGGCGAGCACTACTGAAAAAACTGGGCGGAATGTGTTTTAGTTGCATGTTAATTTTCTGAAAATTGCAGGGGAAGAGGTAAAATTTATTATGGTTGTTTAAGTTATGCACATTTTCTGTTTACATCTAAGTTATGTCTCAAGTTCTATCTCTGTCAGTGCAATCCTATGTCTACTTGGATGTAAGTCCCAATCAGTCTATTTTTTTAAAATTCAGTTTATATCACACCCTTGGTCCCAAAGGAGCCCAGGGTGGCAGGTAAGTGTGCATAGGATTGCAGATTAAGGCTGCAATCCAATACACACTTACCTGGAAGTAGGTCCTATTGAATCCAATGGAGTTTACTTCTGAGTAGACATGTATTGGATTGCACTGTAAGTTATATCTCTAATTTTTGTCAACAGTATAACTTAGAGGTATTAAAAAGGCACCTAATGAGATAATAAAGTTTTTGTTGTTTTTCTTTGACAATAAGGTCTTGTCATATCATAACAAAAATTTTGTTTTAGTTTGGATAATGGAAATGGACTGCCTTCAAGTCGATTCCGACTTATGGCAACCCTATGAATAGGGTTTTCATGGTAAGCGGTATTCAGAGGGGGTTTACCATTGCCTTCCTCTGAGGCTGAGAGGCAGTGACTGGCCTAAGTGCTGAGAGGCAGTGACTGGCCCAAGTGCACTTCATGGCTGTGTGGGGATTCGAACCCTGCTCTCCAGGTCGTAGTCCAACACTCTAAGCACTATGCCACACTGGTTCTTTGTTTTAGTTTAACCAGGTTTTAAGTTTAAAGGGGAGGAGCCAAGGTAGAAGGGTGTGGTTTAAGGGGTGGGGTGAAGGGGCCCTCTGACACCCTATGCCCAGGGGCCACAAGAAACTTGGAGCCGGCCCTGGTTATGTTAATAGGTTTCTCATTTAATCTCATTGATATCACTCGCTCAGACCTTGCATTATAGCTCCTAATTGCTTTTGCTACATCACTTCTCACTATTAAAGCAACTCCATTTCTTCTTAATTTCTCATTTCCTGCATAAAATATTTTGTAGTTGCCTGATTGAAAATGTCCTATTCCCGTCCATTTTAATTCACTCACGCCAAGTACTGTAATGTTGATACGTTCCATTGACAATTTCTAACTTTCTCTGGTTCATGCTTCTCACATTCCATGTTCCTAGTGTATACATTGTACAACTCCAGACTCTCCATTCGCATCTGTTCACATCAGTCTCTGGGCTTCCTTTCAGCTTTGACCCAGCTGCGTCATTCGTCACAGTGCTACTCGTATTTGTCCATTGTTCTTCCCCAGTAGCTCGGGGAGTGCCATCTGCCCTTGGGGTCTCATCTTCCAGCACTATCTCGTGTTGCATTTTTGATACTCTGTTCATAGAGTTTTTGTAGTAAGAGGTATTCAGAGGTGGTTTACCATTGCCTTCCTCTAAGTTTGGATGCATCTTAGCCTAGTGTTTCAGCTTTGACCGTTCTGTCTTGGATGCCCTGCTAGGAGTCTAGCCTCTTGGTCTAGACTCCTGATGGCATTGCTCTCAGCTTCTTCAACACTCTCAACCCCCCTCACCACATTAAGGTGTGCATCCTAGAGGGGAGTTGTCCCTCTAAGTCCCACTTAATACAAATGGTTATATAGAATTGCAGCCTTTGAGGGGTTCAACTACTTAACTCTCTCCATTAGTATAATATAACAAAGCAAGAGAGCAAACAGGGACAACACAATAGAAAATTAGAATAACAATTACTGATTAAAGAATAGCAAAATCAGTCCTTCATGTGAAGAACTGACATTGTTTGTTCATGGGTTTAGGCTTTTCCTGTAAATTAGAAACGAAAGATAGAATAAAGAAATGTTGCTGAAGTACATAGCTGAAACATGCCCAATATTTAAGAACAAATTGGCATATGGCATTTTGGGTTTTGATTGTAGGCCAGCTACTGGCCTGAAAATTCCTTTAAGCATGCATTTGTTTTTATTGAAATTATTATTTGCATAAAAAAAGAAAGCAATTGCAACTTCAGTTACAATTGAAAGCAGAATACAAAAATGGGAGACACGTTTATTTTGTCAAACTATATTAATTTTAAACTACGCACACTATAATATTCTTGTTTTCTAATTAGACCATTGGCAATCTTTACTGGAGGTGATAAATATAGCTGTAGTTGGCACTAAAAGATAATCTCATACCAGCTGGCATTGTTTTAAGCTAAAGTACGTGAGGGCCCCATTCCTAAAAACATATTTTTCCCATCATAGGACAATGCCTGCCATGATTACTGTGCTGTCAGAATGGTGCCAACAAGAAAATTGCATGCCAACAATTCCGAGAATGGAAACCTTTTTTTCCCCTTTCTGTAGACGGAATTATGGCTTTGTAGGTTACACAAAGGACTGCATTTTTTGAATTACAGACTTGGAGGGGAAAGGGTATACCTTCATGAAGCACAAAGTCAATGCAGCAGATTTTGTGGTTAATTTCTTGAGTGCAAGGCACAGGGCCTTCTAGGAAGTCATACTCTCTAAACTGAAATCTCTGTCTTTCAACCCCAATCTGTGTGGGAATAGACTGCTGTTGCTCAGCAGTAATAGCTGTATGCTTTAGTCCATCTTGTGAGTGTAATTTTGCCACCAGCTCTTAAAGGAATAGTGCATGAGGAGCACGTGAGGCCAGGTGTACTGCCTCATAAAGTCTGGCCAATCAAGGACAGACATCAGCTTAAGGCAACCATGCCAACCCTAAACAGCAGTCATCATGGTACTCTGCTCATCCACCAAAATCCTAACAGTGCAGGGTTAGCCAGTTGCCAGTGGGATCATTCCTAAACTAGAGATAGGAAAGGAACTTTTGTTTTGCATTTTTGGACTTGAACAATTGGTTTCACCCAGCCTTAAATCTTTTTAGAATTTAAACAGGTCACAACAACAGACAAAATTTAGTATAGGATGGAGGGAAGAAGAGACATCCATCGTGGACTTTAGTGAACACTCTGAGGCATTGGAATGAAGACCTGACTGCTCACAGCTTGTCAGTTCATGGGGACCTGGAGTAGAGAGACCTCCTTGGGCAATAATGGCCTCATTGACCCCAATATTCACTGGCCCCAGGGGGCTGCAGATGCTGGCAAGTCCTCCTTGACACACCTTTAAGGTATGCAGTTAATGAAGAATAAAGACTATATATCTCTGTTCTGATGCTTGTAGCCAGGTCTGAGTCACACAACAGGAGATGCCATCTCCTAGCTCCCACCCAGGTAGTATACCTACACTGAGTTAGGGAAATTTTGCTTTAACTAGTGAAGAGTGCTGCAGATCAGAAAACTTTATCAGTAAATGATAAAGTTGTAGCCTATAGTTCAGTCCAGCTAACAGCATCTTGTGGCTTCACTCTGGGCTGTGTGGAGGAAAATATACTCTTCTTTGTACTAATGTCTATGCTGGGATGCAAGAAGGCTTCATTTTCTGTTCTGCCCAATATTTGTCATGTGCAGCACTGTTTCCATTATTCGTGTCACTGTTCACTGTGGCAAAATTATATAACCTAAACAACTTACATAATTAATTACATAATTAAATACACTGCCCCACCACCCTCAGTCTGCCCTCAGCCAGCTCTCACCCGCTTGCCTTCTTACTTACATCCAGTCCAGAGGGTGAACTTGGCTATCAGCTTGTCCTCTTAGTCTCAGTGTTGCCCTTATAGAACTTGGTAGGGAGAAAGGTGAGAACAAAACTAGAATTAGTTGGTTCTACCTTGTAGTGGTTAAGGTGTTGGACTATGACCTGGGAGACCAGGGTTCGAATCCCCACATAGCCATGAAGCTCACTGGGTGACCTTGGGCTAGTCACTGCCTCTCAGCCTCATGAAAACCCTCTTCATAGGGTTGCCATAAGTCAGAATCAACGTGAAGGCAGTACTACATTTACCTGTTATTGGCTCTGGCTCCATCTACTGTTGGGCGCCCTGCTTTCTGCTCCACCAGTTCCAACAGGCACCACCCACCACTGCATTCCACCCTATTTATTTCAATGCAAGGAAATGCCAGACCTTAGTTTTGCAGGACTAACTTGTGACATTAGGTGTTTCTTCCATTTTGTCCATATAGCCATATTAAAAAAAACTAAGGTAGAAAGGGGTATCTTTAGCAAGACAGCAGAAAATGGGATTCAAGACTTATGTCACCCGTTGCCTTTTGAGAATGGGAGCTCCTGATGAAAGTTAAAAGCACCCTATCCCTTTGGCCCTACCACTACTAGGGTCTGATTGATGTTGTCTCTCAGAAAGACTAACCAAGGACTAGTCAAAAACAATCAGCCAGAAAGTGTAGTCAGGATTTTATTTTTATCAAATCTTTTTATTCAAGATTTTATAGTACAAAAAACACAATATCATGTACAAAAATATATAAAAATTAGATCATGCATAAAAATTCACACAAGATAATCCAACAAAGAAAAAAACTACTGGAGTGTGTTTATGTGTTTATTTTTGTGTGTGTGAGCAGCCTAGAGGGCCTTTTGGCCAAAAGGCGGCATAGAAATAGAATGAATGAATAAATAAATATACTAATTTTCCAATGGAAAAAAGGCATACTGCCTTATTGAAAAACAAGGTATATATCTTTACCAGTGTTTCATCACGTGAAAATCAGAATTCTCATAAACCTAATATAGTAATACAAAGCAGGGAAACACAAATTATTCCAACATATCCCTCCAAAAGGAGGTGTGAATTGAGGAGGAAGACCAGTCATGTTCCTTACTAGCTACAGACTATATGAAACAGAACCACTTCTCTCTTTAGGAGTTCCTATTTTCATTGTGCAACACTGGAAATAAATTAAGGTGTGGTCAGTGCTGTTCATGGAAATGCACAGCATATAGAGATAGTGATCATTGATGGGAAAATTTTGAACTGTATCAAGACTGTTTTTCAGAACTAATTTACATGACTCTCTTTTAAATCCTTTGCATTTTCTGCACAATATTTTTCAGGATATGGTTATTGACAATGACAGTTTTATGTATTATGCTATATAGCTAAAATACAAAATAATGATCCAAATCTGGAAGATGAAGGAATGATGTAAGAGGATTATGATCCACACCTATTTGGATCCTTCTAGTTCTTTGGCATGTCTCTGAATTGCTTAGATGGGAGGTTATTATCAAGAGACTCAGGTATCTTGGTGAAATGTATACTTCATAATGCTGTTTGTGTTTAAGATGAGGTGAAAAGCATATCTTCCATGATTTTTCATTTTTCTGGTTGGAGCAGCTGTGTCCTGAAGCTTTTGCCAGGAAGTGGGAGTCTTAAAATCTTTGCTTTAACATCAGAGGAGGCAAACATAAATTTTGACTAAATCCAACCTTTAATAGGTTTAGTTTCTTCTGGAGAGTACAGAGGGAACTTAAGTAAAATATTTGAGAGTTCCTATCCTTCTGCACTGCAGTCTGTAATGCTGATGTATATGTCATACATAAAACATTTTCCCAGTAACCTAGATCTGTATTTAATTTTCATTATGGAAGGCCTGGCATATATTTGCTCCATAAATATAATTTATTTTTTTCAGTGGTAAGAAATAACACAGCAAGCAATGAAAGAAACCTTTTAACAGCTGTTATCAACAAAACACTAATATAATGCATCCTTATAACAAAATACAACCTATTCTGTTCATTGAAATGTACTCCTGATAATAAACAGTTAAGATGCCAGTCAAGGGAGGGGGAATCAGTTTTGTTTTCTGAAAGACATTTTATTTTGCAGACAATTCATTACGTAGTTTCCAAAATGATGATGAAAATTTATGAAATTATAAATAAAAATATATTCTATTAGAATCCTAAGATTTCACATGCTGCATCTCTATAAAACCTAGTAGTATCAATTATAACAAAGTCAAATGTTTCAATTATTTTTAGTTTTTAAGAGTTCTAGAACAATCCCAAAGTGCCTCCTCATCTCTGCATGTTTTATATATTCAGCCATTATACATCAAGGTTACAGAGGCAACATAAAATGATTAGAAGTAAAACTCTGCTTGGGAATGGATGCATCGTACCTACAGCACACAGTTGCTGTATATAAATACATGTGCATGGACCATTCCACATCCAGTAGCTGTTGTAGTGTATTTTAAACTGTTGATCTCCTATTGTACAATAATTATGTTTTCAACTATGTTATTCTGGTTAATCAATATCTTGACTTTTAAATCATAGGGGAGGACAGGCTATTACAGAGTCATTTGTTAATGGTAATGGTGGTGGTAGTGATCCTTGGGATGAGAAAACCATGCCCCTGTTTGACACTGTATGGACAAGGCTACAATGGGTAGCTCCATACCCAGTATTATGTGCTAAATCTGTTTTCCTTTAATATCCAGGCACTAAGCATGGACACCTGCAAAGGTGAGAGCAGCTGCACCTGCCTAGGAGCTGCATGTGATCAGGATTCCTAATCATGCAGTCACCCCACTACATGGAGTATCTACATGTAAACAATTTCTCAAGTGTAGATGCCCTCTTGCAGATGTCCACACTACAGTCAGTGTTTGGACACTGGCAGGGGTGTAGCAAGACAATTTTCATTGGGGGGGCAGAGACAAAAATTGGAAGGGCAGAAGGGTTAGGACATCGGTCACTATAAAAGAGGTTTCTGGGGGAAAATGTTTCATAGGTAATGACAAAAAACCAATTTATGCATTTTAATTAGGAACTATGACTTGTGAAGTTTACAAAAAAGCAAATAAATTTAAATACAGTATCTTCCACATGCAAAATAGTTGTGTAAACTAAATAACAGTGACTAGGAAGTAAATGTATATTGTGCAAGTCGCTAGGGTTGCCATATTCCAGTCCCACAAATCTGGGCAGGCTAATTTGCATATTATTTGCATATTATGCTAATTATTTGCATATTAATATTTGGATTGTCCAGTTGTTTTGTTTTTGTGCCTAGGAATTACCACCAAAAATTGGGGAAAGATGTGAGAAATCTTTTTTTAAAAAGCAACATTTTCAGCCTTAAATGCCTAGACTCTAGTTTCCAACACTATGGAATATTTATTGATTGATTAAGAGGATTTATATCCTGCCCTTCTGCTGTTAAAAACAGAGCTCAGCACAGCTTACAAATATAATAAAAACAATAAAAATACACAATCAATATAAAAACATAATAAAAACACAAAATAACAACAAACATAAAGTAAGTCAGGGCAGCAGTATGGTTAATCATTGTGGCCGATGGGTGAAATAAAGCACAGACAACAGCAGTTATGGTTGAAACAAAGGGCCACTTTATTAAACTATAACCAACCCATTAAAGCGAACTGCAGAGGGTAAACCTAGGTGTGGGACTAAACCTTAGGCAAGCAGCTTGCCCCACAGCTCTTGGGCGACCAGCCCCTACTGAGGCAAAGGGCAAGCCCCCCTTTTTGCTTACCCCTTGCCCTGGCCACACCTTGTAGGTGAGTAGGGGGGCCTTCCCGCATCACCACCCCTCGGGGCCACACAACCCTCAGGTGGATGTGGTAAGTTGGCTTCAGAAGCAGCCCATATCCTGTCCTCGGACCGTAAAACCCTGAGAAACAGGCCTCCGGAACTACCAATCACCTTCAAAGGTGCCTAAGGGGGCCACCTAGCTGATCTTTACCTAATTCCCTTCCCGCACCTTACCGCCATAAAAGGGGGACAAATCTCTGTTTAGTCCCCCTTTTCCCCACTGCCAAGAAGCACTCCCAGCAGACACCTCTGCAGGTCTTCCAAAAAGATGTCATTCCCTGTATCTGACAGGTGAACGCCATTGGCCCTATAGAGTTCAACCCTAAAAGGCTGTATGGGTGGATGGGGAATGACCAAGCCCCCATCCTCAAGAAGAGCCAAACGAATTTGCCGGTTGACTCTCTTCCGTGCCCAGTCTATCCTCCTGGGGTCCCACACACCACGCCACTCCCTGCGTGGAAGAATGTCTGACCACATCAGACGCACCCAAGGCCAACGTTGCCTTATAAACTGCATGTTTTCACATGCCTGAACAGTCAAGGCCATGCCCTTCATTAATCACAGGTCATTACCTCCCAGGTGAATGACCATAACCTGCGGAACCGTCCACACTAAACCTTGCTGGAACAATGTGGGTAGGAGCCCATCCCAGCGCATCCCTTGATGGCCAAGCCACTGCACCGTAGCCCATTGACTGAGCCCCAGCTGCGAGCCCATTCGCAACTTCGCGGCTCTACGGCTCACCCAGAAAATCATGCTGTGGCCACAGATTAGGATGCGCGTCCTCTCCATCTCCGTCCAGCATCCTGCCAAAACAAAGCAAACAACATTAAGCTTCCGGATTCCCATGCCCCTTCACAGGGTGAATATAGCTCTTATATGCCCCCAAAGTCCATCGTCCAACTGCCTGTAATCTGGTTTGTGAAAACCCAAGCCGTGCTGCTGTGGAAGCAGCTCCAATCCTAAAGGAATGGGTGCCAAATCCCGTAGGGCCACTCCTAGCCCCTGGAGGGCCTTCTTCGTGAGTGCCCAAAACGGATACTTTGTGAGGGGTAAGCCACCTTCGTGAATGAATAAATACCCCCTCACAGTTCCCCTGGCACTCAGAAAAACCTGCAAAGCCTGCACAGGGCAAAGTTCAGGCGCTGGAGAAGGGGCTAAAATCACAGACCACCCCCTGCTGCTTTGGTCTGTTTTAGACCTTCTTAACTTAATACAGGCACGACCCCCCTTCAAGCTGATGTCTGATAGCAGAAGCACATGCTGGGAATGGTCCTGCTTGGACCCAGCCACTACTTCCCCTATCCGAAATGCACCAAAAAACAATGTAAGGGCCACTGCTTGGAATAAGTGCACCTTGTTGCTTGAAGAGCAAAGCTTTAACCACTGTCTCATAAGACCCAGTAAAAGGTCCGGTGACAATGGGCGTCACTGGTCAGGGGTAACTGGGTGTTCCCTAGCCCACCCAGTTAACATATGGCACATCCTAAAATCCCTGGAATGATCTGGAAAACCCCCAGCTTTGGCCATAAAAGACAGTCTGGCTAGTTTACCTTGCAGTGCTCGGATGGATAGGCCCCTCCTTCTGCCAATTACTCGGAATTCAAGCAGATGACTCACTGGAATAGGCCACTCAGGCATGTAGCCCTTGCTGGCCCAAAAATCCTGAATCTCCCTACCTGCTCTTTGATATGTGGCGAGCGTGCTGGGGGCAATGGATAGGCTTATGGCCCTTTCCGACTCCACTCTCCAATGTCCCAAATCGCAGGGGGCACAGCTTCCGGCTGAGCCCTGGCCAGTGGCGCCAGCTGATGGAAATGTTCCATCTAGTTCAGTGACAGAGCATCAGCAACATTATTGTCAATGCCAGGAACATGCCGTGCCCGAAAAAGAATATTAAAACGTAGGCATTGGAGAACAAAAGCCCAGACGAGGCCCATAACCCTGGTGTTCCTGGATGTAAGGGAATTGATAACATGGACCGTAGACCTGTAGCCTTGTTATCACACCAAAAATGGACAGTAGAGTTCTGCAGCGTCTCTGCCCATAATTATATTGCCAGTACTATTGGGAAGAATTCAAGAAAGGTTAGGTCTTTATCCAGCCCATCTTGAATCCATGTTTGTGGCCAGAGTCCCCTACACCAGGAAGACCCAAATATCACGCCAAATCCATAAGACCCTGAAGTGTCAGAGTGGACTTGCAACTCTGCCTCTGGGAGCCTTTCCTGCGTCCAAAAGGATATTCCATTGAAATCCTGCAGGAAAGAGGACCACACTGCCAGGTCGGCACGTAATGCCGCTGTGACCCTGAACCTATGGCGTGGCCATGAAAGCCCAACCATAGCATTGTAAATGCGTTGCAGAAATGCCCGCCCTGGCGCAATGACCCTGCACACGAAGTTCAGGTGTCCCGCCAGCTCCTGAAGGGTAGAAAGAAAAACTTTATTCGCTTCAGCAACCTCTCTAATCTTAACATGGAGATGTTTAAGCTTTTCCATGGGCAGCCTACAACACCAGGCCAACGCATTAATTTTGATGCCCAAAAATGTTAGGACTGGGGCCGGACCTTCCGTTTTCTCCAAGGCCAAGGGAACCCCCAATTCTCTGGTCATCTCACTAAATTGCAGCATGAGATGTTGGCATTCACCAGTGTTTGCCCCACCCGCAAACAGAAAGTCATCTAAATAGTGCACTACTGTATTTAAACCAGCTCGCCTCCTGACAGCCCACTCAAGGGAAGAGCTGAAACGTTCAAACACTGCACAAGAAATTGAGCAGCCCATTGGAAGCGCTCTGTCCATATAGAACTGGCCAGCAAAAGAAAAGCCCAGCAGTTCAAAGTCCGTTGGGTGGACTGGCAGGAGGTGGAAAGCGGATTGAATGTCACACTTCCTCATAAGTGCCCCTTTACCACAAGCACACACCATGCGCACTGCAGCATCGAGGGACGTATAGTGAGCTGCACATAAATTATCTGGGATAAAGTCATTAACTGACTGTCCAGGTGGGTAGGACAAATGGTGAATCAATCTAAATTCCCCTGCTGTCTTCTTGGGAACAATGGGACGGGGGGGTGATTGAAAAGGGCCAATCACCTGCCCAGCCTGCACTTCTTTATCGATCTTCTGCTGGATGATTGCTTCCATGCCTGGCACAGATTTAAGGTTGCGAGACATGAATGCAGATCGTGGGCCAGTATAAGGAATCTGGAAGCCTAAAGAAAAACCTTGGAACAAAAAATGTGCACTGCCAGCCTCTGGATAACCCACCAGCAGGCGCTGTAAAACTGCTAATTTAACTGGGGAGGGACCCTTTTCCTTGAGCAGCTCCCGGTGGGGGCTGTCTCCTGCCTCCCTGTTGGTCCCTTCCCCTCCCTTTAAATGGCCTCCCCCTAGGGCAGCTTGTGCAGGGATGTTCTGCCCCACATATTGAACATTCATGCCGGAAACGGCATGAATTGCGGGCACAAACTCCCCGGGAACTAAATTCCCAGCACACCAGCCGTTGTTGAACCCCTTGCCCTTCATGTCTAAATATTTCATTAAAACAGGGCCCCTTAGTGGCTGCTTTTCCATTATGACACCTGCGTAAGTCAAGTAGGCCGGCAGCCAATTGTGCCATGTCCGGTCCATTGCTTTACGCTTTGGCTTCTCATATTCCATTTCACCCTCCTTGTCTTTATCTCTTTTAGGGAGCTCTCTATAAAGGAGGGTAAATAGGTCCACATACTCCCCCCTCCAGATCTTTTCTCTGGTTGCTGGGAGGAGGTGGAATCCCAGGGGAACAGATGCCTCCCCAAAAGGTATAGCGCTAGCAGCCGTTGATCCAAAAGGATCAGAAACTGTTGTGGCAGCAGGGGTTGCTACCTGTTGCTCCACTGCTGTCAAAGCAGGCAAAGTTTCCCGTCTCAGGAGCAGTCAAAGTGGAAGCCCCGTCTCCCCCCATGTGTTGCCAAACTTGCTGGCAAGCCGCCTGAATAGGAGGTTGAGCCACTGCTGGGCTTGATACAGGCCTAGATGGGGTCAAAAATTGCCCCCCCTGCCCTGAGGCCCAAGGTCCCCAATGGGGGCATCCCCAGCCTGGATACCCACTCGTCTGAGCCGGCCTGGCTAACTCACCTGTTCCTGCCACTGGCCGTGGTACTTCAGAGGCCCTGCCCTCCTTAGCCGTCGCCTCTGCTGATGATCGAGACATCCGAGCCTCAACAGGTCCCACTGCTCCAGATGTCCCCAGAGGAGTTGGCTGATCTTCCAACCTCCTGGCCATTGTTAGGGCTGAGCTAGGCCCGGCTTCCAAGGCATCGAGCCGGGCTAGAATTAAAGCAAGTGGAGTCTGGTTAATATCTGCCTGTTGCCCTGTGGAAGTACTGCCTTGCTTCCTATTTTTAGCCCTCCTGGATACTACTACCCTTGTTGAATTCCCAGGGGCAGGGGACGCTCCCTCTGTTAACGAGGGAGATGAGGCATCACACCCCCTTTTTTCCAGTGCCTCCAGGCACCCAAGAATAACTGCCCAAGGTGGCGCCTCATCCTCCTCAGAAGATCCTGCCACAGGGGGGCACTTAGGTGGGGGCCGAGGGGCCTTCCCCTTCCCTTTTGGCCCCCTCTCCCCTTTTTAGGAGGCATTGGGCTTATATCTATCTGGCTATATTATAATTAATGACAATATTTGATCTAAAGTGAGCGTGCACTCTTATTTCACTTCCCCTCCCTCCTCCCTTTAATGGGGCGGGGGGGAGCAGCCAGCAAACCCCAAGGGATGTGTCTATCTATCTATCTATTTATCTATCTACCTATCTGTCTAATTATTTATTACTTGTGTAGTATGCAAATATGTGCATTCTTGGTTTTACTTCACTCCCTCCTCCCTGTATGGGGGGGGGAATGTGTGTGTGTGTTCTTGCTTTTTACTTGGCCAAGCCTCACAACAAGGCCACCAGCCACCACACAGCTAATCTGTGCTGCCCATGTGGCAACAATAACTAACAGGCCAATTAGGCCCACAACTGCGGCCTTCTCTAGCCACTGCCACTGTGCATGCCAAAGAAAATGGCGTCATCCATGCGGCCGCTTCAATGGCTGCCACTCTTTGTCCCTTGCAGGCTCCTCCGCTCTGTCTATGTCCCACGATGTCTCAAAGGAAAAGAGGAGGGAGGGGCGGCGCAGGCTTAAATAGCCTGTTGCCCCTCCCCTCCATGCAGCATGTCACGTGCACGTATTGCCTGCGATGCGCGACGCTGCCCTTCTTACCAATGGCAACTGCGGCTTCACCACTAGCTGCAACTGAGCACCGCCCGGCCAGGCTTCGCGGATGAGCGGTGCTGGACTTACATATATGATATATTTCAGAGATGTGGTGGGTGGAGGAAAACAAGAAGCCAAAATGTTAGGAAACAGAGTCTTTCACACCACATGCTCAGTTCTAAATACTGTTGCAGCAAGTTTTACAAGTTCCTCCAGTATTCCACTGGTGTAGGCACTCAGACATTCAAAGTATCTGTATGTTTCTTGGGTTTTATATAGAGCTTTGCTTAACTCAAAATTTATTCTCCCTTTGATAAACCACATCTACACAAGTTCCACCTCCATACTCAAAATGAAACTGGGCCTGGAAGTGTGCAACAACCCCACACATACCTTGCTAATTAGATAACCAATGCCAGGATGTCTGTCTTATCGACTACTCTCCTGCTCTCCCCCACCCACCGGGCATCATGAAAGACCCAGTCCTGGGCTCAGAAAGAAAATAAATATCTTGTCCTCTTCAAAGTACTCGTAAGCCTCTTGTTTTAATTAAAATAATAATTATAAATTCTTGCTCTTGTCACTAATGGGAGTTAATTATCTTGCATATGCTGCATAGTTTGGTCTACTTTCATAGGCAGCAGCTTGGGAACAACAGTTGTAGCCACACTTCCAAATATGTGAATTCTCTTTTACCACTATTGGGCAAGAAGCAAACTGTCATGCAACCGACAAGGTGCATCATCAATGGTTTTAAGGGGGTTGCCCTGAGCACATGGAACCACTGCTGTTGCTTCTATGGCTGTAACAGAGTGAGGTTAAAGATAAGTGAAAGGCAAATAGGAAAAACAACAACACAAAAGGCAGTAACACTTTCCTAAATGTAATACCATACCAAGCACAACAAGATTCCTATGAGTAAGGCAGAAAACTCAGCATCCCACAACCAGTCAGGATTCATAACCAAAAACCCAAACTAAAAAAATACTAGCAGCCAGTCAACCAAGGTCACAGAAATCCCCATGCAGCACAACCTGACCTGGGGACTTCAGTTAATGCAGAATGCTGCAGCACAATTGCTGACATGAGTGAGATCCTATCAGCACATTACACCTCTGCTCTGAAATCTGCATTGGTTGCTGATTTGCTACTAGGCCAAGTTCAAGCTGTGCTTTCCATGTTATGGGTGCCACATAGTACTTGTTCTGCTCTTGTAAGAAATCAGTCCTTTTGTGTGGCAGCACCTATGCTTTGGAACTCCTTGCCTATTGACATTAAGCAGACGCCTCTTTTCAGCACCTGCTAAAATCAGTTTTCTTGAGGCAAGCCTCTCTAGGCATGTAGAAGCTATTGTGTTTTAAAATCTGTTTTTAACTCATTGTTGGTTTTATTATTTTGAATGTTTTTAATTATCTGTCCTTAACACTTTTGCCAATAATTTTATTGTTTTAATTCTTTCTGTAAACCGCTTTGAGATTTTTTTTACAATAAAGCGGTATATAAATGTTGTAAATAAAAATACATAAATAAATGTTGGAGTCACTGTGGCCCTTGAGTCTCTTCCCACTTTTAGGAACCAAGGAATCTGCCTTATACTGATTCAGGCCATTTCATACCATGATTTCTTAAATGCAATACCATACCAACCACAACAAGATTCCTATGAGTAAGGCAGAAAACTAAGCATCTCACAACCAGTCAGGATTCCTAACCAAAAACCAAAAATATGATAAATGAAGAAATATTTATATAAGCATGACTATCAAATATATTTATTATTTACACAACCTGTAAAGATATTTATAGTGCAATCCTAGGTTTATTTATTCAGAAGCAAGTCCCAGTGTATTCAGTGGGGCTTACTCAGAGACAGAAATGCAACCTCAAGTGATAAGCAACTTCCTTCATACAACCCAAAATTCTGAATCATGCCACTTTATGCTGTTTTGCAACTGTTTATACTTATTTTTATGGTTATTGGATTTTAAATGGCTTTATTTCTTGTTGTGAGCTGCCTTGGTTTCCAACCCTGCCTCATAGGGTTGTTGGAAAGACTCCATACACGCACACGCACACACTGCAGATGTATAAATACATACAGCCCATATAATAGTTTATTGTCAAACCAGTTGGTCATTGCAGAAAACCCAGTATTAGTTTAAAAAACCCCAGTATTAGTTTCCTACAGAATAAAAACTGTAATACCTAAATAAGCCCTGCCTACTTGCTTTAAAATAGGACTGGAGGGGGAACAGAAAGAGTTAGAACACAAACACAATTCTTTTTTACATTCACTCCAAAGTCCCATTGATTTTCAGCACATTCATAACCATGTCTACTCAAAAGTAAGTCCTATTGAATTCAATGGGATTTACTCTGGGCATATGGGATTAACATTGCTTTTACAAAAGCAAGTATTGGGAAGGTTTTCAAAACACTGCCCAGGATCTGACTCCTGCACACAAGAGGAAAAAAAATTGAAATGTATATACTTTCCCAATTTATGAGATTTTCAGATAAACAGGAGGGGAAACCACCATTTTCTGGCATTGCAATGAGGTTTTCTAGACACTGCCTCAGGTCTATCAAACTGAAACACAACCCTGGCTTCACTGATTGGCTGCAATCCTGAACGGGCAGGGTTAAAGCTATGAAGTGCTATACAGTACTGTTTAAAGAAAGATTTAACAGTCGGGGGCGGCTGACGTTTTTATGTATATCTCGAGAACCGGACCACCTAGAAACTTATTTTTTTAAAAAAATAAAGTTGAGAATCCGGGGCTAAACGGGTGCTGGGTGGCATGCAAAGAATCGGGGTAAAACCCGGCTAACCGGGCAATATGGCAACCCTACCATATTCTGACCATAAAATGTTTGACATCCACTAGATTTCCCACTAGCCACTATAGACAGCAAAATTCGCCACCAAACATGCACCTAAAAACACAAGATTTCAGGGGGAAAATCAATAAATTGGCAATAATGGGAGAGATGCTCTGCAATGCCAATCCCTTCCCCATCCATTAAGATTTGTGTTCACTTCATTCACACTTTCAACTCTTATATTTGCTATTTGGTATCTATCCCCTTTTATCTATGCCACAAATCTACTGTGGATTCTTGAGGAGAACTTTATCCATCACATCCAGTCACATTCTTGGCCTAATTCCTCCTGCTCCTTTTCCCTCTCCTCCCAGCTCCTCCCCTCAACTACTGGGGCCTGCTCAAGACAAACTTCTTAAACTCAAACTTATTATTAACAGAATACAACACTGTGTTTGCATTCCCTTGGTAACTTTGCCCTGCCCCTCTCTTTGGATGCCTAAACTGTATTTCTAAAAGCTCAACTGAAGTTTTAAGTCACTGCAATGCTAGAAATTTGGGGGCTGAAGGAAAAATTCATTTGGGGAGCAGAAGTATCATTTGGGGGGGATGCCCTCATTTGCCTCCCCGTTGCTATACCGCTGCACTGGGGGTGTAGGTGTCAGGGCCTGCAGGGCACATAATGTTGGGGGTGGGTCTGACCAGTGCGGACCCACTCATGTGTGATATTAGGAGCAGTACCAAGAAGTGCAACCCTGCTCTATCAACATGTAATTATTCTATGTGGAGGACTATCTGGAGAGGGCTTATTTGTTTAGCTCTTCCAATTGAAGGATGAACATGGGTAGGGGATGATAGTTGGGGATCATTGCTGTTGTTCATTCCCAAGACTCTGCATGTTCAGCTCAGGTCTGTACAGACCTTTTTGGACATACAACTGTACAAGCATAAATTCTGCATGCATGATTTTTTGGGGGAGGGGTTGTTTCTAGAGAACATGGAAGAGCTTGTATATATATATAGTTGTACATGTATAGGATTGTGTTCAGCCCTTCCACAGAATGCATGGATGTCAAGAGACAGGAAGAGGAGACTTCAGGCATTAAGCACATTGATGCATGTTGTCCATGGATATCCTGTCTCATTTTAAAAGCACAAGCAAGGCTGTTTGCACATGCTTGTTTGGGGTAGCATAAGATCACAGTAGAGCTTCTTCCTTCTGAATCCCTTCCTAAAGCCCTCTGAAAAAAGGCCAGCAACCTATGCATGTATATGCCTATATAGATAGATACATAGTCAATATGCCATACTTTATGAATACAGGGGGGAAAGTGCATTTATCCTTTTTTTCCCTAGGGGAGACCATTTAATGCAATTGAATGAAGTGTCATACAGGTCAGATTATACACATTTGAAATCTTTCCAGTTATCTTCACATGTTATAAATATTGTAAGATCTGTCAGTTTTCTGTTTTCATTGCTGGACAGTTCCATTTCCAGGGTAAAAAAAAAAGAGATTTATGAAACAAAAGGAATAACTGCAGTAGTAATAACTGTAAAAGGAAGAAATGCTGCGAAGACATTATATAACCTGCATAGTTTTGGCCAAAGAGTCTAGAATATAGAAGTGTAAATATGCTTTTGTTGTAAAACTCAGAGTTTCAGAATGATAAAAATGAGTGTAAATTGTAGTGATTTAAGCCTCCGTTCTACCTTGAAATTTGAATCACCCACCTGTCTCTTTAAACTTAATCTGTAGCACGGGACTCACTTTTCCTTTTTTGCTATATATGTCCTCTGCTATCTTTTCGGTGCCTTTTGAAGACTTTTCTTTTTCAACAAGCCTTTTAAGTTGAGAGCTATCCCAGTCTGTGTCTGTGTCAGAATTGCTTAATATGTTTTTTTAAATAATGTTTTAACCCTTTAAAAAAAGTTTTTAAAATGTTTTTAACGCTGTTTTGTCTTAATGTATTTTAAGATTTGCTTTTATGATGTTTTAAAGTGTTTTTGTGCCTTGTTTGCCACCCTGGGCTCCTGCTGGGAGGAAGGGCGGGATACAAATTAAATAAATAAATAAATAAATAAATAAATAATATGTCCTGGGCCCATGGTAAGGTCTGAAGGTACATGAGGCCATCACCTTAGTGAAGCTAAGCAGGTCTAGGTCTGGGCAGTGTCTAAATGGATGACCACTTTGGTACCAGATGTATTCTGCCTTCGGTTCTATGTTGGAAAAAAGGTGACTTACAAATGTAAGAAAATAAATAAAGCCTCAGTATCAGCAGGCAGCACTGCACTGTTGGTGAAACCTTTGGCTTTGCTTTTCCTTTTAGTCGCACACAACTCTGTTTTGACAATATTTGTTTTCCATAGGCTTGCATAACTGTTGCACCACTGATCAGAACCTCACCAAACCAATGAAATTGCCAGCTACATAACAAGCCTAAATAAAGTGCATCAATAGTTTTCACCAAAATTGGAAAGAAATATATGATATGCTGCCTTAATAGCTTGAAAAAGGGGTCAATTTGCAGCACTTTTAACTAGTATCTGTGGCAATTTATATTTGATCAGTTTGAAATTTAGCTCTTTCATAGACCTGACTGGTAGATCCTACATGCCAAGTTTCACATTATCAACCCAATATATGCCATTTATGTTGGGTTATCAACCCAAAAGAAGCAATAGAATGTTGATGCTTTAAATGACAAAACCTTGTTTTTGCCCCTTGTCTAAACTATAGGAGCATTCCTGTGCTCCTGTGATAATCCCAACTCCCAGACTCTGTGAACTGAATTTCTGTGAGGGAATCTAGTGTTTTCTAATAAAATTGTCTGCAACTACACCAAACTCTAATGTCCTGGATTCTTTTCAAGAAGCTCTTATAGTTAAAGTTTTATAGGACAAGTATACATTTGTAGTATAGATATGTCCAGACAGAGAAAAGCAACAGCACTTATTTTATTCCTGTAGTTGTGTATGTTAGCACACAATTTGGATCACTACTTTCATGTTTCATTTAGAGTAGCAGACTAATTATATTCCAGTGGCTTTACAATGGCTCATTGCTTTTATTTTCCTAGTCACACTGCTTCATTTATAAGTTTTGTTTTCATTTTGCAAATTCTGAAATGAGGCACAGTAATCTACCAAACCCTTAAAAGAATGTTGCTGTTGAGAGCAAATTGCTGTTGCAAGGATTTGTAGATTATTTGCACCATGATATATCTGCATGACATGTAACATGAATGCATGTGTATACAGACTGTTTGAATTACAAAAAGGATTGATGTTCTTATCTCAAGGCAGGACACAACATCCAAACTTAAAATTATAGGAGGAGAATAATTGAACTTTCCTTTTGGCCCAGAAGACAACAATTCAAGTCTGGCTTGTCGCCTTGCTGATTAGTAGCTGGCCATATGTTGACTTTGTGGACACGTTTCATAAAAAGGGCAGCATAATGAAGGATGAACTTGGAGAATAATGTATTTGTGCTGTGAGGTTAACCACAAGCATTCTAGAAATCACAGCAATCCCTGCTTCTGCAGATGAGCTGGAACTGTATTCTGTGACTGGATAGTTTTCCTTCATTATATATTGTCAAGCCCATACCTATGCTGTTGCCAAAACTTTCAATAAAATTTTACTTTGCTGTTTCCAGAGTCTTTATCAACTTTCCAGCTATTAATATCAGCTAAAGTCAAAGCAATGAACACATGCAGCATGTAACTGAAGTCAGTGGAGATGACCAATTCATGCCTTCCAAATTTTAAGGCCAGGGAAATGGTTCCAAGTGATGTGTTGAGGATAGCTCCAATCAGACTGTTGTTAAAACATTACCTCCTCAGATAATAGGGAATACTATGGGAGTTTCCTTGTCTCCAGTAGTGTTATCCCAGAGCTTGGAAAAGTTACTTTTTTGAACTACAGCTCCCATCAGCCCCAGCCAGCATGGCCACTGGCTGGGGCTGATGGGAGTTGTAGTTCAAAAAAGTAACTTTTCCAAGCTCTGCATGGTGTCCATGTTAAGAGTACAAGAAATGTCAAAGATAATTTCTAAGTTTCTTCCAAATTGTATTGGCTCTGAGGACTATAAATGCCCCCTGCTCATATTTAGATACAGTGAAGCAAATTAATGTTTTAAGGGAAATCTGTGGTGGCTGGTGCCCATTGGGACTGGTGGGGTGGAAGGCAGGGAATCCAACAGTAGGTGGAGCCAGAGCCAATGACAAGCAGAGCCAACTAATTCTAGTCTTCCTCCCTGCTGAGTTTTACAAGGGCAGCAGTGAAACTACGGAGATGGAGGAAGCATACAGCCAGTGCCACCACTCCCTAGACAAGATGCAAGCAAGAAGACAGGCAGGTGGGGGCTATCTGTGGGCAAACTGAGGTTGGTGGGGCAGTGCTACACTCACCCTAATGGATCAACTTCTACTGAGGGAAATATCTTTAAATAAACACATGCCATTTTGATATAATTTCATGATTAGTATTTCCAGCAGATATAACTAAAGTAGGTTCATTTTATTGCTTCTTTAAATAGGATCATATTGGAGTTGTTTGTTTTAAAAAGTGGGAGATACATTCATACTGTAGCTCTTTACTATTATTTTGGTGGACTGTAGATCCCATATACACTTATACTTTGTGGAATAACCAAATATATTTTTAATACAGTACGTGACTGGTCATTTTAAACAATTGCATGAATGTTTAAATATTGGCAGACTGGATGGCCAATGAAAGTCTTTTTGTCCCGAGAACTAACTCAGTCTAACTCAGTGCAATGTAACAAATATGATAGTACATTAATGCTATGAGTGTTGCAGACTCAAAGGGATCATCCATACTGTTGCGTAAAATAGCTAAAAATCCATGTTTTCCTTATTCGAATTGTCCCCTGGTAGCCCAAACGTGATCACTGTGCACTTCCTTCATACTTGGATTTAACTTTTCCCCCATCCATACTTGTAGGCATGTACTTTTTTGTTTACTTTGCTCTGTTGCTGTTTGCCCACCTCTGCCTCTGCACTCAGCACCCTTCCTCCCCTGATCATGTGAGTGTACCTGAGTCCACAATTGTGTTTGGGTTGTTTACAAACTCCTTCTCCCCAGAGCTGACCATCACACACATCAGCAAAAATGGGGGAGGACGGGTGATGGAGGCTAGATAAGCCAGGAGGAAGGGAGTCCCATTCCCGTCCCCACTGTGCTTGTGAGAGCTCCACAATGGCAGATCCACAGCATACATTTATAGCTTCTGGAAACCTTTAACTTTTATTTTGGTTGATGCAATTCACTTTCTGAGAACCTGCCCCTTCTGACACTGCCCCTGCCCCCCCCTCCCGGGATGGAAGCTGCTAGTTGTTGTCTATCTGAACTGACACAGGTGAAATGCAAGGCTGTTCCATCGCATGTTGTTGTTTTTTGTTTCCACTATCTTCTGCATTTATCTGGTTTGATTTCCCACCCCCTGCGAGTTTGGAAGGAAATGTAAAGGATTCATACCACAGAGTTCAAGAGGCAAGCCCAGAGAGTCTCCTCAAGAATTCAAATTGTAATATAATAAAATGCAAAAAAATAAAATGAGCAATAAAAATATAATTAAAAATCATATAACACCGAGGGCAGTGCTTTACAATTGCTACACCAGGCAGAAAAATCATTAAGAGGTCCGCCAATACCCTCAGCAATTTTCAAGTGGTCCATGGAGGAAAAGGTTTGGGATCCACTGTTCTAAGTGCAATCACAATAGGAGGGCTGGGTATAAATTACCTTGATAAGTAAATACTATCTCTTTTCTTCCTTTGTTTCTGATCTGTCATGTGTGCAATACTCATCACTCACCAACACCAAAGCAAGATACTTGACAAGGGAGGCTTTGTTAGCAGTGTTCATTGATCTGGTAACATTGCATCATCTTTCTAATTTTTTGTTTGTTTGATTATTAGTATAGTGTATCAGCCATGAGACATCTGTAAAAAAACTAATGAACCACTTATTTATTTATTTATTTATTTATTAAATTTATACCCCGCCTTATGGCCAAAAGGCCCTCAAGGCGGCTTACAAAAGAAAATGAACATAACAATACAACAATAGAACATAATACTTCAATAAAATAATACAATTCTCAAAATTAAATAACAATTCTCAAAATTAGATAACAAATAACATTATTAAAAGCAAATTATTGAGCAAGTGTTACTTTAAATACTTGTATATACATGTCCACAAGGCAAGAACAAGAATAACTCTGGCAACTGTTTTCTTTGTTATCAATCAAATTACTCATCATTTCCACAGTCAGCTGGGTTCTTCCTTTTCAGACATTCAAATTCTTCGGTCCCCCAGGAATAAACAAGGTAGGTTATGATGAAGGGAGGGGCCACCCGGAAGACCGGGGTTCCCACAAGTTCAGTCACATCTCCTGCACCAGGAGGAAGTTCTTTCTTGGGGTTGCCATGGAACCGTTCTGCCTCTTTGACTTGAACAAATTGCTCATCCAGTGCTTCTTTTTGGAGCAGCAACTTTTGTGTATGGCCTGCCTGGACACCAAGATCTTTCTGCAGAGCAAAAATCACTCTCTCTTTGCCTTTTATCTCATCCATCAGCTTACGGATGTCCCTCTCGCATTCACGCTTCATTTTTCTGCAGGGTTTAGCTTGTTTGTTTTTGGTTTGAGGGTCTTCTTTCCCACCTATTCCTCCATCTAAAAGCAGCACACAGTGAAATGTAGGTCCCTTGGGAATTTTATAAATAAATAAACCTTCATTCAGGATCTGGTCACGGCCTTTTACAGCTATTTATTGATTTATTGGCTGGACTACTTTGTGAATGACCTATGTGGACCCAGCTTCACTTAAATCAGAACATACTTTCCAGTGTAATCAACTGGAGGAGAAACCACAGAGACATTCTAGGCTAGAGATAAGAAAATAATAAGTGTCCTGTTGGATCAGACCAAAGGTCCATTGAGTCCAGCATCCTGTTCTTACAGCGGACAACCAGATGCCTATAGGAAGCCCACAGGCAGAACCTGAGTGCAACAGACGTTATATCTGCAACAGATAAAGTAGTCTATAGAGCACTTACCATTTGATGCATAGAGTAATTATTTCAAGGAGAAAACCATCTTCAACTGAAACATCACTTTCCAGGCCCCTTTCTACAAGAGCCCTCAGTGAGACAATGTGCTTTCCCAAAAGTTTTGCTACGGTAATCCAGCTTTGTACTAGATTTGTGCAGGGCAGAATAGAGCCAGAGCTTGTATTCTGTCTTCATAGGAACACAGGAGGCTGCCTTATATCGAGTCAGACTAGTGGTCTACCTAGCTTAGTATTGTCTACATTGACTGGCAGGGGCTCTCCAGGATTTCAGACAGGAGTCTTTCCCACCTGGAGATGACAGGGATTGAACCTGGGACCTTTAACATGCCAAGCATGTGCTCTACCACAGAGCTGCTGTCCTTCCTCTTCCATCTTAATATATAACCCAGGAGCCTGAAAAGTTATAATAAACGACACATTTAGCCCTGAGACATGTGAAGTAATCACAATCAAGTTCTGGAATTGGAGCTGGAGTTTGCCTCAGGTGCCGGTTCTGGCAGTCCTTTTGGAGTCCCCCATCGTACCCCCATTCCTATGTTACTAATGTACAACATTCACAGTGTTTGCCACTATTTCCATTGCTCCCAAAGAAAAATAAAAAAGGAGGCATGTTGATTCAACAAGGCATAGCACTAGAACCTATTTTCAGTGCAGGGAACATGCACTGAAGCATGTGAAGAAAACATTAAAGAAAGAGTTCATCTGAACATGTGCAGAATTTATTTTCCTCACCATCATGAAGCCACAATTTGCTGATATATACCCGTTTATGATGAGCAGGTTATAGGGGTGTAACACTGGAGATGGGGATCCTACCCATATTCTCTTCATCTGTGTTTCTCCCGTGATGTCAAAGTTTTAAATTGCCTGAACTTGTTTGCAAAGTAGAACTGATTAATTAGGAAATAGCAAAGGTTCCATTTTTGAAATGTTTTTCGTTTTGTATAGAGCACTATGCATACAGTTTTCCACAGTTTTCATTCTTTCAGTCCATTAATGTAATTCCCCTCCTTATTTATTAGCAAACTGCGCTTGTCGTTTGATGAAGCATGCCAAAGGGCAATTGTGATGTGATTGTATATCCCGTTGCATCAGGTTTTCTTTCATGTGCTTTTTTTAAAAAACCAATGTACAGGAGCATATTGCACATCAGTAAAACACCAAATTAAAAGAATATTGATGCAATCATACATGAGGTCATATCAACAATTACTTTTTTTCAGTGTTTTATCCTCATAAAAGTGAATCAGGTGGAGTCCAGTTCTTCTCCCCCCCCCCCGGAGAGCTATTATGGTTTTCAAAGAGGGTGCTTTCAACTTTTGTGACCAGCACAGAAATACAACATGTTGACCGATGATGCAAATGCTTCCCCCACCTCATGAACATGGAGTACACTAACAGAGAGGTACAGTGTGCCATCCCATCTCTGTCAGTGCTCTTTGTTTATCCTGGCTAAACATGAACGGTAGTGCCCGCCACCATAAATAGAATCAGAACCCTCTGAGCAGCTGGCCAAATGTTTAATGCCCCCCTCCTCAAGGGCTGTCTGCTGCTTACCTTCCTTATTTATCACTTTGAACGCATACTGTAGGTGACAGAGGACAGAACAGTGCCGAGCCCTTGTGGCATAGGATTTAATGTGGGAGATTAGGACTGAGAACCAGATTCAAATCCCTTGAAGCTCACTAGGTGTGCTGTGTGGTCTACCTCTCAGCCTAACCTACCTTCCAGAGGTGTTGTGGGAATAACATGGATATGAGTGAAGAACCTTGTATGCTGCTTTATATAATAGTGAAAATAATGCACATAGAGGTGGGCTTGATCCTCAGTGGCTGGGGGCAGCAGAAACATACAAAACACTTTGCTTTTTCTGTAGAGGTGAAGTATTTTCTTTCACAGCTGTGCAGAAAATGCTGTTTGTGGAAGACAGTGTTGCAGTGTGGGCAAAACCTGCCTTCCAGCTGTGTCACTGGCCCCCAGTAACAGGGATCTCACAAGCCATGCTCAGAATAGATAGTACTGTGTCCATCCCAATGGACTGCCTTCAGGCTGATTCCGACTTATGGTGACCCTATGAATAGGGTTTTCATGTTAAGCAGTATTCAGAGGTGGTTTACCAAGCCTTCCTCTGAGGCTGAGAGACAGTGACTGGCCCAAGGTCACCCAGTGAGATTCATGGCTATGTGGGGATTCGAACCCTGGTCTCCCAGGTCGTAGTCCGACACTCTAACCAGATACTTGCAATATAATGCCTTCCCTCCATGTTTGTACACCCTGCCTGTTATAATAACAGGCATTTTGCTCATCTTAAATAAATATTAAATGAAACTTGCCAGCACCTGATTCATAACATTTTAAACTCATCTTTACCCCATTCCTACATTTGATTTCTTTTTACTTCATGATTTCTTTTTACCTCACATGCATTTGTTTAGAGGAAAAGTACTTTCTCTGTGTCTTCTGTGCATTATTTCAACATATCTTTGTTTCTGTGCTGAAGCATAGCTCTTTGCATTTTTAGTTTTTATGGTTAAGGGCTTCACTGACTTTGTAGGTCACATGTGACTTTTCACAAGAAATATCTGCAAATTGGAGATGATTCAGCTTCTCTCTGTTTAGGTTAACTCCCTTTTAATTTCATGCAAATGTCTGGAAGATGTTATCTAGGTTAACCATATTGAAGAGATGAAGTTCCTTGATCCTTGTTCATTTCACATTGTTTGGCAAGGCAATGCTACTTGGCACATTACATTGGTCTCATTTCCATAGAAATTTATCAGGAGCAGAAGTATAATTTTGAAACAAAATGCTGGCTAGTCAGAAAATACTGCTTCAACTTTTATAATGGAGCATCTGACACAGCTTGCATCACTGGGTGGACTTGTAAGTGCATAGTCTGTCTAACATCCACTTTCATTGTAGCAATGTGTTTTCTCTGATAGGGTCTTACATATACAGTATAACAAAGAATGTTTTGCCAAAAGGGCAGGAGAATATCCATGGTCAGACACTCCATGGCCAAGGCAATTAACACATGCCTTGTATGTGAGTGGAATGATTTCTTATAGGAATGCCTATATGTTTCCGGGCCAGATTCAAAGTGTTCGTTTTGACCTATAAAGCCTTACACAGCGCGGGCCCGCAATACCTGATGGAACGCCTCTCCCGATATGAAACTACCCGTACACTGCGTGCAACATCGAAGGCCCTCCTCCGGGTACCGACTCATAAAGAGGCCCGGAGGATGACGACAAGATCTAGGGCCTTCTCAGTGGTGGCCCCCAAACTATGGAATAGTCTGTCTGACGAGGTGCGCCTGGCGCCAACTTTGCTCTCTTTTCGGCACCAGGTTAAAACATACCTCTTTTCCCAGGCATTTTAATATTTTAATATTCTTAGTATATTTATTACATCTTAGTATACTAGAACAATTATGTAATATGTTTTTAGTCTTTGGAATTTTGTTATGTGTGTGGTATTGATATGTGATTTTATTATATTGTATTTTAAATTTATGCTGTTCACTGCCCAGAGAGCCATTGGCTGTGGGCGGTATAGAAATTGAATAAAATAATAATAATAATAATAATAATAATAATAATAATAATAATAATAATAATAATTAAGCATTTGAGAGGTTGTGACTCCAAAGATTGCCTTAAAATCTTCATATGAGTTCACAGTTCTGGTAGGTCGGTAGGAAGACTTCCTCCACAGAAGTTTTCTCCCTTGCTCAGCTCTGGATGGCATCATTTTGCCTTTCTAGTCAGCAACCCCCTCCTCCAAAGAGTCTCTTCTAGCTCTCTGAGCACTACTCAGTCTATTCTGATAATTAGCAATAGGTAGACTATACATGTTCCACTCTGTAAGCTCATTTTGGATAGGGAGGTGTCTGACTTATTTATTTATTTATTTATTTATTATTTGATTTATATCCCGCCCTTCCTCCCAGCAGGACTTTTTTCTGTTTGTGATAACCTATAAAGTGCTGTCTACATGGATGGTATTGTAAAATGATGGTGACGATGATGATCATAGAAATTACATTGCATTACTTCTCCCATGAATACACTGCCTTGATCCGTCAACACTTCATGAGGGAAACCCAGTCTCATAAAGATTTTTAATAAAGCCTCTGCCACTACAGGGGCTTCCACGGATCTTAGTGCTTCAGCGTCTGGGTATCTGGTGGCAAAATCCACCACCACCAATAGATATTTCTTGCCATGCCTTGTGGGTTTGGAAAAAAGGCCCACCAAATCTATTCCCACTCTATAAAAGGGTTGTCCTATTATAGGAAGGGGCTTCAATGGTGCTTTTGTCTTTACTCCACTTTTCCCCACCTTTTGGCATATGTCACAAGATAAACAATATTGTTTTACGTCTTTAGAAATATTTGGCTAATAATAATGTGCAGCCAATCTTTTCTTGGTCTTCTTTATTCCAAGATGCCCTGCACATGGGACATCATGGGCTACCTCTAGCAATCTGGCTCTGTATTTGCTAGGTACCATCAATTGTTTTTTATTGTTAACACGTCGTATGAATCCTAGAGCAGGAATAATACTTTGCTGTTATTTTAAGGGGGGGAATGTGATGTTCCTGCTTATAGTGTAAATATGGTAAGTGCAGTTTATATAGAAGACATATGGTAAGTGGAGTGAAAGAGGAGGGGGGAGTACATGAACAGTAGAATGCTGGATGATTGGCTGAGCGTTTGAGTGGCTGGGAGTATAAATGGAAGAATGACAGTTGAATCTGGGTGGATGTTGGGAGTGTGGAGAAAGAGGTGTTTGAGGGTGGATGTTGGGAATGTGGAGAAAGAGGTGTTTGAGGGTGGAGGTCAGGAGTGTGGAGAAAGAGGGAGTTGGAGTTCTGATTAATAATAAGTCAAGTACAAAACAGGAATAGATGAAACCATACGCTTGTGAAACATTCTAAAACTAATCTTGTTATTTCTGATATTTAATAAATACTTATTTGGTTTACCAAAGGCCTGATCCTTGACTGGGGGATATACATACCAGAAGGGAGGGCAAGGTAATTACCAAGGCTGAACAGAAACAGTATCTAATGGTGACAGCGGTGAAGGGAGGAATAATAACAATTCAAGTATCCAGAGCAACCCAGAGTTGTATGCGTTATCTATAAAGATACAAGGGGGTTGGGAACAGCATAAGCACGCAGTCACAAAAGTAACCAGCTAGAGAGAGACTCAGGCAAAGTCTCTGGGAGTATTGGTTATAGGACGTGACTGGTGGTGCTGCCTAACAGGGGGATCTAGTGAAATCTGTGCTACAGCGGAGTGAGAAAGCATATAAAGGACGGTCTGGACTGGTGGTATCCCTGGTGGTGCCTAGTGAAAGGCAGTAGCCACAAGCAGGTGGGAACCTGACAGGGAGAACCAGGGAAGGACGTCACAGGGTCATTCAATGAAAGTGAATGGTGGGAAAATGAAGGACAAAGGGACTTCATGGAGTACACAGTTTATTTAAATAGTATTTTATATATAAAGTATGCATAGACCACCCCCTTATAGAAAATATCAAGGTGGTGTATAACAAAATATGCAAATACAATAAAACATAAAATACCTTCAGAACAATTAAAATGAGTAGCTCATCTTGAAAAAGTCTAAACAATTGAATAGGCTTGTCAGGATTTTAAAAAAGTCTTCAAGAGGCATCTAAAGATTAGCAGTGAGGATGCCTACCAAATTGTACAAGAAAGAAATGACATCTCTCCATCAAGATTGGATGGGGAAGGAGGAGTCTGGCAGATGTGAGAATGGTAGCTGCAACTGGATGGTTATGACAGCTGTGTCTTATGAGGAAGGAAATAATGAAAAGTAAAGCTACCTGGGCTACAGAGAGATGAATGAGCCAAAGCAGAAAGGCTAATTGTTTCCATTGTAGCTATTTCGTACAGCAGCCAATGCAGTTGATTGCTTTCTCATGAACAGGGCTATGGGCTGATGCAAAATCACTTAAATATACACTCCTATGGACACAGTGCCACTTCCATTTGTCTCATGCAAAGCTATCCATTTCAAAGTGCCTTCACATGAAGTTCATGCCCCCAAATGAAACTTGCCATGGAAGAAAAGTTAGGCACAATAGGCATATTCAGGCATTTCCCTGAACACACAAAAGCTCACAATGTGGACAAGGACCGGGGTGTGCATGCAAGTCCCACCTCCAATGTCATAAGAACATAAGAACATAAGAAGAGCCTGCTGGATCAGGCCAGTGGCCCATCTAGTCCAGCATCCTGTTCTCACAGTGGCCAACCAGGTGCCTGGGGGAAGCCCGCAAGCAGGACCCGAGTGCAAGAACACTCTCCCCTCCTGAGGCTTCTGGCAACTGGTTTTCAGAGCATGCTGCCTCTGACTAGGGTGGCAGTGCACAGCCATCACGGCTAGTAGCCATTGATAGCCCTGTCCTCCATGAATTTGTCTAATCTTCTTTTAAAGCCATCCAAGCTGGTGGCCATTACTGCATCTTGTGGGAGCAAATTCCATAGTTTAACTATGCGCTGAGTAAAGAGGTACTTCCTTTTGTCTGTCCTGAATCTTCCTCACATGTATTGTGCCCCCTCCTCACTCTCTGATCTTCCCTAAGTTGATTGGAGAAAGTTAGTTAGTTAATTGAATTTACAAATTGTTCCCCACAGTAGAATGTCCCAAAGCAATTTGCAAGAATAATTTATAAAAATGAAATACAATGATACAGTAAAAAAACAAAAACAAATAAACATATTAAGAACAAAATCAGAGTAAAAACATCCAAACATTGGTGCTGCCCACATGCCTGAGAAAACAAATACCTGGCATCAAAATGATGACAAAGATGGTGACAAGAAGAACATTCCATGGATGGGGAGCTGCTACAGAAAAGGCTCAGTGTAACCATGCATGTCACTCCATATGCTCAGTCCCTGACCATCCCCATGTTGAGTGAGGAAGGTCTTCAGGGGGCATCTACATGTATATGCTTTAACTTCAGTAGAATGTCTCACATAGTCAGGGACCTGCTTTATGGCCTTGTGGAATTGGTGACCTTGCAGGTGTTCTTCACTCAACATGGGGATGACCGGGGACTGAAGACATGGAGTGCTTGTGTTTACATCCATGCTCCCCCCATCCATAGATACAGATTTCACATGTTCAGGCAAACACCTGAACTCACTTTTTCAGATTAACTCTCCCCACGTGAAATTTGAAGGAATTTCCACCTTGAATTAAATTCTGCCATTTGACTATTCACTCTAACGTATAGGAATTCTCCCTTGAATGAGCCATATACTACACAGAGAAAGAGGTGATAAAATTCTGATCTCTACTCCTATTCTTAACATTACTTGGGCAGCACAACTGCAGTGTGGACCCTTCAGAGCTGCTGGAGCCCTGGACCACATGGGGGAAGGGAACTATATTAGTGGTATGCCATCCTATGCTAATGTTCACCTTTTGGGACTCATCCTGTCCTGACTATCAATGGAGCCCACATGTCATGACAGATGTCCAAGGGTGGCTTATTCAGGTGGCAGGTAGGGTCAGGATGGAATTGCAGGACTTTTGATAAAGCAGTCAACTTTGTCAGACAAGGTCTGGAGCTGAACAGAAGCCTTTCATATCCCTCTTGGATGAGACTACTACTCCAAGGCTCAACTGGCTTTCTGGAGAGTGAAGTATCTTAAAAGGATAGTCCTTTAGTCAGGGCCTGTGCCTGGGTCCAGCACCACTGCAGCTCTCCTGTGTCAGAATCCTGGCTGCTGCTCAGAGTCAGGGACATGATAGGATTGTAGGAAGATAGGAGTAAATTTTTTGAACTTCCAAAAACTCCATCCATGTTGCACCTACCACACCAGGAGGAAAGATTCAGTGAGCCATTAGAAAAGAATTAGCTCCATGAAATTAAAATTGCTCTTTGCACTCAGGTCCTGCTTGCTAGCTTCCCATAGGCAACTGGCTGGCCACTGTGAGAACAGGATGCCAGACTAGATGGGTCCTGATCCTGCAGGCTTTTCTTATGTTCTTACCATTGTTGAAGAAAATAGTTTATCTTCCAATATACATTTCATGAAAGCAATCTGTTTGCAGGCTGGCTTTGTAAAATGTTATTCATTGGAGCATGTATTCCACGTCTAGATGCTGTGGAAATATGGGAAAGGGCAGTGAGGCCATGTATACAATATTTACAACTTCAGTCCTGCAACCAGTTATGCAGGTTCTTTTTCTTATGCATGGTTTCCAGTGCAACTGTGTACAGGAACCCAGTTTATCTGAATAAAGACCCACATTTCTCTAAAAGACAGCCAATGTAATGTAGCTATCAATGTTAAATTAAAGGCTTGTTCTAGTGGGGCCATCAACAGAAATGAATCAGATGGGAAAAATAGCATGGATGGAATACAGAAACTCTGGCACTGGAAAAAACACAGTCCATAGCATTGAAAAATATAGTCCATAAACCATAAATATACAGTCAAAAGTGCACATTGCAATGAAACTGATATGCTCAAAATCTAAGTTTAAAATGACAAGAAGTACAATATGTCATGCAGGTTATAAACATTCCAAACCCACTCTGGAACTGATTTTACAATGTCTTAGTAAGTACAATCAGATAAGGTTAATGGCACACATATAAGTCAGCTATGTAGTTGTGAAGAGTGTTGTAGATTTTTGGAAAAGACAGATGTCGATTATCCTGGCACCTCAATATAAATCCATAATTTTATATGTGGCACTAAATTTTACCAATTGAAGCAAAAACCTGAGAACTGGAAATGCACCTGGTTTCACTAACTAATAAATGTGAACTCATAAAAAGCCTCCAGGAGTTGTCCTGGTAAGGTGGCATGATGATTTGGTCAGGACACAAAGTGACTCAGGGGAAAAATCCATAAGTTTGTTCTGAAGGGGAAAAAACCCAGAAGTTGGTTCTGAAAAGGGATCATAGGGAAACTCAAGGCTATCACGCCTGAACAGTTTAGTAAATAATTTTTAATTAGATTTCGTCCTTTTGCAATACAGTAGGGCCCCGCTTATACGGCGGGTTAGGAACCAGGCCCCTGCCGTAAAGTGGAAATCGCCGTAAAGCGGAACCCATTGACTATAATGGGTCGAGTCAGGCAAAAATGCCACAAAAATGCCGCAAAATGCCACAAAAGTGCAAAATCAGCTTTAAAACGGGGAATTTCCCCTAATTGAAAGCCACCGCATCAGCGGAATGCCGGAAAACGGAACGCCGTAAAGCGGGGCCCTGCTGTACTTAATTGAAAAATGAATTGGCATTTATGAAGTGGTTCTTATCTCTGACCCTGTAAACAGGGGTGGGGAACTTGAATCTCTCCAGAAGTGACTGGACTACAACTCCCATCATCCCTAACCATTTGTTATGCTGGCTGGGGCTGATGGGAATTGAAATCCACTAATATCTGGAAGGCCACAGGTTCCCCTTGCCTGCTGTAGAATATTATTAAGAATGAATTCTGGTTCTTCTTTTTGGAACATAGAAGCCACACCTGATGTTGTGTATAACTTGATCAAGTTTTGTGTACAGCTTGATCAAGGACTCTGATGTCTCTAATTCTAAGTTTCTACCCAAAGTCCTGATTTAGAAATGACATGTTAGTGTTTTTTTTCCCCAAGGAGGAAACTCTGGCCGATGAACCCAAGACTGGCTTTGTCCATACCTCCCAGTATTTGAAAATCCAGAAATGTCATATTCTATTTGTGGATAGCATTTTAATTTTTTTAATGCCTAGTGTAAAAAAATAATAATCAGGCTACAGGAAAATAGGCTTGTGGAGAGTTCTACAGGTTTTATATAATTGAACATAATATCGTATAGTTGGCAACAGAGTAGTTATAATAATGATGACTCATGAACACTCTGTATGCTAATTTTTCTCAACGTCATGAGACAATGTTTATCAAGATTTTTGAACAGCTGAAATCAATTGGGTACCACTGATAGACTTAATAGGGCATAACTCCATTTCCAGTAATGGATTCCAGAATAAATGAAATGTAACCATTACTTTCTTTAAAAAAAAATCATACAGTATAGCTGGAAGCAATTGCTACTCATCTCGTACATATGACATATCAATGGATATTATCTCCAGGGATACTAAGTAAGGACAGTGATAATATTCTTTTAATACTCTATTTTCAGAAAATGTTATTTATATAAAAATGATACAGACCAATACAGTGCTCCATAATAAACAAAAAGGGACATTTAGCAGAGGACATGAGTAGAGAAACATCAACAAAAATTTATCTAGATATTGATATTTTGACTCTTCAGAGTCTACTTTAGATAAGAAAGGAAATGTCTTTTTTAAATTAATTAATTAAGTAAATGTTTGATATTGCATTTATTTACTTATTTGTTATCTTACATTTATATCCTGCCTTTTTTCCTTTATGGAACCCAAGACATCATGTATGTGGTTCCCAGGCAGTCACTCATCTAGTCACAGACCAGACTCAGACCTGCTTAGCTCCAGCAACGTGATGGCCTCATGTGCCTTTAGACCATACCCTGCTGTCAGTAGATGTCTTGTCCATGTTAAGTACTTCCCATATTTTGCTATACCATCTGGGCAATGGAGGTGTATTTTTTGCTTTTCTATTTAAGCACAATTTGAGTTCTAGACACTCAGTAAGTTTATGTCTAATTGCGATTCTGTCAGCATCCAGAACTTTCAGCAGAAGTAATCTAGGCTACGAGATTTCCTGTGATGTTTTGATATGTCTTGCAATTCCATTCCAAAATCTTTGTAGCTTTGGACATACCCAGCAGGCAGTGGAAAAGAGATCCACCTTGCTACACATTCTCCAGCAACAACCGGAATGCTGATTGCTTATTTATGACCCTAATAGATTTTACTACGGCATAACACTGGCATGAATCTTTGCTCTGATGCTGTAGCAGTACATTATGTCAACAAGACATCAAGTAATGTGCAGTTGATAGCCATATCCCACTTGTGTTTGATGCCAGATACATACCATTCCATGCCCTATTGCAGCTATGCATATCTGTATAGAATCTGTGTTGGCCATGTATTGCCAAGCTCAAGAAGAAAATCCATTGCACTTTTTTAAAAAAAGAAGTCAATATGGAAGGAAATGGAAGAAAATGGCATTTCCGCTAAGGCAGGGGCATGTTTGCCGCCACCTCACATTGCTAGAAGGCTCGGGAACATTCCCGAAGGGTTCAAAATTATATCACATGGGGACCCTTGGGCCAATCTGAGTAAGGCAGGAGCAGGGCATATAAGACTGCTCCTCCCTTAATTCTTGCCTCTCTTTTGCCTTGCGGCACCCCCCCTCCCTGGTCAGTATGGGCTTTGCTAGTTGCCAGTTGGGGCTGAGTAGGATTTTTTTGGGGGGGGGATGCTGATTTCAGCATCCCTTTCATTTTGCCTACTCCATACTGCTGGGATTTGATTTAATTGGCTAAAAGGGTTTTTTTGGGTTGCTCGCTTTGGCTGGCATGGAATTTGGGCAGGTGAGGAAGGTGGGGTACAAAATAGGTGACAGGCATTGTATTAAAGGGCACTCACTAGGGAACCGCCAGTCAGGTGTGGCTGGTGGGGAACTTGGGGGTGTCCTTGTGGGACCAACTTGCATATCAGGGTGAACACCTGTATGGCGGGGCCAGGGTGCGGAGGTTGGAAATTGACTCTATTGGCAAGGAGGGATAATTTACCCACATTCTTTGCTAGGGAGTCATGGTCGGTAGAGACTGACATGCCCAGTGAATTGGAGGGATAAATCCCTCTCAGTCGGGTATCCTCACCTGCCCGAAGTAGCTTTAATTTGGTAATTGGCAGAAATTGGATTTAAATATAAGTGTTATATTTTAATAAATATAACATTAATCCATAAGTGTGTCATGAGTCTTTTTTGGTGTGGTGGCAATTTATATTTGCAAAAAAAGAGGGTATCCCTTTATTGCTATAAGCATTTTGTCTAGCATTTCCTTTTGCTTTTGTTAATACTAATAACATAAGATTAACAAAAATAATATAAGTACAGACAGAAAAATATAACAAAAATAAGCTAATATGCACCCGAGATTCTCCACTTCATTAATATAATCTGATGAATTACAATTCATTTTGAAAGGGATAAACGTATTTTTAATTCAACAAGGAAACAGCAAATTTGAGAATAAGAAGGGAGACAGAAAAGTTTGAAAATCCAAGATAAATCAACACCTAGTTAAAGAACAATTTAGAGAAGCCTGCAAGATCACATTAAATATCTCTGGCTTTACCGTCCTGTAGAAAATAATTCATTATTTAATGAACAGTAGTGATATACTGAGGGTCTTTCCAGATGATATGTTTGTTGAGCATTCATCCTGAGTTGTTTGCAGGGAGATTAAAAGATGCTATCTATTTAATGGACATTCATTCTGATTTGTGTACAGGTAAATTATGATTTTGCATAAAAGCAAGTACTATCCCACAGTTTCCAGTGCATTTCCCCATCATTTTGCTTATTGCAAAAAGTCTGATCTTTTGGGGAAGTGGGTTTATTGCACAAGGCCTCCCAACCAGCTATAACTGTGCACCCTAAATTTGCTGGTAAGTGATTAAATCCCACCCCAAAATAGTGACAGTCTGGAAGTGCCCCGAGTTTTGTATGTCATGGCTCAGAAAGATGAATCTGTAATTTTTGCTTCAAATACAAGGCAAGTGTTATGGCCCGGAGAGTTCTTCTCTAGTTTGTATTTCAATCCAAGCCAGAAAAGAAGTCCCTTTCCAACGTCCACCCATGTCCCAAATGTCCTTGATGCTCTTGCAGTAGGAAGACGGTCTCTCCCCACTCCTTAGCAAGTGGAATGCTACAATAGGTGTGTGCCAGGAACTAGGAGTGCTTGGAAATATAATTTTCCCAGTGCTACTGACACACTGGTAATGCTGGTGGCATGCAGTAGCATGCCAGGAAATGGGGGGAGAGCTCCCTCCTGTACCCAATCCATCACAATGCAGCTATGGCCCATGTAGCAAGGCACACAGGTGGGTAGGAAGAGGAAAAACATTTGGGGGATCACCATGTGTGTATAGGGGAACAAATCAGAAACCACTGTGCTCTCAACCATAACTGGAGGTGCAACCATATCTGATTTGGCTCAGAATTGGTTTGGGAGGAAAAATAGGTTTATTATTCAAGTCAAATTCCAAGCCTGAACAGGGAAGTTCGCACATAGTCTTAAAATATCATCAATCCTATTTTCAATTAACTGTGCTGAACCACTAAAGCTTGCTACCAGTAATGCTCAGTGACAATCCAGAGTATAGCAGTATTCAGGAACTTCAAAATCATAGCTAGAAGTGAGCCATACACCCTCTCCCCACAATCCACCATAGATTTATGTGGGGCTATTTATGCCCCCACAAAAGTTTTTTTAAAAAAATCCTTACATTTATATCCAGGATGGAAACTAAGGCAATGTATATGTGGTTCTCAGATGGTCACCCATCCAGGCACTATCCAGATCCAAACCTGATTACCTTCAGTAAGGTGATGTCTTCATGTCCCATCAGACCATTGTGACATTTTCAGCCACTGTTGCAGTGAGGCAAATCCTATTTTTTCATTTGTGTGTGTGTGTAGTTATGACAAGAGGCAGCAGAGAATTCCAGCTTTTATTTAACAAAGTTTTGCAGCTGTTGAAGTGGTGGCCCAGCAGTCTGGCAGAATAGCAGCGTCCTTCTTAAAAATGGCTCAATGGGAACAACACTGAGTCATTATGAAGGAGGACTTTGCCATGCTGCCTGGCTGCTGATTACAGCTTTGCCACTTGACACCATATTCTTGAATAGCCTACACTGGATTGAGGCCATCTAAAATAATCTTACAGAATATTATAGCTGGCCTTAGGAAAAACAAACAAAATCTTCAAAAGGTCTGGTATTTTTGGATGTTCTGAGATAGCGTGCACATTGGGGCCAAACCTCTGAAATAGGCATAACAGTACCTTTTGTACTGAAAGTTTGCCAGTTCAGGCAAATACATAGATCTGTTGCAAATTTGCAGAGGACTAGAGTTCATCACTGGCTAGCTGAAGCTCAAATAGAGAAACTCTGTTGAACACAATTGATATAATTCTGAATAACTATGCATAGAACTGAGTTCTTAATATTGTCATGGAATGAAATAATATATTCCTGCACATATGAAATGCTAATTTTGATTTAATTGAAACTGGAGAACATTTAGCAAGGAATTTGCTATGACCCTCGCATGAATTCTCTGAACCAAAATGAAGTTGACATTGGCAATATAATAATTTTCTAGCTGGAAAGAGGTTATCATTGCAAGCCAAACTTGGTGCCATTTCCTGGAATGAACAAGGTAGGAATTTATCTCTGGTTATTTCCAAACAAAACAACTATGATTTAGTGTCGTTTCACCACTGAATATAACTTTACATTTTATAACAGAGCTGGGCAAACTCTGACCCAAGGGCAAAATGCAGCCCTCAGCCTATTTTCATGTGGCTGTTAAGGAGGGGAGAAATGGGGGGGGCAAGGGTGTGGCAGCAAGAGAGGGGAAAATGGCAGAAAGAGAGATAGAGAAAGGGGGACTTTTGGCTTTGGTGCTGTCTATCATTGTCTCCTGCTCCATTTAGGGATGAGCAAATCTGCCAGTTTTGGTTTCTCTCAGTTTCTCATTTTTTCAGTCTTAAGTTCAGTTCTCTACATTCCACATCAGTTTGTGAATTCTTTTTCAAAGTCCTCTTGAATATTCATCACTGAATTTCTCCTAATTACACTTTTTGGATGCACGTTTGCCTAATATACACATGTTTCCAAAGCAATTTCCCCTCCTGCAATGGATTTTAATGCACACTTTACCTTAGAATATAGATTTTTGTACATATTACTGAGCTGGAGAAGTACATTGCAAAATTCAGGGAATTGTGACTTTCGAAAGACGGCTGTTTTTTGGTTTGCATATTGTTTCAGAAAGTGAAAATTAGGAAGGTTCACCTTAAAAGGTGACCTGAACTGAATTTCTCCACCATCCATAGTCCCACCCACTGCCAGCATGTGGCCCCTAACAGATTATCCCAAAGGAAATGTGGTGCTCAACAGAAAAAAGGTTTCCCACCTCTGTTCTAAGAGGTTGCCTTTTTATCCGAACATGTGAATGAACTAATATGTTTGTATCAGTTAAAAGACTGGCTCCCAGACAGATGAGAAATGCACTTAAGAAGATAATTAACAGAACTGTGCAAAATTACAAGAAGGAAGAGGAAAGCTATCATTGTTGCTAAGGTGTAAAACGTAAGTTACTTTTCTGATTAAATGGTCATGATTGTGAAACATGTTTATATTTTCCTATGATGCCATTCAAACTGAGCTCATATTTGCTAAGGATAAATTTAATCTCTTCCCTCTCCTTTCCCATTTCATTCCATGGAGAAAACGCTAGGTACAGCCCTCCTGAAAGCTAAGGAGCATATATGTGGCCACCCACTTGGTTGTACAAAATTGTAATATGTGAAAATATCTTGTTTCTGAAAACCTAGAGGTATCATATTGCCCATCACACATGGTGTCAATAACACCAAGGAACCGCCATCAACTCCTTCCCAACCAATCAGCACATCCTTTTAAAATTAATTGCATGCACTAGTTCTGGTTTAAGTTTCAAGAACAAGTGGCTGAAAAAGAAGCCTGCTGAGCAATTTGGAAATAAACTGCATTGTCAACAAAGGGAGATGCCTGCTGCTTTGTGATATACAGAGAGAGTATCCCAGCCATGTGGAGGGTTTCATGACAATAACTTCAGAGAAGGTTGATGTTTATTCATGCTATATGCTAGCAATTTCCAGAGCACAGCAGGGAGAAGACAGAGTTTAAAAGTGCACATGGAAATAAAGGTGTTTAGGGCTTTTGTATTAGGATGGTGTCTGGGATATGAAATTGACATTTGTCTTCTGATCCAACATACTGATTTTTTTTTTTGGAAATGACCCTTTGTTTTTGTTTTTCTGTTTTTGTTCATGCAGCTCTGAACATATATGTGCTTTGACTGCTTGCTACATAGTTAGTTGAGATCCATCAGACAACATAAAAGAGATGTCCTTAATTGCTTATCAGGATGCAGAACAGATTGTCACTGTCTAGGATGCATTTTGGTTTTCAGTTGATGAGTGTGCTATCCATCCTAAACAGGACTAGACTATGGTGTCTTTTTGTTGTTGTCACGTCTGGAGTTTTCAATAGTAAAAATAACAAACATATGGGAAGGCCTAATTTAGAAATTATTAAATGCTGATTCACTGTGAGTTGTCATTCTGGTTTATATGTTCTTTGTGATCTGTCACATTTTCTGCAGCTTACATCTGGGAAACCATTTCAAACCTTGCTAATTATATTTCAGTTTCTTCCACATTCTCATGAAACTGTACCACCTCCAGTATATCTCAAGAACTGATACACTTTTGCTTACTCCAGGTTTCCTAAAAAGAATTCCTATCTCCTTGACACTTGGACACTAGAACTAATGGGAGCTGTAGCCTCAAACATGAGATACCAGAGGTTAATTTCCCTAATGATTCAAGACTGTATTTATTAACATGCCTAATTCCCAATTCCTTGGGGAAAATGATTTTTGTGTTGAACTCCGATAAGGGATACTGCCAAATTCTAATCCACCTACATAGGATTGCTCTGTAAGTTCTGATCCATACATGAATTTGGGAAGTTCAGATCAGTTCATTTCCTATAACTTGTATCATAACTGGCCCCACTAATGTGCCCGGATTGCCTCGCCTTCCCTGCTACCCTGTCCCATCCCATGAAGTGGCAGTACTGCTGCTTCCCCACCCTGCTCTTGTATAATATCAGTACTCACAAAGACTGAATCCCTCAAGCATCCCTAACTTGGACTCTGATTTGAGCCAAATAGGTTGGCCACCTTGCCTTAAAAAATCAAAGCCAATTGTTTTCCTCTTCTTCCAGAACTTGCAGCTCAGCGAAATGTCCTTGATAACCTTATCCCTGTTTTGTAATATGACAAAAGCAAACTCCAATAACAACCTCCTGATCTGAAACTGCTGCTCTCTTTTTAAATATAGACTCACATTTGTGGTCCTCACTACCCATCTTGCAATTCTTGTGTCTGCACATACTGAATGAACATGAACATGTGATGACCAACAGAAACTGCTGTGATCCTTGAGGCATTTGATTAAGTTTCTGTGATTCTAGAATCTGCTGTTTATCAATAAATGTGATCACCTGGTTCATACACTATGGCTGTACACAAGAGCACATATTCAGGGACAGCAGGGACAGATTGTGTGGACATAAAGTGTAATGCCTAAATCGGCACTATGACTAAAATATAATTTGGTGAAAATCTTAGCACCAATGTTTATAGTAATGCACATTAACAGAAATAAGAAGGGCTTTTGATTGCTTAGTATCCCATATCTTTGTGCCTTTGTTTCTGCCAACTATTTGTGTCCAAGTTTTCATTTAAGAAGAATTTAAATAAATGATATGCAGAACAAATCAAATAAGTTACACATGACCCAGTTAAGCTTCAGAGCTGGAGCACATTAAACCCTACATTTCTAAAAATGAAAGTCTAAGACTTTAGAATCTTCTCATCTTTTATTTTGAACCCCTTTTTGCTTCACAGAAATCATTATGACAGTAAAAAGACAGAAAGGACAATTACCGGGGGATCTGTATATTGCATGAAGCAGTTAATCTATAGCAATTCAACAAAGAGATCCCATAATTTTGAAGATGCTCCCTGAAATTTGGACTGTCTGTTCTGTGAGTGTTTTAGCACTCCATGGTTCTTAGTTTTAAAATGCTTGTTGATGTTTGTAGATGGTAGAGTCACCAGTCAGGGCTACTATACAATCTCTGTATATTCAACAAGAGCTCTCTGTCTCTCTGTCTCTGTCTCTGTCTCTCTGTCTCTCTCTCTGTGCATATGTGACATCCACACATGACCCACTGACACAAAGAGAACACTTGGTGGGTCTTCATGGGACTCTGGAATAATAATTTGAAACACATACAATATAGGGTTTCTGTATGTTTTAGAAAACCAGTAAGACTAAATCCTCCCCATTGCATCGAACAACAACAAACTCCACAATTATTCTAACTGCATGTTTACCAAGTATATTTTTCAACATCTTTAAACTACCTTTCTAATAAGAATATTCAAGGTGGCAAATAACTACACACACATTAAAAGGGTAACCGTGTTAACTGGTCAAACATTGAATGCATGGGCCAAAAAACCTGCTTTGAGAGTAGATTAGAAGTTAAGCCTGATGCATCTTAATTCACTAGGTATATATCTTGTAAACATGTTACTATTTCTTCTTCTTGCCCTTTGTTTTCTAGTGTGTGCACGTCACAGCTGAAAAGTAATCTAGGACAATGAACATCACCATGGCATGATCCTTAATTCCACTTCTACTTGCTAAATTTATTGTTTGGTTAGTGGATAGCTGTATTCAACTAAGTCCTGCTCAGAACAGACCTATTGAAATTAATTAACCTAAGGTAGGCTGCAATCCATGTCACCTCAGAAGTTAGCTTCACCAGGTTCAGTGGGACTTTTCCCCAGGTTTGTGTGTATTGGATTGCAGCCTTAGTCATGTCTTTTAACTTCAGTGGATCTGTTCTCAGTAGGATTAGCATTGCATACCACCTTAAGCTTCTTGTTTTGGCCAGGTCACACTGGTAACCTCCTTACATTTCATCATGCGGCATTCTGTACACCACATATTTTCAGAGCTTGGAAAAGTTACTATTTTTAAATACAACTCCCATCAGCCCCAGCCAGCATGGCCACTGGATTGGGCTGATGGGAGTTGTAGTTCAAAAAAGTAACTTTTCCAAGCTCTGCATATTTTACACATTTTTGTGCATATTCTGCTATAGACAAGATACTGAAAAATGTATCTCCATTTTTTTCCATATAGCCACAGTGATAATGATGGCAGTAATGTGAGCGGAACAGCTAATGTTCTGTGCAATGGTTTTTCTGTTGTCCCTTTGCGTCAGAAGCAATCAGTGTCCTGGATATGACTTTGGAACTTTAAAGATGTTGATACTGCACTTATGTGAAATAGTTCCTGTGGTAGTTAAATTCCACATCTGGATTTTGGTGTCACATGCTGTTTTGCAGTAGACATTTACAGTTAGAATAGTATGCGACAGAATAAGCAATGTGGTTGCTGTGACATTTTTTCCATAAAAATTTAATAGAAAACACTGTCCCCATGATACATAGGTTTCCTTAAGCTATAGGTTATGAGAATGATTTGTGACTTTACTAGCAGCAGGGAAAGTCATAGAAAATATTCAAAACACTTGAAAAAGGCAAATAATATGTCACAATACGATATGATACAATATGATAATACAAAGGACAGAAGATCTATGGAGGTTGGGAAATATCTAGGAAGCTAATCACTTACGGAAGAAAAAAAAGACAGGGGGGATGGGCTGGGGGAGAGAAACAGACACCTTCTTTGCTAGCTTTTTCTTCCTGCAAGAAACTTCCTTACTCCTGATAACAAAAGTTAAACCCATTCAGAAAGTTAATGTGGGAGCATCCTGGATATTGTAGCCCAAATAATGATGACTTCCCCTTCTGGCCCCTGAGCAGCTGCAATCCCTTAGAATATTTAGGAACATCTGAACAATCAAGAAAAAAGGGTCAGTCATATAGTGCTGACAAACCTGGCAGATACATGAAATATGAAAAGTCAATTGGTGGAAGAGAAATATCCCACAGGGCCTAGGGATCTATGTGGCCATGTGCTGTTCTCAGAAAGGCAAGGGGCAGAGGCAGGGATCCTGGGGAGGTAGTGTAGAAAAATGCCAAAAGAGCTAAACAACAGCCAGAAGGCAAGGTGTCTGAAGTAAGGGAGGCAGAGCCTTCTAGGCTTGTTCACAAGCTACACTGAACACAGGTGAAAGCTGTCCCTATGCATGTATAAGTGTGTGTTGCAAAAGAGTGAACACTTGTTGATTTGTACAACTCAGCTGTTGTGTACACAGATATACAGACTGTACACTCATTGAACATTACATGTGAATAGCTGTATAGGTGTACAATTCAACTATTTGTGTACGGAGGTACACAAATTGTACACTCGTTGCATGTACCATCTCAACACTTCTTAGAATAAGTAGCAAGCTGAAAAGCAAATAATCAGTGGTGGCGATTGAAGGGTGGTAGAGAAGGTAAAGAGCTGGAATAACGATGGGCAATGGAGGAATGCAACTGAGGAAAAGAGAGAGGAAGGATAAAATGAACTGACCAAATCTGACAAAGGGATCAGGAAAGGGTGAATGCTATGAACTGAGTTGGGCAGGAGGACTATGAGCCAGAGCAGGCAAGGAGATGAATAGTACATGACTGAGGGTTGGGACAAGAGATCCAAATGTCACCAATTAACAACCTTTGGTTTCAGGGGAAGAAATTTGATTCAGTTTGCATTTAAAGGCAAACCTAACTAACTTGGACTTTTCCAAACAACATGAGAACCGAAACAACAATTCTTCAAAATTCATACATCTCTGAATTTTGCAGTAGTTAACAGTGTACAAAAACGCATATATTAGGGTAAAGTGTGCATAAAATGCATGTATTCCTAAAAACAACATAGACATATTATGTTAGGGAAAGCTGAGCTAATGTATATTAGGCAAAACTGCATTAAAACTGTATATGAAGAGAAATTCAGTGATGAACTTTCATGAGGACTTTGGAAAAAATTCACAAATTGATGCGGACATGTGGAGAACTGAACTTACAAATGGAACAATGTGAAACTGAGAGTAACTGAAATTGACAGATTCACTCATCCCTAGTTGCAGATCTTTGTTAGAGATATTAATTATTTACACCTTCAAATGAACAGGGAAATGAACTTCTCAAGGTGTCACATATACTGCAGGTCATTTTCCACACTGCATATGTATCTAGCTCCCATTACAAAGATGTGTAGAACCCTGACTATTTTTCCATTTGAGACTGAGGGAAATCTTGATCTGCCCATCTGACACCTACCTGATTTCAACAATGGAGTGTTTGGTGGTGCATGACCCTTTGACCTTAACTCTGCTATCTGTACATCATTTTTACTTTTCATCAGAGCTGGTTTCACAGTCCTTTCAAGAAGATGGACTTCGATACTCAGACCTGTACCCAGAAGTTAGTTTCAGTATAATTCTAAATTCTATCAACAATTAATCACACATGGACTTCTGCACCACAAACAAACCAGTCCCCAAAGTGCTCCAGTTCAGGCCCCATTGAAAGGAAGCTGTAAGAATGCTTTTAAGATCAGAGCCATATGGCTTTTGAAAATTGTACCAAATGGGACTAGGCATATGATTAAAGTTGATTATGTTCTTAAGTGCTTTTCTGGAACAAGATCATAGCGTCCAGCACTGGGCAGGACCCCTTATTCTGCATGATATAATATTCAGGGGAATTGTCCCTTTCTTGCTTGCTTCCTCTGGCTGTTTTTCCTAGTTGTTGCTTTTGGTGCCTTCATTTACATTGCCTTTCCAAATACCCTTAAGACGCTTCCTGACAGTAACTGCAAAGCATGTGCTCAGATAATTTGGAGCATGCATAAACACTTGCAATGTTCTCTTAAGTTGCAGAGAAAACCAAAATGTCAACCTCAGCAGCTCCATTTAATTTGAGGTTGCTTTTCTAAAAAGGCTGTTCAATTAAACAGTTCATTAAAAGAAAAAAGCAGAAGAAACACCCTGGACTTTTCTATTAGAGCTCTTTTAATTTTTTTTCCACGGAAGACTCCAACATACATATTGCTTCTCTAGAATACGGATAGGCTTCTTGGTGATTAGTGTGATAACGCTGGCCTACATTTTGCAGAGGTTCATAACAAAGATCCAGGAACAGATAAACATGACGAAAGGTTTCCATCTGCTTGGCCAGCCAGTCAAAAAGGAGGAATACGAAACAACAATTACAGCATGTTTTTGCAATAAAATATCCTGGACAACTGGACTTTGGCTGTGCTTGGTCTGCAATTAAGTTTGAACAGGGAAGGCCCCAAGAATTTGGCTTGCTTGCAAGATGGAATGCTGGGATCAATTATTATTCAACAATGGATATTTCTTAGAGGAAAAGTTGCAATGGAGGAAAAAAACCCTTATAACATTGTCTTGTTCTTTTAAAAAGAGAATAGTTTTATTTGGAAGACTCTGTTAAACAGCTTTTGCTCATCCTTGGCCAATGAGTCAGGCTTTATGCTTTCGGGAAGTCTTGCTCACTCTCTATGCCATAACCCTTTGTCTCATCATCTGGGAAGGTACAATTGCAAAGTATGATTTTATAGTAAGTCTTAGCTGGCACATGTTCAGAAAACAATAAAATGTAGGGTTTTTTCCCTCTTTTCTTGCAAATGTAGACTTACAGGACCTTGGGACCATCCAATACATACCTATATACTGAGGCATGATCTCCTACATTCCAATGTTGTAAGGACAATACAATTATACAAACAATAATGTGTTCAACAACCTTATAAAGATTACTGCCTGCCATAATTAAGGAGAATAAGGGAGCAAAATGCCATCTGGCAGGTCACGCTGATCTGTTAGAACTGATGTATCTCCTATTTTGCGTGCATTCCTTTTTGGCAGTGCTTATGTCTTTATATCTTAAGTGCTTTTGTCTTTTTTTTAAAAATGCTGCAAAATGTTAATAAAAGCAAGGTAAGCTTTGCATAAGCTAAAGTTTTCGGTAAGGCATGAGCATGCCTGCAGATTAAGGCAGTTGTTTGACAAAAGCTACAATGCAGAATTAGAAAGTATATACTAAGAAATTTTATATCTATTATTCAGCTTTAAATTGTGTGGAATTGAACACTATGTGAATGCACTGTTATCACCGCATGAGTAAAAAGAAATAGGTGTGTACAAAACTCTTCTAGAGATTCTAGCAAAGGCACTTATTTATTCATTTATGTAAAATATTTATAATCTGCTTTTCATCAATACAGACATCAGGGCAGAGTACAGAAGATAAGATAAAAACAACCAGCCAATTAATAATAATAATAAAAATATACTAATATACAGCCGGTGAATGCATATGTGACATGCATAGGCTTTCCGTGTAATTGGGCAGAGACCTTGATTGTGCATTCAGAGTCCATGTGCCTATTCATAACTCATTTATTTGGAATATGAATCTTGGCAACTCATAATGCTTACTTGGCTATTGCTCTGGAAGTGGTGAGAGGGAAAGAAGGAAAGTCATATACAATGTACAGTTCAGTATGTCCATCCATATCACTGAGGCAGGAAAAAGTGAGATACTGATCATGACCTACACACTTGCAAGTGAAGCTTTCAGGCTGAGAGAACTTTAAAGGCTATGCCATACTTTCTTAATACAGATCAATCTTTGAAATTTTTATTTTTGCACTGATCAAGCCACACATCTAGGTGGGGAACCTGTTGCCACTCCCATAAGCCCCAAATGGGAAATGGTCAGGAATGAAGGGATTTGTAGTCCAGCAATATCTGAAAGACCACAGGTTCCCCATCCCTAATGTGGGTAGGGTTGCCAGGTTCAATCCCTGAGACTGATCCTGTATCTTTAGGAGAAGAGAAAGTCAGCCAAGTGCAGGTGTTCTTGCAACCCTGTAATGGGAAAAACCACAAGGTGGAATTCTCCCTCCTCCCTGCATAACTTTTAAAGATACAAAAGACCTCTTGGAGGCTGGGCCTGGCAACCAAGAGGTCTTTTGTATCTTTAAAAGTAGTGCAAGGGGAAGGAAGAATTCCACCTTGTGGTTTTTCCTATTACAGGGTTGCAAGAACACCTGCACTTGGCTGACTTTCTTATCTCCTAAAGATACAGAATCAGTCTCAGGGATTGAACCTGGCAACCCTAGATGTGGGACTAGAAACATACAAACATGCCTCAACTGTCTTGACTTTCATTCACACTTTCATCTGATATTTTCTATTGCACTGCAATTGATTCTTTAATAAGTTTTTCTTCCATTTGGATATCCACTCTATGTGTCTGTATATTAATGTATATATCATAGAACAAAATAGGTGTTCTTTTTACCTGGATGTTTTTTATGTATACAGTAATTCCTCAGTTAAGGAATCCTCCAGGAACAGCTCCTTTTAATGAGGGCTTCTTTAAAAGGTGAAACTGACCAGTTTTGCTTTGCTATGAATAGACATCTAAACCTGTGCCTGTGCTTTAAGGTGAAACCAGCCTGTGGCTTTGCTGTGCTATGGATAAACTTTTAAGCCTGTGCCTTTGTTTTGAGGTGAAACTGACAAGCATGTGTCTACTTTGCTATCAATAAATTGATAAGCCTGTACCTTTGCTTCCCTAGGGTGAAACTTACAAGCCTTTGTGTTTGCTTTCCATTAAAGAGATCTCTTGCTTTCTCCCAGGCTGGGGAGGGAAGGATCCAATACAATTCAGGAAAGGGGAGGGGAGGGTGTTGGGTAGGCACCCTTTAAAGCTCCTGTTGAAGCTGCCCTAACCATCTATGAATGGGTGTAGGAACATATTCCTATTATTTCCATGTTATTCATACCTCTGGTACCAAAGTTTCTGTTAAAGAAGTAATGTTCAAGAATGCATCTACTTTGTTAACTGAGGTATTACTGTATGTTTTTCAAAAGTATATCATAGCATACAATAGGTACAGTATCTCAAACATCAACAGATATTTACAAATCAGTTATGTTCCTAGTGTGTGCCCTTTCAAACTTAATGCATTTCCAGAGGAGCAGCCTTGGAGGCTGGGCCTGGCAACCAAGAGGTCTTCTGTATCTTTAAAAGTTTTGCAGGAGGAAGGGAGAATTCCACCTTGTGGTTTTTCCCATTACAGGGTTGCAAGAACACCTGCACTTGGCTGACTTTCTCTTCTCCTAAAGATACAGGATCAGTCTCAGGCCCTGAGCCTGGCAACCCTACCTTACCCAAATAGGATTCTAGGGTAACTCACTTAACCATCTATAAATCCCTTTTTTATTGCAACATGTTATTTCACAAATGTGTAATTTATATGGAAAATGTTTGTGTCTGTGTCTTCTGAAACATAATGCTCAATCTAGTTTATGTTTTAAACGTTTGTAGTAAGCATGATTTTGTATTTGACAGCTGTAAATCCTTTTTTGTGCCAATGTATTCTTGCCAGGTGAAGAAGAACAATATTGAGTGACATGCTCCATTGGTTTTTAATTTCATTCATTAAATTCATTTGGCTGGGAGTGGGGCAAGGTCACCTTTAAAAGAAATAAAACAAAGATTTAGGGGAGTAAAGGATGATTTTTTAAAAAATGCCACTCTGGGCTCCCACTGGGAGGAAGGATGGGATATAAATTCAATAAATAAATAAACGAGCAGTCAAATCCAGATGCTTCTCCCCACTTTGACAAAGAGGCTTGAACTTTAACTGGGGACCACAGATAAACTCTACAGGTAACAGGAGAGATCACTTCTTTCCATGTGAAAATAATAACTGTGAGAGTATGTGACTGTTTTACAAATCTTAGATTTTTTTAAAATGTTTTTAAAATGTCTTTAATGTTTCTAAAAGTTCTTAATATTTTAAACACTTATTTTAATTGCATTCTTTTATTGCTTGGTTGTTTGTCACCTTGGGCTCCTTTGGGAGGAAGAGCAGAATAGGAATTTAATAAATAAAAACACACAAAAAGCTAATTCCCATGGCAAAATCTAAAAATTAGAGTTTCTTGTGGCATCATAAAGATTAATAATTTCACCATGACATAAGCTTTCCTATATGCATGAATGATTATCCAGCAGCTATGTACAGACACCAGGATTAAACAGCTGAATTACAAATAACAACAAAGTTTGATTCTAGTCATTTGGATCTGAAGAGAGAGAGGTTTCCAATGCTACCACAGGTGTTAATTTACTCATCCATGCTAAGATTATTGTGTTTCAGTGACTGCAGATGTGAATGATTGCTATGCTAAATTTTAAAAACATTTACAGTACAATAAGATTGTAAGAAGAGCCTGCTGGATCAGGCCAATGACCCATCAAGTCCAGCATCCTGTTCTTACACTGGCCAGCCAGAAGCTTATGGGAAGCCCACAGGCAGAACCTGAGCACAACATCACTTGACTCACTTGTGATTCCAGCTATTGGTATTCAGGGGCATTTTGCCATTGATAGCAATATCCTCCATGAATTTCTCTAATCTCTTTTAAAGCCATCCAAATTGGTGGCCATCACTACTTATTGGGGGAGCAAATTCTGTGGCTTAACTATGCACTGTGTGAAGAAGTACTTTCAGGACAGACATCCAACCTTCAGCTTGACTGGATGTCCCCAAGCTCTAGTGTTAAGACAGAGGGAGAGAAAAAAATCTACACTTTCTCCACACCATTCATAATTTTATACACCTCTATCATGTCCTCTCTTGTCTAACTAAAAAACCCCAGATGTTACCTTTCCTCATAGGGGAATATCCCCTTGAGCTTTTTGGTTTACCTTTTCTGAACCTTTTCCAAACAATCCTATACCTATGTACTCAGAAGTAAGTCCCGTTGAGTTCAATTAGAATGAAAAATGAGTTCAGTTCAGTCTGAGTTCAAGCCAATTCAGTCCAACTGAAGTTCAGTTTGACTGAGTTCAATTCAATTAGAATTTAACAGTGCAATCTTGTAACTATCTTCTCAGAAATAAGAGACAACAGAGATTTATGCAGCTCAAGTTAGTGAGGTTCTGGAAAAAAAGTTGGGAGCAATTTATTTATTTATGAGATTTGTTAGACGCCCATCTGGCAGAGGTTAATCTGCCAATGCAGCAATGCCTGTCTATCAGTGGTGGTGGTGTGAAGTCCTTATGTGAACTCCATGACAATTTCCCTCCTAAAAAAGGATATGCGTGGGGAGGGGTAAAATTTCTTCCTTTCACGGTGCTCAGTTCTGGAATGTGAAAAACTTTCTGTGAAGCCTTTTAACATGGGCAAATTAGGGAATGGGGAGACGTGTTGTTTGCATTTTAATGTAAATCTACCTAATTTGCACTTCCCCAAACAAACTGAAAACCAAAATTCAGCTATCCTTCAAAATTCACACTTCTCCAAAAATTGCAGTGCAGTACTTCAAGCATTTGCTGATTTAAATACCTACCTTTTAGTAGTACTTAAAAAAAATCTATGGTGGTTTATTGTGTTGATGTTCTGAGTTACTGTTATTTTAATATATGCTGTTTTGACATATTTTGTAAACTGCCCTCAAATTTGATAATGAAGAGTGGTGTATGTAAAAATTGTGTGTAAATAAATAAATAATGAAGTAACATACAAAAATATGTATGTTAAAATAAGGAAAACTGCTTGCAAAATGTATATATTGGGAGAAATGCACATAAATTGCATTAAAACTTTCATGCAGACTTTTTTTATAAAAAGTTAGTAAACTGATGTAAAAATAGGGAAAGCTGAATTTAAGACTGAGAGAATGAGAAACTGGCAGATTCATCCATCCATAGTAGGAATGCCCATGCTTTATTAGAAACTGGAAAAAAAAACATGGCAAACGAGTGAGAAAATGTGAATGAAAACTGATGATGGTTTATCAGTAAAAAAAAAAGCTATGAGATTTCTTTTTTAAAAAATATATAAGCAGGGTGAAAAGAAATCCCATAAAAACTATGAATCTTTGGAAAGTGACTGTTACTTAATAGTATTCCGAGGCTCTCCCCACCACCATCACTTTGTTGGCTGAAATCTTACATCTTTATAGTATTTTGGTAAAACAGATTTTAGAACAATGCCCTTTTGGAACTCTAACCTCTTATAAATTTGTAATGTTGCTATTGGTCAAAAAGAATATTCGATCTTAGTTTTATTATGTATACAATATCCATAGGCAGCAAGGTGGGCTTTGTTCTTGGACCATTTTTGTTCAGTGAGATTTATTCTGCCCTAGAAATCTCCATTACTCAAGATTAAGAATTTCTTCTGTCAAGGGTGCCAGTTTCCCCCCAGTATCTCACAGGGATTTATACCGAGAAGCATACTCAATGTTCCAGATTGTGGAGGGAAAAGTGGTACACATTAGCTCTTCTGTATCTCAATGAAACTATGATTGTCTCTTCTGAGCACATATAGTTCATTTTGGAAGATACAGTAGACATATAATTGTGATGCTGCACATATGCTTTCAAGTCTTAAAATGTACATTGCTCTGGTATTGTTGAGTGGTAGAGAAATTCCCACAAATAAATAAATAATATTGTAGCCATAAAAGATGAGTTGGAAATTCAACACATCACATTTCTAATGTGAACTGACCACAGGAGCATGATAAAGACAAATGTTTCAGAAAAACGTAACTGAAGACCAAACAAAATAATCTTGTCTACATGGAACATTGCCACTCTGTATTGATATACTCATTTTAACCCTTAACTCAATCACCCTTACGGTGCAATTCTAACCCTAGATCTGTCAGGATGAGCAAGTTAGGATCTGGTAGATCTTTGGCTAAGGTGGCCAGCTTCTGTCTAAACCAGGCTACACTGGCATAAATTGTTCATCCTGGCTCAGCTGGAGATACACCAGTGTAACTCCCTTATCCTGGGGCAGTGAGCGAGCAAGATTTCCTGATAGCATACAAATGAGTGTTCTGGAGGTGTGGTGGAGGCAGGACCAAGAGGGGACTTACTCTGGATCCTAACTCCATTCCGCTCAGTCATTTGACCTGGGAACCCAGCAGAAGTTATGCTAGCAAAAAGGCAGCAGTAAGTCAAACTGTATTTTAAAGACTTTCCCCCCCTCTGCCAGGCTTCAACCGGCTCAGCCAGCAGTAGTCTCATTCCTGAACATGTTTTGAATCTGGTGTTCTTTACATTGGCTTCCCATAGTTAGGACTGCACCCTAAGACACTTTCTACATCCATTTAAGTGATTGGATAAATTAGAGATCAGAAATATTGTGAATTCCTTGCCCTTAGGAAGATTTTATGTTTCTTTGAGATTAACGTAGCATTGGCATTGGCTTTGAATTTGTTGCAATAACTCACCCTGAACTTTTGAGATAGCCTGCTTTATAAATACTAATAAAGTACATATCTGCATTACAAATGTTGATTGTAAACAAGTTTAATGAGTGGTCTTGGCTCTCCACCTCCTTTATCTGAAGAACGGGTGCTAAAAATCCTGTTAAGATTCCCCTCACTGTCTGCACTTTCCAAACTTCCCTGGGAATAACTGTTTAGACTAGTTTAACCCGTCTGCAGTGTAGATAAGTCTTAAAAATAAATAGAGTAGGAACAAGACAATTCAATCGTGAAACTGGCATCATGCCATAGTGCTGATTACTTCGTTGTTGAGGTTGATGCAGGCTTTTAATGACATCAGGGGCCATTGTGCATACAAGTGGATTTAATCAGTGCTGCTCACCGGATTACAACTATCCAACATTATCCATGGCATAGTTCAATCCCAACCCCCAAAGCCAGAGATCAGCTCCAAACTTCCGCTGGTAATGAATGGAGCAGTTTCAACATGTTTCCATGACTGTGGCTATCTTCTGAAGAGCTATCATTGGGTGTTTAATGATCTGGAATACTTGTTTGGAATCCCTGTACGCTACCATACCCTGTACACATCCCTGGAATGAGACAGCTTGTTCTACCAAAAATGGCCAGGGTCAGAAGAGATGGTAGTGACACTCTGGGGATCTGCCATTTGCAAGATACAGTACTTGTCAATAATCATGGCCATATTTACTGAATGGCTTAAAGTTACAAGATACTGTCAATTCTGCAGGAACAAAAATGTTGCCAATTGCAGTGCTTTCAGCATTTGATAGCTAAACTAATGTTTTCTTTATGAGCTCCAGATTTATGAAGATCTCTGGGTAGTTATATATGCAAAGTCAACAGTATCTGACAGTCACTTGGTCATGGTTTCCCTCCACAAAGAGTTGCACTTTTATGGTAGGTTTTTTTTTTAACACGAAGCAGCTGCAGAAAGCTGCAAATCATATTGCAGGGGAAGGGGAGAAGTGGGGGGTTCTTATCTCTTTCTCTTCAAGTTGTTTTCCTTATTAAAATTGCCTTCTACAAGCCGCATTTTGGTCTATAGGACCAAAGTACATGAGGGGTCAGTTTTGATCATGAAAACAAGTTGTAGGGAATGAGATAAACCAGAGTGGAAAAACTTCAGTCCATGGCCCTACTTAGGCCTACTATTGAGCCCTGTGTAGTGGTTTAAAATGTCTGAGGCTTTGACTTTACCACCCATCACCTGATGGGCAGTGGAGCCAAAGACTGCTTTCTGTGTGGAACTTGGCCATACAGTCAATCCAGCAGGCTTCAGCTCAGTGTTGCTTTCTGCAGCCCCCTGGGGACTCCTTAGTGTAACTAATCCCACAGGCTTCAGGTCTTCTGCTCTCATCTGATAGGTAGTAGAGTCAAAGTCTGCTTTCCATTGCCCATGCACAATCAAGACTGCACTTTAAAACTCCCAGTAGTGCTCAAACAGCTGCATCTCTACCTGCTTCACACTTGATGTCAGGTGTGGGCAGGTCAGCATGGCTTGCAGGCAATGGTCTCATGGGTCACATTTGAACCCCTGTTGTGCCAAGTTTGGTCCATGGGCTGGAGGTTCTCCACTCCTGCTCTAATGACCCAGCTTCTGCTCATAAGGTGGCCAGTTTTGGAAATGAGACAACTTTTGCAAGATGTCTAGCTACCCAAAGCTTTTGAACCTTGTGGTTTATGATACTGACTCTTGGACTATTAGGTCACCAGTTGATAGGCTGCTAAAATGTCATACATGTTTTCCTTGTCTTCTGTTTGTTTTGCTTTGTTTTCTCTCACCTTTGCATTGCTAATTGGATTGAACCAAGTCCACACTTGTTTATAAATGGTCTGTTAAGCTTCAGAAGAAATCTGCTTGTTCAAAGAAGCCTGTCCACAAGGAGATTTTTCTGGAAGCGCTCCCAACTATGCTGAGATTATTCTGAGATTTAACTTCAGTAGAAAAGATCCCCTTAGTGTTATGCCACATATATTGTAATACAGCACATGCACATACCATATTAATAATATAAAGCACCAACAAAAGCTCGTGGAGGTATTAAACAACTGTAATGACAAGAACTGTGCAATGAAGTATGTTTTAAGCAACAAGCTTGCTTTTTAATAAAATTTCAGTGTGATCAGGTCAAATAAATGATAAACAGGTGAATCTGAAAGCATTTTATAGACATATGGCAGTCTGGAATGCAGGAAAATAGATAACCAAACCATATTGCTTTTATCATAGACAACGGAAACTGACCTTGGATGGTTTGAAAATTCCAAGTGGGACAGCACATTATACACTTGACTTGTAATCCCCACCCCACCCCACTTGGTTTGCATATTTGTTTACCAGGTGAAATGGGCGGGGTTAAAGTAATGAGGTTTAATAAAACTCATTTCGTCAATATTGACTCCACTATATTGAGAATCTGCCAGAACTGTCAGACATGATCAAGGTAGGAGGGTAACTCCATCAAGCCCCTCCTATGAGGAGTTTAATTGCCATCAAGTCAGCCATCTAATGGATGAGCTCTGAGGCAGTTCCTCTTCTCCTGGCCTGGCTGTGGTCATATCTGGACATGTTTCTAGATCTGATGGGGGAGGGAGTGCTTCAGGTGAGGGGCTGCCCATTCTCAAGGACAAGACCTCCAGAACCACCACTGACATTGGTTGCAATTTTAAAAACTATAACTTGAAGAACTTGTGCCTGAGCTTGCCTTTTCCTCCTCTTCCACCTTCCTTTTTCCTCTGGTGTCATTTCTTTTTAGATTGTGAGCCTGAGGGGAGGGAGCATCTTAGAAGTGGTTTTTTTTTTTTTGTAAACTACTCTGAGAACTTTTTTGACTGATGATGTAAACAAGTAAATAATCTGTGAGGTGCAATGGTTATAGGGTTGGTTTTTAAAGTCATTTTAAACTAATAATAATAATAATAATAAATTTAATTTCTTCGTCGCCTATCTGGCCAATGGCCACTATAGGCGACTTACAAAATTATTAAAATACAATTAATAAAATACAGTAATACAATAAAAACAATAGATCTGCAACAACAATATTAAAACTGGGTAGGAGGCATTACAATTATATCAATTAACCCTCCCCGGATACCCCGAAGGCCTGCTGAAAAAGCCAGGTCTTTAAGGCTTTCCGAAATACATTTAGGGAAGAGGCATGCCGGAGATCTTGTGGGAGGGAGTTCCAAAGAGTGGGGGCCGCCACTGAGAATGCCCTCTCTCTTGTACCCGCCAATCTGGCTGTTTTTGTTGGCGGGATTGAGAGAAGGCCCTGTGTGGCCGATCTTGTCGGGCGGCATAATTGGTGGCGTTGAAGGCGCTCCGTGAGATAAACTGGGCCGAAACCGTATAGGGATTTAAAGGTCAATACCAACACCTTGAATTGGGCTCGGAAAACAACTGGAAGCCAGTGTAGGTCGAACAACACTGGTGTGATGTGATCTCGGCGGCGACTATTCGTAAGTAGTCGAGCCGCCGCATTTTGTATAAGTTGTAATTTCTGGACCGTTTTCAAGGGTAACCCCACGTAGAGCGCATTACAGTAGTCCAAACGAGAGGTGATCAGGGCGTGTACCACCAGTGGGAGCTGATGAACAGGAAGGTAGGGTTGCAGCCTTCGTATGAGGTGTAGTTGGTACCAGGCTGCCCGGCTCACTGCCGAAATCTGAGCCTCCATGGACAGCCTGGAATCAAGCACAACCCCAAGGCTGCAGACCTGGTCCTTTAGGGGTAAACTCACCCCATTGAACTTCAGGTCAATGTCACCCAACCTTCTCTTGTCCCCCACAAGTAGTATCTCGGTTTTATCGGGGTTCAACTTCAGCTTGTTCCTTCCCATCCATCCACTCACGGATTCCAGGCAGTTGGACAAGGTCTCCACAACCAACTCTGGTGAAGATTTAAATGAGAGATAGAGCTGAGTGTCATCCGCATATTAATGACACTGCAGCCCAAATCTCCTGATGATTGCTCCCAGCGGCTTCATATAGATGTTAAATAGCATGGGAGAGAGGATAGAGCCCTGTGGCACACCACAATTGAGAGGCCAAGGGTCTGATACCTCCTCCCCCAACGCTACCTGTTGGTACCTGTCAGAGAGAAAGGAATGGAACCACTGCAATACAGTGCCTCCAATTCCCAATCCCTCCAGGCGAAGCAGAAGGATACTGTGGTTGACAGTATCAAAAGCCTCTGAGAGATCGAGGAGGACAAGAAAGGTGGATTCTCCCCTATCTAATGCCCTCCTCAAATCATCAACCAGAGCGACCAAGGCTGTTTCAGTTCCGTGACCAGTCCTGAAAACCGATTGGTATGGATCCAAATAATCCGTTTCATCCAAGTGTGCTGACAACTGGTTGGCCACCACTCGCTCAATGACCTTGCCCAGAAATGGTAGATTCGAAATTGGGCGGAAGTTATCGAACACTTGGGGATCCAAGGAGGGCTTCTTTAAGATGGGCTTTACAATTGCCTCCTTGAAGGCTGATGGCATCACACCCTCTTTCAAGGATGCGTTTACCACCGCTTTGATCCCCTCGCCCAATTTCTCTCTGCAGCTCACAAGGAGCCACGAAGGGCAAGGATCAGTAAGACAAGTGGTTGGCTTCACAGATGAAAGCACCTTGTCCACTAATCAGTTCAGCTGTGGATATGTGCCTATTTATTTATTTAAATATTTATAGGCCACACCTTAATAAAAAAAACAGCAAACTGGTATACATAAGAACACCATGATAAGATCAATAAAAGCATGAATTTATTTTTATTTTATTTATTTAGTTTAATTTATATACCACCCTAAGCCCGAAGGCTCTCTGGGCGGTGTACAAAAAGATAAAAACAAGCACAATATATAAATACAATAAATACAATAAATAATAATAATAATAATAAAAAAACAACAACGAACCAAACAACATCCAAAATATGGAAATGCTGTTTAAAATACACTTTAAAATGCCTGGGAGTATAAAAATAAGGGTGCAATCCAACTTGCATTTAAACTTGGCTGAGGGGACTTGGATGTGGCAGATCTTCAGCTGAGCCAGCTGGGTCCCGGCTCAGCCGGGCTAGCCGGCATAAGTCGCTCAGCCTGGCTCAGCCGGGGCCCAGCCAGCTCAACCGAGACTTAGGCCTGAAAAAGGGGTGGGGGGGCAAGTCAGAGGAGGAGCTGAGGGGACTTAGGCCATATCCAACTCGTGTTCGGAACACTCCTGCAGGTCCTAATCCAGGCAAAAGGTATGCTGGGAAAAAGATTGGTCTAAGAAAATAATTGCAATAGAAGTCAGTGGAGAGGACTTACTCCCTGGAAGGGGTATTTGGGAGAGCAGGCTTTCACTTTCTGGTCCTTGCACATAGCTCCCGGCTGAGCCAGTGTTCAGCCAACCCAGAGGCTCCTGAATGGCAACTGGATGTGGCACAATTTTACGACGGCTTCTCTTGCTCCAGCACAACTTACACTGGCTTCCCCTGAGTTGAATTGCTCTGCTCATTGGTAAATGGTAAAATTGGTAAATGGTAAAATGGTACCTGGGAGGAAGGGCAGGATATACATTTAATAAATAAAGAAATAAATTCATATTTCAAAGCCCTGTCTTAATAGCACAGTTTTCATGAGATGTCTAAAAGAAGGCAAGGATGCTTCCCTACCACACCTCTATCGGCAGGAAGTTCCAAAGGGCAGAGGCTGCCACATTAAAGGCTTAGTCCCTAGTAAAGGCTGACTGAATCTTTGCTCATTAAAGCTGCTTGCTGATTACTCCTCTGATGATTCTCCCTCTCCCAAACGATGTAGGTACACATTTTCTTCCCATTACTGTCAGTGCAGGGAGCGGGGTGGACAGAGAAAGAAAAATGGAAGGGGAAAAACAAACAGCCACCCCCACCTCACATCCTGTTCACAGCTAGCCAGCAGAGTGTTGGATGTACTGGTTGTGCTATCAAAGTCCTCCCCCCCCACTAACAAGAGGATTACTTTATACTTCTGCTGATAGTTAAAATGCATAGGAGACCAGGATTGTAGTCATCTGAGGTCACAGGGAGATTCTAGACCCTTTATTGTTTTGGGGGAGCAGGTCCTAGTAGGGTCTCTATGTACAAGCCAATCAGCATGAAAAGGTAGAGTGTTAGCCACTGAGAAAAATCTTCTTACTTGTCTAGCAACATGCTTCCTTGTCCTTTCATGCTGATTGGAGCCAATCAGAATGAAAGGAGGTGAGTAAGTCACTGAGAGGACTCTTCTCAGTAGCTAACACATGCCTTCTCTTTCATGCTAATTGGCTCCTATGCTAAGGGAGAAGTGAGCTTCATGGCAAAGTACCTTGGTCTCTCAAATCCTAATCCCACACTTGGCTTAATTTCAGAATTCTTAAAATCAAAACTTGTCTGGCAACATTTAGCCATGTGTGTGGGGTGTGTGTGTGTGTGAGAGAGAGAGAGAGAGGGAAAGGGAGAGGGATTAAGTGTGTACGGGAGGACTATGCATGTAGCAGTTTTGTTCTGGTTCTCTAATTCTGTGATTGCAGAAGAGATGGTGAATCATGAGGGCGTGGCTGTGAGGGGCCATGGTGTGACTATCATGAATGGACCCTGCACTTCTGAATTTGCCACTACACTATTGTAGAGGACCCATGTTTTTCGCAACATATAATCTGTGAATTTGTAAAATCCTAATCTAGATTGCTGTCTAAATACATTTCCTTGTTTAAAGCATCCCCAAGGACATTTTACTTATGTTCAACTACTTTATGTTGGTTGGGAGAATATGAAAACATCCCCCTTAGCTATGGGTGAAAACAGAGCAGTTATGGACATCAAGAGGCAATCTGTGAGTATAGTTTATCTCAGAAAACAGTTTTCTTTGTCTTGTTTCCAAATAGTTTTTGGCTCGGCAAGATCATCCGTCCAAAAGGGAGCTCTTCCTATCAACCAGCTCTCCAGCTCTTATGTGCTTTTTTTTTACAGCTCACTACCTTTCAGCCACACATCCTGCAATCTTCAAGGGGATTTCCACAGAAGTAATAATCATTGGATAGTTGAGGAAATGCTATTGTTTGAATTCCATTATTGAATTGAATCTCCCCTCTGTTCAATTGGCAAGACAGCTGATAGTGGAAGACAAGTTGGTAACTTTCTGTGGTTGCCAGGAATCGATATTGAGTCTCAAGGGGCTCAAGATGAAGGTGGCTTATTGGGTGCTCTTCCAAATAAAACAGCAAAACAATTTTAGACTTAAACACAGTAAATCTGCAGGATCAGTAAGAGTGTTGGGCTGAGGGAAGCTACTTTTCTCCAGGAAGCGGGTTAGCTGACACATAGAGTGTGAAGGCAACATTTACTGCTAAGGAAAACTCATCCTAATGGAGAGAGACAATTCCAAGTTGGACGGAGATGTTAAATACTAGTGGTTTTGTGAGCTTTCCATGGACAATCCATTTATTTCATAAATCTGCCAACTGGGATTTTTCATGAATCAGTTGTCATTTTCCTTATCTTCTTTTAGTTTCCCATTTAATGTAATATTAGTTTGCTCCACTCAATCTGCCATCTTGGTCGTCCCCAAGTTCTGGTTACTCTTTTTTTTTTTTTTGCTGAATGCCAATAATTGCAATGCCAAATGGGGCTGGATAATCAATTTCTAGAACAAGAACTGTCAATATTTACTGATATCTTCTAGAATTTTATGTTGCATCTGCGCCTGATCTGGGAAGGATAACATTCTCCTTACTACCTGCAGTATTACTGCTGGCTGGTTTACAAAGATGGTATAAACCAGGGATATCCAACATGGTGCACTCCAAATGTTTTGGACTACAACTCCCATTAACCACAGCCAGCAGGGTTAATGGTCAGGGATGATTGGAGTTTTAGTTCTAAATATCTGGAGAATAATACATTGTCTAGTTCTGTTCTAAATAGACTGTCAATTATTTAACAAATAAGATTTTTTAAAGGCCCGAGTCCAGATGAAATTTGTGCCTAATTTCCATTGAAATCAATAGGTCAAAGTATGGAGAAATCAATGGATAATATCCAATTAAGTCGTACTCAAGGTAGACCCACTGACAGTAATGGATTTATGCTATATTGCCCATTGACTTCAGTAGGTTTACTCTCAGCATCACTTACAGAGCAATCAAACTTAGGGGAAGCTGCTGGAAGGGGTGCCAGCACAAGTGGAGCTGGATGGAAGGTCTGCGGCATCCAGTTGTCATTCAGGAGCCTCTGAGCTGGCTGAATGCTGGCTCAGCTAGGAGCTGCATGCAGGGACCAGAAAGTAAAATCTGGCTCTCATGAGTTCCCCCTACCGGGGAGTAAGCACTCTCCGTTGACTTCCATTGCAATTATTTTCTTTGACTGATCTTTTTCCTGGCATCACTTTTCCCTGGATTAGGACTTGCAGGAGTGCTCTGAAAATGAGTTGGATGTGGCTTAAGTCCTCCCCTCAGCCCCTCCTCCGACATGTCCCTGAAGTGTCCCTCTTTTGAGCCTTCTGCCAGCTTCTGCTGGCTCATGTTCTGCTGGGCTGGGCTTCCCCGGTGGACCCTACACTGCAGCTGAGCTGAGCTGAGCTAAACTGATGAGCTTCTGCTGGCATAGCCTGATACAGCCTGGCTGAGCTGGGACCCAGCTGGCTCAGCTAGGAGTCCACCATATCCAACTCCCCTCAGCCTGGCATACACAGCAGTTGGACTTCATCCTAATGTTGCATATCAGCTGTTGGGATTCATGTCACGTTAGCTTTTCTTGAATTGGGCCAAAACAAATGTCATTTATCATAATGATTATTTATTGTTTTACATATATGAATAATATGTCTTGCCAACTGGCAAGGGTTCTTTTGGATTCAGAGGCAATAAACACAGAAGTAGGTGAAAGTCAAAGATTTTATTCAGTAGCAGGCAAAAGGATACAGACAGCAAAATCTACTGAGCTTACTTTCTCCATTCATTTGTTGGGAACGCCAAGTGAATGTCAACAGAGAAACCCCCACTGATGACCAGTACGCATCACCTTACTGGTCCAGGTCTGTATCGAAGTTCATTTGGCCAACAAATGTTGGAGACTTATATAATTAAAAGCCCCAAAGGCTAGGTGCTGATTCTCAACAACAACCTCATCAGTCAAACCTGTTATAATGGTAATGTTATTGGTTGTTAAGCACCTTTTTTGAAGTTTATACCAACTTAATTGATTGCACTTCGTTTGAACGAACTTAATTAGTTGCATCTGACTGGAAGTCCTCATGGAACTGTTTTTGGATTCCCTCCTTTAGGGTTATTTTCCCCCCAAAAAATATTTTGTACTTTTGCAAAGCTTGTGGTTCCCACAAGCCTGCTGATACATTCCTCTTGTGCATAGATGGTGCCAGTTTGGCTACATAAGGATCGACACTCAGAGAATGAGTTTAATACATTTAGGATTGACTTGAAATTTACTGAAGCCAGCTGAGAAGCAGTTGGATGGCTTCCTGTGCATATATTAAAAGGGCTGGTCCTTATTCATAGTCTCCTAGAAAGTAGCACGAAGAAGTTATCAAGTCATCCAGTCACTCTCCATGCCATACCAGACTACTCCACATACTCCCCACAGTACATTTTCTAGTGCTTGGTTAAGATTGCTTAGAGGTCTCACAGGGCTTATGGTTTTGGCCACTTGATGGTATATCTAATACTAAGAATGTTTTAGAAGCATAAAGTGTATTAAACAAATTCCATAATGGAAAAGGGCTAAACCGTAATGGAAACTCAGTAGCAACAACTACTTTGTATTGTAATTCTGTAAAACTTCTGTGGATTCTGAGGATAAAGCAAATAGCCTAGTAGTACTAGCCTTTTAAAAATGGCACATCAGTTAAAAGTCAATCAATTGTATCCAATGGTAGCCCCTGGAGCCCCCATGTCCCTGCTCTGGAGGGTCTCCCAAACATCTAGAGCCAATTTAGGGGGTGTGGGGACTGCAGGGGAAGAGGGGGAATCACTAAAAATGTTTTCCTCCCCATACCACTCATGGAAAACTTGCTCAATAACAACAGCAACAACAACAACAACAACAAAACAACTCCATCAGTTCTGCTGAAAGACCAACTCCATCAGGCCTCCTCTCTCTTAACTGTCACCTGACAGCAGCCATTACATCAGGCAGCCTCAATGGGAGAGGTAAGAAGCAGGGATCATTCCATCAGCTTTGCTGAAAGACTAGCTCTATCAGGCACCTCCAACCTCTGAATTGTTTCTGTGCCAGTCAGTCATTATAACAGCTGCTATTTAAGAATTGTTGCTTGTGTATGCTTTTTTCCTCTTTCATTTTGTGGTGTTTTTTTATATATATTGTAAGCCTGCGGTAAGGAACAGTCTTGTTTTAATTGATTGTATGTAAGCCACTCTGTGAGGCTTTTTGGCTGAAGTGTGGGGTGCAAATATTCTAAACAAACAAAATTATTATTGTTGTTGTTGTTGTTGTTGTTATTGTTTCATCTTCTTTACTTTCATGCTTCCCTTGCCCCCTCCCATTTTCTTTTCTTTTGTCATTCTACATTCCTTCTCATTCCCTTTGTTTTGCTGGTATCCATCTTCTCATTAAACCACATTTTCTCTCTATTTTCCCCCATATCAGTCTGTTTTCTATTGTGGCTAACTTCTCAAATTTCCTTCTACCTTACTCACATTGCTTCATCTATAAACACCTTCAACAATGCCTTATGATGTACCTTTTGCCGTATGCTTCCCCAGCCCATTTATTCATTCCCTTCTCCACAGACCCTTTTCAGGCAAACACCTCATCTACATTTAGTTTCTGTTGGTCTCCCTTCCTTTCCTCACGATGACAATGATTAGAACAATCAAAAACAAAATATGTATTTTAATTTGAAAGGTGAGATTTCTGAATGCAAGAAATACATCACATCCAACACGTTCACAGACATGGTGTCCAAGGGAACATTAATCCTAGAGGAAGCCTGTGGCCTTCCAGACACTGCTGTATTACAACTCCCATAATCCAGACCAATGACCATTGACCATGCTAGTTGGAACTGTTGGGAATTGAAGACCATGTTCCTATCCCTGTCCTGGAGTGTGTTTCCAGTAACATCCTGGCAGTGAAATATTTTCTGACTCTGGACTGCCCCACTCAGAGTGGCCATTGGGCACTCCTAGACAGGAAAGGCTATAAATGACTTCCTGTTTCAGCTGGGATTTTACCCAGGCAGCAGTGATCTTTCTGGCTCTAATGTGGCCTTCATTTCTGAGTTTTGGCACAACGCCTGGCTTCCCTCTGAAAGCTCCCTGTGGGGCAGAACTTTCATTAAGAATAGGAGGGTCATGTCTTCCTCACTCAGAAAAACCGCTAGCGTAATTTGGTGTGAACTATTATCCATATAAAAGGGTTTAAATCTACACTCTCATTCTCTCCTTGGTAAATGAAAAAGGTTATATTAATGAATCTGGTCATAAAGCATCACTAGTTGATCCCCTTCAGGCCTCTGGTGCAAAAGAAATAAGAATTTGTCCTAATTAAAGCCATAAATTATTTTTCTGTAGATGCTTCTTACAAAGACGCAATCATGCTGCTGGATTGCTACTTTGAACAAATATAAAATTGGGAACCACATTATGGTTTGGCATGCGTGGTCCTAGTGTCTGAGGAAAATGTCATTTATAGGAGTTTTAATACCTCCGATTAAAGACATTGCACATGACGAATGCTGTGCTAGGATGACAATGTAGCCTTTATGTTCACAAAGTGGCCATTTCCTTTCATAACAAATGTGGCACCAGTTGTTAGATTTGCATTTGCCAAAGATACATAAACCAAAGTGGCTTTTAATCGTGTGAGTGGGTGGAGGTTGTTTGAATTAAAAATGAGACAGGGAACGAAGTTCAAAGCACTACAGAAATGTAAGACTCAGCTTTCATGCAACTATAAAGCTAAATCCCTTTCACATTTTAGATTTTAGCTTTTCACATTTTTGAATCATTGCTAGAGTGAGACTAGTGTCATTCTGAATTTCAAAGATGCACAATTCAGTTCACACATACAATTTTGAACAGTCTCATTCTGCAGCTGGTTTTGTCAGTACAAAGTAGGCAAAAGGAAATGGCTTATCATGACACCTGTATGCATTGCATGAAATGAAAGACAGAAGAAGATAACTGTCTTCTGACAGGGAGAACATCAGGGCCTTCAACAATTAGAGACAGGAAGCCAATCTAGAGAAAAAGTCTAATTAATTTCAACAGAATCCAAGCACCATTATTTTTCTATGGATTGGGGCCAAGATGGTAGGTGTTGTTGAACTGTGCCATGCCCCTTTCTCTGTCTTATTGATGTTTGCAAATTGCTTGAGTCCAACTAATTGGCCCTTTTGGGTTTAGTAGGGAATATTGCCCTAGGCCAAATGTAGAACCTTGTCTGCTCTCCAGCATATGGCTGGATGATCTTCTTGTTTTGCTCTCCAGGTACCTTTGTGCATTGTTTAGGAATACTGGAGGTTGGTAGGGAACAGCTATTAGGGTGTGGTCTGAGGTACATGATCTGAGCTATTTGAACTACACTGTGTTGAGGTACAACAGGTAGCTGAACTGTTACTAAATCTTTGGATAAACACAGATCTCTGTTTTCTGTTCCGCTGTGAAATGTGTGAGGGATGGAAAAGAGTTGTACAATTGTTCTTGCCTTTTTCATCCCCCCGCCACCCCAGAAAATAAGCAGGAGATAAAATGGAGAATACAGTGGATGACAAAAAAAAGGATAGATTTTGTCTGACTAGTATTGCATGTTAACGGCACAAGATGTGAATTTGTGGTCAGGCAGTTTTGCTACAGATCATAATATTGTCTATCTCATTTTGGGTGGAAACAGTGCTCTAAAAAGCTATGCTAAATGGCAACAAGGGGTTTACCTGGAACTTGAAAACAAAGGAAATTGGAAGTTTTGTTGATGATATTGTTGGCTAAGGAATAAAGCTTTATGGCTATCCTAGGTTTGTTTGGGGTTTTCTCTCTCCATTTGGAATTATAATATAAAGCATTTTTCTAGACCTGGAAATGTAACAGAAAAGGAACCTCTGTGTAGCAACACTGGGATTTTAAAGTACAGGATATTATTCTGTATATTCTTTTTCATCGAGTTGATAAATGCTGTTCTTAGGAGCACTGGATAGTGAAACGCATTTCAATATCTCTGCAAACCTGCTTCTCTGATCATGTATGATTTTAAAAAGATGAACACACCAGTGTCTATCTGGAAAAATGGAACAAGAAACCAACCTTTCATCAGAGTTTTTTTTAAAAATGATTTGGAGGGAGGATATATGAATACCCAGAGCAACATCTTAAATTACACTGGCTGCCGATTAGCTACAGGGTTTATTTATTTATTTATTTATTGCATTTGTATACTGCCCCATAGCTGAAGCTCTCTGGGTTAAGTTCAAGGTGCTGATTTTGGTGTATTGGGACCAGGATACCTGAAAGATGGTCATACACTTTATACATCCAGTCAGTCACTGTGCTCTACAGGTGAGGGCCTCATGTAGATATCATCTTATCAGGAGTCCATTCCACACACTATAGGAATTGGGCCTTTTGATTTCCCTCCCATATCTGTTGTATTTTTAGCACCTAGTGAAGACTTTCCTCTTCCAGCAAGGCTTTTATGCATAGAACTTTCCCAGTCTTCATCTGTAGTGGAACTGTTTTTAAGATGTTTTTATTATTTTATTGTTTGTTGTTTGGTGACCTGGGTTCCTTTGGGAGGAAGGGTGGGCTATAAATTTAATAAATATATAAATATTATGACACCTAGAAAGTGTTTTCGTAGATACATCTTTGGTAAGAAAACACTTCATAAGTCTCACTTTCTCATTAGGCTATGGGGTGAGCTTACAGAAAATAGACATAATGATAAAACTCATTGATTCGCTCTTATTTTTTCAAATTCACCTAGGAGGTACATGCATTGCATGCAAAATGTACCAGGTTCAGTCGATGGCATTTTCAGGTGGGGCTGGGCATAGAGAGTTGCGGAGAGACAGTGTAGAAATACTCAGCTGGATCGACCAATGGCATGACTTGGTATAAGCCAGCTTCCTGTGTTACTACTAGGGATGGAGGAGAAATTAGAGTCAGTTCTCATTTACAAGTGAACCTACCTAATTCGGATTTTCCAAAACACCTCAAGAACTGAAACACAGCCATCCTTTGAAATTAGCACTTCTCCGAATTTTGCAATGCAGTTCTCCAGCCAAGTAATGTGTACAAAAATGCATATACTAAATGTGCATATAAATGCATATATTAGTGAAAGTAACACAAAAACATTGTATTATAGGAAAGCTTGCAAAAATAGGTATATTAGTCAAAACTGCATACAAAATATGTTAGGAGAAGATTGCACTAAAATGCTGATGAATTTTCATGAGGATTATTTTAACTAAAATTCACAAATTGGTATGGAAGTGTAGAGAACTGGAGCCTGGAAAAATGAGAAACTAAGAGAACCAAAATTGACAGATTTGACCATCCCTAGTTACTGCTACCCTATAGAAGACAGGAAAGAATGTTGAAATGACAGGTGAGATGCATAGCACTTGTCTCCTCTATTGAAGAGACAGAGACACATAGGCATGGCCACACCATTTCCAGGCATAGTGCTGACAAACCTAATGTTAACATATCAAAAGTAAACTGGTTAAATTGCCACATTTCACCCAAAGAACCATGAACTTGTAGTTTTTGTGAGAGAATGACAATTCTTAGTTTTCTCACCAAAGTTTCCATTCAATCAATTTACTTTGCAACATTTTAAATGCAGGAGTAGAGGACATATTATCTAAACTGATGAAAGACAAGATATGCCACATGAATATTAATTTCTTCTACAAAAAAAGCTGACACTGAGACATATTCTCGTTGCCTGCTTATTCCATTCAGTAATAAGAAACTGCGGTGGTTTCCTCTCCAGTGTGTATATTGGCTCTCAGATCTGGCAGGCTTATTTCACAGAGCATTGTGGGATAAACTGGACTCTTTTGTCACTTCTGCATTAAAGAGAAGATGTCTTTAACACCACATGCATTCATTTAATACCACAAGCTCATTGGAAGAATATTGCCAGGCTGTTTCATAAATGTCTGATGATATTTAATTTCACGTAGTTACAAAGTAATAAAAAGTTTCTTGATGCTTGTTTTCTTGAAATATATATATATTAAAATGAAATATATATATATTAAAATTTCAGTAGCTAGTGAAAACTCAATGAAGTTAGTAGTAAACTGATATAGTAATTAGCAGAAAATCTGGATATGATACTGAAACTTGTCAAATAATGTAATCTTGCAATGTAATTACATGGATGTTTCAACAGGCAATTCCAGTTATGTTAACAGTTCATGTGGTTGCTTGCCTTTTTAACACTTGGGGAGGAAGAAACAAATTGTAATTTAAAACTAAATTTTAACTAAATCTGGATCAGGGTGCAGTGGCTGAAGAAACATTTTTCAATTTTGCTTTTCACTGTGTTGACAGATGCCCTTTTAACCAGATCTGCTATAAATAATTCAGGAATGTTAGCTTGTGTTTCCTCCCCTTCCTTTCCATTGGAAATTCCCAGTGGACTTTTTTCCAGATTAGCCTCACTCTCTTGTTTAAAAAGATACATGATCACAGCCAAACATCAGCAATGACCACTTTAATGGCAGTGATGACCAATGAAATAGTTTGTGGACATCAACAGTACATACAGTGCCTCTCTAGGGCACCCGTAGCTATGTATGTTCCTGCATACCTATGAAGGTATTGGGTTCCCTATGACATCGTAGGACCATAGATGCTTCTAAGGCAAGTGAGATGTAAGCCTTGAATAGACAGCATTTAGCATTATCCATGTCTAGCTTTTTGTCCTATGCTATTGTCCTTCCTATTGGAAGTTTCCCTCAGGCCTTGGCCCAGGGACTCATGCCTCCAACTATGTACTCTGTCAGCTCTCTAGGTCAGTCATCTTCAACCCTGGGTTCCCAAATGTTGTTGGACTACAACCCCCATCATCCCTAACTATTGGCTAAGCTGGCAAGGGATGGAAGGATCTGTCAATTTTGGTTCTTTCAGTTTCTTGTTTTTCTAATCTTAAATACAGTTCTCCATATGCTTGCAACAATTTCCATTTTTTTTAAAAAAAAATCCTTATGAAAATTCTCCATCATTTAAGCATAATGTTCCCCCAATAAATACATTTGTGTATGCAGTTTTGACTAACGTACACATTTTACAAGTGATTTCCCCTAGTATATGTATTTTTGTAGACATTGTTAGGTTGAAGAACTGCATTGAAAATTTAGATAAGTGCAAATTATGAAGGATGGCTGTGCTTCAGTTCTCATATTGTTTTGGAAAGTGCAAATTTGATAGGTTCCCTTTTAAATATGAACTGAATTGAGTTTCTCTTGAAACCCTAGGTGGGGATGATAGGAGCTGTGGTCCAACAACATCTTGGGACCAAAGATTGAAGAACAGTGCTCCAAGTTGTCCCAACATCAGCCATCAGTTATGCAGCCCATTGAGTATCATCTCCTAGCAGACTGTTTGGTTCTGAAACAACAATAATATCATCCATGGGTTCAGCATCAAATGTCTTTGCTCTCAAGAAAGCCTTGCCATTGGAAAGTTGTGTGACATTACTGCTCACGACAAATGTATGCCTCATTGTAATGAATCAGTGTTCAAACTTCTGTGCAAAAGGTTCACATGATTTTTTTTTGTTCACAGCAGAGATTGTTCCCAGACCCACTCATTTTGATTATGAGTCTTCCCTCCCTTTCAACATGAATGATTTATAATATAAGAACTCCAGCCATGTTGCCTTTAAACATGAGAGGCTCTGCATGATTAATTTCCATATGATCTTATGGCCCCACAGCCAAGCATGCTTAAGTGAGCTATGCCACTGGGAAACTGGAATTTTCTGCATACAGCATCAGAATGGTTATGGGAATAAAGAGGTAGGAGATAAACATTCTTTATCGACTAGCTGGAAGGACTCAGACTTCCAAGTCTTAGTTGAAAGAAAAAGGAAATTCTTTCCTGACTGCTTATTCAACTTCCAAGCATCAACAAAAAGTACCTTGTAATCTTTTATTACAGTTCATTATAGCCATGGGCAAGACATTAAAACGTTCTAACCACTAAAAAAAGAAAACAATTCTAGACAACCAAGGCAACACAACATGTTGAAAACTTCAAAGCACGAACAATTAGCTTAAAATTATTTGAAAAAGTTATATGGTCAAAATAGGAGAATGCCATTGACAGTATCTTTCATAAATGAATTAGGGGCACAATTCAGCTGAAGTTCAGCACCTGTAAATCCCACTGAATTAATTCTAAATTTGTGGTATTCATACTTAAACATCCTTCAGTGAAATCAATAGTCATGCAGCCTGATCCTGGTCAGGATTAGGCATGCTCAAAGCCATTGAAATCAAGGGGCTTAAGTATCCCTAAGTCTGAACAGAATTGTAGCTTTAAGATGCTTACTTTGGGTTGGTTCATACCCTGAGCATTTAAGTACATGTATAATTTGTATTGGTAGCGTATATATTAGATCCAATCCAACATCAGTCCTTTGGAGAGATTTGAACATATGTATATTTAAACACCTCCTCTAGGATGCACACCTTAATGTGGGGGGGGTTGAGAGTGTCAAAGAAGCTGAGAGCAATGCTGTGAGGAGTCTAGACCAAGAGGCTAGACTCCTAGCAGTATAGACTCCTAGCAGGGTCACCCAAGGCAGAATGGTCAAAGCTGAGACACCAGAATAAGATGCATCCAAACTCAGAGGAAGGCAATGGTAAACCATCTCTGAATACCTCTTACCATGAAAACCCTATGACCAGAGTATGCAAAATGCACCATGAGGTAGTGGTGGAAGATGAGACCCCCAGGTGAGATGATACTCAGCGAGCTACTGGGGAACAATAATGGACAAGTACAAGTAGCGCTGTGACTAATGACGCCACTGGGTCAAAGCCGAAAGGAAGCCCAGAGGCTGATGCGCACAGATGTGAATGGAGAGTCCAGAGTTGTATGACATACAACTAGGAACATGGAATATGAGAAGCATAAATCAAGGAAAGTTAGAAATTGTTAAGCAAGAAATGGACCACATCAACATTACAATACTTGGTGTCAGGGTAGGTGCCAGGCATGCTGGGGCCCTTGGGCACCAGTCTGCTCTGGCACACACATGCACACATGCACACATGCACACCCCACCTACCTACCTTTCCCTTGGTGAATGATGGTTGCGCTGTGGGCACAAGCCAGCTATCAACCAAGATGGCGGCCAAGATTTCCCTAAGGGGTTGATGCCTCCCATGTCGTCTTGGTTAATGGCATGCATATGTGCACATCCCTGCTATCAACAAGGGTAGGCGGCACCTACCCTGTGGAATTCCCTCCCCTTAAATATTAGGCAGGCACCATCTCTGCTATCTTTTCGGCACCATTTGAAGACTTTCCTCTTTCAACAGCCCTTTTAGGTTGAGACCTGTCCTGGTCTGCTTCTGTGTTAGAATTGCTTTTAATATGTTTTCTTTAATAATATATTTTTAACTTTTTGTTTAAAGATTTTTTAAAGCTTTTAAAAAATTTTTTAGAGTTGTTTTGTTTTAATGTATTTTGAGGTCTTTTTATGATGTTTTAAAGTGTTTTTAGCATTTCTGTTTGCCGCCCTGGGCTCCTGCTGGGAGGAAGGACGGGATATAAGTCAAATAATAAATAAATAAATAAACCAAGATGGCGGCAGAGCCATCAACCCATTAGGGAAACCTTGGCCACCATCTTGGCATGCTTGCGCCTGCAATGCAACCAACATTTACGCCAAGGGAGAGGTAGGTGGCGCATGCAGGTTGGCATTGCGGGCCTGCATGGCAGTAGGGTGGGTGCCTGGGAGCTCTCGCAATCTGCTGCAGGGTTGGGAGCCTACACTGCCGTGGATCACGGAATGGAGCACTACGCACCAGGCCCTAGGGAGGGGCCCTTCAGGGGCCCTCAGCCAGGGCCTGACCTGGCCACTCTCTGGCACTGGCTCTGCTTGGTGTGAGTGTATTAAAATGGATGGGAATAGGACATTTTCAATCAGGCAACTACGAAATATTTTATGCAGGAAATGAGAAATTAAGAAGAAACGGGATTTGCTTAATAGTGAGAAGTGATGTAGCAAAAGCCATTAAGAGCTATAATGGAAGGTCCGAGTGAGTGATATCGATGCAATTAAATGGGAAACCTATTAACATAACCATAATCAAAGTCTATGCTCCAATGGCAAACACAGAAGAAGAGGAATTGGAGAGATTTTATGCAGAAGTACAGGAAGAAATTGATCACACACCAAAACAAGATGTTCCCTTAATCATGGGGGACTGGAATGCAAAAGTAGGAAACAGAGAAGAACTAGGAATTGTGGGAAAATAGGGCTTAGGAGACAGAAGTAAAGCAGGAGAAGGACTTACTGAATTCTGTGAAGCCAATAATTTGTTTCCTGCAAACACATTTTTTTGAGCAACCAAAAAGACAACTGTATACGTAGACATCACCAAATGGTCAATATAGGAATCAAATTGATTATATAATTGGTATCAGAAGATGGAGAAGTTCCATACTTTCTGCGAAAACAAGACCAGGAGCAGACTACGGTAAAGATCATGAACTGATAATATCAAAAATCAGCATAAAGCTAAAGAACAACAAAAAATTCATAATGCCAAAATACAATTTAAATAACATCCCAGAAGAATATAAAGATCAAATGAGGAACTGATTTGAGGCTTAAGCTTCATTGATAGAGAACTAGAAGAACTATGGAGTGAAGTCAGAGACATGTTCAGGGAAGAATGCAAAAAGACAATACCTCTAGTCAAAAAGAGAGAAAGACCTCAATGGAAGACTGTCAAAACTCTTAAAATGGTTGAAGAAAGAAGGAAAGCAAAAGGAAGTACGGTTGGAACCCTAAATGCAATAATACAGTGACTAGTACGTAGGACAAAGAGAACTATTACAATAGTTATTGCATAATAATAGGACAACAAAAAAGGTGGAACAAGAGCTTTATTCCAAAAGATTAGAGAAATTAAAGGGAAATTTAAACCAAGAATAGGGATGCTAAATAATCAACAAGGGAACACACTGACTGACCGAGATGAAATAAAAGGAAGATGGAAGTAATACACTGAAGAACTCTATAGAAGAGATGACAGGATGACAGATTCATTCATGGAGGAAATTTTAGAATGTGAGGTGAAAGCTGCTCATAAAATACTTGGAAGAACAAATCACCAGGAACAGATGGCATACCAATAGAGTTGCTACAAGTCACTGAGACTGAATCTGTCCAGATTTTGACAAAAAATTGTCAACAAATATGGAAAACTAAACAATGGCCCACAGACTGGAAGCATTCAATTCCAAAGAAAGGGGATCCCAGCGAATGCAGTAATTATCAAACTATTGCCTTAATATCCCATGCAAGTAAAGTAATGCTCAAGATTCTACAACAAAGGCTTTTACCATATATGGAGCGAGAAATACCAGACGTCCAAACTGGATTTAGAAAAGGAAGAGGTACCACAGATCATATCGGAAACATATGTTGGATAATGGAATGGACCAAGGAATTTCAGAAGAAAATTACCCTGTGCTTTATAGACTACAGCAAAGCCTTTGACTGTGTAGATCATGAAAAACTATGGAATGCTTTAAAGGAAATGGGAGTGCCACAGCATCTGATTGTCCTGATGCGCAACCTATACTCTGGACAAGAGGCTACCGTAAGGACAGAATATGGAGAAACTGAATGGTTCCCCATCGGAAAGGGTGTGAGACAGGGGTGTGTTTTCTTTCATCTATACAGAGAACATATCATATGGAAAGCAGGATTGAATCAAGATGAAGGAGGTGTGAAAATTGGAGGGAGAAGTATCTGTAATTTAACATATGCAGATGATACTATACTACTAGAAGAAAGCAGTAATGATTTGAAACAAATGCTGATGAAAGTCAGAGGAAAGCACAAAAGCAGGACTACAGTTGAACTGACAACAGAAGATTTATGTCACTTTAAAGCTGACAATTATTTATTTATTTATTTGATTTATATCCCACCATTCCTCCCAGCAGGAGCCCAGGGTAGCAAATGAGGACATTATCAATACCTTGGAACAGTCATTAACCAAAATGGAGACAATAGTCAATAAAGTAGAAGGCTAGGACTAGGGAGGGCAGCCATGAGAGAACTAGGTCCTCAAATGCAAAGATGTATCACTGAACACTAAAGTCAGGAACATTCAGATCATGGTATTCCCTATCTCTATGTATTGATGTGAAAGTTGTGGATAAGAGAAAAATCAACTCATTTGAAATGTGGTGTTGGAGAAGAGGTTTGCAGATACCATGGACTGCGAAAAAGAGAAATAATTGGGTGTTAGAACAAATTAAACCAGAACTATCATTAGAAGCTAAAATGATGAAAGTGAGAATACTCTGGACACATAATGAGAAGACATGATTCACTAGAAAGACAATAATGCTGGGAAAAACAGAAGGGAGTAGAAAAAGAGGAAGACCAAACAAGGATGGATTGATTCTATAAATTAAGCCACAGACCTGAACTTACAAGATCTGAACAGAGTGGTTTATAACACATGCTATTGGAGGTCGCGTATTCATAGGGTCGCCATAAGTCGTGATCGACTTGAAGGCACATAACAACAATATTTAAACATGTCCATTAACTCTTTAAGGCCAAATTAGGCACTATGCTAGGCTGGCCTGGTGTCTTCTATTGTACTGTGCAATCTGCTACTTTAAGGTTCCATCCAGATTCCATCTGGGTTCCAAAATTTTCCTCTAAAATCCCAAGGTTCCAGAGGAACACTGTTCATATGGCTGTGATTTGTAAGGGTATTATTTTTTTGGCTGTTTGTTGTTTTTGGTGGAAAGAGCATCCTGGCCAGTCAAAAGGTATTGTGGCAGGGTCCTGCTTGCTCCCTCTCTTTTTTAATTGGTAGGAAAACAGCAAGTGTGCACCATTAGGCCTGGCTAGAGAGAGGGAAATGGAAGAGAAAAAAGGAAGAAGCTAGTATTGTTTCAGTTTCCTAGGGACATGCTGATGCGTGTATGGTGTGTCAATAACACTTAGGGTTGCCATATTCCAATTCCACAAATCTGGGCAGGCTGATTTGCATATTATGCAAATTATAAATTAGTTGCATAATTTGCATATTATGCAAATAATGCCCTGATTAGGTAAATTAATCATATTAAAAGTTGCATTGTCCAGTTTTGTTTTGTGCCTAGCGATTACCACCAAAAACTGGGGGAGGATTTGAAGATTTAAAAAAATCATTCATTTTCAACCTTAAATGCCTATTATGGAATATATATTTATTAAGAGGATTTATATCCTGCCTTTCCACTGTTAAAAACGGAGTTCAGAGCAGCTTACAAACATAGTAAAAACAATAAAAATGCACAATCAATGTAAAAACAATAAAAACACAACAAACATAAAACAAGTCCATACAGCACTATAAAAATCATACAACTTTTAACGTAGATAGAAATCAAGATTTCAATATTATCAGTTCTGTCAATCATCTTATCTAAAGGGAGCATGTCTGAGCATGTAAGAAGTGTCTTTAGTACACCAATTTTCACACATCCGATCAGAGAGAGGGGAAATGGAGCCTTCTATGATAAAGGCTGGAACATGATGGAGACCTGGGTGCTGGCACCTATTTCTTAAAAAAGAAAATAAAAATGCAGTGAATTCTAGAGACCTGGAAAGCTGTGGTAGCATTAGACAGTGTAGCTGTTCCATTCCTTAAGGGGGGGAAGGTTACACCCCCCACTGCATTGAATATATGCATAGAGAGAGGGAGCACCTCTGTGTGTATGTATATATATACATGTGTGTAGGTATACGTGCACACACACACACACACACATATCCATCCCTGGGGAGAGGGAAGTAGGGTGATCTTTGGTGGAGAGATGCCTGCCAGTTATTTTGAAGAAGGGTATGTATCAAAAAATACTTTTTAGCCTTTTCTGAATTGCTGAACAGAGGCTCTGTCAGGCAACAGGGTGAGTGAGGCTGCATTCCAATGCAACTTTACTTAGGAGTAAGCACCATTTAACAAGGTGGGTACAGGGCTGAAAAATGCAAATGCTAGTATCACTGCCTTTTCTACAGAGAGGTTTGCTTTTATATCTTGTATCTGTTCAGGGGAGGGAGTGTTTGGTGGAATCAAACCCTTTTGTTCCATCCTCCATGATGACAGGCAGACCCTCCCATTGCATTCACCACTTAAGACACATATCCTGAGAAACAGGCAACTGAGATGAAAGCTGCTTCTCCTTGCTGATGCAACCAGAAAGTGTATGGGTAAGGGGTGGAGCTGCATGTGTTGATCAAGTGAGCATGTGCAGTTTTCTAACCTGCTAGATTCTGCAGATGCAGCAGGCAAGCAGACTAAAATTCTTCATTTTTCCAGGACAACTGTGGTGTCCCTCATTGGCTAAGAGCAATGGAAGGCGGGAATTAGGGTTGCCAGGTCAGAAGCATCCCAAACCCTGAAATTTCAGGGCCGGGCCGGAGGGGGTACTCCTGAGTGATGTCACAGGGATGGACTCTAGTGCTGTCATTAAGCATGATACATTAAGCATCAATCACAGTTGTTTAGAGCATACAATGGAAAAAAAACCATTTCTCTGATTGGAAATTAAGATAGAAATCTTAGCTAAAATATAGAGCCTGGGTAGGGAACATTTAATCTAGCCCATTTGCTTTCAGCAAGAAGGGTTTAAGTGCCCCCAGGCCAGGCCAGTCACCAGAAGGCCATTGTAGGAAGAAAAGAGCGTAGTGTTGTGGAGATGGGAACACTCAGGAGTAAAGATGGATGCCCCTGAAGGCTGCAATTCTAAACACACTTACTAAGGGACTAAGCCCCATAGAACTCAACAAGACTTACTTCCGAGTAGATATAGTATGGATTGTACTGTTGGTAAACCTTAAGAACATAAGAACATAAGAAGAGCCTGCTGGATCAGGCCAGTGGCCCATCTAGTCCAACATCCTGTTCTCACAGTGGCCAACCAGGTGCCTGGGGGAAGCCCGCAAGCAGGACCCGAGTGCAAGAACACTCTCCCCTCCTGAGGCTTCCAGCAACTGGTTTTCAGAAGCATGCTGCCTCTGACTAGGGTGGCAGAGCACAGCCATCATGGCTAGTAGCCATTGATAGCCCTGTCCTCCATGAATTTGTCTAATCTTCTTTTAAAGCCATCCAAGCTGGTGGCCATTACTGCATCTTGTGGGAGCAAATTCCATAGTTTAACTATGCGCTGAGTAAAGAAGTACTTCCTTTTGTCTGTCCTGAATCTTCCAACATTCAGCTTCTTTGAATGTCCACGAGTTCTAGTATTATGAGAGAGGGAGAAGAACTTTTCTCTATCCACTTTCTCAATGCCATGCATAATTTTATACACTTCTATCATGTCTCCTCTGACCCGCCTTTTCTCTAAACTAAAAAGCCCCAAATGCTGCAACCTTTCCTCGTAAGGGAGTCGCTCCATCCCCTTGATCATTCTGGTTGCCCTCTTCTGAACCTTTTCCAACTCTATAATATCCTTTTTGAGATGAGGCGACCAGAACTGTACACAGTATTCCAAATGCGGCCGCACCATAGATTTATACATCGGCATTATGATATCGGCTGTTTTATTTTCAATACCTTTCCTAATTATCGCTAGCATGGAATTTGCCTTTTTCACAGCTGCCGCACACTGGGTCGACATTTTCATCGTGCTGTCCACTACAACCCTGAGGTCTCTCTCCTGGTCGGTCACCGCCAGTTCAGACCCCATGAGCGTATATGTGAAATTCAGATGTTTTGCTCCAATATGCATAATTTTACACTTGTTTATATTGAATTGCATTTGCCATTTTTCTGCCCATTCACTCAGTTTGGAGAGGTCTTTTTGGAGCTCTTCGCAATCCCTTTTTGTTTTAACAACCCTGAACAATTTAGTGTCATCAGCAAACTTGGCCACTTCACTGCTCACTCCTAATTCTAGGTCATTAATGAACAAGTTGAAAAGTACAGGTCCCAATACCGATCCTTGAGGGACTCCACTTTCTACAGCCCTCCATTGGGAGAACTGTCCGTTTATTCCTACTCTCTGCTTTCTGCTTCTTAACCAATTCCTTATCCACAAGAGGACCTCTCCTCTTATTCCATGACTGCTAAGCTTCCTCAGAAGCCTTTGGTGAGGTACCTTGTCAAACGCTTTTTGAAAGTCTAAGTACACTATGTCCACTGGATCACCTCTATCTATATGCTCGTTGACACTCTCAAAGAATTCTAATAGGTTACTGAGACAGGACTTTCCCTTGCAGAAGCCATGCTGGCTCTGCTTCAGCAAGGCTTGTTCTTCTATGTGCTTAGTTAATCTAGCTTTAATAATACTTTCTACCAGTTTTCCAGGGACAGAAGTTAAGCTAACTGGCCTGTAATTTCCGGGATCCCCTCTGGATCCCTTTTTGAAGATTGGCGTTACATTGGCCACTTTCCAGTCCTCAGGCACGGAGGAGGACCCAAGGGACAAGTTACATATTTTAGTTAGCAGATCAGCAATTTCACATTTGAGTTCTTTGAGAACTCTCGGGTGGATGCCATCCGGGCCCGGTGATTTGTCAGTTTTTATATTGTCCATTAAGCTTAGAACTTCTTCTCTCGTTACCACTATTTGTCTCAGTTCCTCAGAATCCCTTCCTGCAAATGTTAGTTCAGGTTCAGGGATCTGCCCTATATCTTCCACTGTGAAGACAGATGCAAAGAATTCATTTAGCTTCTCTGCAATCTCCTTATCGTTGTTTAGTACACCTTTGACTCCCTTATCATCCAAGGGTCCAATCGTCTCCCTAGATGGTCTTCTGCTTTGAATGTATTTATAGAATTTTTTGTCGTTGGTTTTTATGTTCTTAGGAATGTGCTCCTCAAAGTCTTTTTTAGCATCCCTTATTGTCTTCTTGCATTTCTTTTGCCAGAGTTTGTGTTCTTTTTTATTTTCTTCATTCAGACAAGACTTCCATTTTTTGAAGGAAGACTTTTTGCCTCTAAGAGCTTCCTTGACTTTGCTCGTTAACCATGCTGGCATCTTCTTGGCCCTGGCAGATCTTTTCTGATCTGCGGTATGCACTCCAGTTGAGCTTCTAATATAGTGTTTTTAAACAACTTCCAAGCATTTTCGAGTGATGTGACCCTCTGGACTTTGTTTTTCAGCTTTCTTTTTACCAATCCCCTCATTTTTGTGAAGTTTCCTCTTTTGAAGTCAAATGTGACCATGTTGGATTTTCTTGGCAATTGGCCAGTTACATGTATGTTTGATTTAATAGCACTGTGGTCACTGCTCCCAATCGGTTCAACAACACTTACATCTCGCACCAGGTCCCGGTCCCCACTGAGGATTAAGTCCAGGGTTGCCGTCCCTCTGGTCGGTTCCATGACCAACTGGTCTAGGGAATAGTCATTTAGAATATCTAGAAACTTTGCTTCTTTGTCATGACTGGAACACATATGCAGCCAGTCTATGTCCGGGTAGTTGAAGTCACCCATTACTACCACATTTCCTAGTTTGGATGCTTCCTCAATTTCATATCTCATCTCAAGGTCTCCCTGAGCATTTTGATCAGGGGGACGATAGATCGTTCCCAGTATTAAGTCCCTCCTGGGGCATGGTATCACCACCCACAACGATTCTGTGGAGGAGTCTGCCTCTTTTGGGGTTTCGAGCTTGCTGGATTCAATGCCTTCTTTCACGTATAGAGCGACTCCGCCACCAATACGTCCTTCCCTGTCCTTCCGATATAGTTTATATCCAGGGATAACCGTATCCCACTGGTTTTCTCCATTCCACCAGGTCTCCGTTATGCTCACTATATCAATGCTCTCTTCTAAGACCAAGCACTCCAGTTCTCCCATCTTGGTTCGGAGGCTCCTAGCATTAGCGTACAGGCACTTGTAAGCAGTGTCTCTCTTCAAGTGTCTTTGGCACTTGTGGTTAGGCCTGTGGTAATTTTGCTCTTCTGAATTTATATCCTGTGCCCCTGCTCTCACAATGCCTACTTCTAGGCCTACCCCTTTTAAAATTTCATCATTTCTTTGGTTTTTATCCCAGGGGGGAGGTTTATTCCGAACCGGACCTTTCTCAGCTCCTGTCGGGTTTCCCCCCTCAGTCAGTTTAAAAGCTGCTCTGCCACCTTTTTAATTTTAAGTGCCAGCAGTCTGGTTCCATTCTGGTTCAAGTGGAGCCCGTCCCTTTTGTACAGGCCCGGCTTGTCCCAAAATGTTCCCCAGTGCCTAACAAATCCAAACCCTTCCACCCGACACCATCGTCTCATCCACGCATTGAGACTGCAAAGCTGGGCCTGTCTGGCTGGTCCTGCGCGTGGAACCGGTAGCATTTCAGAGAAAGCCACCTTGGAGGTCCTGGCTTTCAGCATCCTACCTAGCAACCTAAATTTTGCTTCCAGGACCTCACGGCTGCATTTCCCCATGTCGTTGGTGCCAACGTGCACCACGACCACTGACTCCTTCCCAGCACTGTCTACCAAACTATCTAAACGACGGGCGATATCCGCAACCTTCGCACCAGGCAGGCAAAACACCTTGCGGTCTACATGCCCATCACACACCCCACTGTCTATGTTCCTAATGATCGAATCACCCACTACAAGGATCCCTCCACCCCCTGGAGATATATCCTTGGCACGAGAGGATAGCTGCTCATCCCCCAAGGAACCTTGACTAGGGTTCCTCTGCAAAGACATCCATATCCAAGCAGGGTTGGCAACCTCCTGCCTGCAGTGCCCTGCCCCTATCTTTTAACACGGCTGCTCCAAAATTCTTAACAGATTTGACCCTTCAGAAAGAGGTCTGAGAAATGAGTAAGAAGATTCTCTACCCTTTCTGTCTACCCTGTGGGCTGCTATAAACTCACTTTGACAACCAACCCAATTCCAGTGAGCAATAATGGACAGAAAACACACATGGTTTGGTCTACTTTCATAGGCAGCAGCTTGGGAACAACAGTTGTAGCCACACTTCCAAATATGTGAATTCTCTTTTACCACTATTGGGCAAGAAGCAAACTGTCATGCAACCGACAAGGTGCATCATCAATGGTTTTAAGGGGGCTGCCCTGAGCACATGGAACCACTGCTGTTGCTTCTATGGCTGTAACAGAGTGAGGTTAAAGATAAGTGAAATGCAAATAGAAAAAACAACAACACAAAAGGCAGTAACACTTTCCTAAATGCAATACCATACCAAGCACAACAAGATTCCTATGAGTAAGGCAGAAAACTCAGCATCCCACAACCAGTCAGGATTCATAACCAAAAACCCAAACTAAAAAAATACTAGCAGCCAGTCAACCAAGGTCACAGAAATCCCCATGCAGCACAACCTGACCTGGGGACTTCAGTTAATGCAGAATGCTGCAGCACAATTGCTGACATGGGTGAGATCCTATCAACACATTACACCTCTGCTCTGAAATCTGCATTGGTTGCTGATTTGCTACCGGGCCAAGTTCAAGCTGTGCTTTCCATGTTATGGGTGCCACATAGTACTTGTTCTGCTCTTGTAAGAAATCAGTCCTTTTGTGTGGCAGCACCTATGCTTTGGAACTCCTTGCCTATTGACATTAGGCAGACGCCTCTTTTCAGCACCTGCTAAAATCAGTTTTCTTGAGGCAAGCCTCTCCAGGCATGTAGAAGCTATTGTGTTTTAAAATCTGTTTTTAACTCATTGTTGGTTTTATTATTTTGAATGTTTTTAAATATCTGTCCTTAACGCTTTTGCCAATAATTTTATTGTTTTAATTCTTTCTGTAAACCGTTTTGGGATTTTTTACAATAAAGCGGTATATAAATGTTGTAAATAAAAATACATAAATAAATGTTGGAGTCACTGTGGCCCTTGAATCTCTTCCCACTTTTAGGAACCAAGGAATCTGCCTTATAGTGACTCAGGCCATTTCGTACCATCTAGCTCAGTACTCATGACATGGACTAGCATTGGCTCTCCAGGATTCCACGCAATAGTCTTTTCCAGGAATTGAATTTTGGACCTTGCATGCAAAGCATATGCCCTACCAATGAGCTACAACCCTCCCCCATTTAAAAAAGTATCTTTTAAAATTGTTCTTTGCAATTCACTCTTGAATGCACATCATACCTAGGGCAGATCCACACCATTCATTTATAGCACATTCAACACACATTTGAAGCACATGAATCCCACCACAGAATCATGGGGATTTTAGTTTGTTAAGGGTGGTGAGAACTATAACTGTGAGGGGGAAACTACACTTCCCAGGATTCTTTAGGGGAAGTCATGCGCTTTAAATGTGAGTTGGGTGTGCTTTAAATGTCTACTTAATCAACTTTGCCTGCATGTAAATTGTTTTAATTAATTTTTCAAAATGGAAATAAGCTATAAAGTGTACTGGGTGACCATGTGCTACTCAACATCTCTCAGCCTATCCTCCCCTCAGGATGAAAACAGAGAACCATGACCACCCCAACGAAGAAGGGCACACTTAAAATGTAGAGGGAAAAGCATCTACAACCATAGTGTGAAATCAAATACTTATTGGGACACAGTATGAAGAAATATTTATATAAACATGATGATCAAATATGTTTATTAATTACACAATCTGTAAAGATATTTATAGTTCAATCCGATGTTTGTTTACTCAGAAGCAAGTCCCAATGTATTCAATGGGGCTTACTCAAACTGGGAAGTGTGCAGAGAACTACAGCCTCAAGTGATAAGGAACTTGTTGCAGCCAATGGGTGAAATAAAATGCAGACAACAGCAATTATGGTTGAAACAAAGGGCCACTTTATTAAAATATAACAAAACCCATTAAAGCTACCTGCAGAGGGAAAACCTAGGTACGGGAACTAAACCTTAGGCAAGCAGCTTGCCCAACAGCTTTCGGGCGACCAGCCCCTGCTGGGTCAAAGGGCAAGCCCCTTTTGCTTACCCCTTGCCCCAGCCACACCTTGTAGGTGAGTAGGGGGGCCTTCCTGCATCACCACCCCCTGGGGCCATAGAACCCTTGGGTGGATGAGGTAAGTTGGCCCCAAAAGCAGCCCATATCCTGCCCTCAGGCCATAAAACCCTGAGAGACAGGCCTCCGGAACCACCTATCATCTCCAAAGGTGCCTAAGGGGGCCACCTAGCTGATCTTTACCTAATTCCCTTCCCATACCTTTCCGCCACAAAAGGGGGACAAATCTCTATTTAGTCCCCCTTTACCGCACTGCCCAGAAGCACCTCTCATAGACACCTCTGCAGGTCCCCCAAAATAAGTCATTACCTGCATCTGACAGGTGAACACCATTGGCCCTATATAGTTCAACCTTTCAAATGCTGTATGTGGGGATGCTAATACCAAACCCCCCATGCCCAAGAACAGGCAACTGAATCCGTCGGTTGACCTTCCTCCTTGTTTGATCAATCCCCCATGGGTCCCTTGCACCACACCTCACCCTGTGTGGGAGCATGTCTGACCACAGCAGATGTGCCAAAGGCCATCATTGCCTTGTCAACTGCATGTCCTCACATGTGTGCATCAGAGGACCTTGCCTCAAGTAACCGAGGTCATTCCCACCCGGGGGAATGACCACTACCTGCAGCACCGTCCGTACTTAAACTTGCTGGAACCAAGCAGGTAGGAGCCCGTCTCAATGCATTCCTCTCTGGCCACACACTGCCTGCAGCCCCTCGACTGAGGCCCAACTGTGAGCCCATGCTCGTATATTAGGATGCGCCTCTGCTCTGTCTCCCATCCAGCAACCTGTCAAAACAATTATACTTATTAGGCATTCGAATTCTCAGGCCCTCCAAAAGGGGCGAATATAGCCCTTATAAGCACCAGAGGACTAGTGTCTAAAGGCCTGCACCCTTGCCTGGGAAAGCCCAATACCTGCTGCCGCAAAAGCAGCTCCAATTCGAAAATATGGGATTCCAGAATCTGAGGGGTCATGCCCTAGCCCCTGCGAGGCCCGCTTTGTGAGCACCCAAACAGGTATTTTGTGAGGAGATCCTCACTTGCATGGGTGAATGAATACCCTTCTGTGTCAGGTAGGTAAATCCACTACCTTGTGGGCAACCAAAGTCTGGAGGAGCATGACCCAAAAAACCCCCCATGGGGTCCACCCCAAGGCCTTGTGATGCTAAACCACACTTTATGTGGGGAGATCCCTTCTCATGAATATCAGACAACCATGCCTGGAGCCTAAATTATCCAATAATTAACACTATAATGCCCTCACTGTGCAGGTGTCCAGTCCTAGGGCAGGAGAAATGATGGTGTGACCCTTGGGCCACTGGTCCGCCTGAAAACAACATCGGCCACAGGTTCGTAGGAAAAAGTCTGACCTGGCCTCAACAACCCCTGCCCCCTCTAATACACCCCAATTTAGTGTGAGGACCACTGCATATAACTGCTGAACTTCAAAGGGTGAGGACCACTAGGCACCTCCCGAACTAATATTCCCAGGGGGATGAGAATCAGGGGTATGAGGGTGTTTCCCCGCCCAGCCAGGCAGCCCATGCCATATCCCAGAGTCGTCCGCATGGTCCTGAAAGCCCTCTGCCTTGGCTTGAAAGGAACAATTCCGCCCACAAACCCCATAGCATAGAGACAGATGGGCTTTTATTTCTACCATCCAAAGGAATTCCAGTGTGCAGTTCACACTAATAGGCCACCTTCGCACAGCCCATGTGGCCCTGAACTCCTAAGAATCCCCCCCCGCATTCTGATAGCTGGCGATCATGCTGGGCAACATATCGGCTTATGGCCATCCACAAGGGGGCTAACCCCAGTGTCCTTAAATAAGGGAGTTACAAAACCTGGCTCGTTGGCCCTGAAACTTTTCTGCCCATGAGTCGACCTCCAACACCAGAAAGGAGGTAATGAAAGGTGAAATCCCTAACTAACCCCTCCCAAATCCAGTCCTGTAGCCGCAGGACAAAGGCCGCACAGTCAGGTCGGCGCTTAGGCAGCCATAACCCTGAACCTATAATAAGGATGTGAAAGCTTTGCCATGGCGTCATAACCCACCATAAAAGAACTTTAACACCTGGAGGACAGAAAGGAAACACTTCATGGTACTTATAAACTCCAGGATCCTGATCTGCAACATTTAAAGCTTGTCCCTAGGCAGGCTACAACCCTTGGCCCCAGAGTCAATCTTGATACCAAGAAAGGAGAACACTAGGGCATGATTCTCTATATTCTCCTCTGTGAAGGGAATCCCCAGTTACGTAGCCATACTATAAACTGTGACCTCAGGTGTGGACATGCACCCAAATATGCCATACCTATGAACAGCCAATCATACAGATAGTGCTTCACTGTGTCTGATCCCAGTTATATCCTGACCGTCCCCTCCCAAGGAGCTGAAGCACTCCACGCGAGAAATAGCAGCCCATCGTTAATGCCCTAGCAGTGCATAGGTAAAGTTCTGTGACAGAAAATGCATAAGGCATCTCTGCCACAGGTGCACCATGGTGAATGAAGTGTAGTGCCCTGTTTCCAAACTATCTGGCATGAACCTATTACTGCCTGACCCCTTAGATAAGACTGGTAGTGAATCAGGTGTAATTCGCCCGCTGCCTCTTAGGGCCCTACACCAACTGGTGCATCTGGGAAGGGGCCAAGAACAGTGCCCAACTGTATGTGTGCGACCTATCCCTGGCACTGCCATAACGAAGATCTTGTTAAGATTGTAGCCCGTGAAGGCCAGCTGAGAGTTGGAATATAGGAACAGGAAACCAAAGGAAAAATACCAGAACACAGACAAACCTCCCTTTAAACCGGGTAGCCTGTAAGCAAATTCGTAGTACCTGGAGTCTAACTGGGGAGGGACATATGTCCCTGAGCAGCTTATGCTGGTAGCTTCCTCTTACCCCTTTGCAGTCCCCAGGCCTCATATCTCCCTGTTGCCCATATCCGTCTGCAAGGAAGGAAGGAAATTGTTTATGAGTAAATACACTTTACTATCTACCATGTCATTGCAGCTAACTCAGTACCCTTAAAGTGCAAAGACTGAGGATATGCTGCTGTCACCAATGTTTGAACCCACTGCGGCCTTCTCTTAGCAGGTTCAAATTGCACAGTTTGCTTGTTACGATGATTTCAAGTAACTGATATCAAAATCCCAACCAATCAGGTTTTGCTGTTGTTGTGAGATCATCAGGAAAGGGTGAAGATACTGCCTGGGTCTTAAGATGCACCCTCCACGTCAACCCGAGTCTAAGATCCTGTCAAGGCAGCCCGTTTCATTAAAAGCTAAGATTCTGGAAATGAGGATAAGAGCCTGATAAGTAGTCTGGCTTTCTTCTTTATTCCCATCCTCCCATCAAGCCACCTTATCATCTGCTAGACCTGTCAATTCCCTGCATAAGTTTGCATGTTCTTCTTAACATATGCCATATGCTTTGGTATTCGATATGAGGCCAAATTCAATTAATGGAAACTTCTGTCTCAGAGTTAACAAGTAACAGAAACGCCATTAGGAAAAGGAGCTCTGTCACCTAATTTATGGTGATGTGGACCTTTCCCAGCCAACCTGAATATAAAGGCCCAAAGGCCCAAAAGGCTCACTTGGCCCCACAAGGCCACCATGTAATATAATAATAAGGAATTAATTAACTCAACCTAATATATTCCTGGGCCTAGCAGGAAGTTGGAAGCCTAACTAAGGAGCTCCGCATTCCCCAAGTAATAAAATTAATAGGATAAAGTACCTGAAACCTAATATAGGCCCGGGCCTAGGCCACGAGCCTAACTAAAAGCCCCGCACAAAGGCCCATAAATGCTTTCTCATGTCCCCTACCAGGCTGAACACACACCCAGCCTTGGCAATCAAAAGGGGGAAATTGCATGAGGCTGAGAGGTATTAACTGGCCCAAGGTTACCCAGTGAGCCTCATGGCTGTGTGGGGATCTGAACCCTGGTCTCCCAGGTCGTAGTCCAACACCTTAACCACTAAACTACACCGGCTCTCAAATAGGGCCTGAGTTGACCAGCTCAAAGGCCTGTGCAGTTCCCTTTTCCCTTAATTTGTTCAGAGCCTGCCGTGACTGGCCTCGTTTCTAGCCTGGCTTCCAGATGCCCAAGAATAACCATCCAATGTGGTGCCTCATCATCCCTCTATCTGTCTATATTATCCAGTTGCAATATTGAAACTGAAGTGAGCGTGCAATCTTAATCCACTCCCCCTCCTTTAATGGGGGGGAGCAGCCAGCAAAAACCCCAAGGGATGCTTTTATCTATCTATCTATCTATCTATCTATCTATCTATCTATCTATCTATCTATCTATCTATCTATCTATCTATCTATTACTTGTTTATAGGGTTGCCAGGTCTCCGGTTTTCTGCCGGAGACTCCGGCAAAAGGGGGTCATCTCCGGCCTCCGGCTATATTTCAATTTAAAAGGTGGATCTCCAGCTTTTTATTGGCCCCCTCAGCCACGCATGCATGATTGACCACGCATATGTTGGGCTGCGGCTGGCTGACTTCCGCTCTTTACAATTTCAGGCAGGCAGGACTTGAGCAGCCGACACAGTGAGGGACTCCTCCAGCAGCAGCCCCTGCCCGCTCCCGCCACCAGCCCACCACCCACAGAGAGAACATACAGGTGAGGCCGGGCATGTGAGGGTGATCTGATGGCCCATGGGTGTGTGGAGGCGAGCGGTGGCAGCGGAGGCTAGGCTGGGCCGGCCTGGCTCCGTCTTAGCCCCGGCCGGCCCGGAGCCAGTTCCCCTGGGGCTCAGGCTGCTGAAGTCTCTGGTTGGGGGGGATCGCGGCCGCTGCCGTGGGTGGAGGCGAGTGGTGGCAGTGGAGCCCAGGCTGGGCCGGCTCCCTCTTAGCCCCGGCCAAGACGGGGCCCATGTGGCTTGCAGCCTGCCTGGCAGCCTCAGCGCAGGAGCCGTGGAGGGCAGGCTGGGGCGGCTCCTCCTCCTTAGTCCAGCCAGTTCTCTGGCTCCGGAAAGGACGGCCGGCCGCTTCACCCCTCCTGCTGTTGGTGCCGCTGGGGGGGGCCATCGCGGCCACTGCCGCCCAGCGGCGCCCACAGCAGGAGGGGTGAAGCCGGCGGCCGTCCTTTCCAGAGCAGAGGAACCGGCTCTGGGGCTAAAAAGGAGCCGGCCCGGCCTGCCCTCCACGGCTCCTGCTGAGGCTGACAAGCCGCGATGCCCGTCTCCTAGCAACCGCTGCCGAGACAGGGCTGACGCGGTGGCCTGCAGGCTCAGCCTCAACAGGAGCTGTGGAGGGCAGGCCGGGCCGGCTCCTCCTCCTTAGTCCAGCCGGTTCTCCTGCTCCGGAAAGGACGGCCGGCCGCTTCACCCCTCCTGCTGTTGGCACCACTGGGGGGGCCCATCACGGCCGCTGCCGCCCAGCGGCGCCCACAGCAGGAGGGGTGAAGCCAGCGGCCGTCCTTTCCAGAGCAGAGGAACCGGCTCCGGGGCTAAAAAGGAGCCGGCCCGGCCTGCCCTCCACAGCTCCTGCTGAGGCTGACAAGCCGCGACGCCCGTCTCCTAGCAACCGCTGCTGAGATAGGGCCGACGCGGCGGTCTGCAGGCTCAGCCTCAGCAGGAGCCGTGGAGGGCAGGCCGGGCTGGCTCCTCCTCCTTAGTCCAGCCGGTTCTCCTGCTCCGGAAACAATGCTTGTGAAACAATGCTTGTGAAACAATGCAGAGGAAGGGTGCAGGCAAGGAGCTCTTTAACGGAGAGAGAGAGGGATTGAGGAAAGCAGTGAGGTATGGCACATGACATGAGATGCTGAATGTGGAGAACGTGCTCTCCTGGTGCCAGTTTTGCCTTTCTGTATTGTTGAGACCTTGGACAGGCCCCACTGTTAGGTTTCCCCACTTGGTAATCTGCAAGAACAGGGTAGCATCATCAGCCTATCTGGATGTTGGAAAATGTTGGAAAATTCAGGACAGAAAAAAGGAAGTACTTCTTCATATAGTGGCATGCATAGTTAAACTATGGAATTCACTATCACAAGATGTTCTGCTGCTGTGCTCAAGTTCCGCTTATGGATTTCCCATTGGCATCTGGTTGACCGGTGTAATGCTGGACTAGACTTTGTCTGATCCAGAAATGTACTTCTTATGTTCTTAAGATCCTGGTCAAGAGTTAGCACGGCACATCAAAAGTATAGCAGATTTAACTATGGCTGCATGCGTTTTCAAAACAGAATTCTGAATTGCCAGAAATATCATAATCAAGCCAAAGTACTTTTGTGTGTGTATGAATTTCACTGGCAAGTCAAGAAAAAAAAAAGAATAACCATCAAATATTTAACAGGCTCAAATAAAAAAGATGGAGAACAGTAAAAGAGAACACTGAGAATAGTAGAGTTTAGTTCAATATTAATTAAAATATCCCACTGGCAATATCAGGAGAGTGACAAAACAAATTGCAGATTGTCCTTTTGGGAAAGTAGTGTGAAGAAAAGATTGTGTTCCTTTTTCTCCACATTAAATAACTGTGACAATTGATAAAATTGTTAATTTAGTCAGCTGTTAATTCACCAGCTCATGGATGCAAAAGGGACTGTAGTCTGCTGAACAACTCCTAGTTTGGGGAGCGCTGAGCACTGATGTGCCTGTCCCTCCACATTTATCTTGCTGTATGTAGATAGCCGGGACGAGGACCAGAACATCCAGGAAGCACGCACAGCAGGATCTTGGTAGGCATGCCTTTATGGAATCATATGGCTTCATTTATGGAATCAATCCATGTCTTGTTTGGCCTTCCTCTTTTTCTACTCCCTGCTATTTTCCCAAACATTATAAAAGATTATTCTTATTTCGTATAATCTTTTATAAGATGTTTCATCTTGATGCAAATTAAAACCATTCAATTGCTTCAGCAGGCAAAGCAGTCATTAAGTGGTCTGCCAAGACCCTCAGTAATGCTCAAGTAGTGGTGGTGGTGAGTTTGCAAATCCTTGGTCTATCGCCTTGCTTTCTGGTTGTGAACTTACAGCATGCATTTGACTGGCCAGGGTTGGATGCTGGGTTTGAAGAACATAAGGAGAGCCCTGCTGGATCAGCCAAAGGTCCATTTAGTCCAGCGTTTTGTTTGCACAGTGACCACCTAGATGCCTGTGGGAAGCCCACAAGCAGGATCCGAGTGCAGCAGCGCTGTCCCCACTTGTGATTCCCAGCAAATGGTACACAGAGCCATATAGCTTGTGATATGAAGGGCCTTTACTCTGATCCAGCAGGGCTCCTCCAGCAGCTTTGTGGCATACTCCTACAGGTCTACAAGAAAGTTTGGGTTCTACAAAATAAGTTAATTAATGCAAATTATTGTGTGATGTAGCAGTTTAATAGTGAATTAAATGTGTGGTGTGAATGTGGCCTGAGTTTTAGCAAGTGGAGGAAAGCTGAATGACCCAGAGGAAGCCAAGGTTCTGATGGAACGCCTCTCCCGATATGAACCTACCCGTACACTGTGCTCCACATCGAAGACCCTCCTCCGGGTGCCTACTCAGAGGGAAGCTCGGAGGATGACAACGAGAAAAAGGGCCTTCTAAGTGGTGGGCCCTGAATTATGGAACGATCTTCTTGATGAGGTACGCCTGGCGCCAACACTACTATCTTTTTAGCGCCAGGTTAAAACCTTCCTCTTCTTCCAGGCATTTTTGCATTTCAGCATTTTAGTATGTGTTTTAAAATGTTTTATTAATCTTGAAATTTTTCTATGTTATGTTTTAAATTGTTTAATTATGTGTTTTAATTGTATACTGAAGTTTTAGTTGGCTGTGAACCGCCCAGGTAGCTTTGGCTATGGGGCGGTATATAAATCTAATAAATAAATAAGTAAAGGTTGGTTGATTTAGTCCCTACTTCCCAGATAACAACTTTCGCCGTTCTCTTAACATTTCAGCATTTCAGAGATAAATGTCTAAAACCAGCTGCAATTTCATTGCTTCAGTGGGTCTCTACTCTAGTTGGGACTAGCAATTGGATTATGATTAGCAGATTGATTGGCGATGTAACCTGCCTTTGTTCTCTTAAAGATAGTGTTTGTTAATAAAAAAATTGTTTGTAACCTGGTGCTATTGGTTTTATTTCTGTCACATTTTTACCTTTACCTTAATACTAGAGGTAATTGTATAATTGTGATTGCCAACTGCTTGCCTAGAATGCCCTCCCTTGTCCTTAACATGGCTGCAACCGTATCTACTCAGAAGTAAGTCCTATTTAGTTCAGATCTTGTAAGTTCAGGTCTGTGGCTTCCTTTATGGAATCAATCCATCTCTTGTTTGGCCTTCCTCTTTTTCTACTCCCTTCTGTTTTTCCCAGCATTCTTGTCTTTTCTAGTGAATCATGTCTTCTCATGATGTGTCTAAAGTATGATAACCTCAGTTTCATCATTTTAGCTTCTAGTGATAGTTCTGGTTTAATTTGTTCGGACACCCAATTATTTGTCTGTTTTGCCTAGAATGTCCTCCCTTGTCCTTAACATGGCTGCAACCGTATCTACTCAGAAGTAAGTCCTATTGAGTTCTATGGGGCTTAGTTCCTTAATAAGCATGTTTACAGTTGCTGCCTTCAGGGGCATCTATCTGTGCTCCCATCTAACATCTCTGCAACACTAAACTCCTTTCTTCCAATAATGGCCAAGTCTGAGGGCACGTAAACCCTTCTTGCCAGAAGCAAGTAAACTAGAAGGCATCAGAACTGCACCTCCCAAGAAATGTCCCTAATGTCCTAGTAAGAGTTCTACCTAGAAGTTGAAGGGTTACGCTGACCCTTTGGTATGTGTTGCTGTGGTTGGTATGGTATTGCATTTAGGGAAGCATCACTGTCTTTTTTCATTTTCTGTTTGCATTTCATGTACCTTTGACCCTCCTCCCTTAAATCCATAGAAGCAACAACAGTGGTTCCATGTGGTCAACTAAACCCCTAAAACCCATTGATGATGTGCCTTGTTGGTTGCATGATGGTTTGTTTTTTGCCCGCTAATGGTAAAAGAGAATTCACATATTTGAAAGTGTGGCTGCAGTTGTTGTTCCCAAGCTGCTGCCTGTGAAGGTAGACCAAACCATGGGTGTTTTCTCTGTCAATTATTACTCACTGGAATTGGATTGGCTGTCCAAGTGAGTTTATAGCACCCCACAGAGTAGACAGAAAGGGTAGACAATCTTCTTTCTCTTACACATTTCTCAGACCTCTTTCTGAAGTGAAGGGTCAAATCTGTAAAGAAGTTTGGAGCAGCCACATTAAAAGATAAGGCCAGGGCATTCCATGCAGGGGGTTGTCAACCCTGCTTGGATATGGATGTCTTTACAGAGGATCCCTAGTCAAGCATTACTAACAGCACAATCCAAACTATATCTACTCAGAAGTAAGTCCTGTTGAGTTCTATGGGGCTTAGTTCCTTAATAAGCATGTTTATAATTGCTGCCTTCAGGAGCATCCATCTGTGCTCCCATCTAACATCTCTGCAACACTAAGCTCCTTTCTTCCAATAATGGCCTGGCCTGAGGGCACGTAAACCCTTCTTGCCAGAAGCAAGGAAGCTAGATTAAATGTTCCCTAAAGGTGTTGAACTGTGACCTGGCAGACCAGAGTTTGAATCTACACACAGCCATGAAGCTCACTGGGTGACCTTGGGCTAGTCACTGCCTCTCAGACTCAGAGGAAGGCAATAGTAAACCACCTCTGTCTGAATACTGCTTACCATGAAGACCCTATCTGGGACCAACTTGAAGGCAGTCCATTTCCATTTTGCATCACCCTAAGCTTGTGAGAAAGAATGACCTTGTCACTTCAGATGGACCTAGGAACACCCTATTTTAGGTAAGATTTCTATTTTAATCTCCAGAGAATTTTTTTTGAATGGTATGCTCCAAGCAACTGTGGTTGATACAATGTATCATGCTTAATGATGTCACTAGGGCCCGCCCCGTGATGTCACTAGGGCCCGCCCCCATTTTCTCAGGTTTTTGGATGGCTCCGACCTGGCAACCCTACTTGTTTAGTATGTAAAATATGTGTATTCGTGTTTTACTTCCACTCCCTCCTCCCTGTATGGGGGGGAATGTGTGTGTGTTCTTGCTTTCACTCGTTTAGTTCCACTCCCTCCTCCCTGTATGGGGGGGGAATATGTGTGTGTGTTCTTGTTTTATACTTGGCCAAGCCTCACAACAAGGCCACCTGCCGCCACACAGCAGCGTTAATTAGTGCTGCCTACTTGGCGACCATATACTAACAGGCCGATTAGGCCCATGAATGCAGCCTTCTGCCCGCCGCCGCTGCACCGTGCACGCCAAAGACAATGGCGTCGACCACGCAGCCGCTTCAATGGCCGCCGCTCATTGTCCCTCGCAGGTCCGCATTTCCGTCTGTGTCCCACAATGTCTCGAGGCAAAGAGGAAGAAGGAGGGTGCAGAGCGGGCTTAAATAAGCCCAATGTTGCTCTGCCTCTCCACGCAGCACGTCGCATGCGCATATTGTATGCAATGTGCGACACTGCCCTTCTTCTAATGGTGGCTGCGGCTTCACCCTCTAGCCGCAACTAAGAGCCGCCTGCCCAGGCTTCGCATGATCAAGTGGCGCTGGACTTCTTTCAACAAGCCTTTTAAGTTGAGACCTTATCCCAGTCTGAGTTTGTGTTGGAATTGCTTTTTAATATGTTTTTAAGCCTTTTCTTTTTTTAAAAAAAGATTTTTTTTAAAGCTTTTAAAATGTTTTCAAAGATGTTTTAATATATGTTAAAGTCTATTTTTTATGATGTTTTAAAGTGCTTTTAGTGCTTTTGTTTGCCGCCCTTGGCTCCTACTGGGAGGAAGGACGGGATATAAAGCAAATAATAAATAAACTTCATTCACCCAACCCAAAATTCAGAATCATGCCTCTTTAGGCTGTTTTCCAACTGTTTATTCTTGCTTTATGGTTATTGGATTTTAAAGGGATTTATTATTGTGAGTTGTCTTGGTTTCCAATCACCAACACTACCTCACAGGGTTGTGGGAAAGACTCCATACACACACACACACTGCAGATGTATAAATACATACAGCCCATATAATAGTTTATTGTCAAACCAGTTGGTCATTGCAGAAAAATCAGTATTCATTTTAAAAAAATCAGTATTAGTTTCCTACATAACAAAAACTGTAAGACCTAAGTAAGCCCTGCCTAATTGCTTTAAAATAGGACTGGAGGGGGACAGAAATATTTAGAACACAAACACAATTCTTTTTTACATTCACTCAAAAGTCCCATTAATTTACAGCACATTCATAACCATGTGTACTCAAAAGTTGCTTTTACCCCCACAAAAGCAAGTATTGGGAAAGTTTTCTAAACACTGCCCAGGATCTGACTCCTGCACACAAGAGGGAAATAAACTGAAATGTATATACTTACCCAATTTATGAGATTTTCAGATAAACGGGGGGGGGGAGGAAACCACCATTTTCTGGCATTGCAATGAGGTTTTCTAGACACTGCCTCAGGTCAACCAAACACATCCCTGGCTTGACTTATTGGCTGCAATCCTGAACGGGCGGGGTTAGCGCTACGAAGTGCTATACAGGACAGGTATGTTAAAAAAAAAGATTAAAAGTCTGGGGGGGCATGACATTTTGATGTATATCTTGAGAACCCGGCCACCTAGAAACTTAATTTTTTAAAAAAAATTAAAGCTGAGAATCCTGGCCACCTAATGGGCTAAGTGGGCACTGGGTGGCATGGAAGGAATCTGGGTATAACCTGGCTAACCGGGCAATATGGCAACCCTAATAACACCTCACTGACCTTTTATAGTTCTCTAAGAGTGTTAAAAAGCATTTGGATAGGGATCATCTGGTAGATGTTGTATACCTCTGCTTTGGCAAGATAATTTTTGTTGGGACTGTGGCAGGAAGAAGGAGACTTAACATTCCCTCTCCTCCCATGGTCGCCTAGGCTGCTCAGAGATCCTCATTGCTGTAGTTCCACTGCTAGTTGTGGGCTTTCCAGAGACATTTGGTTGGCCAATCTGAGCACAGGATGCTGGAATAGATGGGCCACTGGCCTGGTCCAGCAGAGCTTTTCTTATGTTATTATGAACCAGTTAGAGTAGACAAGTTAGAGTAGAGTGGAGTATTGGGCCAAGATAGTCTGACTCAGTGTAAAGAAGATTCCTGTCTTCTTAAATCATCTGCGTCTTTCTATAAATGGCAGTGCCCCATGATGACCTTGATTTTGATAAGCCCTTCCAAAGACAAAAGGAACAAAGGGTTCTGCCTGGGATGCAAAATTGTAGGCATAGGCCCTCTAATTCTATTGACTCTTTACATGTAACCTCTGGTGTGAAATAAAAAATAAATTGCTTGTAAAATGTGCCCTTGAGTCACAAGCCGCTGACCCACTGCTCATACGAGAGTGATTGTCTTCTTATTTTGACTAACACCATCTCCAGCTGACAAGGATTATGTACAGCTGCTGTTGTGTGTGTGTGTGCATTGTTGCGGCCTGTTTGGGCCCTGCTGCCGGCGGTGTTGCGTTGCCGCCGTTGCTGCTGCCTGTTCGCCCGCCCGCCATCATTGTGCCACCATCGTTGTCATCGCCGGCCCGCTTGCGTGCGGGCGTTGTCATCGTTGCCGGGGGGCGCGCCGCCGCTGAGGACTCCATTGCCGCAGCCCGCGCCGTCATTGCCATCGTCTGCCCGCTTGTACGCTGTCGCTGCTGCTAGGGGGCGTGTTGCTGCTGGGGACTCTGTCGCCACGGCCCGCGCCGCCGCTGTCGGCCAGCTTGCATGCGGATGTTGTCGCTGTTTCTGAGGGGCGTGTCACTGCTGGGGACTCCGCTGTGACCCGTCCTGCTGCCATTGCTGCCGCCGCCCGCTTGCGCGCGGGGCATTGTCATCGCCGGGGGGGGCGTGCTGCTGCCGGTGGACTTCGTCACTGCGGCCTGTTGTCGCCGCCATCGCCGCCGCGGGTTGCAGGCATTTTTATTATCGCTGACGGCTGTGCCGCTGCCCAGGACACTACCATTGCGGCTTACATCTTTGCTACCTTCGCAGCTTTTTGTTCGCGTGTGGGTGCTGCTATTACTGCTTGGTGCTGTGCTGCTGTCCTGGTGCCGTTACTGCGGTTTGCTTTTGGATGGGGGGCTCGAGACTGCCATCGCTGCTTGAAGAGGATTAACTAATTTTTAATGTTGTTTGTTGGTGTGTGTGTGTGGGTTAAATGTGGGGTGAATGTTTTGTATGTTTGCTTGTCTGTGTGGATTTGTGTATTTTTAACATGTGCCTGGGAGAAAAGATTCCATCCTTCGTGGGGGGGCTTTCGGGGGCCCCAATTAACGTAGTGACGGGTAATGGGAGGTATGGTATTAGGAGGAGAACAGGCCAGGTAAGGGGAACTCGTCCCAGACAAATTGTTTCTGTGCCTTGTTCCAGTTCTCCTCATATCCACAGGATTGCTGGTTGTCCTATCAGCCAGCTCTCGGATCTCCAAGTGCTGCTTTTGAATGCCAGGTCGATACATAATAAATCCTCACTTGTCCATGATTTAATCCTGGAGGAGGGTGCCGACCTGGCATGTATAACCGAGACCTGGGTGGCTGATCAGGGAGGAGTTGCTCTTTCCCAGCTTTGTCCACCCGGGTATTTGGTTCAGCACTGTGGTAGATCTGAGGGCCAGGGAGGGGGGGTCGCCGTGGTCTATAGGAGTTCTTTTCCTCTCACCAAGCACCCTGTCCTGATGGCAACTGGTCTGGAATGTCTCCACCTTGTATTGGGCCAGGGAGACAGACTAGGAATACTGTTGGTGTACCATCCACCTTGCTGCCCAACAGCTTCCTTAGCTGAGCTGACAGAGATAGTCTCGGAGGTGCTGTTGAGATCCCCTAGACTTTTGGTACTGGGGGATTTCAACGTCCATGCCGAGGCTGTCTTATCTGGCGCAGCTCAGGACTTCATTGCCTCCATGACAACAATGGGGCTGTCTCAATTTTCTACTGGCCCAACGCATGTGTCGGGACATACTCTTGATCTGATCTTCGCCACTGGACATGGAGATGGTGATCTGGTGGTGGGGTGTTTTTCATCTACCCCATTGTCATGGACAGATCACCGCTTGTTGAGATTTAGACTCACAGCGGCTCTTTCCCTCTGCAAAGGTGGAGGATCTATTAAGTTGATCCGCTCCCGGAGCCGGATGGATTCCGTAGGTTTTCAGAGGGCTCTGGGAGATTTTCCAGCTGATAGGACCGGTGCTCCTGTCGAGGCCCTGGTCACACTGTGGAATACGGAAATGACCCGGGCTATTGACATGATCGCTCCCGTGCGCCCCCTCCAGTGTAGAGCTCATACCGCTCCGTGGTATACTCCGGAGCTGAGAGCGATGAAACAAGAGAGGAGGAGGCTGGAGTGCAGATGGAGGAAAACTCCCAGTGGATACAACTATGCTTTGGTAAGTGCCACCAATAAGTTGTATACAAAAGCGGTAAGGACAGCAAAGAAGCTCTATTTTGCTGCCTCTATTAGATCATCTTTATGCCGCCCAGCGGAGCTTTTTAAAGTCGTGCGAGGGCTCTTACACTCTGGCCCCCATGATACTATGGAAACATCTGAGACCCGCTGCAACGAAATTGCTGGACACTTTCAAGATAAGATCGCATGTATCCGCAGGGACCTTGACTCTGATGTTGTGACAGATGAATCCATTGAAGTGTCCGGAGCACGGCCTTGTCCTTCTTTATTGGATGAGTTTCAGTTGGTGCAGCTCGAGGAAGTGGACAAGGTGCTTGGAATGGTTCGGGCGACCACGTCTGTTCTGGATCCTTGCCCATCTTGGCTAGTGAAAGCTAGCAGGGCTGGGACCACCAGTTGGGCCAAGGAAGTGGTTAATGCCTCCTTGAGGGAGGGAGTAGTCCCTGGTAGCCTCAAGGAGGCAGTAGTGAGACCTCTTTTAAAGAAACCCTCCTTGGACCCAGATAATCTGAATAACTATAGACCGGTGGCGAATGTCCCTTTTTTGGGCAAGGTTTTGGAGCGGGTGGTTGCCAGCCAACTCCAGGCGCTCTTGGATGAAACCGATTATCTAGATCCGTTTCAATCCGGTTTCAGGCCCGGTTCTGGCACCGAAACAGCCTTGGTCGCCCTGTATGATGACCTTTGTCGGGAGAGGGACAGGGGGAGTGTGACTCTGTTGATTCTCCTTGATCTCTCAGCGGCGTTTGATACCATCGACCATGGTATCCTTCTGGGGAGACTCGCGGAGTTGGATGTCGGGGGCACTGCTTGGCAGTGGTTCCGCTCCTACTTCGCGGATCGTCACCAGAAGGTAGTGCTTGGGGAACATCACTTGACACCATGGACTCTCCATTGTGGAGTCCCCCAGGGATCAGTCTTGTCCCCCATGCTTTTCAACATCTACATGCAGCCGCTGGGTGCGGTCATCAGGAGTTTTGGAGTGCGTTGCCATCAGTACGCTGATGACACGCAGCTCTATTTCTCCTTTTCATCTTCCTTAGGTGAGTCTGTTGATGTGCTGAACCGTTGCCTGGCCGCGATAATGGACTGGATGAGAGCTAATAAACTGAGACTCAATCCAGACAAGACCGAGACATTGTTGGTGAATGCCTTCCCTGCTCAGATGGTGGATGCTTACCCTGTTCTGGATGGGGTTACACTCCCCCTGAAAGAATAGGTACGTAGTTTGGGGGTTCTTCTCAACTCTTCCTTGTCTCTCGAGGCCCAAGTGACCTCGGTGGCACGGAATGCGTTTTACCATCTTCGTCTGGTAGCCCAACTATGCCCCTATCTGGACAGGGACGACCTCGCCTCCGTTGTCCACGCTCTGGTAACTTCAAGATTGGATTACTGTAATGCGCTCTACGTAGGGCTGCCCTTGAAGACAGTTCGGAAGCTTCAGCTGGTGCAGAACGCAGCTGCCAGATTATTGACGAGGACCAGTCGGTCTTCGCATATAACACCTGTCCTGGCGCGTCTGCACTGGCTTCCTATTTGCTTCCGGGCGAGATTCAAGGTGCTGGTTTTGACCTATAAAGCCTTACACGACATGAGACCTCAATACCTTGTGGAACGCCTCTCTCGCTATTAACCTACCCGTTCACTTCGTTCAAAATCTAAGGCCCTCCTCCGGGTATAAACCCATCGGGAAGCCCGGAGGGTGGTTACGAGATCTAGGGCCTTTTCTGTGGTGGCCCCTGAGTTGTGGAACAGCCTCCCCGAAGAGGTACGCCTGGTGCCTACACTTCCATCTTTTCGGCGCCAGGTAAAGACCTTTTTATGCTCCCAGGCATTTTAATCTTCTTAACTTTTTTAATCTTTTAATCTGTATTTTAATTTTTGTAGTATTTATTTTGTTTTTGCTGTGCTTTTCGTTGTTTGTTTGTATATGTTTTTGTATTTTTATTATGATATATTGTATTTTATTTTGTTTGTTCACCGCCCTGAGAGCTATTTCGCTAAGGGCGGTATATAAATTGAAATAATAAATAAATAAATAAATAAATAAATAAATAAAAGACAGAAATCTCAAGGTTACCTGCCAATGTCTCCTGCTGAAATGACTCTCTTTAATAAAAAGTATTTGGCTGGGTATTTAAAAAAAAGCAACAGCCTGATTAGGTAGCAATTTGTTGAAAAACATCTGGCAAGTAAATGGAGAATGCTTGAGATCAATATCAACTTGGAAATGGAGGATGCCATCAATTTTACTGAATGGTGGGAGTCTTAGAACCTCCAAGAAAATAAAGATTAATTATGGTGAAAATAAATCAGCTCAGGGGAAAATAATAAAAGTGACAAGAGGAGGACTTGATCAAAAACATACTCAGAAAGTACTGGCAAAGAAAAGGCATATCAAGGGTTGTAGTGCCTAACAAACAACTGGTCCACATAGGAAACATTTAGGGTTTCCATGAGCTGCGAGGAACTGCAACAAATTACTGACATCACATAGAAACAGAGGGACAGCTCTGTTATTATATATACTGCTTATGAGGGCAATCCTCAAATCATCTACTCTGAAGTACTTCTAATCCAGTCAGTAGGAGTATGTAATTTGATGACAGAAGCCAATGACAACAAGTAGTCAAGGGATGGGAGGATTACCAAAATTCTGCCTCAAACCTTTGGAAAACACACATTATGATTGGTTACTAGTTGTTGTTGTTGGGTAGGATATTTCAGACAATGAAACCTATGCACTATCAATACAGACTTCTACATATTCCTATTCCGAAGAACTGTATTTTCAGAATTCCAAAACCCATAGTAGGGTGGTACCCTTACTTGGCCAACCAAACTGTCACAAAATAGCAAGGAATTTTTTTGAATTCCCCAGAATTCTTCATCAGACTAGCTGTTACACAAAGTGGGAAAGGTAGGAGGAGGACAAAAACTGGTGGATCTTGATGCCATTGAATCGGCGTTTAGTCACAGTCTGAAGACTTAATTGGGAAGGAGGTAGCAGACAATTATTTTTGGTTGTACTGTATGTTATTCAGGGTTCAGGTTGCACCTAGGACTTCCCCTAGGACCTCCCCTAAGACTGTTGGGCTAACAATCATACAATTGGTTCTTTTTGAGGGGGGAGACCTAGAGGCATGTTAAATGCAAGGTATCATGTAAGTGATTCTATCAAAGCCCTGGCTGATCTCTGGAATGGGGAAATGGCCAGGGTGGTGGACACGCTCACTCCTGAGTGTCCCCTCTTGCAGAGTGGAGTCAAATTAGCCCCCTGGTTTTCTAGAGAGCTGGCAGCAATGAAACAATTGAGACAGCAGCTAGATTGACATTGGCAGAAAACTCAGAGCAAGTCTGACCAAGCAGAACCTATTTGAAGGCCTATTCTGTAGCAGTGCAGGCAGCAAAAATACCATTTTTCTCTGCCACAATTGTGTGTGCAGAGAGCCATCCAGCAGAGCTGTTTTGAGTGGTTAGGGGCCTCTTAGAACCTAACCTACTAGAAGAGAATTCAGACCACTCGACAGCCCACTATGAATAATTTGCCTAGCACTTTGCAGTTAAAATCACTTCGATCCATTCTGACTTGGGCACTATAGTTGATACAGGCCTATTGGATGTAACTTTGCCCCCTGCTTGTCCAGTATTAATGGATACTTTTCAGTTTGTACAGCCCAAGGATCCTTGGAGAAATGAAGGTCACTACATTTGTGCTAGATCCTTGCCCCTCCTGGCTCATTAAAAAGGCCAGGGGGGGATTGGCCTACTGGGTAAAGGGGTGGGTAATGCCTCTTTACAGCAAGACAGGATCCCAACATTTGTACAGTTGTAACAGGATTACAACTAAAAGAAGCATTTGTAAGACCCTACTGAAAAAGCCTTCCCTGAATCCCACTGTATTGGATAATTATCGGCCAGTCTCCAGTATTCCATTTCTGGGCAAAGTACTGGGGCATCTGGTGGTGCATCAGCTCCAGGGTGATTCTGGATGAGATGGATTATCTAGATCCATTTCAATCTGGCTTCAGGCCTAGTTATGGGATACAGATGGATTTGGTTGCCTTGATGGATGACCTATGCCAGGAACTGGACAGAGGGAGTGTGCTCCTGTTGGTTCTGTGGGACATGTCAGCATCTTTTGACACCACCAACCATGGTATCCTTCTGGGCTACCTTGCTGGCATGGGACTTGGAGGTGCTGTTTTACAGTGGCTTCATTCCTTTCTGGAGGGGTGAGCCCAGAAGGTGGTACTGGGGGATTCCTGTTCAACTCGATAGCCATTGGCCTGTGTGTCACAGTCCCTCAGGGTATGTGAATTAGCTGTAAAAGCGTGATTGAGCAAAGGATCCCAGTTCTGTTCCGCATACAGTATGTGTCATGACAGAGGTGCTGCAGGTACGTGGTTACCGTATCCAAGAATTAGGTGTATAGACTATTCTGGGAGGGGTTGCACTCCCTCTGAAGGAACATGTTAATAGTCTGGGAATACTCCTGGATTCCAACTTGTCCATAGAGTCCCAAGTGGCTTCTGTAGCTATGAATGCTTACGTGCAGCTGAGGCTGATTGGCCAGCTATGGCCATTCCTGAACTGAGATAGCCTAGCCTCAGTTGTTCATGCTCTGGTGATTTCCCATCTGGGCTACTGTAATGCTCTCTATGTGGAGCTGCCCTTGAAGATGGTCTGGAGGCTGAAGCTAGTGTAAAATGCAGCTGCTAGGACGGCAAACACGGCAGCTGAATGGGATCACGTGTCACTTGTCCTGAAAGCTCTGCACTGGGTGCCAATGATCTATGGGGGCCCAATTCAAGGTGTTAGTATTAGCATATAAAGCCCTAAATGGCTTGGGATACAAGTATCTAAAAGAGCACTTTCCCCAGTATCAACCATCTTGGACCCTATGATTGGCAGTGCTGCCTGGTTGGTGATGACCTGTGACAGGGCCTTTTTAGTGGTAGCTCTCCATTTGTGGAATGCCCTCTCCAGTGAGGTGCATCTATCTCCATCACTATTCACTTTCAGGAGGAATTTGATGTTGACCCACTAGGCTTGGTTGTTTTCCACCAAGTCTGAAAGTTTTGAAATCTGTAGCTAGGAGGAGTTATGTCTTTGCTGGCCTGAGAGCAGACAATCCAAGGCCAGCCGTTGCCATGGTAATGGGAGATAACAGCTGGGAAAGTTGTAACAGCCTGCTGTTAGTTCTTCCTTCTTCTGTGTCTTGTCTCTGAACTGGGAGCTTCTCCTTAAAGGGGGGGAAACTCTACATGTAATCTACCTTTAAGCTTTAAGCCATAATGTCTAATAAAGACTCTTAACCTGATCTACTGCCTCTGTGAAGCTTCTTGCTCAACTTAACTCCAACGTAATGTATGCTGTTCACGCAACAACGCTCACACATCAACTGGGTTATGGGCCCAGATCCACAGCGCATTACACAGGAGTAAGTGGCTGGTCTGAACGGCAGACAGAATTCCAGAGGGCAGCGTGATTGATTGTGCCAGACAGAGGTGAGCAGGATGGCTGCTGTAAACATGTCTGGTGGCTTGCCAATGGAGAAACTTACGGAAAAGAATTATGGAAGCTGGAAGCCAAGGATGCGTGCTTTCTTGATAAAAGAGGATTTATGGGAAGCTATTGATGGAACACCCCCTGCACTCCTGACAGCAGCTTGGACTCGGAACGATGAGCGGGCGCAAGCTTTTATTACTCTGGCTCTATCCGACTCTCAACTGCTACACATGAGAGATGTTACAAACGCCAAACAGATGTGGGACGTGTTGGAGGCCCTTCATGTGCAACAGACCGCGGGATCTAAATTGTGTTTGGCACGGAAGCTGTACCAGATGCGCTTCACGGGTGAGTGCGAAATGAGTGAGCATCTCACGGAATTCAGGCGCCTATTTGCTGAGTTGCAGGATCGAGGCATGGAACACTCTGTCCTTCAGAAGACCTATTTGATCCTGGCTTCACTCGATGGGACTTGGAATAATTTTGTCATGGGAATTGAAGCCATGCCCGATGGGGGGCTGAATGTTGCCTTTATTGAAGAAAAGTTGACCCAAGAATGGCAGCGGAGGCAGGAGGCGAAAAGTGCCGTGCCGAAGGAGGCTGTCGGAAGCAAGCAGGATTACAAGCAGGAGCAGCAGCGGCTAAAGGCTTGTTATGGCTGTGGAGCTCATGGGCATCTTTAGAGAGACTGTGCAGTCAAGCGAAACTCCAGGGACGGGGGCTGGAAGATGCATAGCGGCAGTGTGAACTTTGTTTGTAAACAGAAGTCTCAAGATTTAGGACTTGTTGACTGGATTCTTGACAGTGGGGCGAGCCATATATTAATCAAAGACAGGAGTTTGTTTTACACATTTACAGATGAGCAGGACTTTGTGCAACTAGCGGATGGATCGAAGAAGAATGTGGAGGCTCGAGGACTGGTGAGATTTGATAAGCTTGGAATACTGTCAGATTGTTTGTTTGTACCAGAACTGTCTCATAACATATTGTCTGTGAGAAAACTGACCACTTGTGGGTTTTCAGTGTTGTTTGACAGAGACAAATGTTATGTAATGAGGGGAGATCAAGTGTGCATGCAGGGAAGCCTGAATGATTCCCAGTTTGTAATAAAGAGCAGTCAAGCAGGGTGTGCTGTGTTAAACGCTGAGGCACAGAAACATCAAGGCTATGTCCATGAATGGCATCAGAGGCTGGGGCATGCAAACTTTGACACGATAAAGAAAACCCCTATGCATAGTGAAAACATGCGGTTGAAAGATTGTGGACAGTTAATGGATTGTGATGCATGTCATAAAGCGAAAATGACAATTGCACCTATAAACCGGGAGGCTGAGAGAACCACAACAGCTCCCTACCAGTTAGTTCATGTTGATTTATCAGGGCCAATAAACACTTCATGAGGAGGTGCGAGATTCTTTTTGGTAATTGTAGATGATTTTTCTAGATACACTAATCTTTATTTGCTCAAGCATAAAAGTGAAGCAGAGCAGAAACTGAAACTGTTCATTAAGAGAATCGAAACTCAACATGGCATCACGGTGGGGGCTATACACTCAGACCAGGGGGAGGAATTCATGGGTAAAGCATTGCATGAAGTGCTGGCAAGTAAGAAAATAGCACTTAAACCTTCCAACGGAACTGCAGAGAACAAAAACAGGGTGCTTCAGGAAGCAATGAGAGCCATGTTAATGGATTCCAGTTTAGGGAATTCTTTCTGGGCAGAGGCAATTCTGTATGCGAATTACATTCACAACAGGGTGTTACACAGTGCCATTGGAATGTCACCTTATGAGAAACTCACTGGGAGAAAGCCGAAATTACAACACATTCAGAAATTCGGGGCACGTTGCTGGGTACAAATTCCACAGGGAAAAAGAAGAGGCAAACTTGCACCCAGAGCACAACAAGGATTTGTTTTGGGATTTCAGAATGCATATTTCAGAGTTTGGTTACCAGAAACACAGCAATTAATTCTGAGCAGAAGCATTAAAGTTGCTGAAAAGCCTTGGGATCAAAGGCAAACAGTCATTCTTACAGGATCAGCTGACACACAAGCACAAACACAAGCACAAACATTCAAACCAAACCTTGACATAAAAGTGGAAGGCACACAAATTCCTCTTAGGGATGCATTAAATGAACTCATTTGTGGGAAACGGAGATCAAAGAAACGCAAGGCTGAGGAAATGGAATCTCCTGATCAAGCTGTGCCAAGTACCAGCTCAAACGGGGGGGCTGAGAGAGCAGAAACCCCAGTTCCTTTGAGACGCTCTACAAGAGCGAACATTGGCAAACCGCCTGAAAGATTTACAGTGGGGGTAATTACCAGCCCAGGTATGAATAAACAGGTTGAGATGGATCCAGAAACACTATATTTGACCTGTGTTCAGCCAAAGTTTGATTGAATAAAGTTTTGAAATGTACTGAAATGTAAACTGGATCTGTATGATGCAATGTATTGAAATGTATTACCTTTGTATTGTTGAAATGTATTGCTGAGCTTTATTTGTAATTGACAGACATGATGGAAAAAGGGGAACATGTTGACCCATTAGGCCTGGTTGTTTTCCACCAAGTCTGAAAGTTTTGAAATCTGTAGCTAGGAGGAGTTATGTCTTTGCTGGCCTGAGAGCAGACAATCCAAGGCCAGCCGTTGCCATGGTAATGGGAGATAACAGCTGGGAAAGTTGTAACAGCCTGCTGTTAGTTCTTCCTTCTTCTGTGTCTTGTCTCTGAACTGGGAGCTTCTCCTTAAAGGGGGGGAAACTCTACATGTAATCTACCTTTAAGCTTTAAGCCATAATGACTAATAAAGACTCTTAACCTGATCTACTGCCTCTGTGCAGCTTCTTGCTCAACTTAACTCCAACGTAACGTATGCTGTTCACGCAACAACGCTCACACATCAACATTTGAAAACATTCCTGTTTACCCAGGCATTTGATGGCTGAAGAGGACTATTCCTGGCAACCTGAAGATCACTGATGAAAGAATGATTTAGATGTGTTTTAGAATATTTTGATACGTTTTAGAATGTTTTTAATTGCAGTTGTGCTTTGGAATGTTTTTAACTGTTTTTAATATAAACCACCCAGAGAGCTTCGGCTATGGGGCGGTATATAAATACAATAAATAAATAAATAATATGTTTTCCTTCTTTTTGTTAAATGGTTTTGGTTATGTTTGCCATGCTGGGTTCTTTCAGGAGGAAGTGCGGGATATAAATTCTAATTCTAATAATAATAACCCTCTGAGTACTCTGGTTCAGACCTGGAGTTGCAAGCACTGAAAGAAGAGGATGGTGAATGAGCGGGAGATGGAGATGAGACAATGGAACAAAACCCAGTTGACAGAACAGCCCCCCTGCCTCCAGATGTGCGTTGCTCAGTGGTTGAAGCAAGAGCCCCAGAAGCTTCCTCTGTTCTGTTGATGTAGGAGAGGGGGCTGAGTCTGCAGAGGCCGTTTCCCCACTGGGGAACAGGGAAGACTCTGGAGTACGGTCTGATGTGATAGGGTGGGAGGATTCAAAGGTGGAGGTGGGTCTGGCATTTGACCCCCAGAGAAAGGCAGAGTATCAGGAGAAAAAAGAAGAGGCATCTCTCTAGGCACAGTGCCTACCTTCAGGGCAGAAACTCCCACAGGAGCCAGGATTCTTGCAAGTAGCTGGGCAACCATGCCTTTACTGAAAAGCTTGGCAGGTAGACAGGGAAGTTTGTTCGAACAATGCTGGAGCTTCTGTGCAGCCTTGGAATTCTTGTTACTGATCTTGGACTTGTGAACCTTGATCTCTGTTCTTAGACCAGATGTATTCCTGCTAACCCCTTGCCTTGTAAGAACCCTTGGACTTGTATCCGGCTCCTCCATGTGCCTGAGTATATACCAATAATCTCCTTTGATCTCCTTTAATCAAGTATCACTTCCTTATTTATAAGTAATGGAGCCTGCTGCCATGTTCTGGGCAGGAGCCAGGACAATATGTGTACTTCTTAAATTCATATCTAAACTTCACCTCAGCAGAAACTAAGCAGGGGAAAGATATGAAACAGAAAAGGGAGGCAGAGGAGTGAATATGCGACAACAAAGGAAAAACTAATCTTGCTATGATGATAGATTCATTGCATTTAAACAATCAAATAAAAGACAATGATGGGAATTAGCCTTACTCCTATGGTGTAAAACAAATGATCTCTTGGGTACATATAAAAAAAAGATGAAGCAGCTTATTTTCCCGGTCAGTTATTAAATATACATTATGTGTGTGGCTTCACCAAATCCTCAATACCCTGAAATGCCAAAGAGGTTTGGAATTTGAAACTGGATCTGGATCCAAATGTTTCATCTGTCCTGTCTGCAGTGGGGTTTGCACAAAAATACCAGACCCAGACATGCTCAAAAACATTGTTGTTCAAAATTCAGATAGAATTTGTATTTCCCAGAGTCATGGGTAAATGTGAATAATCTGATCTGACATCTTGTGTTGGCTCTGTCTAGGTAATTAATTAAGCATGCATGTCTTTTATATCTCACTTAAACCTCTTTTTTTAAAAAAAAAAAATCAAATGCATCCTTCTAGTTTTTCAGACTTATTTTGAACAATGAATCATTTTTCCTAAATATGCTGCATGTGGGATTCTTCACATTTGGTTAACATTGTTAATTAAACAATGAATTATCTGTGGTCATATTAGCTTGATGCTTTTATAATTACTGGATTTGGTGCAAGAACATTAGCGCTTTAATACATATGTAAGACGATGCCATGGATGACCATTAGCAAGTACACTATGTTCTTTTGACATTATAACACTCATTAATTTTGGTGAAATCAGGTGGTTAGTATTTTGAAGAAGTTCAAAGGATACATTTTATGAGGATGACTATTAGAACAATAAACTTCAGATGTCATGTCTTAATTTATAGTTCCCTGCCCCAATATGTGGTGATAGCCTCTTGCTTAGATGATTTTAAAGGGGATTGGACAAATTCTTGGAAGATAAGGCTACTAATCCCACAGGGTACAAAGAACCTTTAGGTTCCATGTCTAATTCCATACACTTGTCAAAAATGGTAGGCTGATTTTGGCAAAACCATGGAGCAAATTGATTACTCATCTGTTACACAATGGGTGATATTACATCATCTGTTATTAAGTCAACCAAAATACCACAAAATAGTGTCCAAACATTCAAGATGTACATACAGCGTGTGTGTGTGCGTGTGTGTGCATGCATGCATGAAAGAGGGAAAGAAGGAAAGAGGGAAAGCAAGAGAAAAGCAAGACCTTTCTTATAACTATAATTACTCAAAAGGGGCTCTTTGGCTTGCTAGATTTTCTCAATTCCAAGTGTGCCTTTTAAGATATGCAGTGGGCTTATTGTGCACAGGGTTGTTTGCACAAAGCCAAAAAGCATCAGAGCTGTGTGAGATATTGTTACAAAGGATGGACTCTGAACAGGATTCCATTACACCCCAACTGAACTAAAACATCCATTCCATTGGCTTATTCTATATTCAGGTTGCCTCTGGTCTCCACTGGAGGTACAAATGTCCCCCTTGCTGATGTCTTTTTGAAGGTCTATTTTTTTCCTTCTGGCTTTTGGGGACAAAAAAAGTCTGCTGGTTGTTCTGTTAACTGTAGGAATCATGTTCTGCTAGAATTTGCTCAAGTTTTATGGTGTCATTAGTGGTTTTATTATTTTAATAACAATGTTTTAATATTTTGTTTTTATGGTAATATGGCTTTTACTTAGGCAGCTTAGCAACCTAATGATCATATGTAGAACTCAAGGTAGACTCTCTTTTATGGGGAGAAGTGAGCTTGACTAAAGCCTTTCAATCATTGTCGACAGATAATGCATCATATGGGCTGGGATCAGAAGAGTGTAAGGGCTTGGATATGTCCAGTGGAATTTTCTTTTCCCCTTTTTCTTTTGACAGGCAACCCCCATGCCCTATTATGAACAGCTTATGATACTCCCCTCAGATTCAAAAGGTGTTTATCAGGCCTGCTATTTGAGAAGCACAAGCCCAAAGTGCCCTCGGAATGTACAAATGTAATTGTTCACTTCTTTGATCCAAGCAAGAGGCTCTGGTTCACATGTCCCCCACCTACTGCTTCACTCTACTTCCATCTACACAGCCAAACATCTCATGCTACATTTTAGTTCACAAGAACAATATGGGACACAGAGAAATACCAGACTGGCCTTTTCAGTGGATATTTGAAATGGCTTCCAGATATGTCACTGGGAACACCAAACAACAAACTCTCTTCCTATTTATAAATGGGAAGAAAATTTCATTCACAATGTACCCTTTGGCATAGTTGGAAGTGAAACATGGGAAGTGTTGAGGAAGAATATATCAGTTTGAACCAATCATTTGTGGTGGGGGAGAGGGGACCCTCATTGTTTCAAGAAGAGATGGATCTTTTGGTTAGAATGGATGGCAGAAGGATTTAAAGCTACTGTGATCTCTGAAGAAAGGACGCTCCAAAGAATAAAATGTCGTCTTCTTGCTTTCACTGATCTTAATCCTGTCTGGATAAGTCTGTTGTTCTTGAGAAGCGTGGCTGATGAGAAAAGTCTTGGCTGAAGACACGCAGACAACTCTTCCTACATCATTCAGAGCCAAAGGAGGAGGGATGGTGCAGATTATAGCATCATGAATATGACCTGTCCTGGAGCATCTTTGTAGAACTGCTTTAAACACCCACCCACCATGCTGGTGTATGTCTGCTTGACATCATCTGTAGAAACATTTGGCCTGTCACATTTTGACAGTGGAAGATTTGAACATTTTTAAGCAGGTCAGCATAATAAAGAGCAAGTTTGGCTGGTTTGAGCAGGTTGTATTTCAATCATCTATAATACTGTCTGACATGTGTGCAAGTCTCTCTTTCTGGCCGCCTTCTCCTCCTCAATTGCCTTTTTCCAGTGTGGGCTGAAGAGATACTATTGGAAAGCAGAGAGGACGAAGGAAAGAAAGTGTAAGAAATTGTGCTCAACCACATTTCACTTGGGAGAGAGCCCCACAAATGCCATAGGAAAAGCATTCATCTAGGTTAGAAACTCCTCAGAGTATTTGTTATAAAAGCACACACTCCTCATTATTCAAAGACACGCCGATCTCCAAGCCATGTTGTTTCTGAATACATTCTTTTTGAAGGGCATCTCACTAACACAGCCAAAGGGATGGATCCATTATGGGGAAGGGCCATAGCTCAGTGGTAGAGCATCTGCCTTACACACAGAAGGTCCCGGGTTCAATTCCTGGCATCTCCAGGTAGAGCTGGAATCCTCCCTGTCTGAAACCCTGGAGAGCCATGGCCAGTCAGCGTGGGCAATACTGACCTGGATGGACCAATGGTCTGACTTGGTATAAGGCAGCTTCCTAAGGGTAAAGGTAAAAGAAGCAAGGACCTGACGTAACAGTGCAGAAGAATCAGTGGGCAAAAAGGAGAGTCTTAAGACAGAGAGAAAACAGTGAAGGCTGGTGGAACCTAAACCAGGTGGAGCGCCTATGAGGCCATGCATGCAGAGCCTATGAGGCCACACACTCTCTCAAATCAAACCCTTCTTTATGGCCAATTATCCAATGCCTTTCGAAAGTAAATTGCTATTAAGAACACATAATCTGTGATGCATGTAAAAATGCATAGGATCTGGTGGAAGGACTGTTGCATAAATGCCCTGTTCTAAGTGATAGTGCAATGATTCACAATGCAATGATTCACAAGATTGGCAATGTATTATGGTGTATCTGTGCCAACGTTGCTGTGTATGTAGTATAATACAGTTTTTGTTGTGTTGTGTTGGCCCTTACAAGAAACTAATGGGAGCAGAGAAAGGGACTAGTGCAGGGAATGATGGGGCATTAGTGTCTTGGCCATGGTTGGGGATCCTGTGGCCCTCCAGATGTTGTTGGACTCCAATTCCCATCAGCCCCAGACAGCATGGCCAAAGTTCAGGAATGATGGGAATTGTAATGCAACAGTATCTGGAGGTCTCCATCCATGAGTAGGGATGGATAAATCTGCCAATTTTAGTTTCTTGCAGATTCTCCTTTCTCCAATCTTAAGTTCAGTTCTCCACATTTCCATGTCCAGTTTGCATTTTTTTTAAAAAAGTCCTCATCAGCATTTTAGTGTGAATTTCTCCTAGCATATACACGTTTGTATATTTGCAATTTTGCCTAATATATACATTTTTGCAAAGCAATTTCCCCAATATAATGCATTTTGTACATTATTTTCACTTATATGAATTTTTATGCCCACTTTACATGCATTTTTTTGTACACATTGCTTGGCTGGAGAATTGAATTGAAAAATTTGGAGAAATGAGAATTTTGAAGGATAGCTTTGTTTCAGTTTGCAAATTGTTCTGGAAAATGAAAATTAGGTAGATTCACCTTATATGTGCACTGAAATGAATTTCTTCCCCATCCCTAGCTAAAACTTTCTCACTTCCAATTGCTCCAATGTCACTTGTTAGTTTCTGGTGGTAGCTGTTATTGCCAGGACTAGACTGCCAAAACAACTCAGATCCTTAGAAAGGAAGAAAGAGCAGAAGGGAGAAAGAGTCCTTGACTGGTCTTCACCAGTGCCTTAATGGTTCTTGAATTTCTGACTTTGACTTTGGATCCCACTCTACATTCTCTGTCCCTATGTTGTCACTCCTTTGGCAACCACTTAATGGCAGTCACCTATAAGGCAACATCTTAGAATAGAGACTCCTAGGGCAGGGAATGGGGGAGAGTAGTTAGAATGTCAGAAAGCCCTTGGCAGAAAGTCAGTCTTCCTAAGCAATTCCAAGGCCAAATCATCACTTAAGTTTTATGTGAATTTCAAATGCAATAATAACACAAACCATCAGTTTATAAATGGCTTGTTTGCGAGCATGTATATATGTTAAAGTTAATATATTATTAAAACTATCTCTTAGGTAAAGAGGGGGATCTTTGCAGTATAGATAGCACTGTCATGAATAGTCTGATGAATCTTATGTCATACAACTGAGATGTTTTGGCAGTCTAGACCTGGCAATAACAGCTACCACCAAGGTGTGGTCAATGCAGGGTTTGTTTCTCTCCCGATTAGAAGTGGCTATTTTCTTACATGAGAAGTGTTCAAGCTGTGGCCTGCAGACCAAGTTCCATTCAAGTGATCCACAGAATGTTTGCAGAACAGTTGAGAATTCCTGCATCTGATTGTTTTGTTTCTGACATAGCAGAACAACTTCACAGAACTGTGCACACACACACAAAAAAGATGCACCCAGGGCATTGGAAAGGAAAACATCTGCAAACAAGCAGCGATTCCCAGTTATTCATTACAACACCTTTCCAGACTATAGGATATCTGTCAGAAGCCCTGCTATGCAAGCAGAACAGGAGATGTGCCGCCATTCGCACAACTGTATGGATATGCAATGGCACAACTCTGCCAACAGGGGGAAGTGGCAAGGCCCAGGTCCCAGAGTCTGAGCTGCTGCAGCCCCCCCCTGACATAAACCATCACCACCACCACCAGCAGAAGCCCGGGGAGCAGCAGCTGAGTGAGTGTGAGGACGTGGAGAGGAAGACAACATTGAAACAGCAAACAGCTTCGCTGTAACAAATGTCTGTCGCCCTTCTGCCTCTCGGAAGCTGCCACCCTCACTAACATCACCTCCTCTTTCTTGGCGGTGCCGATAATGATAATGTTATTTGTTATTTAATTTTATGTGTTATTATAATGTTATTTGTTATTTAATTTAATTCTTGTAAATTGTATTGCTTTTATCATATTTTTATATTGTATTTTTATACGTGTGTTTATCTTTCTTTGTAAGCCACCTTGAGGGCTTTTGGCCAAAAGACGGGATATAAATAAAATTTAATAATAATAATAATAATAATAATAATAATGCATCATTGTGGGAGGGAGTGGCTCCAGCTGCCTTGAAAGAGGCAGTGATCCGACCACTCCTTAAAAAGCCAAGTACCGACCAGTCGCAAATATACCCTTTTTAGGGAAGGTGATTGAGAGGGTTGTGGCACAGCAATTGCAGGTACTCTTGGATGAAACAGATTATCTTGACCCATCCCAGTCTGGCTTCAGGCCTGGTTATGGGAATGAATTGGCCTTGGTCGCCCTGATGGGTGACCTTTATCGGAAGAAGGACAGGGGGAGTGTGACCCTGTTATTCTTACTTGATCTCTCAGAGACTTTTGATACCATTGACCATGGTATCCTTCTGGACCGACTTGGTGAGATGGGTATCGGAGGTACTGTTTTACAGTTGTTCCAATCCTATCTCCATGGTTGTTCTCAGAGAATAGCATTGGGTGACTTTTGGTCCCCTGGCAGTTGTGCTGTTGGATGCCGCAGGGTACCATCTTGTCTCCCATGCTGTTTAACATCCCTTGGGAGCTGTCATCAGGAGATTTGGGGCAAGGTGTCAGCAGTATGCTGAGGACACCCAGCTCTATTTCTCTGTAACATCTGAATTGGGAGAGGCCATGCAAGCCCTGGACACTGTCTGGATTTTGTGGTGGGCTGGATGGGGGTCAATAATCTGAGTCTGAATCCTAGCAAGACAGAGGCACTGCGGGTTGGTGGTTCCTGAGTTCGGATAATTGTTCAGTTGCCTGCTTTGGATGGGGTCGTACTCCCTCTGAAAGAGCAGGTTCATATTATCATGGAGTTCCTGGATCCATCTTTGTCGCTAGAGGCCCAGGTGACCTCAGTGGCTAGGAGTGCCTTTTACCAGCTTCAGCCTTTTCTGGACTGGGATAGCCTGACCACTGTTGTCCACACACTGGTAACCTACAGGCTGAGGTTGGTCCGGAAGTTGTAGCTGGTGCAAAATGTGGTGGCGAGACAGCTCACTGGGACAGGGTATTGCCAACATGTCACCCCTCTGCTGAAAGAATTGCACTGGCTGCCCATTTGCTACCAGGCCAAGTTCAAGGTTCTAGTTTTGGTGTACAAAGCCCTATACAGCTTAGGACCAGGATACCTGAAAGACCGTCTTACCCCTTACATACCCAGTTGATCATTGGTCTCTGCAGGGGAGGGCCTCCTGCTGATACCAACTTATCAGGAGGTCTGTTCTGCACAGCATAGGAAATGGACCTTTAGTGTTGTGGCACCTATCCTTTGGAATTCCCTCCCCTTAAATATTAGACAGGCACCATCTCTGTTATCTTTTCGGTGCCTATTGAAGACTTTCCTCTTTCAACAAGCCTTTTAAGTTGAGACCTATCCCAGTCTGCATCTGTGTTGGAATTGCTTTTTAATATGTTCTTAAACTTTCTTTTTTAAAATGTTTTTAATCTTACAAGATGTTTTGATTGCTTTTTTAAAGTAACTTTTTGAAGCTGTTTTGTTTTAATGTGTTTTAAAGTTTGTTTTTATGATGTTTAATGTTTTTGGTGCTTTTGTTTGCCACCCTGAGCTCCTTTGGGAGGAAGGGTGGGATAGAAACCATATAATAATAATAATAATAATAATAATAATAATAATAATAATAATCCAGTTTTTTTGTCATCAACCTTGTATGATTAATCTGGCCTTTTAAAATCCAAGATGTTATCATCAACTGATAACAGATGGATAATGGAAACCATGTTCCAGTTCCACAAACACTATTTTTCCTTTGAACAATAAATAGGAAACAGTAAACAGAACAATACCAAATGAAATTGTATAAACTTAAAGAATCCTGCAGTGCAGAGTAACAAGCCAAATGTAGCATGTTTTGTCTACATAGTCTATTAAACTGACATAAAATCAGGAATGGCACAACATTCAAACTGAGTTACTTCCAAACTACATTTCACCATTGCAAAGTAAAATAAATGGCATAATAATAACAATAACAACAATAATAATGTCATCCTTTGATCCTCCCCATTCCTTTTGTGTAGTTTTTTGCTCCATAACTGCATGTTTGCAATATTCTTTAGCATTAATAAAGTCTAGAAAGTCACATTCACCCTTCTGAAGCAAAAAAAGAAGCTCAACTAAGTCGGAAATAACTGATGTCAGCATCTACATTTAATAGGCAGCTGGTTCTGGCCCTTGTCCTAATTCCCTTAAATTGGAATTGAAGCATCACAAAAAAAGAATTGCCTGTGGATCTGTATTGATACATTACATAGCTAACCTTTAATAGAATATAATTAGGTTCCCAAATTTGGTTGTCTTGCTGAAAGCTTTTTTTGAAAAAATCTCACCCTAATATCATAGTTTTCAGTACAACTGAACACAACTAAATAGCAATATCATTAACAGTAATATTCTTTTGATATGTAGATCTTGGCAGGACGATATCTCATACTGCAGGAACAGCTTACATCAACCCACTGGGGAAATGTGCAAAATCATTTTTGAATGAGACAGAGAAGCACAAAGTAAAGGAAGCAAGCACACATCCTCTTATCATTGGCCTGTTTGAGCAATGCAGGAGTCATTGTTTTACTTATGTGGAAGGCACGGAGTCTGTACTGGTCACAGTCTTAAGATCAAATGCGGGGGAGGTAGCAGGCATTTAAATGAAATTGTTTTAGGCACTATGCTGGTAGAGATGGAGAAATCAATCCATTGTTGTTTCTCTCAGTTTCTCATTTTTTAACCTCCACTTCTTTCCATTTTACATTAGTTTGCAAACATGCATACTAAAATGCATACAAAATTTTTCATATAGATTTTTTTAAAAAAATCTGCATGACAATCTAGACACATTTTTGCATGCATTTCACCTCATATGCACATATTTTGCAAGCAATTTCCCCTATTATAATGCACTTTTGTAGGTCATTACTAATATATGCATTGTAATGTAGGCTTTACCATACAGTAGGGCCCCACTCATACAGCGGGTTACGTTCCGGACCCCCGCCAAAAAGCAAAAACCGCTGAAAAGCAGAACTCATTGAATAGAATGGTGTGCAATGCCCGAAAACAGCCATAAAAGCAGAACAAGCGCCGTATGAGTGTCACAGGAGAGTGGTAAAAATATGTCTGAAACTTGTCCTGCTCTAATAAATAAGCCACTAAAAAGAGCAGAGATGCAGGCATGGATTTCAGACCCCCCCCCCAGGAACTATTATGATTCTCCCCAATACAAATCCTAGATTTGGCATATCCCGAAGATATGTAGCAGGAGCATATCTAACCTGGGGCATGATCTTTAATCGGGCCAGACTATCATCTCCTCCCCCTGCCCGAAGGGTTGGTGTGTTAAGAAATATAAAAAACAGCTGCAGCAACTCCAGACACAACAGGAAATAATGTGGTCCAGCTTGAGGAAGTAACTCTTTAGAAAGGCAGGAAACAGCTGGTGTTTAGTATAAGGCTAGCTTTGTGCAAAAACTGCAAGATGAACTTTGTATGGCAGCAATTGCTTAACCGCACTCTAAGAAGTAGAACTTTTTAAAACTTAATGGTTTGACGGCTACTAGGTGGAAAAACCAATGTCTTATTGATTATTTTTATATATATAGGAAAGCTGTTAGCCCTATGTAGTAACAAGTTGTTACGTTCAGGTGGTTTTTAGATAGGAGAGAAGGGTATATAAGGAGCTTTTTAGATTGTAGGGGGGCTCGATCTCTAACTTGGCTGCGAGTTTGAGACCCAGGCTTGGTAAAGTATACATTTATATTGTAAGACCTGATCAATGCTCTTTTAATCATTCTTAGGGAATCTATTTTCTGTATTAGGGATAGATAAATAAAATAGAGTTGTATTGTTCATGGTTGTTCTTGCTGGCTCTTCTTCAAAATAAGTTGTCTCTCCTATAATACTTAGAAAGGTATTGGAGGCTCTTTTATAAGGCCTTGCTTACTCACAAAGGGAACCATTGTTCTTAGGAACAGTAATGCAATTTGGGGTATAAGAGCCTGAAGAAGAGGTTACCACAACATGAGTGGGGCTTTAGTCTAATTGCATCTAATTGAGACCATCACATTAACAAAGCACTGTAAAGCAAAGCTCTGTAAAGTGGGGCCCTACTGGACTGTATGCATTTTTGTGCATGTTACTTAGCTGGAGAACTGCATTGAAAAACTTGGAGAAGTGCAAAGCAATATGAATCTGCCTCCAGTCTTCTGGGGGCCAGATACAAACGTTGGGTAGGAACAGAGGCAACTGATGTGACTCTTACCCTCGCACAGTAGGCTACATTCTAGTGTCACACAAGCCAGGGGTTTCTATAACACCAGATGCTATTTGTGCTGGCTGGTAAGAGGAAAGAGATGGGAGGGACCAGCAAATCACCTGCACAGCCCTCCCCAGCAGCCTTGGAGTTATGTCAGGACTAGGCATAGGCAAGAAATTTGATTCAGTTGGCATTTCAAGTCACATCTATGAAATCCGCACTTTCTGAAACAATATGAGAACCGAAACATAGCTGTCCTTCGAAATTCACACTTATTGGAATTGTGCAATGCAGATTGGCAACCAAAGAATGTTTACAAAACTTCTTATGTTTGGGGAAAGTATGCATAAAATGAATATATGAGTGAAAATAACATACAAAGTTGCATAATATGATGAGAAATTGCTAACACAAATGTCTACACATAGTCAAAACTGCCTACAAAGATGTGTTTGTTAGGAGCAATTTGCACTAAAATGCTGGAGAATTTTCATGAGGATTTTTTTTAAAAAAATCGCAAGTAGGTGCAGAAATATGGAGAACTGAATTTAAGATTGGAAAAATGAGAAACGGAGAGAACTGAAATTGACAGATCTTTCCATCCCTAGTCAGGACTGGGAAGGAGAGAGTAACATCAACTGAGGCTCACTCGCATTCTCTTTTTCTTTCGTGTTTGTTTTTTGTTCTGTTGCTGCTATGGACAAGGCGAGGGACATTCTTGCTGTAGATATTTGTGGGCAATGATTCATACCACACAGGGTGAGAACTGGGGTGGGGTGGGAAAAATGTGTTACGTTACTCAAAACCCACAGAGTGAGAGTCTGCTGGCACAGAGTGGGGCCCTCTTTGGGTGTAAGAGCCGGGGGGGACTGCCACAGCTGATAAATGGAGTGGGAGCTGTTGCTAAAACCATTTATTTGTTTAATCTGTTTGAATGTCCTATCTTTGTTTCATCTAGGTTAACCTGGAAGTTTTAATTTTTTTGTCCTTATTCTAATTTTGCTCACCTGCCTTCTTAGGGAATTAATTGGTTTACCGGGCCTGTTTCTATGATTTTGTCACTTTTGTATAATTTTCCCCCTGTTTTATCTTACTTTGTTCCTTGATCTGGAATTGAAGCTGTTAAATGGACTGTGGATCATGAGTACTGTTTTTAAAAAGTGCCTCTTAGTCCTCCGTCCAGGCTTGCAAGAAGCATTGCCACAATTCAAGGACACATTCCAGAAAGGCAGACTAAGGCTGGTGAGGCCTGGGGGGCATGTTTGGCTCTCAGGACTGAAAGTTCCTACTCCTGCCCTACAGTAGTTTTTCACTATGTTGAAACAGGGCAGCAACTTTCTGAAGCGTGAGAGTGTTAAACAAGCCTGGCTAAAGTCTGTTGGTGTCTTCATCCTCTGCCAGGGAGATGTAGCAGGTAGAACAACTGCAAGATCACTCCGTCAGCCACACTTCCCAGGAGAAGGAGACAGTATGGAGCTCTGGATCCATTCAGCTCTTGGTAAATTGTCAGAAATCCTCACCAATTACTTCTGTTGCCAGTGGAAAGATTTCACGTATCCAATGGCGACACCTCTAAGACAATGAAAAAGTGCCATATGCATCAGATCTACGTTTCAAAACTGCTGATCCTTGACATTCATTCCAGAAAGCTTTAATTCGACCCTGAAACATTAATGCAGTGCAACATTCTATTCTTGTGAGGTAATGTCTTTTCAGAATATTTTTTTTTAAGCACACAGATCATCAGATCTTAATGGCAATGCATCCTACCGCAATTTCTGTCTACTAAAGAAGTGAAATATCTGCCAAGTACAATATGGTCTCTGTCCTCTACTCCCAGTGTGCTTCTTCTATTCCTTTACCTGGCTGGACACTGGATATGAATGACCAGAGAAGAAGAAATGGTAAAAGCAAGCACAATAGGTCTTGTTCTAAGCTACACATACATCTAGGCTTCTTCCCTGGGGAGGGGGGGGAGCAGAATGGTGTAGTGGCCACCATAGGAAACTTGTATCACATCTGCCTCTATTTCTTGCAGTTGGACACAATCCATTACAATTTTCTCCTTTGCAAGCTCAATTGAAATGAATGGGAGTTGCACAGGGAAACATTTAAAGTGCTCTTGCAGAGCCCCCATTTATTCTAAAGGGAAGTTCCACACAAAGCATGCCATACCCAGGCTATGGTCTGAAGGCACATGAGGCCAGCACCCTGCTGAAGCTAAGCAGGGTCAGATCCGGTCAGTGCCTGGATGGGAGACCTCCTGGGAACCATATGTAAGCTGCCTTGGGTTTCTATGATGAAAAGAAAGGTGGGGTATAACTGTAATAAATCAACAAATACTTTATACTGTTACTGGATATTAATTCACGTTCCTCTCCCAAAGCTGCTGCTTGCCACTGACAGTTGTTTAGTTTATCAGCACATACAAAACAGCACAGGAAGCAAACAGATGATACTAGCACTCACCTCGAATGTGTTTAAAGAGCTGCAAAGCTAATGACAGACTGCAGCCAAGCTAGCTCATCAAATAAAAGGTGGCATATGCTCCTGATGCACGTCAAAAGTCACTAATATATATGCTTCTGAGAGGAAGTCGGTTTGGCAAAATTTATTCAGGCAGGCAAAAAGTCATTTAGAGGGTTGCGTCAAATTGTTGGGTGGGTTGTTTTTCAGAGTGAAACGTGCTGTTTTGGAAGATGCAAAGCTTTCTCTGCAAGAATAGTGTTCCCATGGGGAGGGGGGAAATTACCTTTTGTTGACGATTTCTGAATTACTTCCATCTCTTCGCAAAGCCCACCATTACCAGGAGGGAGGGGGACAAGTTGTGTATTATGCTACTGTATGTGTTCTGATGACCTGGAGGCTCCCATTTCAATACAGGAAGTAGCTAGTGCATGCTACCATAAGTTGTCTTGACTATTAGCATAGTTGATAGATTGGGCTGGGGGAATCAGGCATGTATAGGTCCATTTGTATACACATCTCCTCATCCAGCTAGGATTATGTGTGAGAAGAGCCTACTTCTGCTTACGTAGCTGGACTTTGCTGGATTGAATCATACAAGTACCGTGCATGATGAAAGAGAATGCTATTATAACAAGGCTCCAGAAAACCTAAGGCATTCAAACTTTGCTTTTAAAATCTGCAAATGTCTCAAACAATTCTATATTTTACTCATATGCATTTGGTAGCTTTTCTCTGCTGCTATAAGGAACTAGTCTTGCTATAACACAGTCCAAGAGAAGAGTATAGTAACTAGACATTTTTATTGTTTAATGTACCATGTGGCTGGGAAATGTTTCATAAACTAGCAAATGTCTGATGCATTTGACATAGATTTGTTTTTGAAGTTAGGTTAATATTAAAAAGCAGCTTTTATCTTTTTTGATTACGCTTTTCTGCATGTAATCAGAGCTAATTTTTGTTCTGGGCCTGATAGTAAAGTTGAGATTTCCAGTCTTTTCTTTGGCAACTGTACTAACATCTATAAACCTGTTTGCCATGAAAATAAGAGGAAAGAAGAGGAGAAATATTTTTACAGACTTTTTGTTTTTATTATTGTGGGTAGATTTTTTCCCTGAATTACAAAGTTCTTGGGGTTCTTATTACTAAAATAAATATTTTCCTTGTTCAGTGCTATCAAGTAGCACAATTTTATATCAAATGTTGCATTCTTTGCTTTTTACCCCTTTTACCCCAGTTCACTGTGATCACAACATCACCACATACCACCACAAGACATGTATTAGGGCTCAAGCTAGCATAATAATGTACTAATTCTAGAACCTGTGCTCATAATTATCAGTGGGAGGGCTTTATTAATTGACTCTAATGGGTGGTGGAGTGCAACTACTGAATTTTCCCATTGATGTCATTCTGATAACTCCACATGTTTAACATTATGTACAGCTCAAGTACTTTCTACTAAGGACACATTAAGCTTATGGTTTCCTTTTTTAATGGAGTCCAAGAGAAATGTGTGCTTAGCTTTATATATAACGTTACAGCAGATAGAACATTTACAGACATACCTTGTTGCCAAAGAGAAGTGATTTTAGGGCTTCTTTCTCTTCCACTTTGAAATCTAATCTAATGTTGCTTTCATTCTGGTCAGTTTCACATTCACCACAGTTTCCTAAGTAATGTTATTGGCATAACCTGTACAAGAATTGAGCTTGCTCAATTAAAAGATAGCACTCAGCAACCTTGTGTAGCTCCTTTGCAAGCCAATTGCACATTTGTGTTGCGCCGCTTAGATCATTAAGAATATAACCTTATTTGAAACTACCTCCTAAAAATACCTGCTAGAGCCAACACTGAAAATATTGAAGCAAACCCCCCAAACAAACACAAACAAAATCAGTTTAATGTAAATAAGTGTCTGCCAGTGTATTGTGACTTTTACACTTTTGCAGCTGGGAAATCTTGGTTCTTTTTACTGGTTTTGATTATTATCTTTGTAAACATTTCAGAACGGCTTTTAGCCGTTTTGATTTTTCCCTCTATAATTGAAGGTGGGATATGAATTTTTAAAATGCAAATGAACAAATGCAAAGTTGCTCTGACATAGTTGCTCCAAACTGGAAAATTATCTTCAGGGTGCTGAGTAGGTGGGTCATTCTTCATCTTATTAGCTCCTGGTGCTGCACATAGTTAAGTTACCACCTAGTTCCACCAAAAGTGAGAATGTGAGCTTAATTTTTGAAGGTATCTTATTAGGCAAAAAAAGTATCCAAAATTTTTCAAAGAAATTGGGGAGGGGAAAAAAAGGTTAATAAAACTGGTGAAATTTCTTGAGTTTCTGCACATCTAATGCATATACTATAGATATAGTTTATATCAGAAAAAAAGACTATTAATACTTCAGATAAGTTAAACGATCACCTGAACTTTCCACTTCAGTTGCTATATTTAAGGTGAAAACTTTATTTCTAAATTTTAAGTACAGCCACCACTCTGTAAATTCTGCATAAAGAGTTTATGGAGAAAACATTACATCATATATCATGTTTTCAGTCTATAGAAGGTCAATTGCCAAAAAAAGAAGTAATAACGTTAATCATAGAAATATGTTTTAAATGCTTCCAAAAACAAATTCTGGGAACTCTTCATGGTAACATTAATTTACCTACTCAAAATTCCTTTGCTTTTATGAAAATCTCTGGCATATCTTTTAGTTTGTAAAAGGCAGTCCAGACACTCATAAGTCCCATTTTAATGAAGGAGTTACCAAGTCTATTTAAATGGGCAGAGCTGGGAAAAGTTACTTTTTTGAACTACAGCTCCCATCAGCCTAATCCAGTGGCCATGTTGCCTAGGGCTGATGGGAGTTGTAGTTCAAAAAAGTAACTTTTCCCAGCTCTGTAAATGGGGTAATAGAATGTAAATTTAGTTTGGAAGTATTCCAGATGTCTTACCATAACACAACCTTGCTTGACGATATTGTAGCCACTACCTACAGCATGTATTTCAGTCTGCCTCTTTTCTTTACCAGCCTCAGAGGCTCTTATATACACAGCTCTCCCCCCAAGGATGGTGAATCATCTACCCATGAACTAATATTCATGAAAGTACCTTGTTGCAAATATCTCTACACCCTCAAGATTTGTGATTTCCTTATTCTCTCTGAATATAATGTACACATTCCTTGGGATGTGGAAATGAAATGATAGTGGTGTGACACTTAGCTTCATTGAGCTGTGAAACTGGTGAGACTGAGGATGATGCTAATTCATGACCCAAAACTGTGGAATTCAGAAGTAATTTATATACTGATATATATTTACAGCAATTTGGTGTGGATTTGCAGAAATAACACATTGGCTCCTGCTTCTTTTGCATTACAAACTCAATGAAACTGTTTGCAGAAATGTAATACAATGGACAAGGTCTTGGCTATGTTTTCTTGAAGTCCCATACTTTGCTAATAGCTGTGAGGACAAGCAATAGCAAATGGTCGATGGTCCCATGGCAATACAAATTCCCAGAATTTGCCAGGAAGTTTACCTGTGTTTGTGGTGTCCATCACCTAGCTTGACTGAAAGACTTGAGCCTTGCTGTTCTGATACAGGGGAATATGGGGAAATTTCCCTGAGGTAGTAGAACAGAGTATACCACTTCAGACTGCAGATGGTGGTGGTGGGGATACCACTTTTGAATGCTCTGAATGCTTTCTCACATAATATATTCTCTGCAGACAGAAAACTAGCACCTCAGGGGAAAAGGTTGTAGCTCAATTCTTTGCTTGCAGCGCAAGTGTTTCCAATTTCCAAGACATTTTCCACCAAATATTTGAAGCGGTGCAGTCCTTTTTACCACCATTCTTCCAGCTCATCCTGCTCCGTTCACAAAGGACTCAGACTACTTTTCTTTCTCCTACCTCAACTCTGTTCCTTGGCTGTCCTTTAGGTTGCTGTTGTTAGAGACAGTATGTCTTTGAACATGGGTTGCTGGGAATTAGTGCACCAGCTCTGGACAAATCCCAGATTCTGAACAGAATTGGACAAATCTGGGTCAAATCTGGTTGATACAGCCCTGGATAGCCCCAGGTCATGTTGGGTCCACCTGGAGTGATCCAAAGCTGCCAAAAGAGAGGAGGGCAGGCAACTGCATGCTTAATCAGGTCCTTAAACTCGAATTAAGCATGTGTTCAGTGGCAAGGAGGGAGGGGAAGGAGACACAGGCAGAGACTCTAGCCTGTCCTCTCCTGTTCTCCTCACTGCTGCCCACATATTTAATTGAGCTTTAAAACCCTAATTAAATATGAGGTTGATCAGAGGGGAGGAGACAATGCAGATGAGGGTGTCTGCTGTGTCTCCTTCCCCTCCTCCTTGCACCAACGGCATGTTTAATTAGGGTTTAAACCCCTAAATAAATGTAGGGCTGCGTGAGGCTCCCAATTCAGTTTAGGTTCTGGACTGGGTCCAGATCACCTTGGTTCAGATCAGGCCTGATCCAAGGTGCCAAATCGGACCTTGGGATTGGGAATCATAAGTGGGGAGAGTGCTCTTGTGCTCAGGTCCTGCTTGCGAGCTTCTAGTTGGCCACTGTGAGAACAGGATGCTGACATAGATGGGCCATTGGCCTGATCCAGCAGGGCTCTTATTTATGCTCTTAGTGACTTTTGGTTTCAACCTCAGCTGAAGCCAAGTTGCCCACCCTGCCCCCCAAATGCTTTGTTTAACTTGTAGACTAATAGAGAGAGTGATTATATAGTAATATGAAGATTATGTACCATATGACATAACACATGTAACTATAGATTGCATTCTGTATGCATAGACACTTTCTCTCTTCAGGGATACATTCCTGCTGGCCAGTGTCAATCCTTGTCTTCTGGTTTCAAAGACTGTGTGGCATACCCTGTTTTCAGTTTTCAGTTCCTGCCTGACCCTGCTATTCCTACTTCTCCCAATCTGAAGCTGCCTCAGAAGTGTAAAGCAAGAGCTCTCACACTCTACCATTCCATTATTTTATTTTATTTATTTTATTTAATTAAGCTTATATACCGCCCGACTAGCAACAGCTCTCTGGGCGGTGAACATTAAAAATACAATAAAAATAACACAAAACTGTACACAAAACTGTACAGTCTAAAATCAAAATATAATAATTTAGAATTAACAGGAATTAAAATGCCTCAGAGAAGAGGCATTTTGTTGATAGGCTTTTTTTAGACCACATACTTCACAAACCAGCCTGCCTTTGTCAGATGAGACTACAGGGAGCCTTTTTTTTTTTTTTTGAGACAACTCTTTCTCAGTATATTAAACAAATAAGTTAAGCAAGTCTATTTTCATCAAGGAATTTTTAAAGAGCATATTGTGGTTTTGGAAGCTCATTTGTTGAAACAGCCTTCTTTGCCTTCTCAACCTCCAAGATTATGTGCCTAGAGAATAATAAAAATTACCTTAACTCACATGATTGCAAAAGGAATTATTTAACTATTATTCTCCTTATCTGCAATGTCCTCATACAATCTGTCCATTGAAAGAACTTAACCTATTTTATCAAGATAAATCTGCTATAGTGTCATGCAGCCCCAACCATGCACATGTTTATTCATAAACAAAGCCTAGTGCAATCAATGAAGCATACTTCCAGATGATTATGCATTGGATTACAGCCTAACATGTGGATCTTTGCTGCCATACTATCCAGATTTACCAAGCTTTCTTTTAACCCAGTCAAATTTGTTTCAGGGTAAAGATCCTTAGTCTTGTGTTTTAAGATGCAGTAAGCACTGAACAGTTGCATGTAAAACTTAAATGTTTTTTTTTAATGTTGTAATACAGCACGTTCCACTGTGATGGCCTTATAGTTTGTTCATGTGTCTAGAGTCCAAAGTCAAGATTTGGAGAGGCAGAATCAGCTTTTTTAGGCACCCATCTTGTACAAAGGGAAGGCACAGCCTGTGAGGATATGGGATGTGAGATAAATGTCTCACAGCGCACTTACAGCCTTACAATGTTGCTTCCATGCCCTGTGTGGCTTAGATTGCTTTGCGCTGATCACCATTAGGAGGTAGATGTTAGGTCCCAAGGTTCACGGGAAAGAGTTTAATACAGTTCCATTTTTAGACTTGAAACAATTGGGGTGTGTTTGGCTATGCGTGTTCCATAGTTCAACTTTTCTATCTGCAGTGGAAGCACATTAAAAAATATTTCTCCTCCCCCAGGCCATATGTATGAAATGTATTCATAGAAGCCTGTACCATGTGCAGAGGACTTGTAAGTTCTGAAGTGTAGAAGTAAATCACAGCTTTCTCCCTGTAGGCTGTTTTGTCAAACATCTGATCTTGCAACCAAGTGCTAATGCTAGAATTGGCTAATAACCAAAACACTCACAGTCAAATTAAGTGTTCCCATCTGAGGTGATAAATGGAGAATACATAATTGTAAAATGTGGTTATGCAAAACAATTCATTGACATCTGGACACAACAGCTGGCTTCGAAATTGCCACAACAAAGTAAATGGAATAAAGTACTTCCAGGTAGTTTAGGAGGTACCCCCCCCACACACACACAGAGAATGAAACCCATTATCAGGTTCATTTTTGAATGATTTATCCAATTAATATCATGCCATCATGGAGAAATTGAAGTATTTATTTCCTTTCTCTGGGCTCATCCAGACAACTGTAAAATGTGTGACATGATCGCTTTGTGTTTTCATTATTTTTCGGTTGTCCATATGACGCAGCGCGCTTTTGCGCATATTCACGCTGTTAAATCCGCTCCTGCAATACCGCAAATCATGCAATTTGCTTTTTTAAACTAGGAATCATCCGCTGTACCTTCAGGCGCTCGGATGCAATACCGCGGACTTTACAGCTGTGGGCATTTGATGGGCGGTTCTGGGCGGTTCCCCATATCCCTTCCCTCATTCTCAGCCAATCACATATTTCCACTGTTGCGCATGTGTGCGAATGTCTGGGGAAAGCCCGGGAAAAAGGAACCTATCAGAGCAGTGGTGTGGTGTTGGGGTGGGGGGCCCACAACTTCTACTGCACAGATGCAAAAAAGCACATTTGCACAGAAGCAGCAACAGTGGTTAATTTTTAGCCAGCCTGCAAACTGGGCAGCCGCTCAGTATGAGATCTGCAATTGTGGTTGTTTGTAAACTTTTTCAAGGGAGAAAATATTTATTTTTGCCTAACCTCCACCTCCCACCCCTCACCCCCCACATCAAATGCCCTTCTTGAACATATTGGTCTTTGCTTCCAGGCATCCACAGTCGATGGAGGGAGAGAGAAGAGAAATAGAGGCTTTCCTCTTGGATTACAGACACTCACGCACCCTTAGTCAATTTCGCTTTCCTGCCTGCAAGGCTACTCTCTTTGAGTCTTGCCAATTTCAACCACAGCCTGCAGGTTCTCCGCTGCCCAGCTGAGCTGAAAATCATACAGTCGCTTTTGCGAAATATCCCAAATACAAGCAAAAAACCCACAGAATTATTGGCATATAAGTGGTTTGCTAGAGCATCTCAGCCACCTGCAACCATAGAGACTGGTGGTCTACCTTCCTAGACATGACACATCGTTACTTGCTGTTCTGGAGAAATAAGTGGAATTGCAATCATGTGTACCTCCAGAAACGTTAAAGGTATAAAAGCATACAGTTGGTTTTGTGAAATATCGCAAATACAAACAAACAAAAATACAGGAATTATAGGCATATAAGTGGTTTGCATGTTTCTTTTATCAGAGGGAACACCGCAAAGCCTGTGCTGGTTGCTTCAGCGCAGATTGACACAGCAGCACGTGGGGCTGTTTGCCCGCATTCCCTGCCCGAGCCAAGAGCAGCCACCTGTGGGGGTGGGCTGTTTGCTACCCTCAGGGGCAGCATTCCTGCCACCTAGCCGCATAACAGTCCGGGGCTGAACCCTGCAGTGAATGAGCCTAAGGGTTACAGGGGGATTCGCCCGGCGATTACAAGTGATGATGCCGTGCACTGCCCACAATCCCCCTGGATGGTCAGGGGCACCTGGAGACACCCCCCTGGCCGGCGCTGCTGCAGAGTGGTGAGCGACGAGGAACTCCATTACAGCCACTACTACCAAACCATCAGGAAATGCAAACTTTCGCGCTCGTACATTCAAGCGCATGCACCTTGTTGTGCTTTGTTGCAAAGAGGGAGAGGAGCATACGTCATATTTTTGCGGACCAATTGGCTGATAGGGGGGTGTTATGGGCAGAGCCGGGAAAAAGCGAGAAGAAGTATGGGTCCTCTCGCTGCGTGTGTGGGCGCAAAAAAGCATTTTTTTTATTGGGAAAGAGTGAACAAACAGGCAAAGTGAGGACTGTCAGATGATGAACCGGATACGGAAAACGTGGATTATCCCACTCCGTTTGGATGAGCCCTCAGTTACCACAAAATAGTGCATAGCGATAAATGACTTACACCTGTGTGCTTGACAGCAGAAAATTAATCCCAGGAAGAAACATGATTGTGGTGTTTCATGCTCCATGCTCACTATAAAGCTATATGTGCAGTTTGAGTTCTGTCTGTCTTTATGATCTAGGAAGCTCCAAATGAATTATTTCCTGAGGACAGTTGATACTCCATGTCTGCTTGATCAATTAAAGGCCAACAATCCACATGGAGATTCTTCTGTGCAAGCCACAAATGGTCTCAGACATGTTTAATTCTTTGCTGCCGTTGTTGTTGTGATTGTGAAGGTAGGTTGTGGGCTCCTACTGGGAGAAAAGCTGGGATATAAATCTAATAAATAAATAAATAAAAATAATAGGTCACAAAACAGAGAGTTTGGGGGAAAACACAGGGTCACATCAAATTGCATCCATCAGTGAGCGGAACTGACTTTTGCTCTTACAGTATTTGGCACTGGTTAGGCCTCATCTTGAATACTGTGTCCAGTTCTGGACATCACACATTATGAAGGATGCAGACAAAGTCCCCCTGACGTGCTCCCCAAATCTGTTCCATAGGGTTGAGTGACCCTCCAGAGTAGATTTGGGGAGTGTAGGGTGGAGAAGAGGAAGTCCCATTAATTTTGCTAGCGCAGCATTGGGTATCACATAACAAATCTCCACAGCACTTAAGACTTAAGGGGTTTATGAGCAATTACTGTATATAAACCACAGCATTCCAGCTGTCTGACCTTAGTACCAGAATGAAGGTATGAGGAATGACAAATAAGACAAGGCCTTTTCAGTGGCTATACTTATGTTGTGGAACACCTTGGCCTATGAAGTGTGAATGGCCCATTGGCAAAGACATTTTTATTCCAGCAGGTGTTTGACTGAGCTGCTGCAAAGGTTATGTTTGATCTGGGGTCTCTGCCTTTGTTGTATTTTTAATGTATTTTTTAATGTTGTGCATTTCAAATCTATTTTATTGCTTTTCAAGACATTGTGACTTTAAATTGTTGTAAGCTGCCCTGAGTAGTGCATGGGCACTAGTAGAGCATGATGAAAATCTCTATACAGTAATTAGTTAATTAAAAAAGCAAATAAAGCACATGGAGATGTTTAGTTAGAGAAAAGGATGGCTTTGGAGGGCAGTGAGAGTATGCCTAGTATGGATAAAGTGGACAGAGAAAATGCCCATCTCCTATAACACTAGAACTGTAGCTTACCCAGTGAAATTGGGAGATGCTAGATTCAGGACAAATAGCTTCTTAATATGATGGTTAATTGCCTCAAGAATTGATGGCCAGTTTAGATAGTCATAAACCTTCCTCTAAGCCTACAGCACCTGGTTTTCCCAGACAGTCTCCTATCCAAGTACTAACCAGACCTGGACCCGCTTAGCTTCCAAGAACAGATGAGATCGGGTTTGTTCAGGGTAGTATGGCCATAGGCTGGTTTTTAAAAGTAGGTTAGACAAATCCATGGCAAATTCAAATCAAAGTTCTACACCTAGGAAGAAGAAACCAAATGCACAGTTATAAGATGGGGGATACTTGGCTCAGCAATACTACATGCAAGAAGGATCTTGGGATTGTTTTTGATCACAAGCTGAATATGAGCCAACAGTGTGATGTGGCTGCAAAAAAAGGCAAATGCTGTTTTAGTCTGCATTAACAGAAGTATAGTTTCCAAATCACGTGAAATACTAGTTCCTCTCTATTTGGCACTGGTTAGGCCTCATCTTGAATACTGTGTCCAGTTCTAGACATCACATGTTATGAAGGATGCAGACAAACTGGAACAGGTTCAGAGGTGGGCAACGGAGATGATCAGGCGACTAGAAACAAAGCCCTATGAGGAGAAAGAAATGGTCATTTTTATTATGTACATGTTTGATTTTATTTTGTAAGCCGCCCTGAGTGCCCTATTATAGGGTACAAGGGCAGGATAGAAATATTTTAAATAAATAAATAATAAAATGTGTAGCCTTGAGAAAAGAAGACTGGGGGGAAGTATGACATCACTCTTCAAGTACTTCAAAGGGTTGTCACACAGAGAAGGGCCAGGATCTCTTCTCGATCATCCCTGAGTGCAGGACATAAAATAATGGGCTCAGGTTACAGGAAGCCAAATTTTGGCTAAACATCAGGAAAAAATTCCTGTTAGAGCGGTACTACAATGGAACCAACTACCTAGGGAGGTGGTGCTCTCCAACACTGGAGGCACTCAAGAGACAGCTGGACAACCACTTGTTGAGTACGCTTTAATTTGGATTCCTGAATTGAGTAGGGGGGTTCAACTCGATGGCCTTGTAGTCCCTTTCCAACTCTACTATTCTATGATTCTATGAATGGCTGAGGAGTGCTGCCACCTCAGCATCTGCCTCACTCTATCTAATAGCAGTGCCAGCCATCAGTATGCCCCTCAATATTAGTTGATGGGGTGGGGAGCAACAGGGCTGGAGGACTATTGCCTTATTTCCTTGAACATGGACTTCCCGTAAGCATTTTGTTGGCCTCTGTTGAAAAACAGGATGGTGAACTAGACAAACCCATTTTCTGACCCTGCTCTTATGTCTTCTGACTACATTGAAAAACTATTTGACGCTTCAGTAAGAAAGCAGCTAAGAAGAAGATCCCTGCTGGATCAGACCAAAGGTCCAGCAACCAATCAAGTCTGATGGCGGTGGAGTACGAGTAGGAGGAAGTGGATTTGGAGCTCCTCCGCCGCTTATCATTTAACATCTTATAATATTTGTAAAATATTCTTAGATATTGTTAAACCATCTTGAACCATCCCTGGACTTGTGTAGAGGGGTGAGCTTCCCCCCCTCTTTTGATACCATCCCGTGGAGGTCTCTCTGAGCCCTTACCTTTTCCAGCGGTGGGGTTGGTGTGGCTGGCGTTCCTGTTTTGGGGCTGGGCGGCATTTCTCGTTGCGGCCGGTGCCGGCTTGTTGTCGTTGCGGCTGTGCTTTCTGGCTCTTCCGGCGTCGCGGCTGCTGTGGCCTGGGGCTGCCGTCTCCTGCTGTGGTTGCTGCTCCTTGGGTCGCTTTGTCATTGCTGCGGTGGCTGGTGCTCTCTGGGTGGCCTCCTCCGCCGTCGCGGCTGTGTTGTTCTGCCGCCTGCCGCTGCTGCTGTGCCTGGTCCAGTCGATCAGGGCGGCTGGTGCTTTCCGCCGCCTTCGGGGCCGGCACTTGGGGCCACGGTCTGGGCTGGCTTGCTGCCCGCCGCCACTGCTGGTTCCTGGGGCGGATGCGTTCTCATCGCCGCGGCTGTTGCCGTGACCCACTGGGGCATGTGTGCTTGCGTTGCTGCTGTTGCGGCCTACGCCCGTTGCCGCAGCCCGCGCCGCCTCCAGGGATCATCACCGCCGCCGTTGACTGCTGTCGCTGTTGCCTGGACCTTGTGGCTTTTGTGGTCGTTGCCACTGCTGCTGCTTGCCTAGCTGAGGAGTGCTGCCATCCCATCGCTTTTGGGCCCCTGCCACTATGGCTACCGCTATTGCTGTCTGCTAATCGTTGAGGCGCCGCTGTTGCTGCTACTGTCAGGATGTATGTGGTTTGTATGAGTGAGGGTGTGATTGTGTACAGATTGTGAGTTTTGTTACTTATGTTATTTTTATTTTTTATTATGTGCCTGGGCGGGAGGACAGTGCATTGGGAGGGAGGACCAGAGGGGGCCCCTGTCAGCGTAGTGACAAGTAATGGGAGGTATAGCGTTGTGAGGAGGACATGCCAGTTGAGGGGAACTCGACCCAGACAATTGGTGGCTGTGCCGTGTTCCGGTCCTCCCCACATCCACAGGATTGCTGGTAGTTCTGTCAGCCAACTCTCAGATCTCCAGTTGCTGCTTTTTAACACCAGATCGGTAAATAACAAAACCTCCCTCATCCATGATTTAATTGTGGATGAGGCGGCCGATCTGGCGTTTATTACCGAGACCTGGGTGAGCGATCTGGGAGGTACTAATCTCTCCCAGCTATGCCCATCTGGGTACTCGGTTCAGCATCTGGGTAGATCCGAGGGTCAGGGAGGGGGAATCGCTGTGGTCTATAGAAGTTCCATCCCTCTTGTTAGGCACCCTATCCAGGTGGCTAATGGTCTGGAGTGTCTCCACATTGCGTTGGGTCAGCGAGACAGACTGGGAATACTGTTGGTGTACCGTCCACCCTGCTGCCCAACAGCCTCCCTAACTGAGCTGACAGAGGTGGTCGCGGATTTATTGTTGCGATCCCCCAAGCTTTTGGTATTGGGGGATCTCAACATTCATGCCGAGACCGCTTTGTCTGCAGCAGCTCAGGACTTCATGACCTCCATGACAGCCATGGGGCTGTCTCAATTTGTTACTGGCCCTACGCATATTTCGGGGCACACTCTAGACTTGATTTTTGCCTCTGGATTAGGGGATGGTGATCTGGGAGTGAGGGATTTTACATCTATTCCTTTGTCATGGACAGATCACCGCCTATTGAGGTTTAGACTCACAATGTTTTCTTCCCTCTGCAAGGGTGGAGGACCAGTTAAGATGGTCCATTCCTGGAGACTAATGAATCCTGAGGGTTTTCAGAAGGCTCTAGGGAGTTTTCCGGCTGATAAAACTGACGCTCCTGTCAAAACCCTGGTCACTCTGTGGAATACAGAAATGACCCAGGCAGCTGACGCGATCGCCCCGGTGCGCCGTCTCCTTTGCAGAGCTCAATTGGCTCCTTGGTTCACCCCGGAGCTAAGAGTGATGAAGCAAGAAAGGAGACAGCTTGAGTGCAAATGGAGACGAACTCCCAACGGCTGTAACCATGCACTTGTGAAGGTCTCTACCAAACTCTATGTGAAGGCGGTGAAGGCAGCGAAGAAGCAGTACTTTGCTGCCTCCATTCAGTCATCTTCTAACTGCCCAGAGAAACTTTATAAAGTTGTTCGAGGACTTTTACACTCTGGTCCTCAGAACGCAATAATACCATCAATAGCCCGCTGTAATGAGTTTGCGAGACACTTCCAAGATAAGATCACGAACATCCGCCGGGACCTCGACTCCAACATTGTAGCAGTTGAACCTAATGAGGTGTCCGGAGCACAGTCCTGTCCTGTTTTATTGGATGAATTTCAGTTGGTACAGCTGGAGGATGTGGACAAGGTGCTTGGACAGGTGCGGGCGACCACTTCTGCTCTTGATCCTTGCCCCTCATGGCTAATAAAAGCTAGCAGGAATGGAACAGCCGGCTAGGCCAAGGAGGTGATCAATGCCTCTTTACGAGAGGGAGTGGTACCACTCTGCCTGAAACAGGCGGTGGTGAGACCGCTCCTAAAAAAACCCTCCTTGGACCCTGACAACCTTGACAACTATAGACCGGTAGCAAATGTTCCATTCCTGGGCAAGGTTCTAGAGCGTGTGGTCGCTCGCCAGCTCCAGGCTCTCTTGGATGAAACTGATTATCTGGATCCATTTCAATCGGGCTTTCGGCCGGGGTTTGGTACAGAAACAGCCTTGGTTGCCCTGTATGATGACCTCTGTCGGGAGAAAGACAGGGGGAATGTAACTCTGTTGGTTCTCCTTGATCTCTCAGCGGCGTTTGATACCATGGTATCCTTCTGGGGCGACTTGCGGACTTGGGAGTTGGAGGCACTGCTTGGCAGTGGCTGTGCTCCTACCTCGAGAATCATCTCCAGAAGGTGGTGCTTGGGGAGCATTACTCGAATCCCTGGGTACTCCAATATGGGGTCTCGCAGGGTTCAGTTCTGTCCCCCATGCTCTTTAACATCTCTATGAAGCCGCTGGGCGAGGTCATTAGGAGATTTGGAGTGCGTTTCCAACAATATGCTGATGATACGCAGCTCTACTTCTCCTTTTCATCTTCTTCAGGTGAGGCTGTCAATGTACTAAACCGCTGCCTGGCCGCGATAAGGGACTGGATGAGAGCTAATAAACTGAGACTCAATCCTGACAAGACTGAGATGCTGTTGGTGGGGGGCCTCTCTGCCCAGATGGTTGATGTCCGACCTGCCCTAGATGGGGTTACACTCCCCCTAAAGGAGCAGGTCTGTAGTTTGGGGGTCTTATTAGATCCGCTCCTGTCACTGGAGGCTCAGGTAGCCTCGGTGGCACGGAATGCGTTCTACCAGCTTCGGCTGGTAGCCCAACTATGACCCTATCTGGACAGGGAGAACCTCGCCACAGTTATCCATGCTCTGGTAACCTCTAGATTGGACTATTGTAATGCACTCTACGTAGGGTTACCTTTGAAGACGGTTCGGAAACTTCAGCTGGTGCAGAATGCTGCGGCCAGAGTTCTTACTTGGACTAAAAAATCTGACCATATAACACCTGTCCTGGCCCAACTGCACTGGCTACCAATATGTTTCTGGGCCAGATTCAAAGTGTTGGTTCTTACCTATAAAGCCCTTAACGGCATCGGACCGCAATACCTGATAGAACGCCTCTCTCGCTATGTACCTACCCGTTCGCTACGCTCGACGTCGAAGGCCCTTCTCCGGGTCCCAACTCATAGGGAGGCCCGGAGAGCAATAACTAGATCTAGGGCCTTCTCAGTGGTGGCCCCCGAATTATGGAATGCCCTCCCAGACGAGATACGCCTGGCACCTTCTTTGTTATCGTTTCGGCGCCAGGTAAAGACCTACCTCTTTGCCCAGGCATTTTAATTTTAATTTTAATTGTAATTGTAATTTTACTGTAATTTCTGTCTTAACTGTGTTTTTAAAATGTTTTTATAGTTGCATTGTACCCACACTCACCTGTATTTTAATGTGGTTTTATTCTGCTGTACACCGCCCTGAGAGCTTTTTGCTATAGGGCTGTCTAAAAGTACAATAAATAAATAAATAAATAAACCTGTCCTCACAGGCAGGGCTGGTTCCAAAGGGCAGCCAGGTGGGGCATTGGCCTGATGGCCCCCAGAGCTACAGGGGGCCCCTCAGCCGCCCCTCTGCTCCCCTTCCATTATCCACACCCCCACGGCCCCCACCTACCTGTCTGCTGTCTTTTACCATTGCCCTTAACGAAGATGGCGGTCGCAGTTTCCCTAAGGTACTGAAGCCCCTGCCGCCATCTTAGTTGATGGCAGAGATGAGCACATAGCACACATGCATGCCATCAACAAAGACGGCAGCAGAGGCGTCATCCCTTTAGGGTAACCGCGGCCACCATCTTTGTTAAGGGCAATGGTAAAAGACAGCAGACAGGTAGGTGGGGCGTGGAGGGCTGCATGCCTGCGTGCATGTGTGTGTGCACACACACACATGCCGGGGCCCAGGGCAAGCTGATGCCTAAGGGCCACAGCATTCCTGGAGCCGGCCCTGCTCACAGGGGTCAATTAGATGCCTGTAGGAAGCCCACAAGCAGGACTTGAGCAGAACACCGGTCTCCCCACCTGTTCCATCAACTGCTATTCAGAGCACATCCAATACTAGATGTATTGCACAACTATCATGACTAGTAGCCATTGATAGCCTTAATGCTCCATGAATTTGTCTTAGCATTAGACCTTTTGTGTTGGTACCCCGTTACATATCCCTCCTTGCGTTCTATCCAGGGCCAGTCCTCTTCTTTTATCAGCATTATCCATGACACAGAAAGAGGATTGGGGTTTAGTGAGAAGCATGCCTTAGCTGGCAAGTGCAGGGTCTTAAGCCCTATATGAGTGTTTGCTTGCAGTGTCTTCCATGCATGCCGACCTCACTTCTGATCTTTCCATATTGACAGGGAAGGTCTGAAGTGGGGATTTTAAGTGAATTCAGGTGCATTCATCCCCCATACTCACATGCATACATACCTACAGCACACACAGATGGGGGGAGCCCTTTCCTCCCCAGCTGCAACCTCCCACATGCCTCCCCACCCAGCCCATCAGTTTGGCATGAGAAAAAAATAAGACAATAAAAGATTTCCCCCCCCCCCCAAGCCTAATGGTGGTGCAGGGACATTTGCTGAGGAGTGCAAGCAGAGCATATGGGAAAGGGAAATTTAACCCTTCCATTGCCAGCGGAGACCTCCCCTCCACAATTAGGATTTTAAAAGGCCTCCTAGGTTACTTTCACACTGCACTTTATTCCGTTATTCTGACAATTTCCTACCTCATAATTTGTGTGTTATATTTAATCATTCACATAATATACAAGCTATTTCTAGAATTCCAATGTAATGTAGTGCAAGTTTAATTTTCATGATAAAGGATACGAGAAATAATCCATTTGCAAGCTTAGGAACCCAAAAAATTGTGGGAGTTCTTCGCTAGCTGCAATCATTCACGTGACAGGTATCCCAGCATGCAGTGCATTCCTGCCCTTTAGGTGCGTGGGTTTTCTTTGCCGGATAAAAATGGTACCAGTGTTCCGGCATAGGTGCAGGTATGAGCAGTATTTCCCACTCACAACCCGCCAGTATGGCTGCTTTCACACTGCACTTTATTCCGTTATTCTGACAACAAGCCGCCTTGAGGGCCTTTGGCCGAAAGGCGGGGTATAAATAAATTTATAACAACAACAACAATAATAATAATATCTTACCTGGTAATTTGTGCATCATATTTGATCTTTCACAAGATGCACAATCTAGTTCTGGAATTCTAGGGTAATATAGTGCAAGTTTAGAGGAAGGCAAGGTAAACCACCTCTGAATACTGTTGACCATGAAAATCCTATTCATAGGGTCACCATAAATTGGGATCGACTTGAAAGCAGTCCATTTCATTTTTTCCATAGTGCAAGTTTAGCACTAATTTTTGTGATAAATAATACCAGCAATAATCCATTTGCAAGCTTGGTAACCAGGAAAATTGCAGAAGTTTTTTGCTGGCTGCAGCTGCGAACATGACAGGCATCCCGACATGCAGTGCATTCCTGCCCTTAAGTGCACATGGGGTTTTTTGCCTGATGAAAATGATACTGGTATTCCAGTATAGGCACAGGTAGCAGCAGCATTTCCCACACACACCCCTGCGTCTATACTACTACTAAAAAAAGGTCAGATGTTAAAGGGAGAGGGCTTACATGGCGATGGGATGTGATCTTAGACCTCCTACACAGTGGGAAACTTAATGGGTAAGAGACAAAAAAAAAAGACATTCAATGCAGCCGTGTGCAAGACAGTTGCGCGAAATGCTGGTATATTGGCTGAACAATCGACTGTTCCTTAATGCGATAGGCACTGCAATGTGAAAGGAATTTTAGAAATGAGGACAAGCACTACTATTATAATCTGCTAAACTAACGCAATAAGCCCCATGTCTAGAAGCAGCCTATATCAGCTGAAAAAGCTATTGTTTCTTAATGTAACAGGTACTGCAATGTGAAATAAATTTTAGAAATTGGCAAGCGCTACTATTTTAATTCCTTGAACTAATGCAGTAAGCCCCATGTCTGAAAGCAGCCCTAATGGCTCTAATAGATTCTTCTTTCTGAGCTAATTGTTGTGGGGAGGCAATGTTGTGGGGCAGTTACAGAGGCCCCATGGGCTGCATCTGGCCTGTGAAATGCAAGTTTTCCACCTACAGAGTAGTCACACTGGAATCAATGGAATTTAAGTTAGTCATGATTACTGATAGCAAAGGCATGACAAAATCTGGATTAAACCCCAAACACTTAACAATGTGTTCTGATGTAGAAAGGAACGCAACATGCTCTTAGTTCATGTCAAGAGGTGAAAAGGAGTTATCTTCCCCAGACTTGGGAGACTTCTTATCAGCAATTGCCAATTTGCATGAGTCCAAGTTCCCATTAAAACTCAGAGAGTGAGAGTACAAAGCACTTACGTTGCCAAAGGGCTGAATAATTCTGTCATTGTCAGAAATCCTGTGTTGAGCAGTGTATAATATATCAAATAGCAATGCTTGTTTCTTTTTACTGTCCAATGCAATTATTTTGTTATTGACAGAAATACTGTTTACTTCATGGGCACATTTCAGTGTCCTGCAACAGAAAGATATTGGTTTGGGGAGTACTGACTGAGTGAATGAGATGCTTGCTACCACAGGTAGAAAGTGGTTTGGTAAATTATGTTAGAGGGGAAGTAGATCCACTGTACATTGTAGTGTAATATAGTATATGTTGGTTAATGGAACAGAGTAAGGAATTTCAGAAGGAAATCACCCTGTGCTCTATAGATTACAGCAAAGCCTTTGATTGTGTAGATCATGAAAAACTATGGAATGCTTTAAAAGAAATGGGAGTGCCACAGTATCTGATTGTCCTGATGCGCAGTCTATACTCTGGACAAGAGGCTACTGTAAGGACAGAATATGGTGAAACCGATTGGTTCCCCATCGGAAAGGGTGTGAGACAGGTGTATTTTATCACCCTATTTATTTAATCTATACACAGAACATATCATACGGAAAGCAGGATTGGACCAAGATGAAGAAGGTGTGAAAATTGGAGGGAGAAATATCAATAATTTAAGATATGCAGACGGTACCATACTACTAGCAGAAACCAGTAATGATTTGAAACTCATCGTGTTTAAAGTTAAAGAGGAAAGCACAAAAGCAGGACTACAGCTGAACGTCAAGAAAACTAAAGTAATGACAACAGAAGATTTATGTAACTTTAACGTTGACGATGAGGACATTGAACTTGTAAAGGATTATCAATACCTTGGCACAGTCATTAACCAAAATGGAGACAATAGTCAAGAAACCAGAAGAAGGCTAGGACTGGGGAGGGCAGCCATGAGAGAACACGAAAAGGTCCTCAAATGCAAAGAAGTATCACTGAACACTAAAGTTAGGATCATTCAGACCATGGTATTTCCGATCTCTATGTAGGAAAGTGAAAGTTGGACAGTGAAAAAAGAGGATAAGAGAAAAACTCATTTGAAATGTGGTGTTGGAGGAGAGCTTTGTGCATTCCATGGACTGTGAAAAAGACAAATAATTGGGTGTTAGAACAAATCAAACCAGAACTATCACTAGAAGCTAAAATGATGAAACTGAGGTTATCATACTTTGGACACATAAAGAGAAGACATGATTCATTAGAAAAGTCAATGATGCTGGGGAAAACAGAAGGGAGTATTTATTTATTTTATTTATTTTATTTAATTACATTTCTAGACCGCCCTATAGCAGAAAGCTGTCAGGGCGGTGTACAACAAATAAAATCACAATTAAAATATGAGCAAGTGTGGAAAAATATATATATATATAGTACAATTATAAAACATTAATAAAATTGCCATTGAGATTTAAATTAAGATCATATTAAGTTTAGAATGTTAAATTAAAATATTTAAAAATTTACAAAATTTAAAAAGCCTGGGCGAAAAGGTAAGTTTTTACCTGGCGCCGAAAAGATAACAGAGAAGGCGCCAGGCGTATCTCATCTGGGAGGGCATTCCATAGTTCGGGGGCCACCACCGAGAAGGCCCTAGATCTAGTTGTTGATCTCCGGGCCTCTTTATGGGTTGGGACCCGGAGAAGGGCCTTCGACGTCGAGCGTAGTGAACGGGTAGGTACATAGCGAGAGAGGCGCTCCATCAGGTATTGCGGTCCGATGCCGTTTAGGGCTTTATAGGTAAGAACCAACACTTTGAATCTGGCCCGGAAACATATCGGTAGCCAGTGCAGCTGCGCCAGGACAGGTGTTATATGGTCAAATTTCTTTGTCCCAGTGAGAACTCTGGCCGCAGCATTTTGCACTAGCTGAAGTTTCCGAACCGTCTTCATAGGTAGCCCCACGTAGAGTGCATTACAGTAGTCCAATCTAGAGGTTACCATAGCATGGATAACTGTGGCAAGATGCTCCTTGCTCAGATAGGGTCGTAGTTGGGCTACCAGCCGGAGCTGGTAGAATGCATTCCGTGCCACCGAGGCTACCTGAGCCTCAAGTGACAGGAGCGGATCTAATAAGACCCCCAAACTACGTACCTGTTCGTTTAGGGGGAGTGTAACCCCATCTAGGACAGGTCGAACGTCAACCATCTGGGCAGAGGGTCCTCCCACCAACAGCATCTCAGTCTTGTTAGGATTGAGTTTCAGTTTATTAGCTCTCATCCAGCCCATTATCGCGGCCAGGCAGCGGTCTAGTACATCAACAGCCTCACCTGACGAAGATGAAAAGGAGTAGTAGAGCTGCGTATCATCAGCATATTGCTGGAAACGCACTCCAAAACTCCTGATGACCTCACCCAGCGGCTTCATATAGATATTAAAAAGCATGGGGGACAGAACTGAACCCTGCGGGACCCCATATTGGAGTACCCAGGGACTCGAGTAATGTTCCCCCAGCATCACCTTCTGGAGACGATTCCTGAGATAGGAGCAGAGCCACCGCCAAACAGTGCCTCCCACTCCTAAATCCGTAAGTTGCTCCAGAAGGATACCATGGTCGATGGTATCGAACGCCGCTGAGAGATCAAGGAGAACCAACAGAGTTACACTCCCTCTGTCTTTCTCCCGACAGAGGTCATCATACAGGGCGAGCAAGGCCGTTTCTGTACCAAACCCCGGCCGAAAGCCCGATTGAAATGGGTCTAGATAATCAGTTTCATCCAAGAGAGCCTGGAGTTGGCGAGCGACCACACGCTCTAGAACCTTGCCCAGGAATGGGACATTTGCTACTGGCCTATAGTTGTCCAAATTATCAGGGTCCAAGGAGGATTTTTTTAGGAGCGGTCTCACCACCGCCTGTTTCAGGCAGGGTGGGACCACTCCCTCTCGTAAAGAGGCATTAATCACCTCCTTGGCCCAGCCGGCTGTTCCATTCCTGCTAGCTTTTATTAGCCATGAGGGGCAAGGATCCAGAGCAGAAGTGAGTAGAAAAAGAGGAAGGCCAACCAAGAGATGGGTTGATTCCATAAAGGAAGCCACAGACCTAAACTTACAAGATCTGAACAGGGTGGTTCATGACAGATGCTCTTGGAGGTCACTGATTCATAGGGTCGCCATAAGTCAAAATTGACTTGAAAGTACATGACAACAACAAGATCTAGTGTACTGGGCTCCTGCTGGGAGGAAGGGCGGGATATAAAACAAATAATAAATAAATAAATAAAAAGACATTTTCCTACTGTTAGGCTTTAAAGTTATTGATTATTCAAAAGCTGCAAAGGGGACACAGCTTCACAAACAAACAACTCCCATATCTGTTGGTGGGAGGTTCAGGAAACACATCAACTGGACCAGAGTCACTAACTCTGAGATGGTTAAATGTTGATTAAGGCACTTTATTAATTAGCAAGAAAAAATGACAAGCAACTTCTCACACCCTTCTCACATAGTCAGAGCTTATACAAGATTAAAGCAGAGTCGAAGAAAACATTTTACACTCATGGAGGTGGGACCTCTCACCAGGATTCTGAAGAGAAGACACGGACCCCAAGCTGAGATTCTGCTTTCTTTAAGTTCAAAAACTTCTGGGTCCAACCCTTAAAACATCACCTGTGACACAAACCTTTAGGATTTTCCATTTGGCAATCTAATTCAGGGTCTTTTCATTCCTCTTGTGAGTTCAGTTCCGTATTGTGTGTTTCTTGTTCTTTGTGTGTTGTTTTTACTCTCATCAGTGTAAGACCCCATTTCCCTGTTCTCAGACCCCTAAAATAAATTTGATCCAAAACCACACTTAGAGCATGTCCGAATGACTCCAATGGCTATACAGAGCAGTTCTCCTAATTCTCCCTGGTCTGAGCAGTTTTGATATTAAACAGTTTCTCTTTCTCAAGACTGTCTGTGATTACTTCAGTGACACCATTGCCCCATCAACTCTGAGTCATCTTCAGTAATCTTTTCTACCCTTTATGCCATTATTCTGATGTTTTAAAGGATTTTATGAATTTGTTTATGTATGTTTTTTTAAATGTTTTTGTATTTTTAAATATCTGTATGGTTTTATGTATGCATTGTATTTTTAAATTTATGTAATTCGCCTCGGGACCCACATTCTAGGTGAGAGGCATATAACAAAAATAAAGTTGTTGTTGTTGTTGTTGTTGTTGTTTCCCTCTCCTTATCAGCAAAACAGGATGCCAGAAGAGGTGACTAATTTGATCCCAGGACCTGGTCCTTTTCATTTCCCCTTTCCTTCTGCTGTTTTTGATTTTTCTAATTCAATGCATTTAAGCAAGTGCTAGAAGTCCCTAAATTCTGTGCAAGCACTGTAAGCCTCTAAAGCAGCCTTTCCCAACCAGTGTGCCTCCAGATGTTGTTGGACCACAACTCCCATCTTCCTGACCATTGCCAATGCTGGCTGAGGCTGATGGGAGTTGTGGTTCAACAATATCTGGAGGCACACTGGTTGGGAAAGGCTGCTCTAAAGCAATCTTACACATACATATATAACTTTGCCGAAACATAAAGTTCTTAATTCTGAAATTCCTTAATCCCCCAAATCCTAACACTGCAAGTGTAAGTAGGGATGAGGAAGAAATTTGATTCAGTTCACATTGAAGGTGAATCTGCCTAATTCACAGCCATCCTTTGAAATTCACAATTTTGTGATGCAGTTCTCCAAGCAAATGCATATATTTGGGGAAAGTGTGCATAAAAATGAATATATTAGTGAAAGTAACATACAAAAATGCATTATATTAGGAAAAATTGCTCTGCAGAAATGCATGTTTTAGTCAAAATTGCATCATAAATAATAAATAATAAGTTTGCACTAAAATGTATCAATTTTCATGAGGGCTTTTTTTTTTTTTAAATTACAATTAAAATCACAACCTGATGGAGAAATGTGACAAACTGAATTTAAGACTGGAAAAATGAGAAACTGCAAGAACCCAAAATTGACAGATTCACCCAAACCTAGGTTAAGTTACATTCCCATGAGTGTAAAGATTTCCACTTGCACAATGGGACTTTCCCCTTTCCTCCTCCCACTTTCCCCATAAATTTGTTCAAGGGATCCCCGAACCCTCTGGACATTCGTGGGGGGTATGGGGCACATGTGGGGGGAGGAGAGGGGAAAGTCCCATTATGCAAGTGGAAATCCTTGCACTGAAAGGATGCATTAGCTAAATGTCATCCAATTATTGGTGTTCTTATGATATACTAGGGGCTGCCACCCTGCTTGCTTCACTTGCTAACCTGACCTGCCTTCACCAAACTCCCCCCACCATCCACCAACCCTGATTCCCTCCATGATAACCTCTTAGACCTTATCCTTTCTCCTCCTGCAACTGCTAAGCCCCCTCTCTTCCCTCCCTTCAGACCTCAGTAAACTTCTTCCCTTTCCTCCTTTAGACCTTGCTAAGCCCCCATCGTTTCCCCCTTTAGTCCTTGCTAAGCCCCCTTCCCCCCCTTTCCTGGGATACCCAATTTAGAACTCTCCAGATGTTTTGGACTACAACTCCCAACAGCCTCAGCCAACATGGACAGTGGTGAAGGATAGTGAGAGCTGTAGTCTTTAACATCTGGAGGGCACAATGATGACTATCCTTGGTTTAATCCCTTGCTATGAGTTTTAATAATCAATAGAGAACAAAAACATTATGATAATTCTGTAAGGGAAGATTTTATTTTATTTTTAATGTCATTAGAAGTTGATATCTAAGCCTTACCGTCCATCATATTGGTGAATGCCTGCTTTGAGAAAAGGAAACCTGTCAAGCTAGCAGTATTTCCACCCAACTTTGCACTTCTGCTAAGAATGATTTATGCCCTTCAAGTTTTCCCGTGATTCTGCTCTCCTTGTAATGTTTACTTTTATACTTTTGGCTTTCCCAGTTCACATTAATTTGGGCCTGGAAAAGATGGGATGGCTATTTCATAAGGAAAATGTTCTATTGTGCTGCCAGCAGCTCTGAACAGAAGAGATATTCTGTTTCTCAGCAGCTCTGAATAGAAGGGATATTCAGTTTTTCAGCTATGTGAAATCTATATATTTTATTTTAAAGTATACATGGAGAAATTCTTCATAGCTCTGTAGATGGAACAATTAAAGTGCAGTTGAGACTTATCGGGTCAATAGCAGAGGTCACGCGTCACTGTTAAAAACTTACTCAGACTGACAAAGGCACTTCCCGAAATTTAGGTTTCCATAGAGAAAGTAAGGTCCTTCTTTCCCTCCACAGATTTAAGTTGTTTTTCTTCCTGTCTGGCATGGTAAATGGCTTAAAAAGAATTTAAGTAAAGTATTGCAGATACTGACCAGGTAAGGTGAGCAAGGCAGGTTTCAGGCCTGTAGGATCGCCTTTTTATTTTTTACTAGAGTTCTCAGACCCACCAGCTGTAGCCTGATGCTAAAGACATACATAAGCATAAGCATAAAGACATTCTTTAACTCTGAATTCAGAGTCTTAGGACTTTGTGTTGAGTGTCAGAACTGAATGGAGCTCACGGTATCCCCACCACTGGTTACTCCAAGCTTCCTTTTTTAAAAAAAACCCACTAGCAATATAATTGGGGAGGAGGTGTCATTTTGATGCTCTGCTGTTAAATAATTGAAAGTCAGAATTCTCTGCCAGTCTTCTGCAAATCATCTTGCCTGTGCATTAGGCTGCAAATTGTTCCAGAGAACAGCAGACCCCAATCTAACATACTTTGCAATATTCCATGGATGAAACCAGGAAAAAGCTTGTAACATCCCTGTTGTCATATCAAAGATATCAGAGCTTCAAGTCCTTCATCCCGCCACTATATAATATTAAGGCGTTCACAAAGGGACAAAAGAGGGAGCACCAGGTATGGTTTCACAACAGGACACTCCCTTTACTTTTTTTGCAGGTGGCCCCCTGCTGGCCCCCTATTACTACTACTACTACTACTAATATTTAATTTGTTTGTCGCCTATCTGGCAATTAGCCACTCCAGGCGACGTACATTAAAATGAGATAAAATACAACAATACAACAATATCAAATACAACAATACAACAATATCAAATGCAGTCATATTAATAACAGTAGATAAAGATACTGGACAGTCATCAATACATATAAAAGCACTTATATTAGCAGCATATGATAGATGGTAAAATCATAAAGATTTACCCTTCCCAAGGACCTCAAAGGCCTGTTGAAAAAGCCACGTCTTCAGGGCCTTGCAGAATACCTCTAGGGAAGGAGCATGTCGAAGGTCACATGGGAGGGAGTTCCAAAGAGTGGGGGCCACCACAGAAAAGGCTCTCTCCCTAGTACCCACCAACCTAGCTGTTTTGGTTGGCGGGATTGCGAGAAGGCCTTGAGTGGCTGATCTACTAGAGTCCCTCTTTCTCTACAGCCAATCAAGTTGTGCAATTCCTAGTCACTATAGCCAATAAGCAGTCATAATGGATCCCCCTTGAACACTAATTGGCTAGAGTAGCCAGGTTCCTGTCCTGAGACTGATCCTGTATCTTTAGGAGAAGAGAAAGTCAGCCAAGTGCAGGTGTTCTTGCAACTCTGTAATGGGAAAAACCACAAGGTGGAATCCTCCCTTCCCCCTGCACAACTTTTAAAGATACAGAAGACCTTTGGTTGCCAGGCCCAGCCTCCAAGAAGTCTTCTGTATCTTTAAAAGTTGGGCAGGGGAAAGGGAGAATTTCACCTTGTGGTTTTTCCCATTACAGAGTTGCAAGAACACCTGCACTTGGCTGACTTTCTCTTCTCCTAAAGATACAGGATCAGTCTCAGGACAGGAACCTGGCAACCCTAGCAAAGAAAGCCTTAGACTACAATCCAATACGTACTTACCTGGGAGTAAGTCCCATTAACCCCAATGGAACTTACTTCTGACTAGACATGTATTGAATTGCAGCCTTAGTGCTTGTATCATAGGCATCGGACTTTGCTTCCTTTAACCAAAATGATGTATCTTTATAAAGGAAGGGACATGTCTTTTCTCTAACCCCTACTCCCCTTAGTACACCTCCAGGCTTCAACCAATCTAGCATCATTATTGTGTGTTTAGATGCATGCATAAATCCCAACTGAATTCAAGTGTGCTTACTCCCAGGTTGGTGTGTACAAGGGGCCCTTTCACCATGAATTCTTCTCTGCCCCTTCCTCACAACAAAGCCTAGGCTATAATCCTGTATTCAGTTAACTGGGAGTAAGCCCCATTAAACACAAGGAAACTTGCTTCTCTGAGCAGACATGTATACCATGGGATTTTTTAACATCCACCCACACTTAGCACTTATAGGTGCTCCCGTACCTATATTTTTCCTCTGCAGGTTTTAGTTAAAAGTTTAATACAGTGGCCCATAATTCAACCCAACTTCTGTGTCCATGTATTATTTCAACCCTTAGCTGCAATCTTAGAAGGGGACATGGCTGTGAGGGGCATAAGGGGGTGTGATGTGACTATTATGAAGGGACCTGCACTTCTAAATTTGCCATTACACTACTGGGGAGCACCATTTACCAGGGTCACGTACCAGTAGCCTAGGCCTCTCCCTCATAAATAGGGGCACACAAACTGTTTTGTTATTGAAGTTGGAAATTAATGAAATAATTGCTTTTTTAGACATGGTCTGTAACATCCCAGTTTACAGCCTTAAAACACAAGACATTATAACTGAAATAATGAGACTTAAAATAGTAACTAAAGCAACGGATGTTTTAAACACATATACATTACAGGGAAGAGGTATAATTTCAAAAAGCTTGAGAAACAATACAATAATCCCTGACAATCCATCTTTTACTGATTGTAAAACTTTAGTATTCCCATTCACCAATTAAAATGCAATGTATAGAGTCAATAAAAAATGCAGATAATTTTTTTGGGGTAATAGATGTGTCTTTTTTCCATTCCTTGCGTTCCAATGCAACATATGTTTTGATTTTCTTTTAAGTTAATCTGAGAACATTAAAAAAACAGAAAAATGTTGTAAAATATCAAACCATGATTTTAACTTTTTCAGATTAGAATGATAAAATGATAACTGTGACAGATATCATCTGATTATAATAGAATTCATTTTGGGGTGTATGACTGTGTCTATAATATTAAGTTTTCCTTTGTCTTTCTGATGTAGTTATGTGAATTAGTGCCAGCCCTTTTTTCAAAGTACTCATTTGAACAATGCATACGTTGAATTTTTTTCATTGCTGAGACTTTCTCTTATCAAGGCCTTTTCTTTTTATGCAGCTCTCACATATCAGAGCTGACACAGATTAGAGATGCTAGAGAATTTTTTTGGTCTGTATTTCAAAGTGAACCAATCTAATTTGCACTTCTTGCATAAGTAATGTTTACTTGCGGACTGCCTTACCCCATATGTGCCTACTTGACTGCTTCAGTTTGTGGAACTGGCACTGTTACAGGTACCTGATACTCATTCCAACTTGTAAGAAATCATTATTTTAGTGTAACAGCACCTATACTTTGGAACTTCCTGTCTATTGACATCAGGAAGGTGCCTTTGCTGGATTCTTTCTGACACCTGCTTAAAACCTTGCTGTTTGAGCAAGCCTATTCAGACACGTAGATGTTCATATGTTTAAATCTCTTCATAGTTTACTGCTGATTTTAATTGTCCTTTAAATCACTTGTTCTTAATTGTTTTTATTGAAATTTTAATATTTCTTGTACACAGTTAAGAGGGTTTTTTTTTTACTGGCAAGCAGTATGTACATTTTGTTTAATAATAATAATAATACACTAACACATCAGAATGTAATTATCCTTCAGATTGTGCACTTTTTAAAAAGATAGCTCAAAAATGCATATAAAACACACTTTACATGTGGGTTTTATGCATTGCATTTAAAAATCACAGAAAATGTCGTTCCTTTTAGGGATGGATTTGCCGCCGCCATTATTAAAGGGAGGGCTCGTGAATGCTCGCGATACAAACATTTTCGAGCCACGTGGGATCGTTCACCCAATCAGGAAGGGTGTTGGAGCAGCATATAAAAGGCTGCTGCTTCTTCCCGCTCTTGCCTTTTTTACCTCGCGGCATATGCGGTTGGTTCGTGCTTCCCATTGCTCCGTCGGTGTATTGGCGTGATTGTGTCTACTTACCTTAAGTTATATCGCTTGGTTTCTCTCTGTTCGATCTGTCTGATCCTTTCATTTCACTTTAGCGATTCAAATTTCCCTCCCCGATACCCCGCTGAACAGCTGGGCAGCGGGCAGCCGCCTGCGCGCCTAGCGGCTTTTTTCCCGTTTATTTCCCCTTTTTCTATTTAAAAAGCCTCTGTTCTCTTAGTTTCTTTGGTCCAATTTTGGAGTTGGGCTGTTGGTTTGGTCGGTATTGGGGCGATTTAGAATTTACTTCTTGGTTCTTGCCTTAGTTTTTGCTATTGTCCTTGTTTAACCCCTTTCCCTTTCCGTTTTTTCTCTGTGTAATCGCTGTTATTTATTATTTTGCTCGTTGATCTTTCAATTTATTTGGAGTATTGTTTATTTAAATTAATAGTTTAGCTTCTTATATTTGATTGTTTTGTGGGTATTACTATTTACCCTATAGTTGCTGTTTGTAATTATATTTAGTTGATTGAAATTCATCCCCCCCTCCTTTTTCCTTCCCTCCCCCCCACCCTTTCCCATAGTTTATAGTATAGTATTAATTCTGTTATTTATTATCAAATAATATATGGTATTTAACTTATATGTAGAAATAATAATAATAAAAATATAATAAATAAATAAATAAATAAATAAATAAATAAAAACTAACTAACTAAATTTAATTAGCATAAAATTAAAATAATTTTAATTTTGATTTTTTATTATAATTGGCAATTGTGTTAGTTGGTTAAATTGAAGAATTTTTGGACATATTTGGTGGTATATAAACTTTGTTAATTGTGTAATTGTTTATCCCGGTCTTTTGAGCATGCCTCCCAAGAAGGTGCAACAGAAGAAAGGGGTTCGTGTGCTGAAGCAGGCCACCAAGCGCCCTCCTTCAATGCAGCATCAATCTTCTGACGAAGAGGAGGATTTGGGGACCATATGTGCCTTGGTGGCTAGAGTTGAAGCGCTGGAAAGGGAACGCAGGCAGACTCAGGATGTCGATGCGGGTCCCAGTCCCAGTTAATCTTCTTAACTTTTTAAATCTTTTAATCTGTATTTTAATTTTTGTAGTATTTATTTTGTTTTTGCTGTGCTTTTCGTTGTTTGTTTGTATATGTTTTTGTATTTTTATTATGATATATTGTATTTTATTTTGTTTGTTCACCGCCCTGAGAGCTATTTCGCTAAGGGCGGTATATAAATTGAATAATAAATAAAAAATAAAATAAATAAATAAACTGTAGGTAAGAAATCTGCTAGGTTAGCTTCCAAAATGACTAAATCTCGTCTTCTCGCCGACTTGGTTTCTAGAGTTGGTGTGCTGGAAGATGCTACGCCAATGGAGGGGTCTTCGGTGCATACTCCTTCAGTTGGTTTGCCTGCCGGTCCGCCCACGAATCTTACCTTGCCTGAATCTGAGCGTCGGGATGTACAGATGCCTGTTCCTCCAGCGCCCGCCACGTTCACTCCTGGGTCTACTGGGTTCACCATGCCGCCGGTCGTTGCTTCTCCCGCAGCTTATACAGGTGGGCAACAATTACACCCTCACAATACACAAGTATATGCTTCCAGTCCCCTTCTTCAGGATACCCCAGCTGCTGGTTCTCCGGTGCTGGGTGATTCTACGCACCCTACTGTTTTTATGGGGGGGTGTTGGTGCCTCAGCACCCACAGCTCCCTTGGCCTGCTGCTGCAGTATCTCCTTGGCAGCCGTCTGCCAATTCTTCCTCTCTGGCACCTGCTTACTTGCCCCTTCCTCAAGGGATTTATCCACAGGGTGACACATCTCTTCCTTTAGGGGACCATTTATTGTTAGGAACTAAGGAAAAAATTTGGCATGGAGAGTACATCGATTTGTTTTCTCTCCTGTTTCGTGAAAACGAAACAAAACCTAAGGAGGGTCAGGAGGTTAAGGAGCGTGAGGCCGCCATTAAACGGAGGGTCGATCGCATCTGGCCTAATTGGTTGAATGCCTATACAATTTATATGGGGGTTATGACTCAGGAATATCCATCTAGAGCTTTGTCCATGATAAAGTATCAGGACATTGTTCATCGTGCTTCCGTGAATTCTCTGGCACCGCTTGGCTTTGGTATGACAAGAATTTCAGGCAGAGGGCGGCATTAGATCTCACCCTCCGTTGGGATGTTGAGCATGCCGGTCTTTGGCTGCGATCTATGACCCCCGCCAGGCCCACCTTGGGCGATAGAGCTGATAGTGGGCATTTGTTAGCATGAGCGCAGACTGCCGCCTTTGGTTCCAACCAAGGCGGGCACTGGGTTCAATCCCAGCAAGTCTGCTGGGCATTCAACAGCACTGGCAGATGCCTCAGACGTCCTTGTAGGTTCAGACATGCCTGTGCAATGTGTGGGGGCAACCACCCTAGTTCCTCCTGTCAGTGTGCACGTACGGCTCGCCAGGGTACAGGGGAGCATCACCAGCCCAAATGTGGTTCTGGCAACAGCGGCAGTACGTCGCAAGGCCAGTAGCCCGGTCAAGCTGGCTCCTTTGGCTAAGCTGTTAGAGTTTTACCCTGATAGACAGGCTGCTAGTTTTATACTGCAAGGGTTTACTGATGGTTTTCGTATTCCCTTTGAGGGTCCACGGATTGCTACATCAGTAGTCAATCAGCCCTCTCTTAGCCATTTAGCATCTGTTGTGTTAGCTAAGCTTAATAAGGAGATAAGTGCCGATCGTATTTCCGGCCCTTTTCCTTTTCCTCCTTTGAGAAATTTGAGGATTTCCCCATTAGGTATTGTGCCTAAGAAGCAGGTTGGTGAATACCGGCTTATCCGTAATTTATCTTACCCGAAAGGTGCCTCTGTTAACGATGGCATTTCGCCGGTACACGTGTCAGTTAAGTATACTTCTTTTGACGAGGCAGTGAGAGTAGTTAGGAGGGCTGGCAGGGGTGCATTAATGGCAAAGTGTGATATAAAATCCGCTTTTCGCCTCCTGCCTGTGCACCCTGATGATGTAGATTTATTGGGTTTTAAATTTCAGGGCCAGTTTTACATAGATAGGGCCATGCCAATGGGTTGTTCAGTGTCTTGTGCTGCTTTCGAAACATTCAGCACGTTTCTGGAATGGGCACTGCGTAGGAAAGCTTCCTCCTCCTCTGTTCATTATCTTGATGATTTCTTATTTGTTGGGCCGGCTGGGACTTCTCACTGCCTCTATTTAATGCAATCCTTCACCTCTTTAACTGAGGAATTGGGAGTTCCGCTAGCTCCTGAGAAGTCTGAGGGCCCTGCTACTTCCCTTATTTTCTTAGGGATCCAGCTGGATACGGTAGCGCAGTTTGCCATTGGATAAGTTGGTTGCACTGCGACAACTGCTCCGATCAGTGCTTGTATTAAAGAAACTTACACTGTGTCAATTGCAGGAGCTGGTAGGACATTTAGTTTTTGCTTCCAAAGTTATTTCCCCTGGTCGTGCATTTCTCAGGCGGCCATGTGACGCCATGAAGGGTGTTCGCTCTCGTTTTCATTTTCTGCGTATTACAGCAGGAATGAGAGCGGATTTGCACATGTGGCTTGAATTCCTGACAGAATTCAACGGCCTTTCCTTTTGGCGACAGGAATTGTTATTGGAAGCCGAATTGCAGGTGCATTCTGATGCCGCTGGGGGAACTGGTTTTGGTGTAATCTTTAGATCCCAGTGGTGCGCTGAGCGATGGCCTGCCTCTTGGCTTGCCAGTGGAATTACTTCTGATTTGACATTCCTGGAATTCTTTCCAATTGTAGTAGCTGTACATATTTGGCCATTGTCATTTCAGAATCGCACAGTGCACTTCTGGTGTGATAATTGGTCCACGGTTTGCGTTATCAATGCACAAACTTCTAAGTCTCCCCGTGTTATGCGCTTAGTGCGGGCTTTTGTCTTGCAATGTTTGCGCTTTAATATTTTATTCCTTGCCAGGCATGTTCCAGGTTTACTAAATTCCGTTGCTGATGCCCTTTCCCGCTTACAGATGGCGCGCTTTCGGGAGCTTGCACCTGGAGCGGCACTAGATCCTGTGCCAGTCCCACCTTTCCTGTGGAACCTTGGCAACTAGAAGTTGGGGTTGCGATTGCAGCTGCTCTGGCTCCCAGTACTCGAAATGCGTACGAGCGTTCATTTGCTAAGTTCCAGACTTTCCGCATCAGCAAGGAGATGCCTTTGGTGTGGCCTATTCCTGTGGATCATCTATTGCAGTTTATGATAACTTTAAAAGGGCAAAACAATGCTGTTTCTACTATCGCCGGTCACCTTTCCGCGCTTGCCTTTATCTCTAAGGCACGGGGGCTGCCGGATCATTCTGTAGATTTTAGGGTCAGAAAGGTCCTTGAGGGTTGGTCGCGTTCCACTCCCAGGTCCACTGACCGGAGGAGGCCAATCACGCCCGATGTTCTCCTCCAGATCCTGGCATTGTTTAATTCATTATGCTCATCTCGGTATGAGTCGCACTTGTTCGCCGCAGTACCTCTGATGATGTTTTACGGTGCTTTTCACCCTAGTGAAGTATTGGCCCCCTCCAAGCGTGATGTGACCTATCGTGCCTTATGCATAGGCGATTGCACATTAAGTGCCGATATAGTGAGGCTTTCCCTGCGGGTCTCTAAGACCGATCAGAAAGGCCGTGGCACTATTGTGTTTTTACGCAGTTGCCAGGTCTCTGAATTGTGCCCTGTGGCTGCAATGCGGCAATTTCTGTCTCTCCGGCCAGCGGGCCAGTGTTATCTTTTGATTCATGCTGATGGTTCTGCCCTGACTCAATTTCAATTTTGGGCCGTTGTTCGGCGGGCCTTGTTGGCCAGTGGTCGTGATGCTGGAGTCTATGGGCTGCATTCTTTCCGGATTGGTGCGGCTACGGCCGCAGCCCTCGTGGGCATGAGCGTTAGCGATATACAGGCGATTGGAAGATGGCGTTCCGATGCATTCAAATCTTATGTCAGGCCTTAATAATAAGGTTTTGTTTTTGTTTCCCTAGGTTTGCTAAGCATCCCTATTCCCGTGAGGATCGTCTTGTGTGGCCACTCAATTTTGTTTTGGGCTCTTCGGAGGGCTTCTTCGTCTGCTCCTGGGACCGAGCTGCAGCTTTCGGCTACTGCTACAGTTCACTGGGTAGCCCGGAGGGGCATGTTATGGGACGCGTTTTTGCCTTCTGTGTGCCATATTATGTCTCCTATGGATAGGCCACATATATTATTGATCCATTTAGGGCGAAACGATTTGGTACAGCGTCCAGGTGTGGACCTGCTTGTTAAGGTCACTCGCGATCTCACGTGGCTTATTAATTCATATCCACGCCTTATAATTGTGTGGTCAGATATGCTTGTTAGAAGGGTGTGGAGGGTGCTATTCATCCCAACAGGATCGATAGATCTCGGAAATGGGTGAATAGGAAGATCAGGGCTCTTGTCCTGTCGCTCGGGGGGGCATTCATTCCCCACGACAGGATTAGGTTCCATGCCCCACATTTGTTTCGTGGGGATGGTGTTCATCTTTCAGATCAGGGGTGTGATTTGTTTTTGGAGGATATTATGAAGGGTTTAAGGGTTTTGTTTTCTTCGTTGGGTGGAGTGGACCAAGCTTGAGCTGATCCCCTCTTGTGGCATAGAATTCAGGCAGGTGAGGTATATAGGGGGATTATATATTTAGGCGGTTAAGGCATCATAAAAGGAGCACTTCCTGGGGAACCATCAGGGTTAATCTCTGGTGGGGATCTGAGTGGTGTCCTTATGGGACTGGCTTGCGCATCATGGTGAACGCCTGTATGGCGGGGCCATGGTGTGGAGGTTGGAACCACGCGCATGGCTCCAAGAGCAAGGAGTGAGGATTTTACACATGTCCTTCACTCTGGAGTTATGCAATAATGAGAATTAATGCCTTTTGAAGGTGGGAGAGTAGTCCCACATAGTTAGGATTAGCCTCACCTGCCCGAAGTAATTATATTTGAATGATTGGCTGTCTTGCTTTGGATTTAGTATGTTATATTTAATAAATATAGCATTATTCCAATCTTGTGTCACGAGTCTTCCTTGTGTGGTGGCAATGGGATATCGAATATATAAAAAACTGACCTTTTTTAAAAAGAAATGTTATTATTACTTCTATATACCACCTTTTCTCCAAGAAACTCAAGGTGATGTTCATGATTTGTCAGGCCCAGGATGTGACTCAGGAACCAGACCAGCGTTGTAGTTAATTCGTGTTTTATTAGGGTAATGTCCAAACAAAGACTGCGTTTTCTCATGAAGCAATACAGGGATACAGGTCCTGCGGCATTGGGAGAAAGTTGACAGAGCAAGGGACTTCTTCCCGCCTGTTCTTTAAGAAGGGGCCAAACGGGCGCGCAATCTTTCGCTCCTCCTTAACTGCCCCTCAGGTACTGCCCGCCTTCCCCCCCTTCTCTCCTGTCTTTTCAGCTGTCTGCGTGTGCGCGGTGAGGGGGGAAGCATCACCCCCTCCTCTTCTGAAGTTTCCGATTCCAGGATGGGGGATAGGGGAGGGGCTGATGGTAAACTGCCTCCCCGCTTTTCGGCTGTGAGCAGCCCTCCCTCTTCCCCCTCTTGCTCTGAGCCTGAAAGAGGGGGAGGCGTGAGAATGTCCAGGGAGGGCTCAGGCTCCCCGTTGCTAAGCGACCTTATCACTGGCAGTTCCTCTGTTTCGTCTTCACTCCAAAGGGGGGAAGTTCCTCCCCCTTCCCTCTGCCATCCATCCGAATACTCTTCTCCCAACTCTCCGGGATCCAGCTCCCCGGGATTGGGACCCCAGCTCTGCCTTCCGACACCATCCCCCCTCCCAGGCTGTGCCCCCCTCCCGTTGTCTGGCTTGGGACGGTGGGGAAAATGTTGATGGAAAAGTTTTACCAATTCTGGAGCATGCACATCAGCTGCATCTTCCCATGATCTGTCAGCCACCCCATAGCCTTTCCAGTGAATCAAGTACTGCAGCTTGTGGTGTCTGATCCTGGAATCTAAGATCTCCTCAACTTCAAATTCAATCTGCTCATTTACCAGGAGTGGAGCTCCGGGAGGTTCCTCCGGCCGTAACTCACTGGGAGGGGCGGCTTTCATTAAGAGGGATCGATGGAACACAGGATGTATTTTAAACGTGTCAGGCAGCTTCAGTCGGTACGCCACGGGATTGATTTGAGTTTCTATTTCGAAAGGACCCACCCTCTTGTCTTGTAATTTTCTACATTTGCCCGGCATCTGGAGGAAGCGGGTGGACAGCCATACCTGGTCTCCCGGTTGAAGGGGGGGGCCCTCCTTCCTGTGCAGGTCAGCAACTCGCTTGTACTCTGTTTTGGCTTCGTTTAACTGCTGTTTCAGTGTCTGTTGCGCCGCTTGCAATTCCTTAAGGAAGTTCTCAGCTGCCGGTACCAGCATTCCTTCTGAGCTGCTTGGAAAGACTTTAGGATGGAATCCATAATTAGCGAAGAACGGGGTTTGTTGAGTGCTGGAGTGCAGAGGATTGTTGTAGGTGAACTCTGCAAAATGCAAATATGATACCCAGTCAGTCTGTTGATAGGACACATAACTTCGTAAATATCTTTCCAAAACGGCGTTCAAGCGTTCCGTCTGCCCATCTGTCTGGGGGTGATGGGCGGAGGAGAGTTTTAATTCCGTCTGCAACTGTTTCCACATTGCTCTCCAAAATTTGGCTGTGAACTGAGTTCCTCGGTCTGAGACTACGCTGATTGGCAATCCATGCAGCCGGTAGACTTCTTTTATGAATAACTTGGCCGTTTCTTTAGCCTCTAAGGCCCCTGCACAAGGAAGAAAGTGTGCCATTTTGGTAAGTAGATCCACCACTACTAAGATGGCTGTCATTCCTTGGGACTTGGGTAGATCAGTTATAAAATCCATGGAGAGGTCCTTCCAGGGTTCGTGTGGGACAGGCAACGGTTGTAACAGTCCTGCTGGTGTTCCTGTTTGTGTTTTTGTCCGCAGACAGACAGAGCAGGACTTTACATAACTCTCAATATCCCGACGCATTTTAGGCCACCAGAAGTCCTTGGCCACGTTCTGAATGGTCTTGTAAATCCCAAAGTGTCCCGCTGTGATGGAATCATGACACTGGTGTAGGATTCTGAGCCTTAATTCCCCTTCTGGCACATATCTGGCGGTTTTGAACCATAACAGTCCATTTCTCTAGTGAAAGGTTACTTCTGAGTCTTGACCTTGTCCCGTCTCCTGCTGATATTTTAGCATGTCTGCATCTTCTTGTTGTGTCTTTTTGAGTTCCTCTTCCCATAAAGGCTGGCATACTCCCAACGTTAATTTCTCTGGCAGGATTACGTACTGAGGCTGGTCCTCAGATTCACTTTCTTTGTATTGTGGCTGTCTGGATAAGGCATCCGCTCTCTGGTTTTTGGCTTGGGCATGGTAAGTAATCTGGAAGTTAAACCTAGTGAAGAACTGGGACCATCTTATCTGTCTCTGGTTCAGCTTTCTGGCTGTTTGGAGGCTTTCAAGATTCTTGTGGTCGGAGCGCACTTCAATTCGATGAGAGGTCCCCTCTAGGTATTGTCTCCAGTTTTCAAAAGAGTCCTTGATGGCCAGCAGCTCCTTCTCCCAAACTGTGTAGTTCTTCTCTGCAGGCTTTAACTTCCGAGAGAAGTACGCACAGGGGTGCAGCTCCTTCCCTTCTTGGTCTAATTGTAGCAGGACCCCCCCAATGGCAAAATCTGAAGCATCTGCTTCCACTACGAAAGGGCGGTTCGGATCAGCAAAGCGCAGAATGGGCTCAGTAGCAAACCTTCTCTTCAGCTCCTCAAAGGCCTCGGTGGCATTCTCTGTCTATTGAAACTTCTTCTTCCCCCTTAAACAGTCAGTCAGAGGAGCTGTTAATTTGGAAAACCCTGAAATGAACTTTCTGTAATAATTGGCAAACCCCAAAAACCGTTGTACATCCTTTTTGGTGACAGGTTGGCCCCAATATGCAGCTTACTTTCCCTGGGTCCATCTCCATGCCTTCCACTGAGATTCGATATCCAAGGAAGTCTAGAGACTTGAGGTCAAATCCACATTTCTCTAATTTAGCATACAGGTGATTTTCTCTCAGTCTCTTCAACACCGTCTTCACATGCTGGTCGTGGTCTTCCTGGTTCTTTGAGAACACCAGGATATCATCTAAGTAACAGATTACATACGTGTCCAACAAGTCTCTAAACACGTCGTTCATGAATTTTTGAAAAATTCCTGGACTTCCACAAAGCCCGAACGGCATGACCAGGTATTCATACTGTCCGTAAGCGGTCAAGAATCCTGTTTTCCATTCATCTCCCTCCTTCATTCTGATCAGATTGTACGCTCCTCTCAAATCCAACTTCGTGAAGATTTTTGCAGAGCGCAGTCGGTCCAGCAACTCTGAGATCAGGGGCAGCGGGTAGCTGTTGGGGATGGTGATCTGGTTCAATGCGCGATAGTCGTTACAGGGTCTGAGTTCCCTCCCCTTCTTTTTCACAAACAATAGTGGCGCTCCAGCAGGGGATTGTGAGGGGCGTATGAATCCTCGCCTCAGGTTTTTATCCAGGAATTCCTTCAGGGCCTCCCTCTCATTCTCTGTGAGAGAGTAGATTCTCCCTGATGGGATGCTGGCTCCTGGCACTAGATCAATTGCACAGTCGTAAGGGCGGTGGGGGGGTAAAGTCTCTGCCTCTTTTTCATCAAACACATCTCTGAATTCTTCATACTTTGGCGGCAGGGTCACTTGCTTGATCTCTTGCACTGCCCCCGCTAAGGTGTTCTTGATTCCTTCAGGTTGACAGTTCTCCTGGCAATACTGTGAGGTGAACCACACCACCGCCTCCTTCCAACTTATTGTGGGTTCATGCTTTGCTAGCCAGGGCATTCCCAGAATCACCTCAAAGTTCGAGAGATCTGACATGTATAGCGAAATGAACTCTTTGTGCCCAGGGATTTGAAGTTTCACTTCCTCCGTGGCTTGTGTCACCCCTCCTGACTTCAGGGGTCTCCCATCAATAGTCTCCACAGCTAGGGGAGCGTCCAGTTTCCACCGGGAAATTCCATGACGCTTGACTAACTTTGCATCAATAAAATTTGTGGAGGCTCGACTGTCAATTAAGGCAGTGGAATTAAACACCACTCCTCTGGAAGTTGTAATCCGAATAGGCAAGACCAACACCCCCTTTGAGGGAGGTTGGATCATTGGGGGGCCTTTATACAACGCTGCCCCCAGTCCACTGGCCTGCACGTGGACTGGGTGTTCTAGTTTCCCGACGGCTCGGCTTTCCCCCCTTTCAGTCCACAGTTTCTGGCCACATGGCCCGGCTTTGAACAATAAAAGCATAAACGTTCCCGGCATCATCTTTCCTTTTCTTCTTCCGACAGTCTTGGTCTAGCCCCTCCCTGTCCCTCAGTTGCATTACCTGCCATCCCTGTAGTGGGAAGGGTCTTGTTGCGGGATGCCGAGGCTGAGTATCTCAGGACCTCCTGCTTCCTTTCCAGGTGCCTTCCTTCCATCCGGTGATCTATCTGTAGGCATAGCCGGATGAGCCCTGGTAGGTCAGCGGGGGGGGAGGTCCTGGCCAACTCATCCAGGATTTCAGCATTTAATCCACTCCGGTACATAAACATCAGGGCGGCGTCATTGTAACCAGTTTCCTGGGACAGAATTTTAAAAGCGTTAGTGTACTCAGAAACAGTCCCTTTAGCTTGCTTCAGAGCGCCTAGTTGCCACGCTACTGTTTCAGCTCTTTGCAGGTCTTGGAACATCTCGGTCATCTCCTGTATAAATCCTCTGTACCTTCTTAAGACAGTATCCTTTCTCACGAGATACGGAGTCACCCATTTTGCAGCTTCTCCCTCCAGGAGGCTAATCACGAAAGCTACTTTAGCCCCATCGTCTGGAAATTCCGTGTGCCTGACATCCAGATATAACTCACATTGAGCCACGAAAGTTGCCAACTGATCACTTTGTCCCGCGTATTTTGGGGGCAATCCAATGGGAACCTTTACTACGGCAGCTGGAGGGGCTGTTTGCATCTGGTCTATCGTGGCCTTCAAGGTTTGATTATCCATCTTCAGCGCCTTGACTGCTGCTAGCAGGGCTTGAACATCCGTCTGCAAATCAGCTACCTTAGTCCTCCGTCTCAGAAGTGGGGTTCGTCCCCCCCGCTGCTCCCTTTGACATCTTGTCCCAGTCAAGTGAAGAGAGCGTTGAGGGTGATTTAGGTGGCTCTGTCAAGCTGTCAGGCCCAGGATGTGACTCAGGAACCAGACCAGCGGTTGTAGTTAATTCGTGTTTTATTAGGGTAATGTCCAAACAAAGACTGCGTTTTCTCTTGAAGCAATACAGGGATACAGGTCCTGCGGCATTGGGAGAAAGTTGACAGAGCAAGGGACTTCTTCCCACCTGTTCTTTAAGAAGGGGCCAAACGGGCGCGCAATCTTTCACTCCTCCTTAACTGCCCCTCAGGTACTGCCCGCCTTCCCCCCTTCTCTCCTGTCTTTTCAGCTGTCTGCGTGTGCGCGGTGAGGGGGGAAGCATCACCCCCTCCTCTTCTGAAGTTTCCGATTCCAGGATGGGGGATAGGGGAGGGGCTGATGGTAAACTGCCTCCCCGCTTTTCTGCTGTGAGCAGCCCTCTCTCTTCCCCCTCTTGCTCTGAGCCTGAAAGAGGGGGAGGCGTGAGAATGTCCAGGGAGGGCTCAGGCTCCCCGTTGCTAAGCGACCTTATCACTGGCAGTTCCTCTGTTTCGTCTTCGCTCCAAAGGGGAGAAGTTCCTCCCCCTTCCCTCTGCCATCCATCCGAATACTCTTCTCCCGACTCTCCGGGATCCAGCTCCCCGGGATTGGGACCCCAGCTCTGCCTTCCGACATGATTCTACTTTTCTTCATTGTAGCCTCACAGTTGGGGAGGGATAGCTTGATAAATAGTGCCCAAGGTGACACCCAGTGAGCTTCAAAGATGAGTCACGATTTGAAACCTTATGTACTAGGTCCTAGTCCAACGCCACATCAAACTGGCTCTCATGGATCACAAATAGACTGATCCTCCTATTCCTACCACAGACATGCTGACATTGCCGCCCTGGGCTCCTGCTGGGGGGAAGGGCAGGATACAAATTGAATAAATAAATAAATAAATAAATAACACCTTTTGTATGGGTACATATATTGTTTTCTGAATTTACAGAAATAAGATCATGTTGGAATAAACCTTTCGCCACATATAAAGGTCATCCAGTCCAATTTGCTGTTGTAAGAGAGGACTAGAGTAGGCTACATTCCAGCCACATAAGACCCAGGCTTCCACACAACGCAGACAGATACCACTCTCCACCCTTTACCCTGGTAAGCCGGAGGTATGACCATAAATCAAGGATGGGCTGAATGACGAAGGTATTGATAAAGAATTAGTCCAATACTAATAGCAGCATGAATTACCAACTGGACACATTTTGAGAGAACTGATCAAGAGGCATAGCATAACCAGGTTTGGGTTTTAGTTATTATGGAAAAACTAACACACAAAAAAGATTAAGTCAGAGACAAGTAACAAGACTTTCCCCCAAAAAAATCTGGCTAAATTTTATTTTATATATAAATGATGTAAATAATATTCAGAAATGGTTCCAGCAACATATGCTAGTACTGCACTGCTAAAAACTTGATTTATAAAGCTATGTGAATCACACCATTACATATTCAGAATTACTAAAGTTCAAAGTAAATTACTGTTTGTATATAAAATATATGCTTTCTAAAGAGAGAGAAAAACATGAAAAAATGAAGGTAAACCATTTTATAATGTGGTTAATAGAAATGTCGGTTCTAAATCAAAATCTTCAAAGCCCAGGTCAACACTATTACTGAAGAAGACAGCTTAAAATGAATCAGATGTGTAATAATGCATAGAACCTAACTACACATTGCGTTCTTGTGCAGCTTGTAGCCATGTCATATAACATAAAAAATTAATCCTAGGTGCTCGGAGGGGCAGTGATTTCCATTGGCTGCAGTGTGTGGGGAGGGAAGGATTAACCATTCTAAACTGTGATCCTAACGAAAATAATGCCACAGTACTGCAGTTAGCAATAAATAAAGAAGATTTTTATTGTGGCTAAACCTCCTCTCCTCATGTGTTGTGGGCCTGTTTGAAATCACTACCCTCAACATCCAGGGTTAAATTCTTTAAAATACCTGTTGTGGCTGCAGGTCACACAAGAGTCATAACTCAGTGGTATAGCATCTGCTTTGAATGCAGAAGGTTGCTGGTTCAATCCCTGGCATCTCCAGGTAGAGCTCGGGATTATTCCCTGTCTGAAACCCTGGAGAGCTGCTGCCAGCCAGGGCAGACAATACTGACCTAGACCAATGGTCTGACTCTGTATAAGGCAGCTTCCTATAGTCCTAAAATGTCTTACCCTGTCCCTATGTTCCTGAGGTATAGTTAGGCCATCAGCTTCACAAAGGCTCTGTTATTTTTTTATGCTAGGTCTTCCAGCATGTTGAGTACTATTAATCCACCTTTTGAGTACCAGTATCTGCCTTTTTCCACTGAAAGATTTGCAAACATTGCTTGTTAATATGTGCTTTTTAAATAATATAATAATAAAAAATCTCTAAGGGGGTGGGTACCTCCAAAGTAACTGAATGAGAATGGAATGTGCCCAGTGGAATGCTGACTGTTGGGAGACTGGACTGACTATTGGGTGGGTGGGGGAGAGATGGAAAACCAGGAGGAGGGTTAAAGGAATGGAGTGGCTGATTCATTAACAGCAACACCCCACACTGCAACATTCTGTTGCAGGCCCCACTAGTAATGTTTTAATATGGAAAGGAAGGAAGGAAAACAGCAGATAAAGCAGTTTGCATCAAGAAGTCAGACGAGGTCCCAAATCTCAAGTTAAGGATGTGTGCATTGATAACTGAAGACCTTCCTCTTTCAACAAGCCTTTTAAGTAGAGGCCTTATCCCAGTCTGCATCTGTGTTAGAATTGCTTTTTAATATATTTTAAACCATCTTTTAAAAATGTTTTTAAAGCCTTTAACAATGTTTTTAAAGATGTTTTGTTGTAATATGTTTTTCTTGGTTTTTGTGTTTTAATATAAAGTCTGTGTTTATGATGTTTTAAAGTGTTTTTAGTGCTTTTGTTTGCCACCCTGGGCTCCTACTGGGAGAAAGGGTGGGATATAAATCAAATAAATAAATAATTTGGGCTAGGGAAATCTGTAACCCTCCAGATATTGTTAGAATATAGCTCCCATCATCCCTGACTATTGATCATGCTGGCTGGGCCTGATGGGAGTTTAAGAGTCCAGCAAGATCAGAGGACCATATAAATGTACTAGATAAGAAAATGTGTGTTCTCCATAATGCATCTAATCTACATAACTATAAGTGGGGGGAAAACATCTCAAATAACTTTTCAGACACTTTTCAGATGGGCTGACATGTAGGATAAAAATGCCTGGCAGGGATGGGCAAGAAATTCAATTCACATTTCAAGCCAAGTCTATCGAATTTGCACTCACTGAAACAATGTGAGAAGTGAAACACAACAAGCCTTCAAAATTTGCACTTATTCTAATTTTGCAATGCAGTTTGCCAACCAAACAATGTTTACAAAAATGCATATGTAAGGGGAAAGTGTGCATCGCAATGAATGTATGAGTGAAAATAATGCATCATATGTTATGAAATTGCTGCAAAAATGTGTACATTAGTCAAAATTGCCTGTAAAAATGTGTTAGGAGACATTTGCACTAAAATGCTGGAGAATTTTCATGAGGATTTTTTATTTTAAAAAGTCACAAATTGCTGCAGAAATGTGATGAACTGAATTTAAGATTGGAAAAGTGAGAAATTGGCAGAACTGATATTGACAGATCTTTCCATCCCTAATGCCTGAAATGGCCTTTAATAATAAGTAGTTTGCATTTTATTTTATTTTTTGTAGAATATAGCCTCAGGATAGGTTTAGTTTATTAAAGTACTAAGAAAACATCTTCTCTCTCTCCTCTTCCCCCCATGCCCAATTCTTTGCTGAACCCTTTCCAAAGAACAAAAACAATGGCTTATCATTATTCTGAAGGGCTTATTTAGCATAAACCTCATTTTACACCCAAGTGTATTTTCATTCTTTAGAAACCCTCTTCCCTCTGCTTTTAGTATAGCAAATCATTTGTCTGAAACCCTACACCATGAATCCTGACAATGCCCTGTGTGCAAAAGACATTAACCTTATGACTTTTCAAGATGCCTGTGCCGCTCAGAGCTTGTGTCCCACACTTAGCGTCTTTTGTCTCTTGTTTGGCCCACGTCAGATTGAGAGATATGGGAAAGGAGCTACTGGAGGGCTGAAGGAGCATGCAAAATTGCTTCACTTCCTTGCCCAAGTTGATGGACTCAGCAAAATCACTTTATGGAACTCTCCAAAAGGGCCAGCATTGTGGTGCTGATGGCTGCTCTTGTGCTATCGGGCCTTTGAAGAGACAAATGGGCATTTTGACTTTTCCCCTTGTAACATAAATAACCTTGTTTTGGTAAGTAAGTCCTAGAGGATAAAGAAACCAAGTGACTATTATTGGCAGCTGCTCAGAACTCCTAACAGATCTGTAACGAAGAAGCACAGTTTGCATCTGTTCACATCATCAAGGTGGCAAATATGGCTGGCGCTTCTACAGCCTATAACACAAAACAGTTTGCTTGTTTTGTCCTACAATGAGATTCATTTTACAGTTTAGTTTACTTGTCTCCATGCAGGGAAGGTATCATTAACCCTCCCTTTAAAGCTTCTAGTTTAGAAGTAATGTTGTTATCAGTGGGATGGGAAGAGAAAAAGACAGAATCGAATAAAAACTATCAAATTTCATCTGTAGTTCCCCCCTCCTCAGTGGCCCTCCCTCATTCTACCCCCTGCACGATGCCACTGCAATTGCATTTGGCATTTTTGTTTAAAATGAAAATACAGAAAACAGACCCTTGATCTTTGCATTCCAAGAGTGTCAGCCTAACTTCCCGAGGGTATTTCTCATTCCTTACAAATATTTTTCTAGAGATACTTTGTATTCTTAATCCATAAAAGTATTCCATGCCTTTTTATTATACTGTCAGGCCCAGGATGTGACTCAGGAACCAGACCAACGGCTGTAGTTAATTCGTGTTTTATTAGGGTAATGACTGCGTTTTCTCATGAATCAATACAGGGATACAGGTCCTGCGGCATTGGGAGAAAGTTGACAGAGCAAGGGACTTCTTCCCGCCTGTTCTTTAAGAAGGGGCCAAACGGGCGTGCAATCTTTCGCTCCTCCTTAACTGCCCCTCAGGTACTGCCCGCCTTCCCCCCCTTCTCTCCTGTCTTTTCAGCTGTCTGCATGTGCGCGGTGAGGGGGGAAGCATCACCCCCTCCTCTTCTGAAGTTTCCAATTCCAGGATGGGGGATAGGGGAGGGGCTGATGGTAAACTGCCTCCCCGCTTTTTGGCTGTGAGCAGCCCTCCCTCTTCCCCCTCTTGCTCTGAGCCTGAAAGAGGGGGAGGCGTGAGAATGTCCAGGGAGGGCTCACGCTCCCCATTGCTAAGCGACCTTATCACTGGCAGTTCCTCTGTTTCGTCTTCGCTCCAAAGGGGGGAAGTTCCTCCCCCTTCCCTCTGCCATCCATCCGAATACTCTTCTCCCAACTCTCCGGGATCCAGCTCCCCGGGATTGGGACCCCAGCTCTGCCTTCCGACATACACTATACATTGAAACGTATAAAAATTCTGTGTGTGTGCAAGAGAGAGAGAGAGAGAGAGAGAGAGAGTGATGGCAGCATAACAGTTTCAGTCAATAAACTAGGTAAAGCTGTGTGGTTGCACACTCCCTCTCACCTTCCTTCTTCCTTTCTTGCATCTGGCTTCAGTGAAGCTGAAGCACAATTTCACATAATGTCCAAATTTAAGGGTTTCCTCCAAACCATGGCATTAAACCAAGATCTGATCTTGTTTTCATATCCTGGTTGGAGGCAGCCCTTAAACCACAGTTTCCTGGTTTGGATGCCATACGAAATAGCGGTTTATGAAACCAAGATAGCTATGCTGAAGCTGGATGTCTAATGGGTAGTGGGAAGGAGAAGAACTAATAGGAAGGACACAGGCACACAGCCCATTCCTGGACTAAGCCATGGTTTGGACTGGGACTATTACATCTGAGCTACACCAGAGAGGTTAAACAAGGATGAGGAACAAGAAAAAACCCTTTCCCCCTATTTGTTTCTGGGTGTCCCCCCCCATGGGCTTTCACATCTCTAACTCTGGTTCTGTACATCAGTGGTTAGGAGTATGCTGTTTTCTGTTTGGAGACTACTCTTATTCCTGTATTTTCAAGTTGGAGACATAAGTACTACTTTTGTTCCTGGTGTGGTTAACAGCATGACATGGTAATTTCTTTAAACATCAATGTAAAGTTCACTTGGTACCATAAACCAACCACTCTCCTAGCCTCAGTTTCCCCAATATAGGGAAAATATTGCTGACCTGCTTTTTGTGCGGTAGTCAAAATGATTACTGAGATGGTAAATGTGAAGTACATTGAGTTCTTCAGTTCAATGTTCGTTGCATTCTCTGTAAACCCAACCCTGGCTATCTAAATAAAGATATCAACACACAGCCCCTTTTTCCCTCTGGAGCCTTTGACTATTTTTAGGGTAATGTAGTTCATTCAGATCACCTTTTTCATTTATTGGGGGGGGGATTCCTTTTCTCACATAAAACTTTTTTTCTTTCCCCCCCCTCTTTCTCCATATCCCTTAATTTTTTTCTATTCTTTCCCTAGAGGAAACTAGCTATTTCTAGTTACCAAATAAAGGAAACCTACACATTCCTCTGTTACAAGAAGACCACTTTCATTCAAATCAAGTCATTCATATGTTTGCACATGTGGCAGATCAACTGGGATAGGTAAAATGTTAAGTACAGGAAAGCGAACAAAAAGTAGGAAAAGTGTTCGCTTCCCTTCTCATAGAGCAAAGTGATTGGAGCTGGTTAAAGGGGAGGAGAGTGTTATTTTTAAAATCCTAAGCAGAGTCTGCATTTTATACAGATGACTTCCTATTGAGAGAAGGCAACATCAGCAGTAGTTATGTAAGAAGAAACACAGAGTGTAGCTACAGCAAATAACTTTCCTTTCCATATAACGTTGGAACCAGAGTATTTTTGTTGTTAAAAATAAAAAAGAGTGTGCAAGATAATGTGTTTCTAGGGACATAAACTGGCTGTATTAATGTTCTGTGGAGGCACAGCCAAGCACATGATTTCTTATTATCCTGTTCTGTTCCCAAAGGTGCAGAGCAAGTGACTGTTAAAATCAATAAATACAAATATAAAATATAAAACAAATTGCAAATCTAGTCCTTTCTTTGGCATAGACCACCATAGCAAAGTCATAGTGATTTATTTAACCACTTGTATCATAGAGAATGAATGTGAAAGAGCAGAAAAAAAACATGGGTAGCCATCCTCATTTGCTGTATGGAACCCAGGAGGATGCTGTCTTGCAAATTATTTATTTATTTATTAAGATATTTTAATATTTTAAACAACTTAATAAAAAATTTTAATATTAAAATAATTTTAATATTAAAATGGCTCCCTTTGCACTATACCCCCCTGGGTAATCTAATCTAGGTGTCTAATAATAGATTTTTGAAGTCACAGAGCCATTGGAAATGGCCATAAAAGACTGGAACAAATAATATTGGTTTAGCAAAGGTATGCAGACATATGTTTTGAAAATGACAACAATGGCTTTGCTCTAATGTTTGCCATTAGGCAACAAAAACCAAGACTCACAGATTATTTTGAGTACTTCTGTCCTTTCTAGATGTAGGATTTATGAATGCATTCATCATGGCAAACCACATTAGAATAAGACTTGCCATTCTTGGGACATCAAAAGAAGAACAAGAACCACATCTTGATTTAAAAGTGAATCATCCATCAAGCTGCTAATAAACAAAACACCACTGCCGTTCCCAATGGCAGAAAACATACTTTGGAGTACTAGAGCTCAGCCAAGACTATGACAAATGTCTCATGAAATGGCATTTGTGTATCATGTGAACCACCAGTGCTATTTATTTATATTTGTTATTTATTTATTACATTTATATCCTGCCCTTCCTCCTGAAGGAGCCCAGGGCAGCAAACAGATCAGCAGAACAATAAAAACTGTTCTAAAAACCGTCAAAATATTCTAAAAACAGTTACAGTTAACAACAGGGCTGGCGCCAGAGGGCAGCCAGGTTGGGCCCTGGCCGAGGGCCCCTGTGTCCCAAGAGGGCCTTGAAGGGCCCCTTCTTAGGGTGGGTGGGTAGCACTCCCTTATGTGATCCTTGCAAGTGTCAGCTCCCAACCCTGCTGTGGATCGTGAGAGGGAGCTCCCAGGCACCCCCCTACTGCTGCGCAGGCCCACAATGCCCACCTGCATGCCCCACCTACCTCTCCCTTGACATAAATGCTGGTTGCACTGTGTGTGCAAGCCTACTATCAACCAAAATGGTGGCCAAGGTTTCCCTGAGGAGCTAATGCCCCTGCTGCCATTTTGGTTGATGGCAGGGATGTGCATGCATGCCAGCAACCAAATTGGTGGCAGAGGTATCAGCCCCTTACGGAAGCTTCGGCCGCCATCTTGGTTAATGGCAGGCACGCACACACAGCGCAGGCAGCATTCACCAAGGGAAAGGTAGGTAGGTGGAGCATGCATGCGTGTCTGGCACCTGGGTAACAACATTCTAAAATTTTACAGTTAAAAACATTCTAAAAATGTTGTTGTTATGTGCCTTCAAGTCAATTATGACTTATGGCGACCCTATGCATCAGTGACCTCCAAGAGCATCTGTCATGAACCATCCTGTTCAGATCTTGTAAGTTCAGGTCTGTGGATTCCTTTATGGAATCAATCCATCTCTTGTTTGGCTTTCCTCTTTTTCTACTCCCTTCTGTTTTTCCCAGCATTATAGTCTTTTCTAGTGAATCCTGTCTTCTCATGATGTGTCCAAAGTATGATAACCTCAGTTTCATCATTTTAGCTTCTAGTGACAGTTCTGGTTTAATTTGTTCTAACACCCAATTATTTGTCTTTTTCACAGTCCATGGTATGTGCAAAGCTCTCCTCCAACACCACATTTCAAATGAGTTGATTTTTCTCTTATCCACTTTTTTCACTGTCCAACTTTCACATCCATACATAGAGATCGGGAGTACCATGGTCTAAATGATCCTGACTTTGGTGTTCAATGATACATCTTTACACATGAGGACCTTTTCTAGTTCTCACATAGCTGCCCTCCCCAGTCCTAGCCTTCTTCTGATTTCTTGACTATTGTCTCCATTTTGGTTAATAACTGTGCCAAGGTATTGATAATCCTTGACAAGTTCAATGTCCTCATTGTTAACTTTAAAGTTACATAAATCTTCTGTTGTCATTACTTTAGTCTTTTTGACGTTCAGCTGTAGTCCTGCTTTTGTGCTTTCCTCTTTAACTTTCATCAGCATTCGTTTCAAATCATTACTGGTTTCTGCTACTAGTATGGTGTTGTCTTAAATTATTGATATTTCGCACTCCACTTTCAGCACCTCCTTCATCTTGGTCCAATCCTGCTTTCCGTATGATATGTTCTGCATACAGATTAAACAAATAGGGTGATAAAATACACCCCTGTCTCACACCCTTTTCGATGGGGAACCAATCGGTTTCTCCATATTATGTCTTTACAGTAGCCTCTTGTCCAGAATATAGATTGTGCATCAGGACAATCAGATGCTGTGGTACCTCCATTTCTTTTAAAGGATTCCATAGTTTTTCATGATCTACACAGTCAAAGGCTTTGCTGTGATCTATAAAGCACAGGGTGATTTCCTTCTGAAATTCCTTACTCCGTTCTATTATCCAAAGTATGTTTATGAGATGATCTCTGGTGCCTCTTCCTTTTCTAAATCCAGCTTGGATGTCTGGCATTTCTCGCTCCATATATGGTAAGAGCCTTTGTTGTCTAAAAATAGTCAAGGTTAAAAAGACATAAGCAGTACACCTTTAAAAAAGCACTATGTGAGGGACATTAGAAAGCCATGAAACTTCACTTGACAACTTTTGAGAAGAGGAGACACTGCTGCGGAGAATGTGATCTTCTCTGCAGCCAAATTCAACCCTGTCATCATCATCCACATCAGTGACACGCTAACATTTTGCCATTTGTGGCCATCAGCACCATAATAATATAAGAGGAAAATTGTGCATTCACTAGCCTCAGAGGGAGGCAATGGTAAACCCCCTCTGAATACCGCTTACCACGAAAATCCTATTCATACAGTAGCCATAAGTCGGGATCGACTTGAAGGCACTCCATTTCCATTTTTCACAGAGTGTCAAAGTTATGAAAAGATCTGTCAATTTCAGTTCTCTCAGTTTCACATTTTCCCAATCTTAAATTCAGTTCTCAAAACTCCTGCAGTAGTTTGCAATTAAAAAAAAATCCTCATGAAAATTCTCCAGCATTTTAGTGTGAATTTCTCCTAATAAACACATTTTTGTAGGCAATTTTGACTAACATATACATTTTTTTGCAAACTATATCTCTCCATATAATGCATTTTGTATGTTATTTTCACTTATATATGCATTTTTATGCACACTTTCCCCTAACATATGCATTTCTGTAAACAGTGTTTGGTTGGCAAACTGCACTGCACAATTCAAACGTGCAAATTTCGAATGATGGCTGTGTTTCAGTTCTCATATTGTCTCAGAAGATGCAGATTAGATACATCTGATTTGAAATGAGAACCAAATCAAATTTCTCATCCATCCCTACTCCTGATACAGCAAGAGAGTTCCATTGTGAGGTCATAAGCCAAATAAGTGCTTTGGATTGTGCTTTATAGCAAAAAGATGAAGATATGCTCAGTGTCCAAGCCAGGGTGAGATTAAGAGTATTACAACTGGAGTTATTCTATAGTAGTAGTTCAGCTGGAACACTGGCTGGAAGCCCTTAGTTAAACGGAAAAAAGTTCTTCCAGTAAACCCCACAATGGTATCTGAGAAATGAATATCACAAACATACTTGTGTCTAGATATGCTGCTCGTGACCACTCTGAAAATAAAGTAGGATTTTTTCATATAGATTGCTCAAAAGTTACTCCTGATCTGGGGGCAAAGATTCTGGAATAGGGATTCCGCCTGTTTTTGGATGGGCTACTGCTCCTTTGAAGAATCAAGACTGTCTTTTCCCAGCTTAAGCTGGTGCACCAACTGCCCATTCCTGAGGAAGTCAGACCTAGTTGGGATTCTTGAAGTACCCCCACATGGGGCTACGTTTGAAAAATATTTGGAAATTTCATTTGGTCGAGCCTACAATGCAACTGCAAGAATGTTAGTGAATGCTTGTCCATGGGACCACATCACACCTATCCTGCAGCAGCTGCATTGGTTGCCAGTTTGTTTCCAGTTGCAAGTCAAAGTCTTAACTATGACAGAAGTCATTTTGCTGCTGCTTCTACTTCTATTTCCTCTCCTTTTCCCAATAAAAAGACTTACCTTTTGTGGAAGTGGAAGGGGACAGAAAGTAACAAGGGGCTCCAATTTCTGGTAACTAATGTGTGGATTGTATTTTCTCACTAGGGATCATGGGGAATTGATTATAAGCCTCATGATCCTCAACAGGAAATGATGCTCCATTTGCTGCTGAGAAGTTGAACTCCACAATCATTTCAGGAAAAGATGTTACAAACATCAGTTGCCACTGACGGGAAGGCTTTCCTCTTACCAAAATAAGCCTTTTTCCCCTCAGCAAGGGAAAACTGGCAGAGAGAGCAGGGAGTGGCAGAAGTTGAGTGTGGGCCCAATTTGAGCCCTAGTTAAAGGTGGGCCTGCTAGAGGGGGTTGTGTTTTGTCTCAGATTGAAACCATTCTATTTGAGTGGGGGAAGGATCTCTAATTTTTACACATATGAGTCCTGCTTCACAGAGGGCAGTCCTCTATTGGAAGGACTGCCCAGTCCAAGTATAATTCATTAAGAGGCAAAAAAGCTTGCGGTTTAAGAACATACTTACAGCCAACAGATCTTTCTATCAAACTTTAAAAAGAAAGGAAATTGAGCAGTTATAGTTGAATGCATCAGGGGACCAGGAGACCTGCTCTCCTCTCTGAAATACTGTACTGCTCTACACATTTTTAAAAATGTAAACACAATTTGGGTTGGTCTTTCACAGTCCAATCCACTTCCTGTGTAGCTTGGAAGAATTTGGTAATGTGTCTCTGAGCATAAGGTGAGAACACTTACAATTGGTTCTTATTGAGCATGCCTACACTTATCAATGACTCCAATATTAATTTTCTTAAATTAATTAAAAATCAGCCATGCATGATTTTATGCCATGCATGACTTTTTAACTGAGGAAGATGGATATCAGAGTATGGGGCAAGTTCAGTAATAGGATTACAGGTACTCTGTGAACATGGCTGATTTTTAATTAATTTCAATAAATTATAAGACCACTGAGAGAAAAATGTCCAACAGGGTTCTGGATTTTTTTACTCTTGTTTTGGAGTTTAGACTGATGATTCTTTCTGAGTGTTTTGTGTACTGCCACGAAAACTTAGAGGGTTGTTAAGCAAGCATTTCTGATTTCAGGACTATAAGTTTTGTAAGGTTTTTCTTTTTTAAATGAGCTTGTGGGAAGCAGCACAATGGCATGGGGATATTTTCAATGTAACATGACAGGATGCAAAAAATCCATGCTGGCTATAATATACAGCCACCCTCATTGAAAGAACCATAGCAAGAGAGAGTGGGGCCTAGAACCTGCTCATCAACAGCACTTGCTCATCAGACTGAGCAAGTTCACAAGTCACCTAGCCATAATCTTTCCTAAGTATTTGAATTACAGTAATTGTTCCTACATTTGCATATATATATATTACTGTGATCACTCTTCCTAAATGTATTAAATGTATTAAATGTGATCACTCTTCCTAAATGTATTAAAACAATAATACATTAATGGATATATATATATTATTGCTTTAATACATTTAGGAAGAGTGATCACATTGTTCATTTCAATAGTTACAAGAATCAGTAATATATTTAGCCCTTTATCTAGATTTATTGATCTCTAGTTTAGATGCATTCCAGTTTGGAAAGGCTGTCCGGAAGCAATTGTCTGATTTTCATCATTTTGGAGTAGATTTATCATGATGCTTGGCTGCTTTGGACGATACTCTGCTGCTCTGATGAAGCAAAACAGAAATCATCTTGCTTAACTAGTCTTGGTTTATGACTGCTATGCATGAGACTGAAAAGCTTCAGAACCAAGAAGGTAAATGTCAGCCAAGAGAGATCCAAATGTCTGCAGTGTTTCATTTTTACTTAGAAGATAAAGACATTGACATTATTGATCTGCTCAGAAAGTTCAACAGCACAGCTGATTGATTTTGAATTGTCATGGAGTCCTCAGTAAAGTAATATGAAACACCATGAATCAATTTTCCCTCATAATTTGCAATTGACAAGGGTAATACTGTGTGGTGACATGAGATGGAGCCTTCTCTATTATAGCACCCAGGCTGTGGAGCTCACTCTTTCTGGAGGCACTGATAGCTACAGTGTTATTAAGCTTCCAATGCCTGGTTAAAACACACCTGTTCTCTTAGGCCTTTGGGGGCATTTAATATATTTTGGCTTTGACTGGTGCCTAAGGTCTTAGGTGGCAATCAAAACCCCTTGCTGGCAACAGAGGGGCATAATGGAGCAATGAATCCACCACTGCATCCACAGCCTCCCACTCATGCCAGCCAGGGTGGGAGCAGATAAAAAAATATTTTCCTGCGCCAGCTCCCAGGCAGGCACAGCAAGGAGGCCCAGATCAAACCTATTTCCATCATGTGATGGCAAAAGGGGAGGCTCAGGATTCAGTGGATCTTGTGCCAAGACAGAACCCTACCCACTCCAAATTAGGGGTTTCCAATGACTACCAATGGCAGGGATGCACATTCATCTGCCCTGCATTTGGGTGGGTGCATTGGGATGCTCCTTGCCAGTGAGGCTCCCCCATGAATTTTGGGGACAGAGGCCAGTGGTTCTGGGCAGGCTGAGGGACACCTGCACTTCATCTGAACCACTCCAGTGTGGTGAATCAAAAATGTGGACTGTTCTGCATGTATTTATTTTTTTATTTATTTATTAAATTTCTTAGTCGCCCATCTGGCTGGCTATCCAGCCACTCTGGGCGACGTACAAAATAAGCATACAGATACAATAAACATTAAAAATCTGGACACAAAGATAATAAAATCTAGCCCTCCCCAAAAGACTGCCTGAAGAGCCAGGTCTTCATGCCCCGGCGGAAACTCATTATAGAGGGGGCATGGCGGAGCTCCGCAGGGTGGGGGACACAATTGAAAAAGCCCTCTCTCTAGTCCTCAACAGTCTGGCTGTTTTGACTGATGGGATAGAGAGAAGGTCTTTTGAGGCTGATCTTGTTGGGCGGCATAGCTGATGATGCTGGAGTCGCTCCTTCAGATAGACTGGGCCAAAACCGTATAGGGATTTAAAGGTCAAAACCAACACCTTGAATTGGACCCAGCAAGCAACTGGTAGCCAGTGCAACTCTTTTAGCACTGGAGTTATGTGATCTCGCCGATGGCTCAGGCGTGCCGCCACATTCTCTACCAGTTGCAACTTCCGGACCATTTTCAAGGGTAGCCCCATGTACAGCGCATTACAGTAGTCTAGGCGAGAGGAGACCAGAGCATGTACCACCGATGGGAGCAGGTGATTGGGAAGGTAGGGGTGCAGCCTCTGTATGTAAGTCTCTCTGATTTGCTGCTCTTTACCTGCAGTTATTTTATACTAGATTTTGACTTGTTAATATTGTATGATTTGATTTATTTATGTTTTTTTTTATATTATGTAGGAAACTGACCTCTGATTATTAAGTAATGAAGGGCAGTCTGCAAGTTTGGTCAAGAAAATAGACAAATAAAACAAATAATACTGAGCTCCCCTCTCCCAGACACCTTAATAAGAAATCTCAGACATATTTTGTAGTCTTGTATTTTGCCTGATGCCAAACAGCAAGGCAACAAATGATGGTTTACAACTGACAGATGCCATAGGAATGTTTTCAGGAAGCAGATCCAAGGTTCCTGTGATATTTCAGAGAACACTTCTCAGAAATAATCTTGAGACAGTTATACAAGAATGATGTCAAATTTTGTGGCATTTTATCCATGCACACAGGTACAAAAGCACATGACTAAAAGTCCACACGAAAAAAATCATGTTTTATCAACGGACAACTGTGCATTGTTAAAATTCAGAGGGCAATCACACACATTGACTGAAGGAAGTGAAATCTGTGACAAATCATGGAGAAATATTTATGAGGTGATTTTATTAGAAATAAGATTTGGTAACTGGGAACTCCATAACTAGGGGAGAAATTCTCATGAGAAGCATGTCTGAAGCATCATAACTGCTGTCCCTTGGTAGGGGTGACTAAAAACCCCATCATCTCCAACCATTGGCCATGCTGGCTGGGACTGATGAAAGCAGGAGTTCAATATCATGAGAGGGAGAGGTGCTACAGGTTTCTCACCCCGTTATAAAGTGGCCCACAATGGTTGCTCTTTTTAAATCAGTTAAGATCAGAGAAAGCCATTAACCCCCCCAAAAAAACAATAGAAATAAGATTATAATGGGAATTAAATAGGAGACAAATCATAGTTAATCAGACACTTACTCTCTGAAAAGTGTTCTAGTTATTTACTTCTTTCACTAAATGGTGTGAACAGAAGATATTCTTGTCTTTACTATAGCAAAGATGATGCCAGATTCTATTTGCTATTTGATTGCTTTTCTCAGACAAATTTTAAGATGAAAATAAAGAAAAAAACACCCTACACTATCTAAATACCGTCAGAGCTTGGGTGAGCTCTGTTTTGTGTATTCCATCTCCTTCCCAAGTCTGTTTATATTTAATAGGTAATTGATTACAGCCATTGAACTGCCACATCATAAATTGTATGCAATTTGCAGTGCAATCCCATACATGTTTACTTGGAAGTAAGTCCTTCTGTGTTCAGTGGGTCATACTCTCTTGTGTTAGGACTGCAATCTTAGTATCTAACAGACTTTAATTCATAGTTTTCCTCTAAGGCAGCCTTTCCCAACCGGTGTGCCTCCAGATGTTGTTAGATCACAACTCCCATCCGCCTCAGCCATTGGCAATGCTGGCTGAGGCGGATGGGAGTTGTGGTCCAACAACATCTGGAGGCACACTGGTTGGGAAAGGCTGCTCTAAGGCAAAGAGAGGATACTTGCAAATCTTACTGAAATCATTGGATATTGTATGTTTCAGCAGAATTGAGTGGACTACACAGAGACTACATATTCTTTCTCTTTGAGAGAACATTTAGCCCCAGAAGGCAAAAATACCAATGGACTAGTTCCCCTATTCTCACACTCTTCAAACTTGGTCTTTCCTACTCTGTACAGCAGGGGTGGGGAACCTTTGGGCATCCAGATGTTGCTGAACTACAACTCTTATCAGCAAGCATGGCCAGTGGCCAGGGATGATAGGAACTACAGTTCAGCCACATCTGGTGGGCCAAAGATTCCCCACACCTGCTGTACAGCTACATTGTAAATGAATGGGTTTGTAAATCCTTCTCTTTTCCTGTCATTGAACACTCTTTTTAGAAATGAGAGAAATAGATCAAGTGGTCCTTCTGTACAGGCTGAGGCCTAGGAGTCCTTGCAATGAAGTGAAAATTACAACTGTGATCACCCATTCTCCAAATAAAACATTTTTGGAATCAATCTGCAATTATCTAAGGAGGGAGCCTAAGGAAGCTGAAAGGAGAAGCCTGTGCCTTCCACAGTTCATATTTACTAACAAAAACAACTAACATATATTTTAAAACAATAAAAATGACAACTAAAGCTAATTTTAAAAACAATGCAGAATAAATACCGAAGCTAGAGACCTTTTTACTTAGCTAGAAAAGCTTGTCAAAACAAACATGTTATCCATTGTTTCTGGATCGTAAAACATGTGGGCTGCCTACACCCATACCACATACTCCCTACTTCAAACTTCCCCCAATGCATGGATGGTGGGGGGGGCAGGGCAGACACAATGGAAAGGCTGGGACCAGCAAGCATGTGCCCATTTCCCCCACATGCAATTGCAGCTGTTCAAAGGAAGAACATTTGAACAAACTGGAAGTAGAATGAAAACATGGGAGAGTATTTGTCAGGGCAACAACTTTGTTCACAATAAAAATCAAACAGCAAATGCCTGATATGCTCAACTCATATGTTGTCTCCCACCATCCATGTAACTTGAGAAGCCTCCTATTGTCTCCTGTTGGGAAATATGAATTCAACTCAGTCAAACAGCTCATTGATCATGTGTCCATCATGTGTTCCTGGAAAGGGCAAACCGAGGGGGGCGCCTGGCTGTTTCAATCCACCCCTGATGGCAGTGTTCAGTGGGCTAAAACCTCCACATCCCAAGGACAGTTAACTTTGCACATCTCCTCTAGCTTGCCAGCAATTATCAGTAGGATGGAAACAGTCCCTTCAACCCCCAGGTGCATTAGGGTGCTAGCAGGGCAACTTATCTTATCATTCATTGGCAATCACTTATGGCTGAGTAAGATTGTCTTCCAAGATAATGGAAGGTCTTTAATGGTGGGTCCATGAGTGATTGTGGAGGCCAATTCTACATCCACACAGCTTCCCACAGTGAGGACATAGGTTTCCAGATGGAAGATAGTCGTGATGAGGATTTGCTTGACATGCCTTCCACTTAGCTAGTTTGCCCTTATCTTATACTTCCATCTCTGCCTGCATCTCCTGTAAGTTGTGACTAAGGAAAATATTCAGTAACCAGTTAGCCAAACCCAATGAACATCAAATCCTTGTGTGCGTAGACAGTACAGAGTAGGTGAAAAAAGGTGACCCCCACATATCCAGTCAGGAAAACAACCCAAATTCCTATGCAGCTCCCCAAAGGGGGACTTGCTAAATCCAAATTGTTCCACCAGGACAGGTGGGTGGGTTGCTGCATTTTTAAAGAGGCTGAGAAGGGGGGCACCACCTTATAAAGGCAACTGTGATCATTTATCAGACATCCCCCTTGCATCAGGATGCTGGCATGCCCTCTTCATGTGCTCCCATTCCAGCATCAAAGAGGCCAAGACAAAATCACCCTGTCTTGAGATGGAGCAATGGTGTTCGCTACACTATAGAAATGATAGGATACCCTTTTGCTAAAAGAAAAAGAAAAACAAGGAGTGGAGCATTCTGATTGAATTGCTCTAATCAGATCTGATACCTGGAGTTGGTAGTTGTTTATATGGTTTCCACATTCAATACATGTGATAGGTTTCTGTAATATCTAAGAAAAAAGTCAATGAGATTTAAATAATGAAGAGGCAGAAGTGTTTTGAGATCTTCTGCCACAACAGTCATCTGCAGGAGGCTGCCTGAGCAAGAATTACATGGTACATGCCACACATTCTTATGACTCTGTTTCATCTGCCATGTGTTGCAAAGGAGTTGCGCTCTTGAAACACAGAAACTTTCAAAAGGCTTGGTTCAGTGATTTTTTGAGGCCTGTACTCCATTAAGTTCTGAGCCCAGCTGAATCAAACAGTCTGTACAGCCCCTGGCCTTGGTTTTGAAAGAGTTGGCGACCACTAATGAAATGGCATAAAAGACTGCTGAGCTAACCTTTTATTTTACTACCTTGGACTGAGTTCTATTTAGTGATGCCACAAACTTTCTATCAGGTTCCTTCCATACAGTCCTTTCATGGGCCCCAATAAAGGAATGAATACCAGAACAGAGCCTTTACCCATTCAGTTTTCAGCTCTATTAGCTTTCAATACCAGAAATGTATTTAAAACTGGGTAAGGTTTGTTAAATCTAATATACCACTGTCACTCAACCTGAGTCGAAAGAATAAAACTATATATGTGATGTGATTTGCAATTCAAATGACACCATTTTGCTTCTTGAAAAAAGGCTGCTCTGGGGAGAAAGGAGGGTGTGTGTATAAAGGATTGTGTTAACCTACATCAATAATATTATAGCAACACGGTTCATGATACCATAGTAAGAGACATGGATTTCACTTTTAATCCCTTCTGACGATTCACAGGAGCATTACTCCACAAGTTAAAATTGGAAAGACTTGAGAAAGGTCACAAACAAAAGGTTCAATTCTTGTAGAGTGAAATTATACAAAGCTGTATTCCAAATGGTAGATTATTGCAATGGTGCATTAAAGAAAACAAAAAATGCAGCTTTTTTTGGTACTTTCACACTTTTTAAAAAATGCAATTTTATAGCAAAACTGTATTTTTCATTATTGTGACCACAACACTATTTCTTGTGCAATCTCATGTGTCTTTATTTGAAAGTAAGCCCTTCTATGTTCAGTGGAGATTACTCCAAGGTAGGGATGGGTGAGAACATTCATTCAGTTACCATTTAAAGGCAAAGCTACCTAATCTGCACTTCCTGAAACAATACGCAAACTGAAACACAGACATCCTTCAAAATTAGCACATCTCTGAATTTTGCAATGCTGTTCAGCAAGGTAAAATGCATATGTTAGTAAAATTAATATTAAAATGCATTACATTAAGGGGAACTGATTGCAAAAATGTGTATGTTAGGCAAAATTGCATTGAAATATATATATTCACTAACAGGCAAAAAACCTTGCGGTTTAAGAATGTACCTATAGCCCACAGCTATTTCTATCAAACTTTAAAAAGCAGGGAAATTGGGCAGCTATAGTGAACGCACCAGGGGAGCAGGAGACCTGAACTCCTCTCTGAGATATTGTACTGCCCTACAAATTGGTCAAATGCAAACACCATTTGGGTTGGTCTTTCACAGTCCAATCCCCTTGCTGTGTAGCTTGGAAGAATTGGGTAACATGTGCCTCTGAGCATATGGTGAGTGGTGGCAACACCTGCAATCAGCCCAAAGAATAGAAAGAAGACATGTGCTGTGCTGATCTTGTTTTAGCAGGGAGGAAGAAACATTATTAAGACAGTTGATATAGTTCAGATGGTCACTTTGAATATGTCTGTTTTTCTTTGCAATTTTAGTGAAGTTTCCTATAGGAAATGAGGCCTTGCCTTTCAGCAAACCTAGCTTGCAGGTGGCAAGGCACCTTCAGGTGGAGCAGGGCCTAAGTCACCCAGGAGATTGTCCAGGGAAACTGGAGAGTTCCTAACGCTCCCTCTCCCTCAAGGCTCTCAAAAGTCTTGTCCTCTGCCCACTATTTCTGATGTGCTTGGGATAGCTGGGGCTCAACATCGGGTGACATATTGGCGATATCCTGTAGTGCTGCCACATTTTGCACAAGCTGCAGCTTCTGGACCAACCTCAAGGGTAGCCCCACATAGAGCGCATTACAGTAATCCATCCTGGAGGTTACTAATGCCTGGACAAGAGTGGTCAGGCTATCCTGGTCCAGAAATAGCTGCAGCTGTCTAACCAGCCGGAGCTAGTAAAAGGCACTCCTAGCCACTGAGCTCACCTGGGCCTCTAGCAACAAAGATGGATCCAGGAGTACCCCCAGACTATGAACCTGCTCTTTCAGAAGGAGTACAAAGCAGGCAACTGACCAATTATCCAACTCAGGAACCACCATCCACAGTGCCTCCATCTTGCTAGGATTCACTTAGTTTACTGGCCCTCATCTAGCCCACCACTGAGTTCATGCACTGGTCCAGGACTTGTGTGACCTCTCCCAGTTCTGTTCAGTTACAGATAAATAGAGCTGGGTATCGTCAGTGTGCTGCTGACACATTGCTGCAAATCTCCTGATGACCACTCCCAAGGACTTCATATAGATGTTAAACAGCATGAGGGACAAGATGTTACCCTGTGGCACACCACAGCACAGCTACTAGGGGCTAAAAGACAATCACCCAATGCTATTCTCTGAAAACAACCCTGGAGATAGGATCTGAACCACTGTAAAACAGTGCCTCTGATATCCATCTCACCAAGTCGGCTCAGAAGGATGCCATGTTCAATAGTATGAAAAGCTGCTGAGAGATCATGTAAGAATAACAAGGTTGCACTCCTCCTGTCCTTCTCCCAATAAAGGTCATCCATCAGGCCAACAAGGCTGATTCAGTCTGGACTAACGGCTCAGTTCTATGTAGGTCAACTCAAGCAAAAGTCCCACCATGTTCAGTTGGGCATACTCTCAGGTCAATTTGTATAGAATTGCACCTTAAAGGTGTTAAATTTATGGATAATTTCTTGTGTGTATTTTTGTATAGTCAGTATCTGAATGCATAATATCTAGTTCTTAAAACCCTGTGATTCTGGGTCTGCCTTTAGAAAGCTATATAACTATATACAGTATTTACCCAATATTCTGATTGCATTGCTAGCAATTCTAATTCTAATTTGGCTGAGCCAACTTTTCTTTAATTTTAGAACTTACTTTGAACCTAGCACATTCTAACACAACTGAATAAATAAAAGGAAAAAAATCTCACTCCATGGCAGGGACTTCTAAAAAACCATCTTGACCTGAGGGGCATTGCTCCCTCCTTGGAGGATTAGAGCTTTATCGTGCCAGGCTGAGAACATGCCAACAACAAGCCTTGGACATTTATAGCCAGTGGAGCAGGTGAGTTGAATTCAACCCTCTTCTGTAAGTCTCCATTGCATACTCTTTATGTCACCCCGCATGAGGTTGAGGAAACATCAGACCTTGCAATAAGAAGCAGGGTAACTACCTACAAAAGCAATGCACAAACTGTTACGCAGGCGTTCATAGAACATCACAGACAGCTGTTTTCTTTCTGCTCATGGTATTTGGCATTCAAACCGTTATCACTGTATATACACAATAAATCCCATGATATGCAAAACCAACATCTCTTATCAGAATAGAGTTTTGACCAAATAAACTTTGTAAAACTTCTATTCTAGAAACCCGTATAGCTGAAGAGAGGCATAAGAAGAGTTGCAAGGACTCGAGGAAGGGTGCTCACAAAAGTGATCAGCCCTAGCTCAAGTGGTTTTGAGCTGGATCAATGCAAGCACAGTCTACACACAGCCTGTTTTCAGCAGGGTAAGTTTAGCCATGCTAGGTTTTTTCCTATGAGCCCGCCCTTCCCCTGCTCTAGGAAGCAGATACTCACCTTGGAGCATGGGGAGGAGGCAACAGAGATAGAAGCCACAGGTGTGCCCAAGTCCTGGTGGAACAACTTTTCCACGGTGGGAGATTTGACACTCTGTGCTTTGTAAGTACTGGGTAGAAGGCCCTCAAAGGCATTTACAAGGCTAATTGTGACATCATGTACGTGGTATCAGATGCAAGCATTCCTATGACTTAAATCTACTCCTTCCCATGAATCTTCCACTTTAATAAACTTTGTAACTTTAAGAATTGGTGCCTGAGGCTGCAGTTCTATGCACACATATCTGGGTGTAGGGTTGGGGGAGAAATTCTATTCAGTTCGCATTTAAAGTCAAATCTATCAAATGCACATTTTCTGGAACAATATGAGAACAGAAACACAGCCATCCTTCAAAATCCACAATTATACAAATAGTGCGATGCAGTTCTCCAACCAAAGTTTAAGAAAATGTACATATTAGGGGAACGGGCACATAAAAATGAATATATTAGTGAAAATAACATTGAACAATGCATTAGGAGAAACATGCTTGCAAAAACATGTACATTAGTCAAAACTGCCTACAAAAATGTATTTATTAAGGGAAAATTTATTTTAAAAATGGCAAATTGCTGCAGGAATGTGGAGAACGGAATTGCTTATTAGAAAAATGAGAAACTGAGACAACCGAAATAGACAGATCTTTCAATCCCTACCTGGGAGTAAGTCCCAGAGAATTCAGTGTAAGGATTTGACTGCAGGCTGGCTGGCTTTTCTCTTTCTTCATCCCTTTTTCTTTTTGTGTTGTGTTTTTTAGACTGCAATCCTGTGGGCAGGACCATCTTGATTTTATTATCTTATGTAAGCCATTCTTTCAAGCTGAACAGCAGAACAAAAATGCTATGAATGAATGAATGGCATCAGGATCTCAGGAAATTATTATAGGATGGAACTCTTGGGTATGGTGGGAAAGGTAATTTCCCTTTTCCAAATGGTGAGTTTAATTATCTTGTCTGTAGAAAAGGCATTAATTTTCTCTATATACATTTATATAGCATGCCACCATGAATATAGCTACCTGTGTATCCAAAAGAAGTCCTAGACAGCAACAACAACAAAAATCTGGAAAGTTTTCAAAGAGGAAAAAAATTGTGAACTCAAAATGCAGCCACTCCATTGAATTCAGGGGCAGACCTGGAATGTTGCCAAGGCATATTTATCTTCTTAGAATGGTCCCAGAATGTTAGTTTATTTCATTTGCAATACAGACCACATAGTGTATAATCTTAAAACATCAAGAACTCTGATTTCCTCTTGTATGGAAATACAGATGAGACTCTGGGATATAAAGAAATAAGAATAACCTTGATTGGTGGCGGGGGGAGGTTGAGAAGAGGGGAGAGCAGAAGACAGGAACTGAATTTTAAATACAGTCATTCCATTGAAATGAGAGGATCTAATTTGGTGTCCATACAAGTTTTTTTTCCTGGTTCAAAAGGTACAAAGGGAGAAGGATAGAACTGTAGTTTAGCCTATGAATACGTTATTTTAACAGCTTTGCTAAACATGTTTTGAAATAGCTGCCTACATCATAATCAAATACTATATCTGTTGATCAAATAATTACACTTTAAAATGGTTTTGTTATTATTAAAATTGTGTGCTGTACCTTGATATGCAACACTTGAAATAACCCTGGAAAAAAGTCTTCTCAGACTTTTTATTAAATTTCCCATTGAAAATGATTCCCTGCCCCCTTCAAGATGAATGAAACACACACACACAAATCTTTTATAGATCAGATTTAATTGTCCCATCTGCTTTCCCAGGAAATTGTGCATTGGATTGCAGCCTGGATTTCTTTTCAGTATTACAATTTTAAGATATGAATGCAACATGAGCAGCTAATATATGCTGTATAGATAAATGCTCGTATAGAAATATAAACCTAATTCTTTTTGTATTCAAAACGCATGTACAAATTTGGCTTAAAATGGACGTGCAGAAGCAAGTCATAATGGTGTTAAGGGATGGGGGAAAAATTCAGTTCAATTCACACTAAAAGGCACACCTACCAAATCCACACTTCTGAAACAATATGCAAACCGAAACACAGCCATTCTGTGAAATTTACACTTCTCCAAATTTGCAGTGAAATTCTCTAACCAAGTAATATGTACAAAAATACATACGCTTGGACACATGCGAGGAATCTTTGGCCTTCCAGATGCTGCTGAACAATAATGCCCATCATCCATGGCTATTGACCATGCTTGCTGGGGCTGATGGGAGTTGCAGTTCAGCAACATTTGAAGGGCCAAAAGTTATTCACTCTCTGCTATGGTTCGGTGTACATAAAAATGCATATATTAATGAAAACAACATTAACACACATTATATTAGGGAAAAGTTCTTTGCAAAACTGTCTATAGAAGGGAAAATTGCATACAAATGTGGATATTTGGAGAAATTATTTGTTGAATTTTTATGAGGACTTTTTTTAAAAAAATGGCAAACTGATGTGGAAATGTGGAGAACTGAATTTAAGATTAGAAAAATGAGAAGCAGAGCAATGAAAATTAACAGATTTACCCATTACTAATTGTGCTACGATTTTATTTTTCACTTGCAACATGCCCACCAATTAGTGGCATGATATGTAGTCAAATGGTGGCATATGTAGTTGGGCTGTACCTGAGTGGATGAGCAAGTGCTAGCCCAGTTTTTCTTCCCATCTGGTCTTAATCCAGCTTTCTTTCCCTAGCCCATCCTTCCCCCCCCAGCTCTTTGGAATCCTTGCCTATGTTCATTGTCTCACCCTGCACCTTTACCTCAAATGCTCCCTTCCCCTTTGCCTTCCGTATTATACAGCTTTAGCTCATGGTCAAGCTCAGCATGGTGGTCTGCTGATATCTAGACATGAAAATAGGTATGAGATGATGAGGAGAAATGGAGTAATGGCTGCTGATGTCACAAAGGCCCTGTCTCTCTCTTTTTGTTGAAGGTGCCCTATAATAAATGATAAACATTTCCCTTTGCAGTTTTTCTAGTGAAGGGGCATTTGTAGAAAGCTTTTTCACAGGTAAGAGGTTGCAGGTTTCCTAAAGAAAGTCTGCTACTTTCTCCTGTCCCTCAGTTTTCAGATGAACCTCTTCACTTTTGCAAATAAAGGGATTCAGAAGAAGAAGGTGGCAGGCACACTTGCAAAAGTATGGGACATTGTTCTAGAAGATACTGTAGAACTTGCAAAAGATACTTCAGTTTTCTGTAGAAACAAATGATTATTATGTTATTATATGTTAGTTTCCTGCACAATGCGATGCATTTAGATTAATGTTAACTAAATTATATTGCACCAAGTGTGTATTTGATCACCTTATATGGAACAGAACTCCTTATAGCCTTGGGCTATCTTTTAATTCCTTTTCTATCTTAATATTCATTCATTTTCCAGTGGTTTTACAATGTCAAACTAACCCCAATTTCCTTTTGAAGAAGAAATACTCACTTGCTTGATTTAATTTCACTCTCCCTGTATTATGAGAAACACATTAACAGTGCAGAACAGCTCTTTGAAGCTCAATTTTCTTGCAGGGGCACAAATGTAGACTTTTTGTTTCTCCATTAATTTCCTTGTTAATCTTGAATAAACACAAGCCTTTTGTATCTTGATAATTCAGGAACCATAAACTGAAGCTTCTCATCAATTTCTTCTAAATCCTGGTCTCTAGTCAATATTATACCTTCAAGCATTTATCAGATAAAAATAATGCACTTATTTTCCAGTATGTGAGTTTCTCATACTAAGGCAGAGAAGAAGTGAAGCAAGGAAATGACTACTGCAGATTCTGGCTGCTGGCAAGCACTTTGAAAGATTTCTGAATGCCTTAATCTCAATGGGTTGGATCCAGAGTAGGATAGTCACGTTCAAATAGTCACGACTAGATTGTCTCATTTGTTTCAGTGGGAGTAAAGCACGACTAACATGCTCTGGATCCAGCCCAATATAAACATTTCTTACTTCCTCTACAGATTTAGAAATATGTAGATTTCTTACAGTATTCTTGAGTGTCAAGTAAATTGCATTAAAATCAAGGGAATGCATGCTTGCTTAACTTCATGCTGGTCTTTTATGTGTAATAATCAGAAATCAGTATCAGCACAATACATCTAATTCACATGAATATTCTAATACAGTTGTCTGGCAAGCCATCCCTAAGGGTGAGTTCAAACATTCATGTCCATCTCTCCATAATTTCAGCCCATTTATTCTTCCTCCCCAGCTCTGTAGGATTTCTCCTGTATCCTGTCGCCATCATTCTGAGTGCTTCCCCCACCCCCTCTCTATAACATTGGATGCTACTAGTGGATTGAAAGTATGGGCAATACTTTAGTGTCAGCCTTGCAATTATAATAACTGATTGAGCTTCCCTGAAATATTTACGTCAATACTTCCATGTATGAAACAGCCCTCACAGATAAATACCATGCAGAGAATGTTTATATCACCTTACAGCAGGGGTCACCAGTGTACCCACCGGTGCCTCCTATGAAGGCTCTGCAACCACTCAAGCCAAATCTCGGTTCCAAAGCTGAATCACAGTGATATAGGGTGGGGAAGAAGGAGACACAGGCAGGCTGCCTGCCTCCTCAACCACATGTTTAAAACCCCGATTAAACATTTTAAACATGTGGTCAGAAGGGGGGGGAGATGGAGATGCAGATAGGCTGTCTGCATCTACTTCTTCCCGCTCTTCCAACTGCATATTTAAAACAAGTTACACTTGTGGTAAGGGGGAGCAAGAAGGAGATACATGCAGGCTGACTGCATCTCTTTCTTCCTCCCCACCTCCCAACCACATGTTCAATTAGGGATTTAAACGCTATAGTAGGGTTTTAAACCCTAAACACCCAACCTAACCATCCGGGGACAACCCAACCCGTATCTGGGCCTCTGATTTGATTTGGGGCCCAGATCCAAGTTGGGTTGGGCCTAGATCATCCTAGACTGGATTTAAGTCATTCCAGAGTGCGGGATTGGGCTCCAGATCAGATGGGGGGCAGGCACAGCCCTACCTCCTACAGCACCTGTGAAAGGTCTCAATAAATATCCCTTCAAAAAACCACATTGCATGAGATGCTGTTTGCTTTTCCTGTTCAAATCCAGTTTGCACTGACTTGGCTTCTCCTGCATGTTCCCATGGCAGCCATTTTGTGTTATGTCATATCTCCCTCCAACCATTTTCTAACTGGTACCCATGGTATTTTCTCAGAATTCCAAATGTGCCTACTGGCCCAAAAAGGTTGGTGATCCCTGCCTTAAACCATCTCAGCAGAAATGGTTCACACCTTTAGTCAGCTGCAGTGCAAATTGCTCATACCTTTAACCACATAAAAGAAATACTTGTTTCCTTGTAGATTGCATATTGTTTTAGACTTCTTCTTTAGAACTTCTGGGCCAAGACTTAAGACCTTAGATCCACCACATTTAGGCTATTAATGCAAGACCACATCTGGTCCAAAAAGTGGCCCACTTCTCTACTGGTACTTTTGAGTTCTTAGTCAGTAAGATATGAGTACATAAGTAGCATGCATCCTGGAAGTTATCTGAATTACCATTCTCAGATTCTTGATCACATTTCTGATGTGCAAGAACCATGGTAGGTTTGAATACCATGGTAGGTTTCAATTTTCCCTACCTGGATTTAGAAAGGGAAGAGGCACCAGAGATCATGTCGTAAACATATGTTGGATAATAGAACGGACCACGGAATTTCAGAAGGAAATCACCCTATGTTGTATAGATTACAGCAACACCTTTGATTGTGTAGATCATGAAAAACTATGAAATGGGGGTGCCACAGCATCTGATTGTCCTGATCTACATGCTCAACATATCATAAGGAAAGCAGGATTGGACCATGATGAAGGAGGTGTGAAATTTGGAGGGAGAAATATCAATGATTTAAGACAGGCAGACGATACCATACTCTTAGCAGAAACCAGTAATGATTTGAAGCGAATGCTAATGAAAGTTAAAGAGGAAAGCATAAAAGCTGGACTACAGCTGAACGTCAAGAAGACTAAAGTAATGACAACAGAAGATTTATGCAACTTTAAAGTTGACAATGAGGACATTGAAATTGTTAAGGACTATCAATACCTTGGCACAGTAACCAAACTGGAGACAATAGTCAAGAAATCAGAAGAAGGCTAGGAATGGGGAGCACACAGAGCTGGAAGATTACTTTAAAAAAGTAATAAATTACAGTTACAGTTACATGGCCCCCAAAAGTAGTAATTACCATTACAATTACAATTGCTCTGAAAGTAACTGATTACTTTTTCTCAAAAGTAATCATTACAGTTACATTTCTGTGCTGGCCTTGGCTGATGCACATCTAAGTAGCCTAAAACAACATTAAAAGTAAATACACACATACAGAGGTAGTAGAATAATTATTTTTATCCATGATAGCAATGATGGCCTCTCCACTGGTAAGGGCGGTGGGGAGGGAGGCAGAGGCCATTACTCAGATCTTTGCAAGTCAAACCAAGTGCAACCCCCCTCACTCAACCAGCAAGCACAATCTCTTTCACTTAACCACCTCCCAGACCCTGCCCTGCCACCAGCTAAGGGACACTCACCCAAGCAAACATTTTCCCCTGAGATGCAAAAAAGTTAAAGTACTGCAAATGCAGCACAGTACCCAGAGAGGGTGATGGAGGCCACTTTGTGTGCCAAGTGCAAGCACACACATGTCATCTTTCACCTCCACAGTTCTTTATCTCCATTCTGCTGCTGCCTCCTTCTCCTTTATCCATGTTCTTGCCCTCCAGCTCCTTTTTTCCTCCACTCCATTTTTTTAAACAATTGTTTTCTCCACTCCACCCTGTCTCACTCTCCACCTCCTCCCTTGTCACCCCCTACCACCACTACACACTGACCATGATGATAATGAAAGAGGAAACCACAAAAGCAGGACTACAGCTGAATGTGAAGAAGACTAAAATAATGACAACAGAAGATTTATGTAACTTTAAAGTTGACAATGAGGACTTTGAACTTGTCAAGGATTATTAATACCTTGGCACAGTTATTAACCAAAATGGAGACAATAGTCAAGAAATCAGAAGAAGGCTAGGACTGGGGAGGGCAGCTATGAGAGAACTAGAAAAGGTCCTCAGATGCAAAGATGTATAACTGAACACCAAAGTCAGGATCATTCAGACCATGGTATTCCCGATCTCTATGTATGGATGTGAAAGTTGGACAGTGAAAAAAGTGGATAAGAGAAAAATCAATTCATTTGAAATGTGGTGTTGGAGGAGAGTTTTGTGAAAAAGACAAATAACTGAGTGTTAGAACAAATTAAACCAGAACTGTCACTAGAAGCTGAAATGATGAAACTGAGGTTATCATACTTTGGACACATCATGAGAAGGCATGATTCACTAGAAAAGACCATAATGTGGGGAAAACAGAGGGGAGTAGAAAAAGAGGAAGACCAAGCAAGAGATGGATTGATTGCATAAAGGAATCCACAGACCTGAACTTACAAGATCTGAACAGGGTGGTTCACGGCAGATGCTATTGGAGGTCGCTGATTTATAGGGTTGCCATAAGGCTCCAGGCCATCTGGGCATGCCCCAGCCACTGAAGGACAGGAAGCTTGCTCAGTATGAGACCTCCCAGAATGCAGTGCAACCCCCCATGCCTCCCATCCCTCCTTCCTGCCCAGTCGCTACCTTGCCCACCCTCTGCACTGTGTTGTTGTCTGCAACACACCCAGAACATGGAGGCTCCATGTCTGAATCGAATGGCAGTCCTGCAGCAGGGTGAACCATCCCCTTCCCCCCCAATGTGAGGGGAACTCTGCCCCACAATAAATGCAATAAAGTTCCAATGTGTTGCTGCTGACAACTGTCATGTTTAGCCATGGGTACCCATAGCTGGGGAGGGCCTAGTTCCAACAGCAGGGGTTGCTGCATGGCACCACAGGACTCTGCCATTGGACCACAACTTCCATGAACCCCTGTGGTAGAACAGACAGTACCAATAGGTGCCTCTGGGAGTTGTAGTCCACAGGCAGAACATGAGGACATGATGCACACACCAGGTAAACAGGCAGGTTTGGGAAGCTGACAGGAAGAGCCTTGGAACCCCAAGCAATGGGCAGGGAACCATCTCAGGGCCTGAAGAACTCTCTGACAATACAATCATGGGCAGCTGCTCCTTGCACTCCCTGGCCCTGTTGGGAAGGGGGCTCCATTGGTCACATGGGAACTCTCCCTGTTGCTATAGTTGATGCTGGAGAAGCCCTTCTAAGTGCAGCACATCCATGGATGACTGCAAGCAGTGAGAGCCAAACTGGCATACTGAGAAGTTCCTCCTGCACCAGCTGGTTGCAGCAGGTGCTTTGCACTCGGGAAGGAGGACCTGCCAAGGAAAGGCCACCATTGCCTGGATTGGCACACTCAGAAGGGCATCATGCACAGCCAAGTCCTGCCAAAAGTGCTGGAATGACACCTAGAGGAACATCCACAGACATTCCAAGGAGCTTGTGCGGGCTAGCATGCCTGTCCAGGCGGCTATGGCATAGACCTTGTCTGAGGATAAGGAGATCCTTGGGCCAATCCTGCCCACTGACACTGTCTGTGGGACTGGCATGGATTCCCTGTCTGGTAAGCACTTCCGCAAGGGAGGGAAGGATAGCATATGGAGAGGGGGCTTGGGCATGATGTTGTGAGTGCTTGATCAACATGGAGAGCTCCTTAGTGGCCCAACCAGCTTTCCCCCTTGCTGTAGCTCCCCTGCAACCAGATTCTGATGGGAACTGTGATGACAGCCATCCACTTGTGTAGTGCAATAAACCTGCAAGACCATTGTATTTCTAGGAGGTTTAGGTTGGAGCACTACACTTGCTCCTTTCATGCCTAGGGATCCTTACTGGGCTAGAATGCATATAAGTGGTTGGTGCTTGCCTATAATACATACTACTTTAGAATGTTCTCTGACTGGTTGTATTGTTATATAAGTGATGTATGCAATGTTCCCTATAGCATGCTTAATATAGCATATTTTGGGGCTTGAACCCATGCTTATTAGAAGCCATTATATGAGGACTATATTGCTAACCAAAGTCAGTAAGTAGAGTACCTTTCTCCAGGAGCTTAAGTAGCTTTTTTGCTGTTCCCACAGTGCCGGGCTGTCAACTGCAAGCTCAGCCCTCAGCAAGAGAATTGTGATGAATAGTAAATGTCTTAAGAGAAACAACTAGGGAATATCTCCCTCTGATGTAGACCATCCAACTTTCTCACATTAAATGAGCTCACTGTCTCATGTCCTGCACCTGTTGCTTAGAACTAGGGAAGCTCGCTAGTCTGTTACAGATCTCAGCTATTTCTTATGAGTGCTGTCTACTAAGTGCTATCCAAGCTTTGTGATAAACAAACATCTTCACAACAACCCAAGAACAGCAGGCATGCTTATTAGCATCCAAGAGTATAAAAAGGCCGCAAAACAGTCCCGTGTTGGAACTCGGCAAAGACCAAAGCTCCTAGGATGGTATGCTGCATACCAAAGCTATAACAGGGGTCCATTCATTGTCGTTCTGAAGGGTTCCCCAAAAGCAGAAGGAATGTAAGGTTGACTGCTTTGCTTTCTTTATCTCTATACTTTGCTTAGTAGTTAATAAACCTGTGACTTTTCACCCAATCTGTGTTTTTATTGTATCCAAATTTGCAAAGAACTTTGTCCTTGGACATTTCAACTCACCCTGGGCAATACAGCTCAACAAAGAGCCAACACCTCTGGCAAAGTGCACAGGGGCTCTTGCTGATTCTCAGAGAACCTTGCAAGGCAGAAAGCATCCTGAGTAGCAGAAGCCTGCCTCCACGCAGCCTGACTCACCAGCCTGGCCTTCTGGCTGGGAGTGGGTGGATTGGGCCCACAGCTAAACATACCAGCAGAGCCTGTTGAGCTGCTCCTGCAGGCGATGCCCACCCACCCCATCGATACCCTGGCAGAGCAGACAGTAGACATGGAGCATGTTGAGGTGGACCACCCTACTATCCCTGGGGTGGCACCTCTGCATTTTGGATGGAGCCCAGATGGTGGGTGCCCCCTGCCAGCATCTTCCAGCAAGCTTCTCCTCAAGTCCATTGGCGGGTGGTGTGGGTATTGTTGTGCACCCAGTGTGTATTTCCTGGGCTCCTCATGGGCAGTGTGGTGATGCTCTCTCCCACCTTCTTCCCTTGCAGACTCCCTGGTGGTGCAAGGACCTCCTATAGTAGTGCAGTTGCCGCTGGATGTACCTCAGGAATGCCTGTTAGGGTCTCTCAGGGTCCTGCCACCACCAGAGGCTGCTCCACTTGTCCTGTGCAGCTCCCCACATCCCACCTCTGGCATCCAATTGAGAGCCCACTGTGCTGCACTCCATCCTGTAGGAGTCTCCCCAGAGACCTCTCCCAACTGAGCTGCACCAGTGGAGTTGGTAGAGATCATTGACCTGCTGCTGCTCCCGGATGAGCCTACTGCCCTAGATGCCCAGCCTGACCTCCCTGTTGTCCCTCCTGGTAAGCCTGTTGCCCCTGCTGGCCAGCCTGCCCTCCCAGCACCACCTCTCCTTCCTCCCCCTGCTTAGGCCACTCCTGTAGGGGCCCCTGAGGGTGGTGGCAGAGGCTGCCCTGATGGTGGGGAGTGTGGGCAGAGCAGCTGTGAGGCCACCAACAGCCATGGTAAGGGCAGCAACACCTCAATTGGATCTGATGGCATGGGGTCTGGTAGCTGATTCTTTCGTTGCCCCCCTCCCTATGAGACCCAGGATGTTGGGGCAGGACATGATGATGATGATGGAGGTGGTGATGATGGGGAACATGGGGATGGTAATGAGCTGAATGACAGGGAGGGCATCCATCTGCATGCCAGGGGCCCTCTCCCTGTGCAGCAACTCCCTCGGATGGTAGCTGGGCTATGGCCTCAGGTGGAGGCTGGGCGCTGTGAAGCTAGGTGCCTCTGGCATGATGCCACCACTGCCTTGGCTGTTTTCTATTTATTCATATAATTTAGGCTGCAGTTGATGTGGGCTTGGCTGCCACGCACAGCCAGTCAGAGGCCCTCCATTGGAGTGTTCTCCACATGTGCCAGGACATTGCTGCAATGGCTGGAGGGATGCAGGAGCTGCCCCCCTCCTCCATGCTTTGATCACAGCAGTGAGGGGCAATCAGTGAGGGGCTGGTCGTCGTTGTGGCATACAGATGAGAGTGGGTGACATGGGGATACAGGGTTGGGGATAGTCATGCCACTGCCATGGGTGTGGAGGGGGAGGAGGGGTTCCATCTGCCCATCCCCAGGGCCATCCCTATTTGCAGATGCCCCTAATGGCATGTTCTGGTGTATTTGCATTTGGCAGTGTGGGTGTAGGTGTGTGTCCTGTCCACTCATTGTTTCTTCTGGGGCTGTAGATGTCTGTATGAAAAATTTTCTTTTTGCACCAGTTCTTTGGGCTGGCATCCTGAATGTGTACTTGGGGTGGTTGTGGGGTAGGTGATGTGGGTGCCATCTGTGTTGTGGAGTGTGCCTGCAGCCTCCACACATGTTTGTTTACCTGGGCACACTGTGCCATGATGCTTGTGTGTGTGTGATTGGCAGTGCATGTGGTGGGCATGCCTGGGGTGTGTGATGCATGTCCTGCTGGATGGCTGCCAGGGTGGCTGTTGCTATGGACACCGTGCATGTCCTCCTTGGTATTTGTTTGCATTCCTGTGCTGGTGCTTCTAAGTTGCATGCCACAGGCTATCTCTGTGTAGGTTCTCTGTTAGTACACAGCTTTTAAAGGGGCTTGGGAACTCTCACATGCTCAGCAACAGGTGACTGCAGTTCCCATGGTGATGCCAACTGAGCCAGCACTCTGTTTTGTCCTGTATTTCTTTTCTGTCCATCCAGCTCTGCTGGCTCAGCCAGCATTCTCCCCTCCCAGGGGCTGCTGAATGGAGTTATGATGTAGCATACTTTATGTCAGCATAATTTACACTGGTGTAACTTACACCATCATCGTCCATATAGGATTGCTCTGTTACCCACATTTCACCTTGAGGTTCCAGGGGAGGTCACAACAATTTAAAAATACAATATTAAAATCAATTAATAATAAAGGCCTCCGGGAAGGGTGACTTAGCCTGTGCCTGCTTTTGAGACGGGCTCCTGCCTCAAAAGAAGCTTATTCAGATATATCAGTCAGTTTTTTTTTTTTTTTGACTGATTAAACTTCTCCCGGGTAGGGAGAAACGAAGAGATTAACCTCAAAGCCTATTTTTGTTGGGACGACCAGATCTCATTAATTTATGGGACGAGGTCCAGCCGACGAAGGTGGGACGGATTTTCAACAACAAGCTCTATCTGATAAAGCGAACGTTCATCTTATCTTCTAAGAGAGAACGCACTAACAGGCAAGCACCCTTCTTTCTATATTTTTCTTTTACTTGACTTAAATTGTTGCTGTTTAAAAGAGATTTGCCAGATTGATCGGTTTTTGACATCTCACTGGGGAGCCATAACTTCTCTCTGCTACTCACTAATTAATAGCTTATCTCTGTTTTTGTTGCAAAAAGCTGTCCTGGATTTGCATTCTAAAGATATACACAGAAGAGGGATTTCTATTCCAGATTTTTATTTTGAAGAATATTATATTGTCTGAGACTACTCTCTTTTTGGTCTATTTTATTTTGACGAATCTGTTTCCTGACGACCGCCATTAATTGTTTCGATCCTGGGAACTGCATTTTGTTTACTTAAGCATGGAGAGATAAGGCTGTCTGCTCTGTTTATACTGTGATGTCACCAAGTTTGGAGTATTAACCCAATTGTTGCTGAAATAAGAAGTGTTTTTCCTATATTTTTCTTTTAAAATGGCAATTAAGAAAGTGGCTGAGAATCTGGAAATAACTATGTTTCAGAAAATAATGGATGAGATTGAGATAACGAAACAAAACCTGCGACAGGGTTGTAAGGAGCTGAAAATTGAATTGAGTAAAATGAAGCAGGAGATTAAAGATATAGGGGTCCCTGTGAGAGAGGTGACCCTGGAAGGGGTCCCTGTGAGAGAGGAGACCCCGGAGATTGGAACAAACGTGGAACAGGAAAAAGATTTGGAGTCTATGGACTTTAGAAACAAAATCTATTGTTTGGAGACACAGGAGATTAAAGACATAGGGGTCCTTGTGAGAGAGGAGACCCTGGAGACTGGAACAGGGGTCCCTGTGAGAGAGGAGACCCTGGAGACTGGAACAGGGGTCCCTGTGAGAGAGGAGATCCCGGAGATTGGAACAAACGTGGAACAGGAACAAGATTTGGAGTCTATGGACTTTAGAAATAAAATCTATTGTTTGGAACTCAATGTTATCTCTGAAGAAATTAATGAAGATTCTAGAGATAAAGTTATCAATGGCATGGATAATCTTCTGGACTGGAATGATGTGATGGAGCCCAATATAGAGAAAATCTATGGAATTAACTGCAGCCATGTGACAATGGAAAAACTTTCAAGAGATGACCCAGTGTATTTTGAAAAAAAGAACAGAGATATGATTTTACAGCAGTATTTCAGCAACCTATTCAGAATGGATGGCAAGAAAATATTTGGGATAGAGGTAATTCCCATCAGACTCTTACTATATGACTATGGCTTTGACAGCAAGATTATTATGGAATACTGATAATGGAAGATTGGATACTGAAATTACTGGACTTAACAAGACTACTGAAGATGGAAGATGGAAAATGGAACTAATAGGGATAATAGAACAATGGCTACTGAAATTACTGAACCTAACAGATTCTGATGTGATGGATTAATTGAAATGTTTATTTTGACTATGGTTATGACAATAAGATTATCATAATTAGTAATGAGATGGATTAATCGATATGCTTATCTGGAAAAAAAAATTGATAGATATATTTCTTAAAGAATTGAAACCTCTCTTTGACTTTTTGTGGAAAGAATAAAGTAATGTTTATGAGATTTGATGATTAAGTAAGATAACTACTGGAGGAAAGTGATTTTATAATATGACTTAAGAGACAGGATTGTTATATATTATAGACTTATAACTGATTTGATCTTTGACAAATGGGAAGTCAATATTTTACTCTTTATTTTTTATTTTTGTTTTTTTTTTCTTTTTTTCTTTTTGTTTAACTATTTTTGATTTTGTTTTTTGTCTTTGAATGTTTTATGATTTCGTCTTGTATGTTTTATGAAAATCTGAATAAAAATTATTGAAAAAAAAAATCAATTAATAATAATAATAATAATAATAATATAATAAACTTTATTTCTAACCCGCCCTTTTCCCAATAGGACTCAGAGAGGCTTACAACTAAAAACAACACACCATTAAAACATACAAAGTATAAAATTAAAAATAGAATTAAACTTTGAGAAAAATTAAAACCATAAAACATACATTAAAAACAGCAGATAATTACAAATAATAAGACCATATAATGTAGTCACCAATCCTAGGACACTTAATCCTAGTCGTTCTCTATCACAAATACCCGTTGAAATAAAAGTCTTTACTCGTCGCCGGAAAGACAGCAAGGAGGGAGCTAATTGCACCTCACAAATTACAGTCAGGATAATAGGTTGGGCCCTCAAATATATTCTCAGGTGTCAAAAGCCAAAGCTGTGCCTGTTCCTGGAAATGCCTGATTTGACTATGGTGATGCATGCCTTAGTTACATCCCGTTTAGACTACTGTAACACGCTCTACGTGGGGCTGCCTTTGAAGACTGTTCAGAAACTTAAACTGGTACAAAGAGCTGCAGCCAGAGTATTAACAGGGGCTGGTTACAGGGACCATACAACTCCCTTGTTACAACAGCTCCACTGGCTGCCAGTTTGTTTCCGGTCACAATTCAAAGTGCTGGTTTTGACCTTTAAAGCCCTATACGGCCCAGGTCCAGGCTATTTGTCAGACCATATCTCCCTATACGAGCCTGCCTGGGCCCTGAGATCTTCAGGAGAGGCCCTTCTCTCAGTCCCAACACCCTCGCAAGTGCAATTGGTGGGGATGTGAGATAGAGCCTTCTCGGTGGCTGCTCTATCTCTAGCTTCTGGAACTCCCTTCCTAGGGAGGCATGAATGGCCCCCTCCTTGCCATCCTTCCATCGGCAAGTAAAGACTTTTTTATTCCGACAGGCTTTTGGGATAGAAGGTGTTTAGGATTGGGCTTTACAAGGCTTGTTTTATTGTTTTATATTATTATTTGTATTATTTTAAATTGTTTTTAGATTTTTAAGTGCCTTTTACAGTTTTAAGGTTGTGCATAGTTTAATTGTATTTTAATTGTATGTTTTTCTATGTTTTTAACTACATGTAGTTCTATTTGTAAGCCGCCCTGAGTTCCAGTTTGGAAAAAGGGCGGGGTAAAAATAAAGTTTCAATTCAATTCAGTTCAATAAAGAGGTGCATGTTCTTTAGGAGCAAATTCATTTTGGCTCTACTCAGTCCTCAAAGAAACCGTCTTCTCTGGTCAACATCTATGTGAAAAAAAAGCCTAGCTAATATATATACATGAAGAAATATTGCTCCTCTTAGCAGACTCTGGACCCAGTGACAACTCACAGTAGGCTGATGTGAAAGGAACCTGTTGATGTGAAAGGAACCTGGCCACATCAATCTGCCTTGAGTATAGAAAGTGGGAACAGTTCTGTCAGACAGTTAGGTTCAGTGCCACCTTGCGATGTAGCTCTACAGCAGTGCCTGTAAAAGGTGTTAGCACAGCCTCTTTCTTTAGAATGAAATAGCCAATAAAAATGCTTTCCATTTTACTGTACAACTGTGGGAAACTGTTTTGGCACAAAAAACAATCCTTGGCTTCAGTGAAGGTTATTTCATGGTGACTTTTGCAGACCACACAATTTCTTTTTAGAACAAAAATGAATGGCCACTTGAACAAGGAGGGAAAAATCAGGAAAAATATTTTTTATAGTTATGCTCTTTCATTAATACTTTCACGTAAGGGCTATTATCATTATTATTATTGAAATGGTTACCTTCCCTTCCTGCATTTTTGGGTGCTAAAGCAAGGTTTTCATCCTTGAAAGCCTCAGAACTAATCCTGTTCAATAATTCTCTCCTCCTGGAGTCTTTCCATAAGCACTACTGCCTAGCAGGTTATTTCGACTGAACAACGGATATGATATAGGGTTATTTGAAGGTTCATGGAACACATTGCCATTTGAAATAGCAGTTTTGTTATTACCTGAAAGGAAAGTTTTGACATGTGAAATTGTCCACCCACCATTGAAGGATTCAGACATGCCTCATAATTATAATGGGGGAAACTCATAGGCTAAATGACAGTGTTGACCTTCCAAAACAAATAAGGGAGACTTGGCTGCCTACCTTCCTCACCCAAATCATTAGCAGAAAGAAAGACATATTATTTGTGTAGATTTCCTTATGGGAAAGGGCAGCGCGATTTCACTAAAATGATAGCATTGTATACTCCGGCTTGAACTGTCCTGGCAAACTGCGCTAAAGAAAGAATTGCCTGTCTTTTTATAAGACGTCGAATGGATTAGCAACACTAAAGTAATGCTGCTATGCTTTCTTAAATTTCATGGCAAGAAGGGGGGCATTGCTGTTATTTTATAAGAATTAAATTTTACGTAAGATGCTCTATAGAGCTCTCTTAATTTAACTTAATAAATAAAGACCCCATTGAATCAGACCAAGTGTTCATCTAATCCAACATCCAGCTTCCATCAGAGGTCAGTCACATGCTTCTGTGAAGAACATAAGCAAGGCATGAAGGCAGCAGGCTTCCCCTGATGACTCTTCCCACACACACACACACAACTGGCAGCAATCCCCAGAACCTGTACCTGAATCACTTTCTTACCATTGTCCCATCAGTGGGGGAAGTGCATTGTGTGGTGATGCAGGATAGGGCCTTCTTTGTGGTGGCGCCCCAATTATGCAATGCCCTACGCCATGATATACAACTGGCACTTATACTTTGGCATTTTGGCACCAAGTAAAAACCTACCTGTTTGTCGTGGCTGCATCAGGGAAAGAGTTACCTGTTTGGCCCAGCTTTTTAATGGGATATTCATTTTTGTGAGTTATTAGTCTGCCACTGCAAGGAAGTCATGGGTGGCTGTATGATTGAATGTGTTAGTGGTGTGTTAGATTTTTACATACTCTTAGTTCTACTGTAATTTGTTCTATTTTACTGTTATTGAAATTTGTTCATGTATTATATTGTGCAACCATCTCTGGCTCTCTGGGACTGTACAAGAAACATATTTGGGCAGAGTCCAAATATCCCCCAATTCCCCAATTCAGGGGAAATCGGCGTAAATTGTGCTGGAGCAAGAGAAGCTGGCGTAAAGTTATGCGGCATCCAGTTGCCATTCAGGAACCTCTGAGTTGTCTGAATATTCATGTTCTCACTGTGAGAATTCATCACAAATGACTGAGCCTCCCTGCAAATGTTGTAACTGCACCAAGTCACCTGCCTGCTGTCACTTCTGTCCTTAATCCAAAGCAATGCAATCAAAATAGAAGAGACGCAAGCCCTGCTCAGGTGTTTGCTTCCATGCATTCTCAGAACTTGCAGAGGACACTCCATTTGAAACAGCAGCTCCATCTGAAACAACCGGAGCTTGGAAGTAACTCATTATAAATAATGCATTAATTGTAATTTACTACTTTTTTGAGTAACAAGTGGGTAACTTTGTTACATTTTGCTGGTAATAGAACGAGTAGTCATTTCATTACTTTTGAGCTGCAACTTTAACGTTTCCAGCGTTACTTTTGGGTAATACTTGGGGGGGGCAGGGAAAGTCTTCTGCTCCTCTGATTGGTGGATGAAAGGCATGTGCTTCATAATGGACTTCTGTGCAGCGTTGCTCTTCCTTTGTGCTCTGTGGGTGTTAGGAGGCGACAAGAGAGAAAGTGGAGAGAGAGACGGTCATGGAGAGGAGAGAGAGAGAGAAAATTGCTTCAAAAATGGACGGTGGTGGAGAACAAAGGAATGGAGAGAGAAAGCCGGAGGCAAGGACATGGATGAAGCATGAAGCAGCAGAATGGAGAACTGTGGAGGTGAGTGATGATGATATGTGTGTGTGTGTGTGTGTGTGAATACTTTCTTGTCCGCTGCCCTTCCTGTCTACTTGCTCCGTCTGTGCTTGGTGAGCCTCGATGGTTGCTAGCTGAGAGGGTGTGTGTGCATGCTTGCACTGAGCGGGAGAAGAACCTGTTTCCCCTGCCCTTCGTGGCTACTTGCTCCATCTGTGCTTGGTGACCCCGGATGGAACACAAAGCAGCTGAGTGGTGGCCTCTGTCTTCCTCCCCTCCCCTCCTCCCTAGGGCAGTACAACATCTCAGAGAGGAGGTCAGGTCTCCTGCTCCCTGGTGCGTTCACTATAGCTGCCCAATTTCCCTGCTTTTAAAAGTTTGATAGAAATATGTGCTGGCTATAGGTATGTTCCCAAACCGCAAAGGTTTTTTGCCTGTTAGTGAATATATATATACTTTATATTGTTTTTATTGTATTTTTAAATGCTATAGTTGTTGTTTTAAGCATGTTGTAAACTGCTTTGAGGTTTTCAGTGAAATACCAGTATACAAATATTTTTGTAAATAAAATAAATAAACATGCTGGGAGATTGAGGGGTATGTGTACAGAAGCATTAAAATGTTTTATGCATTAAAAAGAAACATTTTCCTTAATCTTTGTTACTTTATTGATTTGTTTGCAGGACCAAAGGCCAATGCAAATTAAAACAATACATATACAAAACTTTAAAATCAAATGGAGACATTTAATAGGGAAGCATTTAAGTGGGGATCTCATGTAAGAGAACTTGCCTATGTAATATCTCGAAGGGCAATGTAATTGACCCTAAGTTTTCTTGCTGCTATTACAAAAAGAGCTACTTTGTGGGTTACTTCCAAGTTATGATCTGACATTAAAAAAATGATTTTTCCATCAAGTGAATCAAGCTGAGGGATTTCTAACCATTTACTAAGAAATCTATTTCTGGGCTGAGTATAAATTGGGCAGTAGAGCAAAACGTGGGGAAGGTCTTCCGCCGAGGGTGAGCCACAGACACAATTCCTTTGATCCTTAGGGACACCGGCTAGTCGACCTTCCCTGTCCGCATTTGGTAAGGAGAAAAAACGTAGGGCTGTAAACACCCGTCTAAGGACAAGGGGTATTGGTTGAAGGAGATAAGTAGAGCAGTGGGGGTCAAGCTTAAATCGCCAGTACCAGGGAGATACCTTTGAGTTGATGGAGGATAGCCTATCCTGGTTCATAGAGTGGAGGAATATGTATTCACGTAGAGATTTATTATTTGGCATTGCGTTGAAATCCTGCTCTAAAAGGTGGTAAGTTGATAGCAGTTTAGTTAATTTAGAGCACCATAAGATAGAAGCGAATGGGTGGTCAAAACATAATTGTAATAATGTCCCGGGCTGGGGCCCATTGAGTGTTCTCAAAAATTTCAGAAGGGTAAAATGTATGTGAGCCATCAGTGGGGGGGAGCCCGTCTCAATTTGAGTCATCGCTGCAGAGGTTCCCACAGGGAGAGATAACTAGCACCTGAGAAAACTATTTAATGTCATGACATCATCTAAAATAGGGTGTTTTTTTTACCCAAGTTAGACAAGAAAGATAACACACATTTTGAACCTCTGTTGATGAATTGTTTTGAGAACTAGGTCTGGAAACTTCAACTGATACTAAATGGTACCACTAGATATTTGGTGGCAGAGTTAGGTTTGATCGTGTAACATCATTGTTAAAGAATTGTTTAATAACTTGTACTGGTTGCCAGTTAGCTACCAGTCTAATTTAAGATGCTCACTTTGGTGTATACAGCTTGGAGACCTGGTACTTGAAGGAGCAGCTGCTCCTGTAGCTATCCCATTGTCTAAGATGTGTGTGGGAGGTCCTACTGATCTTTAACCACAGCATGTGCCATTGTGACTCATGGTAGGGCCTACTTAGTGATGGCTCCTCCAATTGTGGAATTCTCTCCCACTGAAGCTGTCATCCTGCTGATTGACATCTTTTTATCACTTACTAAAAACATATTGGTTTAGTACGGGAGGATGTTTGTTTCGTGACTGCAGGTTGTGCTGCTGCTGATTATTATTGTGATATTGTGGTTTTATTGTTGATACTTAATTTTTGTATTGTATTTTATTTATTTTATTGTTGATGTTTCATTTTGTATCTTGTGTTGTATTGTCAATTGTTGACCGCTCCAGCTTTTGTGGAAGGACTATCTATGTTATGATTATGACTGATACTAATAACAGGGTTGCTCAAGGATTTTGTTTGGCCTGCATTTTTCAGTAAACCAACCTGATTTGCACTTCTTGGACTTGTATGCAGATCACAAAGCAGCTGCACTTATGGCTCTGCATTTCTCTGAATTTTGTGCTAAACTTCTTAGCTCCAAAAAGTACCAAAACACATACAAACGTGTATTTTAGCTTAACATGCATACAAAAATGCATATTTTAGGGAAAAAATGCATGCAAAATGCATATTTTAGAAAAAAATCATACATATGCCTATTTTAGGGTGCAATGTATATAAAATGTGTATTTTGTGAAAAAATCCATTAAAAAGACTGTTAATTTTCTTTTTAAAAAACTGCAGACTGAGGCAGAAACAGGATAGTACAGACTTATGAATGAATGTACATGCAGAACAGATATGAACTGAAACTAGACTAATCCATCCAAACCTAATTAGAACTTAGATCTCTCATGCATGGTGAAGACTTTACAGCAGAATTCAATACTAATGGTGAAATCAGATGTAGCTTCCAATGTGTGATGGAAGTGGTTTCGCACATTTACTGCATTCCGAGGCATTTGCTTTTCAGAGCAGAGAATGTCTGTTGAAATCACTTCCCCATGCCTGTTTGTCTTCACCCTAACAGTAGAAGTCATTCCTCCCTTCTGGAAACTGCATGCCTTAATATATGAGAACATTGTTCATCAAACTGAATTCATTTCCAAAGTTTTTTTTTACCTCTTTCAGTTTTCCCTCTTCCCTATACTAAACAGTATCAGATGCATGTTCAGGTCACAGCAGGATGGGACATCGCAATCAAATAAGAGCCAGAAGTAAACAGTTGGATCCATTATGGTTCAATGGGCAGAGTGTTATACTTGAATCTGAGATGAGCAGGCCTGCTGCACAATCCTATATATGCTTTCTTCAAAATAAATCCCATTGAGTTAGCTGCTCCCAAATAAAGGTAGAGAGGATTGCAGCCTAAGATGGCAATTCTGAGTATATCTGAACATGATTATGCTGCACAATTTCTGCCCAGCCTTGAACACACCAGATGGACTAGTCCAAGTTTTCTATCATCTGCAGTTGCCCCATTAACAAAATGGGAATTACTATAATGACACCCCTGACAGACATTTTTCAAGGACAAGACTGAGAGGCAACTGAAATACTTTCCACATTAAAACTGCTGTATATATCTATTTACTATTCATTCTGTTTATTTATTAGATTTATATTCCACCCTTTCTACCAGTAGGAGCCCATATATGATGTCAGAGTGGCTTAAAATAAGAGGTTTGCTTTCATATCAGGACCAAACTGATCTGAGGTTTAGAAGGAACCAACTCCTTCCTCTGAAGCATGTTGCATGCTTTGCTTGAAACCCTAAATGCATTCTGTTTGGTGCTGGGCAAAACTAAAGCTGATAAGAATAATGCATACTGTGAAATTCATATCCAGACAAAATATCCTAAATTGGTTTTGGAAGAGATTCAGGTTCAGCTTTTCCCCCAACTAAATAAAAGTTCTGAAGATGGGAATTGGCCAGCAAGAATGTCTCTTTATGTGCCCTTGGAAACATAGGAAGCTGCCTCATACTGAATCAGACCATTGGTCCATCTAATTCAGTATTGTCTACACACCCTAGCAGTGGCTTTCCAGAGTTTCAGACTGGGGACATTCCCAGCCCTACCTGCAGCGGGTGGGCATTAAACCTAGAACCTTCTGCATGCAGAACAGATGCTCTGCCACTGTGATATGGCCCTTCCTACTCAGACTTGGTATATGTCTGGACATAACTATTTATTAGCCTTTTTCAGATGTTCAGTTCATCTGGGAATAGTCTCAGTCCGAAAGGGGGATAAAATAGAGACATACTTCACTCTGTCCTCCTTATCACCAGCAGCACGAAAAATGGAGTGCATCTATGACTGGGGTAGGGCCATATAGAGACCCATGGAGATTTGATACAATGGCATTTCATTTTGACCTATCCAGTAAGAAATCAACAAGGATAGGCCATGATGTTTTTTCAAAAAAAGGAGTCTTCAAAGAGCCATTGTTAGCCATTTTCTTGATGGGTGTTTTATATTTCATATTTGAAAAACGATTTACTAACTTCTACACTGCTTTCATTGTTTTGCCCTATCACAAGAGTCATCTTCAAGCATTTCTTCAGACATGCTGATGTGGTAGGAGAGGAGTGACACACCTTCTGATCCTAGCCCCTGCCTTCCCACTTTTATCAAACCAGTGCGCAGAACCTACATACATATATCTGAATACACATCAGCCCTGTGTTATTGGAGCAGCACTGGACTTCTAGCCCTGCCCTAACTTTGCATATCCACCTGTAAACAACTGTGGGTTGCTCTTTGGAGTGCACTAGGGGATTCTGCATGATTGGGACACCCTGTTGCGCAGATCCCCGATCACCTGAAGCCCTTCTATGCAAGTAGGAGCTCTCTTGCTGGGCTTTCTCCTCAGACAATGGCAGGCAACACATGGTTGTTTAAGGAAGGAGCAGGCCAGCTCCAAATATAGATGGCAATGACCTATCCACAAGCAACACATGACTAGGGCTATAAACTCCCAAATATGCAATACATACCCTGGGGTGAGCAGGTATGAGCCTAATTCTCCCCTCCAAATGTTGATATCTACCCAAATGAACACTTGAACAGGGCAAGTGTTGAATGGCTAAAAAACAAAATTGGTTAGATTATTGCTAAACACATGAAACATTGTGAAAACAGGAAATTCTTTTAAGGAGTATAAGAGCGGTGTGCAAATCTAAAATGTATCCTATGAGAATAACACTATTTTGCACATTTTTCACAACAAAGTCAAGGGACTTATTCCCAGGTGGCAGTAGATGGGAATGTCTCTATTTCAATCTTTCTGAGTTTTTGTTCCATTCTTTTGGATGGTGATGACTAGGCCAAACAAAAGAAAAACAGATAAAGGTATGGAAAGAGTGAATTTTAAATTAAGCTGAACCATGGGTTGTGAATTCATCTGAGATAGGGTGTAGGACTTTCCTGCTTCCCACCAGGTCTAAAAGTTATTTTTGGCTTGCAGTGGAGGTAGAAGTAAAATAGCTTCCAAGGACATTTGGCTAGCTGAATATTGCTGAGCCAGGTGTCTGAAATGTATGAATCAGCGGGGCAGGTTCCTCCCCAGAATTGATGCTCTGATTTTTTTCCCCCCAGTGTGTTGGATCCTGAACAAGGAGTCTGCTGCTTAATAAAGACTCCATTGAAAAGGTATTAACAAATTGACGTCTGCATCTACTTGTTACTAGCATTCAGGGACATATTAAGTACACGTAAAATATTGCTTAGGAAAGACCTACAAAATTTATTTGTCTTCAATTACCTCTTAAGAGAATGGGCTCTTTCAAGCACTGAGTGGGTTTTCCCTATTTGTCTTTTATGAGACTCTCTGTTTGGAACTCTGTAGTTTAGATACCTTGTTTTGCCCCCCACTACAAACTTGTAAATTACGCTCAGTGACATACTCAGTGGTGTAATACCTCCCAGAAGCCCAGAGATTGAAGGTATGAAGACAAAGGTAATTGCTAAGATGTTGTGATTGAGAGTTTCACCTGTTCTTTGTGTTACTATAGCTAAGACAATTCATTCCCCCCCAATTCCATGTCTCCTCCCCACCCCCACCCTAACAAATGCCATATAAATCCAAGCAAAATTATTTATATCGGTCTTTCCTACAGGCTGTGTTTGAATGGAGCATGGCTGAAGGGTTGGATTCATTTGTCCATCTCATCCATTTCCTCTTCCCTTTCTAATATCCCAGCAACACTGCTGTAGACAGGCATACTTTTTTCTTTTTTTAATACTTTTATTCAGCCTTTCTTCCATCACAGTTTCCCAGCAGTCTGCCATCCAGTAACTGGCTAGGCTCAAACCTGCTTAGCTTTAGCATGATGGCTGCATTATGTGCCCTCAGACCATTCCTTGTGTCCATGAAATAATTTTCTATCATATTTTTAAATAATAACAAAAATAGGGAACTGAGATTCACTTAACCTCTCTCCAGAGCTTCAACCACAGCAGGGCTCAAAACTTCACCTTTTGATATGGTCAGGAAGGGAATTGATAATGTTGGGTGAGGTGTGAAAATACCAACTTTAATTAGTTGAAATTTTAACAAATGAACTGGGACACTATACAGTATTGCTAAGCAAATGGAGAGCATCCTATTCCCATGATGCCACCCTGGACTCCCTTGGGAGGAAGGGGGAATATAAATTTAATAAATAATAATAAATAATGATGCAGTTGCATCTAAAACTATGTCAGAGATTTGTTTTGGTTGGATCTCTCACAAAGCAAAACCAAACTAGATACATCTTTTCAACAGAGGCTTGCCCTTGGATAGGGAGATCCAACATTGAAAGTCTTCTTCAACTCGTTGCAGAAAGGTTCACAGCTGGTTCTTCTATAATGTCAGAGATGGCTAGAAAGAGATGATCCGGGGCATTCCAAGAACCTCTTTCTTGCTGTCTATCTCACTGCCCTTTATGTAATGAAAATAGGCATTATGCACTGTTTATGATAGTAGGTGGAATTTTTGGCCTAAATATTCCACAGGAGTTTGTCTTTTTGCTGGGCAATAAGGATTCTAAATTTTGGCAAAGAAGTGACATCTCCTAGATTTGAGTTCTGGCTGAATGGTGCATGTATCAATCTTTATATCTAGAATGTGACAGCCTTAGCTAATATTTTTTTCTGATAGAAATCACTTATTCCAATACTTGCCAAGATAATGTACCAGGGGCTTCAGCAATGTTACACATGGATGCAAATACCACATGAGAAGATCAAAGACACTTTAATGGCTGGCTCAGATGTAACACAAAGCTATGGTTTAGCAGTACATACACAAGTGTCAGACTTGCATTCTCCCGTCTCCTCATTTGGCAGGGCTGTGAGGTCAACATCCATAGCTATTTTTAAACTTAACTAGACTTCTCTATTATATCTTAAAGCACTGTTATTCAACCTTGGGTCTGCAGATGTTGTTGGACTACAATGCCCATCAACATCTGGGGACCCAAGGTTGAAGAACAGTATCTTAAAGAACTGAGAGGGAGGGACTCTGCTGAGTTCACACTATGGTTAGTGCTTTCTCCTAACTTGTTCGAACTAACCATAATTTAAATTTGCCAGAATTCTGCTGCATTTGGAAGTAATAGGTTTATTTAAAAGTCAAAAGAGAAGTTTCTGCTCTACTCCTCACAGCTAAAGGCTCATGCAAGCTTTAGAATTATATCTGTCTTCCGTGAAAATTAAAATTTCAGAAATATGCATGTGCTTGGAGAATCTATTGTTCTCCATAGTAACATTATTGTTAATATTAAATTTTATATTATATATATTATTTCCATAAGTATACATAATGACAGGTACATAGATGGGTCTTTGCTGCCAGCCCTGCATGTTGGAGCTAAAGGTCTGAAGAAGTGAGCCTTTTCTATGCACATAGGTGTCCCATATGATTTAGAATGCTGTATAATCAGGGCTCTAAATCATGCGGCGAGCTCACCCATGCATGTAGAACTAGGTTCCCCCCTTCTGGCCTTTAGCCCCAATGCATGATAGTGGAAATGGGGGCTGGTAGGGCTGTAATAGTGGGGATGGGGCCAGCATGTGTGGCTCTGCTCTCCTGCTTGTGCAATTGTGAATGCATGAAGACTTATTACAGCTGAATGTGCTTCTAAGGTTTATATTCATTCATTCCTCTCTCTCTCCCCCATTAACTATGTCAAATTCTTATCTTGTTCTGTTCACAACATCAGAAATTAATATGACATGGAGTAAAGTATAAAACCAATTTACAGCAATGCATATGCATATCTACTAAGAATCAAGTCCCATTCAATTCAGTAGGACTTGTGCTGTCAGGTAAATGTGTATAGGTTTGCTGCCAATATATTTTAAAAAGTTGAGAAGAAGAAAAATGTCCATTAAGATATTACTTTTAACATTACTGATGAGAACTCCATTTATTGTACTTCTCAGGATGGATGTTAGCAAGCTCTGAAGAAAAATATGTCCACTAGATGGCAGTAATGTACAGGGTAGCCTACTCTGGTGTGTCTGTCTGTACCTCCTTTGTGTCTCTCAAAAGCTTTCAAAACCTCAACAACACAAGTGGATTGGTGCTTAAGGTGAAATTATAGATTTTATATTGAAACCACTGTGGTATTATAAACCCCCCCGTCTTTATTTGTATTAGTAGCATATGAACACATTCCTATAGGGAAAACTGATCATCCCCCGTTGACTGGTTACCAGTTTTTTAAGTGTCTTTATTTTGGTGGTGGTGGTGATGGTGGTGATGAGCAAAGAAATATTTATACAGTGTATACAAGGAAACTTTGTTATTGCTTGAATATTCATTAAATAACCCCAATGTTTCTGTTGTGGGCCTGATCCTCTGAAACTGTATGTAGGTGACAGTGTCGCCATCAGACAATCCCCACATGCATTGTAAAGAGCCTCTCTGCTGGGTATGAGCCTGTCCACTTCTATGAAAATTTCTATCCGAATTACAGAATGCTGACTCAGGGTGGTGCTTAAGTTGGCAATCCATCATATCACAGGGGCAATAAGAACTAAGACTGCACTCCTAAACATGTCTACTCAGAAATAGGGATGGGGAAAACATTGATTCAGTTTGCATTTAAAGCCAAATCTATGAAATTTGTACTTTCTGAAACAACATGAGAACCGAAGCACAGCCATCTTTCAAAATTCTCACTTATCCAAATTTTACAAAAATACATATTAGGTGAAAGTGTACATAAAAGTGAATATAATTAGTGAAAATGACACACAAGAATATATTACATTAGGAGAATTTGCTTGCAAAAATATATACATTTGTCAAAACTGCATACAAAAATGTGTTTCTTAGAATAAATTTGCACTAAAATGCTGATAAGCAAGTAAAAATAAATAAATAGCAACATTCATAACATTATTCTCTGGTCATACTACTTTCCAAAGGCCTGCTAAAAGAGAGAGGACTTTAGGTGGCAGCAGAAAATATACAGACTAGGGCCTATCAAATCTTAGAGGAGAGAGTATTCTACAGCTCTAGAAAAGACTATTGCCTGGAATCTTATTTTTTTTTATTTACAATAATTTTTATTCAAATTTTCATAAAACATACAAAACAAAATCATAAAACATTCAAAGACAAAAAACAAAACAAAACAAAAATGATTAAACAAAAAAATAAAATGTTGACTTCCCATTTGTCGCAGATCAAATCAGTTATAGGTCTACAATATATAACAATCCTGTCTCTTAAATTATATTATAAAATCACTTTCCTCCAGTAGTTATCTTAATTAATCATCAAATCTCATAAACATTACTTTATTCTTTCCACAAAAAGTCAGAGAGGTTTCAATTCTTTAAGAAATATATCTATCAATTTTTCTCCAAATAAACATGTCGATTAATCCATCTCGTTAATAATAATAATAATCTTATTGTCATAACCATAGTCCAAATAAACATATCGATTAATCCATCTCATCAAAATCTGTTAGGTCCAATAATTTCAATAGCCATTATTCCATTATCCATATTAATTCCATCTTCCATCTTCAATAGTCCTGTTAAGTCCAGTAATTTCAGTGTCCAATCTTCCATTATCAGTATTCCATAATAATCTTGCTGTCATAGCCATAGTCATATAATAAGACTCTGATGGGAATTTCCTCTATCCCAAATATTTTCTTGCCATCAATTCTGAATAAGTTGCTGAAATATTGTTGTAAAGTCATATCTCTGTTCTTCTTTTTTACAAAATGCACTGGCTCATCTCTTGAGAGTTTTTCCATTGTCACATGGCTGCAGTTAATTCCATAGATTTTCTCTATATCAAGCTCCATCACGTCATTCCAGTCCAGAAGATTATCCAAGCCATTGGTAACTTTATCTCTAATATCTTCATTAATTTCTTCAGAGATAACGTTAAATTCCAAACAGTAGATTTTATTTCTAATATCCATAAACTCCAGATCTTTTTCCAATTCCACATTTGTTCCAATCTCCAGGGCTTGTATCTTCCCTTTATTTTTTCTTTTCTCATCTCTGATCTCATTCTCCTCTCTCACAGGATCCCCTATTTCTTTAAGCTCCTGCATCATTTTGCTCAGTTCAATTTTCAGCTCCTTACTGCCCTGTCGCAGGGTTTGTTTCGTTATCTCAATCTCATCCATTATTTTCTGAAACATAATTACTTCCAGATTCTCAGCCACTTTCTTGATTGACATTTTTAAAACCACGAAAACAAAACAAAACAAAAATAAAGAAGAACCACTTCTTATTTCAGCAACAATTGGGTTAATATTCCAGGCTTGATGACATCACAGTATAAACAGAGCAGCCTGCCTTATCTCTCTATGTTCAAGAATACAAAACAAATTTAGTTCCCAGCATCAAAACAGTTAGTGGCGTCGTGAAGAAGCAGATTCGTCAAAATAAAATAGACCAAAAAGAGAATAGTCCCAGACAATATAATGTTCCTCGGAATAGAAATCCCTCTTCTGTTTATATCTTTAGAATGCACTTCCAGGACAGCTTTTTGCAATAGAAACAGAGATAAGCTGTTAATTTCGTGAATAACAGAGAAGAGTTATAGCTCACCCAGAAGTTCTTTAAAGCTGATTCATTTGACAAATCTCTTTTTGCTGCAACAATTTAAACCAAGTAAAAAAAATAATAGAAAGAAGGGTGCTTGCCTGTTAGTCCGTTTTCTCTTTGAAGAAAAGATAAACGTATCGCATTAATCAGATAGAGCTTGTTCGGAAGTCGGTCCGGCATTGCTGGCTGGACCTTTTCTCATAAATTAATGAAATCCAGTCCTCCCAACAAAAACAGGCTTTTGAGGTTGATCTCTACGTTTCTCTCTGCCCGGGAGAAATTTCATCAGTCAAAAAAAAATGTTCTGATTTATATCTGAATAAGCTTCTTTTGAGGCGGGAGCCCGTCTCAAAAGCAGGCACAAGCGAAGTCACCCTTCCCGGAAGTCCGGAATCTTGACGAGCCAATGTTAGTCCATATCATCAGCACTGAACTAGATGGCACCAAGTGGCCTGAGTCAGTATAAGGCAGAGGGCGGGGCCTGCTTAAAAGGCAATCTCCCCCCCCTGGCTCTATTGGCCCAAAGGCCCAAAGTGACCTCCCTCCTCCTTTGGGCTAAACCACTCGAGTCTTCCTTGTGCTAGGAGGGGAGGGGTGAAGGCAAAGGCATCCCCACATATAGTAGGAATGGCATGTTGACGTGTGTGCGTTGTTGCGTGAAACAGCATACATTATGTTGGAGTTAAGTTGAGCAAGAAACTTCTTCAGAGCATTAGAGCATGTTAAGAGTCTTTATTAAGACATTACGGCCAAAGGCTTAAGAGTAAATACATGTAGAGTTTCTTCAGTCACCCCCCCTTCTGGTACATCTCTCTCCAAAGGTACACAGAAGACAACCTCTCAGTTCAGAGGCAATACACAGAAGGCCAGCCTCACAGTTCAGAGGCATAATTCAGAAGACACAACTTACAGACTCTGTTAGAACTTTCCCAGTCTATCAAATGGTTACCATAGCAACGGCTTTGGCAGCCCATTCCCAGACTGGGCTAAGACATAACTCCCCCTAGTTACAGTTTTGCAGACTTGATGGAAAACAGACTCAGTGACAGTGCGGTTCAATGGTCAACAATCCCCCCATTTCCCCATCATGTCTGTAATTCATTACAACAATAACAACAATATATTTCTCCAATACATCTTGCAATACATTTCAGTACAGTTCAGAATTACATCTCAGTACATTACAGTACATTTCAGGACATCTCTGTACATTTAGCTAGAACTTTATTCAATCAAACTTTGGCTGTACACATGTCAAATACAAAGTGTCAGCATCCATTTCCACCAGTTTATGCATTCCAGGACTGGATACTAACCCCACTGTGAATTTTTCAGGTGGTTTCCCCAAGTTTGATCTTGTAGAACGTCTTAAAGGTACCAGAGCTTCTGCTCTCTTGGCCCCCCCATCTGTGCTTGTGCTTGGCACAGCCTGCACAGGAGATTCCATTTCCTCAGCCTTGCATTTCTTTGATCTGCGTTTTGCACAAATGAGCTCATTCAAAGCATCTCTGAGAGGTATTTGTGTGCCTTCCACTTTAATGTCAAGATCTGGCTTAAATGATTGTTTTTCTGTGTCATCTGACCCTGTAAGAACAACTGTTTCCCTTTGATCCCAAGGTTTTTCTGAGACTTTAATGCTTCTGCTCAGAATTAACTGCTGTGTTTCTGGACACCAAACTCTGTAATATGCATTCTGAAATCCCAAAACAAAACCTTGCTGTGCCCTCGGCGCAAGCTTGCCCCTCCTTTTTCCCTGTGGAATGTGGATCCAGCACCTTGCCCCGAATTTTTGAATGTGTTGTATTTTCGGTTTTCTGCCAGTGATTTTCTCATAAGGAGACATTCCAAGAGCACTGTGTAATACCCTATTGTGAATGTAATTTGCATAAAGAATTGCTTCTGCCCAAAAAGAATTCCCTAAACTGCAATCCATCAGCATGGCTCTCATTGCTTCCTGAAGCACCCTATTTTTTCTCTCAGCAGATCCATTGGAAAACGGGCTAAAAGGAGCTGTGAAAGTCTTGTTGGATGTTGTATCTGGTGCAAGCAGATGCCCAGGATGCAGAACAGTATAGTGACAGGCTAGATGCCAGTTGAAGCAATGAGCCAGACAAGTAATAAGTTTTAAGAGTCACTTTACTGACAATAGAATATATCACGAGCTCTCTCTCTGTACAAACTCCTCGGCCCCCACACCGACTGGCCAGATCTGCTAAGTCTTATAGATAAGGCCAGCTGGTTGCCTTGGATACTTGTCCTTGAGATCTGCACGGACTCTGTGCTTCTTGGCCTTGTAACTCTGCTGTGGAAAAATACATTCAGGCACTCTTTCTTTGCCAACAAGTTCAGATGTCACAACAAACCATAATTTGATGTTACATTTGTATCATCCTATTATCTTCCACAACATCAACATAACTGCATTAACTTAACTAAGAAACACATACTGTATATCTGAATGTATGCACATTCTAGACTCTGTGCTTCTTGGCCTTGTAACTCTGCTGTGGAAAAATACATTCAGGCACTCTTTCTTTGCCAACAAGTCTGGCGTATTCCCTTACTCTCAAGGAAGTCACTCAATGCTTTACTCGTGAATTCCCCTCCCTGATCTGAATGAATCACTTTCACAGTGACGTCATGTTGAGTTTCGATTCTCTTAATGAACAGTTTCAGCTTCTGCTCAGCTTCACTTTTCTGCTTAAGCAAATAAACATGAGTGTATTTCGTAAAATCATCAACCAGTACCATAAAGAATTTCGCACCTCCTCGTGAAGCATTTATTGGCCCTGATAAATCAACATGAACTAGCTGGTAGGGAGCTGTTGTGGTTCTTTCAGCCTCCCGGTTAATTGGTGCAATAGTCATTTTAGCTTTACGACAAGAATCACAATCCATTATCTGTCCACAATCCTTCAAACGCATGCCTTCACTATGCAATGAGGTTTTCTTAATCGTGTCAAGGTTTGCATGCCCCAGCCTTTGATGCCATTCATGAACGCAGCCCTGATGTACCTGTGCCTCAGCGTTTAACACAGCACACCCTGCTTGACTGCTCTTTATTACAAACTGTGAATCATTAAGGCTTCCCTGCAAACACACTTGATCTCCCCTCATTATATAACATTGGTCTTTGTGGAACAATATAGAAAAATCACAACTTACCAGTTTTCTGACTGACAATATGTTATGAGCCAATTCCGGAACAAACAAACATTCTGACATTATCCTAAGTTTATCAAATCTCACCAGTCCACGGGCTTCCACCCGTTTATGTGATCCATCAGCAAGTTGCACAAAATCCTGCACTTTTTCTGAAGTGTAAAACAAACTTCTGTCTTTAATTAATATATGGCTTGCCCTGCTGTCAAGCAGCCAGTCTATAGGTCGTAAATCTTGAGACTTCTGTTTACAAACAAAGTTCACACTTCCCTGCTTCAAGCCTCCATCCCTGGAGTTTCGCTTGACTGCACAGTCCCGCTGGAGATGCCGTCGATCTCCGCAAATAAAACAAGCCGTCAGCCTCTGCTGTTCCTGCTTGTTTTCCTGTCTGCTGCTGCTTTCTTCTTTCAGCTTGGCTTTTTGCTTTTCCTCAGCACTTTTCTCCTCTTGTCTCCGCTGCCATTCCTGGGTCAGCTTTTCCTCAATAAAGGCAACGTTCAGACCTCCGTCAGGCATGGCTTCGAAAGCCATGACCATATTATTCCAAGTCCCATCGGGCAAAGCCAGGATCAGATAGGTCTTCTGAAGTTCAGAGTGTTCGATGCCTTGGTCCGTCAACTCAGCAAACAGGTGTCTGAATTCCGTGAGATGCTCACACATTTCGCACTCACCCGTGAAGCGCATTTGATAAAGCTTCCGTGCCAAACACAATCTAGATCCCGCAGTCTGTTGCACATGAAGAGCCTCCAACATGTCCCACATCTGTTTGGCGTTTGTAACATCTCTCACATGTAGCAGTTGAGAGTCAGATAGAGCCAGAAGTATAAAAGCCTGCGCCTTCTGATCTCTACGCATCCAGGCCGCAGTCAGTACCGCCGGAGTGGGTCCATCTATTGTGTCCCATAAATCTTCTTTTATCAGCAAAGCCCGCATCCTCGGCTTCCAGCTGCCATAATTCTTTTCCGTCAATCGTTCCATAGGCAAGCCTCCCCCAGACAGGTTTACAGCCATATTGCTCACCTCCGTCTGGTACAATCAATCAAGCTGCCCTCTCTGGAACTCGGTCTGCCGTTTAGACCAGCAACTTACTCCTGTGTAATGCGCTGTGGATCTGGGCCCATAACCCCTGTTGACGTGTGTGCGTTGTTGCGTGAAACAGCATACATTATGTTGGAGTTAAGTTGAGCAAGAAACTTCTTCAGAGCATTAGAGCATGTTAAGAGTCTTTATTAAGACATTACGGCCAAAGGCTTAAGAGTAAATACATGTAGAGTTTCTTCAGTCACCCCCCCTTCTGGTACATCTCTCTCCAAAGGTACACAGAAGACAACCTCTCAGTTCAGAGGCAATACACAGAAGGCCAGCCTCACAGTTCAGAGGCATAATTCAGAAGACACAACTTACAGACTCTGTTAGAACTTTCCCAGTCTATCAGATGGTTACCATAGCAACGGCCTTGGCAGCCCGTTCCCAGACTGGGCTAAGACATAACTCCCCCTAGTTACAGTTTTGCAGACTTGATGGAAAACAGACTCAGTGACAGTGCAGTTCAATGGTCAACATGGCATTCCTTTGTTCCTAAAAGAGGAAAGAGACCCAATGGCCACAGTGACTCTGAAATTTATTTATGTATTTTACTTACAACATTTATAGACCACTTCATTGTAAAAAGCCTCAAACTGGTTTACAGAAGGAACTAAAGCAATAAAATTATTCGCAAAAACCAGTTAAAAACAGGTATTTTAAAACATTCAAAATAAACTTTGTAGCTGATTTCCATTTTAAAAAATAATTAAAATGATTTATATGCAGGCAAAGTTTATGAAGTGATACAGATCCACATAATACATTTGAAGCACATCCAACTCACATTTAAAGCCCATAGCTTCCCCCACAAAACCCTGGGAAGTGTAGTTTCCCCCTCACACTTAGAGTTCTCACCACCCTCAACAAACTACAGTTGATTCTGTGGTGGGATTCATGTGCTTCAAATGTGTGTTGAATGTGCTTTACTTGGTGACCATGGGCTACTCCCCATCTCGCAGCATAATCTGCCCCTCAGGGTGAAAACAATGGAGGGGGATCATGACCACCCCAAGCAAGAAGGGCACATTTAAAATGTAGAGGAAATCATAATGTACAACTATAGCATGAAATCAAGATACATATTGAGACATAGTATGAAGAAATATTTATATAAGCATACATGTCAAAGATGTTTATTATTTACACAACCTGTAGAGATATTTATAGTGCAATCCTGTGCATGTTTACTCAGAATCAAGTCCCAATGTATTCATTGTATTCAAACAGGGAAGTGTGCACAGGACTGCAACTTCAAATGATAGGGAACTTCACTCACCAAACCTAAAATTCAGAATCATGCCACTTTAAGCTGTTTTGCAACTGTTTTATACTTGTTTTATGGTTATTTATTTTAAATTGATTTATTTATTGTTGTAAAGCTGCCTTGGTTTCCAACTCTACCTCATAGGGTTGTTTGACAAATTCCATACACAGAGGAGATGTAAAAATACATACACCCTACACATTGCAGAACATTTTTTTTAAAAAAAGATGAGTATTAGTTTCCTACCAAATAAAAGCATTGACCTTTGGGTGAAGAGCAGGTAATAAATTCTAATTCTGATAATAATTCTAAGTAAGCCCTGCCTAGTTGCTTAAAAAAAAGGATTGGAGAGGGAAAGATTTCCAACACAATCCTTTGCTAGGTTCACTCAAAAGTCCCATTGATTTACAGCACAATCCTAACCATGTCTACTCAAAAGTAAACCCTACTGAATTTAATGGGGTTTATTCCAGGTATGTGGGATTAGCATTGCAGCTTTACTCCCAGAAAAGTGGATAATTGATTAAAATTTCATATTGGGAAGGTTTTCAAAACAGGCTATGAATTAAACAAATAAACTGCTCTCTTCAACAGCCCAGTAAAATTTAAACTTGTTCAACTCCTTATAATTAGAACAGTATAACATATTATACACTCACTCAGCTTCTGATGTGCAGACAAACAGAAAAAGGAAACTGTTTTCAATGGATGCTATATATATCTGTTCATGGACCAGTTACTTTATTATATGTATATAATATGTGAGAATTGTTTGTATTTTTAGCAGAACCTATATAAAAAAATAAAATAAAAACTTGCTTCTTGACAAGATCAAGAACTAAGATGGGAACTTTAAAAAATCCATGTGGATCAGCTCGATGTAGAGATTTTGAGAAAATGCCATACCTAAATGAGACTAAGTCCACATCTGCACCTGGCATTTAAAACCATGTCAAACCCTTTGTCATGAATTCCCTCAAAAAATTACACCTTTGTCGAGCAACAAGAGAAGGAATAGGAGGGGCGGTGCTGGCTTAAATAAGCCCCTGACACCCCGCCCCTCCCACACCGCATGTCACACGTGCATATTCCATGCAATGTGCGATGCTGCCCACCTTCAAGATGGCGATTGCGGCAACACCTCCAGATGCAATTATGCTCCGCCCATCCAGGCTGCGTGCAGGCAAGTGGAGTGTCATTTCCCCCAAAGAATCCTAGGAGCTGAGAGTTGTTAGGAGACACCGATTCCCCTCACAAAGCTACAATTTGCAGGGAAGTTTGGTAACTGAAGCTCTGTGAGGGGAATGGGGGTCTCCTAACAACTCTCAGCATCCTTAACAAAGTACAGTTCCCAGGATTCTTTGGGGGAAGCCACTTGTTAAAGTGGCATAATGCTGCTTTAAATGTAAAGTGCAGACAGGGCCTAATGCAGTTGCAACGCATTATCAATATACGATCACCATCATTCTCATCTCAGAATGGTAAGTGGGAGGAGAATGGCTAGGGCAGTGAACTCTGTGTGAATGTGTCTGGTGCATCTCTTTGTGTGTGATTCACTCATTATGTGTGCTTGCACTGGATACTGGGTGTGTATTTTCAGCTTGATTTGAATGTGGTCAGTGGTTTTGCGTGTGGCTTGTGGCACAGTCTCTTCATCCTATCAGATTTCAGGGCACCAGCTGTCACTCTGTGAGCCAATTGACTTTGTTGATTTCTATGTCCTTTTTATAGCAGACTTTTGGCCAGAAATGTGCAAGTTTAGATTTTCTTTTTTAAACATGGCACACACACATACACAGTTTTGTTTCCAAATCATCCTCTGTACTCATTTGGTTGCTGCTTTAACTTCCATTCTGTGTTTGTCATTTGTGAAAGTAAGAGAAACAACACTAAGAAAAAATGAAGGCAAAAGTTTCATATTAGATGGTTGATTAGGGTCACACAACAGGCTTATGCTAGCCTAGCGGAATTTTTGATTCTTTTTTGCAGCCATGCTATATTGCAAAATGCATTTGAGACTTTGCTCAATTTCAAGAGAGGTTTGGCATGTGGTATTGGGAACTGCTGTTCAACAAAAACAGAAGTTCCTTGGAGTCACAGAAGTTGTTTCAAAGCTCTCTGGGTCCCGCCCCCAGTTTGTAGCAAGGCAGGGCCAATTCACATGGTGAGCTGGACTGATCTTCATAGTAGTGATCATCTGAGTACATCAGCATGCCATAAGGTCATATTCCAGGCTCACACATATTGAATTTAGGACATTTCTGCATTATTTCTTGCTGCTGAGGTTGTTGCTGTTGTTGCAGTATCAGTGTTCATCTGAGTTTAATTTGTAATTCACTGTCCAAATGTGCCCTAGCTGCTTGCCACTTCTTTCATACTACTGCTGCTTATTCTTTGTTGTCAAACTTCTATATTTCATGCTCAACAGAATACAACAGATTTCCAAGATTTCCAGTGCCATGCACCTTGATTGTCTTCAAATCATTAGTACTTTGCCGGCATAGATTCTATTGGTGACAGATCATCACAGCTGTGCCGCTCAGTGTACTTGGTTACATGCTTTTCAAACACAGCATGTTATTTTTTGTGTGTGAAAATGTAAAGTTTTTTTAAAACACACACACACAGTGGAGACCCTCTTTCTTCCATTGAGCTTTCTAATTCAATTTCAGAATTTTATACAAAGCTATGTTTTTCAGAGTGCAAGCATTCTGCCATGCAAAAATATCCTGAACACAGTCACAAGGTCTCATATTCTAGAGCATTGGTCTACAACTGGTGGGTCAGTACCTATCATCAGTTTTCAGCCTAATTGAAGATGGGTCACAACAGCAGCACTACCACCACACAACGTTATGGTAAAAAATTACTGAAACAGGTTAAAGGCCTGTAAAGGTTGAAGACTACTGTTCTAGGGCTTTCAGGGCCAGCTGCAGGCTTTAGGGACTTCCTTCTGGTAGACCTCCTCATCAAGTACCCTCTCCCCGGGGTTAGCTGATGATGACAGTGTCAGCAGTACTCTGATCAGTGCTAGACTGCTGCCATTTAAATTTCCCACAATGCCCACAACATAGTGTTATTCCAGGTCATTGTGGAAAATGAAAATGGTGGCTGCCCTGACACTGAGCACTGGAAATTTAAAGTGGAGGCCATGACAGGTCCCAACAGCTGTCTAAGAATGCCACATGATTTTCACAAGCCTCTCCTATTTTTCACAAAGTGCATAGATAAATGATAGTGCTAGAACAAGATGTGTTGATGCTCACTGACTTAGATGGCTTTAAAAGGGGATTAAACAAATTCATGGGCAATAAGTGGCTTCTAGTGATGATGTACGTATGCCGTGTTCAGGAGCAGAGGCAGCAGACACCTGAATACCAGTTGTTTATTATTGTTGTTGTTTGTTTGTTTGATTGATTTGTATCCCGTCCTTCCTCCCAGCAGGAGCCCAGGGTGGCAAACAAAGCACTAAAAACACTTTAAAACATTATAAAAACAGATCTTAAAATACATTAAAACAAAAAAGCGTTAAAAACATTTTTTTTAAAAAAACTTTTAAAAAGGGTTAAAACATTATTAAAAAAACATATTAAGCAATTCTAACACAGACGCAGACTGGGATAGGTCTCAACCTAAAAGGCTTGTTGAAAGAGGAAAGTCTTCAAAAGGTGCCGAAAAGATAGCAGAGATGGCGCCTCCCTAATATTCAAAGGGAGGGAATTCCACGGGGTAGGTGCTGCCACACTAAAGGTCCGTTTCCTATATTGTGCAGAATGGACCTCCTGATAATATGGTATCTGCAGGAGGCCCTCACCTGCAGAGCGCAGTGATCGACTGGGTATATAAGAGGTAAGACGGTCTTTCAGGTATCCTGGTCCTAAGCTGTATAGGGCTTTGTATGCCAAAACTAGAACCTTGAACTTGGCCCCTTATTGGGGAACATTAGCAGGAGAGGGATATTGCACTCATTCCTTGCTTCTTGGCTTCCAGTTGGCATCTCATTGGCCACTGCAGGAAACAGGATGCTGGAGAAGATAGGCATTTGGTGTGATCCTGCAGTGGTTTTCTTATGTTTTTATATTCTTATTCCAGCTCTTTTCTGCTTCCAGATTATATGAAATACTCACCCTTACTAATTTGTGTATGAAGTGTATATGGCTATGGTATTTTGGAGGTTTTCCTAAAAAGGAGTGGCAAATAGTAGAGCAATTCACTTGCCAAATATTGTGCTTGTATGAGGATGGTGCAAATACGATAGTGTGGTATTGGAAGAGAAAGGTCACTTTCATGTGAAGTGTAGAATAGATAAGGCATCTAGAGGCACTGGATAATCCAAAGGGTTGCCAACCTTTCTGGATTAGTGGACGCATTTGGAATTTTGAGAACATGCCTTGGGCACCAGTCAGAAAATGGCTGTCATGGGGGTATGGCATAACACAAAATGTGTGCCACATCTAGAAGAGCAGAAAATAAGACTAGTCGACAAAATGGTGTGAGCATGCCCCCACTATCAATTGAAAAAAAGCATTTATATCAGTACTGCCACACTTTTTCAGACAGAAAGCTCTTTGCATATCCCCTTTGTTCAGAACAGGTGGGTGTCGAATCATGGCATCCAATGCAATGTGTTGTTTAAGGGGACATGTTCAGTGTGGGAGAGGCTAAGCCAGTCCAAACAGAAACCAAGCAGGAAGAGCAAACATTCTCTCACAGATTGTTGATTTTGAGGGAATATTTACTGAGACCTTTCACCGGTACCACAGAAGATAGTGGTGGGTACACTGGTGCATATGGGCACCATATTAGTGACCCCTGGAATAATCACACCAATAAAGATGAATAGTGAATGAGTCATACACAATCAGCATACTTTCACTGCCAATCTCAACTTGAAGTGCATCATTCAGAGATGCATGCTTTATCAAAACAGGAAATGGAGACTGAATTAACCACTTGCTAAAAGGGTCATGTGTCAGTCCTTAATCTGTAAAAATAATGTCAGGATTGTTTTATGAGACTTGTCGTTATATATACTGGCATGTATTGGCTACTAACAGGAATGCTGAAATCAATGGGCTTTAAGTATGCCTAATTTTACACTGGATTGTGGCCATTATTTTTATATTTTTGGATATTTCAATATACCTTTCCCGTTGAATTGGGGCTTGTCATTATCTGTCTTTCTCTCAAGTTACACTTTTTCTCATTTACACAAGGGAACCACATTTCAAGCACTAGACATATAAACAGCTAGAATCTGCATCTGTATCTTGAGTAAATACCTGCACTCTGAATCACTATGTGGATTATTGTTGTTGTTAAATTTATTGCCTGCCCTTCACTAGCAGGTCCCAGGGCAGGTCACAACTATTTAAAATTCAATTCAATGTTAAAAACAATAAAATTAAATCTTATAGCATTTGCTCTGTATTTTATTCAAATCTATTATATCGTGCCCCATTGTACAATAAAATAATGATGCTTGTTGAACATCATTAAGGAATTTCAATAGTCCTAGAATAGAGCAAACAGCCCTAGATGATCTAGAAAGGATTAATTTTTTTAAAGAAAGAAAATTAGACTGGCAGTCATTCTCAATGAAGAGGAAGGCATAGAGAACAAGGGTAGGCAGACTCAGAGCCAATGATAGGCAGCGCCACAGCCAATGACATGCAGAACTAACTAATTCTAATTTTGTTTCCATCATCCTCCCTGATGTGTACTACAAGGACAAAATGCAGACTTGAGGAGGAGAAGCTTATAGCCAGGGCCATGCCTTGGGCTGGTTGTAAGAAAGATGCAGACAGATGGGCTGGTTGACGACAGACTGTGATTGGTGGCTCAGTGCCCTGTTTGACCTAATGGACCAACCTTCACTGCAGGTGACTAATTAAATTCATTGCGACAAAGTCTTCTTTCTCATGAGTAAAATGCACATGCCAAAGAAAGCTTGCTTCTGCTGACTTAAGATGAAATAACTCAAAATTTGACATGATTGTGACCAAAACAGCAACAGCCAGATGTAATTACAGAAGTATTACAGAAGTAATATTTGCAATATTAAAGAAACAATAGTACAAACAAAACTGGATGAGATTTGAACTGATACAAAGATTTCCTTCGGAAATCTGCTCTGTGCAGCTGAGAAACCAGGAAGAATTTAAAATGGAATCCCATCTGTGGATTTCACATGTGCCTGTTAGACAAGGGAAATAATATAGATGACCTTGACTGCATTGGGCAGAGCTGAATGATCTGAGCGTTGATAGGCATTGTCATAGTTTATACTCCTCTGTCACTAAATAAGCATCTGTTTTTTGCTCTGCTGCTGCTGCTGTTGCTGGGTCTTCAAGCAATAAAAACACTTAAAGCTACTTAGGAGGCAGTGTGACCATTACTTTATAATTCAGTTTTTATACCTGTCATGTCCAAGCAGGAAAGATGTCAACAGCTGACGGTCCAGGCAGATTTCCAAGGTTTCCATCACTGAAAAGGGAGTCTGACTGGAAATCCCAGCTTGTGTGAAGCCACTTCCAGGACTCCTGGAGAGAGGAGACTAAGGAATGCATGAAGGCAGCTTCATAGCAACTCCACCCTGGTTGCCCCTATATTTCCCAGAAGTCAGTGGGAAGAGCAAGGGCAATTGCTAGCAACTAGCCTCTGCACTGTGCCCAATGAACTCTATCTTAATCAACAAGGATGGGGAAGTGAGAGTTCCAGAGTTTTCCTTGCTGAAGCCCCTTGCCTTCAACTAATACTGGGTCTATTTCAAAGCTACACTGTCCTTTAAAATAACTGTAGAAGGCACTTTGAAGTTTTCAGAAGGGCTGAACTTCTATGTGAGGGATGAGGAACCTCAGGCTCGGGGGCAGAGGTTTGCATGCAGCTCTCCAGGCCTCCTTATCCAGCTCTTGAGATTGTCCCCAGTCCACATCCTCTCTCCTGGCCACACCCTTCTTCAGCCCTGCTGTGCACTCGCTTTGAGGTTATGCCTGACTGGGATGTGTCCTTCAGCTCTGATAATGGGTTTTTGCTTGCCTGGATGGAGGATAGAGGGCCTATGTGAGTGTGCATAGAAAGAAGCCTATTTTACTGCCCTGGGCTCCTACTGGGAGGAAGGGCGCTGTCTGTCTGTCTGTCTGTCTGTCTGTCTATCTATCTATCTATCTATCTATCTATCTATCTATCTATCTATCTATCTATCTATCTATCTATCTATCTATCTATCTATCTATCTATCTATCTATCTATCTATCTATCTATCTATCTATCTATCTATCTTCTGCCTCTCACCCCAACCACTACATGGCCCCCGGAAGGTTGCCTAGAAGGTAATGTGGCCTTCTGGCTGAAAAAGGATCCCCACCCAGCTATGTCATAGATGGACACAGCATAACAGCAACAAAATGCTGCTGCTTCTTTTTTCCTTTTGTAAATGAGGCGGTTAGAATCCCTTATCTGTAGTAATTCAGATGCAGATTTGTACTTGTAGATGCAGGTGATCCTAGCATTCAGGGTATGCAGTAGAGAACTGGCTCTGCTTCCTGAGTGACGATTTTGTAGCTGTGAACAGTTAAGGACTCTTTGGATTCTAGTAAAAAAAAAAAACCCAACAAAGTACACTCTGTAAATATGGAGCCTGTCCAAGCCTTTGTCTTGCAGAAAAGTTAGTGGAAAGTTCTGCTTTGTTTGTTTAAGTTGCCACTAGACAAAGATTTTGGGAGGCTGGGGTGGGGCAACGATAGAGGACAATGCTTTAATTTATTGTGACTTGGTAGTTGTCAGAGGGCTGACCACAGACTACAACTCCAATCATAAGCACATAGATTAAGAAGTCCCATTGATTTCAACAGAGCCTATTGGATTCCAAGAGCTACTTCATGCGTGAATGCTCATCTATTGATTACTGCAACATACAAACCCTATCCCAGCAGTATGCACTTATAGGGTGGGGGAGAAATTCAATTCAGTTTGCATTTAAAGGCAAATCTATCTAATTTGCACTTTCTAAAACAATATGCACTTTGCATATCTGCACTTGCCGAAACACAACCATCCTTTGAAATTTGCATTTCTCCAAATTTTGCAATGCCGACCAAATAACATTTTCCAACGTGCATATACTCAAATAAAGTATGCATAAAAATGCAAAAATAACATTCAGAAATGCCTTTTTGTAGGGAATATTGCTTTGCAAAAATGTCTATAATAGACAAAATTGCACGCAAAATGTGTATAGGAGAAATTTACACTAGAATGTTGATGAATTTTCATCATGACTATTTTTTTAAAAAATTGTGAATTTTCATGAAGACCTTTATCAAACTTATGTGGAAATGTGGAGAACTGAACTTAGGCTGGAAAAATGAGAAATTGAGAGAAACCAAAATTGGCACATTTGCCCAACCCTATGCCCTTATACTGCCAACACTGCTTGAAGGGAAGAATGGGACCACGTCCAGTGACTCCATCCCTACTATAGCATCCCTTGCCAGCACACACACACACCGCTGTCCACACATTGTGGCAAGGTCTGAAAAAGAAAATTTGCTCTGAGCGCATAGGCTTCCAAGTCAACATGATCAGGGATCTCAACCATGTTGAGAGCATGCTTGTGCAGAGTATGTTCCCCTGTTCACCTCTTCTTCAAATGCAAGGATGGTGAGAAGCCAGAGCCATCACTCAGTGCTTTTAATCATGGTTATAATCACATGGAAGAATAAGGCTACGGTGATAACTTGAATGTGTGCATGAGCAATCACAGATCTATCTGACAGCTACTGTCTTCATATTGGCTTCGCTTTAAATCCAACAGTTTTTCAGTTTGCATCAGTTCAAAGATTCAGCTGCAAATCAAACCAGGACAAATGATCTTCAGTTGCAAAGTATATCCTTCTGGCTAAACTAGTCTCTCATTTTAATTTCCTCCAAAAGTCCTCTGAAAAGGCCCTGTTCTGCATATTCTACATTATAGAATGTTAATGTGTTGTACATCTGTGGACATCCATTTTAAAAATACCTGTCATCTCCAGGTGTTTGTATATCTTAGAATAAACGAATCAGTGATAAAAACAATAAAGGCAGTATATGATATAAAGTGTGTAGTAATGATATAAAGAGTTATTTCAGTGGCTATCCATCAATTAAATGGCTATTACTTGATTCTTACACAGTGCTCCACAGTCCATTAGAAAGCATAGAACCATGATAAACTGCCATCTACTTCATCCAGTGCTGGGTCCAAAAGGAGCTGACAATCACTTACTACTTATAATCCTCATAAATGACTCTTTATAAATAATGTACTTAAAACCATTTATAGTACACATCACTCATGTCTATAACAGGTTTATAATGTAAACACAATTTATGAGCTCTTTTTAAATAATTTGTTCTGACACACTTTTCATTGGCCAGAAGACTTAGAATGGATATATAGTACCTCTCATGTGCCAATCACTCAGGATTGTTTAAGCAGTTGTCCCTTCATGTCTTAAAAAGCATCTTATCTCACCATTTATTCCCGCCTCTCTTGCCTGCAATTGCAATGTATTTTCACATATCCTACAATTTCTCTTAGGCTTTGCACCTTGTTTATTTAAGAACACTTTTAAATTCCATAAGACAGCATGGAAAGAAATATTCCAATGCCTAAAAGTTCACGGTTCCTCCTAAGATTCTTCCGTAAGGCTCTCCAGCTGTCCATAAGCTGCTTCATTCTACTGATTATAAGAAATGTCACAACCTCTATGCTCCACTCTGATGCTTGCTTGCTTCCCCCCCCCAACCCGGGATTTGCTTTTCTGTTGTTCAATATTTATTTATCTAATGTTTTTTAAATTGCCCTTCATTAATTAGATATCAGCATGATGTACAAAATAAGATCAAATGGTCATGCCACCGTAGATACCACCATATAATATACAAGTAAAAAAATCCAACCAAAAACAGCTTTAAAATGCAGTAAAACATGGAGGTGTTAGAGGAGAGCTTTGTGCCTATCATGGACTGCGAAAAAGACAATTGGGTGTTAGAACAAATTAAACCACAACTATCACTAGAAGCTAAAATGATGAAACTGAGGTTATCATACTTTGGACACATCATGAGAAGACAGGATTCACTAGAAAAGACAATAATAATTCTGGGAAAAACAGAAGGGGTAGAAAAAGAGGAAGACCAAACAAGAGATGGATTGATTCTCTAAAGGAAGCCACAGACCTGAACTTACAAGATCTGAACAGGGCTTGGCCTCCAAGAGGTCTTCTGTATCTTTAACAGTTCTGCAGGGGGAAGGGAGAATTCCACCTTGTGGTTTTTCCCATTACAGTGTTGCAAGAACACCTGCACTCGTCTGACTTTCTCTTCTAAACATACAGGATCAGTCTCAGGTCCTCAACCTGAATGCTGACTTACCTCATGAGGTTGTTCAAAGCATATCTGTACAACTAGATAAGGCATGTGAAGCACTTTGAACACTTGAAAATGCTATACATAGAATTATAGATATCTCAGAGATCATCTAGTCCAGTCCTCTGCTGAGTGCAGGATCTGCAGTGCAAGTTACAACTACAGCATCCCTGACAGGTAACTGTCCAACCCCTTTTTAAATATCTCCAGGAAGGCCTGCCACTTTCTGAGTTAATCCATTCCACCATTGAACAGATCTTAATATAAAGAGGTTTCTCTCCATGTTTGGCTGAAATCTGCTTCCCAGCAGTTTCCATCCATCGCTTCTAGTCTTGTCTAAAAGGGAGCCTACGCCATTTTCTTTGTGAAAGGCTTTCAGATGTTTGAAGTGCTATAATAATGACGATGATGGTTATTAAAAATGGTCAGAGGTCTTTCAATAGAGGAATCTGTGGCCCTCCAGATGGACTCCCAACTCCCAGCATTACTTATCATTAGCTATGTTGGCTGAGGGCTGCTAGGATCCAACAATATATGGAGGGCCAGAGGTTCAAAGCCTCTTAATGGAACTTCTACATTAATCACCTTCCTGCTCTTTTCTGGAGACAAAAACCAAACAAATATGAGCATCACCCGCTGACCTTTTTGTAAGCTTCCAAAGGCAACTGGCTGGTTACTGCTGGGAACAGAATGCTGGACTAAATAAATATTGGTCAGATACAGCAAGCCAATTCTTATATCCTTAGATATATAATTTGGAGAAATCTGCCTGACTGCTAACCCTGTGTTTATGTATACTTGTTTACAAGGGCAGTATTTAGATTTTATATAACCACTGTTTGGCATGAACTTATCTGCCTTGTAATGGAAAATGCAGTGATGCTGGTTATGATGACTGATGCATTCCTGTAACCATCAGAGCTCCTTTTCCTGAAATGGGATGCGTTGCCTCAAATATAGGGAAGTTAATGAAAAAAGAATTCATCACAATTTACCAGCTGTATCCTCCTTCCCACTCTTTTGTGCTCATAAAAGAGAAAGGAAAATAGCTGAGCAAACCACAGGTTTTAAGAGACTCTGGATCCCCGAAGTCTCCTTGTAGTTGAAAAGCAGCTGCTTGTAGTAAAGTTTCTCTGCTGGTGCTTGGAAAATAAAGATGCTTTTGACAAGAGTTGGTTTGGGTGGGTGTTCCTGTAGCAAAGAAAGAGAGAGCGAGATGGAGGGACCCACTGGACTGGTGTTTTGGTTTTGCTTTTTGAGGATATATTCTGCAACATTATAAGCAAAATGATCGAGCAAGAGTGTTGCTATTCATTTCTACTAGAAAAGTGGCCTTCAATTAGATCCACCTCTGACTCCCAAACTGCAACATGGGATCCACTGTCACATTTTCACTTTTGATTTAGGGCCCTTCCAAACTGGTGTTCTCTCTCTGTGTGTGTGTGTGTGTTTGTGTATTCTGCATAGGGATGGAAAGATCTGTCTGTTTCGGTTCTCTCAGTTTCTCATTTTTCCAATGTTAAATTCAGTTCTCTACATTTCTACAGCGATCTGCACATTTTTTTTTTTAAAAAAACCTCATGAAATTTTTCCACCATTTTAGTGCGAATTTCTTCAAATAAACACATTTTTGTAGGCAGTTTTAACAAAGATATACATTTTTGCAAGCCATTTCTCATCATTTCATGCTTTTTTGCATGTTATTTTCTCATGTATTAATTTTTATGCACACTTTCCCCTAATATATGCATTTTTGTAAATGTTGTTTAGTTGGGAAACTGCATCCCAACATTCTAATAAATGCGAAGTTCAAAGGATGGCTATGTTTCAGTCCTCATATTGTTTTGAAAATTGCAAATTTGATAAACTCTGCTTGAATTGCAAACTGAATTGAAATTGTCACCCATCCCTAATCCTGCAACATGTCATTGATGCAATAATAGGGCATTAGTGGTGGATTTATTCTACACTGTCCATGCATCATTCTGCTTTATTAGTCATATATGAAGGCACATGAGGCCAGCACCCTGCTGAAACTAAGCAGGGTCAGGTCTGGTCAGTGCCTGGATGGGAGACTGCCTGGGAACCATATCTAAGCTGCCTTGGTTTTCTATCATGAAAAGAAAGGCGGGGTATAAATGTAATAATAAATAATAATAAATAAATATTGCAATGCTTCCCCAATATTACCACATTATTGCCATCTGGAGGGGCACTGTTGTGCTATAGCACAACAAAAGTGGGACAACTCCCCCAACAAACTCAGAACATTTGTGGTATAAAAACAATTTCAGCAGGAAGTTATGGGACATGCCCTGATTGGAATTGAAGCAGTATGTCAACCCTGAAACTTTTGCAGGTGCAAACAGTACTGTAATTTGGATGACACATAACTGCTTTGATACTACAAACCATTATGAATGCACAATAAAAATAACAACTGGAGAGGCCTGGAAAGAGAAAGGGGGAGGGATGGACAACAATTCTCAGACATCTCAGTCAATTTTGGGGGGGGGATATGTGTGTATAAACTGTTTTAAACCCTGAATAGCACATGGTTACAATAAAACCACTCTGAATACACTTTCTTTCCCAAGTAAGACTGAACAAAAATGATTGAGTGGCAGTCCTCCAATCATGCACTCTAGAATCATCATGCATAGTTTAATTGTATTTTAATTGTATGTTTTTCTATGTTTTTAACTACATGTAGTTCTATTTGTAAGCCGCCCTGAGTTCCAGTTTCGAAAAAGGGCAGGGTAAAAATAAACTTTCAATTCAATTCAAGTTTCAATGCTACAGTCAATGGTGATATTTCAGAAAAAATATAATGGCTCAGATCCTTCCCTGAATTTTATGGAATTCATATTCACAGAATGGGGCTCCCCACCCTTCCATGTGCAGCTCTGTGCACCCCCCCCAAAAAAAATCTGCTGATGGAGGGCTGGGGATCCTGAGATATGGTGTAGGTTATGTTGCAGTTGGAGTTGGCAGAATCACCCCACTTGCATGAATGGAAAAGTAACCTAGGATCCAAGCCCATAATAGTTTGAGGATTTTTGACTTTTCACTGAAACAGAACAATCCTAACTGGGCCAGAAAACACAAGAGGGGCAGAGTTCCTGCTGATCAGGTTGGAAGGTGTGTACATGTGTGTGTGAGTGGTGGGGGTGGTTTTTCATTTATTTTTTATCCTGTTCCAGGGCTGGTGAAGCTGAGAGGCCCTTGAGAGATCTGTGGGACCAGTGACCCACTCCCAAATGAAGGGATTTCCAATTGCAATTGCAAGGTGGAGTTTGGCTGGCAGTAACTTGCTGTCCTCTTCTACCAACAATAATCCTTCCTGCTGGCCGGAGCTGGTGGAGAGGCAATTGTGCTGCATTGAAACCCTCCTCCCTGCCATCAACATTGGAGCATTAGAATTGCAGCGTAACCCTTTCAGGAAATATCTGTGACGTTTTGTATTTGGGAAAAATCCAACTATTATTAAAAAAAGAAACCGGTGCATTTCAAAATGTATACATTCAGGGCCACAGACAGGTAGAAAGGGAAGGTTTCTAGTGGGCCTGGGGCCAGCAGGGGACCTGGACTCTTAGCTTTCATATTAAAAAAGAAGCAACTTTCTACCTGCTCTAGAACCAAATCTAGACACTGAAATGTAAGCCGTCCCCTGCCCTCCTTCCACAATTTAAGCAAAAGAGGCTAGCCAGCTGGTTCAAATCCCCGCCCCTTCAGGTTTTTAGCCAATTAATGAAGTCAGAACTGTGGTTGATGACTGGACACTCATAGATCAAAAGCTGCTGTTTCCTCCTCACTGGCTAATGGCTTGTCTCTTTGTAATCTCCATTTGATCATTAGGTACTCTCTCTGAGTTATTTCTGGCAGATTCTACCACACAGTAAATGTGGGTGTTAAAGAATCCACCACCCCCACAAAAAATGGCAAATGCAAAGTGAATTATTTGCAAAAACAACAACCCACCATTGTTATAAAAATCAGGAGTGCAATGTAGCAATCTGCTTTCCTGGCTTTATGTTTTTATTTGTAGAATTTCATCACTCCACTGAATTCAATAGGACTTACTCATGGTTAGGATTGTGTTGTAAATCAATGGGACTTTTGAGAAGACACATAGGATTGTGTTGTTAATGTCTCCCTCTCTCCTCCCTCCCCCCCACAATCCTATTTTTTCAAGCAATTGGGCAGGGCTTGCTTAGGTCTCATTGCTGTGATGTGGAAGGAAACAAATACTGTTTTTTTTTAAAAAAAATCTGCAACTACCAACTGGTTTGACAATAAACTATGATATAGGGCGTATGTATTTTTACATCTCCAGTGTGTGTGTATGGAGTCTTTCCAACAACTCTGTGAGGTAGGTTAGGCTGAGAGTTGGTTCAGACAAGTTGTACATGCTGTGTGTGTGTGTGTGTGTTGGCAACCTTTCTTTGTTACAGTATTTCTGTAAAATACTAGTGGGATTTTGCTGTTAAAGGAATGGAAGTGGGTGGGTTAGTGCTTGTTTTTTCCCCTCTGCATGATCTGTCAATATGACATGAAATATTTGCACCTCTCTTTCCTTCCTGGGTCCTCCCTGCCCCTTTTGTCTTTGCAACAACCCTGTGAGGTAGGGTAGGCTGAGAGTGGATGAAAAAAACAAGAAGATGGCATTGAAAACCACGTTCCAAGTAATTTATGCATTACATGATGTGATTTCATCTACTGCTGCCACTTGGATATTTTCAGAAAGATATGGGTGTTGTTGAATGCTGTCCTTATTCATAAAGAACTTGAGATGGTTTATTTCTGTTTGAAATCTGTTTGGAAAGTTTTTTAGCTGCTGCTGTCTTTTAATATTATTTTTAATGTTTAAATGTCATTTAATGGTTATAATGCTTGAACTATTTATTTCCCCTGTTTGAAATGTTTTAATAACTGCTATCTTATTAATGTTGTTTTAATATTTAATTTTTTAAAAACAATTATCTATTATATGAATATGGTTTTTGACCTATTGATAACTGTTGTAAAATGCCTTGTGAGGACAGGAACTCTGAAAGGCAGGTTAAAATCTGTTAAATAAATACATATTAAGACTGTGGACTCAAAATAACTGTCCATCTTGGTAATATATGTACATAAGTAGCAGTGCTTGCCAAACCAATAGATTGCCAGGAAGCAGGGATTAGGTGAGAATGTAGGGGCCCAGTACATACAGTGTACTGGGCCCAGGAAATCCTGTTGGCATCCTGAGTACATTTCAAAATCAATAAGCAAAATATTTCTTTAATGACAGAGATGTTGCTGAGAACAGAATTCAAGATCTGGCCACTATTGAACTGAACTTTTTTTTTGTCTGCATCTCCTCCTTTCAAGAGAATAATTGTGACAGCATTTAAAAATCTCCAAAAAGGTACAGTGTCTTTTTATTAAACTCTCAAGAATATAGTCATTACAACAAATAATTAAATACATACACATTATACATAACTGCAATGTACATAGTAATATTTTGGGGTTTTCAAGATGGCTGGCATGGTAAGGAGCGCATTATCTTCATTTCTCTGGTTGTTTTAACTCCCACCCCAAAAGCCAGTAATTCGACTATTTAGTGCAACATTGGTTCCTCTAAGTTGTCTCTGAAGGAGTTTAAGTAAACACAGTAAGACGGAAACTGCTTTTATTCCACCCACTGCCTAATAGTCTCTTATCAGCGGCGTCAGCTTGTGAGGAGGGCAGCCTCCTCCTCATGTCTTGGATATGAACATTGAGCAACATAAATCTGTTGGTCAGTGAAGCATTCTGTGAGACTCACAGACAGGGTTTTTAGCAGAGAGAGTGAAACCTGAAGCAGAAGGGTTAAGCTGGAAGAACAGAGCGCCAGGTTTGCCAAGGTCAGCAGCTGGCTGGCAAGCAGATAAGGAGGGACTCTTGCAAAAGCTCAGTGTGGGGGAAAAGAGTCGTCTGTGGAGAGAACTGTGTCTAATGTCTTATGCTAAGTAAAGACTCTTACAAGAAACTTGCCTGGCCTGGCTTATTCCTGTTCTATGCGACACTTGGATTTCTTCCTTGTATGATCTATATACGCACGCGCCGACAGGGGTTATGGGCCCAGCTTATCTTACAAGGTAACGGGTTCGAGAGTCGTTGACGTGACGTTGTTGCAGAGAGAAACGAAAGTGCAAGAAAGAGGCAAGTAAGAGTGGACAACATGGCTGTAAACCTGTCATCCGGGATGCCGATGGAGAGACTGAATGCTGTAAACTACTCCAGCTGGAAGTGGAGAATGAGAGCAGTTCTGATTAAAGAAGATTTGAATGATGTCGTAGAAAACCCCCCTCCGGCAGCTCCTTCAGCAGCGTGGTTGAAGAAAGATGAGAAAGCGAAGGCTTTTATTACTCTGGGGCTGTCTGATTCACAACTGTTGCTGGTGAGTAATGAGCCGACAGCTAATCAGATGTGGGAGAAGCTAAGAGCCGCTCATGTGCAGCAAACTGCAGGGAGCAGGCTGTGTTTAGCACGGAAACTTTATCAGATGCGTTTTACAGATGAAGTGACTATGACAGAGCATCTGGCTGAATTTCGTAGATTAAATGCTGAGCTGCAAGATAGAGGAGTGCATCATAGTGACATTCAGATGGTCTATATACTGTTATCTTCATTTGATCAAAAATGGGATGTCACGGTCTCAAGTCTGGAAAGTTTACCAGACGGAAATCTAAATTTGGACTTTGTAGAACAGAAACTTCAACAAGAGTGGAATAGAAGACAAGAAAATAAGAAAACTGAGTTAAAAGAGACTGTGGCTGTACAACAACAACAATATCAAAGAAACAGGCAAGAGAATAAAATATGTTATTTTTGTGGGTCCCGAGGACATATACAGAGACATTGTTTAAGTAAGAAGAGAAATAACAGGGACTTTGGAAGTCAGAGAACAAGCGTGAACTTTGTTACTAAGGAGGACAATAAACTCATTAACTCTAAGTGGCTTCTCGACAGCGGAGCGTCTAATTGCCTGATCACAGACACTAGTTTATTTTACACTTCAAAGCCAGTGCAGGAGAAGCTTTATCTGGCTGACGGATCGACTCAGGACGCAATTGCAAAAGGCACGCTCAGGTTGAGTAATTTGGGAACTATATTGACAGATGTGTTATTGGTTTCTGGTTTAAAATATAACATTCTATCAGTTAGAAAATTGGCTCAAATAGGTTGTAAAATTACATTTGAAGGGGATAGATGTTTTGTGAGAAAGGATGGTGAAATATGTATGCAAGGGAAATTACAGAACCAAATGTTTATGGTTGAGTGCAAGCTTGATAAACCCACGTGTGCCTGGATAGGAGTTAATAAAAATAAACATGAAAATTGTTTACATGAATGGCACAGAAAATTGGCACACGCACATTTTGAAAAGGTAAAAAACACCCCAAAGCATAGTCAAGATTTGAAATTAACACATTGTGAGCATGTGGATGAGTGTGAGGTATGCTATAAAACAAAAATGACTGTGACTCCGGTAAATAAGAACTGTGAAAGCACGACCACTAAACCCTATCAGCTCATACATGTGGACTTGGCTGGACCTTTCCAGTGCTCAAAAGGTGGAGTAAGGTTTTATTTAGTGATTGTGGATGATTTCTCCAGATTTACACATGTATTCTTATTGAAAAAGAAAAGTGAAGCAGAAGAGAAATTAAAGGCATTTATACAGAGGACAGAGACACAATATGGGGTTGTTATCAAAAATATCAAATCAGATCAAGGTGGGGAATTTACCAGTAATTCATTTAAAACATATTTGGAAAAGAAGGGAATAATACAGAGTCTCACTGCTCCCTTCAGCCCATCCTCCAACGGAACTGCAGAGAGGAGGAACCGGTCATTGCAGGATTCAATGAGAGCCATGCTAGCAGATGCAGATATGAATAACACTTATTGGGGTGAATGTATTCTGTACACTGTTTACATTCAGAACTGCCTTGTGCACAGAGTGATAGGCATGTCTCCCTATGAGAAGTTGACTGGAAGAAAGCCCAGGGTGAAACACATAGAGCGTTTTGGGGCAAAATGCTGGGTACATGTTGCAAAACAGAAAAGGCATGGTAAATTAGACTCAAGAGCTCAGGCAGGACGCATTTTGGGATTTCAGAATTCATATTATAGAGTTTGGTTGCCTGAGAAACAACAATTAGTGTTAAGCAGAAGCATAAAGGTGATAGATAAACCTTGGAGAGACAGTCAAACAGTGATACTTGAGGGTGCAAGCAAGCAGGAAGCAGCAGATGTTCCTTTTGGGCATCAAATTCCATTAAGAACTGCATTGACTGATCTAATACACGGTGGCAAACGTACTGTAAAAAGGCTGAGAAGTGAAGACATGGCAATGCAAGATACAGAAGTGCCAAGTACAAGTGCAGGAACAGGTGCAGGTCCAAGTAAAATTGAGAGTGAGGAAGAAATGGAAATAGATAATGTTAGGAGGTCAGAAAGAAAAACGAAAGGACAACCACCTCAGAGATTCACATTTAATGTTACACACAAACATGATGAGACAGATGAATATCCTGTAGAATGGGAAAAAGAAGGACCAATAGATAAAGAAACAATGGATCTCATGTGGAAGTTTTGTGTTGAGGAATGAAATATAAATGTGATCAAATAAAAGTGAACAAAAATGACTCTGTGAAACTTGTGTGAATAAAGAAATAAAGAAACAAAACCTGAACTGAAAATGTAAATAGAAACTGTAAGGAAACAAATCATGTACTGATATGTATTGTAATGAAAAGTTAATATTGTAGAAATGTAATGATGAACAATGAAGTTTTGTAATCTGTGAGTCTCAGGTGGGGGCTGTTGGTCAGTGAAGCATTCTGTGAGACTCACAGACAGGGTTTTTAGCAGAGAGAGTGAAACCTGAAGCAGAAGGGTTAAGCTGGAAGAACAGAGCGCCAGGTTTGCCAAGGTCAGCAGCTGGCTGGCAAGCAGATAAGGAGGGACTCTTGCAAAAGCTCAGTGTGGGGGAAAAGAGTCGTCTGTGGAGAGAACTGTGTCTAATGTCTTATGCTAAGTAAAGACTCTTACAAGAAACTTGCCTGGCCTGGCTTATTCCTGTTCTATGCGACACTTGGATTTCTTCCTTGTATGATCTATATACGCACGCGCCGACAAAATCAACCTAGGCATGGTGCATAGGAATTTAATTATAGTGATCCTCATATACGCTGACGTTCAAACTGATAGCTTTTGATGTTGTGGACTTTTTGGTCACTCTACCTTTAACAGCCGTGCTCCTTAATTGCTCGCCTCTTAAAGCCATCATTCACATATAATGGTTCATACAAGGAAAATGTACAAAGATCTTGGCATTACCTTCGCTGAGGACACAAGAGTGCCATCTAAGCAGTTAAAAATTACTCGCTTTTTTCTCCAAACATGGACAAGAAGAAACTTGACACACTGCCTACAGTGGTAGACAGCCCAAAGAATGATGACAAGGGCTCTTTAAACTACCAGTACTCTAATAGTGATCCCATTATTTGCACGAACAGGAACTTGGACTGGTCTATAGATTTGAAAGGCACCCTCTTACCTGGCTCCTCGTCTCCTCCTCCACAAAATCTGGCGCTAGAATTAGAACAGGCTGAGCTAGAACTGGCTGAACATCTATCACACCCAGAGCACTCTAGCAGGCCAGAAAACTCAGCCCAAAATGGGGCTCACAATGGAGGCGCCCAGGAGGGTGCGAACTTTTCATGTATGTCAACCTCCTACATGCTCCAGAACCAACCAGGCCAGAATTCGTTAATAGGCAAACAGTGTGCTCCTAGCGTAGGTGATTTCCACTGGATGGAATCCCAGTTTGACATAATCTTGAGGGAAATTTGCTGTATTAAATTTTTTATTATGGAGACCAATGGCTTATTAACCACCCTCACTGAGGAATTCAAAAAAGTGATTGACTGGCACAAGATCGACACTACTTCAAATAACCCCTTCACGGAACAGACACAGCACCGTAAAGCTAAGTCGGGCAACCATAAGATGCCGGGGACGTGCAAATGTTGTGCTAAACTGAAAAGGACTACAATTGGGAAAAAACCAAAAAATATTAAGAATTACAAGGCCCCAAGGGCTAAGAAAATGAACTTTAACAAACTATTTAAATTACTGGATGCCCAATTAAAACCTAGGTATACGCATAGCATCTTAAAACTCTCCCAAGACCGATGCTGTCCGCCATTGGATCACCATACTGATACATTTCTTTTAACCATGCGGTCTCCAGTGTGGGAGCAACCACATGAGAAAGAAGTGCGGACAGACTTAAATCTTGCTTGCTCATTGAATAAAGGGAAATGCTGGAATTTAAGATATAGTCAAAATAAAATAGTTTTACTTAACTGTCCAAGGATTAATCCATATGACTCTTTATACAGGCAGAAATTACATGTATCCAACTTTCTCCATTCAATGACCTTGATGCAGATAAAGGCGTCAGACATTTCCATTGTGGAACCTCTCCAGGACATCATTACGAACAACAAGGTCCTCTTCACTTTCAGAGACGCAGAAATTGTAAGCTTTTTACAAGCTAACAAACACACTTTGCTGTTATATGGGATAACTACTCGATGGCACTTCCAAAATGTAAATGGCCCCTACCCTTTGTTACCAGAATTGAAGCTGACTCAGCCATCCCGAGTTGATAAAATTGCTGCCCATGGATTGAAAATCCCGGTCAAGAGATTGCTGGTTGTTGATGGTGTATCACCAACAAAGACGATCTCACTCGACAGGACTGCTACATTTCATCATTCAGCAGGACTTTGCCCTGATGTAAATCTGTCAATCCATCCTTGCCAGGACCTCAGCAACCTTGCCAATGCAGATAACAGGGAAGAAGCTTTTAGCTTCTTCATCGATGAAGAGGAGGAGCTTTTTACAAACTTTATCACTTTGCCAAACTATGCTCAACAAGACATCATCTCTAGACTAAACAATCTTATTACCCGGTTACAGGCCAGGATGTCTCAACCCGATTCCTCAGCACAAGTAAGACCAGAGATTCAAATTATGGCAGAGGCGCGGAGATCCTCTCGGCCTGAAGTGATGGGTCTTGCAGCCCAGAGGGAGGAGGATCAAATACACCTTCAACACCCTGCCAGTGCTCCTTTGCTGAGTGGAAGAGTATACTTGAACACCTATTCTGCACCGTCCTGGACCAATGTAAGATTTTTAGAGGATACTGAGATGGGAGATCACCATCCAAATGTACACCACTGCCCTCGATTCCAGTGTGGAAGCACCCTATATCTAACATCTGCAGACTGTCGCACACATGTGAGGCTATAGTTCATACTACGGACCATCACAATTTGACTCCATTGGACAACCTGCTGGATACATCATTTTCTGACTGACCGCCTCTGCCATTAGCCATAAAGAAACAGTCCGTTACCAGAGTGGTGTTCTGGAATGTTGCCAGCTGGTCCACTAAACTTGTGGACAGCTCGTTCAAACAATTGTGCAACCAATCCCAAATTCTTTGTATACAGGAAACCTGGGTTACCTCATCATCCTTTCCCTCACTCCCAGGATTTGTTTTTTTTTTTCTCCCCGCCTCTAAGTCCCCAAAAGGGGGTAGACCGCGTGGTGGATTGGCCACGCTAATTTCGGCTGATCTGAATGTGATTGCTAATCAGGTAATGCCTACTAATAATATCTTAATTATGCAAATTACTTGGACACCCAATATGAAATGGTTTTTGATTAATGTTTATGCTCCTCCCAGGAATTCTAGGCAGGTGGGTAAATATATTTGGGCAGAACTAGATCAGGTTCTGAACCATTTATTCCAGGAGTCTCCCGACCCCTCAGTTTTATTGGTGGGGGACTTTAATGCCAAACTGGGCTCGAATAACATTGAAATAGGAAGTAAATTGGGTCTGTCATTGGAGGATTTAGCTTGCTTCCCCTTAAGGGAATCCAGGGATCCAACCATCAACTCTGCAGGACATTCGTTATTTGCTCTTATTTTTAAATATCAGCTTTTTATTTGTAATGGCTCCTCTAGATTCCCGACAGAGGGCATGCATACGTATTATGGTCCAAGAGGGAGGAGTGCTATCAATTTGATGATTCTCTCTCCCCCTCTTACTCCTCACCTTGAGTCCTTTGCTGTTTTGATTAGATCGGAGAGCGACCACATGCCGGTTAGTTCCCTTTTGACAGCACATATGTCCATTCCACCTAGTGTTTCTATTCCCGCTGATAATATTATTAAGCAGGGTGGCCAGAGGATCTGCTGGAATGGAAAGATTAAAGACGAGCTAATTTGCCGTCTAAATTCAACAACATTATTTAACTTGTGCGAGCAGCTTCTTGATGCTGCAGATCTCCTTGAATGTTATAATTCCATAATTATGACCCTAAGGCCATTGCTGACTCACTCCACTTTGATTCCCTTGAGGAATCGAGGTTGGTTTGATAATCAATGTGCTGAATCCAAAAATAATCTTGCCCACGCCATTAGGAACTTAAGGCGGATAGATACACCAGAAAATTATGACATCTTTATACAGGTCCGCAGAGCTTATAAAAATTTAGTACGTTCCAAAAGAGTAAACCATATTCAACAACAATGGCTGGAATTGGGATTTGCCTCTCTGGAACGCAACACGGCCAAGTTTTGGAAGCTAATCTCCAAAGGATTAAAAGGGAATATAGCAGCTTGGATAATCAAATAACATCAACTCAATGGTGCTCCTACTTTTCTGCTATCTATAGTAAGGTTTCCCCTCCCTCTTCCACAGATGTCCAATTTAAAATTGAACATCTGTTAGCTCAATGCCAGGAATGGGAACCTGTCACCCCCCGCAAAATATCCACTCTGGTTAATTCCCTGCCCAGGAAGAAAGCACCAGGTGAGGATATGCTTCTGGTTGAACTGCTTAAAGCTGACCCTGATTGGTGGGCCCCTGCCCTTGCTAAGATGTTCGCCTTTATTAATCAGCATAGTACAATACCTAAGGGCTGGGGTGATATCATTGTGATACCACTTCATAAAAGGGGTTCGAAAGCTGATCCGGCCAAATTTAGGCCAATCAGCCTCCTCGACATGACTGCTAAAATTTATGCCAAATTTTTACTGGCTAAATTGGATTCATGGGAGGCTAAGAACTCGATTATTGCGGAAGAACAGGCGGGTTTTTCCAAGGGAAAGTCCACTATGGATCATTGTTTTATACTCTCCCATCTAATCAAGAAATACTTGTCGATTGCCAGAAAGGAATTATTTGTTACGTTTGTGGACCTTTCATCAGCCTTCGATCTCATTGATAGGGATCGTTTCTGGCAAAAATTATCCACCAATATAGACAGGCGACTGTTCTGGCTGATTCGAATGCTTCATACAGATACCTCACTCAGGGTCAGGCTGGGTGCTAATGGTCTCCTCTCTGACTCCATTCAAACTGATAGAGGGATATGCCAGGGCTGTCTTTTGGCCCCATTCCTTTTTAATTTCTATATCAACAATATTGTAATGGATGTCTGGGCCAGAGTATTCCCCCCCTCAATTTTAAATGACAAACTCTAGGTGCTATTGTATGCTGATGATTTAGCCCTCCTGTCCATCACCCAAATTGGCATGAGGAGATTAAGACAACTGAGAACATTTTGTGATAGGGAACATTTGCTAATTAACTACTCCAAGACTAATGTAGTAGTATTTGGAAATAAAAATAAAACCCATGATTGGAAAATAAAGGATAAGCCCATTAAACAACGTTGTAGCTACAGATATTTGGGTCTCACCTTTAACAACAAGTCCACATGGAAACCACACTTTGAGTTGATTAAACTGAAGGCTAATCATTCCATCCAACTCCTACTTCGGTTTTTCACATTCAAAGGAGGTAGCCTGATCCCCCCTGTCATTGAGGTCTTCCAAAGGAAAATAATCCCTATGCTTCTATATGGGTCTGAGATCTGGGGTCACGCCAACCTTTCCACCCTAGAGAAGGTACAAAATTATTTCATTCGATCTGTGCTGGCAATGCCAAAAGGTACCCCCATAGCTTTTACGAGGGTAGAGGCAGGCATTCTTTCATTAGAAGCCATGGCCCATGTGGCCTTAGCTGGTTACTGGCTAAAATTGGTTTGCATGGCTGACTTGCGTCTGCCGAAAAGATGTCTGCTCGAACAATCTCAAAACCTTACGTATAACAGCTGGCTGACTCGGACCAAATCTCTACTGTCTGTATACGGAATAAGTACAGAATCTCCTCCTTCTCACTTCTCGAGACAGGCGAAGAGATGGGATCTTTATGCCTCTACTCAGTCTTCTTTCTCCCTTTGGTACCCCATTTTTAAAACTACTTTTGCCATGGAGAAATATTTCTCTTATCTAAACGTGCCGCTGTTGAGAAGAGCCTTTATGGCTCTTCGTTTTCAATCAATGCCCACAGCTGTGCTTGAGGGGAGATATGCTAAAACCCCAGTTCATCTGCGTCTGTGTATTTGTAAGTCTGGTGAGGTTGAGGATGTTGCCCACTACCTTATGAGTTGCCCTCTGTATAAAGAGCCGAGGTCTAAATTCCTCTCCCCGTTCATCCGCTCTCTGGCGAATAGGCTTCCGCTAGAACAAGTTAGTGTACTGTTAGCTGGTGGAGACGTGTTTTTAACTTGTCAAGTGGCAAACTTTGCCCTTGCTGCAGGCAAAATTAGTTCCAAACACCTAAAGCAAATTCTAGCCTAGGCGTGTTATGAATGAATCTTATTTTAATTTGACTCCGGACCGGATATTTTACATGACAAGCTGGTGCCAAGTTGACATATCACGACTATGGATCCTATGTGGTCCAATAATTTTAAGGGTACCTGCTATTTTTAAATATTTGTATTCATAGATGCTGTAGTCAATTTTGTACCTTGTACTCCATACTCTGTATTATATTGTGGCGGCCGATGGCCATGAGCAATAAAGTTATTCATTCATTCATAGTAATATTTTACTACATAGAGAAGCTATTATATTGTTATGGGATTGGGGGTTAAGATAGATTTCTTTGGGTCCCCTTTCAAGTGTATCTGGAAATTGGAATCTGCAAAGGAAGAAACCTTCTTCACTGGTCTAACTAGTGTCCTTTGTTAACCTAATAGTTTAGCCAAGTCAGCCTGTGAGTTAATGGTTTTTTTGAGTGGTCAACCAGCATATCATTATCCAAAGGGATGTGGCCAAGAGAGATCCTGTTGCTTTTGGAACTCTTTTCAGGGGGAAGCCCTCCTTTCCCCTATACTAGAGCCAGAAAGAGGCTTGTGTTTTTTCATGTCATATTGGGGTGAAATTGGAAAGAGACACAGAGAGGCCTGCTCTCTCCAACATGGCTTTGGGGTTCCTTCCTACAAGCCTGATAGAAAAGTAAGATCAATTGCGCTGTTAATGCTGAGACCCCCTCCATATTATGGTCAGGCTATGAATATGTGTAAATAAACCATATATTCTGTAAGAAACCACTGCTGACCTTCTTTCCAGGGGAACCAAACCCTGAGTAAGCGCAAGAACCCCTGGAAGTCTCTCACTACTCAGAGATTGGGGTGGTGCTAGAGATGGAGTCCAATTTCACAAAAATTGGATTTGGGATGGAAATTCCTGATAATTCATATGTCTGTTCTGGTTGTGGATCGATCCTAAAGGGTTCCAGTTTCTGCGGTTTTTCCCTGTTATCTGATTTTTCTCTGTAGCGAACTCAGAAAGCTTCAGTGAGATATCACTCTAACTTTCCCTCTGCTTTATCTCTGGAGCTAGGAGAAGGTGGAAGTGCAATGCCCTCATCCAATGTGATTGCTATTGGGCAGGGCTAAAGGACATCTCTCCCCAGCCTCCTGCCTGCCTTCCTGCCTCAGTAACAGGGAGAGAGAAGCCGGGGAGTCTGGGGTGGTGCTCTGCATGCAAGCGAGACTTTCTGTCTTTTGTCCTGTCCCAATAGGAGATACGAACAGCAAGCTAATTGACAGGAAACGGAAAGGGAGACAAAGAGGGAGAGAGACTGAGGCTTGCTTGCTTGCAAGAAAGATAGAGAAAGAGAGAGAGATGCTTGCTTGCAAGAAAGAGAAAGAGAGATGCTTGCTTGCTTGCTAGCATTCCATGAGCAAAGTCTTTTCCTCCAGCAGCACTTTAATCGAACCGGATTAAAGCAGCACTTAGTGGAAACGAAGAAAAACGGGACAAGACTGCATTCCAGTTTGTCGGAAATGCAGTTGGATCAGGGCCAGCCAGTGAGCCTCAACCCTAGGTGGTGCACAACAATATTCATAATTTACGTTATATTTATTCTTCATATATTAGAGGATTCCACTTACCTTACAAAAATCCTCTCCTTTCTATCATATGTCATTGTAATCAATTCTGTAATTTTATACATCATTGTTGCCTTCCAAAGTTTTGCTCACTATTTTATTCATTGGTGGTGACCTAAATATAAGGTGTTTTTAATGATATTATCCTTACCACATTTCCCCTAAAGATTTTAATTATTGAACAAGTCAGCCAAATATATTACATATCTGCTCTTGAATGTCTGTATCAGGTAGTATAAATTTTCACTCCATATGGAATCATATCCAATTGGTCGGACAGTTTATAGTTATTTTCTCTTACACTGACCCAAAGAAATTATGCTGATTCCTGAGGGGGGAAAAATGTCCCCATTCCTGTTCTGAAATTCCTCTGTCAATTATTTTTACCCATTTTTCCTTAAGACTGTGCCCAGCTGGGGTTTCAAAGTGCTTAATAAAGCATTTATTTTATATGAATCCCCTTTCAGACTTTTAGTTTTGTAAATTATTTTCTCAAAACCTGACAATACTCTTTCCTCTGTATAGTGCCTCAGTTGCCTGTATTGGAAACATTGTGGTGTTAGACCTGTTTGGGTTGTTTCAACAATATTTTTGCAACAATCACTGCTTGTTATTTCTTTATATAATTACACTGTTATTTATCCAATTAGATATGTGACCTCCAATCTTTATTAAAGTCTTTATTAAACATAATTAAAGATAAAAGATGTCTTTTAAAAAAACCTTTAAATAAGGGAGTAAGTGCTGGTGGTGTTATTAGAGGAGAAATTCTTGGCCCATATAGCTTCTGAAGAAATGTGGATATCAAATAATCCTTTCTGTAGTTCTGACTATCCTGAGACCAATGAAATAAGATATATTGGAATTTGGGAATAGGAAAAAGGAGATTGAAGGGGGGTGGAAGTGGACACTCAGACGACAGAATATTTAGCTTGTAAAAATTAGCAAAACTTTTAAAATAGTTTTCTTTTTCACACTAGTGCACATCTGGGCAAATAATGAAATCTGAGATAAAAAACCTAAGGTATATCCCCTTCCGTAATGCCCTGATAGAAACCCTTTAAACTGCTGTAGGGTGAATACTGTCAGAAAAATAAAACTTGGCATTTAATTTCTTTTTTAATTTCTGATGTGAACAAAAAAAATGTGCATCAGCAAAAAAAGAAAAAAGGGGGCAAAGGGGAATAATAGAATTCAAGATGCTGAAATGACAAGCAAGTGAATCACCAGTTAGAGAATATTACAAAGAAAGAAAGAAAAGAAAATGAGATGAAATGACCACAACATTCCACAGACAACACATCATCTAAATTGGTGGTTGCAAGAGTATGATCAGCATCAGGGTTTATGCCAATCCAAAGGTGGAAAATGTAATCAACAGAAGGAACCAATCTTACATATTGACCCCTTCACATAAATTATCTTATTAGCAGCCTAAACATGAAATGCTGTTAATACCCAAAATACAATTATCACTGCAGTGGATTAATTCATTTCAGTTTTGGAATCATACCACATTATAGCCATTGTGAACAAAGGAGCGTCTGATGTTAATAAAGAGATTACAACAGGTTAAGTGCCAAAAGAGCTTAATTTACTGCAAAGTACTAAAAAATCCAGTAAGGCTACATTCTGCAAACTTAGACAAATGAATAAGATTATATAAGTTATGAAATTGTTGTTTGATACAGTGACATAAAGGAACAGGATTGTGTTGAATATCATGGGGAAAAGGGAGTCCCAAGCACTATATTTATCCTTGGAGAAGGGTCTGCAGTGCAGTTCCAGAGAACATGATGGAGTAACAGAGGTGCTGCAAGGATTTTTATTGCAGCTGTTTATAGATTCATTTATTTCCAGCCCTCTGGCCCTTTCCAACCATCTTGTGGATATTTCTATCCATGGGATGAGCTCCTCAATCCTTGCTATCATGGGAAGAACACTCACTTCCCAGATAGCCCCCCCCAAAAAAGTTTGTCCTTAGCCAGATTTTAAACCTGTATACTTTCCCTACCAGTCTGGGATTGGCTTCCTTCCTGTCCCCCTCGTCCAGCCCAAAATACTGCTCTCTTCATTGGAGTCGGCTTCCAGTCCTGCATCTTCCAGTATGTCTTCAGATGTTAGGGCATCAAGGTCACGGACGTGCTTGGGGGAATTTAATCAGAACTTCCTTCTAACTTATATAAGTTAATTTACTCTCAGACATTTCAATCTTTCTTTTATAGCTCAGTGTGTTGTATTAGGGCCTGGGAGTCCAGGGTTCAAATTTTCACTCAGCCATGACGCTTGTTGGGTAACCTTGGGACAATCACTGTCTCTCAGCCTACCGTACCTTGCCAGATTGTCACGAGGATAAAATGGATATGGGAGAACCATGTGAGTGTTGGTCAGTGACGCAGGCTGTGAGACTCACAGACAAGGTTTTTAGCAGAGAGAGAGAAACCTGAAGCAGAAGGGTTAAGCTGTGAGAACAGAGTGCCAGACTATCAAGGTCAGTGGCTGGCTGGGAGTGTGATAAGGTGGGAAACTTGCAGGAACTCAGTGTGGGGGAAGAAATGTCAATGGAGAGAGCTGTGTCTAATGTCTTTGCATAGTAAAGACTCTTACAAGAAACTTGCCTGGCCTGTCTTATTCCTGTTCTATACGGCGCTTGAATTCAAACCACGTTTGACCTATTCACGCACACTCGCCAACAGGGGTTATGGGCCCAGCTTATCAGGCGTGGTAGCGGGTTCAAGAGCCGGTGAAGTGGCGTTGTTGCGGAGAGAAACAAAGCGCAAGTGAGAGGCAAGTAAGAGTGGGCAACATGGCTGTAAATCTGTCTTCCGGGATGCCCATGGAGAGGCTGAATGCTGTAAACTACTCCAGCTGGAAGTGGAGGATGAGAGCAGTTCTGATTAAAGAGGATTTGAATGATGTCGTGGAAAACCCCCCTCCGGCAGCTCCTTCAGCAGCGTGGCTGAAGAAAGACGAGAAACCGAAGGCTTTTATTACTCTGGGGCTATCAGATTCACAACTGTTGCTGGTGAGTAATGAGCCGACGGCTAATCAGATGTGGGAAAAGCTAAGAGCCGCTCATGTGCAGCAAACTGCGGGGAGCAGGCTGTGTTTAGCACGGAAGCTTTATCAGATGCGTTTTACAGATGAAGTGACTATGGAAGAGCATTTGGCTGAATTTCGTAGATTAAATGCTGAGCTGCAAGATAGAGGCGTGCATCATAATGACCTACAGATGGTTTATCTCCTGTTATCTTTATTGGATCAAAAATGGGACGTTCTGGTATCTAGTCTTGAAACCCAACCTGATGGGAATCTGACTTTGGACTTTGTGGAACAGAAACTTCAACAAGAGTGGAATAGGAGACAAGAGAATAAGAAAACAGAATTAAAAGAGACTGTGACTGTGTCTGTAGAACACCAAAATCAAAGAAGCAAGCAAGAGACTAAAATATGTTATTTTTGTGGATCACGTGGTCATATACAGAGACATTGTTTAAAGAAGAGGAATAGCAGAAACTTTGAAAGTCAGAGAACAACCGTGAACTTTGTTTCTAAGGAGGGCAATAAACTCATTAACTCTAAATGGCTTCTTGACAGTGGAGCGTCTAATTGCCTAATCACAGACTCTAGTTTATTTTACACTTCAAAGCCGACGCAGGAGAAGCTTTATCTGGCTGACAGATCGACTCAGGACGCGATTGCAAAAGGCACGCTGAAGTTGGGTAATTTGGGAATTTTAACAGATGTATTATTGATTTCTGGTTTAAAATATAACATTCTATCAGTGAGAAAATTGGCTCAAATAGGTTGCAAAGTTACATTTGAAGGGGATAGATGTTTTGTGAGAAAAGATGGTGAAATATGCATGCAAGGGAAATTACAGAATCAAATGTTTATGGTTGAGTGCAATCTTGATAAACCCACCTGTGCATGGATAAGTATTAATAAAGATAAACATGATAATTGCTTCCATGAATGGCATAGAAAACTGGCACACGCACATTTTCAAAAGATACAAAACACCCCAAAGCATAGTCAAGATTTGAAGTTAACACATTGTGAGCATGTGGATGAGTGTGAGGTATGCTATAAAACAAAAATGACTGTGACTCCAGTAAATAAGAGCTGTGAAAGCACGACTACTGAACCCTATCAGCTCATACATGTGGATTTGGCTGGACCTTTTCAGTGCTCAAAAGGTGGAGCAAGGTTTTATTTAGTAATTGTGGATGATTTCTCCAGATTTACACATGTGTTCTTATTGAAAAAGAAAAGTGATGCAGAAGAGAAATTAAAGGCATTCATACAGAGAACAGAAACACAACATGGGGTTGTTATCAAAAATATCAGATCAGATAGAGGTGGTGAATTTACCAGTAATTCATTTCAAACATATTTGGAAAAGAAGGGAATAATACAGAGTCTCACTGCTCCCTTCAGCCCATCCTCCAACGGAACGGCAGAGAGGAGGAACCGGTGATTGCAGGATTCATTGAGAGCAATGCTAGCAGATGCTGATATGAATAATACTTATTGGGGTGAATGTATTCTGTACACTGTTTATATTCAGAATCGCCTAATGCACAGAACAATAGGCATGTCTCCCTATGAGAAACTGATTGGAAGAAAACCCAGGGTGAAACACATAGAACGTTTTGGGGCAAAATGCTGGGTACATGTTGCAAAACAGTCAAGAGCTCAGGCAGGACGCATTTTGGGATTTCAGAATTCATATTATAGAGTTTGGTTGCCTGAGAAACAACAATTAGTGTTAAGCAGAAGCATAAAGGTGATAGATAAACCTTGGAGAGACAGTCAAACAGTTATACTTGAGGGTGCAAACAAACAGGAAGCTGCAGATGTTCCTTTCGGGCAGCAAATTCCATTAAAAACTGCATTAACAGATTTAATACATGGCGGCAAACGTACTGTTAAAAGACTGAGAGGTGAAGACATGGCAACACAAGATACAGAAATGCCAAGTACTAGTGGTGCAGGTCCAAGTAAAATTGAGAGTGAAGAAGAAATGGAAATAGATAATGTCAGGAAATCAGAGAGAAAAACGAAAGGTCAACCTCCTCAGAGATTTGCATTTAATGTTACACAACAGAATAATGAGACAGATGAAATTCCAGTAGAATGGGAAAAAGAAGGACCAATAGATAAAGAAACAATGGATCTAATGTGGAAGTTTTGTGTTGAGGAATGAAATAAATGTATCATCAAATAAAAGTGAACAAACATGAATCTGTGAAACTTGTGTAAATAAAGAATAAAAAGAAACTGAACTGAACTGAAAATGTAAATGTAAACTGTAAGAAAACAAATCCATGTACTGAACTGTATTTGTAATGAAAAGTTAATGTTGTAGAAATGTAATAATTGTAACATGAAGTTTTGAAGTCTGTAAGTCTCAGGTGGGGGCTGTTGGTCAGTGACGCAGGCTGTGAGACTCACAGACAAGGTTTTTAGCAGAGAGAGAGAAACCTGAAGCAGAAGGGTTAAGCTGTGAGAACAGAGTGCCAGACTATCAAGGTCAGTGGCTGGCTGGGAGTGTGATAAGGTGGGAAACTTGCAGGAACTCAGTGTGGGGGAAGAAATGTCAATGGAGAGAGCTGTGTCTAATGTCTTTGCCTAGTAAAGACTCTTACAAGAAACTTGCCTGGCCTGTCTTATTCCTGTTCTATACGGCGCTTGAATTCAAACCACGTTTGACCTATTCACGCACACTCGCCAACAGTGAGCTGCCTTAAGCAACTTAGAGGAAAGGTGGGATGTAAGTGTAATAATAAATTAAAATAAAAGCTCATCAGCATATAAGGCCAGCCCAGAAAAATGGTCTGAAGTCATATTATATTTTTATGAGTGACACAAGTCTAACTTGCAAGCTTCCTAGATGGAAGATGTTCTAGAAAGCATATGCAACTCTCCCTGAATTAATTAGAGAAAGAGTTGCACGTAAGTAGTGATAGGATTGCACCTTTAAACAGATTTGTCCATCCCTACATACATATAAGTGTAATAAAGAAACAAGCAGATAAATTAAGACCTGGTCTGGCTATACCATAGGATGCCTCTGTATATAGTTAACATGATTTACCAGTAATGTTACTAAAAAATAACAGTAATATTACCGATGGCCATGAAAGCTCACATTCTTATGGCCTGATAAAGTATATAAAGTAGTGGATTAGAGATGTACAATACAAAAATGCCAGAAGTGCAGAAGTGGTTTGTTCTCTTTTTTAAAAAAAATAGCTTTGATTTACAGAGAAAACAGCTGTAAGATTGCAGCACAGGGGCATTTATCCACATGGAAAGTTTTCAAAATACATAGATTAGGGGAGAGCATAAGAATATGAGGAGAGCCCTGCTGGATCAGGCCAGTGGCTCATCTAGTCCAGCATCCTGTTCTCACAGTGGCCAACCAGGTACCTATGTGAAAGCCTGGAAGCAGTACATCGCCTTCATGACTAGTATCTACTGGTAGCATTCTACTCCATGAATTTGACTAATCATTTAAATCCCTTCATGTTAGTGGCCATTACCACATCTTGGGGTGGCAAATTCCATAGATTAACTGTATACTGTGTGAAGAAGTATGTTCTTTTGTCTGTCCCGACTCTTCCAACTTTCAGCTTCATTAGATAACCCTTGGTCCCATTACACAATAAGGAGCAGAACATCTCTCTATTTACATTCTCCACACTATGCATAATCATTTTATATGCCTATCATTCACCCAGTACTTGCTTTCTTTCTAAACTAAAAAACCCTAAACATTCTAACTTTTCTCTTTTGCTCCAGACCCTTGATCATGGTGGTTGCCTTTTTCTGAACCTTTTTCCAGTTTCACAATGTCCTTTTTTAGGGCAAATGGTGGGGTTGTACTGTGCCTGAGGGTTTCTGCTGGTGCAATAGGACTTCTATTTTCTCTTGTCCCCCACCCCCAAAATCTGTTCTAGAGGATCCCCCAGACCCGCAGAGCTGATTTTGACAATATGGAGGGGCTGCAGGGACAGGAGAGGGATTTCTGTTGCACACATGGAAGTCCTTTGCCTCAAGGGACCTTGGATATGCCAGCAGCTTCAGGTGATTTTATCTATATATGATGTTGTTGTTAAAGGCCAAATAAATAAAAAGTAGTGGTAGGCAGAATTCATTAACTGTTCTAACAACAAATACCTTCAAAGCTATTTGTTTACTGATCTTTGTAAGCCTTTTGTATCTACTGATAAACAAGAGCCAATGTTACATTTTTCACTTTGGCAACAATTCTCTTTATGAAAACATGGAAGAACAATGAAAAACCAAAGAAAATGGAGCTGTTCATTAGGATCTGTGATCAGTTGCCTTGAGTAACATAACTGCATTGCAAAAAATTAATAAATGTAAAGTTATTTCAGTAATGAATGTGTGGCCACCAGTAATACAATATTTGGCAAGTATTATACTGCCACGAGAGTGGCTGTATACTATAGTCAGCATGGAAAATACCCCCCATGCCATTCTGATGCTTCCCATAAACTAATTTCAAAACAAAACCTTGCAAAGTGTATAGTCCTGAACTCAGAAATGCTCACTTCACAACCTTCTAAATTTTCATGGTGATACACAAAACTGTCAGAGAGTTCGAAGTGTAAAAAGAGAAAAAACAGACTCCTTTCGGACTTTTTTCTGCTAGAGTTCTCATAATCTGTCGAAATTAATTAAAAATCAGCTATGTTCACAGAGTACCTGTAATCCTATTACTGACCTTGCCACATACTCTGACCTTCATCTTCTGCAGTTTAGTTAAAAAAAATGCCTGGCTGATTTTTAATTAATTTAAGAAATTTTGCATTGAACTGAATGATAGTGTTGGGCATGCTCAGTAAGAACCAACTGTCAGTGTTCTAAAAACCAGACTCACAGCTCTTGGGCTTGGCTAATCGGGCCCACACCCACACCAGACCCTTTATTTCACTTTAGACAGTCATGGCTTTCCCCAAAGAATCCTGGGAAGTGCTTCCTTAATGGTATTCAATTAATGTGTGAATGAGTGATCAAAGGTAAAATGCCAGACAGTCCTTGCATATCACCCAGTGTCACCTCAAACCCACTTTTGCCATAGTATTTAATTAATTAACAAAATTTATATACTGCTTGATTGTCATAAAACCTCAAAGCAGTTTACCAATTTGTGTCCTTTGTATGTATTTTAAATACATTTATTTTACCTTTCATCAAAATAAACGTGGAGATGGTTTACAGAATTTTAAAAATGAAATGCATAAGATGGCAGATTTTATTTTAAAAGTCAGCAAGTTCAAATAAGTACCAACTAACACCTTTACCTCCCATGCGTCATGAAACTCAGCATGATCTGGTGATGATACATCAAATGATGGTATGTATTTGTGAACTAGTTCTCAAGTCATTATGGTGAAGAACAATTTTCACCAGCCTAAAGCCCTTCAGATGTTTTGGACTACAACATGCTGGCTGGAGCTGATGGGAGTTGTAGTCCAAAACATCTGGAGGGCGGCTGATTAGAGAAGGATAGGGCACAGGTTAAAGAGCTGGGAACTGAGATGGAAAACACAGTTTCAAAATTAATGCTTAGCCATGAAACTCACTTGTGGCCTAGAGCAAGACATTAGCTCTCAGTCTAGCCTACCTCAGAATGAGGGCAGTTAAATGTGAAATATATATATGCTGTCACCTGTAATGATTTTCCTGGTAGACATCTAGTTTTCTGGCCATTGACGCTTCTTCCTCAGACACTGAGAATGAGAGACCTTGTCCTCTGTTGGCTAAGAAAATAATAATTACATGGAAAGGAAAACAATTACAGCTTGTTTTGAGCCATGTTCTGAGGCTCACACTGAGGTATTTCATAAGTTTCCCTTTCGGCAACTGCCATAACTACATGTCCAACCTTCATACCATGGCTGCACACAATTTCAACACAACTACATAAAAACCAAGCTGAAAAGGGGGGTGTGTGGGGTACACACTTTGGTGCTGCTCCTCTGGGCAAGGTTTAGGAATTAACAGACCCTAATACAGGTGTGGGTTGACACAGGCCACAGCTTTATTGATTTCAGCAGGTAGTTGGGATTAGCATGGCATTGGAGACAGGATCAACATCCCCTCAAACAACACAATTGTTGTTTGACAACCACCTCGGAACAATTACTGAGGAAAACCTGGAAGTTGGCCAACATAAAATGGACCCAGTGTGGTGCATGTCAGACATCTGGAGACCTGCTGGCAACTGGAGCTAAGTAGCTTCAGATCCGTCACCCTAAGCTTGGGCCATACTATGAGAGCCATGCCCAGACCCCTTATGGGGGTCCCCTTATGTTAATTATTCTGCCCAATGCCATTTCCGCCTTTACAAAAGTTGCAACAAAGTGTAGATAATGCCTAACAGTTCTTGCTATTCAGTGAGAGAAGGGCAAAAACAACTCCCGTGAAAAAATCCTTCCTGGCCCTGTTATCCAGCAACTACTGAATGCGTCAGTGGAAGCTCTATTCCAAAGGAGCGTGAATTGAGTGAAGTCTGTGAGGGTGGGGATTCGAAAAGGCTGAGATGACACCATTCCAGGTCTTTAAAAGTTTATAGCACTGCCCATCCACAAGATACCAGCACTTTCATGAGATTCGGGAAGATTCCTCCCCTTCCCTCTAGGACAGTGACTCTCAAACGGTGCACCGCAACACACTGATGCGCCGCAAGCGGTGGCTAGGTGTGCCGCGAATATTATGAAAGTATATTTTAAAAATGAGAAGAAACCCATTTGTAGAGATTTATTACATCCATGATCAATGACCATGCTTAATTTATTAAAATAAGATAATAGTTTTCTATAGTTTAAGTTATTTTTATTCATAGTTTAAAATATATTAATATTAATTAATTAATATTAATTTTGTACAAGAAGTGCACCTGAAAATGTTTATATGTTTTACAGTGCGCCACAAACCAAAAAAGTTTGAGAACCACTGCTGTAGGGCCAGCTGCGCAACCTCACCACCAGGTTCCAACATATCGTTGCACCCACACCTTTGTTTGGCACATAAGATTCTAAAAGAATACCTTAGAGAATTTTCTTGAAACAGAAATGTGCAAATAGTATCTGTGCATACTACATGGATGACATGTGCACACACATCTGAAATGTCACCTTAGATTCAGAATTTGAATGACATATATTGTTCTGATACAGAATTTTGTGTGCACATGCTTGTATATGTAGTGTGAATGCACAGGTTGTCCCATTGATCATTTCAACAGAAGAATATGATTAAGTCAAGCATTCCTTAGGGGAACTTCATGCGTACTTAGTTGGCCCTCTACTCGTAAGCAGTCATGGGACCAAATCATATAACAGCACTAGCAAGTAAATGTTACCAGTGATTGCTAATCTCTGCCTAGACACTGATAGGAACAATTATATTACACAGATCCCAGACTGCTCTGGGATTGTGCCTTGCAGACTTATTAGGGAGGCCTCAAGGACAAACGTTTATAATCTCTGTAGGATCATGCAAAGGCTGATCCTATCTTTCTTCTGTTCCCTATCCATATGAAACAACTTGTCGCCATCATCAATAACATCATTATCTGGAGTACTGAGGTTTGGTACCATTGCAATGCTAATATATCTGCCTTTATGACTCATTTGACTCATATTCTGCACTTTCAATGTATATATAGTAGGGATGGAATTCTGTCCTTTTTTACTTTTCATTTTTAAGTGTGGCACCCTAGTGATCATTAACAATCCGATTCCTTTTTCCTCTGATATCTTTTCATTTTTCCGATCTCCTCCAATAAGATTTTTTTTGCTTTGCAGAGAGTTATCAATATTATAATTGCTATTTATTCATAAGTCTCCATTGGTATTGATCTTTATTCTGAACTCTGTAATCATTGCTTGTTTACATTTCTTTTCAAGTACATTGCAGAGCAGATTAAAGCAGATAATCAAGTCAATGTCTTCCCCTCTGCTGTTTACAATCAACACCTCATTCCCCCCTGTTGCCTTCTGTCTGTCAGTTACAATCAAAACTTGATTGACATCAGTGAAAGGGAATACACATTTGAAGAGCTCAAGAATGTTAAAAAAACAAAGAAAAAGAAGAATGAATCAAAAACCAGGCACAGAGAGTTGCTATTTCAAAATTCTCTCTGCAAACACAGAGAATATCAGAAAATAATCTGATGGCAAATCCTATTATTGCAGAAACAGAGCCTATCGCTGATATATAGTGTCTGGCTGTGACAAGTTAGCCAATGGAAAGACTAAATAATGATTATTGGAAGACTTTGTAAGCTGAGATAGGGACTCCTACGGGAGGAGAAGCCCTTGTTGGATCATATTCTCCAGGTGTAAGCACTGACACAGAACAGTGTGAGGGCTTGCCAGGGCTCTATAGACTAGTAAGCAGGAACAGAAATTCAGAGTACTGAAACCACATTCAGCAAAAGAAAGATGTCCAGTCCTACAATCTTCAAGCAGAAGATTGGGGAAGGGCCATATCTCAGTGGTAGAGCATCTGCCTTACTTTCAAAAGGCCCCAGGTTCAATCCCTGGCATCTCCAGGTAGGGTTAGGAAAGAATCCTGCCTGAAACCCTGGAGAGTCACTGCCAGTTAATGTAGACCAGTGTTCTTCAACCTTGGGTCCCCAGATGTTGAGACACTACAACTCCCATCAACCATAGCCAGCTTAGCCAATGACCAAGGATGACAGACGTTGTAGTCAAACAACATCTGGGGACCCAAGGTTGAAGAACAGTAGTGTAATCAATATTGTACAAGATGTGCCAATGGCCTGGTTCAGTATAAGGCAGCTTTCTATGTTCCTATGATGGAACAAGCCCTTAGTAGTATATACACATCTGTGAATAAAAGTTTGACTAATATACGGTTTTGCAAGTAATTTCCCATAATATAAAGCATTTTCACTAATATGTGCATTTTTATGTATACTTTCCCCTAATATATTCATTTTGGTCAGAGAATGGCATTACAAAATTCAGAGAAGCATGAATTTTGAAGGATGTCTACATTTGGGTCAATGTATTGTTTCAGCAACTGCATATTAGATAGGTTCACCTTAACGTAAAGTGAAAACTGGATAAATTTCCTCCCTCATCACTACCTACACAGCAATTCCCCTTTAGTTTCTTCCAAATTCTGCCAACTCTTATTTTAGTTCAGCTAAACTAAGTCAGCATTCAATCCAGACATGACATAAGAGCTTCACAAAAATTCAAAGCAAAAGCTTTGCTCAAGTCAGACTGTTATAAACAATACGCCCTAGTCCCTTTTAGGGTCCTAGTGGCTGAGGATTCGCTCCCAAATACTCACCCAATAGAGTTCAAGAACGAATGAAACAAGATGGAGGATACAGTATATTTATTTCTAACACGTGCACGTGGAGAAGGGCCAAGCCAGTTCTGACAAACTCTGCTGTGCTGGCCTTTTTATAAGCTTTATTTTACTAATTATTCATGCATCAATTTCATCACATCTACATCATAACTACATCATTAATCCATGCCCATTTCCTCCTAATAACCATATTTAGAAGTTGTTTTTCACACTTGTTATGTTCATATTGACCTTGTATATCTGCAACATAGTTTGCAACATAGCCTGATACTTTCTTCGACACAGGTGCATTTGCAACTAAAAGCCTGTGAGAACACAGTTATCTATTTTGCAGACACAGCTTTACACAAACAATGCTTTTACAATTCAGCATATTAGCATTTCTCTTTACACACACACAAGTAACTTAACTGTCAGCATTTTACATTTTAGCACACAAACAAGGTAATTTTAGTTCATTTATACTATGGATTCAAAATAGGCCTAGTATTCTTTTTCACTCTAATCAAGCAAATAATTAAACAAGATTTGTACAAATAAGTAGAGTTCAGTGTCACAAGACCAGCTTAACTAGGCCTTCACTGGTAGGCTTGGATGCTTCAACAGAGAGGAAGGAGCATAGTGTGTGTTTATGGTTAGCATCAATGGTTAAAATCACTGTAGTCCATTTGTTGAGTTTAATTTAAGGTTTTAAAGTTCAGCCCTATATGTGAAAGTCAATTCAAATGTAATTCTTGGATTTTGGTAGGCTAAGGCTCTGATCCGAAGAGCACTTACTCAAAATCAGAAGGGCATATGTCTGAGCAAATGTTTGGAGTTGAAGTGTAAATGTATTCATGGCTTTGCATTTCCTGATTAGATACTCTGCATTAAAAGAAAGTGCCTGGAGATGAATGGTCTGTAAAATATACTAGGGATGAGAGTCAAAAGGAAAGAAGGGGGTCTAGAGAATAAGGAAATATAAAATCATTTCCTGTGTTCTTTTGTAAAAGAAGAAGCTTTATCCTTGGATACATACCTGGATACCAGATCATCAAAATTCTTCTTCCTCAGAGATGAACAGAGGAAGCCATAAACCAAATTTATTTGCACACTAGCAGACTTTACAATCGATTTTCTGAAGTCATTTCTGCGCTAGGCCATTACCGTGCCTAAGATGGCTGCAAATGCACTTGCATTTTGAGCATATGTGTTCTTCTTAAAATGCAACGTGTAGATAAATGTGTAGAAATGAAATCTCATTCCTATATACTCATTTTACACAGACAGTTTTGATGTAACGTTTAAAATGAAATTGTTTCCAAAATGATTTGTGCACTTTTCATACTTTCAAAAGTCTGTGTCTGTGTTGGAATTGCTTTTTAATATGGGTTTACAGCTCTCTTTTTTTTTAATGTTTTTAAGATGTTTTGTTTTAATATGTTTAAGGATGTTTAGTTGTAATATATTTTAAAGTCTGTTTTTATGATGTTTTAGAGTGTTTTTAGTGCTTTTGTTTGCCGCCCTGTGCTCCTACTGGAAGGAAGGGGTTGGTCTAAATCTAATAAATACATAAAAGAAATAAATAGACATGAAAACCTTTTGTCATAACAGGCCAAACACATGTTGCATGTAGTAAATAATCCTGAAAACTGAGATGTGTTTCATGACTATGATTCAGGTATCTGGATGATTGGAAACATAGGAAGTTGCCTTACCACATGAGATTATTTGTCCTTCTATTCCAGTATTGTTTACAGTAACTGGCAGCAGCTCTTCAGGGTCCCAGGCAGAAGTCTTTCCCATTGTCTAGGACCTTCTGCATGCAAAAGATGCCCTTTACTGCTCTGCCATGACTCGTCCCCAAAAGCATGTCTCTGGTGTGATTGGAACACACAGCCTTCCATCTGGAGTCACAAGCACTTTCAATGCATCTCAAGAGCATTGTCAAATCATCCATTATAGCCAACTGAGATATGACTGCTCATTGTTTCCTCTGTCTCTGAAGAGCCTTCAATCAAACTGGTAGTGTGGATCTTCTTATAGCTGACTATCAGGTGACACAATTGGATTGCCACATTTTGTGATCATATCACTTTTTTCATTACTTTGAAAGGGATGATAATTGCTGCTACTCGAACATACAAAGAAAAAAATGGTTCTGGCTACAAAATATAGAAAACAACTTTGCTGCACAGCCAGCTGTGAATTTGCTACGTGCTCAAGGCCAATTGGGTGCTTGTGTGAATTGGTCACAGGACTTTATACAGCTGCCTCTCCATTTCTCTTAGGATGGTAGATGCTTTCAAATAATGGAGAGCTTGCCACCATTTTGTAAAGATGTCACAGTGGCTTGTTTAGATGCAAGACAATAAATCTACTTGTCAGTCCTATCAATGCTATACATTGTATTTATTTATTACATTTATACCCCACTTTTCTTTTCATGATAGAAACCCAAGGTGGCTTATATATGGTTCCCAGGCAGTCTCCCAGCCAGGCACTGACCAGACCTGACCCTGCTTAGCTTCAGCAGGGTGCTGGCCTCATGTGCCTTCAGACTATAGCCTGGTCTGGTCCCATTAACGTGCATCCACTCTTGTCATCATTTTTTCAGATCTTGGAAATAACAGTAATTGCTTGCCCCTGAAATTTTTAAAATGTCACACATGCTACAGATTTTAGTGTCATAAGCTGTAAGGTGCACATTTTTTCATGGCTCTCAAATGGAGTTTTTGCTTCTAATACTGTTGGGTTTTGATATAGTCTTTGTGTGTCCTAAAGTCTCTGGGTCTTAGCCAGTTTTCAGCCGTGCAGAATATGATATGCAAAACTAAGTATGGTGAGGCTATTTCTTAGACTCCCAAATAGGGCTATTTCTCAGTGGCTTGGCATGCAAAAAGACCAGGTTCAATTCCTGGCATTTTCAGGTAGGGCTGGGAAGGACTCTTTCCTGAAAACCCAGAGAGCTGCTGCCAGTCAGTGTCAACAATACTGACCCCAATGAACCAATGGGTTTGTCTTAGTGTAAGGCAGTTATTACTAGTATTTAAAGGGCCATCGGATGTGAAAGTTTTATTTATTATTTATTTATTAAATTTATTCATCGCCCATCTGGCTGGCTGTCCAGCCACTCTGAGCGACGTACAAAATAAAAACATACAAATACATTAAAACATTAAAAATCTCAACAATAATAATAAAACCTAACCCACCCCAAAAGCCTGCCTGAAGAGCCAGGTCTTCAAGGCCCGGCGGAAGCTCATCATAGAGGGGGCATGGCGGAGATTATTTGGGAGGGAATTCCACAAAGTGGGGGCCACCTGGACAGTGAAAAAAGCGGATAAGAGAAAAATCAACTCATTTGAAATGTGGTGCTGGAGGAGAGCTTTGCGGATACCGTGGACTGTGACAAATAATTGGGTGTTACAAATTAAGCCAGAACTATCACTAGAAGCTAAAATGATGAAACTGAGGTTATCATACTTTGGACACATCATGAGAAGACATGATTCATTAGAAAAGATAATAATGCTGGGAAGAACAGAAGGGAGTAGAAAAAGAGGAAGGCCAAACAAGAGATGGATTGATTCCATAAAGGAAGCCACAGACCTGAACTTACAAGATCTGAACAGGGTGGTTCATGACAGATGCTCTTGGAGGTCGCTGATTCATAGGGGCCCCATAAGTCGTAGTCGACTTGGAGGCACATAACAACAACAAAGGGCCATCATTAGATAAAATAACTCTTTTAGAAGTAGTAGGAGAAGAAAGTCTCTGTCTTCCCTAAAAAACTCAGCTAGTCCTGTTAGGTGGGGCAGGGATTTTTAAAAAAGAGAGGAAATCATGCTTTAAAACACATGATGTCAGTAACAGCAGGTTGAGCATGAGAAGACCTGGAAATATTGTTAAGGGAATAACTTCCTTTCCTCCCCCCCTCACCACTTTTTCATTTAACCTACACAGAAGTGCCAGAGGCATGAATAACTCCCTGCACTGCATTGCTGCATATTTATTTTGTTTATTCAATACACTTCTATATCATACTTTGTCATAAATAACCTCTTACACATATAAAATATATAAAAAACCTATAAAACTCACCAACGCATTAAAACCAGTACTAAACCAGTATTTACATAAGCATGTTCAGCTTTCTTTGAACTGTGTCCATTAGCTTTGATTAGCAACTGGGATGGAGAACCAGAGTCATTACATTGTTGCCTTGTAGAGAACCTAAGAGGTTGGGGTGTATTTGGAGGCTGGCTCCTCTTAGCTGTGTGATCTGTGGGGCTGGATATGGAATGTCTTTGTAGCTGCCTGGTCTCATATATTAGGAGCTGTATGGCCCTGGCATGAGGCTGGGGTTGGTAAATCTCCCTATTCACCTTAAAAGTGGGGCTCAGGTAAGGAGTTATGATCAAGTCATGCCCTTGCCCTGAGCAGGGTGGCTCGCACAAGTTGCCTTATTCTGAGTATGACTTAAGTCATATACTTACAGTAGCCCAGTCCTAAGTAAGTTTCCTCAGAACATAAGAACATAAGAAGAGCCTGCTGGATCAGGCCAGTGGCCCATCTAGTCCAGCATCCTGTTCTCACAGTGGCCAACCAGGTGCCTGGGGGAAGCCCGCAAGCAGGACCCGAGTGCAAGAACACTCTCCTCTACTGAGGCTTCCGGCAACTGGTTTTCAGAAGCATGGTGCCTCTGACTAGGGTGGCACAGCACAGCCATCATGGCTAGTAGCCATTGATAGCCCTGTCCTCCATGAATTTGTCTAATCTTCTTTTAAAGCCATCCAAGCTGGTGGCCATTACTGCATCTTGTGGGAGCAAATTCTATAGTTTAACTATGCGCTGAGTGAAGAAGTACTTCCTTTTGTCTGTTCTGAATCTTCCAACATTCAGCTTCTTTGAATGTCCACGAGTTCTAGTATTATGAGAGAGGGAGAAGAACTTTTCTCTATCCACTTTCTCAATGCCATGCATAATTTTATACACTTCTATCATGTTTCCTCTGACCCGCCTTTTCTCTAAACTAAAAAGCCCCAAATGCTGCAACCTTTCCTCATAAGGGAGTCGCTCCATCCCCTTGATCATTCTGGTTGCCCTCTTCTGAACCCTTTCCAACTCTATAATATCCTTTTTGAGATGAGGCGACCAGAACTGTACACAGTATTCCAAATGCGGCCGCACCATAGATTTATACAACGGCATTATGATATCAGCTGTTTTATTTTCAATACCTTTCCTAATTATTGCTAGCATGGAATTTGCCTTTTTCACAGCTGCCGCACACTGGGTCAACATTTTCATCGTGCTGTCCACTACAACCCCGAGGTCTCTCTCCTGGTCGGTCACCGCCAGTTCAGACCCCATGAGCGTATATGTGAAATTCAGATGTTTTGCTCCAATATGCATAATTTTACACTTGCTTATATTGAATTGCATTTGCCATTTTCCGCCCATTCACTCAGCTTGGAGAGGTCTTTTTGGAGCTCTTCGCAATCCCTTTTTGTTTTAACAACCCTGAACAATTTAGTGTCGTCAGCAAACTTGGCCACTTCACTGCTCACTCCTAATTCTAGGTCATTAATGAACAAGTTAAAAAGTACAGGTCCCAATACTGATCCTTGAGGGACTCCACTTTCTACAGCCCTCCATTGGGAGAACTGTCCGTTTATTCCTACTCTCTGCTTTCTGCTTCTTAACCAATTCCTTATCCACAAGAGGACCTCTCCTCTTATTCCATGACTGCTAAGCTTCCTCAGAAGTCTTTGGTGAGGTACCTTGTCAAACGCTTTTTAAAAGTCTAAGTACACTATGTCCACTGGATCACCTCTATCTATATGCTTGTTGACACTCTCAAAGAATTCTAATAGGTTACTGAGACAGGACTTTCCCTTGCAGAAGCCATGCTGGCTCTGCTTCAGCAAAGCTTGTTCTTCTATGTGCTTAGTTAATCTAGCTTTAATAATACTTTCTACCAGTTTTCCAGGGACAGAAGTTAAGCTAACTGGCCTGTAATTTCCGGGATCCCCTCTGGATCCCTTTTTGAAGATTGGCGTTACATTTGCCACTTTCCAGTCCTCAGGCACGGAGGACCTGAGGGACAAGTTACATACTTTAGTTAGCAGATCAGCAATTTCACATGTGAGTTCTTTGAGAACTCTTGGGTGGATGCCATCCGGGCCCGGTGATTGGTCAGTTTTTATATTGTCCATTAAGCCTAGAACTTCCTCTCTCATTACCACTATTTGTCTCAGTTCCTCAGAATCCCTTCCTGCAAATGTTAGTTCAGGTTCAGGGATCTGCCCTATATGTTCCACTGTGAAGACAGATGTAAAGAATTCAGATGTAATCATACTGACTCAGAGGGGTTTATTACGAGGTAAGGGCTTTTCCAAATGACCTGCTTATTGAGTATTTGTCCTGATTTGTTTTCACAAAGTCTGTGCAGAGGTTATATGGTATTCACTCTTTATTGGGCATTCATAAAACCATAAGAAGAGTCTGCTGGATTAAGCTAATTGCCTGTCTAGTCCAGCATCCTGTTCTCACAGCCAACCAGATGCCACTGGGAAGGCCAAAAGCAGGACCTGCATGCAGCAGCCCTCTACCGACTTGTGATCCCCAGCAACTGGCATTCAAAGGCATACTGCCTCCAGCAATGGAGGCAGAACAATAGCCATTCTGGTTAACAGCCGTTGATAGACTTAACCTCCATAAATTTGTCTAATCTTCTGTTAAAGCCATTCAAGTTGGTGGTCATCACTACGTCTTGTGGGTGCAAATTCCATAATTAAACTATGTGCTGTGTGAAGAATACATTCCTTTGTCATTCCTGAGAATCTTCCAATATTTATTTTATTTATTATTTGATTTATATCCCACCCTTCCTCCCAGCACAAGCCCGGGGCAGCAAACAAAACCACTAAAAACAATTTAAAACAGGATAAAAACAGACCTTAAAATACATTAAAACAAAACAACTTTAAAAACATTTTTTTAAAAAAGCTTTAAAGACATCTTTAAAAAAGGGTTAAAACATGTTTTTTTTTTTTTAAAAAAGGTTTTTTTAAAAAAATATATTAAAAAGCAATTCCAACACAGATGCAGACTGGGATAGGTCTCAACTTAAAAGGCTTGTTGAAAGAGGAAAGCCTTCAATAGGCACCGAAAAGATAACAGAGATGGTGCCTGTCTAATATTTAAGGGGAAGGAATTCCAAAGGATAGGTGCCACAACACTAGGTCCATTTCCTATGTTGTGCAGAACAGACCTCCTAATAAGATGGTATCTGCAGGAGGCCCTCACCTGCAGAGTGCAGTGATCAACTAGGTATATAAGGGGTAAGACGGTCTTTCAGGTATCCTGGTCCCGAGATGTATAGGGCTTTGTACACTAAAACTAGAACCTTGAACTTGGCCCGGTAGCAAATGGGCAGCCAGTGGCAAATATTTAACTTTATTGGATGCTCCTGAGTTCTAGTGTTATTCATTCTGATTTGTTTGCACAGAAGTTATGCAACATTGTGTCAAGCAATTGTTGTCCCACAGCATTTCCAATGCATTTTCCCATCACTTAACATAAAAAATCCAATTTTGGTGAGGCATTGAGTTTGATGTGAAAGAGCAACAAATCCACTTTAACTGTGCAACTTACATTTGCCAGTGCGTAACTGAATCCCACCCATAAAATAGTGACAATCTGGAAACAGGATTGTGCTTAGGATTTCAGTCTCAGAGGGTTTGAGTAAGACTAAAATGTATGATATTATTGCTGTTGACCATCAGAAGTAAGAGACAGAAGTGAAGTATAAAGAGACATGGATTCCTGAAGATCAAGGTCATGAAAAGCTGGAGATAATTTTTGCTTTGGCTTTCATAAAGCTTGTGTTAAAACTTAACAGTAGTCAAGAAATTATCCAGAGAAACATTTCTGCTGTGGTTACCATACATCTGTGACAGGGTTCAGTTATTGGGTGAACTGCATGCTAGGGATCTGTAAAAATGCCTTTAGTTTTTGGAGAAAAATAAAATGAATGCAATCTGCATCATTTAACTATCTACAATAAACAATAAAATGGGTACAATGGGGGTATTCATTCCCATATGGAAATCCTATATCGCTTTGTATATATTTTTATATACTTGCTTAAAAATATTGTATACATTTAACATTTCTCTCTATGTATAAACTTTTTAAATGTTTTGAAGTTAGCCAATATTCATAATATATACAGCAGCAGCAGCAGCAATCAACTTTAGTCATATTCAGAGTAAACTCACTGGAATTAATGAACTTACTGAAGACCATTAATTTTAATGGGTCTATTCTAAGTATGGCTAATGTTGGCTGTCACCCTGTATTTTTAAATAACCCATATCTTGAGCAAGTTCCATTGAAATCAATGGGAGCTCTCACACAGCTTCCATTTGTTTTTCCCAGTTGAATCGTGCCTATAATCATGAGATCATATATCATTTCTCACCTAAACATCATTTCCTTCCAAAGTTTGAGAATATGACTGTAGCATGAATTTTGAGGTAGAAGATGTTGCAGATGTGGAAAAGGAACAAAAAAATGGGCAACAAAGATGATCAGAGGGCTGGAGCAACTCTCCCAGAAAGACCAGTTTCAATGTTTGAGGCTATTTAATATTAAATTTAGAGATGAGTAAAGACGGACATGATAAGAGAAGTATAAAATTATACATGGAATGAAGAAAGTAGATAAAGGGAAGTTTTTATCCCTCTCTCATAGTACTAGAACCTGGGGTCATCCAATAAAGCTGAATGGACAAAAAGGAGTACTTTACTCAGTGCATGGTTAAATAATGGAATTCACTTCCACCAGAAGTGGACATTCATTCACACTGTCATCTGGTATTTTCCGTTCTTCTAAAATTGCTTTATTTTGCACAAGTCTTTCGTTCATTTCATCATCCATTCATGCAGAAATATATGTATTTTAAGTATCTCATTGTGCACAAGGACGGCATATCTCAGCCATCAATCAGATATTTACAAACCAATCAACTTTCCAAGGTAATCCCTTTCAAAATTCATGAATATGCAGAAGAGGTAAGCCTGCTAGTCTTTGTTGCTTTTGCTGCAAAAGAGGCTTGTGGCATTTCAAAGAAAAAGTCAATGAAGTGTCTAATGGCCCGTCACAAAACCATCTATGGCTGCAATTCTAACCATGTCTATTCAGAAGGAAGTCCCATTTAATTCAGTGGGGCTTACTCCAAGATAAATGGCGTCAGGATTGCACCCTATCTTGCTAGATTGATTTCACAGTTCAATATAAACTTGCCATCCCATCTCCTTTCCATCACTCAGGCATCACAGAGGGACAGTTTAGACTCTGTTGATAATTTGTTCTTTGTGTCCTGGATTGGATGAATTACTCCTTCACTCAGTTTTAATTCAATTAAACCAAATATAAGTTACTTTTACTGTAACAGGGGAGGGGGAGGAGAGGGATTGGGTAGGTGGGCACTGAGCAGAGGGAAATCTGCTTTCTTTCCAAAAGGAAAATATTGATGCCAATATTGTTATTTTTGGGGAGGGGAAAAATCAGAATGGTAAAAGCAAGAAGAAAGGGGAAAATAACTAACTCAAAATGGACCTACCTGCCAGTTCAAAGGAATGCAATCTAACAGATACCAACAAGCAGATCCCATCTCTACCCAGGGTTCCACCCAGGCTCTCTCCTAGGGATGGAAAGATCTGTCAGTTTTGGTTCTCCCTCATTTTTCCAATGTTGAATTCAATTCTCTACGTTTCTACAGAGATCTGCAAATTACCCACCATTTTAGTGTGAATTTCTCCAAATAAACATATTTTTGTAGGCAGTTTTGACAAAGGTACACATTTTTGCAAGCCATTCCTCATCATTCCATGCCTTTTTGCATGTTATATTCACTCATGTATTCATTTTAATGCACACTTTCCCCTGATATATGCATTTTTGTAAATGTTGTTTAGTTGGCAAACTGCATCCCAAAATTCTAATAAATGTGAATATCAAAGGATGGCTGTGTTTCGGTTCTCATATTGTTTTGGAAATTGCAAATTTGATAAATTCTGCTTGAAATGTGAACTGAATCAAAATTCACACTCATCCCTACTCTCAACTAGGACTCCACTTATCAACCCTATCAACACAAATTACCCCCAAACTCTCACAAGAAAGAAGATTCCTGGGTATCCCAAAGATGGCATTTAGGACAGTTTTTGTAGGCCTGGGAACAATCTTGCATGTTGGGTCTTTGTCTCCCATGAACTTGCTGAGTTCTTTGTTGAATGCTCAAACAGGAGCATAGGATTGTTGCAGCCAACCAATGGCTGTGCTCTGAGCTGGCCTGCTCCATTAGTATTCTGTCAGCCAGCATCTTGCACTCGGCTGCTAACCTTCAGATCAGAACCGCAGCACAAGAGCCCTTTTGCTCTCGCCAAAGGCTTGCATCCTTGCCAGGCACAAAGTTTAAATACGTGAGGAGGTTGGGGGGGAATACACACACCCTCTTCAGTTAGCTGCACCTCCTTCCACATCCAGACCAGGTCCACTCTCTGACGTTGACAAAGAGGTTTGGATTTTCACTGAGGAGGACAGATAAAGTCTACAGGTAAAAACAGAGATCACTTCTTTCCATTTTAAAACAAAGAATGATGCATTCCATTAGTTTTTAAAATTCACAGTAGGAAGCAGATTAAAGCTGCAGTTCTAATCCCATTTACCTGGAAATAAATCACATTGAATTCAACAGGATTTATACATGAGCAAACATGGCTAGGATTGCAGCCTTACAATGTCCCCCTGTTGGGAGTTCAGGAAATGAAGCCCCACTTACCTGCGCAGCATGGATAAGTGGGGCATAGTTGCGAGGAGGGAGCGATGCTGCCGCGGCCATCTTCATTAAGGGCAACGTCGTGTGTCGCAGTGTTATGTGTGCGTGACGTGTGGCAGGGAGGGGAGGGGCCATGGGCCTATTTAAGGCCAGGCCACCCCTCCTACCTCCTCTTTCAGCGAGCAACAAGAGGACAACAAGGAACATAGCAGAGAAAGCTGCAGGACAGTCGGCGTTGGTTGGGCCTATTAGGCCTAATTGGTTACCCCCAGAAGGGGTTTTGGGAGCCCCAACAGCTGTGGGTGGTAGCGTTGCGGCGTGGCTGAGACTGGGGCAGGCCTCGTAAAGGGGCCTGACCAGCGGGCCTCGTAGTGGGGCCTAGCAGCGGCATATACAATACCCCCCCACCTAGCAGTTGTAGAGGGGTTGATTGAGGGTTTTTATTGAGCAGCGCGACATTAGTGCTGCTGCTGGTTAAAAGAAAGACACAGGAAGTTTAAAAATAAATGAGACTATACTGGATATACAAACAAAATTAAATATAACCATGCTAATACACTGGTTAAAGACAGACTCATGCACATAAAGGGAAATTAAAAATAAATCAGAATAAAAGGGACGAACAAAAGAAATTGTATCTAATCCTTCTAGTTTAAGTTCCCTCTGAGCACTCTCCCCCCAACAGGTTCAGTTTAGCGCCCCCTGATGATATACACAGGTTGGTTCTTTATTATATTATTACAGGATGGATGCATGATGTGATGGCAGAGCCCTTTCGTGAGGCTTATGACTTCTTGCTAGGCCCAGACATAGGGGGAGGATTGCCCACCCCCGCAGGTTATCCAGCTTAGCCCCCCCTGATGATATACACAGGTTGGTTCTTTATTATATTATTACAGGGTGGATGCATGATGTGATGGCAGAGCCCTTTCATGAGGATTATGACTTCTTGCTGGGCCCAGGCACAGGTACAACTTCTTGCTAGGCCCGGGCATGTATGAGGTTTGAAGTACTTAATTATATGATTATTATACTACATACTAGTATATTGGTGGGGCCTAGTGAGCCTTTTTAGCCTTTGGGCCTTTCATAGTTATATGATAATAAGGGCGGAGATAACAGTTTGCTAGAAAATGTCTAAATCGCTGTATCTTAAGTGAGCGATCCTTTTGCATTCCAAGTGTTAATTTCAGGCTATTTGTTCACTCTGAGACAGAAGAGGCATTTACCTGAATTTAGTTAGGAATGGAAAGTTTAGCAGATGGTAATCATATTGATTGGGGAATAGGAATAAAGAGGAAAGCCCGATTTGCCTAATAGAGATCCCTCATATTACAGGATCTTAGACTCTTATTGACATAGGGCTGCCTTTTAAGGTCCAGGCAGACTCTTCTCCCCTTTACTGAGGATTGTGGCACCAACAACGAAACATCATTACCTGAAATTACATTTTAGTTAGGACTTCTGATATCATTACCTGGAATTACATATAGCGTGCAACTGTTGCATTGGCTCATCTATTTTGATATGTGTTGGAAAACCTGCTATAGTGCAGCCACATATTGGTGACAACAACACATCCTCAGCATCTGCTGCTCTTGGATTTATGATATCATTTACTAGAAAGGGATATAGGATGTTAATTTTGCATTTTGGACATCTGTTATGATAGGTGTTTGGAAGCCTGCAAGGGGGAGGCCGCTGCAGTCGGCCCAATATGGGTGGCAGCGCCATATCTCCAGTATCTGTGCTTTGGGGAACTGGGTTAGCTGCACTAAAATGGTGGCTGGGAAAGTGTGCTTACTCATAAATTATTTCCTTTCTTTATGTGAAACAGGGAAATATGAGGCCAGTGGCCCTCACAGCAGTGAGGAGAAGCACCCAGCAGTAGCTGCTCAAGGAAAGCGTTCCTCCCGTTAAGCTCGAGGTACTGGGACCTTGCTTGCCAACTGGCCAGTTTCTGGGGAGGTTTGTTTTGTTATGGGGTTTTCTTTCAGTTTCTGGATCCCATATTGTAGTCTCAGGGCTTGCCGTAAGTGCCTGCACTCTTAAAATTGTCTTGGGCATAGACGCAATGGCAATCAGTAATGGCTTCCTACCAGTTAGTTAATGCACTGCCTATGGGAAAGTATGACATCTAATCTGTTTTTTCATCTACTGTGGGGATACAAGGGGATTTATAGCTGCTGGATTTTTGCCTTTTCAGTCAATTCTATGAGGTAGAGCATTACATATAGGCTGCTGTATTCTCGCACGGAGCGCTTCAGCTCCTTCCTTGAAGGGGCTGTCGAGACGAGAGGGTAAAAAATTTGGATGCATGTTAACACCTGATGTCACAGATTATGGAATGGCTATGTAACTGGTTCATCTTAATGGCTGTGTCAATGGACCATCCTGCCCGGTGTTAACCTTCCTGGGCATACCACCTAATTTACCACCAATCATACTCATGTGGTCAGTCAGTAAGGGTTTCATGACAGTTAGGCCAAGAAAGTGTTTCTTGTCTGCCCTCCAGGTATTAGAGGTCTTTTCCGGTGGTTTATGAGGTCGTAGCAGGGCTTCCACAGCCTTACTGCAGGTTCAGGTTTGTGGCTGTATAATAATTTAATGCTTGTTGTGATCAAATATTGATCAAGAAATTAGAGCCAAACTGCAGGTTATATTTTATATTCTGGCCCAAATCATTTGGTCTAGTTTTCCCACACTCCTGGGGAAGAACTAACTAACTTGCTGTAGAATTACATGACATAGCTCAGGACTAGAGCCTCTGAACTGCAGGCTGAAGGTCCATAGCATCTCTAGGTGGGGCTGGGAGGTAGAACTGGAAGTCCGTGGATGCATCGGGGGTTTTGTGCTGGCTGCAGGCTTGGACTTATAGGTACTGAGGCTTGGGAACTCTCCCTTCCATTTTAGTGGGATAACATGGTCATGGGACAGGTCTGTGACTTCCTTCTATTTCGGAATGGTAGGGTTACGGCCCTTGTCTGTTCCTTTGTTCTCTAGTGCCCAGATTTTAATGTTTTCTTTTGGGGCATGGTAAGGTAGAGTATTGACACTGTTTTATTGAGGTGCTGTCATGGACTCAGGTGGAGTGGTTCAGCTGTGCTGTGCAACCGCACATTGGGAGATTGGGGAGCGGAGTCAAAGATGGCCATAAGCCAGTCTGTTGCCCCAGCATGCTCAACAGCTATCAGAATGCAGGAGGGGTTTTTCCCAGAACTTCTGGGCCGGCAAGGGCTATGCGCCAGAGTGGCCTATTTAGTGAGTCACCTGCTGGGATTGCCTAGTGAATGGCTGGAGACTGGGCCTCTCAGTCCAAGCACTTCGAGGTAAAGGCTGATGATTTTCCCACTTATTCCAGGGACTTTAGAGTCTGCCGTATGTTAGCTGGGTGGCTAGAGAACACCCTGCCACCGTCAATCCCTGTTGCCCTTTCTCACGGGACATTTTATTGAGTATGGTGGGCCAGTGAAAAACAGTATGCTCCTCAAGCTATAAGCCAGACTATTCCAGGCGGCAACCCTTATGCTGGTTTTTGGAGCTTTTAGGATAGGTGAGGTGGTGGCCGGATCCAAGGGAGATTTGTCTCAATGGGCCCTCCAGCAATCAGATGTCTCCATGGAAGTTAGTTGTACCTGTATAACATTGATGGACCGGCAATGTTGCTGGACAGGGATGGAGCAGCTGCGCACCCTATCCTGGGCTTACAGTTAGGCCTCAGTCAATGGGCTGCAGTGTGGTGGGTTGGCTGGCGAGGAATACTTTGGGACAGGGTCCTACCCACTTTGTTCCAGCTTGGTTCAGTGCGGACATCTCCGCATGTGGTGGTCATTCCCTGAGTTGGGAATGACCTCAGTATTTGAGGAAAGGCGCTCAGGTGGCGGGCATGTGTGGACATGCAGTTTGGGATGCAACGATGGCCTCGGTTACCTAAGGGCATGGTCCTCAGTTTGGCAGGCATGTGCGGACATGCAGTTCAGGAGGCAACGGAAGGGCATGGTCCTCAGTTTGGCAGGCATGTGCGGACATGCAGTTCAGGAGGCAACGGAATGGCATGGCCCTCAGTTTGGCAGGCATGTGTGGACATGCAGTTCAGGAGGCAACAGAAGGGCATGGCCCTCAGTTTGGCAGGCATGTGCGGACATGCAGTTCAGGAGGCAACGGAAGGGCATGGCCCTCAGTTTGGCAGGCATGTGCAGACATGCAGTTCAGGAGGCAACGGAAGGGCATGGCCCTCAGTTTGGCAGGCATGTGTGGACATGCAGTTCAGGAGGCAACGATGGCCTCGGTTACTTAAGGGCATGGCCCTCAGTTGCAACGAAAGGGCATGGCCCTCAGTTTGGCAGGCATGCATGGCATGCACTTAATAAGGCAACGTCGGCCTTGGGTACGTCTGCTTTGGTCAGACATACTCCCGCGAAGGGTTTGGCGTCGTGTCTGGAGCCCGATAGGGATGGACCAAGTGCAAAAGAAGGTCAACCGGCAAATTCGGTTGGCTATTCTGGGGCAGGGGGGGCTGGTTATTTCATACCCTGCATTCAGCGTTGGATGGGTGAACCTTACAGGGCCAATGGCGTTCACCTGTCTGACGCAGGTAATGTCTTTTTGGCAGACCTGCAGAGGTGTCTGCGAGAGGTGCTTCTCGGCAGTGGGTAAAAGGGGACTAAATAGAGATTTGTCCCCTTTTTGTGGCAGGAAGGTGCGGAAAGGGAAATAGGTAAGGACAGCTCGGTGGCCCCCTTAGGCACCTTTGGAGGTGATTGGCGGTTCCAGAGGCCTGTCTGTCAGAGCTTTGGGGCTTGAGGGCAGGATATGAGCTGCTTTTGGGGCCAACTTAACTCATCCACCCGAGGGTTGTGCGGCCCCGGGGGGTGGTGACCTGAGAAGGCCCCCCTACTCACCTGCTGGGTGTGGCTGGCGGAAGGGGTAAGCAGATGGGGCTTGCCCTTGTCCCAAGCAGGGGCTGGTCGCCCGTGAGCTGTATGGCAAGATGTTTGCTTATAGATAGTTCCGCACCTAGGTTTCCCTCTGCAGGTCACTTTAAAAGGTGTTTTTGTATAGTTTAATAAAGTGGCCCTTGTTCAACCCAAGCCGATGTGTCCTTGTCTTATTTCGCCCCTTCACTCGCAATTATAATTAAAGAATATCTTTTAAAAGCCACATTGCCAAGCAGTTTATGTATCTACATACAATGTGTGCATATTTGTTTGTTTTTAAAGTTTGTTGCAGAGAACTGAGGTGAAAAGCATTCATAGCAAGACTCTATGCCATGATGTGGTTGAATGGGTGGACAGAAGGAAATCCATTTGATTCCTCTGAGATTCCTCATCCACTCCTGACACACCTTGCTTGGCCTTAACATTATTGTCACAGTAACATAGTCCTGTATTTCTCTTTAAAAATTTATCCAGGCATGAATATTTCAGTCATAGAAACAGCTTCATCAACAGCAGAAATGTATGTATATATTGGTTGTTTAATGCACTCTTAGAAACGGCATAATAAAAATGGCATTTTACCAACCATGTTAGTAACTGCAGTATATAATTTAGTCTTTCTCACTAAGGCTTTCAAAGTCATGGCAAATGTTATTAAATAGCTAATGCTGACACAGTGGCATTTTCTGTGCTATCCTCTAAGATAGTCTTTGCCAACTTGGTGCCCTCCAGTTGTTTTGGACTACATGTGCTGGCTGGGGCTGATGGAAGATGTCCAAAACACCAGGTGGGGACCACAGACCTGAACTTACAAGATCTGAACAGGGTGGATCACAACAGATGCTACTGGAGGTCACTGATTCATAGGGTCTCCATGAGTTGTAATTGACTTGAAGGCACATAACAACAACAACAACGAAGTATTTAAGAACTAGGGTGGAACTTCAAATTCATCAGCAAAGATGGGATTCTTGATCCTGTATTTACAACTGTTGTGCTGCTTATCAAAGCTTGTGCTGCTTATTTATTTATTTATTTAATTTAATTTATATACCGCCCTAAGCCTGAAGGCTCTCTGGGCGGTGTACAAAAGATAAAACAAGCACAGTGTATAAATACAATAAATACAATAAATCAAGAAACAAAAACAAACAAACAATAAAAGAACCAAACAACGTCCAAAATACAAAATAATAGTGAAATACTGTTAAAATACACTTTAAAATGCCAGGGAGTATAAAAAGGTTTTCACCTGGCGCCGAAAAGATAGTAGTGTCGGCGCCAGGCACACCTCATCGGGGAGACTGTTCCACAGTTCGGGGGCCACCACTGAAAAGGCCCTAGTTCTAGTCACCACCCTCCGAGCTTCTCGATGGGATGGCACTTGGAGGAGGGCCTTAGATGTTGAGCGCAGTGTACGGGTAGGTTCATATTGGGAGAGGCATTCCACCAGGTATTGCGGTCCCATGCCGTGTAGGGCTTTATAGGTCAAAACCAGCACTTTGAATCTAGCCTGGAAACAAATAGGAAGCCAGTGCAGACGGGCCAGAACAGGTGTTATATGAGTGGACCTTCTGGTCCGCGTCAGCAATCTGGCCGCTGCATTCTGGACTAGCTGTAGTTTCCGAACAGTCTTCAAGAGCAGCCCAACGTAGAGCGCATTGCAGTAGTCCAATCTAGAAGTTACCAGAGCATGAACAACTGAGGCGAGGTCGTCACTGTCCAGATAGGGACGTAGCTGGGCTACCAAGCGAAGATGGTAAAAAGCATTCCGTGCCACCGAGGCCACCTGGGCCTCAAGAGACAAGGAAGGATCGAAAAGAACTCCCAAGCTACGAACCTGTTCCTTCAAAGGGAGTGTAACCCCTTATCAAATGCAGACCCCTCATTCACAGAGGTTCTGTCACGTCACATCCTAGATACTGGTTCATATAATATTTTGAAGTCTAATCCATAACTAGTCCATAGCAAAACAAAAATAACAGGACTGGGGAGGAGGGAGAGAGAGAGAGAGAGAGAGAGAGAGAGAGAGAGAGAGAGAGAGAGAAATCATGCATTGCAGTTCTCAGCTTTGTTTCTCAACAGTTGAAATTTGAGCAAGATTTTATAAAATGTGAATGAAAGAGCTGAACTGAGATGGGCATGGAATTGTGATGCAAACAGTAACTATTATACCTCTTACAAATATGTAAACTAAATATAGATTAGGTGACCATCATGTCCATGAGTTGACTTATGCCTTCCCTTCGTGTAAGCAAATGACTGGTTTCATTGTGCTTCCTGGGAAGAGCCCATGGTGTCCAAAACATACAAGTCCCCATCCAGCTTCCTGACTGTAGGTAATGCTGCAGTCATTTTGGATTAGCGATAAACTGTCATGAAATTGGAAACAGGCTCTCCCTGGCTTTACATAAGAATCTGCAAAAACATGGATGCTTGAACCCAGAAAGGGTGATTGCAATTCAAACATAATAAAATAATATACAGTGCATGCTTAACTGCATGCAAGACTATGTGAACATAATAAATGACATTGCCAGATGCCCAAGACAAATATGGTTTCAGCACTCAAATGTGTAGAAAAATTTAGTGAAATGTTGACTGTACCGACACTGCTGGTGAGGCTTTATTATTGTTAGAAACATTATTATTATTATTATTATTATTAGTAGTAGTAGTAGTAGTAGTATTCTGTTGTCCATGTTTCTTGCCATTAAGTTGTGGTGTTAATCCACTTGATCCTGGGAATGCCAAGCCACAATTATGATATCCATGCCTGACTGCCCTCCATCCCCAGCACACATCTGCAATGTTCCAATGCACCTATGTCTGCCATATGCCTATATGCATACAGTATGTTTTAGGCTTACATTGCATTACATTACACCTAGTGTGGAGGACAAAGTCTGCCACTGCAATTCCACCCCTTCCCTGTGTATTCATTGAACAGCTGCACTTTTATTATTATTATTATCATCATCATCATCATCATCATCATCATTACCATTATCATTATTTAAATTAAATTTCTATACCGCCCCATAGCTGAAGCTCTCTGGGCGGTTTACAACATAAAAATCAATATACAATATATAATATACAATTCATATTTGGTATAATTAAAAGGAAAAACAATACATCACATTTTAAATAAACATAACTAAACAATAAATCTCAACAATGTACATAACATAACAGAATAAATAAAACAAACCCAACTTAACAATTATAGAAATATCTAAAAATATTCTCCAATGTCCCACTGTGCTTCTCCCCACCTAACCCCGTCTTCTACAACCAATAGCACTATAAACATTTCTTTCATTGTCTTCTTTCTCCAAGACAACCCCAAGACAACTCCAAGTGTGACGCTAAGTCAGAAAGCATCTAGTATCTGTGATTCATATGCCAAGTTTGCCTATCTTCTATATTATCAGATAATTGCCTCCTACTAGGAGGATGGGTGGGATATAAATCAAATAATAAATAAATAAATAAATGTTGATCAAGGGTGGCTAACATGCGCCCTCCAGAATTTGTTGACTCCACCTCCCATTGGCCTCAGCCAGCATAACCAATGGTCAGGGATGATAGGAGTTGTAGTCCAATCAATAGTGTCTGGTGTGGTGGGGCAATAGCCATGAAGCCACTCTCCTGTCACTGGCATCACTGCAGCGTACCTGGATGAGGATGGGGCAGGACAGGGTGGTGAGGCTGGGGCTGCACTGATGCACTGGTGGGAGTGCTAGACTGATTCTGCTAGAACACACAGAGTCCAACAACACCTGAAGGGTCACAGATTAGCCACTTCCTGCTATAGAAGGAAGGGAAATGGCAGATAAGGAACGTATTGAAATGTTCCAACAATATGATATAGTCTGCCTGCAAGAGACCTGGACTTCTGAATCTAATCCCCCACATTTGCTGGGTTATAAAACATTTAGCCAGCCAGCTATAAGGAAATCCAAGAAGGGATGAGGAAGTGGAGGCCTGATGTCTTTCATATCATTAGAATTAGCAGGAGAATCTCAAATGGCCAACTCTGGACTACAAAACAACTATCTTTTGTCATTACAACTAAAAACAGAGACAGGAGATAACTTTTTTTGTATAAATACCTATTTTCCATCTACTAACTGCCCGCTAATAGCCCCTAAGATATGGAAAGATCTATTCCTTTTGCTGGAGCAGATAGATCAGAAGTTCCCACAAGCATATATTTTTATATGTGGAGGAGACTTCAATGCCCTAATTGGGGCAAATTCTGAAGGTTTCCTGCAACCTTTGGGCATAGACTTGGAAGATATTTTTTCAACATCCCATACCTCCATGGATAGTAAATATAATCAGCAAGGATTAAAATTCTGAGATAGATAGGTAATATCTGGAGATGCAGGGACTGAACCTGGAACCTTCTGCATGCAAGGCATGTGCTCTCTATTGTTGAGCTATGACTTCTCTGTTATACAATTGTACAAAGATCTATAAACAAATTGGTATAATAATAAATAATAATAATAATAAATTTAATTTCTGTGTCGCCTATCTGGCCAATGGCCACTCTAGGCGACGTACAGCAGTTAAAACACAATAAGATAAAATACAATAGTACAATATAAAAACAATAGAAAAACAGTACAGCAGCAGACAATGATATTAAAACAGGGTATTAAAACAGGATAGGAGGCAATTCAATCCAGTAATTAACCCTCCCCGGAAATCCCAAAGGCCTGTTGAAAGAGCCAGGTCTTTAAGGCTTTACGAAATGTATTTAGGGAAGAGGCATGCCGGAGATCTTGTGGGAGGGAGTTCCAGAGGGTGGGGGCCGCCACTGAGAATGCCCTCTCTCTAGTACCCGCCAACCTGGCTGTTTTTGTCAGCAGGATTGAGAGAAGGCCCTGTGTGGCTGATCTTGTCGGGCGGCATAATTGGTGGCGTTGAAGGCGCTCCGTAAGATAAACTGGGCCGAGATCGTATAGGGATTTAAAGGTTAATACCAACACCTTGAATTGGGCCCGGAAAACAACTGGAAGCCAGTGTAGATCGAACAACACTGGTGTGATGTGATCCCGGCGGCGACTATTCGTAAGTAGTCGAGCCGCCGCATTTTGTATAAGTTGTAGTTTCCGGACCGTTTTCAAGGGTAACCCCACGTAGAGCGCATTACAGTAATCCAAACGAGAGGTGACCAGGGTGTGTACTACCAGTGGGAGCTGATGAACAGGAAGGTAGGGTTGCAGCCTTCGTATGAGGTGTAGTTGGTACCAGGCTGCCCGGCTCACTGCCGAAATCTGAGCCTCCATGGACAGCCTGGAATCAAGTACAACCCCAAGGCTGCGGACCTGGTCCTTCAGGGGTAAACTCACCCCATTGAACTTCAAGTCAACTTCTCCCAACCTTCTTTTGTCCCCCACAAGCAGCACCTCAGTCTTATCAGGGTTCAGCTTCAGCTTGTTCCTTCCCATCCATCCACTCACGGATTCCAGGCACTTGGACAAGGTCTCCACAGCCGACTCTGGTGAAGATTTAAACGAGAGGTAGAGCTGAGTGTCATCTGCATATTGGTGACACTGCAGCCCAAACCTCCTAATGATTGTCCCCAGCGGTTTCATATAAATGTTAAATAGCATGGGAGAGAGGATAGAACCCTGTGGCACACCACAATTGAGAGGCCAAGGGTCTGATACCTCCTCCCCCAATGCTACCTGTTGGTACCTGTCGGAGAGAAAGGAATGGAACCACTGTAATACAGTGCCTCCAATTCCCAATCCCTCCAGGCGAAGCAGAAGGATACTGTGGTCGACAGTATCAAAAGCCGCTGAGAGATCGAGGAGGACAAGAAAGGAGAATTCTCCCCTATCTAGTGCCCTCCTCAAATCATCTACCAGAGCGACCAAGGCTGTTTCAGTTCCGTGACCAGTCCTGAAACTTGATTGGTATGGATCCAAGTAATCCGTTTCATCCAAGTGTGCTGACAACTGGTTGGCCACCACTCACTCACTGACCTTGCCTAGAAATGGTAGATTCGAAATTGGGCGGAAGTTTCATAGGAAGGGGGCATGTGTTTGGATGGTGTATTGATTAGGCAGGGGGAGTCCCTTACCTTTTCTCATCAGATTGTGTCTACAAGCATACAGGTCTTAATCCAAGACCTAGCTGTATTAAGGTGAATTTGAATAGTCACTGTGGAAAGACATTAATGATTATTTGCCACCCTGGGCTCCTACTGGGAGGAAGGGCGGGATATAAATCTAAATAACAACAACAGCAACAACAATAATTTAAAAGCAGGATTGTAATGCTTTACCTTGCATAATTCTTCAGATACTTTCACAGGCCTAAACTAAGCTAAACATAATGTTTTAAACAATTCCGTGTTAGGCAGATAGGAAGCAAAACCTGGGGAAAATACTGTGTCCTGATTTTAGAGAAAAGAGCAATCAATATGGAATTGTGACTGCTACTTTTCACAAGACGTAATGCACAATCTGCTGTTAAAGTTACTGAAGCATTGCAGGCTTTTATGAGAGACTAATAATGTTCCAGTGAATAGCCTGCATGTCTCACCTTTTCTAAATGTGTTTAATGACCTGGATACAGAACATGGCCCAGATCAGTGATTTACACCTGTTTGTATAGAGCAGTTATAGGTCTTGGTGCAGGAAATTTGCTGGAAGCAAAAAGCAGATGGTTGGACTTGATCTGCTCAGCTACAGGTTGCAGGACACCATCTGGGCTCTGCATCAGCAGGCAGCAATATGTCCTGGACTGGCACTGGGTCTCAACAGTGGATGTTACAACATTCCCCTCTAAAAGTTTGAGAGGTGTTCCCCCATCTCTAGTTCAAAGATAGAAAGGAACAACAACGCAAAAATGTGCTGGCGAGTCCACTATTCATTGCTCTAGATCATGTATGAAGTCTTCCTTTGTATGAATGATTATATGGAAATCTGTCTATCCAATTTGTTTTGTGGAATTTTAACTCACCTTTTCCTGGACAACCTTTACTCCAAAACTTCCAGTTCCCCAAAGGGAAAAAAAATAGAATATAATTTAAGCCTCTTTGGCAAGGGGCTGGTTAGGGGTCACTCAAAATGACCTTGATTACTATGCCAGTGAATAAAATGTCACAAGTAATTCTGTAAAGGCTAAAGCAAAAAGTAATTGAAAGGCCCAATCAGTGTGGGTTACACAAAACTGCATCTGTTTCTAATATAATATGATCACTTGAATTTATATTATATTGCATACAACAAGATACACATTCTGAAGTATACTGGCCTATTTCTACTATTACATATGGCACCACCCTTTGGAGAAACCGTATCATGCATTTTGATCAATAAATGAAAACTATTGAGATTTAAAATTGCATTGCAACTGCACAGGCGTAAGAACATAAGAAGGGCTTGGCTGATTCAGACCAAAGGCCCAAGCAATCCATCATTCTGTTCTCACAGTGGCCAACCAGATGCTAATGGAAGTCCACAAAGAGGACCTAAATGCAACAGCACTCTCTCCACTTGCAGTTCCCACCAATCGATACTGAGGAGCATACCACCTCTGATACTGAAAGTAGTACACAGCCATCATGATTGTGGGTCATTGATAGCCTTCTTATCCATTAATTTGGCTAATCCTCTTTTAAACCCATCCAAGTCATCACTGCATCTTGTGAGAGCAAATTCCATAGTTTAACTATGAACTATGAAAAAATACTGTACCTCCTTCTGTCTCTAGTCAACATTTAGCTTCGTTGGATGGCCATGGGTTCTGGATTCTAGTATTGGGCAGGGGAGGAGGCTTCTCCTTTTACACCTTCTCCATGCCATGAACAAACTTATACCCTTTTATCATGTCTTCTTTTATGATGTATGATGAAAATAGTTTATGATTTTAAAAGTTTATATACAAATTACCAGAAAATAATTTTTGTTTTCCTGATTATAAAAGATATTTCAAATTTTACATGATACAATATTAATGAAATAAAATGTCTCTTTGATTTTAAAAATAATATTTTATCAACATGAATGGCTGAACATTATCTTGTACTTTCTCATTCTAGAACATGGTAAACATATTCCATTTTTCATCTTCCTTCTCTAAAGCTGAAGATTTTGGCCAGTTTTATTATGAACACCAAAACCCAAAACCTTAAATAAGCACACAGTCATGAATGGTGGGTGACACAGTCACTCCCCCCCAATTTTTTTATTGCCATTAAATAATAAAAATGTATCAGTAAAAGTAAAGGTAGTTCATAAGTCATCCTGTCTTTTATATGCCTCAGAATTGATTTCTAGTAAGATAAAAACCTAGGACATTCCCAAGAAATGTGGAACAAATTTGCACTATTAGTGTTACATTTTCAGCACTTAACATTGACTGTTGCATATTTGATTAGCCAAGATGGAGTAAGATATCATCTAACATAATCTTATAAAAGCTCTTCCTGAAGTTTACGTAAAGAAGATAAAATTACGATGAACCCACTTGTGTGTCTTTCCTCATTCTTTGCAATTGCTTAATAGTGTGCTTTCTTTCTTTCTTTCTTTCTTTCTTGGATTACAATTTTTAGGAATTTCATAACAGATGTAATGAAATTCCCTCTTGAGGAGGATGACTGTTTATAACTTAATGATATACATGTGGGACACTTGCTACCTTAAACTATAACTAAGTGCCAAAGTAGTTGTTGATTACTGTTTCTGTGCTATCACGTAGGATACAAGATTCAATATACATACAATTATATCTTCTTCCAAAATGGCTTTTGTCCACAAATATTAATGTCTCTATAATTCACCAACCCAAGCTGGCCCGGTAAATGATATAATTTTTAACAGGGATATACAAACCTCCCTTGAGGAATTCAGCTGCTCTTAGCAACACTTTTATAGCTTCTCTCAAAATTCCTCAAATGTCATGCACAAGAAGTAACCTCCAAACTCACATTGTTGCATTAGATGGAATTCAGAAGCAAGGATATGAGGAATTACTTAGAGGGGGAAATGGTTAGTATTAAAAGTTTTTAAGGTTTTAGTCCAACTCCCCCTATGAACCTCTGCTGGTCTCTGCCTCTGGAGTGCACCAGCATCAGTCTGTTGGCATAGAGCTCCTCATTCTGCCCACTGAATGGCAACCAGAGGAAAGCCCCCCAAAAGATATTTCACGGATGGGAAGGGGTATCCTGAGCCCATCCTATTGCTGTCACATGATGGCACTGGACCCAATTCGGGCCTGATTTGCCTGCCCCCGTTCTACACCATCCAGCATGTACAGCAGGGCTGTGGATGTGGTGGTGCGCACCACTCTGTTAAGACTAGTCAGGCAGCAGCTGGAGTTATGATTGTACCCTTACCTTGGGACCCACATTCCCGAAGGACTGCCACTCACTATATCATCCTGTGCCCAAAGATTTTCAGAGAGGCTCTTCTCTGCATGCTAGTGTGAGATACATGTTATGTGGTGGTGCAGAAAAGGACCTTCTCTGTTGTGGCACCCAATCTATGGAATGCTCTCCCCTTGGAAGCATGTTTGGCAATGACACTTTTGTCATTTCGGCATCAGATTCCCACAGTGTTCCTCAGATGATTTGCTCAAATAGGAACTTGCAAATTTGCTTTTGAATTTCTCGTTAAGAGCAACATTGTTGGCAAGTCTAGTTTTGTACCTTCAGAGCCAAGGAATCCATGTGTTCATTAAGAGTGGGTTATTGTTACAACTGTTGTTTACAATGGTTCATAATAGATTCCAAACACCGAGACAGAGCAATGTTATTACAGTGGAAAAACAGAGAGAAGTTATCCCAGGTCTGCAAATTGTTACTGGAAAATGACTTAATCTGATGTCTAAAGGCTCTTTTTCTATACATAACCAAATGGGCTATGACCTCTTAATTCTTTCATGCCTTTCTAAAGAGATGTTTTTGGTTAAGAACGAATGGCAGATATTCCTCTGGGGGAAAGTCATTGCCAGCTCATACCCTTTTTTCTTTTTTTGTGGGTCATGAAAATACTTCTTCTTCTGTTCAGACACTTGGTGGGGGGAATAAAAGGCCAAAGTAACAAGACAAGACTAATTTCACTACAGTTTAAAGAATTGCAAGTCATTGACTTTAGAACAGACAATAAGCAACTGTTTAATTATTTAACTAAAATCAACTATAGTTATATACAACTAAATAGTAATGGGAGCAAATGTAAGTTTTACCATGCTGTGATCAGTCTTCTGTGATCTGTTGCACAATGGCAGAATCATTTAGAATACAGCATTGTTTTCTGAGAAAGGTAGTGTAATTTCTATAGGACTCTGCATTGGCAGAGTAGGTTAATGTGAAGTCCGTCAAAGTGGTTCCCTTCTGATGTTGTTGGACTTCAACTATGATCAGCCAGAATGGTCAATGGTCAGGGATGATGGAGCCAACAACATCTGGAGGACACCACATTGGCTACATTGTCCTAACAGAATACACAGAAGGGCAACCCAAAATCATCAAAGAATTGGAACACCTTCCCAATGAGGCATGGGTAAGCATTCAGGTATTTTCAGTTCAGAAAATATATGGCCCAGTGATCATGGCATAATTTGATAAATTCCTAAATCTTATGAATGTATACAATTATGAATGGCTTATGCACAGTAACAGGAACTAAGAGAACGGCTCTAATGGGGCCCAATAATAGTCTTCATAGTCTTCATCAAAGTGTAGGGAGGAAGCCAGACCATAAATAAACAAACAGGACAAACTTGAATTCTTAGTGCAGGAAGGTAAATACAACTTGATAAGTATTACTGAAACTTGATGGGAGGACTCCCATGCCTGGAATTCAGCAATTGAAGGGCATAACTTGTTCAAAAAGAACAGAAGGAACAGAAAAGGAAACAGAGTTATCACGGCCACCCTTTGCTTGGTCAGGTTGCTATGAGTTTGCCCCTCAATCCAAAGCCCTTCCTGAACATGCTGATTGGGAAGCCAGTGATAGTGAAACTGAAGTGGGGAATGGAATACAAAGGCTTCCTTGTCTCCATCGATAGCTACATGAATAAGCTTGCAAATATAGAAGAATATATTGATGGTGCACTATCTGGACACCTTGGGGAAGATAAGGTGCAATAATGTCCATTATATAAGGGGTGTGGAAGAAGAAGAAGAAGATGAAGAAATGAGAGAATAACTATTTTGGGGAAAAAGCCTTTTTTAACTGTGTTTTCTTAAATGTAATGTTTGTCATATGTTCTAGTAACATTTTTTCTGGCCAAAATGAATATTGTTGCTGAAGAAAAAGGATCACTATTCATGAAAAATAAAGATGCTATTTCTGACAAAAAGAAAAGGAGGCAGAGTCACACAATATGTTAAAAATATATATCCCTGTATAGAAATACAGGAGGATGAGCTTGGTAGCCCCACCTAGAGTATCTGGATTTTAAAAAAAAATGGGGCAAGGAATAAAAGGAACATGGTAGTTGGAGTCCACTACTGACCACCCAATCAAGGAGAAGAGGAGGATGAAACTTTTGAAAAGCAAATTGCCAATGTTTCAAGGAGGCATGATGTAGTAGTAATGGGGAACTTACCCCAATATCTTTTGGGCGACAAATTCTGCCAAACACAGCTTTTTCAAGAGATTCCTGACTTGTGTTGCTGATAACTTTCTCCTACAGAAAGTGGAGGAAAGAACTAGAGGATCAGCTTTCCTTGAGTTGATTCTAACCGACAGATCACACTGTGGATGAAATGGCAGTTACAGGAACTCTGGGGGAAAGTGACCATGTTATATTTAAGTTCCTTATTTTAAAGAAAGCAAAAGCTGAGAGCATATCCTGGACTTCAGGAAAGCCAGTTTTAATAAACTCAGAACTTAAGGTTCCATGGCAAGCAATCTTAATGAGAAAAGGAGTCTAAGATGGGTGGGAGTTTCTGAAAAAGAAAACTATAAAGGCACAACTGCAAATGATTCCAACAAGAAAAAAAGGTGGAAGACAGCAGAAGAAGCAATGTGGCTTCACCAAATTCTTAGAGATGACCTGAAAACGAAAAAGACACATACAGGAAGTGGAAGGAAGGCCAGAACACAAAGGAAGCGTACAGATAGGTAGCTCGAAATTTCAGGGATGGCATCAGGAAAGCTAAAGCTGAGAATGAGCTGAGATTAGTGAGGAATGCTAAAAGCAGTGAGGGATGTTAAAAGCAACACACACACAAAAGGTTTCTTCAGGTACATCCATAGTAAAAGACAGAGAAAAGAAATGGTGGTACAGCTACTCAATAAGGATGGCAAAATGATAACAGATGACAAAGAAAAAGCAGGTCTCAGTTTCTACTTTGGCTCAGTCTTCTCCTAGAAGAGGGTCTATAACCTTTTCTGGCAAACTTGAAGTATAAATTGAAGGGCAGGATTGCAGCTTGAGATTGATAGACAAATAGTCAAGTAATTTAAGCAATTACTTTGAACGAGTTAAAATTTCCAGGCCCAGATGAACTGCATCCTAAAGAATTGAACTCTTGGAACCACTGTATTATATTTGCAAAATTATGAAGGATGGGTCAAATGCCGGATGACTGGAGGAATGCTAATGCTGTTCCTATCTTCAAAAAGTGCAAAAAGGAGGAACCTAGGAACTAGAGAACAGTCAGCCTGGCATCAATCCCTGGGAAAATTCTGGAGCAGATTTTAAAGTGGCCAATCTGTAAGCACCTTGAAAACAATACAGTGATTACTAGAAGGCAACATGATTTATGAAGAGCAAATCCTGCCAGACTAATCTTATCTCAGTTTTTTATTAAGTAAACTCCCTGGTAGACTGTGGGAATGCTGTGGACATAGTACATCTCAACTTCACAACGCTTTTGACAAAGTGCCCTATGATATTCTGATTAGCACACTAGCTAAATGTGAGCTGGATGGAACTATCAGGTGGATCCACAGTTGGCTACAGAATCATACGCAAAGAATGCTTATCAACAGTTCCTTCTAAAAGTGGGGGAAGGTAATGAGCAGGGTGCCACAGGGCTCAGTCCCGGGGCCAGTGCTCTTCAACATTTTTATCAATGACTTGGATGAGGAGGTGCAGGGAATGCTCATCAGATTTGCAGATGATACAAAATTGGGAGGGATAACTAATACCCTGGAGGACAGAAACAAAATTCAAGGGTCCCATAGTGGGTTACAACAATTTTAAAAACATAATTAGAAACAGTTAAAAACAACCTAAACATCACAGAATATAGGGTAGGACTTAAAAATATGCATCTCAGGTATTGAAGACCAGGGTAAAGAGGTGCATCTTCAGCATTCCCTGAAAGTTGTACAATGAAGTTGACAGATGCACCTCAGTAGGGAGGGAGTTCCACAGCTTAGGGGGTGCCAAAGAGAATGCCATCTCCCAGGCCACCCTCTCCTGAACCTCGGAGTACGGCAGAACTACCAAAAGGGCCTCCTCTGCTGATCTCAACAGCCAAGAGGATCTGGAGAGAAGGATACAGTCTTTCAGATATTTTTATTTGTGGTTTTAAATACTAATGTGAGCATTTTGAACTGGGCCCAGAAACAAACTGGCAATCAATACAGCTGTTTCAAAACAGGGGTTATATGAATTCTAAGCAGAATCCCAGCCAGTAATCTGGCTACTGCATTTTGGACCAGTTGAGTTTCCAAATCATCTTCAAGGGCAGCGCCATGTAGAGCACATTGAAATAATCCATTCTGGAAGTTACCAGAGCATGGAGCACTGTGGCCAAGTCTGCTCTGTCCAAAAGGGTCCGAAGCTAGCAAATGAGCCAGAGCTAGAAAAGGCACTCCTAGCCACTGAGGCCACCTGAACAGGCACTCCTAGCCACTGAGGCCACCTCCAGTGACAGTATTCTATCAAAGAGTACTCCCAGGCTGGAAAGAACTCCCATCCAGAACAGGCTGTCTTCTCACCTCCTGGACATGAGAACTCTAGACACATAACACCTCTGTCTTTTAAGGAATCAGCCTCAATTTATTGGCTCACATCCAGTCCATCACTGCCTCCAAGCACTGGTTCATCACCTCAACTGCCTCTCCTGATTCAGATGGAATAGAGGGTGTCATCTGCATATTGATGGCACCTCACTCCAAACCTCCTGATGACAGCTCCCTGTGGCTTCATATAGATGTTATATAGCACAGGGGACAAAATGGAACCCTGCCGAACACCACAGGATAATTCCCATGGTGCTGAACAATAGCTTCCCACAATTACTTTTTAGAAGCAGCTCTGGAGATATGAGTGGAACCACTGAAGCACAGTGCCCCCAACCCCCCCCCCCGAGATAGATAGAAGGATACCATAGTCAACAATATCAAAAGCTGAAAACCTCAGGATGAAATTTAACAGGGATAAATGCGAAGTTCTACACCTAGGTAAAAGAAACCAAGTGGACAACTATAAGAAGGGGGATACTTGGCTCAGCAATACTACATGCGAGAAGGATCTTGGAATTGTTGTTGATCACAAGCTGAATATGAGCCAACAGCGCAATGTGGTACAAAAAAAGGCAAATGGTACTTTAGGCTGAATTAACAGAAGTATAGTTTCCAAATCATATGAAGTACTAGTTCCCCTCTATTCGGCACTGGTCAGGCATCATCTTGAGTACTGCATCCAGTTCTGGACACCATCCTTTAAGAAGGATGCAGACAAACTGGAACAGGTTCAGAGGAGGGCAACAAGAATGATCAGGGGACTGGAATGAGAGACTGAAAGAACTGGACATATTTAGCCTTGAAAAGAGAAGACTGATGATAGCACTCTTCAAGTACTTGAAAGGTTGTCACACAGAAGAGGGCCAGGATCTCTTCTCGATCATCCCAACCAATTAAAAAAAAAATCCAATTGATTTCCACATTTACTTTCCAATTGCTTAATTAGTCCTTTATGTAATTCCGCAATTAGTTTCCAATTGCTGAGTTAATCCTTTATATAGCAACCAGTTAAAACATTTCGCCTTGATTGTTCAAACAGGAAGGACTAGAAGGAGGGATTCTCAAAGAGAAGTTAACAGACACACTGCCCTTCCCTAAACTTGTAGAAAAACAAAAACAAGTTTGTTTTTCAGGTGGAATCTAAAATTGACATTTATTTATTTATGACATTTATACCCCGCCTTTCTTTCATCATGGAACCCAAAGTGGCATAAACGTGTTTGCCAGGCGGTCTCCCATCTAGGCACTTGTCCAGATCCAGACCTGCTTAGCTTCAGCAAGGTTGTGTCCTCATGTGCCTTCAGACTATAGCCTCGGACCTAATGGGATACCTAATGTAGCATCAAAGCCGAGCTCAGGAGCTCGTCATTTCCAAAGTAGATTAGTTCATGAAAATTCAGAACACAGGGACAGACCACAGGTGAAAGAAGATTGTAGCTATAGATGAAGTCAAGCTTTTGAGTCTGGTATTCCTGAGGATCTCTAAAAAGGGTGAGATACTGATGTCCTCTCCATCAGTAAAGGGGCAGAACTGGCTCTCCCCACCCAATGTCCCCCCTAGAAATATGGCTGCCCCACCTAACAAGGAAGGCTAGCTACAGGGCTGCCAGGAAAGTAGCAGAGCACAGACCACCAGAGTTATGGTATGAAAGAAAGGACACTCACAAGCATCCCTTGACCATCTGAAAAGTAAGATAAGCACAACACAATCCCTGCATCTCTATGATAAGACTTTCACCAAAACATTAATAATTTTTGAAAACATTGTTTCTTATTAACTGCTGGAGAAACATCACAATAAACACAGGAGAATTTTTTTCCACACAAAACTAAAATTCTTGGGGGATAGGCCTACGCTAGGTTATTAGACCTGATAACTAAGTAAAGCTTCTGTAGTTCATAAGCAACAAGGCTGGAGGGCTATTCTCCTTATCCTCTGCTTGTGGGATTCCCAATGGCATCTGCCTAGACCAGTGGTTCTCAAACCTTTTTGGTTCACGGCGCACTGTAAAACATATAAAAATTTTCTGGCGCACTTCGTGTACAAAATTAAAAATATATTAATATATTTTAGGTCCTAGCCTAGCTATTAATTGATCTTGGATGTAATAAATCTCTATACAAATGGGTTTCTTCTCATTTTTAAAATATACTTTCATAATATTCACGGCACACCTAGCCACCTCTAGCGACGCACCAGTGTGCTGCGGCGCACCGTTTGAGAATCACTGGCCTAGACATTGCTGGAAACAGGATGATGGAATGGAACAATGTAGTGTCCTCCAGATGTTGTTGTACTTAAAGTCCCATCAACCTCAGCCAGCATGGCCAATAGTCAGGAATGATGGGAGATGTAATCCAACCACACATCAGGAGGGAACCATGTTGGCTACTGCTGGACTGTATAGACCCTGATTTGACCTAGCAGCAAACCTCTTCTTTTGTTCTCAAGCAGACATTTTCAAACTAGAACTGAGCTGAGATTTCTTAGAAGACAGTTTCCTGAGATAAATTCTGAGCCCCCTCCCCTTTTATCTTTCCCTGACAAAAAGAAGGCCACTCTGCAAAAAAAAAATTCAAATATTTGCTACCATTTTTTATTTTTATTTTTTTGGCAGCCACCATTCCCACCATCACTACCACCATGCACCAGAACAACGCTAGAGCAAAGGTACTGTGGAGAATACAGCTGTGATGGTCTCCTGCCTCTGCAAAAATTGGGTGGAGAATTTTGGGAGGCCATTTCCACACAATTCTGTTTCAAGCACAACTTCTAGCAGATGGGTATCGTAAGACGGGTGGGAAACCCATGGCCTTCAAGATGCTGTCTGACTATAATTTCCATCAGACCCAGCTAGCTGGCCAATGCTCAGGGATTATGGGAGTTGTAGTACAGTAACATCTGGAAGACCACAGATTCTCTGCCCTTACAATAAGATATAGTATTCTCATCAACTATAGCCCTCTTCAGATGTTCTGTTTGCATGTAAAGCTGACACACAAGTGGGGAAAGTGGTGATAAGCACAGTAAACTCCACCTGTATCCCTGTCACCCTCCATGATTTGAAGGGCGAACTTTTGAAATGAGGCCCCTTCATGACTCCCTACTTCAGAAGTTTGTCCTCCGACTTATGGAGAGCAACCAGGTGTGAAGCTTAGCATACTCATCCACACTCTCCCTGCTCACAAAGTGGACTTATACATGAGTACAATGCCTGAGAGTTCTTATGTTCCATGGGAATGTCAGATTGCAAAATAGTATGAGACACTTGACAAGCAATCCTATGTTACAAACTCAATTAACAATAAAATAAAAGGGATTTGATTGGCTGCATTTATCTGTGTTCTATTGTGCATCTGGCAAAATCATTGCTTATACTGTTCTTCAGTGTAATGGAGTCAACAGCCAATATAGGAAGTTGGAGAAGAATGCTTGTCTATGCAGGACTGGCACCTTAGCAAAAGGAAATTGTGGCTGCTTATGTGAAATCAGGTAACAACTTGCTTGCTTTCACATATGTTTCAGCAAACTTGGTACAAAGTACAATTCATATGGATAAAGGGGAATTAAAATCAAGTGATCACCAGATGTGCTACTCAGAGTAATTAGCTCAAAAGGTCATAATTAGCAAAACCAGAAGGTAACATGATATGACTTTAAAAGAACTATTTATTGAAGAACTGAACACCAGCTGGTCCGGCACTGCTGTTTCTAATGAACTTTTTTTTTTTTACAAAAGTACCCTTCACATGAAGCTTTGATTGGTAGCTGGTACAGTTCTACAGGCATAGGTTTATTTTTAACCACAGAAAATCTAGAAACAGCAAGACAACTTGAAAGGAGCCATAGGCTCCTGTAAAGCCAAAGTCTGTTTCTTTATCAAAAGTATCATTGGCATTAGCACTGAAGGAATTGTAAATCATGTTCAGTGAAACAATATGCTTTGTTAGGGAGAAATCAGTTGGAGCTGAAGGATTGGGAAATATAGAGTTGGGAGGGATTTGGAAGTGTGAAGGAATGGGAGAAGGGTAGAAGATGCAATTCCACAGGGTATGACATTATTTCTTTCCAGTATGACTGACTCCTGTGTGTGGAAGGGGAGAATATGAACTGAAAACATTGGGTTGTATTCAATGGAATTATTCAGCTGAACTTCAGTGGAATGGGGAGGGAAACAATTTTCAGCTATTTGCCCTATACCCTACTTCAGAAGGTTGGGGGACCCTACAAAGCAGATCTAGGGGTGAGGGTTCTGGGGATGGGAAATCACTAAGAATTATTTCCTTCCTCATTCAGCTGGCAGAAGCCTTACCATCAGTTGAGCAACACCATGAGATATAGCCCATTATTTGTCATCTTTCTTTGAGAGCTCTTTGAAATGATGTTTAGTTACAGAAGAAAATGGGAAAATAAGTGTATACTTTTTACTCTGGTTTCATTTTAGAGTGTGGTAGATTTAAGATAATTGCATTTAAATTGCTAGTCAATTATTCCTTGGATCTGGAATAACAGAATGCATAAGTTAGGGGTGGAAGACAGTGAACACTTGGTACAATAACATCTCAAGAAACTAAAATGAAATTGATTATTTCATATGTGAAAAATCAGATTCATAGTTGTGAATAGCCCTATGCACATGTTACTTATGTGTAGGGCATACATTGGTACAGATTATAGTGGGATGGTGCAACAACCATCCATTGAGCATAGGTGTCTGTATAGGAAGACCAACACACAAGTGCTTCCTCACATATAGAGACTCCACATGATCACAACACCTGGCTGTGTAGACGTGTCCTGCATTATTCATCTTGCTGTCCACTATGGTGGAATTTTACATAAAAGTTATGTTATTCCACACCATTCATTTCAAAGCAAAGAAAATGCAAGGTACATGAGGGCGGGAAGTCATGGATTACATATTGTTTGCAGACTGAAAACATCACCATCAATGAATACTGATCACATTCACTAAATTGATTTCTGTTCTGGAGTTGGGATGAATAAGCAAACCCCAGCAATTCCCCCTTTCTTTTCTGTCAGAATTCTCTGACATTCATACATGGTGGTATCTTTTTCTGACAGGGATCATGGGGATTGAACAATATCTTCTCAAAGTGCTATTAAGGGCTCCTCCAGATGACCTGTTTATCAAGCATTCACCCTGATTTCATTGCATAAAGCTTACATGAAGGTCAGACTCTATCCGGTCTTTATTGAGCATTTGTTTTGATTTGGTTGTGGAGAGATTATAGGACAACGAGCATTCATCCTGCATTCATCCTGATTTGCTTGCAGGGTGTTCATACATCTTCCCAATAATCATTTGTTCATGCCACACTTTTCAATGCATTTTCACATCACTTTCACTAGGATGACAGAACACTTTAATCCACTTTAATTCAGCAACCCTGCAGAGCCCAGTATGCAATGGAATCCTTCCCACCTAATACCGACAGTCTGGAGTCCTAATCATTCCTTAGTAAAACATGAAATTAGCAAGCCTAACTTCCTCCACCCTGACTTCTGTCCTGTTGGTTCAACCCCGCACCTTGCTACCCTCACACATATCTTGTGATTAGAGCTTCAGTGTCACATGAAATTTGTCACTTTATATGACATACAGGATGTCTTGAAGGCTACCACCTCAAGCAATGATGGTAAGGGGGAACCTGGTCCATATTTTCATTTCTACAGACATCTCCACCCCAACTACAAGCCTGGCTGTTTTAGCTAAGGGGTAATCAAGACATTTATATACTTTGTTTATCCAGGCATGGTGGGCCTCTCTTTTTTTCTAGGCCATGCCTGTGTAATGGAAGGGGCTGCTGATTCTATTGTTCTAATCTGGTGCTTTATTTATGTACCTAAACAACTGGGAACTGCCATACACTGCATGGGGGAGAAAATGATATTGCTATAAAGAATTGCTAGAATGAAGAAAAATGTTTAACTGGAGAGACTGACAGACCAAAACATTCCCGAGAGTCCTTAGCTGATGATATCATTACATCCCAATGTTTCAGACTCAGAAGCAAAACGTATTGTGTAACTCAGGACTGGGGGCTGACAAAAACCCAATATAGACAAACTTTTTTAAAAAAGGACCTGCATAACAGTAACACATGAGGTTTATCTACTCATTTGCAGGTTCCATTAATGTCTCTTTTGTAATATGCTCCTGGCAAATGAAAATAAAAATGGTGCTGGTGGTGAAATAATTTCACAGTAACTAGCTGGGACTGTGTTTTAAATGGGGGAGTGATGAGTACCAGTTTGACTAGCAACCTTTCCTAGCTAGCTGATCTATGTTTAAACAGGGAACGTCAGGAGCATCAGCTCTATGTCTCCACCAAGCCATAATAAATGGTCTGCTTATCTTTTGGGGCCCATGGGAACATTTGCAAACCTGAGAAACTGTTGTGCGCACCAAACACACACATATACATGCACCACAACCAAGCACACACCACAACTTATTCTATTGACTAGAACTGAACACTTCTTTCAAGCCTGATTTCAGCAATGGAAGGGTACCCTGTGGATTCCAGGGAAGGAAACACTGAAAAACCAAGTTTTTCACATTCACACACAGCTGTTCTTTTCCTTACAATTGAATGGAAGGGATTTTTTAAAACTGTCTTTGCTCTTTTATAACTACTAGCCAGACAGAACTACTATCTGAAGTATTTTTCAACAAGTGAACTACAAATTCACTGTTGGGTCCAAGGCCTCTTGAGAGATTAAAACACATGTACAGATAATGACTTTTGCAGATATAAAGAGAGAAGAGTGACAGCCTCTAAGTATCTTTACCCAAAAGCAATTCTTTAAGTACCTCCCATCCAAAGCAGCCTGAGAGTGTTACTAATAACTGTATTATCTCGGAATGTAAGCCATTTATATTTAGTGTTGACATTCACATTTGATTTATTGCATGTTAGCCAAAAGGAAACCTCTGTCGTTGTTCAGGCTTTTTAATAGCACAATCCTTTGTGTGTCTCCTCAGAAGTAAGTCCCACTGAGTTCACTGATGCTTACTCTCAGGTCAGTTGATATTAGACTGTAGCCTTCATGTACTACTATCTTATTTATGCTGGACTGGGAAAAGTTGGATATGGCAGATCCCCAGGTGAGCCTGTAGGGTCCCAGCTCAGATGGGCTCCACCGGCAGAAGACTCTCACCGTGGTTTAGCCATGGTAGAGGGGGTACCCTGCCAGCTCAGCTGGGGGACCGCTGGGGAAGCCCAGCCCAGCAGAAGGGGAGCTGGCAGAAACCAGCAAAAGGGCTGAAAAAGGAGCACTCTGGGGGCATGTTGGAGGAGGGGATGGGGGGGACTTAGGCCACATCCAACTTGTGTCCAGGGCATCATCCAAGGTCCCAAGTCAGGGAAAAGTTATGCCGGGAAAAAGGATGGTCTAAAGAAACATTCACAATGGAAGGCAAAGAGGAAGGCTTGATCTCCTCTCTGATATGGTGGAGTCCACGGCCAGTTAAGTGGCAGCAGCAACAGGATTTCAATCAAGCATGCCCCAGCCCCTCCCCACTCCATACACTCACATGGCACAGCATCCTACCGGTCAGCCTCCTGATGGAAGGACTTTGTGCTCAGGACAGGGGCTCAGGGCACTTGTGGAAAGGGCACTTTGCTCTGGGGAGACACATTCCACAAACCCTGGGGACTTTGAACACACACCCAGACTCTATCAGTGCCAGGGGGTAGGCAGTGTCCGCAGCCCCACATCCAGACACCCACAATGCCAGCCCAGGCAACCCCTGCACAGGGGAGGTGGCCCTATGGCCACAGCGGTAAGGCAGCCATGGGAGCCTGCTGGGTGGGGAGGACTTAACCACAAGGACACAATGTTTCCCTTGCAGGCATGCCATTACCATGGAGGCAGCAGCAGCAGCACTTGAAGCCACACCAGAGGAGCAGGTGCAAGAGCCAAACTGGCATGCAATCAGGTGACGTGTCCAGAGAGCCTCTCCTTGGTCCCCTCACAGTGTGTGCTCTTGCTTTTGCAGGTGTTGTTCCAGTTGTTCTGGCCAAGCAGCCCACTGGGACCAGCACACCAATACAAGCAGCAGCATCAGAGGTAAGTGGCAAGCATCCCCAGGAAGCCCACCCATGGATAAGAGGGAGAGGCCATCTGGTGCTGCAGCCAAGCACCGAGAACTGCCATTCCAAAGACCCCACAGGCCTCCCCTGCTCCTGCTCTCCCCTCACTAATGATGTGTCCCTCTTTCTTCACAAGCAGAGCAGTGCCTATCATAGAGGTGTTCTGTCCCAGTGGAGACAAGGACAGGCAGTCCCAGAGAACCACCTTCCGGGCCAGTTGACCACAGGAGTGGCCCCATGCTCCTGACATGCAATAAAATTGACTTGTGTTGCTGCTAACTGTTGTGTGTTTTCTTGGGGGTCTCAGCTGGGTGGGGCATGGGAGGGCAACAGAGGTCTGCTAAGATGCCAGCCACAACCCTCAGGTGGGGTGAGTGCCCTGCAGGTCATCCCCATGGGAGTTGACCTCTGGAAGCGGGAGGTGAGGAAATACTACACACACACACACATATACACCCCTCCACCCGCATGGCAGAAGGGTTGGTGTGGCTGGGGCCAAAGGAGGCCTCCCCCTAAGCATGGGCAGGAGGGAAGGGAGGGGTTGGAGAATGGCAGAAACATCAACTGCCTGCTGGGGAAGCAGGAGGAAGCAATGGGGGGTGGCGGACGGGGAAATGAGCCACCAGGCCCCAATGTCGGTGAGGCTGCAGTGAGGGAGAGGCTGGAAACAAGCTGGAAAATCACTACATAAAAATCTGATCTGCAATAATAGAGAATAAGCTAATTAATGGGAAATCTGATATCAAATCCAAACTGGACAGAATTCTAGCACATCCCTAGCAGATACACAACTCACTTGGTATCTTCCTCACTGTGTTGGGATGTACTGTATTTCTATTTAAGTTGTAGCAATTATTTCTAAAATATTCAAATATCCTTTCAGTGGCAGGTGAAGACCTTCTCCTTTCCCCAGGTCTTTTAAATATTGCTATAGTTTTTAAATAAATTTTGGCTATGTTTTATTATTCACCCTTCGATCTTAATTTGGAGTTTGCTTTACTGTGGCATCCATTTTTATTGCATTAGCTCTTGTCATTGTTGTCTTATTTATTTATTTATTTATTTGTTAGATTTTTATACCGCCCGACTAGCATAGCTCTCTGGGCAGTGTACAGCAAAAATACAAATACATATAATAAAACCCATCATAATAAAACAAGAACACATATGGGAAAAAATGAAAATCTAAAATCAGTTATAACAAGTTTAAAACTAAATTAAGATTAAAATTAGAATAAAATGCCTTAGAAAAGAGGAAGGTTTTAACTTGGCACCGAAAAGATAGCAAAGTCGGTGCCAAGCGCACCTCATCGGGGAGACTATTCCACAGTTCAGGGGCCACCACCGAGAAGGCCCTAGTTCTTGTTACCACCCTCCGAGCCTCTCTCTGAGTCGGAACTCGGAGGAGGGCCTTCGATGTGGAGTGTAGTGTACGAGCGGGTTCATATCAGGAGAGGCGTTCCAGCAGGTATTGTGGTCCTGCACCGTATAAGGCTTTATAAGTCAAAACCAACACTTTGAATCTGGCCCGGAAGCATATTGGTAGCCAGTGCAAGCGAGCCAGAACAGGTGTTATGTGTTTGGACCGCTTGGTCTTCGTTATCAGTCTTGCCACTGCGTTTTGCACGAGCTGCAGCTTCCGAACTGTCTTCAAAGGTAGCCCTACGTAGAGCGCATTACAGTAATCCAATCGCGAGGTTACCAGAGCATGTACCACTGATGTTAGATCTTCCCTGCTCAGGTAGGGACGTAGCTGGGCTACCAATCGAAGTTGGTAGAACACATTCTGTGCCACTGAGGCTACTTGAGCCTCAAGTGACAAGGAAGGATCTGAAACAACTCCCAAACTACGAACCTGTTCCATTAGGGGGAGTGTAACCCCGTCCAGGACAGGATGTATATCCACTATCTGGTCAGAGAAACCACCCACAAGCAGCATCTCAGTCTTGTCTGGATTGAGCCTCAGTTTGTTAGCTCCCATCCAGTTCGTTATCGCAGCCAGGCAACGGTTCAGCACATTGACAGCCTCACCTGAAGAAGATGAAAAGGAGAAGTAGAGCTGCGTGTCATCAGCGTACTGATGGCAACGCACTCCAAACCTCCTGATGACCGCACCCAACAGCTTCATATAGATGTTGAAAAGCATGGGGAACAGAACTGACCCCTGCGGGACTCCACATTGGAGAGCCCACGGTGTCGAGCAGTGTTGCCCAAGCACTACCTTCTGAAGACGACCCGCCAAGTAGGATCGGAACCACTGCCAAGCAGTGCCTCCAACTCCCAACTCCGTGAGCCTCTCCAGAAGGATACCATGGTTGATGGTATCAAAAGCCGCTGAGAGATCAAGGAGAATCAACAGAGTTACACTCCCTCCGTCCTTCTCCCGACATAGGTCATCGTAAAGGGCGACCAAGGCTGTCTCAGTGCCAAAACCGGGCCTAAAACCCAATTGAAATGGATCTAGATAATCGGTTTCATCCAATAGTGCCTGGAGCTGGCCAGCAACCACTCATTCCAAGATCTTGCCCAGGAATGGAACATTCACCACTGGTCTATAGCTGTTAAAATTTTCTGGGTCCAAGGAAGGTTTTTTCAGAAGCGGTCTCACTGCCGCCTCTTTCAGGCGGCCAGGAACCACTCCCTCTTGTAAAGAGGCATTTATCACTTCCCTGGCCCAGCTAGCTGTTCCATCCCTGCTAGCTTTTATTAGCCAAGAGGGGCAAGGATCTAGTACCGAAGTGGTAGCATGCACCTGTCCAAGCACCTTGTCCACATCCTCGAGCTGAACCAACTGAAACTCATCCAATAAAACATGACAAGACTGAGCTCTAGACACCTCATTAGGATCAACTGCTGTAAACTGAGAGTCTAGGTCCTGGCGGATGCATAAGATCTTATTCTGGAAGTGTCCAGCAAACTCATTACAACGGGCCACCGATGACCCTACCATGTCCTGAGGGCCAGAATGGAGCAACCCTCGGACAACTCTAAAAAGCTCCGTTGGGCGGCAGAGAGATGACTTAATGGTGGCAGCAAAATGTTGTTTCTTCGCCACCCTCACCGCTCCTAAGTACAGCTTGGTAGAAGCACTTACCAGCGCATAATTGCATCCGTCGGGAGTTCGTCTCCACCTCCGCTCTAGCCGCCTCCTATCTTGTTTCATCGCTCTCAGCTCTGGGGTGTACCATGGAGCTGTATGAGCTCTACACAGGAGAGGGCGCGCAGGAGTGATCGTGTCTTGTTTATTTTTATTCTGTAAGTTGCCTTATGTGTTATAGAGGGGTCTATCAATATCAAAAATAATAAAATATATTAGGAAGCATCATTAATTCTAGACAAGAATGGCACCCACCTGGCATGTGATGGGGGTGAATTTGCTCCACTTCTTTCTGCTGGGATGAACTCAAGGAAGGGAAGGACAGTGGCACGACACAACAGCATGGGGCAATCAAGAGCAAAGGGTGGCTTGCCTTAATCAGGGACTACCTCCTTGGGCTTGGCCTAATTGTCTCCAAGTGGCAATAAAAGACCACCCATGCTGCGGACAGGCTCATGCCAAGACCTTAAGCTGAATAGGTAGTGGTGGATTCTGGTGGAAGAGTGGCCATGGTGGCAACAGTGGTAAGAGCGTCTTGAGGGACAGAAGGAAAAGATTCTGTTGCTAGTTTTCCCCGTTTTATGCTGCTTTCTTATAATATTATTGTGATTTATTGGTTTTTATTTTGTATTTTGTGATTCATTTCTCTGATGTTCAGTAAATAATTGCTGGTTGCTGGTTAAAAGATTACTGTTTTCTTAAGGAAGGAAGAAAAAAGTGTGAGCTTTTTAATGAATTGTGAACTTTTGTAATGAATTGTGCCTTAACAAGGCTTATGAAAAGTGTTATTTAGCCATAATTGCATATGTTTGCCCTAGTTCCTCATTCTGTAATTGTGAGAATCTCATGATCCCTCAGACGCTTGGCATGGAGAATTCTAGTTGAAGTTATCATATAACATAACAATTTTCAGTGACTGCTATTTATTGATTTTATATGTTAGTAAAGTACCTGGAGGGGTCAAGAGGTATTTCCATTCCAGTAAAGTTTTTGAAAGTCTTGTTAATATTAGACTAAAGAATATTAGCATGGGGCCAATTCAACTATCAATGGATACAGGTTCCTGTTTCTCTTTTGCATTTTCAGTATTGAAGATTGTAGCTGTCTGTAGTTCTAGGTAATCTTTAAGGAATTATGTGCCATTATAATTTTATAACAGCTATTTCTTAAATTAATTCAATATGAGAAATTAATACTGTATTTCCAGATGTTTTCCCAGACATCAAGGGTTATAACTATAAGCTTTATAGTATAACCTTTGAGCCTAAGCTATCATGATTTTTTTACTTGTTCTGTTTTAAATTTAATCAATAGTTTGTATATATATGATACTAAGTAGATTTATCCATTTTATTTAATAATTTCAGATTTATTCATTTTCCAAAAGAAGTTAGTTATTTGAGATGGAATTGGCTTTCTTTTAGCTTTGCAATATTTTTGATTTTGATATTTTTGATGTGCTGATATTCAAGACCTTTCCCAACACCTCTGAAATCATACAAAGAGGAAGCAGGAGTAGAATTAGGAGTAAGAGTAGAAGTAACTTGTCTTGCACTCCCTTTTCCTAAAGTGGAGTGATGGGGCAATAGGTGTGCAGTTATCTCTATAGAAATAGCATCTCAATGAGCAGCATTTATCTTCTCAAGGCATTTCAGTCTGCCCACTTTTTAGCTACTAGGGGAAGAAAGGTTATATTGTGCAAAGATCATCTCTTCCTCTTGAACTTGGCACCTGTTCCAATTGTGCCATACTTCCTTGCAGGCTCACCCCAAAGCCTGAGAACTTAAATCAGAGGTAGCCAGTGTGGCAGCCTCCAGATGAACTTGGACTACAACTTCCATCATACCTGACCATTGACCAGGCTTGCTGGGGCTGATGGGAGTTGGAGTCCAACAACATCTGGAGGGCACCACAATGTTTTTTTTCTCTCACCTAAAAGTTTGTTGTACTTCTGCCAGCTTCTGGATTCTCCCAAGCATAGGACATGTCCTTCATGTTTGCTTCTTTTGGCTACATAAAGATTAGTATATAAAAGTGGCAGCCCACAACAACAGACATACAGTGTATGTGGGGGAGGGGCTTCAAAGGTTCCCTTTCTTAGACAGGAGGCTGTGAACCAAAGGGCAGTCACTAGCTGGCCAGTGACTGAGCAGGTGAATGTCTGAGGGCTGGCTGGCAAGGGAATGAATGAATGGGTTGGTGCTAATGCATTGCTTCCTCAGAGATTTAACAGCTAGTGACAGGGAAGGGGGCTAAACCCAGCTTCTGTAGTGAATGTGGCCTGTCTCATTAAAAGACATGCCCTCTGCTCCCTGGATGTGGTTCCTCCATAGTTCAGTTGGGAACAAGTTGGAAATTTAGTCATACCTATATAGCAAGTTCTCACTGCTATACTGAGTTGTTGATCTGTTGTTCACAAATACATAGTTACGGAGACTTCCGGGAAGGGTGACTTAGCCTGTGCCTGCTTTTGAGACGGGCTCCTGCCTCAAAAGAAGCTTATTCAGATATATCAGTCAGATTTTTTTTTTTTTTGACTGATTAAACTTCTCCCGGGTAGGGAGAAACGAAGAGATTAACCTCAAAGCCTATTTTTGTTGGGACGACCAGATCTCATTAATTTATGGGACGAGGTCTAGCCGACGAAGGTGGGACGGATTTTCAACAACAAGCTCTATCTGATAAAGCGAACGTTCATCTTATCTTCTAAGAGAGAACGCACTAACAGGCAAGCACCCTTCTTTCTATATTTTTCTTTTACTTGACTTAAATTGTTGCTGTTTAAAAGAGATTTGCCAGATTGATCGGTTTTTGACATCTCACTGGGGAGCCATAACTTCTCTCTGCTACTCACTAATTAATAGCTTATCTCTGTTTTTGTTGCAAAAAGCTGTCCTGGATTTGCATTCTAAAGATATACACAGAAGAGGGATTTCTATTCCAGATTTTTATTTTGAAGAATATTATATTGTCTGAGACTACTCTCTTTTTGGTCAATTTTATTTTGACGAATCTGTTTCCTGACGACCGCCATTAATTGTTTCGATCCTGGGAACTGCATTTTGTTTACTTAAGCATGGAGAGATAAGGCTGTCTGCTCTGTGTATACTGTGATGTCACCAAGTTTGGAGTATTAACCCAATTGTTGCTGAAATAAGAAGTGGTTTTCCTATATTTTTCTTTTAAAATGGCAATTAAGAAAGTGGCTGAGAATCTGGAAATAACTATGTTTCAGAAAATAATGGATGAGATTGAGATAACGAAACAAAACCTGCGACAGGGTTGTAAGGAGCTGAAAATTGAATTGAGTAAAATGAAGCAGGAGATTAAAGATATAGGGGTCCCTGTGAGAGAGGTGACCCTGGAAGGGGTCCCTGTGAGAGAGGAGACCCCGGAGATTGGAACAAACGTGGAACAGGAAAAAGATTTGGAGTCTATGGACTTTAGAAACAAAATCTATTGTTTGGAGACACAGGAGATTAAAGACATAGGGGTCCTTGTGAGAGAGGAGACCCTGGAGACTGGAACAGGGGTCCCTGTGAGAGAGGAGACCCTGGAGACTGGAACAGGGGTCCCTGTGAGAGAGGAGATCCCGGAGATTGGAACAAACGTGGAACAGGAACAAGATTTGGAGTCTATGGACTTTAGAAATAAAATCTATTGTTTGGAATTCAATGTTATCTCTGAAGAAATTAATGAAGATTCTAGAGATAAAGTTATCAATGGCATGGATAATCTTCTGGACTGGAATGATGTGATGGAGCCCAATATAGAGAAAATCTATGGAATTAACTGCAGCCATGTGACAATGGAAAAACTTTCAAGAGATGACCCAGTGTATTTTGAAAAAAAGAACAGAGATATGATTTTACAGCAGTATTTCAGCAACCTATTCAGAATGGATGGCAAGAAAATATTTGGGATAGAGGTAATTCCCATCAGACTCTTACTATATGACTATGGCTTTGACAGCAAGATTATTATGGAATACTGATAATGGAAGATTGGATACTGAAATTACTGGACTTAACAAGACTACTGAAGATGGAAGATGGAAAATGGAACTAATAGGGATAATAGAACAATGGCTACTGAAATTACTGAACCTAACAGATTCTGATGTGATGGATTAATTGAAATGTTTATTTTGACTATGGTTATGACAATAAGATTATCATAATTAGTAATGAGATGGATTAATCGATATGCTTATCTGGAAAAAAAAAATTGATAGATATATTTCTTAAAGAATTGAAACCTCTCTTTGACTTTTTGTGGAAAGAATAAAGTAATGTTTATGAGATTTGATGATTAAGTAAGATAACTACTGGAGGAAAGTGATTTTATAATATGACTTAAGAGACAGGATTGTTATATATTATAGACTTATAACTGATTTGATCTTTGACAAATGGGAAGTCAATATTTTACTCTTTATTTTTTATTTTTTATTTTTGTTTTTTTTTTCTTTTGTTTTTTTTTGTTTAACTATTTTTGATTTTGTTTTTTGTCTTTGAATGTTTTATGATTTCGTCTTGTATGTTTTATGAAAAGCTGAATAAAAATTATTGAAAAAAAAAAACAAATACATAGTTACTGATTTTTTCCTGGGTCCTTCCTGTTCTTCTCACACAGTGAGTACCCTTCCGAAATCCATGGGATATTACAGCCTAGGTTAAACCCTGAAGAACAGCAATTCTAGGCTGTACAGAATAGAGATAAAATAAGAAATGATATTTAACAGAAACAAGTATCAGAATATAGGAGATTTCTTTGGTTAATAATAATGGTTAGCGTCTATAGAATGGGCATCGTTTCCTAAAAAAACCTTGGATATGATTGCTTCATTATGCAATATATTTTCCAGTAGCGAATAGCCATGTAGAAATGAGCTCATACTCTAAAGATGAATTTTCAGTGCACAACTATGGTCTCACTAATGTAATGTTTTCTAAGCAGGGACAATGTTTCTACTTGTAAGTATAGTAGGGCCCCACTCATACGGCGGGTTAGGTTCCAGACCCCCGCCAAAAAGCGAAAATTGCCAAAAAGTGGAACATAGCATTAATGCATATAAAAGCCTCCGCCGGCTCTCTCGCTCATCCTCCCCCTCGCTTGCTCACCTTCTCCCTCTCCTCACTCCCTCACTCGCCCTCCACTAGCTCCCTCACTCATCCTCCCCCTCGCTTGCTCATCCTCCCCCCTGCCTGCTCGCTTGCCCTCTCCCCCCACTCACTCACCTCCCCCTGACCTCTCCACTCGCTCACTCGCCCTCATTATGGTGGGGGAGTAGTGCTCCCCTTCTGTGGCAGGCTCCAGAAGCTTTCAGAGGCACCACAAGCCCCTCCTGAACTGTAGGAAGGAAGCGAGTGGACAGCCACCTCCCTCCACAGTCAAACAGAGTCACAGCCGCAAGTTCCATTAAAGATATTAGGGCCACAGTAGCGAGGCCCAAGGCGGCCAAATAAGGACAAAGACTCCCCCCCACAGCCAACCGGAGCTGCGGCCGCAAGCTCCGGTAAAGGATGTTGGGCTGCAGATGTGAGCCTCAAGACGGGAGAGGAAGGGCAAAGGAAGTTGCCTCCATGGATTCCTGACACCTGCCAAAACAAGCACTGCAGTTCCCCACATGCACCGTGTGGGCAAGAAGAGCCACCTCAGTGAGCTCCCGGCAGCCGCAACAGCCTGCCCACCCATGCCCACTTGCTCTCCCCTGCTCAATCGCTCATTTGCCTGCCCGACCTCCTGCCTCCCCACCTGCCTGGTAGGTAGGTAGGTAGGTGGGGTGTGCGTGTGGCTGCCAGGGCCCAGGGGAGGTTGGTGCACACACATTGCTTACCTTAGAATTGCTTACCTCCCCGAGTGAGGAGGGAGTCACTTTCCAGAAACGAGTGCACCACTTGTGTCAGCCCGCCCAGTTGGTGGCCATCCCTCCCTCCATTTGGACGCATGCCCACAACCCCCCTTTCCCCGACCCCAAAGAAAACTGCTGTATTAGCGTAACACCGAGGAGCGGAATGCCGAAAAACAGGACGCTACTGTAGTCTTAACAACTGACATAGGCTGCTTTGACACTGCAATTTATTCTGTTATTCTGATGATTTCTTACTTGGTAATTTGTTCTGTTGGAGGTCGCTGATTCATACGGTCGCCATAAGTCGTAGTTGACTTGGAGGCACATAACAGCAACAACATTCTGATGATTTCTTACCTGGTAATTTGTGCATTCTATTTGGTCTTCCACACAACATACAAGCTAGCTCCAGAATTCTAGTGGAATCTAGTGCAAGTTTAGCACAAATTTCCATGATAAATGATACCAGAAATAATCCGTTAGCAAGTCTGGGAACCTAGAAGATTGTAGATGTTTTTTGCTAGCTGCAGCCGCTCATGTGACAGGCATCCCAGCATGCAGTGTGTTCCTGCCCTTTAGTCATGCAGGAGTAGTTTTGTCTGATGAAAATTGTACTGGTATTCTGGCATTGGCGCAGATAGCAGCAGCAGCATTTCCTGCACACAACCCTGTGTCGATACAACAAAAATAATTTTAAAAGTCAGATCCTAAAGGGAGAGGGTTTGCATGGTGATGAGACGAGATCTTAGACCTTTACAGTGGAGAATAGTGTGGATGTGTATAATGGGTGAGGGACAAAAACAAGCTGTGTGAAAGACAGTTGCGCGAAATGCCAGTATATCGGCTGAAAAAACTGTTATTACTTAATGCAACAAGTACTGCAGTGTGAAAGGATTTTAGAAATCAGGACAGAAGTGCTACCTTTTTAACCTGTTAAACTAAAGCAATCAGCCCCATGTGTGAAAGCAGCCTAAATAATCTTTGATAATTGAAATCAGTTTTCATTGTTAATAAAACCTGATATCTTGGATGCAACATTTTGGAAGGGGTTGTGAGGCAACATTAATATTAGGCCTGCAAATGACAGTCAATGATGTTTCATGTTTAATGGAATCTTTTAAAACACATAATTTAACTCAATAGAAAACATAATGTTTCAGGCATATTATATAACCTTAGCCACTGGCTTTAATCCTTCCTCTGTTGATGTCAAAGTTAAAATTACCACTGACCTAAAAATACATAGGATGTCCTACTCTCCAATCTGTTATATATATTATGTGTGGGAGTGATGGAGACTTAAAGGCACAAGAGACCTTTTTTTTCTGATCAAGGATGGCCAAAACTCCAGCCTTGAGACCCACTGCTTTTCCATTCCCATCTACTGCTTTGCTCCTCCCATTTATCAGATTCCACCATCCTGAAGTGGTTGGGATATTCGCAGGGAGACCAAAATGCTTATTTACAAAGCCATTGTACTACCGACCTTACTGTATGCCTGTGAAACATGGACCATCTATAAATGCCACTCCCAACTTCTTGAAAGATTCCACCATCTCTGGAAAATTCTGCAAATTACTTGGGAAGACAGACGGACTAATGTTAGCATTTTGGAAGAAGCAAAGACTACCAGTGCTGAAACAATGATCCTTCAACATCAACTTTGCTGGACCGGCCATGCTGTTTGAATGCCTAATCACCGTCTTCCAAAGCAGCTACTTTACTCCCAACTTAAGAATGGAAAACGGAACATCAGTGGACAGCAAAAGAGGTTTAAAGATGTTCTTAAAGCAAATCTAAAAAAATGTAACATGAACATCGACAACTGGAAAGTTTTGGCCCATGAACATCCCAAATGGAGGTCAGCTGTTATCAAAGGTGCTGTGGACTTTGAAGAAGCACAAATACAGGGCGAACGGGACAAACGAGCTAAGTGGAAGGCACGTCCAACAAATCCTCATCGCGACCATCTTCCATCTGGAAACCTATGTTGTCACTGTGGGAGGCTGTGTGGGTCCAGAACTGGCCTCCACAGTCACTTATGGACCCGCTGTTAAAGACCTTATCTTGGAAGACAATCTTACTCGGCCACCAGTGATCACCAATGAAACTGCTTTGCTCCTGTCATTTATCAGTTTTCACCATCCTGAAGTGGTTGGGTATCATTAAGGGGTATTATTGGATGGTTTTTGAGGAAGTGTGGCTGTAGCAGTCTACTATATCAATGGTTCCCAAACTATTTCCCCCATGGACCACTTGAAAATTACTTAACATCTTGGCAGACCACTTAATGATTGTTCTACTGTTGTAACAATTGTAGTTACGTAGAAGTCAAATTGTAATACCATAAAATGCAATATAAGAAATAAAAGAAGCAATTACAATACAATTAAAAATCAATGTGAACATTTAATGTGATGGATGTGCCATATCCTGTCTTCAATCATAAATCCACAGGCACTGTGCGGACCACCTGAATGAAGCTCATGGACCACTGGTCCATGGACCACAATTTGGAATCCCCTGTACTATATATTTTGAAAAGTTGTTTGTCTGTTCTCTATATGTTTTAATACCTCTTAAGATATCATAACCACATTTTATTACTTGTTATTTATTTATTTCTCACCCTCCCTCCCAGTAGGGGAGGCCCCCTTAGCAAATAAACTGAAGACTGGAAAAATTGTAAAAATACATTTATTGCAGAATGGTGGAGCTTCATCACATATACTAACAAAGCAAATAATAAGAATAAGGTTACCAAAGCCATTCAAAACCTCAGGATTTCATAAATGTGACCAAATAAAATTAGTAGATTATTTGTTTGTATGCTTATGGGCAGAGAAAGTTGTTTTGTATATGATGTATCCCTCTCAGTTTTAGTTTATGTATATTTTGTTGTCAATAAAAAATAAAAAAGTGCCTGGCGCCAACACTGTTATCTTTTCAGCCCCAGGTCAAGACTTTCCTCTTCTCCCAGGCATTTTAGCATGTGTTTTAAATTGTTTTTATATTGTTTTAAATTTTAAAATTGTGTTTTAAATTGTTTTTAAAATATGTGTTTTAATGTTTTTGATTGCTGTAAACTGCTCAGAAAGCTTCGGCTATGGGGCGGTATACAAGTGCAATAAATAAATAAATAAATAAATATCATAACCAAATTTTGCATGATGGTTTCTGAGATCAAGGAGCAGTTTTTTGTCTATGTTTGGATACAAGTGGATGCCATTTTGAATCAAGATGGCAGACTGAACCTTTCAAAACTCCACTAATCTTAACCAAATGTAGCATGATGGTTCTTTAGCTCAAAGAGCAGGTAATTGTCTTATGTTTGGTTACAATTGGACACCATTTTGTACCATGATGGTGGACTGAATCTTTCAGAACTGCAATACTTTGTTTAGAATTCACAAGCAATGTGGTGTATGAAACTGCTCGTGGGGGGTAAAAAATGAGGTATTAGTACTCATATCTTGATAAAAGTGCCATGGGGGGCAGCATAAAATGTGTTGTGCTCCATACTCATGGGTACTGTCACCAAAAAAAGCCCTGGGGTTAGGTACTTGATGGCGTGCTAGTTTCAGCCTCAACATAAAAACAACTTTGTACTTATATGCTTGATACAAGAACTGATAAGAGCAGGCAAATCTAACTGATGTGCACTTCAGGGTCAAATTAGAAATCAACAAAAAGAATTCCACTTACTTAGCAACTCATAATAATTACTGCCTGTCAGTATAGCTTTGCTTTCTGTTGTTCACTTTATCACTAAAACAGTGAATTACTGAAATTTAGTGAATATTGACAGTCTCATGTACAGTACATTTTAATCTCTTCTTTCCTGCCCATTTTATCCTCATAACAACCACATGAGGTAGGTTAGACTGAGATAGCAAGTGACCCAAAGTCACCAGTGAACTTCATGCCTGAGCAGAGTTTTAAACTGATGTTGAACTGAGAGTCCTATTTAGCCACTGTGCCCTATTGGCTCTCAAATAATACCAATGAAGGTTGAAAGCCACATAAAAGTGATTTCTAGGATTCCTTTGTGTCTGTCTGAAATGTGAAATATATCTGAGATTCACAGTTCTCACACAGGAATGTAAATATTTGTGACATTTTGTCATACACTTTGGAAGGCCTCCTTAGCAACATTTGATACAAACAAAAAAAATCACAGGAAAAATCATTGTGAAAATAACCACTATAGCTATGCATTTCAATATGTTTTTAACCATGGTTTGAAGATAAATCTTTTTTTTTACTCTCCTTGTCAGTTGAATCAATGAATTTAGTCTGTGCAATAAGAACAAAATAAAACAAAGCTGATTATGAACTATTTAAGTTTGACAGTAAATCAGTGTGGGATCTCACTGAAATAGTTTTACCCTTCCAAGGCTTTATGTGTGATATAATAGATACCCTTGTAGCCAGAAGGTCTAAGACAAAAAACAGTTACAGGGAAATATACACTGTTTAAGTTTGCATTTCCTTCCAATATCTATTGGTTAGATCAGTCTTTCCCAACTAGTGGGCCACCAGATGTTGTTGGACCACAATTCCCATCTTTCCTGAACATTGGCAATACTGGCTGAGGCTGATGGGAGTTATGGTCCAACAACATCTGGTGGCCTACTAGTTGGGAAAGGCTGGGTTAGATAGAAAGTATCTGAATTTTGCAGTGTATACATGGGAGCATAAGGCCTAGCCCAACCTTCTACACAGTTGACCCAATGTGACTCTACTTCATAGGTAATAAACCAGGCCACCGATAAAATTATTTCGTATAAAACAGGAAGGTATGAGAATACTGCTATTCTCATTATAACCAAGAATGGTGGGGCTCAAACACGAGAAGTCGAATGCAGATCTCTGTTTCTTATACTTGGAGGTCATCACGGGAACTTTACAAACTCAGAGGAATTATGCAGCATTTCCATGGATAAGAAATGACAGCAGCTGTTAAACCTGCCTTCTTTCTTCCTGTGCATGTAACACTTACTGTGAAAGGAATAACATAGTCCTTGCAAGTGAGATTTAATTGGAGCCAAGGACTTGATTCAAGCTATTTTGAGGCAGACATATTTGAGTCTTGGAGGATTGAAAGGAAGGTGATATACCTATCACTGCTGGTAAATATAACCCTTCCAAGCAAATATTTCCCAGCTCCATAAAATGCCAATGAAATCTGGTCTGCCCTCATCCCTCTTCTTCTCCATCCACTTCTTTAGACAAGGCCGTTACATCAAGAAATGCAGTGCAATTAGGCATGGAGTTCCCTTAAATTGCCTCATTTTTATTGTTTTATTGTTAGTCAGTTGTCATGAGGATGGAAATTGCAACAACATAGAAATGTTTCAGTGTCTGAAGACTGAAGGTGGCATCCATGCAGTATCAGCATGAAACTCACAACAGTTCAATGAATGAGGCAATTAATAGAAACATCTGCAGGGATGGCAAGTGTTCATGCCCAGGACTGTATGTCAGGGCCAACCCTAGAAAACTAAAAGAGCAGAGAAAAGCCAAGATGTTAAAAGCCAAGACTATAAATGTAATTGAAAAGCAAGATTGAAAACAAGATTAATTTAAGGATTCATAAATTGTTCAGTCAAATGTCAGACTCAGGGCCTGAGGCGTGGAAGCAGGACAAGATGTTGGTCTGGAATGCAGAGCAACAGGACACAGGAAATGTGACAGGGAGTGGGTGCATTTCACTTGCACCCAAGTAGCTCAGTTTGTAGAGCATCAGATGCTCCAAGGTCTGAATCATTATCCAGGCATGTTCAAGCCCAGTTCAAACTGTTGATGCTTTCCCTTTAAAGGCTGTTATGGCTTGAAGTCAGAGACATTAGGGAATAATGCAAAAAGACAATATCTCTAATAAAAAAGAGAGAAAGACCTCAATGGATGACTGATGAAACTCTTAAAATGGTTAAAGAAAGAAGGAAAGCAAAAGGAAAAGGAGATAGAAACACGGTCAGAACCCTAAATGCAATAATACAGCAACTAGTACGTAAGGACAAAGATAACTATTACAATAACTATTGTATAGAAATAGAAGAGGATAATAAAAAAGGTAAAACAAGAGCCTTATTCCAAAAGATTAGAGAAATTAAAGGGAAATTTAAACCAAGAGTAGGGATGTTGAATAATCAACAGGGGAACACATTGACTGATTGAAATAAAATAAAAGGAAGATGGAAGGAATATACTGAAGAACTGTATAAAAGAGATGCAAGGATGACCGATTCATTCACGGAGGAACCATATGAAGAAGAAGCAGAAATGTCAGAATGTGAGGTGGAAGCTGCTCTTAAAATACTTGGAAGAAACAAATCACCGGGAATAGCTGGCATTCCAATAGAGTTGCTACAAGTTAGTGAGACTGAATCTGTCCAAATTTTGGCAAAAATTTGTCAAGAAATATGGAAAATAAAGCAATGACCCATAGACTGGAATACATCCCAACTAGTAAAGATTCTCAAATGCAAAGATGTATCACTGACCACCAAACTCAGGGTCATTTAGGCCATGGTATTCCTGATCTCTATGTATGGATGTGAAAGCTGGACAGTGAAAAAAGCAGATAAGAGAAAAATCAACTAATTTGAAATGTGGTGTTGGAGGAGAGGTTTTACTTGGTGGGGAGCAGGGGAAGTCTTCTGTTCCTCTGATTTGTGGATGAAAATCATGTGCCTCAAACTGGGCTTCTGCGTAGCATTGCTCTTCCCTCGTGCTCTGTGGGTGGAAGGAGGTGAAGAGGGAGGAGGTGTAGACCAAGATGGGGGTGGAGTGGAAAAAACAATTGTTTTTTAAAATGGACAGTGGTGGAGAATGGAGTGGAGAGAAAAAGGAGCCAGAGGGCAAGAACATGGATAAAAGAGAAGGAGGCAGCAGCAGAATGGAGATAAAGAACTGTAAAGGTGAAAGATGACTCGTGTGTGTGTGTGTGTGTGTGTGTGTGTGTGTGTGTGTGAACACTGTATTTGCACTTGGCATGCAGTGCAGCCTCCACCACCCTTTCTGGCTACTTTGCTGCATTTGCAGTGTTTTAACTTTTTCGCATCTCAGGAAAATGTTTGCTTGGGTGGGTGTCCCTTAGTTGATAGCAGGGCACGGTCCGGGAGGTGGCTGAGTGAGAGAGATTATGCTTGCTGGCTGAGTGTGTGTGTGTTGGGGGGTTGTACTTGGTTTGACATGCAAAGATCTGATGAGTGGCCTCTGCCACCCTCCCCACCTTCCTTACCAGTGGAGAGACCACCACTGCTATCTTATGGATTTAAAGAATTATTCTACTACCTCTCTCTGTGTGTTTATTTTTAATGTTGTTTTAGACAACTTAGTGTGCAGCAGCCAAGGCCAGCACTTTGTAGTTTTTTTAAAAAGTAATGTAAGTGTAATTGTAGTGATTACTTTTGAGTAATGGTAATCAATTCCTTTCAGAACAATTGTAGTTGTAATGATAATTTATTCCTTTTTGGGGCCATGTAACAGTAATTGTCATTTGTTCCTTTTTAAAAGTAGTCTTCCAAGCTCTGGGAAGACCAAACAAGAGATGAATTGATTCCATAAAGGAAGCCACAGACCTGAACTTACAAGATTGGGACAGGGTGGTTTACAACAGATACTACTATTTGTAGGGTTGCCATAAGTCGTGATCGAGTTGAAGGCACATAACACACACACATGGCTTGATACTGGGGTACCTGAAGGTTTGCCTGTTTTCATGTGAGCCTGTCTATACATCTTTAGAGCCTGAGATCATCTTCAGAGGCTGTCCACCAGATGCCATCACCATTGGAGAAAGGGCCTTTTCAGTGGCAGTGCCCCATTTGGAGAATATTCTACCTACAGAGATGTGCCCAGCACCCATGCTGGTGTCATTCATTGCTGGTCAGTGACTGGATTTACCCTCATTTGTTTTCTTTAGTGTTTATAATTTTATTGCATTAATTTTTAGTATTTATTGTAGGAATGGAGAACCTGTAGCCCCTCAGATGTTGTTGGGCTGCACTCTTATCAGCCCCAGCCACCATGGTCAATGAGCAGGGATGATCGGAGCTGTAGTCCATCAACTTCTGGAGGGTACCATGATAGCTACCCCTGGTTGATTGTATTTGTATGACTGTGGACCAGGCATTCCTGACATTCCTTTTGATAGGAAGATTGCTGACTAACGCCTTGGATGGATGCTTGATGTTTTCTCAGTGAGAACAAATGGTTGGAAATAATTGAATATCTCTCTTTAGTACTTTGAATGAGAGAGATTTCTTAGAATGGGCATGTGTGAAAAAACTATAGATTTGGAATACATGGTTCCTTTCCAGTGAGGAACCATTTTTAACACCTCTTAACTTCCCTTATGTTGATGCTGGATCTGATGGTCTATAGTCTGGTTTCTTTATCCTTAATAATTAATTATTCTTTGAAACAAGCCTTTATTTTTTTCATCTTGATATGGCTCAAGACATAGAAAATGCACAATGATAGAAATGCTGCCTGTTGCATCTGGAACTGATATTCATTACATTAATTAGATTTCTGTTAGAATCTTATACAAGCAGAACTGAACCATAAACAAAGTGATATTTGGTGGATGGTCCTAAATATACTTTATTATTTGATGAAGGAGAGGAAGGAGAGAAAATGAACAGGTCCTATTTCATTTCATTGAACCCCATCAGGCAGTTTATGCATTAGGAGAAATGCAATTTTTAATCAGAGAACTGCCAAAGAATCAGTGGAAAGTTTTATTTGAGTAATTAGTGGGGACTGATTTAATTGCTGAGGGCAAACGTTAATTGGTGATGGTTATGGCACTGAGTTAAGGGCACACATTAATTTTTAGAGGCTATTTTGGTTATAGTATGCTACTGCAAAAGGAAATGAAAAAGGAAGAGTGGGGCATAAAAGCTGGCAATAGGGATGGAAGGGTCTCACTATTTTGGTTCTCTTGGTTTCTCATTTTTCCAGTCTTAAATTCGGTTTCAGTTCTCCACATATCTGCAGCAATTTGTGGGTTGTTGTGAGGGCTTCTTGCAGGTACCATCTTAGAAGGGTCCATTACACACAACGTAGAAAAGTGGACCTTTAGTGTTGTAGCACCTACACTTTGGAATTCCTTCCTCTTAAATATTAGACAGATGCCATCTCTGTTATCTTTTTGGTGCCTATTGATGAACTTCCTCTTTCAACAAGCCTTTTAAGTAGAGACCTTGTCACAGTTTGTGTCTGTGCTGGGATTGCTTTTTAAGCTGTTTTTAAAGTTTTAAAGTTTTTGAGATGTTTTGTTTTAATATGTTTTTAAAGATGTTCTGTTTTAAAATCTTTTGTTTTTAAGACGTTTTAAAGTGCTTTCAATGTTTTTATTTGCCTCCGTGGGCTCCTTCTGGGAGGAAGAGCGGGATATAAATTTAATAAATAGATAGACAAATAAATGATAAAACAGCAGGACATATAAACAATAAAATCAGCTGTTAAAAACAGTGTTATGTTTTGGAAAGCCTGAGTTAAGAAAGGAGGTTTTGCCTGGTGTCTAAAGGTCATTAAATTTGGCACCAAGTTAAGCCTTTTTAGGGAGAGGATTCCATAAAGGGGTGCCATGACTGAAACAATCCTTTACCCAGTTATCACCTATGTAATCTCTGGTGATGGGAACATCTAGAGAAAGAGCTCAGATGATGAACATAGCAGGTGGGTTATGGTGGAGCGACCAGTCTTCCAGATCTTAGACCCCAAACTGCGCAGGGCTTTAAAGGAAAAGCCAACAGTTTGAATTATGCTCAGAAATTAACTAGGAGCCACTGCCAGTTTTTTTAAAAAAAACAAACACAACCAAACCAACACTGGTATGATATGTTAACCAGTTGGAGTTAACAGTCTGGCAAATGTAGCTTGGCCAATTTCAGTTCCTGAATGGTAGTCAAATGTAGTCCCACATATAACTCATTGCAGGAGTCTAATCTCGCTGTTTGGGAAGCCATGGTTCAATGGAAGGGCATATGTTTTATATGCAGAAAGTCCCATGTTCAGTCTCTGGCATCTTCATTTAAAAGGATCAGGCAGAAGGTGACGAGAAAGATATCTGCTGACGACCCTACGGAGCTGATGCCAGAGTAGGCAGTAATAGCCAACAACTGGAACAATCTTCATGGTCCAAGGAGGGCTTCATTAGGAGCAGCCTCACAAAGAAGTGTAGCTTCATTGCAGAACAGTAGATCCAGTGACAGGCTTTAGTCCCTTCTTCTTAACTATCTTGCTTTTAGAAGAAAATGCCACTTATTTATTTTGTCCTAATAGCCCAGCAGGAGTGTGTGAATAGAAACACTTCAAAAATTACAGGCTTATAAAATTCATTAGTTAAAAGAGATGCTTTGCTCCTTGTGAAAGAGGTGCTTAGGTTCATGCTGCTGTCACTGGGGTCTACCCAGTTGGCACATACCCATGACACGGCCTTTCCAGTGGCAGTTCCCCGTTTGTGGAAAGCCCTCCCTGTTGAGGTGCATTTGTCTCCCTCATTATTGACTTTCATGAGGCATTTGATGGCTGAAAGATACTGTTCCTGGCAACCCTGAAATCATTGTTTTTAGAATGTTTTTAACTGTTTTTAGAATGTTTGAAATATATTTTTATTATTGATGTATTTGCCACAATGGGCTCCTTTGGGAAGAACTCATAATACTAGAACTCGTGGACATTCAAAGAAGCTGAATGTTGGACGATTCAGGACAGACAAAAGGAAGTACTTCTTTACTCAGCACATAGTTAAACTATGGAATTTGCTCCCACAAGATGCAATAATGGCCACCAGCTTGGATGGCTTTAAAAGAAGATTAGACAAATTCATGGAGGATAGGGCTATCAATGGCTACTACCCATGATGGCTGTGCTCTGCCACCCTAGTCAGAGGCAGCATGCTTCTGAAAACCAGTTGCCGGAAGCCTCAGGAGGGTAGAGTGTTCTTGCACTCGGGTCCTGCTTGCGGGCTTCCCCCAGGCATCTGGTTGGCCACTGTGAAAACAGGATGCTGGACTAGATGGGCCACTGGCCCGATCCAGCAGGCTCTTCTTATGTTCTTAAGGGAGGTATATAAATTGAAAATAACAACAACAACAACAACAGTGAAGATGTTGATGATGATGACGACGACAACAACAACAACATTGATGATGATGGATCGGAGGGAAAGACTTGAGATGAGATACGTGTTTGCAATTAGCTTAATTTCATGAAATTAAAGCATTTGGGTAGAGTTTCAGGGATCTCTCTATAGATGATCTTATAAATGGAGGTTAGGGGCAGAACTTGGCACCACATTGCTGCTGCCCCTCCTACCCATGTTCATTCTACCTCAGGGAACATCGGTAAAGGGCTTAAAATAAAGAAGAATGAGGGGGAAAAGTCAATCTAATCATCATTGTTTTAGAGGGGGACACACAATGTTCTTTTTGCTAGGTTATAATTAAGGTATTCCTTGTCTATCTCTCGCAGTTATGCTCTTCCTAGAAGAGACCATTTGAAAGCAAATGCATGTTAAGATTGGGGAAGGGCTGTAGTTCAATGGTAGAACATCAGTCTTGCACACAGAAGGTCCCAAGTTCAAACCCCGGCATCTCCACGTAGGGTTGGGAGAGACTTCTGTCTGGAATCCTGGAGAGCCACTGCCCGTCAGTTTAGACAAAGCTTAGCCAGATGGACCAGTGGTCTGACTCACTATTAGGCAGCTTCCTAAGATACTGATTGTTTCCACTGAGTAGCCCTTTCCAAAAGGCTAGCCAGTTTCTAAGTGAATTCTTCTTCAGAACCGCAAGACAAACAAAGCTAGACTTCTTCAGCTTGCAGGGGGTGTGTGGAATTATTGTCTGCGGCTCCCTGTCTTGAATTGCATTCAATACTATTAAAATGCAATATAAGGTATTAACAAATATTCATGTTTTCCCGAAAGAAAAAGATTGCTAGATTAGTGTTATGTGAACATGCAGAGATCCTCAGCGGTTCGAACTGCATGTGTGCCAGTATGTGTATTTACCTAAGTAGCAGGCTTTTACCCTGCATTTAGATCACTGAGACTTAAGACTTAGTAAAATAAGAAAAGCTACTTTCTCTAGAGAAATACATAGCATATAGGAAAGGCATGCCTAGTTCAAACTAACTAACTAAGTTGGAGGTGCAATGCCCAGACTTGGGTATTTCCCCCATGGCTCAGGAGAGAGAACAAAGACAGAGTTGTCTCCTCTCTCCTCAGACAGTCGAAGAAGAAAACGAAGGAAAGAGGGGCAGGTCAGCTTCCCTGAGCATATCAGTTTACAATGGAAGGAAGTTAGGCAGCGAAGAGCACAGGTAAATATAGGCAAGCCTAGCCGGCTGGAGGACCCTAACTCTATCTTTCTTCTCGAATACAAACAAAAGAATCCAAACAGGAGTTGCTCTTGGCCCACTTCCAACAATTAGCATACTCCTCAACAAAATGTATTACAAGTTATGAATGGATATCAAAGTTTATAGATTTAGTGGTAGTTTGAAATAATGGATTGTCCTACTCAGAGTGTACCATAGAATTAATGAATCTCAGTTAGTCATGCTTATTAACTTCAAAGGGTCTACTCTGAGTAGGACTAGCATTGGATACTACCCAATCTACACGTCACAGCAGGATAAGCATACGTGGTGGTTCATATGCCGTAACTCAATAATAGTACACATGCTTTGCATGCAAGAGGTAATAGGTTCAATCCCCAACTTCTCTAGTTTAAAAGGTTTTAGGAAGCATGGCTCAGAAAGTAGTAGGACTGGAGAGTTATTACCAGTCAGAATAGAGAATACTGACTCTGTCTCAGTGTCATATGTAGATTTTTGTAACTGCTTTAATCTTAAATCCCTTTTGATTGCTTACTTTTCCAATTAAAGGCAGTAATCAGACATATTTGAGAGAAATTGCCACTTCTCCCCCTTTTTAGCATCCTTAGAAAAGACACAACTTATTTGAATTTCTCAATTGGAACATTGCAATATGATGTTGTGGACCCAGACAAAATGAACTGACAAGCAGTGCTCATAGAATCATGGTGCTTTTGTTTACGCTGTGTGGTCCCACTTGTAGCCTTTGTGGAGTGGAATCTCTGTGTGACTTGTTTATATGTAGAACTTGGCTGGTACTATTTATTTCTTTGCATTTATATCCCACCTCTCCTCCAAGAAGCTCAAGGTGGCATGCATGTTTCTCCCCCTCTCCATGTTATCCTCACAACAACCCTGTGAGGTAGGTTAGGCTGAGAGGCAGTGACTGGCTCAAGGTCACCCAGGGAGCTTTATGGCTGGGAAGGGATTTGAACCCTGGTCTCCGAGGCCATAGTTCAACACTCTAACCACTTTGCCACACTGGCTCCTACGATAACATTTGATGAAAAATTGATGGCACCACCAGAGGCCAGCAAATGTTGGTCTCTTTAAGACCACTTAATTACAGTGAATCTGAATCCCTATAAAGGTGGTGCAGGAATGATAAAAGCCTTAACTGAGTACAATGGAAGATGAGGAGAGAGTGAAAGAGAAGGGGCCAGAATAAGAACATGCCAGCACAAATTACACAAGGATTGATTTGTATCCTCAGGGCATTGTAGTAGTGGAGGCTGCTCCATTTGGTCAAATGGGGCACTGCCCCATCAACCGCAGCCTGCCCTCAAGTCAGCCCCTGCCTGCCTGCCTTCTTACTTACAACTAATGCAGGGGGTAGACCTGCATATCAGCTTCTTTCTCCTTAGTCTCAGTCATGCCCTAGCAAAACTCAACAGGGAGGAGAATGGGGACAAAAGAATTAGTTGGCTCTGTCTGCCATTGGTTCTGACTCTACCTATTGTTGGTCTTCATGGCTTCTGCTTAGGGGTGGATGAAAAATTCAATTCAGTTCATATTTAAAGCTGAATTTATCAAATTCACGCTTTCAGAAACAATATGAGAACCGAAACACAGCCATCCTTTGAAATTCACAATTATCAAAATTTTGCAGTGCAGTTCTCCAACCAAGCAATGTTTACAAAAATGCATACGTTAGGGGGAACTGTGTACAAAAAACTGTGCACCAATACATTGGTGAAAATAACATACAAAAATACACTATATTAGGATGAATTGCTCACAAAAATGTGTACGTTAGTCAAAACTATATACGAAAATGTGTTTATTAGGAGCAATTTGCACTAAAATGCTGAAGAATTTTCAGGGTTTTTTTTAAAAAAAATGGCAAATTGCTGCAGAAATGTGGAGAACCAAATTTAAGATCAGAAAAATGAGAAACCAACAGAAGCAAAGCTGACTACTTCTGCCCCACCTGCCCGAATGGGCACCAGCCACCACTGAATGGTAGGTAATGATTATCAATGAAAAGGAGTGAGAATGCTCCACATTCCATTGTTTAGGTTCTGTCTTTGCCCTTGATCAATTTACTTATCCAATCATGTCTCATGATAGACTCTTAGATTACTGTTCATGTCCTTTCCTCTCAATATATCCGATGCTTCATTTCAGTATTAGAAAGCAAAGAATCTGAAACAACTTCTAATGGTCAAGCCTTTGTGGATCAGCTAATTCACGACTGTGCCCTTAGTTACTCCTGAGCTAGCACCGCAAAGTAAAATAAGACTGGAGTCATTTCACGTAAAGTCCCTTGTATGTGTTTTTTCTCAGCAACACCTCATGCCATGTGAAAATCCCCATAATCCTACCCTTAAATATCATGTACAAAATATATTAGTTTTATTATGTTTTCATATTAGTACTTCAAGTCATTTAAAACGGTAATGAATGTGCTTAATTATACACAGGAATGCTTTGCCGCAGGGGAAATGAGCTCTTTGCAAGCTTGTGTCTTTGCTTTGACAGATGTGACTGTTCTAAATTACGCTGGAAGAACATGAGAGAAGTTTTAAAGACATACATCCTTTCCTGCTTTTCTTCTTTTGTTTGGTGTGCAGCGGAAGCTTGGCTGCCTGTGTCAAACGACATCCCTGGCGCTGAGCAAAGAATGGAAGAAGTGCCCATAAATCTGCCACTATCTAATCATCAATCTGCCACCAAGCGGAGCTCTTCAGAATTGTCCAGGGGCTGTTATACGCTGGCCCCAAGGACATGGTAGAACCATCTGAGGCCCGCTATAATGAATTTGCTAGGCACTTCCAGGATAAAATCTTTAGCATCCGCCAGGATGTTAAACCCAGTGTTATAGCAGGTGAATCAAGCGGGGTATCCAGAGCACAACCTTGTCCCAATTTCTTGCATGAGTTTCAGTTGGTGCAGCTTGAGGATGTTGACAAGGTGCTTGGACAGGTTCGGGCAACCACTTCTGTGCTGGATCCTTGCCCTTCTTGGCTAATAAAAGCTAGCAGGGATGGAACAGCCGGTTGGGCCAGGGAAGTGATTAATGCCTCTCTGCAAGAGGGGGTGGTCCCTGGCTGCCTGAAAGAGGCGGTAGTGAGACCACTCCTGAAGAGACCCTCCCTGGACCCAGAAAATCTTAATAACTATAGGCCTGTAGCAAATGTTCCATTCCTGGGCAAGGTCCTTGAATGAGTGGGTCAGGCCAGCTCCAGACACTCTTGGATGAGACCGATTATCTGGATCCATTTCAGTGGGGTTTCAGGCCTGGTTTTGGCATGGAAACAGCCTTGGTCGCCCTGTATGATGACCTCTTTCGGGAAAGAGACAGAGGGAGTGTGACTCTGCTGATTCTCCTTGATCTCTCAGCAGCTTTCGATACCATCAACCATGGTATCCTTCTGGGAAGACTGGCTGAGTTGGGAGTGGGAGGGACTGCATGGCGGTGGTTCCACTCCTACTTGGCAGGTGAGCTCCAGAAGGTGGTGCTTGGGGAACATTGCTCGGCACCCTGGACTCTTCAGTATGGGGTTCTGCAGAGGTCAGTTCTGTCCCCCATGCTGTTCAATATCTACATGAAACCATTGGGTGCAGTCATCCGGAGCTTTGAAGTGCTTTGCCATCAGTATGCTGATAACACACAGCTCTATTTCTCCTTTTCATCTTCTTCAGGTGAGGCTGTCAATGTGCTGAACCAGTGCCTGGGCTGTGACAATGGACTGGATGAGGGCTAATAAACTGAAGCTCAATCCAGACAAGACTGAGATGCTGCTAGTAGGTTGTTCTTCTCATCGGATGGTGGATGTCCAACCTGTCCTGGATGGGGTTGCACTTCCTCTGAAGGGGCAAGTTCGTAGCTTCGGGTTCTCCTAGAACCATCTCTGCCACTTGAGGCTCAGGTAGCCTCGGTGGCACCAAGTGCCTTCTACCAACTTCAGTTGGTGGCCCAGCTACACCCCTATCTGGACAGGGATAACCTGGCTTCAGTTGTCTACGCTCTGGTAACCTTCAAGTTAGATTACTGCAATGCACTCTACGTGGGGCTGTCTTTGAAGATGGTTCAGAAACTGCAGCTTGTGCAAAATGCAGCAGCCAGATTGGTAACAGGGACCAGACGGTCAGAACATATAAAACCTATTCTGACCCGCTTGCATTGACTGCCTGTATGTTTCTGAGCTTGATTCAAGGTGCTGGTTTTAACCTATAAAGCCTTACATGGCTTAGGACCACAATACCTGATGGAACACCTCTCCCAACACGAACCCACCCATACACTATGCTCAACATCCAAGGCCCTCCTCCAAGTGCCTACTCCGAGGGAAAATGGGAGTGTGGCAACAAGGGAGAGGGCCTTCTCAGTGGTGGCCCCCAAATTATGGAATGATGTCTCTGACGAGGTGTGCCCGGCACCAACACTGTTATCTTTTCGGTGCCAGGTCAAGACTTTCCTCTTCTCCCAGGCATTTTAGCATGCGTTTTTAAATTGCTTTTTAAAAATGTGTTTTTAAATTTGTATATTTGTTTTTAATGTTTTTAATTGTTGTAAACTGCCCAGAGAGCTTCGGCTATGGGGCGGTATACAAATGCAATAAATAAATAATAAATACATAAATTCTTTATAGAGTCTAAATATAAGCTGGGTATATATCACCCATTTAAAGCACATGGTCTCACCCAAAGAATCCCAGGAACTGTAGGAACCTCACAGAGCTACAATTCCCAGAACTCTTAAACTATAGTTCCCAGGATTCTTTGCGGGAAGTCATGTTTTAAACGTATCGTGTGCACACAGCCTGTTCACTGACATATAACCCTCTTTATTTGTATTTTAAAATATCTTTTACCTTTTGAATGTGTTTTATTTTTTCTATGAATGTTGCCTTGAGTGCAATTTTATACTTGAAAGATAGATATAAGTTATTTCAATAATAAATAATCAAATCAATGAATCCATAAATACTATCCAAGGAGCCCAAGGTGGGGTGCTATCCCCACACTTTATTCTCACAATATCCATGTGAGTAGGGATGGATGGATCTGACCATTTTAGTTCTCTCAGTTTCTCATTTTTCCAATCTTAAATTCAGTTCTCCACATTTCTGCAGTGATCTGCACATTTTTTGGAAAAAAGTCATATTTTTTTCACTCTTTTAGGTGAATTTCTCCTACTAAATACATTTCTGCATGACATTTTTGTATGCTGCTTTGACTAATGTGCACATTTTTGCAAGCAATTTCTGCCTACATAATGCATTTTGTATGCTATTTTCAGTACTATATTTTCACTAATATATGTATTTTTGTAAATATTGATTGAACTGCATTACAAAATTAGGATAAGTGCAAATTTGATAAATTTAGCTTTATATGCAAATTGAATCAAATTTCACCGCCATCCCTACATGTGAGGTAGGTTAGGCTATGAGAAAGCGACTGACCTAACAATACCTTGTGAGCTTCATGATTGTGGAGATGTTAATATGGTCTCTTCAGGAGTAGTCTAACCACTGCATCACACTTGTTAACAGTGTTTCATTGCTTGTATTCATGATGCTTTTCCCCTTACAGCATTTATTTATACAAACCTTTATGTTCACAGATGTCTGCTAAATGCTATCATGCATACATGTGTAAATGAAGTATTGCCTCTTAATATAAACACCACACCAGTCATCATTATTAATAACCATGCTCTCCCATTCCAGGGAAAATCATTTTGATCAGCATTAAATAAAGAGTATTTTCCATTTCTGGGAAATCTGACAGCAGCCACATTGTGGGCACCTCTCACATAATCTGGGGCTTCTGACATTTTTTTCCAGCTGAGGAAGATGGATACACACTGCAGCAGCTCCCATGTCATTACAGAATGTCAGATGGGGACCTTAAATAATATCTTGATGCTTGGCTTCCTTCTGCCTAAAACATAGTACATGATATTGTGATTCACACGTGCATGCACATCACTGGAGTACTTGAAAATTACTGCTTCCACTTGATGACTGTGTGGAGTCTTTTACAAAGCATTACATTTGTGATCTGGTCTACAGATGCAGAAGAAGAAGGTGGTAGAATCCTGAAGTGGTAGGGTGGATTGTACCACTGCAGGTGGGGAATCATTTTGTGGAATACTCTCTCCTCATCCCCAAACAAAAAATCATCCTACAAGTAAGAAACTAGGACTTAGAAACTTAGGAGGTTCTAGTCCAAACTGTTCTACTTTCATTTCTTTTCGGCAGGGAGCATTTAAAAATGGTACCTGCCACTGGAAATGGTGCAGTCTGTGCTGCCACTTCAGAAATCTATTGTCTCTTCTACTGCCTACAGAGGTCAGCTCTGAGGGTATCATTAGATACTATCAAAGTTCTAGCATGATTTGCGTCGGCTCATTCATATCCAGGAAACCACTTGATGTTATAGTCTCTTACTGATAATCAGGTTTGGGTGAAAGCCAGCCCTCTGTGGCAAATTGTATCCTTCTTCCATGCTCAGACTATCATACCAAACATATTTAAAAGCTTGCCACTTAGCTAAATACTTGTAATTGAAACAGTAGCACATTCAAAATCTGTTCATCTCTGACTCTACTTCCTGTGTTCTGTTCCGTGTGCTTGTAATATTAGCTTGTAAGATCTTTGGGACATGGATCTGGCCTCTTGTACTCTATAAGGAGTAATGCGCATTAGTAGGGCAATAACCTGCCCTGGGACCTTTGGGTGAAGGGCAGGCAATAAACAACAACAATACGACTACTACTACTACTAATGTAGTAAAATGCAAGGAAAGCAGGAATTTAACAAGGACTTCTTCCTTTTTATATGATGGTGCTGCTGATACTGTCAACTCATTTGGAGTTGCCTGTATAAAAATGCTCATGCAATCAAGGACAATAACCACACCATTTGTTTGTGTTTATATGGCATGAGAAAGCTCTGGGCATAAGCACTGAGATTCATTGTGATTGCTACCAAGTAATCTTTTGCAGGCTTGCTAATCAAAACTGTGGTTGATTTTCATCGATGTGATTGTCATGTTTTTGAAACTTAGCTAATTAAAACTTTATGAACATGCCATTAGAAAGAAGACAGCCCTCCTTTTCTTTTCTTTTCTTTTTTTGGCATTTGAAATAAAGTAAACTATGGAGACACAGCAACTATGAGCATCTTTTAGACTCATGTTTCCTTACCAGAATTTATGGGTGTTGTTTTTTTCATTTTAGGCTTTCCAATTTGTGTATCGCCTTCACTCCTTTTAGCTTGTGGTTTATTTATCACACCATAACTTATCTACATACAAGAACATTTGACAATAATGGCTAACAGCAAAGATGATAAACCCTGTTCCCCCCACAGAGCTACAATTCTCTGAGAGGCTTAACAATCAATCCCTCTGTCCTGGGAATTGTAGTTCTATGAGGGGAACAGGGGTCTTCTAACAACTCTCAGCACAAGCTACACTTCCCAGAATTCTTTGGGGGAAGCCATGACTGTTTCAAGTGGAATAATAGTGGAATAAATGTACAGTGTAAATGCAGCCCAGAAAACCACCGATCATTCCCTCAACCCAAAGGAAGTAATCTTTTATGTCTATTTTACAGATTGCTCTTTGTGAGGCAGCTTACCAGTAAGAATGAAACCCTTTTCAGATATTCATGTCAGTAAAGAGACTCACATGTACATCTATACATTTGTACATGTGTTGGCTCTCTGTCAAAGGTTGCCAGTGTAGTGCCTGCGAATGCCAGTATCCCTGCTAGTACCTCCTATGGCAATATGGCACCCATGAAAGGTCTCTATAAATATCCCCTCAAAAATCCACAATGCACAAGAGGCTGTTTGTTCTTCCTGTTCAGTTCTTGATTGCACTGGGTTGGCCTTCCCTACACTGTACACATCCGCTAATCATGCCTACATTTCATTGGATGCCAGGATTAGACATCCACCCTCCCTTCCATTCCAAACAGAGGAGAGAGGTGAAGAGTTTCTCTCTGTCAGTGTGGCAGTGGTTGATGTAGGTGCCTTTCTGCGCATTGATGGGGGGCTGATAGGAAGGTGCATATCTGTACAATTGTGTGACCCTATCTCTTTTTTTGTTGCTGTTTTAGATGTGGCAGCTATTTTGTGTTATGCCATGCCCCCATAACAGTAATGCTACATTCCACTGCAGCAGTTTTGTTATGCCACGCTCCCATGGCATTGCACACCCTAGATTCTTCACTTCCAATTTCTAGGTAAATCAGGTGCAGAAGCCCAATCACCCAATCCGATGCATACTTATGTAGAAGTCCTTTTGTATGGAAGGGGGCAGTCCTAAGTTAGTATGCATATGATTCCAGTGCACACCTACCTGATAGAAAGTCCAATTAAACAGTGGAACTTCCTTTTGAGTGGACATGCATAGCACTGGGCCACACAAGATGAACTGCAAAATTCACCTATCATTGTCAGTGTTTTATTCTGAAAGGAAATGCTAGCTACATTATTTATTCAGAATATTTATTTATTTAACAGGTTAATATCTTGCCTTTTCTCCAGCATTGAGCACAAGCTGGCAAACAGCACAATAATAAACCTGATGTCAACAAAGCATCTTTAAAACCATACAATAAGCAACAGTTATGGAATCTGTTGTATTAAACCAGTAAAGGAATTCAGCATGATAATGTCACTCTGCTTTGTGAGATTAAGAGAATTTACACAGACACACATTTATTTATCAAGTAAAATCAAATCGCCTCTTTTTGGCCTTTAAAATACTCTGTTTTCTGATACATTAATAGTAGAGCAGACATTAGTGGATAAAAATGTGGGACAACAGATGTCAAGGCAATTTTCAACCAAATGCTAAAATTGCTCCAGAACTTACCCTACACCATGCACTATGGGGATGTGTACTGTTGCGTTATATAAACTGCACCTGTTCCACACCTGGAGCCCTACTGACATCAGTGGGAACTCTGCATGTGCAATGAATCTAGAAGAAAGAGGAATGGAAAGAAGAAGAAATGCCTTAAAGCTATAATAGACAAAAGACAACTCTCTGTATTTCCAACTTTGTGGGACACAGTAATGCATGCCCAACCGAACAATGCTAATTAAGAGGTCTGTTATTTTATTGCTTTCATGCTGTGTTAATTTGTAGAGACAACATGATATAAAGAGTATTTGGTTTTGGTCACTATTGCATCAATAATGCAGACACAGAATTGTAATTAACTGCTGTTTGATTTACATTAATGGTGCGCAGAATGGATTAAGAGTATGCTGTGATATTTAAAACTATTTCAACAGGCAGCAAACCCTTTCCTTATTAAAATGAGTGAAAGTCTTTTTAAAGGGTAAGAATTTCAGGCACTATTTTATTGCATTTTAGGGACATATTGGGCCTCTTGCATCTGCAAACTACTGAAAAGCTACTTACCGTAAGAATGATACCTTAACATATATTTAGGTAGGAGGAGGGATGGAGGGAAATCTGAGTCAATTCACATTTAAATACATAAATTGTACTTTCCAAAACAATATGAGAACCAAAACACAGCCATCTTTGGAAATTGCGTCAGGCCAGAAAGAGGCCGAGGGGAAGTGAAGCAGGGCTTAAATAGCCACCTTGCTCCACCCCCTGTGTGACAGGCATGCATGGCCATGCCACACCCAAAAGGGGAGGGGCGTTGAAGCCATGCCAGGTCTTCCCCAGCATGACTGCAAAGGCCCGCCATTGGCAGAGCTCTTGGGTCTGACAATGATGGGAATTTTGGCATTATGATTGCTTTGTTCTTCTTCTTTAGCTTTACTCTGATTTTTGATATGACCAGTTCATGATCTGTACTACAGTCTGCTCCTGGTCTTGTTTTTGCAGAAAGTATGGAACTTCTCCATCTTCTGATACCAATTATATAATCAATTTGATTCCTATATTGACCATTTGGTGATGTCCACGTGTACAGTCGTCTTTTCGTTTGCTCAAAAATGTGTTCGCAAGAAACAAATTATTGGCTTCACAGAATTCAATAAGTCTTTCTCCTGCTTCATTTCTGTCTCCTAAGCCCCATTTCCCCACAATTCCTAGTTCTTCTCTGTTCCCTACTTTTGCATTGCAGTCCCCCGTGATTATCAGAACATCTTGTTTTGGTGTGTGATCAATTTCTTCCTGTACTTCTGCGTAAAATCTCTCCAATTCCTCTTCTTCTGTGTTTGATGTTGGAGCGTAGGCTTGGATGATGGTTATGTTAATAGGTTTCCCATTTAATCTCATTGATATCACTCACTCAGACCTTGCATTGTAGCTCCTAATTGCTTTTGTTACATCACTTCTCACTATTAAAGCAACCCCATTTCTTCTTAATTTCTCATTTCCTGCATAAAATGTTTTGTAGTTCCCTGATTGAAAATGTGAGTGGCTTCGGCCAGATAGGCGGCCTAAAAAATTAAATTATTATTATTATTTATTATTAATGTCCCATTCCTGTCCATTTTAATTCACTCACACCAAGTATTGTATATGTAATACTATACTAGTATGCATATACTAGGGTAAAGTGTGCATTAAAATCCATATATTGGTGAAAATAGCATACAAAAATGTGTAAGGTAATATTGCGTACAAACATTGCACGTTAGGCAAAATTTACACTTACTGCTTATGTTTTTAAGAACAATTCACAAACTGATGTGGAAATGTGGAGGACTGAACTTAAGAATGGAAAAATGAGAAATGGAGATAATCCAAAACTGGAATGTGAGTTAATGCATACATTAGTGAGAAAAAGAGTTCTGCAAACATCTTAGGGGCTCAGAGATAACCAAGACTTGGTCTTCAGGTTCCTTCTTGGCATAGTAACACCACAATTATTATTCCCCATCAGTCTGAACCTGTCTTCTGAACATGTTCTTCTTCGATGCTTTGTGTGCATATGGCCTTGAATTCAATTGCTGGCATCTTGGTTAAATGTGCTCATATGGTATGAGTATAAGGCAGCTTCAAAAGTTCATATGGACTTCACCCAGGTTATTGCCTTCTGTCTATATTTCCTGAGCCAGCTAAGGAGTGACAACTGAAGGTTTTAATAATTTTTATGTTTATTGCGGCTAGATTAATGATATTTCAGAATTGGAAGGAAGCACATAATATGAATATAGAAGCATGGCATAATAAACTTTTATTTATTGTAGTTTCAGAAAAATTAACACATCATCTGAAAATGCAAAGGGGCAAATGTGACCCGAGGACTTTGCTGCTCTATGATGGCCATGCATTTCTTATATGTTAGATAAATTTGTTATGAATTTGTTTGTGATTGTTTGTAATATATTTTTCTACCAATATTTCCTCTCTCATTTTCCCTTCAATGCGATTTTGATATCTCAGTTTTTACTCTTGTGGAATAAGTGATAATTGCACAAATTTTTGCATGGTGGGAAATGTTTATTGATGATACAAGTATAAGCCTGTACTGGTCTGTGGGCTATAATGTTGCCTTTGATGATGATGATGATGATGACACAATGATGACAACAACGACAATGACAACAATAACAACAACAATAATAATGGACATTCTCACTTTCCTAATAAGGATTTTTAAAAGTCCTCTGAACTGAGCTAAGACAGTGACAGCTCACACTGGTAAGAAGGAAATGACATGAAATCCCCACCTCTTCCACACAGAAACTGGGGTGATGCTTGTACACATGCCACATAAATAAAAATATTGAGGATCCATTCCAGATCTTTCACAAAAGTCTGTTTTTTTGCAGTAGAAGAAAAAAACATGTTTTCTAGTACATTATTCTGGAATACTAGTTGAATAATGATAAAACCCAGCAACTATACCACTATACATGGCTGTGTGGAAAAGCCCCTACTTTAAAATTGAAGTGCTTTGAGGAATGCTAAATAAATACTAGACCTCACAAGTTGAAGATAATTGCAGAACTCACCAACTTCAGAAGATAAGCTCAGCAACAGGAAAAAGATTTTTGTACAAAGCAAGGTGATGTCATTTTACCACATCAAAATGCGAGGGGTGCACCTTAAACAATAAAGAGCCAATGTGTCTGCAAAAGCATAAGCATTGTGTGCTGTGAATCACCTCCTGAATGCCATGATGGCATGCTTTCATTGGGAATAGAGGAAAACAGTCAGTAAAACAAGGTCTGTGACCATTGCAGTTCAAAGTCTAATGCATGGCAACTCCTGATTTATTGAAACTGCCGCAGCAGCCTCATATATGATCTTTTGGTCTAAAAACTATGATGTTTTTGAAGTGCCAAGTATGAAAAGTTATCTTGGAAAAAATGTGTTGTCTCTGAATGTGAGACATGGTTTTGCCTGTTTTTCTAATAAACCACCTCTTCTGGAATAACAACTGGCAGACTTATTATAAGCTGTGGCCTTGCATTGTTGAAGCCAGTTGAGAGAGAGGGAAAAAACAAACCCAAAACTGTAAAAAAGTGACAAGCATACTAGTTATGAATTACTCTAGACCAGGTCTTTTTAAATTTAGCTAGGGAAAATCATAGTCAAATATCTAACCTCAAATAACTTTCACATCTGGTGGGCACAGCTTGCAACCTATCAAGAGGATTATTACTCACCAGTCATACAGGGGGCAAAAATGAAGAAGATATTGAACATCTGACAGGCTACAACACATGGCTGCTGTTCACTTTGGTGGGTCATAGTTGTGTTAGCCTGTTCTACATGGGATCATTCAAATGTTTATGATTTTTCCACTGATACTGTTTTGAAAAGGGAAGATTAATGGTAAGTGATAGTGAATACTGAAAATGGCAAGTGATGGTGAATGGTGAAAGTTACACAAGTCATTCAGTTACTTTGCATAAGGCAAATAGCACTGTCCAAAAGTAGTAAATACATGAGCTGCTCAAAATCCCTACATATCCTGTGATCAAAAGCACAGTAATGGAAATTTCCAAGTTATCCAACTGTGCTATGGGATTTCTGAACAACATGGTACATCTACTACCAACATGTCCAATATCACGTGAATATCATTTAATAACATTTAGAATTCGATTGCACATTCATTTTCCTCTAGCCCTTGGTTCATTTTAGAACAATGGGGCTGTGAGATGGGAAAATCATGGTCCATTACAAATGTCTGTGTGTCTCTATTTGCCATGAATGAATGAATGCCAGGAGCCGAAAACTTTTCTTCTCTCTTAGATTTCTGGGGAATCATATCTCTTGGAATTGCCACTCTTTGGACTGTGATTGCTGCCAAACTCTGAAGTTGTAGGAAATGTTACTTCGGAATGAAATCTAAATTGGGCTCAGTTCCTATAAAGACAGTGGGGTTGATGCATGTGGATGGTCTGTTGCACTTTCAGAAGGGCTGCTTTACACCTTGTGCTATTATGCAAGAAAAATAAACCCACATATGTTCTTCTGCTTATACATCTGTTTACAGAAGCATGAAAACCAATATAGAATTGACCTAGAACAGCACTGCTCAAACTCTTCTACTAGCATTTCCACAGTACTGGCTCCAGGGCTGCCCCAAGACATTTTGCTGCCTGAGGCAAAGGACAAGATGTCCCCACCCCTCCATTCCACATACAGAAGCTGATTGAGTTGGCAGTTGAATCATATTTCAGCAGTGGTAATGGGATGGTATCCTCTACTGCACCTCAAGCAATAGACTGTTTTCGGGGAAAGGGGTCAAGACAGGCTGCATAGCATACAAAGGTCTTTCCTTCAACAGTGGGAAATGGCTGGGGGGATTAGAAGGGACAATCAAAGGGCCTGTCATTGTTGTCCTCCAGCATGTGCTGCCTGAGGCAATCACCTCACTTTGTTTAATGGTAGGGCTGGCCCTGAGCAGCTGTCATAGCTCTTTGGATCCAACTCAATACATCTTGTATTAGCCTCCCCCTGCCATTTAACAGGCAGCCTTTAAACCTCTGTGATAAAGACTGGATTCATACACTTCTGTATTTCCTTAACTTTTGGCTTCAAACTGGTAAATAATATGATCATTTGAGGAGAAAGTATTGCTCTTGAGTTTATAATGTTTCATTTTGGATTACTATAAACTTAGATTTATAGCAGCAGGAATATTTTCTGAAGTTCTGAACAGGTTATTCATCACATATATGCAGTCATTTGATCACACAGAGCAGCACAGTGTTGGTGGTTTCATAAAACTGCAATCATTTCTGCTCTCTTGCTAATCCCCAGTGATAACTAAATATACTTTTATTTCATGGCTGCTTTTTTCTACATACCAAACTGAATGTAAAGTAGCACACAATTGAATACACAAACTGCATCTCATTATTTTAATAGCTCCACAACTGCATTCCCCTTGTGTGGCCTGCAGAACATAGGTACAGCACTGTAACAGCAGCTGTGAAAACAGCCAGCTTTCCCTGTGTTTAGATATCTATCTGTGGCTAGGGAGTAAATGTGTGGATATTAGGAGGGGCGGGCTCAAAGCTTCAAGAATGTAACAAGGCTTGCAGATTGTATGGTAGGTACATTTCTCATAATTCCTTCTCAGGTGTATTTGAAGACCTATCTCCTTGTCCACAGTGGTAGACACAGCTAGACTCCCCAACAATGACCTTGAACTCTGACTCAATATTTCTGGGGGGCACAGCATGTAATATTTAAGAGTTCTATTTGATTGACACAGAAACCTAAGGAGCCTTCAGTCATAGATAAGAAAGCTAGCAAGCCCAGAAGTAAAAATCAGATTTCAGCCTCAAGGGGAACCTGCTTTATGAGGATATCCAGGTTTTTGCTTTTGGAGCAAAACTGTCATAAAACTGATAGACATCTAACAACTCAAAGGTAGCACTGCCACTGATTTTAAGCCATGGCTCTTCAAGTCTAGTTGGGTAGAAGAAGGTGCTCTTTATGCATTTCAGAGACTGGCAGAGCAATCCTACTCAGCGGAAGCTGGCATAAGTGGTGATGGTGCAAGAGAAACCAGCTGCATCCAGTTGCCATTCAGGAGCCTCTGGGTTGGCTGAATGCCATTTCAGCTGGGAGTAGGTTTGCCAGGTTTAGGGCCTGAGACTGATCCTGTATCTTTAGGAGAAGAGAAAGTCAGCCAAGTGCAGGTGTTCTTCCAATGGGAAAAACCACAAGGTGGAATTCTCTCTTTCCCCTGCACAACTTTTAAAGATACTGAAGACCTCTTGGAGGCCGGGCCTGGCAACCAAGAGGTCTTCTGTATCTTTAAAAGCTGTGCAGGGGGAAGGGAGAATTCCACCTTGTGGTTTTTCCCATTACAGTGTTGTAAGAACACTTGCACCTGGCTGATTTTCTCTTGTCCTAAAGATACAGGATCAGTCTCAGGCCCTGAGCCTGGCAACCCTAGCTGGGAGCTGTGCACAGGGACCAGAAAGCACAAGCCGGCTCTCCCAAATACCCCTACAGGATAGTATGCCCTCTACATTGACTTCTTTTGTATTAATTTTCTTAGACTAGCCTTTTTCCCTGCATTACTTTTGCCTGAATTGGGACCTGTAGGACCCAGCTAGCTCAGCTGCAATTCCACTGCATCCAACTCCCCTCAGCCTAGTATAAATTCAAGTTGGATTGTGCCCTTACTCTAGAATCCTTTATCTAAAATACTAAAAATGCCATGATGAAGGCCACCTTTACATTCTATATTTTAAAATATGGCACTTTATTGTAAAGTGGTTATTCTTGCCCTGTTTGTAGAGGACTCATCCTAGCTTGTTTGCGCAAAGCTTATGGGGAGGTTAGATGATGCTGGTTATATTGAACATTAATTCTAATTTGTATGTGGAGAGGTTGTACAACGTTCTGTCAAGCAATAATTATCCCGTGCTTTCCCATGCATTTTCCCCACCACTTTCCTTGTTGCGAAAAGGCTATTTTAGGGGGATGAGTAGGTTTGTTGTGCAAGAGCGCCAAATCAACTTTAACTGCATGAACTGAATTTGCTGGTATGTGATTGAATCCCATCCAAAAAAGCAAGAGTCTGGGCACCTTTAATTATGGACAGCTACTCTGATGCTCCAACAGACTTTTTTTACCCATACATTTGGAAGCCTATTACTATGCTGCCGACTCTCTGAACAGATAAGCTGCAGTGGTACCATGTTCATTTTATCACACATCAGCAACAACAACCTGCTCCCATTTTGAAAGAATGGAGTATCATTTTATCACTTTTGACCAATCTGTCTCTGATTCCCAGCAGCATGCTTCTTTACAGAAGGAGCAGCAATTTCTTAAAGTAGCAATGATGCTAACCCTGTTTTAAAAAGTTCACAAAACCTCATAACCAGGAGAGAAGATAATTGGGATACCTATAATTCTAAGACATATAAACCCTTCAGTCTAATCATGGAAAGGGGGTAAGGATGAACATGTGGAACGAGCACCATCCCTTTAATGACATAGTGTGTACTGAGCGCACTCCCTCATCAATTGGTTGTCCTGTCCTTCCTGTCCTGTTGGAAGCCCTGCTCATGCATAAAATAGCCCCCGTCAAATGGCAGCTGATCACCCATTGGCTGGGGAGTGCACCTAGTATATGCTGCTCCATTGAAGGGGTGCTCTTGTTTGCCCCTTTGTTTTTTTGTTTTTTTAAATAGTTAAACAACCAAAACAGCAGAGTACAAAAACAGGAAATTAATAATCACTTGACAGAGTATTAACAAAATAATATTGAAAAATTATTTTTTTCTGCACCTAAATACAAAGAAAAAGAATATAGTACAAAAATAGTTATTCACCTTTACAAAACCCATAGATTGTGGAAAGCCTTGGAACTTTATATTACTATCTGCCTTATTAGTGTAGGAAATAAAATCCCACCATTCTATGACAAATGCGTCCCTTTGTTTTTACCTTTTGCAATCTTTATATTTTGTGTTTTTCTATTAATGCTAACTGCCAAATTTAAAGAAAATTGTTTGACCCTTTGTATGTTCAAATAGAATGCTTGAAGAGGTCTAGCTTGTCCTGTTACTCAAATGTCCTTTAGGCTTTGTATAGCTTCATTAATAACAATATGTAGTAATTAATTTCTAGAGGGATAGCCTTGCTGATCTGTTGCATCAAAAGAGATGTAGGAACTTGGCAACACTCACCTCAAAGAGAGGTAAGCAGTAAAAAGCTCTCAATTCTTCCCTGGCTTGTATTAAAATCTAATCCATAGAAAACTTCCCAGATCACTCTAGGAAAGTAGAGCATAAGAAGTCTGATTGTTAGTCCACCTAGCTCAGTGTTGTCTACACTGAATGGCATGGCTCTGCAGATTTTACGGCTGCAGTCTCTCCCAGCCTTACTTGGAGGCACTAGACTGTTACCTTCTGTGTGTATAGCAGATGCTCTACCACTGGGTCACGGCCTCACCTTGCTTTGAAGAGCTGTATATTGACAAACTACAACTGGGAGGCAAAAGCCCACCCTATGCAAGGAAACTTTCTTGCCCCAGCGGTCTCCTGTGAGGACTTCAGCAACAGTTTTTAAGGATGTTGGAAGATTCAGGACAGACAAAAGGAAGAACTTCTTTACTCAGCGCATAGTTACTATGGAATTTGCTCCCACAAGATACAATAATGGCCACCAGCTTGGATGGCTTTAAAAGAAGATTAGACAAATTCATGGAGGACAGGGCTATCAATGGCTACTAGCCATGATGGGTGTGCTGTGCCACCCTAGTCAGAGGCAGCATGCTTCTGAAAACCAGTTGCCGGAAGCCTCAGGAGGGGAGAGTGTTCTTGCACTCAGGTCCTGCTTGTGGGCTTCCCCCAGGCACCTGGTTGGCCACTGTGAGAACAGGATGCTGGACTAGATGGGCCACTGGCCTGATCCAGCAAGCTCTTCTTATGTTCTTATGATGTAACTTTGCTAACAGCCTCCATACAAATGGATAGAGTCAATCATTACAGGAGAAGGAGACCTGAGTCTGTTGCCTTGGGTGGCAGCCACATGTGTGTCATATCTTTTTCTGGTCCAGGTCTTCAAATGGATTTATAAGAGAACCAGACTCCAAGGTGGGTGTGAGAAAAATCACAGTGGCCTCCATTTCACGCCTCTTGGACCAAATAACTGAAATGAAAAAGATTCTCTCTCCCAACACTTTCTCCTTCATGAGTGATTTGGCTTTCTTCATCAATCAATGACTTGTAAAAACTAAAGCCAAGTCTGTACACTACCTTGGCAATCAGAGGACAGATGTCTCAAAAGAGAGAACCATACTGTACTTATTTCTGCCAATTTTTCCATTTATTTCTGGTTTGTGAGGATAACATAATTGACAATTCCCCAAAGACAACCACAACACTGGGGGTATTGGTATATTTGTGGCATCACACATTTCCCCAAAGCAAGATGATTGATAGAAGTGGAAAAATAGTATAAAATGATTTCATAAATCCACATGAACCTTTGTACCTGAAATCTCAAGTTCCTCATAGCTATAAGCATTTATACAACTCGGTTTATTGAGTTTCTAACCAACATAGGGGAAATATTAGGAGGCATGCTATTGTGCATCATCAGAAAGACATGCTTATTCTCCATTTGCTTATCTTAGCTTTGATATGCTTTTTAAAAATGCCAAAAACTAAAGTAACCACAGGTTTTTTTAAAAAACCAAGTGTGTATTACTGCCTTCTGATTACACGAGAATATAAAAATCAGAAAAAATGAATTGGAGCTATTATAATTGTATAATGTAATGGGTGAAACAGAATATCAAGATCATTATATTGGGTCTGGCACTTTGATGTTCACAAATGTGCAAGAATTATTTTTTGGCTACAATCCTATGCACACTTACATGAGACTAAGGTCGCATCTTCACCATACATTTAAAGGAGTATCATAAAACTTTAAACAGTTGTGGCTTCCCCAAAAGAATCCTGGCAAATGTATTTTGTTAAGGATACTGAGAGTTGTTAGGAGACCCCTGTCTGCTCACAGAGCTATAATTTTCAGCATAGTTTAACAATCAGTCCTTCTTTCCAGCGAACTCTGAGAATTGTAGCTCTGTGAAACGAATAGAGGTCTTCTAATAACCTTCAACATCCTTAACAAACTACAGCTACCAAGATCCTTTGGGGGAGCCATGACTATTTAAAGTGATATGACACTGCTTTAAATGTATAGTGAGATGAGGCCTATATTCCAATTAACACAGTGCCACTTACTTCTATGAAAACATACATCACATGTTATGCATTACCACATATTTATTCTTTAACTGCAGGTACTTTTAATTACTTATTTCATTGCCATCCGCTCTGGACCTGCAGGAAAGGACTGGGTTAAATAATAGATAAATAAGCACTGGTCAAAGCCAGTGTGAACTGACATGTTTACCTGCAATCAGTTTGGTTATTCTTCAGGTGCTATGTGAGGTCTGGAGTGAATTAAGCAAAAGGTTTCTCTTCTCCCTTTTAGAATTAAGGAATTAACTTGGACTTGACATTTTTTCCTGACTAAGATGGGTTGGATCCAGACTTGCAGCATGTTCCTAACTACAGCATGTTGATGGCTGAGGGGAGAGGTAGGATGGTCTCCACCAACAAAGAGGAATTCCTTGATGGGGAGGGCTCCACTATGGTAGAGGCACTGACTTCACTGTAGCAGGCAGAACACTGCCACTTCCAGTTATCCCTTAGGGAGTACCAGCAGTAATCTCTGTGATGGGGTGTTTCTCAACAGGGTGGGGTGCTGTAGACTTTCAATCTGATAGATCTTAAGCCCCACAGATCCTCTGATCATCAGGCCACTCAGCTATGCCAACCTGCAGGTGGGGTAGCATAAACTTAAAAAAGAAACCTCCTCCTCACCTTCTATAGAAGCTGGTGCAAGGCAGAAGGGCTTCTGATGCATTTGTGGTTCAGTTGCTCCGGCTTCATTTCAGATTTCTCTGCCTGTCCTGCTTAGAGTAGTCTAATTGAAATTATGATTCACTTAAGTCAATTGATTTCAGTGGGTCTACTTTCAGCAAGACAGTCTGGATCCAACACAATATTACTTTGAGTTTAATTCAAGTAGTCAAGGCTAGGGTTGGACAGATTAGTCTATTTCCTCTCAATGTCACCTTTATGTGTGTTAATTCAGAAGGCTGTTCCATGAGATTTCTGCCTCAATCTGCATTTTTTTTAAAAAAAACACAAAGATAAAATGTGCATTTTTTCACAAATACACTTTTTTTGTACATACTTTATCCTAAAATAAACCATTCATATACATTTTATCATAATATATATATATTTACACATTTTGGTACTTTTAAAATAATAATAATATTTATTTATTAAATTTATATCCTGCCCTTCCTCCCAAAAGGAGTCCAGGGCAAACAAATGTGTCACAAAATTTGGAGAAGCGTGAAACCCAAAAGACAACTGTATTTCTTTGACTCACATATTAGTTCAGGAACTGTGCATCAGGCCAGTTTGCTTAAAAAGATGAAATCCTTGAGCAACCTTAGCCAAAATCTAAAAGTTGATTTCAGAGATAATGAAACAATCATGTGCGTGTGTCTGTTGGGGAGAGGGGAATCGCTGGAAAGTTAAGAGTCTACTGAAGCTTGTTTATTCCTGCTTGGGGGAAAAAAAACCAGAATGACAACTGATGAAGACTACATCATAGGCACTTCTAGACTGGATTTTTTTAAATCATAGCTGTGATATGCATAGGGGAGATTGTATACAAATTTCTCTTTACAGATCAATTCTGTCCATGTTTATTCAGAAGTGAATCCCATTGTGCAGTGGGACTTTCAAGAAGGTAACTGTGCACAGGATTGCAGCCTTAGAACAGTATTATTTTGATTTTGAAAAGCAAAATGAGAAAAGGTGGATTCATGCTCTCCAAACAACTAATAGGAAGCAAACATCAAACCAAAACAACATGTCAGTGTGTTTTTTGTCACACACAACCTCTTTTGTTGGTGTGTACTTGGGCCAAGCCAGATTTAGACTTTGTATAGCAAGTTGCCAAGCATGTGCTTTCATTTAGATGCATGCGCCTGGGCACATACATATCAATAACAGGAATTTTGTTGAATAAATACAGTACAGAAGACTGGAGTTGAGCTAAAGATTGGGCTGCTGCATGCTTAGTGATGAATAAAGAGACGAGACACAATTTTGGGGGTGGGGGTAAATGGGCCACAACTTTTAAAACTATTTAACAAGCAAGCATTGATCTGCATGCTGTGCATGCAATGTGCACTATAAGGGCTATTTCTGGGAGAAGGTCATCCTGGCTTTCACCTGGAAGCAGTTAGTGTCCCCCACACACTTCATCATTGTCTCACACCTCTTGGTATGTTGAGGGGTGTCACACACATCCCAAGGTAGCCACCTCTGGTTGGGCAAATCATGCATGCAGAAAGTATGCTCCAGTCCCCACACTGGGTCTGTTACCCCTGGAGGACTTGTCTGAAGAATATGTATTCACCTGGCATTTGAAACCTCAGGGCATTCACCATTCATTTGCCTGCATTATCTTTGCCAGCTGTGATATGGTGATCACCTATCTATGGCTACCATGCCTTGGGCACCATTCCTGGCTCATCAGTGCAGAATAGGCCAACACTTTCCCCCCCTCCAAGGCCACTAGATGGGGGCAGGGGGAAAATAATCCATACTCACTCTGTTGGTAACAAGCTAATTCTGCTGAAGGGAGGATGGATGGGTGGCCGAGCTTCTTGTGAACTGCAGCTGGGTGGAAGTGCCAGCAGCTTAAATTGTTAATATGTGCCTGCCTCCCATTAGCTGTATGCTCCTGCATCCATGAGGTCAGCCACTGATGCATGATTCCACTTTTTCCACTGTACTAACTGGAGCAGCACTAGCCTTTCATGAAAGTCTTTGGCAGAATCAAGTCTTCCCTTTTCAGTATCCCCCCTCCCAAAGATTATTGAAGGGCTGCAATAGAGTTAATTTAGGAATCCCTGATTAGCTAGAAATGCCCACGCGTCAGGTGTAGAAAGTATTGCTCTTGCTCTAACTTGCTCTTTGAGATGTCCACAGACAAATTGAATGGTTACATAGTATTATGACATGATCATGTCTGATTGGTTGGGGTCATTAGAGGAGGAATGAAACAGAAAACAAAAAGGCCAATACGGTAATCACATAATGGGGAATGCCCTGCAAGCAGCAGTAAACATATTATGACCAGAATCAGGAACAAAGAGATGAGACACATGAAATGGGTTGAACTAAGGCCAAATTTGACATCTACAGGGGAAAATAAAAACTGTGGAAAGCTAATCTCAAGCAACAACACAGACACCAATGTGCATGCACATGCCTGGCATTGCTACATGAAAACCCTATTCAAAGGGTCGCCATAAGTCAAAATCGACAAAGGCAGTCCATTTCCATTTCACCTAAATGTTTAAAGCCCAAAAGGACTTAGGCCTCCAATATCTGAGAGACCACCTTCTTCCCTACAGAGCCTCTCTGGTGTTAAAATTAGCAGAGGGGGTCTTCTTGGTAGTTCCACCACTCTCAGAAGTTCAGGGGATGATGGCCCAAGAGAGAGTATTCTCTATGGCAGCTCCTAAGTTGTGGAATTTCCTTCCCACAGAGGTGCAACTGGCATATTCACTGTACATTTTTCAGTGAATGCTAAAGATGTACCTCTTTACTCTGGCCTTTAACACTTGAGATGTGTGTTTCCGGGACCCTTTTTTGGGTGAGTTGCCTTGAGGGCCTTTTTGGCCAAAAGGTGGCATAGAAATAAACTATAACATAACATAACACCCTAATCCTGTGATTGTAATTTGTTTCAAATGTTTTTAATACTGAATTTTAAAGTGTGGTAACCCACCCCGGGACCTGCTGGTGAAGGGCAGCAATTATGAGCATCATTATCTGATTATTGAAAGGATCTATATATCCAGATATAATTTGATTATGAGAATATGACAATTCTTCATGATTCAGGAGGGAAAATTAAATACTGAAAGCATCAAGCACCTTCCAGCATCCTTAAGACAGCCCAAATGATAGTTAAAAGACTTCCTAACTGTTAGAGCCATACGACAATGGAACCAATTACCTAGAGAGGTAGTGGGCTCTTCTACACTGGAGGCATCCAAGAGGCAGCTGGACAGCCATCTGTTGGGAATGCTTTGATTTGAATTCCTGCATTGAACAGGGGGTTGGACTTGATGGCCTTATAGACCCCTTCCAACTCTATTATTCTATGATTGATTTGGTTTCCCCTTGATGATTTCTACAGATATGTCACAAACTTCTCATAAAGCCACTTAGTGAGAGTTGGTAATGGAGCAAGTAATGGAGCAAGGAGAGAATGGCCACATTATTCTTTAGTTAGCCTTCCAGGAACCCTGAAGTAGACCTGAAATACAGAATTTATACTTTAGTTTATAGAAGTGTGAATTCTAAGCATGCCCACTTGAAGCAAACCTAGATGGTTCCAAGGAGTGAGAGAGTGAAGGAACAACAATACAAAGTGCCCCATTGTCTCCCAGACTAGTGAGAGAAAAAGTCTGAGGAAAGTCTCTGTGAGATACAAGCTTTCAAAGCAATCTTCAGTGAAAACAACAACAATCTATACAGCAATTTGACAGGTGCAGAGCATTGAAACAGATGATGAGGAAAAAGCAAGAAGAGATAGCATGGCCAATAGTCAGGAATATGGAAATTGTAATCCAGCAACATCTGGAGGGCAGCATGTTAGCTACTCCTGGCAAAAGTAGTGCAAAAACTAGTAAATAGAAGCAAAGAACTGCATTATCAATGCCACCCTTGCTGGAAGCATGGGACTCAGAAGACTAAAGGAATCCCATTATACAAAGATGTTCCACCTATACCAATTGGTTGTCTGTAATACTTCATCAGCCCTATAAGTCAGTATGTGTGAATCTGTCAATTTTGGTTTCACTAAGTTTCTCATTTTTCCACTCTTAAGCTGTCCTTCACAGTTCCAAATCAGTTTTTTTTTAAAAAGTCCTCATGAATTTCATCTGCATTGTAGTCCAAATTTCTCCTAATATACACATTTTTTTTGCAAGGCAGTTTTCACATATATAATGCATTTTTGTATGTCATTTTCACTAATATATGCTTTATTATGCACATTGCCTGGCTGGACAACTGCACTGCAAAATTCAGAAAAGTATGAATTTCAAAGTTTGGCCGTGCTTCAGTTATTGCATTGTTTTGGAAAGTGCCATTTTTATAAGTCTGTCTTTAGATATGAACTGAATGGAATTTCTTCCCTGTCCCTCTGCCTACAAGTAATCCTCCTCAGATGAGGGTCTAGAGCAGCCTACTGATCAAAGTCATTCATCTAAGACCCCTGTGAATAATCTCCATGATTTTTCACAAGTTCCAACTTCTAGGTTTCTGCAGTGGCCAGGAATGCTTTTGCACAGTTAAGATTAGTGTGCCAACTGCGCCCGTTCCTGGAGTCGTCTGTTCTGGCTATGGTGACACATGCCTTAGTTACATCCCACTTAGACTACTGTAATGCACTCTACGTGGGGCTGCCTTTGAAGACTGTTCGGAAACTTCAGCTGGTGCAACGAGCTGCAGCCAGAATGTTAACTGGGGCTGGTTACAGGGACCATACAACTCCCCTGCTGCAACAGCTCCACTGGCTGCCAGTCTGTTTCCAGACACAATTCAAAGTGCTGGTGATGACCTATAAAGCCCTATACGGCTTACGTCCAGGCTATCTGTCAGACCGTATCTCCCTATATGAACCTGCCCGGGCCCTGAGATCTTCAGGAGAGACCCTTCTCACGATCCCAACACCTTCACAAGTGTGACTGGTGGGGACACGAGATAGGGCCTTTTTGGTGGCTGCCCCTAGGCTCTGGAACTCCCTCCCTAGGGAGGCAAGAATGGCCTCCTCTGTGCAGTCTTTCTGCCGACAGCTGAAGACTTTTTTCTTCCAGCAGGCCTTTGGAACTGAAGGTTTTAAGGATAGTGACTGAAGAGGATGCTGTATGTTATTGTTTTCCCTGTATGCTCCTAAACTGGGTTGCAGTATTTTAAGAGTAATTGGTTTTAACATCTTAATAGTTTAATCCTGTTTTAATGCTGATTTTATATGTTTATATGTTTTATATTTTTATAGGTTCTTAATGATGTGTACTTGTTTTTATCTGGAAGCCGCCTTGAGTTCCAGTTTGGAAAAAGGGCGGGGTATAAATAAAGATAATAATAATAATATTTACAAGTTAAAGATCTAAAGTTATAACCATAATTTATTAATATCAGTAGCTTGAAATTCAGAGAAAAATATGATGGAGAAGATAATTTCATCCAGTCATCTACTGGGACTGTGTCAGCAATGCTGGCACTTTGCTAGGTGATAATATCAAGTATGCTACTTAATGCATTCACTTATAGATATGCCCTCCTGATTCTAATTTAGTTGATGCTCAAATGTCTTACAGGGCTTGTGCTTACAAATGAATACTGCATGAAGATCCGGGTCTAATTTGCAAGGTAAGCTCTGCTAGGGAACCTCTTGTGTCCATTGCCTTGCTGAGCAAACACAGAGAAATTGGATTTTCACAGCTAAAGGAATATAAATGCCGTCATGGATCTGATGAAAGTAATGGTTTAGCTCTATACTGTGTGTGATCTTTGTAATAGATTTTCATTATCTGACATTCTGAAATACTTCTTGACAGTGTTATCCCATAAACTGAAATAATCAAAATTGTTCTGTACCAGATGTGAAGGAATCCTATCTCCAAGTAGACATATGTTAGAATGGTTATAAAAAGATGCTGAAAGCATCATGAAAAATCTGCATTCGTGGCTGGAGGAAGGGTATCACTGATTACATTTTTTTTCTTTCAGCTACACCATTGCTTATCATGGGGATGAACAGCTCACTTTATTTCTGGTCTGTGTTGCTTTTGCATATGTTCACACATAAATCTGTTCAGCCCATTTCTGCATTAATCTGCTTTTTTTTAAGTCACATTTAAATAGCATTTATTTATTTATTTAATTTATTTATTTATAATATTTATATCCTGCCCTTCTGTCCTACAATAGGGCACTCAGGGAGGCTCACAATAAAATCATACCACAACAAAATCATACACAAAAAATCCCCCACAAAACAACATTAAAATAGATAAAAATACAGTTGAGAAATATAGGGGAGTGATATTAAAAAGGACTAGAGAGGTAAAACTAAAAAGGGGGAAAACAAAATCAGTTAAAGGCTCTACCTTCAGTCCCTCCTAAAGGCTTTCCAGAAAACCATCAGGGAAGGAGCAGAGCGGACTTCTTGGGATAGGGTATTCCAGAGCTTGGGGGCCACGGCTGAAAAGGTTCTCTCCCGCGTGCCTGCCAGTTTGAGATCTTTCATTTCAGGCACACAGAGGACACCAGAGGCAGCTATCTTAAATCATGGGCAGGTATATATGGTCATAAGTGGTCCCTCAGGTACATTGGTCCAAGGCCGTTTAGGATTTTAAGGTCAGAACAGCACTTTGAACTGGGCTGGGTAACAAATTGGGAGCCAGTGGAGTTGATAAAGCACAGGGGTGATATGCTCCCTGTGCCACTATCCAGTTAACATTCTGGCTGCTGCATTTTGAACCAACTGCAATTTCTGAACCATTTTCAAAGGCAGTCCCACGTACAGTGTGTTATAGTAATCAAGCCTCAATGTCACAATGCATGGCCAAACCAACTGCTTCCAGGAATGGATGCAGCTAGTAGACCAGTTTGAGTTGGCCAAGAACACTCCTGGCTACCGCAGCCACACGATATTCAAGCAGCAGGGCAGGATCCAGGAGTACTCCCAAATGGTGAACCTGCTCCTTCAAGGGGAGTGCAACCCTGTCCAAAACAGGTTGCAGGCCTATTTCTGGCGCAGTTTTCCCCTTGACCATCAACACTTCCATCTTATCTGGATTAAGTTTCAGTTTGTTAGTTCACACCCATCCATTCATAGCTTCCAGGCACTGGTTTAGGATGAGCACTCTCTCCCTGATTCAGGTGACAGAGAGAAATAATAGTTGTGTGTCATCAGCATATTGATGACATTGTACTCCAAATCTCTGGATGACCTCTCCCAGCAGTTTCATATAGATGTTAAAGGGCATAGAAGACAGAATAGAACCCTGCAGGACCCCATAGGCCAATGGCCATGGGGTCAAGCAGTAGTCTTCCAGCACCACTTTCTGGTGGTAGGACCAGAGCCACCATAGAATGGTGTCTCTCAATTCCATCCCAGTTAGACAGCCCAGAAGGAGACCATGGTCAATGATACTGAAAGCTGCCGAGAGGTCCAGCAGCAGCAACAGGGATGCACTCCCCCTGCCTGATGCCCAGCATAGGTCATCAAGCAGGGTGACAAAGGCAGTCTCTGTCCCATGACCAGGCTTAAAGCCTGATTGAAAAGGGTCTAGATAGTCTGATTCATCCAGGAAAACCTGGAGCTGAGTAGCCTCTACCTTCTCAATCACCTTTCCCAAAAAGGGGAGATTAGAGACTGGGCAGAAGTTAAGATCTGCAGGGTTTAACAAAGGCGCCTTTAACAAAGGTCTTATCACAGCCTCCTTCAACAATGTTGGCACAGAACCTTCCCTTAGGGAGGTACTAATTAAATAAGCCAACCAGCCAGCCACTCCCCCTCTGGCTAATTTGATTGACCAGGATGGGCAAGGGTCAAGACAGAAAGTAGTGGCCCTCATTTCTCCCAGAGTCCTGTCCACATCCTCTGGCTTACAACCTGAAATATATCCTTAGAAAAATGACCAGAGAAAGCCTCAGGGACATGTGGTACAACTGTAGTTAATGAGGAGTCCAAGCCAGTCTGAATGTGGGAGATTTTATCTGCAAAGTGCCTCGCAAACATGTCACAGCAAGCGACTGAGGGCTCAGGATCCAGTGTAAGGCCAGAGCCTAGAAGACCCTGGACCACATGGAAAAGTATTGGTGGAAGACACTGAGCAGACACAATGGTGGCAGGGAAGTGAGCTTTCTTCACTGCCATCACCGCCACATTGATAGGCTTGAAAATGAGCTCTAGTCTGTGTTCAGTAGGAAGTAGATTGAGTTTTTCTCCATCGTTGCTCTAGCCATCGTTCCTGTCATTTCATCAGGCCCAAAGTTTGAGTAAACCAAGGTGTGTTGCGAGCCCTCCCTCGTGGGAGAAGGCACTTTGGAGCTTTAGCATCCACTGCCCAGCCATTTAAATGTGTTGTTAAATGTACTTTCAAAATTACACATTTTTAAATATTTTTTCAGTTTCGTATCAGAGCACGTAGAGACATGTGAAATCCAGATGGATGGGAAGAGACATAGCTCTGTGGTAGAACATCTGCTTTAAATGCATATGGTCACAGGTTCAGTCCCTGGCATCTCCATGTAGAGCTGGGAGTGTCCCAATCCTGAAACCCTGGAAAGCCTCTGCTAGTCAGTACAGAGAATACTGAGCTAGATGGACCAATAGTCTGGTTCACTGTGAGGCAACTTCCTATGTATAGCTACATTCTGATCCACTCATTAGTCCGGGGGTTGTGGATGAGATACATTCATATTCATTGAGCAGGGGGTTGGACTTGATGGCCTTATAGGCCCCTTCCAACTCTACTATTCTATAATTCTATGAAAGGTTGAATTCCTCAAGTATCCCTAGCATACAAGCGAAATGGAGGAAGACTGGTTGCTATCCATTTGCACAAGAAGAACTACTTGATAGAATGGCTGCTTCCCTATGTCCTCAAATGTTTGTGAGGATATTGCCATAAAAAGAGAATGTAGCAGACCATGTGTGGTCCATGAGGATTTGCAAGGAACTTTTGCAGGGATGGGGAATCCTTTTCAGACCAAGGGCCACATTCCCATCTGTGCAACTTTTTTGAGGCCACATGCCAGTGGTGGTTTGGGGCCAGAGGCAAAAGTGGGTGAAGCAATGAATGTACATTTTACTCTTGCACCTTTGGCTAGTTTCTACACATGCTCACACATCCTTTTCTATCCTAGCTACAACTGGCAGAGTGGTTTAACAGTCAGTCTCTCTTCCCAGAAAACTCTGGGAATTGTAGCTCTGTGAGGGGAATCTAATAACTCTTCTAATAACTCTCAGCACCCTACACTTCACAGAAGTCTTTGGGGGAAGCCATTACTGTTTAAAGTGGCCCCATTGTACCCAGGCATATGAAGTCAGGCACATGATGAGTGAGGCCTGGGGAAAGGGAACGTGGCTGAGAAGGGATTGTGCCTTGGGGAGAGTCATGGGGCCAGATGGAGAAGCCTGGGGGGCTACATTTAGCCCTCAGGCCTGAGGTTTCCTGCCCCTGCATTATAGGGAAACATAGAATGGAGATGTTGGGATTGGGATACCATCACATGTTGATCATCTTTGAGAAGAAATTATGTATGCATTTCTACACATGAAATGTGAGTTGTACTGATGCCAGACATTTACTACCCTGCAATACAGTAGCTTTTCATACTGTTCACCTTTGTTCACTATGGCTAGGCTCTAGTCAATGTAGCCAGTATTGCTCTGTTACATTAGTAGAATTATGCTACTAATGTGTGCCAGGTGTGGATATGATCAAATCTCCCAAAGAAACTCTGTAATCCAATGGACATCACATCCTTTCCTGGCATGCTTAATTGGCTCTTTTGCTCCTATACTTGTCCACTTCATGTGCACAATTATCTGAATGTTCCGCAGCTTCATTGTTTTGAAAAGGCAGACTTTAATAGGTTGTCGCCCTTGTTAGTTTTGATATGCATGGTGCAGTGTGCTCTTTGCAGAACAGAATTCTTTTCACTGGAGCATGAAGTGAGCACTGGAAACAAGCGCTGTCATTTCCATGTTTATGCAATAAAACAAAGGGAAAGCATGCTCTTCTCTCCTTTCTGTTGGGATCTGCAGTTTTTGTTTTCACTCAGCTTTCAGCTTTGAGAATTTGCTTTCGGTTTGTGTTTCCCAGCATATTAATGAAGTGCCATTTATTTTTAAAAAGATGCAGATGTCTCTTTATTACAGATCTATCAAAGGGGATCAGAGCAATTTTGGATCTAAAAGGCTAATAACTCAATGGAAGGTTCTCCTTAACTTAACAGTTATAAATCCTGTTTTAGGTTGGGGGGCAGGGGGTATACTTGTATGAATGTCAAAAAAACTCAGTTTTTTGATAGCCGTTTCACAGAAATGTAGTGCTACGGAACTGCTGTGCTATAAGCTAGTGAAGAGGTAGAGGTTTCATAATTTATTGTATTAGCTTATGTTCAGGACAGACAAAAGAAAGTACTTCTTCATACAGCACACAGTTAAACTATGGAATTCACTCCCATAAGAGGTAGTGAACCACTAACTCAGACAGCTTTCAAACATGGTGAGACAAATTCATAGAGGATAAGCCTAACTATGGCTATTAACCACAGAAGCTATGCTCTGTCTCCACTGCCGGAGGCAGTATGCCTCTGAATTCAAGTTGCTGGGAATCACAAGTGGGGAAGGTGTTGCTGTGCTCAGGTTCTGCTTGTGGGCTTCCCATGGGCATCTGGTTGACCACAATGAGAACAGGACTCTGGACTAGCTTGGCCTTTAGCCTGATCCAGCAGGGCTCTTTTGTTCTTAACATTGACTTTCATTATTGTTGGCATCCTTTCGAGATGTATTTGCAATGAAGGAGCCAAAAGAGTAGTTTTGCTTCCCTCAAAGCCAAGTGATCAGCTTGGCAATCCTCAGCTTATTTACTCCACAGTATTCTGACTGAAGCCAGTGGAATTTCCTTGAGTGACCAACAGTGCACCTCTAGCCAAACATTTCTAATGAAAATAAGTCCCATTGAATTCAGTGGTATTTGCAATGGAATCCAAATTTTCTACCCTCCTGTGACTATTTGCCAAGGACTCTTTTCTTCCAAACCATGGCTGAGCCATGTTGCTTGAGTTTTGCTTAAATCCATGAGATAATGGTTGATCTTGTCAAGCAAGAAGAGAACTATCTCAAGTCTGTAACTCTTAAAAGTTTCTTCCATGAACAAAGCAACACGAGAAGTATTACTCTCCTGTTTGTGAGTTAAATCAGAAATTCATAATCCTGTACAACTAGATACTGGCTTTCACCCCATGCCAGTCCCAACCCACACGTCCTGGAACACAACACAAAGATAGCTTGCTTTGAACATTCGTTCACCTTCATCTTTCTTTGCTTACAGAAACTCTATTTGTCCCTTTCTGGGGTGGAACCCATACAATCGGCATGAAGATGGATGTTTCACTTTCCTATGAAAGTTATTGAAATTAATTTTAGGATCTTTTGCAAGTGTAAGGATTAGTGCTGTTCTGACTCTCACTGCCATTTAGCAAAGCTCTTCATTCCCCCTGTGAACGCTTCAGTAGTTTTTCTGCCTCTTTTGTGGGAAGCACAAGAATCTCTGAGAACTTCCAAGACTGAAGATTGGAGGAGGGAGCCAAGCACTTACCTTAATTATTAAGATTATAAGGTGGCTGAGGGGTGTGCTTGAGCTTTGAAATAACACCTGAGTGCCACTTTGGTGCTCTGAGATTTCCCTCAGCTTTTTGGAACTTCCATAGGAGATCCTTCCATGCATCATGAACCTGGAGTCAGATTCTCATGTTCAGGGGATAAGGATGAGGACATTAGTAGGGGAAGGGCATATGGAGCCATTGGTGCCTGTTCCTTGACCTGAAGATGTAGCATTGCCATCCTGGGACTCAGAGGACTCCAGTGCCAAAGACCCAATCAGACCAGTGGCTCCTCTGCTCCATTGCAGTTTACTGGAGAAGGCTGGGCCCCTTTAAGTAAGGCAGCATCTTGCCGCACAGGTGGTGCTAATAATTAGGCTGCACCTGCTGATGCTCCCATTACAATTTCAGCTTGTTCTTTGTTGGAGCTACATCAGACCACTGTTCTCCCATTGTGGAGCTGGAGCCTTGGCATCTGAGAGCCTGCCATTTTTTTTTAAAAAAAGGGAAATTTAAAAGGACTTTCTTTTAACCTAAAAAAAATGTCCAGCTCTCAGGCACTCCATAGGTAGCCTCCTCACATGGGAGGGGTTTTGGGTTTTTTTTGTAGGGGAAGAACATTTTCACAAACTCACCACATTTCTCAATTTAAGTTCAACCCTTAATCTGGGAGTAGGTAAGTCACCCCTAGCTCATCTCCTGCTTTTTAGCCCAAGGGCCACATTCTTATGTAGACAAGCTTACTTAGTTATTTATTTCTGTCCCACCCTTCCTCCCGCTAAGAGCCCAGGGCGGCAAACAAAAACACTAAAATACTCAAGAACATCATAAAAAGAGACTTTAAAATATATTAAAACAAAATATCTTTAAATGCATATTAAAGCAAAACATCTTTTTTTAAAAAAGCATTAAAAACATCTTAAAAAGCAATTCCAACACAGACACAGACTGGGATAAGGTCTCTACTTAAAACGCTTATTTGAAAGTAGTGGAGGCTGGTGGCTCTGATAACAGTAGGGCAGTGAATCCACTCCAGCTTTTAGTCCAAACTTTCAAGGACATCAGAACTACCGGCCTACACTGTTTCAGATACCTCATGCCAGTGCTGGCTGGACAGGTTCAGAGGAAACGGTATAAGCAGCATCTGGTGTGATGTATTCTAAGGGCAATGAAACAGGCTGGATGAAGGCTAGAGTACAAATGACAGAAGACGTGCTGTGAGGCTGATTGGGCATGAATAAAAGAACTTATCCATGCCTACTGTGTGGTGGTGGGGTTGGCAAAGATGGTCAACTTCTCTGCCTCCATCACATCCTCAAGTAGCCATCTAGTGGAGCTTTTTTATATTGTCGGGTCTGTTAACATCAACTCCAGGAAATGGAGTTTTAGAGCTTTCAGAAGCCCACTGTGAATTGTGTGCAAGGCAGTTCAAGGGTAAAGTTGCTCACCTCCATAGCACTCATGATGCCCCATTTTTAGCTCTTCATTTCTTATTTCTCATTTTTCCAATCTCAAATTCAGTTCTCCATATTTTCATATGGCGCCAGGTAAAGACCTTCTTATGCTCCCAGGCATTTTAATCACTCTAATCTTTTTAGCTTTTTAATCTTGTATACTAAGCCTTTATCTTTTATATGCTGTTTAACTGTATTTTGTTTTTCTTTATGTCATATATGTTTTGTGATTTTATTATTATGATGTATGTATTTTATCCTATGCTGTTTACCGCCCTGAGAGCTACTTGCTATGGGCGGTATATAAATGCAACCAAATAAATAATAAATAAATAATATGAGTTTGCATTTTTTTAAAAAACACTTATGAAAATTCATCAGCCTTTTAGTGCAAATGTCTCCTAATATACATCTCCTTGCAAAGCAATTTCCCCTAATATAATGCATTTTTTGTTATTTTCAGTAATATATGCATTTTTAGTACATGCATTTTTGTACACATTGTTTGACTGGAGAACTGCACTGCAAAATTCAGAGAAGTGTGAGTGTTTCAGTTGGTACTTTGTTTTGGAAAGTGTAGATTAGGTAGGTTCACATTTAAATGCAGACTGATAACCCCTGCTCTCAAGCAATCAGGTCCTGAGTTGTATAGACCTTATATGTCACTACCAACTCAACTAAAATAAGCTACTAGCACACACAAAGTGTGTAGGAAGATGTGCATTACATTGCATCTCTCTTGATGGTTGCTTGGCCCTCCTGTGGCAAATTCCTTCATTATGCCTGCCAACAGAGCTGTAGCTGAAGAAAGAACATGTAACAGATGTACATAACATGGGAAAGATTAAATGACGGCTGCCTTGGTTAACAGAGCAAGTGAAGGTGGGAAAGAGCCAGTATTAATTCTGCTTCAGCACTTTTCTTTAGAATTACTTTTCAGCCAATAAGATCACACTGTGAGAATCACTTACCGCACGAAAAGCTGCCTGTATAAATAGCACTCTCCTTCCTTCCCATCAGTATCCAGGTGGCTTTGATGTGACATATGTATGCAAAGTTGTGAGTTTTTCATTCTAGAACCATATAAAGGACCTACCCATTCCCATTCCCTGAGACAATATGGCAATCAACAAAAAATGTTGCCACACTTCTAGGATATATAATTGGGATCTCCTGAAATTCATTAGAGGAAAAGAGACTGAGCACACCTTTGTGCCTTTTGAACAAGCAAGTTTAAGTACTTTTGATCCTGTAGTTTGTGTTTCTACACAAAAGTGCACAGAATCATTTGCAACAATGTAGCTGTAGAATCATTCTGTATTTAGCATGGATGGGGCACAGTGGTATATTGCAAGACAGTGGTAATCCTGTTACTTAAAAAATTGCCAAATGTAGGCACATAAAATTACATCAATGTCGCCTATAGGAGAGCTGTTAATGAGCCAGCCCATGCTCTGTTCCTCTCCCTAAGTCTTATCCTCTTGTGATTCATAGAAACGTGTTGAAAAGTCCATATTCTACTTTTTTTCCATAAAATATATTTTACATAAAACGTGTGTGCAAAATTGGGCAATTTAAATGTAGCCTTTTCATGTATTCTCTCAAAATATCTGCACAAAACAGGATGGAACCTCTTTATGACTGAGTGCCAACTAAATTGAAATGATTAAGTGCTGACAAGACAGAAACAGCAACTCAGTCTATCCCTAAATGCTCTATTTTGTTTTTGGTTTTTTTGTAAAAGCCTTGACAATGTTTATTACCAGAGGTTATCGGTGTGTTAGCCACCGGTATTGTCTTTCATGATTATTTCAAGATTATTAAAAATCATTTGACATGGGAGTTCCTGGCACCATTTTTAAGTAAGTCTGTGAGCATGGCAGAAGCTGAATGGGACCTAAGTGAGGCTTTGCAGAAACCTTGTGTGTTTATACCTTCATCAGACCATCACATCCAGGCAATATTTTTGGTCAGTTTTCAGTTTAATAATGAGACCAGCAACAGATGTTACACTGCCATTAGTTAGAATATGTGCTTCTGCTTCCTGAACTAAAAGTGATCATTAAGGGTTCACAGTGGCTGTGCTTAATATGCATTATACTACCATTCTGATGATATCTTGACTTGCACATAGTCCACCTTTCATTGCCACGTCTGGAACATCAGCTCTATGGTTCACTTCAATACTCAGTTACACACATGTATATTTGCTATGGCTATATGATAGCCCAAGGTCTAGGAAAAGGGGACATGGTTTTTGCATTTTGCATGACTGTTTAGCTGTTCACTGAAAACATCTAGGGCATAGGTGGGGAACCTCAGGCCTGGAGGCTGAATGCAGCCCTCTGTGCCTATCTGTCAGTCCCTCAGGACTGTCCTCAGTAGGGGTGGAGGAGAAATTCAATTCAGTTCACATTGAAAGCTGAATTTATCAAATTTGCAATTTCTCAAACACTATGAGAACCCAAACACTGCATCATTTTACACCAGCCGCAACTTCCAGACCAGCCTCAAGGACAACCCCACATAGAGGGCCTTACAGTAATCCAGCCTGGAGTTTACCAGTGGATGGGCCACAGTGGTCAGGCTGTCCTGGTCCAGAAACTGCTGCAGCTTTTTTACCAGCTGAAGCTGGTTAGGCACTTCTAGCCACTGAGGCCACCTGGACCTCTAGCAACAAAAATGGATCCAGGATCACCTCTAAACTACGAACCTGGTCTTTCAGAGGGAGTACAATCCCGTTCAAAGCAGGTGGTTGTCCAATGATCCAAACTCGGGATGCCTCCGTCTTGCTAGGATTCAGACTTAGTTTATTGGCCATCATCCAGCCCACCACCAAGTCCAGTCACTGGTCCAGGGCTTGCATGGCCTCTCCCGATTCAGATGTTACAGAGAAGCAGAGTTCGGTATCATCAGCGTACTGCTGACACTTTCCCCAAATCTTCTGATGACTGTTCCCAAGGGCATCATATAGGTGTCAAACATAATTATGGACAAGATTACCATCTTGGAACCCCACAGCACAACTGCCTGAAAGCCCAGTTGTGCCACTGTATGTGTAGAACCTTGCTAGCACATGGCTGGCAGCTCACTGACAGGCTGCTCTGTGGCTTAGGACCTACCCAGGAAGCCAATCAGACGTGTAGACTGGATTTCAAGGTGGACCTGAGGAACAACTTTTTGATGCCTGAATTGCAGCCATTGCCACTTCATCTGTAGGATCTGCACTGGATGCCAATCTGCCATAGGGCCAAGTTCAAGGTGTTGGTAGTGACATATAAAGTCTATACAGCTCAGGACCTGATTGCTTGAGAGTAGGGATTGGGTAGAAATTTGATTCAGTCCGCATTTAAATGTGAACCTACCTAATCTACACTTTCCAAAACAATGTACCAACTGAAACACAGTCATCTTTCAAAACTCACACTTCTCTGAATTTTGCAATGCAATTCTCCAGTCAAGCAGTGTGTACAAAAATGCATATGCTAAGGTAAAGCATGTCTAAAAATGCATATATTACTGAAGTTTTTTTAAAAAAATGCAAACTCATATGGAAATACGGAGAACTGAATTTAAGATTGGAAAAATGAGAAATGAAGAGCTAAAAAAGACAGATTCACCTATGTCTACTTGAGAGATTGCCTTACGCTTTACATGCCCAGTTGATTGCTTCAGTCACTTACTTCTTTCTGCAGGAAGAAGTCCCTAAAATATCAGAAGCTCATTCCACAGCAAAGTTCAATGTAGCTGCATTCCTGTTTTGGGCATCAGCATTCCCATTGAGATACAATACGTACCCACTATTTGTAGTTGCCAGAAACAATTGAAGGCATTTTTGTTTTGACAAGCTTTTCAGGCTGATTAAGAACAAATACCTTCTCTAGGGTGCACAACTTAACGTGGTGAGGGGGTTTGAGAGTGTTGAAGAAGCTGAGAACAATGCCATCAGGAGTCTAGACCAAGAGGCTAGGCTCCTAGCAGGGGCACCCAAGGTGGAATGGTCAAAGCTGAAACACCAGACTAAGATGCATCCAAACTCAGAGGAAGGCAATGGTAAACCACCTTCTTACCATGAAAACCCTATGAACAGAGTATCCAAAATGCAACACAAGATAGTGCTGCAAGATGAGACCCTCAGGTCAGAAGGCACTCACCAAGCTACTGGGGAAGAACAAAGGACAAGTACGAGTAGCACTGTGACTAATGACGCAGATGGGTCAAAGCTGAAAGGAAGCCCAGAGGCTGATGCGCACAGATGCGAAATGAGAGTACGGAGTTGTACAACACACACAATAGGAACATGGAACACAATAGGAACGTATCAAAATTACAATACTTGGCATGGGTGAATTAAAATGGACAGGAATGGGACATTTTCAATCAGGCAACTAAAAATATATTATGCAGAAAATGAGAAATTAAGACAAAATGGGGTTGCTTTCATAGTGAGAAGTGATGTAGCTAAAGCAATTACGCAAGGTCTGAGCAAGTGATATCAATGAGATTAAATGGGAAACCTATTAACATAACCATCATCCAAGTCTACGCTCCAACTGCAAATGCAGAAGAAGAGGAATTGGAGAGATTTTACACAAAAGTACAAGAAGAAATTGATCACACACCAAAACAAGATGTTCTGATAATCATGGGGGACTGGAATGCAAAAGTAGGGAACAGAGAAGAACTAGGAATTGTGGGGAAATGAGGCTTAGGAGACAGAAATGATGCCGGATACAGATTTATTGAATTCTGTGAAGCCAATAATTTGTTTCTTGCGAACACATTTTTTGAGCAACCAAAAACACGACTGTACATGTGGACATCACCAAATGGTCAATATAGGAATCAAACTGATTATATAATTGGTATCAGAAGATGGAGAAGTTCCATACTTCCTGCAAAAACAAGACCAGGAGCAGACAGCAGTACAGATCATGAACTGGTTGTATCAAAAACCAGAGTAAAGGTAAAGAAGAAGAACAAAACAATCATCATGCCAAAATACAATTTAAATAACATCCCAGAAGAATAAAAAGATCAAATAAGGAACAGGTTTGAGGCTTTCAACTTAGTTGACAGAGAACCAGAAGAACTATGGAGTGAAGTCAGAGACATGATCAGGGAAGAACGCAAAAAGACAATACCTCTAGTTAAAAAGAGAGAAAGACCCCAATGGATGACTGAAGAAACTCTTAAAACGATTAAAGAGAAGGAAACAAAAAGGAAAAGGAGACAGAAACACAGTGCAAATGCAACAATACTGCGACTAGTACATAGGCACAAAGAAAACTATTACAATAGTTATTGCATAGAAATAGAAGAGGACAACAAAAAGGGTAGAACAAGAGACCTATTCCAAAATATTAGAGAAATGAAAGGGAAATTCAAACTAAGAGTAAGGATGTTGAGTAATCAACAGGGGAACACACTGACTGAGATGAAATAAAAGGAAGATGGAAGCAATACACTGAAGAACTCTATAAAAGAGATGCAAGGACGACAGTTTCATTCATGGAGGAACCTTATGATGAAGAACCAGAAATTTTAGAATGTGAGGTGACAGCCGCTCTTAAAATACTTGAAAGAAACAAATCACCAGGAACAGATGACATACCAATAGAGTTGCTACAAGACACTGAGACTGAATCTGTCCAGATTTTGACAAAAATCTGTCAAGAAATATGGAAAACTTAACAATGGCCCACAGACTGGAAACGTTCAATATACATCCCAAATCCAAAGAAAGGGGATCCCAGGGAATACAGTAATTATTGAACTATTGCCTTAATATCCCATGCAAGGAAAGTAATGCTCAAGATTCTGCAACAAAGACTCTTACTATATATGGAGCAAGAAATGCCAGATGTCCAAGCTGGATTTAGAAAGGGAAGAGGCACCAGAGATCATACTGCAAACATACATTGGATAATGGAATGGACCAAGGAATTTCAGAAGAAAATTACCCTGTGCTTTATAGATTACAGCAAAGCCTTTGACTGTGTAGATCATGAAAAACTATGGAATGCTTTAAAAGAAATAGGGGTGCCACCGCATCTGATTGTCCTGATGTGCAACCTATACTCTGCACAAGAGGCTACTGGAAGGACAGAATATGGAGAAACCGATTGGTTCCCCATTGGAAAGGGTGTGAGACAGGGGTGTGTTTTATCACCCTATTTGTTTAATCTATATGTAGAATGTATACAGAAAGCAGGATTGGGCCAAGATGAAGGAGGTGTGGAAATTGGAGGGAGAAATATCAATCATTTAAGATATGCAGACAATACCATACTACTAGGAGAAACCAGTAATGTTTTGAAATGAAAGCTAATGAAAGTTAAAGAGGAAAACACAAAAGCAGGACTACAGCTGAATGTCAAAAAGTTGAAAGTAATGACAACAGAAGATGTATGTAGCTTTAAAGTTGACAATGAGGACATTGAACTTGTCCAGGAATATCAATACCGCAACACAGTCATTATCCAAAATGGAGACCATAGTCAAGAAATCAGAAGGCTAGGACTGGGGAGAGCAGCTATGAGAGAACTAGTAAAGGTCCTCAAATGCAGAGATGTATCACTGAACACTAAAGTCAGGATCATTCAGACCATGGTATTCCCGATCTCTATGTATGGATGTGAAAGTTGGACAGTGGAAAAAGCGGATAAGAGAAAAATCAACTCATTTGAAATGTGGTTTTGGAGAGCTCTGCGGATACCATGGACTGCGAAAAAGACAAATAATTGAGTGTCAGAACAAATTAAACTAGAACTATCACTAGAAGCTAAAATGATGAAACTGAGGTTATCATATTTTAGACACATAATGAGAAGACATGATTCACTAGAAAATACAATAATGCTGGGAAAAACAGCAGGGAGTAGATAAAGAGGAAGATCAAAGAGATGGATCAATTCCATAAAGGAAGCCTCAGACCTGAACTTACAAGATCTGAACAGGGTGGTTCATGACAGACGCTACTGTAAGTCGCTCATTCATAGGGTCACCATAAGTCGTAATCGACTTGAAGGCACATAACAACAAGAACAAATAAAAACAAATAAATATATTGTAGGTCTCTGCCTTGGGTGTTTATTTGTAATGTTTTAAAACCCATCTTTAGATTTCTTTTGCATTTTTTAAAACCTACTTTTTATGTTTTCTAAGTTATCTTCAGACTTATGCTAAAGGCAATCCATAAATATATAGGACACCATTTTCACTTGTGCCCAGTTATTGCTTCTGCCCTGCAATAATTGCACTCCATACTTCTATCATAAATGCCTATGGCAATAGATGCCAGTTAACGTTAAAGTTATAAACTTATTTGGGAAGAGTACATGAAACTGAGCCTTAATTCTATACCTGACCTTGTCCCTGTCATGCTTATAGCTTTAAGAAGCAGAACTGTATATGAACTGTCACCCACGCTGCCCATATTGAGACAGTAGATTAATTCTTAGTTTGTTTTAATGTGGCTAGGAAAATTTGGATTTTTAGGGAGAGTAGCACTAAGGTGATATCAGTGAGCTCTATGATAATTCAGGCATAGATTTCCATTCCTGTTATTATTATTTTGTATAACGGAATGCATGGATTTCAGTGATTCATTTGTAGTGCCCAACAGATGGCTAGGGATGGACCAGTTTTATTTCAAGGACGTCAGATTTTTATTTTTTAAAAAAATGGGTTTCACTTTTTCTGGCTTGTTTTCCAAGCAAGCCCAAGATGTTGCACAGGGGGTACAAGGATAGGAAAGTGTCTGCCGTAACTGGTCAAGGACACAAAAATGATTCTCTTCTCATCACTTTCCAAAAATGAAACCTGCCAAAACTATTCTAATTGGGAAATAGTCTCTCCATATTATATTACTGCTTGCCAAGACATGGTTTTTTAAAAAAATATTTGGCAGGAGTTTTCATTCAGGATAAAAGAAAATGTAGAAGACTGGAAAACAATTAAAAGAAAACCTTTGAACAGAAGAACTAAATATGCATAATCCTTTGAAAGTGGGTGGGTGACTTTTGCCATTCTCATTTAAATGTTACCATCAAGGGAAAGGAGATAGGTATAAATAATAAGGATAAATAAGACTATAGCTATGCTGTACCAGTAACAGCCAAAGCTAAATATCTTTTCTCTTAAAATACATTACAGACAAAACTATTCTGTTCAGCAAAATATATTTACAACTCTTCAAGAGCCTTTCTTGCATTACTCAGCCCTGTGATGACTTTATCAGCTGCTGTTAATGGAATAATATACTTAATTATAATAAGAAGAAATAGGGCTAACTAGCAATGGGCTGGCAGCCTTAAATATATTCTTCCTCCTCCTCCTCCTCTTCTTCATAGTATTCAATTAATTGATATAGTCCTTAATGCCAAAATAGGCTTCTAAGCGGCTTACAAAGTATAAAAACAAATTACACAAATTAGCACTCATTTCCATGAAAATGATGCATTTTGGAACTGTGTGCAGGATTCCAGCGAAAATATGTAAGAACTAGCTTTTTATATATATATGTTGGCTGATACTGATTCAAATGCCTCTTTGATTCAGAGAAACTGCTGTTGTGAATCTCCTTAAGTCAAGCTAACAACTGCTTGAGCTTCCCCAGTTGCGACTTAGACAAAACAAAGAAGTTATCTGGTTTGGCAATTCTCACTCTTCCCCCTTAGCCAAGGGACAAGGGGGGGGGTGAGAAACCCAAAGGCATAAAGCTGAGCCACCCAGAAGAGGAATCCATGTGAAGCAAAAAGGCTCATTGATTTCCATCACTGACAATCAACATAATGGATGGGCCCCCCAGATGTTTTTCTTGCTGCGCTTCAAATGGGCTGACAGTGGGTTGTCACTCTGCCTTCTGGTGTAAAAAAGTAAGTCGCAGGAAGTTTTCAGAAAGGAAACTATACCTCCCATAGTAACTCACCATACATCCCTAGAGGCATTCTACACTGATTCTGGAAATATCGTTCCTAGTAAAGGGAGATTTTTTATTCCTAAAAACAGAAGGTACAATCTACCTATCATGTACTGTCAATAGTAAGGCTTTGATTGATTTAAATTCTAGGGCAAGCTATGTTAGTTAGTTGCAGGAAAAATAACAGAGTCTTGTGGCACCTTAAAGACTAACAAATCTACTATGGCTTTCACTTTCATTTACACCCCACCCCCCAAAAAACCCTATGTGTATATATACTTGTAATTCAGGAGGATAACACTTCATACATCTGATGAATAAGGCTGTACTCCACAAATCCTTGTGCCATAATACATGTACTAGTGCAACAAGTCTCTATAGATTTAAATGAAGCTGAATTTCATATCTTGAGAGAATGCTTAAAACTGGGATATGTGTAGGGTGGCTATGTGTTCTCCTTTACAGTTGACAGCCCTTTCTCTGAAGGTATTATCTGTTGGGGCCAAATCCAGTTTAGAGATGACAAATCATAAAAAAAGGAAAGCAGGAGCCTTGGAGATGTCTATCAACAGTTAGCACATGGACAGCAGACCCACGTCACCTGGTCTTAGGCTTCCCCATGATGGTGAGCCGTATTATATTTCTGTTAATTAACAGTAAATAAATGTGCATGTATATATGTAAATTAGCATATTCAACATTTTATGCAAAATCTGTGTCCTCTTTTGGGGTGATACATGATGTGCATAGTGATGACACTGATGTTCATAGCCAATGTGGTGTAGTGATTAGAGTGCTGGACTAGAACCTGGGAGAAAAGGATTCAAATCTGCACTGTCATCAAGTTTAGTGGGTGAACCTGGGCCAGTCACAGCCTCTCAACCTAAACTACTTCATCAGGTTGTTTTGAAGATAAAAATGGGGACAAACAGAACCAAGTACATCACCTTGAGCACTTTGGAGGAAAGTGGCATATAAATGTAATACCTAAATTAGCACATGATCTGCCCAGTTTGCCATGTTCAGATGTACTTCAAACTGAGCATGATTTTCCCCAAAAGTTCTTTTCTGGTTCAAAATGTAGAAGAAGCTGTAATGGGCAAGCTCTCTACAGCTTGATCTGGAGTTGGATCAGCAATTATGATCATCTATGGCAGATGTAGGGAACCTTTGGTCCTCCAGATGATACTGAACTAAAACTCCCATCATCCCTGGCAATTGGCCATGCTTGCTAGGTCTCCTGGGAATTGTAGTTCAGCAACATCTGGAGAGCCAAAGGCTCCCCACATGTGATCTATGGAGAACTTTATTTGATTTTATCTTTCCTGAGAGTGTTAAACTGATTCATAACTATTCTAGGCAATGAGCAAGCAGGCTTTTGCAAAAAAAGATCTACAATCGATCACTGCCTAATATTAAGATTCTTGGCAGAAAAATATATGAGTGACACAAAAAGAGGCTTATATGTCGCTTATATGGATCTTAAAATGGCCTTCGATACAGTACCCAGAGATCTTTTATGGGCAAAATTGAATATGACCTCAATAGACAAGCGATTGCTTCTTCTGATAACACAACTCTATCAGTGTACCTCGCTGAGAGTAAGATATGGAACAAATGGAAATTTAACCAGTTCTATTCCTGTAAATATAGGGGTACGCCAAGGCTGTGTTTTGGCGCCCTCCTTATTTAATCTTTTCCTTAATGATTTAAATGATAAATGCCACAAAGAAAATCTACACTCGCCTAATATTGCAGGAGTGTGCTGCCCCCTGCTGCTCTATGCTGATGACACGGTTCTGATGTCCTTTTCAGAAATCGGTCTCAAACGCCTCCTCCGAATTTTTATATCCTACTGTGAAAAATTTTCCTCATTATCAACTATAATAAATCCAAACTAATGGTCTTCTAAAAAAAAACACGATTGCAAATATCATGGAAAATAAAAGACAAAGTGTTTGAGCAGGTTAATAAATATAAATATTTAGGTATAACATTTTGCTCTACACTTTCATGGAATCATCATATTCGGGTCGCACTGCAAGCTGCACATAATATTACCAGAGCAACCATTAGATTTTTCTTTACCAAAGGTGGCAGTTTCATTCCTGCAGCTTTAAAAATCTTTAAAATAAAAATTCTGCCGCAACTATTATATGGCATCCCAATCTGGATTATAGATTTTAATAAAAAAATAGAACCAGTGCTCTCAGGGTTCCTTCGGTCCATTTTCGGTCTCCCAAAATGTGCCTCTCCAGCTGGCCTTCGATTAGAGGCAGGAATTTCATCAATCGAATGCACAGCTTGGATCCAGGCTTTTACCCTTTTGGCTCAAGACAGCCTATTCTGAACTTCCTTCAGGATTCTCACACCTAATTTGGAAAGACCCTTTTGTCAGCTGTTGGACAAAATCCTTTAGCGAGAAACTAAATTATCTGGGTTTATCCCTTGAAATTCTATCATCATGGGACTTTGCCCTAGCTAAATCGGTAATAATTCAACGAATTAAAGATTTAGACTACCAATATCTAATCTCCAAGGCACAAACATCGTGCTCTCCACTTCATTTTAAATTGAACTTTTGCTTCCCATCCCCAGCAAAATATTTGGAAGAGCTAACTTTTACACACTATAGATTCTTGTTCTCTCGAGCAAGATTTAATTGTTTACCATCTGCTCTTCTAACAGGTCGTTATCAAGGTATTCCCGTAGAAAGCCGTCACTGCATATGTAATCTGAATATACCAGAAACTCTAGAACATGTTTTACTAAACTGTGAGATATACAATAATCTAAGAGCCAAATTTATTTTACCTTTTATTTCTAGTCTTTCAGATAGTTTCCAGAAAGAATAGTTTATTTTCTTCTATCTGATACAGACAAAATTTTAACAGAATCAGTTGCTAAATTTCTTTTTGTAGCTCAATCGCTACGGAAAGATCAAGTTCACAATATGTATTGCTGATTTCATTAATTATTTTAATTTTTATTTACAACAACCAAAGAAATGAAGGTGTCCATATATATGTAAATCTTTGCAGCTTGGCCTATCTGTATTTTCATTCTACGGTATTGTTTATATCCCTGTAATTATTTTAAATGAACATAATTATATATTCACGGTAAATTTGTTTACAAACTGTTTGGGTCTATGACTGTAATAAAGTTGTATGTATAACTATTCTGGTTATGCTGAACCATTTTGCCTTAAACTTGAATCTACTTTTTCTCTAAGCCACTCATTTTCTCCTGGCCACTCATTGCAGCTCACAAGAGCTAAGCAAATGCCCTCAAGAGGATTTTGAGGTTCCAGGTAACCTTGGGAAAAGCTCAGGAAGTTCTGGAGCAACCGTTGCCAACATGGTGCTTGCAGACACAAACGCACCCACTGCATTTATTGGTAATTTTAATACATATTTTATATTTTATGTAAACCACTTAGAGGTTTTGATGACTGAGCAGTATATAAATCCCATTAAACAAATTAAATTAAATACATAAATAAGTTCTCCAATTGAAACTGCTTATTGTTTTTGTAACTTCTTAAAATCATGCTCTGTCAACTATCCTCCCAGCCTATACAGGCAAAACTGTTTTTCAAACCTAGTGAGTATGAAGTTTGGTGATGTAATTAAAAACTAGACTTGGGCCAAACTTTTGAAAGGCCCAAAGCTTTGCCTGAATTTCGGGTGGATGTGGTGACAAAAGAAGGGGCCCAACTGAGTACATTCTGTTGCATTTTCAGAACATGATTTTCTTTCTATCTTTGTGTGTAGGACTTACCAGAGTTTTTAATGATCCATCAAGCAGAAAGACACCATTAGAATGCCATGGTTGGTTAGGGCTGCTGCAGGCTCAGGTATCTCAAGAGGTGAAACAGAAGAGAGAGGGAGTGACAGTAGAAACTATGGTGGGACAATGTGCCACTGTGTGTGTGTGTTTGGGATTTAAGTCATGGGGTGAATTGGTAAAGCAGAGGCCCAATACAGACAACCAAAGCTGCAAACCAGTACACACTTACCTGGGAATAAGTCCCATTGAACCCAGTGGAGCTTACATCTGAGTAGACATGTAGTGGATTGCAGTCCAAGTCACTGAGTGGCAAGGTTTTCCATCATCAATTTGCTTGGTTGTCTCTGTAATTCAGGGTTGGGGAACAGTGGAGTCTGGTGGAACCTAAACCTGGTGGAATGCCTCTACGGTCATGCAGGTGAAGTCTCTGAGGTCCCCATCTTCCTTCCTTGCAAACAAACAGTGGGCATTTAAACAGTACAGTTCAACAAATACTTAACATCTAAAAGCGTATTAGCTTGGTTCAAGAAGAGGTCCCTGTGGTCACAGTTGCAGTCATTGCTGCTGCTTCTCACACACCCCATCCCCAAGACAACCTCGTGTTTACCGTGGGAAGTCAGCTATGTATTGTTGGGAGTAAATCACCAACACCTCTTGCAAGTGACCTGAACCAGTAGAGGGGTGATAGACAGAAAGGCAATCTATTCTTCCCTCTGCTGATTCGTCCAATAAAATGTTTGCTATTTTTGTAGGCTTTGATCCCCCCCCTTCCTCTTTTCTCTTCCTGTCTTTGTAAGTCAGTTAGTAATCCCTGAATGCAGGCCACAAGGCTGAATCCCCATCTTTGTTAGTAATAAACCGTAAGTTTCTTTATTCTTTCAACCACCAGTCTTTACAGACTAGTTATTTCTGCACTCTGCTGTAATATATATACAGTATATCCCCCAAAGCTCTAAGACTGATTGTGGAAATACAGCTGTTAAAAAACACAAGAACCCTGCTTTCCCCAATGCCAATCCTCAACCATATAGAAGAGATACTTCCTCCCTTTCGTGTTTGTGGGTCCTCTTTATTCAGTAAGAGATGGTTTTCTTCAGACATCAGTTGTGTGTTTGATTTTGGATACCCATCCTCAAGAGGTTTGTGGTCCTGTCAAGACATTTGTTTGAAGGAGAAATTGTTTGTTTGATTAACATAGTATACCCTAAATTATCCTAAATGTTTTGGGTATTCCGCTTCCCGCTCTAGTAAAGTTTGGAAGTTTGGAGTTAGGAAGTGGTTTGATACCAATAATGCTCTTCTGTTATTTGCCTCCTTCAGCATATTCAGAGGCACACTGAAGGAAAGGTATATGTCAATTGATTGCTATATGGAACCTCCAAATTCAGAGGCACTCTACTGTTGAATATGCTGAAGTTGGGGAGAATAACAGAAAAGGGCTTTTGGCCTCAAAACCTGCTTTGTCCAATCACTTTTTAAAAGGTGTCTAAACCAGTGGCATAAATGGACTGGCTATTTCTGTCACCATCCCATCCACGTTTTACAAGAAAGTAAGAGGGGTTGCCTCCTTACCCTAATCAAGGACACCTGTGGAGAGGAGATCTCCTGTTGCCATATAGTATCTCTGTCTTGTAATAAAAATAAAATAAAGCAAAAATGAATAAAATGGGTGGTGGTAATGAAAAGACAAATGGACACTCCCTCTCACACATACACACAATCTTCTTTCTTTCTCTCCCCTCTCTTCTCTCTGATGAGATGGCTAATAAGAGGGGCTTTGCAAAAGAAAATACAGCTTCAGGGAACCACCTTACTTATCATAGGAATCAAAAAGCCAGTCTGTGGTAGCTCTCAGGCATGCACACCAGCTTTTAAGAAGGATCTGGTGACTTCAGGCACACAACTTAAACTTAGGCGATCCCTAGGGCTAATGACTCCTGTGAAAGCAATAAAATTTTACAACCACTGATTTCTCTGCAGTCACTTTTGCTTGTTATCTTCTCTCAAGTCAAAAGAGAGAGCAGAGCCCCTGTTTTCCTCTCTTCCATTCATTTGAGGCTCTGTAAGGACACCCTCAAAGAATAAGTAATGGTATGGTATAAAACACATTCTAGTTGTGTTTTCCTCTCCTGGCACCCTTCCCTGAACCCATCTTCTCCCAGCACTTAGGTTTATTCTTCATACTTTCCTTCTGGACTTTGTTTTGGTGGGCTGGTTGGTTGCTGGGTGTGGATGCCTGTGTGAGTGTGTGTATGTTTTAAGCAGTCGTATTCTTTCCTTTTTGGAAAAAAGTGATCCAGGCATTACAGTGGACAGGATTATTGTGGTTCTGCAACCCTTCCCTCTCAGCTACCCACTGCCTTTTTCTCTCTTTCTCTCTCTCTCACTCACTCACACACATGAAATAAGTAAAAAAGGGTAGGGCTGCAGCTACGAAGCTTGCTAGCTGACCTTGATGGGAGTGTTCTGCAAATGAGGGGATGGCTGCTGCATGGACTTAGCAACACCCACAGGAAGAATGCATGGTTCTGATTGACTGGGGGCGGACCTCTGGCTCTGGGCAGCCTCCTGGTTGCCTCCCCGTTCTTTTTTGTGGCTTGTGTCCATTAGCTATTAAGAGAAAAAGAGGGGAGAGGGAACAAATAGACAGCCTGTTTCATCCCATTTCTTCTTACCAACCTGCCCACTATCTTTTGAATGTGAGCAAGTAGTTGCTTGATTTTTTAACTGTTTCCCTCCCAGGCAATGGGTGGGAACCTGCTTGTAGTGATTATGACTGAGGGTATGGAGATGGGCAGAAGCATATAGGAAGCCTCTCAGTCAGTGCCAATTTATTACTATGACTGTGGGTGACAAGATAAAGACTAGGCTATGAGTTGGGGGTGTTCAGAATATTGGGAATGTGCCGCCCTATTTGGCCCAACAGAGAAGCCTCCTCTGATGAAGAACCTGTGGCTAGCAGTGACCGACAGGGTGGCGCAGGCAGGACAGAATTCCACATCTCGTTTCCCAGCATTGAGTGTCACTGCCACTTACTGGGAGGGAGAGAAAAAAGCCATGGGGATCTCAGTGCTGTGTGGGCATGGCAGCAGAGCCAATCTGATGCTCCTGCCAGGGTGCCCACACCACACTGAGCTCCCCACACTTCACCCTCCTGGTAAGCAATAGCATGGAACACCACACTGCATGCGCCGTCCCACTAACTGCTGCTGCCTGTGACCCCCAAGATGTTTCTGGATCACAACTCCTATCTTCCCTGACTATTGGCCATGCTGGCTGGGGCCAGTGATAGTTGCAGTACAGCGACATCTGGGCAGGACACAGGTTCCCCATCCCTGTAGTAATGTACTGACAGAAGCATTATGAGATCCCCCCCATACCATGAATTCTAATGTGTGCTAAAGGCTGGGAGCATTATCAAGTGGTAAACCTTCCACATATTAATCACTTCGTAGGGATGTGGGAGAAATTCAATTCAGTTCACATTTAAAGGCAAACCTACTGAATTTGTACTTTCCAAAACATGTTGAGAATTGAAACATATCCATCCTTCACAATTTTGCAGTGCAGTTCTCCAGCCACGTAATGTGCAGAACAATGTATATACTGGGGTAAAGTGTGCACAAAAATAAATATATTAGTGGAAATAACATGTATTATACTAGAGGAGATTGTTTTGCAAAAATGTGTGTATCAGGCAAAATTACAAAGAAACATGTATATTTGGAGAATATCACACTGAAATGCTGATGCATTTTCATGAGGACTTTTTTTAAAAAAAATGCAAACCGATGTAAAAATGTGGAGAACTGAATTTAAGATTGAGAAAGTGAGAGAAAAATGAAATTGACAGATTCACTCATCTCTACCACTTGATGAGTTGTTGGTCCTCAGTACTAGCAATACATGACATGGTGCAGACTGGAAGCTCTAACATGTTTTGAAAGAGGAGGGACCAAGGCTGGTGCCAGAGGGTGGCCAGGTTGGGCCTTGGCCGAGGGCCCCTGGGGCCCAGAAGGTATAGTGGTTAGAATGTTGATCACTCATCCATGTAGCTCCCATGGTGACCTTGGATCATTTATAGCCTAACCTACCTCACACAATTGTTATCAGGATAAAGTGGCATGGGGATAGAACCATGTACACTACCTTGAGTGCTTTGGAGGAAAAATGGGATATAAATGTAATAATATTTTTATTATTTATTTATTTATTTAATTTCATTTATAAACCGCCCATAGCCAATGGCTCCCTGGGCAGAGTACAACATACATTACAATACAATAAGTCCGCAAAAATCACTAAGTATAGAATACAGATACATAATAACACAAACAGTATTTAAGATAACTAAAGCATTAAGACATTAAAATACATAACAGTATATTAAAATGTATTAAAATGTGTTTAAAATGCCTGGGAGAATAGGAAGGTTTTAGCCTGGCGCTGAAAGGATAACAACCTAGGCGCTGGCGTACCTCCTCGGGGAGACTGTTCCACAATTCGGGGGCCACCACAGAAAAGGCCCTGGATCTTGTCATTACCCTCCGAGCTTCTCGATGACTCAGTACTCGGAGGAGGGCCTTAGATGTCGAACGAAGTGTACGGGTAGGTTCATAGCGGGAGAGGCGTTCCAACAGGTATTGCGGGCCCACACCGTGTAAGGCTTTATAGGTCAATACCAGCACCTTGAATCTGGCCCGGAAACAAATCGGCAACCAGTGCAAACGGGCCAGAACAGGTGTAATATGTGAGGACCGATTGGTCCTCGTTAATAATCTGGCTGCTGCGTTTTGCACTAGCTGCAGCTTCCGAACCGTCTTCAAGGGCAGCTCCACGTAGAATGCATTACAGTAATCCAATCTAGAGGTCACTAGAGCATGAACAACTGAGGCGAGGTCGTCACCGCCAAGATAGGGGTGTAGTTGGGCTACCAAACGAAGATGGTAGAACGCATTCCGAGCCACCGAGGCTACCTGAGCCTCGAGTGACAAGGAAGGATCAAAAAGAACCCCCAAACTATGAACCTGTTCCTTCAGGGGGAGTGTAACCCCATCCAGAACAGGATGAACATCCTCCATCTGTGCGGAAAAGGCACTCACCAACAGCATCTCAGTCTTGTCTGGATTGAGTTTCAGTTTATTAGCTCCTATCCAGTCCATTATCGCAGTCAGGCAACGGTTCAGCACATCAACAGCCTCACCTGAAGAAGATGAAAAGGAGTAATAGAGCTGCGTGTCATCAGCATATTGATGGCAACGCACTCCAAAACTCCGGATGACCGCACCCAGAGGCTTCATGTAGATGTTAAAAAGCATGGGGGACAGAACCAATCCCTGAGGGACTCCACAATGGAGAGTCCAGGGTGTCGAGCAATGCTCCCCAAGCACTACCTTCTGGAGACGATCCACTAAGTAGGAGCGAAGCCACTGCCAAGCAGTACCCCCAACTCCCAACTCCGCGAGTCTCTCCAGAAGGATACCATGGTCGATGGTATCAAAAGCAGCTGAGAGATCAAGGAGAATCAACAGAGTTACACTCCCCCTGTCCCTCTCCCGACAAAGGTCATCATACAGGGCGACCAAGGCTGTTTCTGTGCCGAAACCGGGCCTAAAACCGGATTGAAACGGATCTAGATAATTGGTTTCATCCAAGAGCGCCTGGAGCTGGCTGGCAACCACCCGTTCCAAGACCTTGCCCAGAAATGGAACATTCGCTACCGGTCGATAGTTGTTCAAATTATCTGGGTCCAAGGAGAACCTCTTCAAGAGAGGTCTCACTACAGCCTCCTTGAGACAACTAGGGACAACTCCCTCTCTCAAGGAGGCATTGGTCACTTCCTTGGCCCAGCCGGCAGTTCCAGCCCGGCTAGCTTTAACTAGCCAAGAGGGGCAAGGGTCCAGTACCGACGTGGTTGCACGCACCAGTCCAAGCATCTTGTCAACTTCCTCAAGCTGCACCGACTGAAACTCATCCAATAATTGAGGACAAGACCGTGATCTAGGTACCTCAATGGATTCAACTGTCTTAACATTAGAGTCGAGGTCCCTACGGATGCATGCAATTTTATTTTGGAAGTGCCCCGCAAACTCGTTGCAGCGGGCTTCAGATGACTGTATGATATCCTGAGGGCCAGAATGTAAAAGCCCACGTACTATCTTAAAAAGCTCCGCTGGGCTGCATAAAGATGATCTAATAGTGGCCGCAAAATAGCACTTTTTTGCTGCCCTTACCGCTTCTATGTATAACTTAGTGGAGGCACTTACCAAAGCATAATTGCATCCATCAGGAGTTCGCCTCCATCTGCACTCAAGCCTCCTCCTCTCTTGTTTCATCACTCTCAGCTCCGGGGTATACCACGGAGCTGTATGAGCTCTACATCGAAGGGGGCGCGCAGGAGCTATCGTGTCAACAGCCCGGGTCATTTCCGTATTCCACAGTTCGACCAGGGCCTCGACAGCAGCACTAGTCTTATCAGCTGGAAAATCTCCCAGAGCCTTCTGAAAACCCAAAGGATCCATTAGTCTCCGGGAGCGGACCAACTTAATAGGTCCCCCACCTTTGCAGAGGGAAAGGGACGCCGTAAGCCTAAATCTCAGCAGGCGGTGATCTGACCATGATAATGGGTTAGATGAAAAACACCCCACCGCCAGATCACCATCTCCCTGTCCAGTGGCGAAGATCAAATCAAGAGTATGTCCCGACACATGCGTTGGTCCAGTAGAAAATTGAGACAGCCCCATTGTTGTCATGGCGGCAATGAAGTCCTGAGCCACTCCAGATAAGACAGCCTTGGCATGGATGTTGAAATCCCCCAGTACCAAAAGTCTAGGAGATCCCAACAACACCTCCGAGACTATCTCAGTCAGCTCAGTTAGGGAAGCTGTTGGGCAGCAAGGTGGGTGGTACACCAACAGTATTCCCAATCTGTCTCGCTGGCCCAACACAAGGTGGAGGCACTCCAAGCCAGTCACCATCTGGACAGGGTGCCTGGTGAGAAGAAAAGAACTCTTATAGACCACAGCGACCCCCCCTCCCCGGCCCTCGGATCTACCACAGTGCTGAACCATATACCCAGGTGGGCAGAGCTGGAAAAAGGGCAACTCCTCCCTGCTCCCCCACCCAGGTCTCAGTTATACATGCCAGGTCGGCGCCCTCCTCCACAATTATATCATGGACTAGGGAGGTTTTATTATATACCGACCTGGCATTTAAAAGCAGCACTTGGAGATCCGAGAGCTGGCTGATAGGACCACCCGAAATCCCGTGGATATGAGGAGAACCGGAACAAGGCACAGACACGACTTGTCTGGGACGAGTTCCCCTTACCTGGCCTGTTCTCCTCCTAACACCATACCTCCCATTACCCGTCACTACGTCAATCGGGGCCCCCGAAAGTCCCCCCGCTACACATAAAATCCTCTCTTCCAGGCACATATTAAAAACACAGAAAATTTCATACACACACACACACTGACATACACACAACACAGTCCTCACTCATACAACACAACAACATAAAAACAACAAATAACAGCAATAAAGAAGACAACGTCCAGACTCGGGTCAATGATAAAACAATCAGGTTGTAGTAGCAGCAACAGCAGCGCCCACGACCAAAACCCCGACGGCAATTTAGTTCCAGGCAAGCGACAGATGATAACAAATGGCAGTGGCAGATTATAATAGTAGACAGCAAGTGGCAGCAGCAGCTGATAGTAACAGGCAACGGATGGCAGCAGAAGATGGCAATAGCAGCAGCAGTGATGATATCAGCATCCGCAAAGACTCAGCCCAGGCGCAACAGCGAGCAGAGAACAAAGCCACCAGGAGCCACCAGGAGCCGCCACGCCGGCGACAGCAACGGCGACACCAACTCTGCCCACAATGATGACGACAACAACAGCGACGGCGTCCAGACAGGCCCCCACTCCCAAGCGACAGCGACGGCGGTAGCCCGAGAAGCAACCCTGGAGCACAGCACGCCCCGTAAAACCGCTAAGGCAATTGGAAAGCCACAGCCGTTCCTCAGCTGAAGCCGCCACAATTAACAGTACAAGCCCTAAAGCCACAATCCAGGCCACCAAGATGAACGCGGCATCCACACTCACGCCCGTCCAGCCAAAAGCCGCCGGGGCGGAGGAACTAAAGGGCTCAATGTTGCGAGGCCGCCAAGATTGAACACGGCAGCCCGAGATGTTGCGATGTTGCGAGGCCGCTAAGATGGAACACTTACTTACTTTTATTACATAAAACTGTTCCCTTTTTAAGTAATCCATGTGGAAGAGTACGCATGTAATGAATTCCAGCTTTCTATCAGTTGTTGAAGTACCTTAACAATTTTGATGACCCCATGACAAAATGAGTCCTAACCTGCTATACACTCATGGGGTCATCCTACTTCTTAAGTTACTTCTACCACTGATAGAAAGCTGGAGTTTGGTACACACATAGTCTGACATAATAACTATGTAAAAATGGAAAATTCAACATATTTATGATTTCCACCTGAAACACTGGACATGAAGTCTATTTCACAATAGTGGCCAAAGAAGGAGCCAGGCCAATGTGATAGAATGGAAGTATACGGGAATAAAGAGCCCAACATTACAATAAAACACCAGTTTTCCTTGGACATTCATACACCACAATTCCTCCCAGGAGAGAGATGAATCTGAAAGGGAATGGTAGAAGAAGGCCCGAAGAGGCTCATCTAGCATTCAGCGCAATATTGTCTTGTAAGAAAAGAATGAGGGCTGTTGCAGTTGCTCCAGTGAGAGATGTTTGCCAATGGAAGATGAGAGGAGACCATTTTTGCCAAATTCCCCTCCCCACTTAATACGATGAAAATCTGTTTTGGAGCTTTTCGGGGGGGGAGGTCCAGATTTTGGAGGGGATGAAGGGAGGAGTGGAATCACCAAAATGGTCTCCCTCTTCCTCAGACATCTCCCACCAGATCAAAAGCCCAATATGACACATCCTTTAGAAAATAACTGAGCTGCATCATTAACAGCAAATATAAGCTTGAAATGAATAATAATAATTTTCATTTATGGAGAGCTTCCGATGAGGCATCCCAAAGCAATTTCACTGTAATAAATATATATAACAGTCGCATATATTAAAAAACCGTTAAACCAACTGCACATAGAAAAACAAATTTTAGAAATAAAAAAGTATAAAAACAGTTTAAAACAATAGTAGCATGTACATAAAATTGATTCATATCCAATATAGGTATTGTCATGCCAGCTTGCCAGCCTTACCCTGGCCTGCAGTTAAAATGGCTAACTCCCAAAGCCTTATGGGGAATTCTTCCTCTTGACATCTTCCTTGTTAGCTTGCTAGCAAGCAGTTAAATCTTTGATGTTCTTTCATCACTGTGACTTGGTAATTTTTATAACACAGCTGTACCAGCTTACAGTAATTTTGCACCTTCTTATCAGTGGAAGGGGCCTGGTTCCCTCAAGGCTCCTTGCTTTGTTATGGGAAACCAAGAGGAGGCGCCAGGTGCTGTGGGAACATCGTTTTTCATCCCTTTGATGAAAATGTTAATTGGTTAATTGTCTCTGGCTGGGAGGGAATTTTCCTCCATAAGAGGAGGCTCAGAACTCTGGGTTTGTGTCCCACTTTGGAGCACCATCTTGCCTATGCTGATGTTCTGTTGTGGATCCATTTACATCTTGACTTGCAACTCCCGGAGGAGAAGAAGGCTATCCATTGAAAGATCCTATGCTCTTGTAAGTATAGCAAAGGCAGATAGCTTTGTTATTTTGATTTGTGCCAAGAAACTTTCCTTTCCCTTTGTTACTAAACACCTTACCCGCTTGGGTGTATGGTTTTAGGATTCAATTTACTGCTACAAATTATTTGTGTGTACCTTTTGCTTTTTGTAACCTTTTTTATGCTTTTCTTATTTTCTTTTTAATAAACTTTAACTACTTTAAACCAATGCGTGTTTATTTCAGAGAAAGGGGTCAGTTTCTAAATTCAGTCCTTGCCATTTGACCACAACTACCATGTAACAGAGAAACGTTTTTACCTAAGACTTCAGAAGGGGCCAGGAGTGTATCTAGACTCTGGTCCTGAGAGGCTCAGATGTTTAAGTGGGCGCTGGGGTTCCCTTTGCCCCAGAGTAGCTAACCAGTTGAAGGGTGGTGGCAGTACTACCTGGCAGGGTTGGTGTTGACGTACACAACCTTGGCAAACCAGGATTTGCTGGGATCAATTGCCCAAGGCCGGGGATTGACTCCTAGGACAGTGAGAGCAGACGGGGAAGAGCTCACTGCTTTCACTACAGGTATCAACTGAGATAAAGATAAAGAAATGCATGGAGAGCATGAGGGAAAACAAATCTCTTGTTTGAAGTGGATAAGGGCCCTTGGGGAAAGGCCGTTGCCCATAGAGCATCTGCCTTGCATGCAGAAGGTCCCAGGTTCAATCCCCAGCATCTCCAGGTAACACTGGGAATATCCTCTGCCTGAAAGCCTAGACAGCCATTGCCAGCAGTCAGTGTATACAGTACTGGGCTAGATGAACCAATGGTTCCTGTGTTTCTAATTCAGTGGCCAAAAAACAGTTTTGGAGTCTCACAGATACTCCAGAGCATAGCAGAATAATAATGTGACATGAAGCATTTTTTAAAGTATCAGTAGGAATGACTGTTTTGTGACTTTTATTATTTATGTATTGGAAAATTTTATATACTGCTAACCACTTAAAATGCCAGACGCAAAAATAGTACAGATGCAAATACACAGTATAATTACATGAAATCAATATAAAAGAATTTTATTAAGCAATATCAAAACAGAAAAGATCCATTTTTTTAAAAAAAAGGGCACCTTCTGGTGGTTATATGTTTATCAATGAAGGAAATTCGAAGAAGCTGGTTGCAGTGGTCCTTGTGAAATGGCCTACAATTTTATATTGTGAATAGCAGTCTGGAATGAAGATTGCAGGTACCAGTATATATCCATATATGTATACATCCTTCATTGTGCTATTTATGATCAAAATTACTAACATTCTGAGACTGGACAAGGACTTTTGAATTCTGGGTTTAATTTTGAAAAATTAAATGTAATTCTAGTGGGCTAATTTGTCTCCAATCATTTTCTCAGCATGCAGGGCTTTGAAAAGATTAATACAAGGTGGAAGTTTTATCCCTTCTCCATTTTGAAGTGGGATACTTACCAATTTGTCCTTAGGGTGCTCAGCACGCAACTTGCCGGGTATCCCTGTTGGTCTTACGCCCAGATACTGCAGGAAGGTTAATCAGTGGACTTAAACCCATTCACTGTAAATCTTTTATAAACAACATCTTTATGTCAATTGAAACCATCTGTGAGTGTCCATTTCAGATGATTTATGGCTTCTCTTCATCCTTCCACGCAGACATTCCAAAGAATCAGAACCTGGAATGTAGATATTGTACATCTTAACAAGTGATGGTCGGCTAAAGTTCAGCAAATATTGTGTGGCAGGAAAGAACGAGATAAGTGTCGTCAACTCACATAGCAATATGGTTTGGAATGCTAAGCAAGGGATTTTGACACAGTAGACAGACTTATCAAAATGCTGCACCAAATCCTAAAGATCCTAGGCTTCCCTTTATTTTCACATGTCCAACAGGGCAGAGCTTGTCAGGACTGCATGGAGACCCTTTCAACCAAATCTCCCAATGTGGTTTCCTGCTTCATTTCCCATTCTGACAGCCCTTCCTCTATAGCCCTGAATTGCCATCCCTTTTACTTTCTTACTTACAGAAACTGTAATCCTAACCCAGAGCTTGGAAAAGTTACTTTTTTAAACTACAGCTCTCATCAGCCCCAGCCAGAATGGCCACTGGATTGGGCTGATGGGAGTAGTAGTTCAAAAAAGTAACTTTTCCAAGCTCTGTACCTCACTTACCTGGGAGCAAACCCGATTTAATTCATAGGATTTACAGGATTGCAGACTTACATGCATATCGGTAGGGATGGGTGAATCTGTCAATTTCATTTTCTCTCAGTTTCTCATTTTTCCAATCTTAAATTCAATTCTCCACATTTCTGCATCACAGCAGTAATTTACACTGGCGTTGTTATGCTGGATTGCTCTGCTGTCATCATCAGCCCTTTGAATTCATCCAGAATGTATTGGAAGCCAGTATAAATGTTTAAAGGAGGGAGTTGTGTGCTCCCTATATGCAACTTAACAACCTGGCAGCAATATTCTAAATCAACTGTAAAATTCAAGCAGTTTTCAAACACAGCCCTACGCAGAGCAGATTGCAGTAATCCAGATGTGATGTATAACTAATATGTCACCCTGGTCAAGTCTGCACTCTCCAGGAGTAGGTGTAGTCAGCACTCCAGGCTGCAGGCAATACGTGAGCATCTAAGGCCAAAGCTGGTTCTAGAATAGTGATTCACAATCTTCCCTCCCACCCAGACCAATTGAAAATTGATGAGGGTCTTTGCAGATCACTTAATCATTTTTCTCCCTGTTTAGCAATTGTAATGCTAAAGCATGTTTGTTTGTTTTTTTATATAGATGGAATATAAATTCTAATACAGCACAATAAAATAAGAAATAGAAGAAGCAATAAAACACCATGAAAACCAATGTGAATATTTTAATGAGATGGTAGGCCTGTTCCATTAAAAGAAAATAAACTGACAACTCCCACTCTGAGTTCCTCTCTGTTTCTTAGCGTCTTCCCTGCTTTCTCACTGCTTCTTTCTTCTTTTGTTCCCATGTATTGACTCTCCACTCCCTTTGTGCCTTGTTGGCCACTTTTCCCTGTTCCAGACCTTCATCTGTCTTGCCAACAGCTGCAGCTTTGTTCCTCTGAGGAAGGAAGAGCCTCATCCCCCACCTCTTCCACTCTATCCCTCTCTTCACTTCTTCATATTGGTCATATAAGAAGAAGATAGTCATATATGAGAGCATGTCTGTTCAAAAGAAGCATTTTGTTTTTGTCACCTGCTCATTATGACATGTACATTCAGGCTTGTGAATGGTCAGTCACATATCCAAAGCTCTGCTCATCACATCCTCAAAAATCCCCATTTAACTTATGAAGGCTTAAAAATGTAAAAAATATATATAAATGACTCAGTTCACAGCTAGCTCCTCAAACATGTGGTAAGACATGCCTAAGTTCTCAACAGCCATCTGTTTCTATTGATGTGTTCTTGAGCTGTTGGGTAGTATCATAAAACTGCCTAATTATTATGGCAACAGAGTTAGACATGTGTATTCACTGTTTTTAACATTTTGCAAATCAGTGAAACCCATTAAAATCAGAAAATTATAGACCAAGCAAATGTTTTCAATATTCCAGACACTGTTATTTCAGTCTACACTTTCATCATCTGCATATGTACATACTTTAACATTCAAACTGAATTTGATGTCAGTGGATTTCATTCCAAAAGGTTGATTCCATAATTGTATGCAAGATGTTCTTTCAATGTAGTCTGACAGCTTCAGCCATGTCATGTAAAAACTGGTGGTTGATAGCAGTGAACTTGGGATATGACCATTTCTAGGAGAAAAACCAAAAACTTAATATCCTATTTGACTATAATTTGGATATTAATCTTCCTGGCCATCTATGTTGTGCTTTACACAGTCTGGCTTGTGCAAGCACAAATGGATAATAGGTACAAATAGATGCAGTATATAATGCTTAGAAGAAATTATCTTGGATGTTTGAGAATATGATTAACCGTTACTGCTTCTTACTTTATATTTTCATGTCAAGGAATATTAAAATATTGCCACCCTGGGCTCCTACTGGGAGAAAGGGTGGGATATAAATCTAATAAAATAAATAAATAAATAAATATTGAAGACCCTTAATACTTTAGAAATTGTTAATTACTGATCACATTTTTAATAGGGCAAATCATTCTTTGTTTGCTTACTTCAGCACTTTGGAACCTGCACATATTGCTGGAGTCCAACTCCCATTACCTTCACCATTGGCAATGTGGGACTAGTGGAAGTTAGAGTCCAACAACATCTCCAGGGCCACAGGCAGTAATGGCCGGTAGGGCAGCGCAACTGGAGTTCCGTTGCTTTCCTGGCTTCCCAACATGGCAGGTCAGGTCACTGCTGCAGACCAAGAGGGAGAGAGAGGGGGGCAAGGTGCAGGGAGATTGGCTCTATCGCAGCATGCTGCATCATGCCAATCTAATGCTCCTGCCACCATGAACCACACCATGCTGATCTCCCCACACTTTCTGTCAGCGGCAGCAGCCTGCAACGCTGGGAAGACAGGAGAGAAATGGAGCCCCACCCATGTTGCCCCACTGGGTGGTACTGGCCACAGGTCCCCCATACCTGCTTTACATTATACACACATGCATGCATACATCACTTGAAAATTGCTGAGGGTCTTGGCAGACCACTTAATTATTTTTCTGCCTATTGTTTAACAATTGTAATACACTGCTAAATACTAAAGTATTTTTTAAAAATTATATGGAATTCAAATTTAAATACAATAAGAAGTAAAATAAGCAATAATATATAATTAAAATCAATATGAATATTTTGATGTGATGGATGTTGTGTTAAACAAAGTTCCTTTGCCCCCAATAAACAGACAACTTCCACTCTGAGTCACTCTCTTTCTCTTGCATGCTATCTCCCATAGCTTCTTCTCTGCTTTCTCCCTGCTTCCTTCATTCCCATGTATTGGCTCTCCCCTCCTTTCAAATGGCTTGCCAGCCACTTTTCTCTACTCAGGGCTGTCCCTATCTTGCCACCGACTGCAGCTTTATTACTCTGATGAAGGCAGGGCCTCCTCTCTTTGTCACTTCTGGTCTCTCCCACTCACCTTCTGGATGGACAGCTGGGTTCTAAGAATGACAGAGCAGCCACTGTTCATCACACAGACATAGCTATGCCACTCCCTGGGGCAGGCACCATGGACCACTTGAATGAAGCTCACAGACTACTGGTAGTTTGTAGATCACTCTATGGGAACCCCTGGTATATGATGCTTTACAGAGTAACATAAGTAAAAGGACCCTAATCAAAAAAGCTTATCACTTTAATTGTGATGATGGAGAAGGGAAAGGAGTGACAAAGATCACAGACAACCCTAGAGAAAGGAAGCAAACATGCAACAAGGAATGAATGTAAGCAAATGCTGTTACCTTAATTCAGACATTCAGTAATTGTATCCATCAAGGGGCCATGGGTGCCAGCCCCTTATCCTGCTTCCTTGACGAGTTGAGCAAGAAGGTCTGAAGAGAGACTGTAAGTGTGTTCAAGGGAACATACAATCTTCTCTGAAGTTGGGAATGCTGAGATGATCTGAAGGAGAATAGCAAGGCATTCAGCTGAACACAGTTCAGTTCTTCCTGAGACTATAACTGTGTTCAGCCAAATATGCTTACAACCACCCTTCAGACTTTCCCACACAACTTATCTCAACAGTTCTTAAGCTGGTTTCAGGCCTGTTACTCAAGATAACTCAAAGCACTGGTTTTCACCTACAAAGCTATCTAGATGGCTTGGGACCACAGTGCTTGAGTTAAAGGGCCATTTTCATCTCATGAACATGCCTAGGTGTTAAGATCAACCTCTAAGGCCCTTCTTTAGGTCTTTCCACCTTAGAAAGTGATGCAGGTAATAAGAGCAGATGGATCTTTTCTGTTGTGATACCCCACCTTTAGAATTTCCTTATCGGGGGGGGGGTAAGCTGAGGCCATCCATGCCTTCTATTCAGTGCCAGCTTAAAGTCTTTTTATTTGGCCAGGTCTCTTAGGTTTCTTTTTTAACACAGCCCTATGGTCCCTGCAAGGCACAGGGGAGAAAGTATGCCAGACCTTGGACTGGTGTACCAATTTCCCCTCCATTGGAACCAACTCAAGGGGAAATGTACACACACAAAAGGGAGACAAAATGGCGATGGCAAAAAACCCAACAACCACCTCCCATCCTCTCTGTCCTGCAGCCAGCAGAGCTGTGGAATTCTCTTTTCCATTCCCACAGGATGGCTCTGCCCAGCTGCAATCCCAAACTCACTTTCCTGGGGAAAAGACCCACTGAAATGAATTTTATTCCTGAGTTGACATATAGAAGAATGTTTGAATGTATAGTTTATTATCATCAATCTTGTTTGGATATCTATTTGGAAAAATGAACTGCCTATATGACATTTAAGTCAGGACTGATGGAATGTTTTTATTGTTAATACCAGCTGACAATTTTTAAGAACATAAGAAGACCTGCTGTATCAGCCCAATGGCCCATCTAGTCCAGCATCGGGTTATTGTAGTGGCCAACCAGTTGTCCATTGGAACCCCCTTTTTTTCTTCTGTTATGTTTGCAAAAATATCAGATAATAAAAAGACGATTGCTTAGTTAGCCTGTACATGTTTGTTTTATGCTAGTAATTTATGTTATGCTGTTTTGCTATGATTTATTTCATTTTGCTTCTATATGTACTTTGGTAAGCCACACAGAGCTTCAGCTGAAGAGCAGGGAATCAATCCTATAAATACAATGGAATCAAACGAATGACATTTCATCCTGCATTCACAGTATCTACATAAGGCACAACGAACTCACAAGAAACTCCAATGAACTTTTAAATATCCCAGTCAGGGGTGGAAGAGGGTTGATATTAGATAATGCATTGTTTCTTTCTGTTTGTCTGCACCCAGCTCTATCTGGAGTAAACAAACCAACCAACCAAAGTAAACAAAAACATTTTGCAAATCTGCAAACATTGTCAGCAAACACTCTCTTGACTTTTATGAAAGCTGCAGTATTAAAGCAGGACTGCTCCGTCCACATGGACTTTAGCTTGTGTCCATCAGGCGCACCCTTGAGAAGAAAAAAGAGGCTAAATAGCAGACATCCTGACCTCTGAGCCAAAAACAACTGATGTCTTTTCAGACAGGATAGACAAACATCTCTATTCATCACCAGTGGCAGAGTAATCTATATGCATGTGCGCGCACAGTGGATTAGATACTCTATTCTCATACGTTTGGTGTTTGTGGCAAGCTAACAGCAGACCACTTCCTTCTCCTTGATATTTGCTGCCTGTCTTTATTGACTAATAATAACCAGGATTTGCTTCTTTCTTTTGGGAATCAACTTTAGACTGTCCCTGTTTTCTTCATTGAACACTGACCCAAAAATATCAGGAACACACTGTTGCCAGTAACAAATTTGGGATACCAACTGCAGTGACTTTAAATGTGCTAAAAAATACATCACCTGAATATGTCCATACCAGCACCAATCCACAGTACTATACAGGGACCTTTCAAACAGGCGTATGATGTCTGGAGAGAAGCACACACTACTTTGAAACTGAAACTATTTAATATTTGCCCATTATTTCTCTGCTACATGCTTCCAGCTCTCTCTAAATCAGAGTGATTCATGTATCTGCATTTGAGTGAACACTTTTTATTTCTCCTCTCTGTTGCTCTGTCAAGGTTGTGTCTATACAGACATTTCCTGGTGGTTAACATATACATCCTGCAGGGTTGTGACCAATCCTTGCTCTTCCAAGAGTGTGGCATATTAAAATGAAATGTAGAATTTAGTACAATATTATCTAGACTTCTCAAGAGACCTGTCTGATGTATTTGATTTCAGGTTAAAATTACTGATACTATATATAAATAAACACTCATATGGGCACAAGACAAATTTCGATATGCTGTTCTTGGTAATGAAATTTGGCACATTCTGAGCTAACCAAGATCACTACATTTATGGGTTTCCATGCAGACAAGAAAATATCTTGGCACGCAGCCATGATTCTCTTCTTATGGAATAGGTCCACTCATTTCAGTGGGGCTAATCCAGAATATCTGCCTTTCACATTTGCTGCTTTACTAAATCTACTTTTTCAACACTATAGCACCTCAGTTTGAATACGTATTTTGGTGCCTAGTTTAATATAAACTGGTTGTTTTATTTAAATTGATAGCAGAAAACATAAATCTAGAATGTGCATACATTCAGATATACAGTATGTGTTTCTTAGTTAAGTTAATGCAGTTATGTTGATGTTGTGGAAGATAATAGGATGATACAAATGTAACATCAAATTATGGTTTGTTGTGACATCTGAACTTGTTGGCAAAGAAAGAGTGCCTGAATGTATTTTTCCACAGCAGAGTTACAAGGCCAAGAAGCACAGAGTCCGTGCTGATCTCAAGGACAAGTATCCAAGGCAACCAGCTGGCCTTATCTATAAGACTTAGCAGATCTGGCCAGTCGGTGTGGGGGTCGAGGAGTTTGTACAGAGAGAGAGCTTGTGATATGTTCTATTGTCAGTAAAGTGACTCTTAAAACTTATTGCTTGTCCGGCTCATTGCTTCAACTGGCATCTAGCCTGTCACTATACTGTTCTGCATCCTGGGCATCTGCTTGCGCCAGATACAACATCCAACAGAACTAACATCTTCCAACATATCATTTGTTGTGACCTGTCACCAAACTAGGATCTGAAAGCTTGTTTGTGCTTACCACAGGCTATGCATTGTATCCAGTACTGTTCTTCCACTCACGGAACAGACTTCCACTTGTGCAATGGAACATCCCCCATTCCCCTGCAGCCCCCAGTGCACGTTCAGAGGGTTGAAGGCAATCTGGAGAAGATCTGGGGGGAACACAAGGAGAGGAGAGGAAGTAGAAGTCCAATGGCATGAGCAGAAGCAGAATATTAATCGTGCAGTGTTGGATACAACTATCTGAGTGTAAAAAGAAGATAAATTCATGTAAGGGATGAGCACTTCTGGGAAGGTTTACATTGATGGACATGCTGATGAATAATCAAGTTTTTAAAAGGTTAATTTTATGCAAGGAGATTTGTTAAGATATATGTCTATTTGAGGGTGTAGTCCACTAAGTCCTACCCAGAGGAGACCTATTGAAATGAATAAACCTAAGTCATGTTGACTAACTTAATGGGTCTACTTTGAGTAAAACTAACACTGAATACCAACATTGTACCATTTTTTTTATTAGAGACTATTGAAAATTGTTGGTTGTTCTAGGTTGGGTGTTAATAAAGAAGGTGTGAAGTGAATTGTTTTGCCCTTCTATGTCTCATGTACAAGAGCCAAAGCTATTGGTATTAGCTTGTACTTTGTGGTTTGAACATTTCAATCAAACTCTTGCAAAAAGCTTTGCAAACATTCAAGATAAATGCTCAGAAATGCCCAACCTCTTTTAGGATCAGCAGTTATCTATGCATTCTCTAGTATCAATGGATTGTTACAAGAGCATGTCCACTAAAGTCAGTTTGATGGGGTTTTTTTCTGTTGTTGCCAAGCAACAGGAAAATTGATAATGCTATCTGGGACTGGTGGAATTTGAAGTTCAACAACATCTAGAGGACACTTACCCCTGCTCTAAAATGAAGCACACTAAAAACTCAGTAGGTTTATGTAACTTTGCATCACACACCTCAAAAACCACATAGATAAAACAAAAGCTGCAACACACATTCAATACATATAACAGAACAACAACAAAGAAATACAACTTACCAGCACAATCCTAGCCATGTCTACTCAGAAGTAAGTTCAATTGAATCCAGTAGGGCTTACTCCCAGAATTGCAGCCTTACTCATAAACAACTTGATAGCTTGATGCATGCTGCCACCAGTCATCAAATTTGCAAAGCAACTGCTCCAGATAATGCCTTATTGTTCATCATGCAGCTATTCAGTACTTTCTAGCAGAAATATTTTTCTCTAGAAGCCTAAATATCCATCTGCAAGATGCATATTCAATTATATTAGCAGCACCCACAGTAGTAAAAACTGTCATGCATGGATGCCCTTATGAGTTTTGTGCTCCAAAACTCAGCCTAAACATATTTGAATGGCTGCCCTGTTAGCTTGCCCAGTCTGCCTTGCTTTATTTCCTCACAAAACTCAGATCTCTGTTCATTGCATCTTCTATGAGGAAGGTTAAATATCCTTTCTGTAGGTTTCCCTCAACCTGCCACATCCAGTAATCACATAAGTACTCCCCCCAAAAAAGTATTGCAAATGCCAATTGGCTCGATTTTGTTTCTTAAGGGAAATATGTATCTTTTTTTTGGATTAAGTCCTGCTTATAAAGTATTCTTTCAAGCTTTCCTTTGTTCTTGTTTTAATGCTAATGCAGCAAGTTGATAGTTGTGACCCTGCCCCTCTTTTTTGTTTTAATGAGAAAATTAATCACAAAGCATATTTTAAACAACATTTAAACATGATTGCCCCCACACGCAAAGAAGACTCATGGCACAAAACTTGGAATAATGTTATATTTATTAAAATATAACAACAATTTTAAACCTTAAACCAATTGAACCAAATTAACAAGATTGAACCATATGCGGGCAGGTGAGGATAAAACCTATCTGGTAGGGATATTCTTACTGCTGGGAGAAAGGGCGGGATATAACTCAAATAATAAATAAATAAATAAATAAATAAAATATTTCCCTGCAGTCCCCTGGGCATGTCAATCAGTCACTGGCTGTAGCTCCCCAGCAAAGGATGGGGAAGAACTTGTCCCTCCTTGCTAGTAAAACCAAGGGTGTGGGTCCAACCTGCGCAACCAGGCCCCACTGTACTGGCGTTTGCCCTGATGCACAAATTAGGCCCATGAGGACATCCCCCAGATCCCCACCAGGCCAGAAGCACTAGCAGTTTCCCAGAGGGTGTCCTTTACCTGAGAATGCGTCAGTATCCCGCTGTTTACCCCTGACGTCCTCACCTGCCTGAATTCCATGCCAGCCCAGACAAGCTACCACACCCTTCCAAAGGCCAATTGAATTAACCCAAGCAGTAAGGAGCAGGCAAAACAAAAGGGAATCTGAAATCAGAAAAAAACCCCAAAAAAATCCTACTCAGCCCCAACAGGCGACTAGCATAAGCCCATACTGACAAGACGGGGGGGTGCCACAGGGCAAAAGAGCGGCAAACCTGAGGGCAGAGCTGGCTTATAAGCCCACATGTCCTCCTTCAAGATAGGCCACTTGGCCTACATGTGATCCCACACCTCTTCGGGAGCCAGTCCTGAGCCTTCTTAAATTGGTGGGGGGGGGAGGCAAAGCCGCCCCCGCAAAAGGCAGGAACAGAATTATGAAAAATAGTCCCAAATCACCTGTGACTAATACAACAGTAGCACTTCTGTCTCAATTTCTAACATCCCTGTCACATTGCAGTACCTGTTGCATTATGGAACTTTGGCTTTTGACTGATATACTGCCATGTGATGCTAAATTTCATTCACACCAGTGGGTGTGGTGTGACACAACAGTTAAAGTCATTGGACATGTGGCTTATCCCTCAGCCTCTCTGCACATGCACAGTTCTGTCCCCCTGTGATTTCTTAATGAAAATGGCTGGAAAGAACCGTATACCAGTATACCATCCCAAATTTTGTCTTTTTACTCCCACAATTTTCTGGGTTAATAGGGTTGCGAACAGATTTTTTTCTAGAATTATTTATTGTGGAAATGAGTGCTAAACATCCATTGTATTCTTCTAGATTTCTGGAACTGGCTTTTATTTCATGTGAAAGATCAGATAAAATGAGGAAATTATCGGGTACAGAAAAGTTGGGAAATCAGAATAAAGTACAGTGTGACTGTACCCAGCATATGGCATCCCTCATTGGGAACCTGGGAAATTGAGAATAGAAATGAGGCAGTCCTTTTCCTTGCAATAAGTTTCTCAATCATAGGAAGCAATTTGATAATTAAGCAGACCATTAGTCCATTCAGCTCGGTATTTCCTACACTGATTGTATTGTCTACAAAATTTCCATTTATTCTGATTTTGCAATCAAGTTCTCCAGCCGAGTAATGTGTATATACTAGGGTAATGTGTACATAAAAATTAGTAAAAGGAACATACAAAAATGCAGTCAATTAGGGAAATTTGCTTTGCACAAATATATACAGATTAGGCAAAATTGCATACAAAAATGTATGTCTTGGGAGAAATGTGCACAGAAAAGCTGATGAATTTTCACAATAATCTTTTTTTAAAATGCAAATCTGCGCAACTGAACTTAAGACTGGAAAAATGAGAAAGGGAGAGAAACTGTCATTATCGGACTTGCCCATCACTGCTCACAAGAGAATGTTTGCTGAAGCAAAAGGGAAGAAGCAGGAGCGGAGCTTGTGCAGTCATAGCATACAAGGCTACATGCAATTTATGCTAAAGTCTCTCCAATAAAAAGCAATTGTTTGGCTTAGCAATCATCACAGATTTTTCTCAGGCTCTGGCTGCCTATTAATATACACTGAACATACAAGCAAGCAAAAGAATGCTCCAAACTGGAAACGACTGTGGCAAATTAGTTAGAATTGTCTAATTTTTCACATTATATTTTCAAAATTAATTAATGTAGAGGGTAACCATTTTTTGACATGTCAGTGCTCTCATTCTCTCTCTTTCTTTGCTAATGTAAACTTTTATTGTTCATTTCATGGAAAATTGCCATTCAGGCATTTCTCAGCTTCAATAAAGATTATGTGTTCAAATGACAGAAACCTCTTTTGTGGTTCAGTACATGGATGTTAAGCTTGGTTTGGATACAATTAAACAAAAAGTTGAGGTATTGACTACTACTGAGATAAGGAAATGGAAACTTGACTATATAAGGACAAAGGAGCATGTTGGGAGAACATTGCGGGGGGGAACACTTTATTTCTGTGGCAATAGTATAGCCCCCACTTGCACAAGACAAGGCAGTAGTATTTTGAAAGCACTGAAAGCCTTGTTGCAAGAAGAAATCCTCGCCCTCATGGGAACAACTTGATAATGCTTCACTTAGCTAATAATTAACAAGGCTGCAGGGCAGATATGATCCGGCTAAAACTAGGGATGGGAATCAGATATTGATGCTTGCGGGTAGCGATGGGCAAATCTGTCAATTTTGGTTTCTCTCTGTTTCTCATTTTTCCACTCTTAAGTTCAGTTTTCCACATTTCCACATCAGTTTGTGTGTTTTTTTTAAAAAAGTTCTAATGAAAATTCCCCAGCATCTTAATGAAAATTTCTCCTAATGTATGCATTTCTGTCTGCGATTTCACCTAACACTGACATTTTTGCAAAGCAATTTTCCCAAATAAAATGCATTTTTGTATGTTATATTCATTAATATATGCATGTTATGTACACGTTAGTATATGCATTTTTGTAGACTGTATTTGGCTGCATTTTTGTAGACTGTATTTGCATAATTCAGAGAAGTGTGAGTTTTAAAAGTGGCTGTGTTTTAGTTCACACATTGTTCCAGAAAGTGTGAATTAGGTAGGCTCACCTGTAAATGCCAGCTGAATTGAATTTCTATCCCATCCCTACTTGTAGGTTTATTTAAGTGTTTCCTACTCCCCCGCTCTCCAATAATCCACTTCACAATCCAGCTTCCTACGGTCTCTAGAAGATGCAACCACCTCATTAGAAACCTCAAGTTCAGAAGGGAGGGAATGGAGAATTGCATTACTTTTAGAACTAATGGTAGTGATGGCTGCTTCCTATCTCATTAAGCCGATTTGTTCTCTTGCACACACCCCTTTCTGCAGCACACAGTCACAGCCTAGATACTGTTAATTGATCTGAGCCAGGTTCATCTGATATTGTGTACACATTTACTGCTTGGTGGCAAGGGAATGTAAGCACAAACAGTTGTACTCTTTAGATAAATGAAGTGTCCAGCCCTGGGATCCACTCCCTGATGTTTCCAGGCTCTGCCTTTTGGTCTTTTGGGGCCCCTGCCTAGTTAATATTTCAAGAAGCATCTTTTAGATGGTCTCAGCAGCACACAGAGAGAAGAACTGAGGAGGAATTTGATTTAATTCACATTTCAAGGAGAGACTACCTAATCTGCACTTTCAGAAGCAATATGCAACAATATTCAAACTGAAATGCAGGCATCTTTCAAAATTTGCACTTTTCTGAATTTTGCAATGTGCACAAAAATGCATACATTCTGGTAAATTATGCATGAAAATGCACATATTAGTGAAAGTAACATACAGCAATGCATTATGCTTGGGAAAACAGATTGACAAAAATGTATGTGTTAGGCAAAAGTGCATACAGAAATGTGTATATTAGGGAAAAATTGCACTAAAATGCATCAGGGCTTTTAAAAATAATGCACTGATGTAGAAATATGGAGAATTTAAGTTTAGAAAAGTAGAAACTGAAAGAAACTGAAACTGATAGATTCACCCATCCATGCACATGCTTGCTAGGAACGTGCATCCCTGCGATCAACCAAGATGGCGGCAGAGGCATCAGGCCCTTATGGAAACCTCTGCTGCCATCTTGGTTGATGGCAGACATGTGCAAAGTGTCCTGGCATGCCTGGTGCTGCCCTGGCGACCAGCATTTACTTCAAGAGGTAGGCGGACCATGTTGCAGGCAGCCTTTGCAGGTCTGCATGGCAGTGGGGGGTGCCTTGGCTACTGCTACCCACCCACCCTCAGGGGCCCCTTGGGACCAACCTGGCCCCCCTCTGGCACTGGCCCTGCCAACAACATCTGGAGGGTGACAGGTTTCCCCATCTCTGAAGTGTGATAAACAATGCTAGCCTTGGCTGATGCAGAGTAAATTAATATAGCATTTTGCTTGAGGGGAAAACCTTAAGAAATGTGTACTGGGGTCCTTAGACCGTGATCCTCACTGTGAGAATAAGAGTGTTGCAACCACAAAAATGTATCTAATTTTAACCTGTGAAATATTGAAGAGTATGGTTTCTCTTCTGCCAAGTCCACCTCTCTCCTCCACCACTGAGGCCCGTTACACACACCAGGAACGCTTTAGCCCAGATGCATGGTGGCTGCTGCTGACACATTCATGGAAAGTGGAGCGGACAGGCAACGCACAGGCAAAGTGGGCGACTGAAGAAAAAGATCTGCAGCGTGAATGCTTCTCAGAGGTGGCATTGGTGGCAGCGGCATCAGGCAAAGAGGGTTGGGAGGCAAAGTACAGCCACACTCGGCTCAAAGCTGAGGTCAGGAAGGAAGGAAGGAAGCCCAAGCCATGCTGGGCTCAAGACTGCAGGTGGAGGGGGCTGGTAAGTGGCTCACGCAGCAACAGCAACAGCAGCCTCAGCAAGAGGCCTGTAAGCAGCCTAGGCAGGGCAGTGGTTTTGCTCCAGGCCAAGGGGGAATGGAAGGCCGTTAAGCAGAGCAACAGCAGTGGCAGCAGCGGCCTGGGCAGGTGGGCGGCTGGTGAGGTTTGTGGGCGCCTGGGGGAGGAGAGTGGTTTGTGAGTGCTGGGAGAGGGGAATGGTTTGAGAGTGCCTGTATGTGTGTTTGGGTGTGTATGTTTGGAGGTGCCTGGGCTGTGTGTGTGTGAGAGAGAGAGGGGGGGAGAGAGAGTCCTTGTTGTGTGTGTGTGTGTGCGCCTGAGGGTATTTTGGGGTGCCTGGGGGTATTTGGGGATGCCTGGAGGGTATGTGTGTGGGGTGCCTAGTGTGTATGAGTGTGTTTGGGGTTGGGGGTTGGTGAGCAAAGTGACCAGGGGGCTCCTCTCTTAGTTAATAATAAACATGAATTGCTTGCAACAATCATTTTCCTGAATCCATCTCAGGTTGCTCTCTTTTTCTGCAATAAATTAATAAATAAAACCACACTGGAACTTAATTTCTCTCTGATTCTATGTAGCTTTTTCTTTAAGACCAATTAAAATAAACAGAATGAATATGGAACACCATTTGCTTGGTTGTTTTTCATACAGCCATGACATAGTTTCATGGAACATAGCTTTTATAGAGGCTTACAGGTTTTATACTTTCCCATAATCTCAAATGCCCTAATTCATTTGTGGATATATCTAGGGCTTGGGGCTGAATGCTCAGTGATGCACAAACCCTTCCAGTGAAAGGCTTTCATTTTATGTCTGCTTTTAGGACATTTACAAAGTCTAGAGAATCCAAAACAAGTAAAGCTTTCCAATGCAGCAGCAGCAAAAGGAAACACAATAATGACAATTTTCCTATTTATGCTGGCTAATGGACAAGTTGACATGGTCTAGTTCACAGAGGAATATAACCTGAGATGAGTCTCATAACATCCCATAAATTACATTTTATGTTTCTTTTCATAATAATCCTCAAGTTTCATTTTTGTACTGTATAATCTCATTCTCTCCCCGCCTTGCTATATGTACTGTTGGCACAAAAAGAAATGGCTCAGATGCTTTCTTTTCCTAAATAAATTGGAAGGTCATTATATACCCTCTAAATCCATTCTTGTCAAGAGACTCCCTTTTAGTTTCACAAATTCAGCTACTGTAGTTTTCAAGAAGTATATTTCTTTTTCTTATTTTACAGTTTGTTTACTCCAACCCATAGGAGCGCACACAAAGGACATACATGTTTGATAACATATCTTGAACAACAAGCTGCAGCTTGTGCAAAAAGCAGTGGTTCAGCTGCTAACTGGAACAGCCTACCATGGGAGGCTGACACTGTTGCTCAAAGAGCAGCATTGGTGCCAATTTGCTGCCAGGCCACATTTAAAGTTCTCTTGTGGATTTAAAAAGCCCTAAACAACTTGGATCTGGTTACCTGAAGAAATGTCTTCCTCCATGTAGACCTGCCCAGTTGTTAGTCCTCCTTATGCCACAGCTTATAGTTGTCCCTCTGGCAGCAACCAGAGGGAGAGTCTATTTTCTTGTGGCACCTAGTTTGTGGAATCATCTCAGTCCTGAAATAGGGCAGGCACCAACTCTGCTAGAGCTTTTGGCAACTCCTGAAAACTATTTGGTCACCTAGGCATTTGCTGGTTATTCATCCCAAGTCACTGCAAATTGTCCAGCTACTGGAGCTGTTACTGTTTTCACTGGATTTTGTGGACTATTTTTATTGTGTTTAAAATTACCCTGTAATTTTTAATGAAGGATGATTGATATATATACATATATTACATTTATATACCACCCCACAGCCGAAGCTCTCTGGGCAGTTTACAGCTATTACAAACAATAAAAACAAATATACAAATTTTAAAACACCAAAAACAATTTAAAAACACAATTTAAAAAAAAATTAAAAACAATTTAAAAACACATGCTAAAATGCCTGGGAGAAGAGGAAAGTCTTGACCTGGCCCCAAAAAGTGGTGTTGGTGCCAGGCAAATCTCGTCAGGGAGATCATTCCATAATTTGGGGGCCACCACTGAGAAGGGCCTCTCCCTTGTTGCCACACTCCCAGCTTCCCTCGCAGTAGGCACCCGGAGGAGGGCCTTAGATGTCGAGCGTAGTGTACAGGTGGGTTCATGTTGGGAGAGGCGGTCCATCAGGTATTGTGGTCCTAAGCCATGTAAGGCTTTATAGGTTAAAACCAGCATCATAAATTGAGCGTGGAAACATAAAGGCAGCCAATGCAAGTGGGCCAGAATAGGTTTTATGTGTTTGAACCGTCTGGTCCCTGTTACCAATCTGACCGCTGCATTTTGCACAAGCTGCAGTTTCCGAACCATCTTCAAAGGCAGCCCCACATACAGCACATTGCAGTAATCTAGCTTGGAGGTTACCAGAGCATGGACAACTGAAGCCAGGTTATCCCTGTCCAGATAGGGGCGTAGCTGGGCCACCAACTGAAGTTGGTAGAAGGCACTCCATGCTACCGAGGCTATCTGAACCTCAAGTGACAGAGATGGTTCTAGAAGAACCCCCAAGCTACGAACCTGCCCCTTCAGGGGAAGTGCAACCCCATTCAGGATAGGTTGGACATCCACCATCCGGTCAGAGGAACCACCCACTAGCAGCATCTCAGTCTTGTCTGTATTGAGCCTCAGTTTATTAGCCCTCATCCAGTCCATTGTCGCAGCCAGGCACTGGTTCAGCACATTAAAAGCCTCACCTGAAGAAGATGAAAAGGAGAAATAGAGCTGCGTGTCATCAGTATACTGATGGCAGCACTCCAAAGATCCGGATGACTGCACCCAACGGTTTGATGTAGATGTTGAACAGCATGGGGGATAGAACTGACCACTGTGGAACCCCATACTGGAGAGTCCAGGGTGCCGAGCAATGTTCCCCAAGCACCACCTTCTGGAGCCGACCCACCAAGTAGGAGCGGAACCACCGCCATGCAGTCCCTCCCACTCCCAACTCAGCCAGTCTTCCCAGAAGGATACCATGGTCAATGGTATTGAAAGCCACTTAGAGATCAAGGAGAATCAACAGAGTCACACTCCCCCTGTCTCACTCCTGACAGAGGTCATCATTCAGTTCGACCAAGGCTGTTTCTGTGCTAAAACCAGGCCTGAACTCAACTGAAATGTTTTAAATAAAATAATGATATAGAAATGTTTTAAATAAAATAATGTTTTCCTGAGGTATTAGCTTTAATACTGTGCAGGTCTGTGATAGTGTCCCTGTGAACAGGGCCAGCCCCAGGCATGCTGGGGCCCTTGGGCACCAGCCTGCCCCGGGCCCCGACACTCCGCTTCTGCAATTCACGGCAGGATTGGTACAGTGGATTGCAGGGTGGGAGATCCCAAGCCGCCCCCATTCCCCTGCTCTACTTACCTTTCTCTGTGCTGTTTTTTTGGTGGTGCACCTGCACGCACAGGTTTGCCATCAATCAAGATGGCGGCCAAGGTTTCTTCAAGGGGCTGAAGCCTCTGCCGCCATCTTGGTTGATGGCACGCACGTGTGCTACATGCGCGCATTGCTGCCATCAACCAAGATGGTGGCATATGCTTCAGCCCCTTATGGAAACCTTGGCCGCCATCTTGATTGATGGCAAACCTGCGTGCACAGTGCACGCAGCCACAAAAAACAGCAGACAGAAAGGTAGATGAAGCGGGGGAATGGCAGGCAGCTCTGAAGCTCCTGCCCCGCTATCTGTGGCAGCAATCTTGCCGTGGATTGCGGAAGGGGAGTGCAGGGCCCCCACAAGGGCCCCTGTAGTCCCAGGGGCCCTCGGCCAACACCCCACCTGGCCGCCCTTTAGAACCAGCCCTGCCCATGAACAATATAAAAAGTCATCACAACTCATGTTGTTCATGTGAGTTGACTGATCACATAAACAGGTTTTTGTTTTTAGTGCAAATACATTTCCAGAATTTTGCTGGAACCACTTTCTGTCTCCAGCATCTTAAAAAAATATGTATTATATTTATATCCCGCTTTTCTTAAACAGAATTCAAAGAGGCATACATGCTGTTTTTGGACAGACTCCAATCCAGATATAGAACAAATTAAAGTTGCTTAGCTTCATCAGGGTGGTTGAGTCCATATGCCATAGTTGCCTCTGGGAAACTCACAAGGAGTGAACACTGTTGATAACTCTTTTTGCTGGGCCATAGTTTCTGCTAATCAGAGAGGTATGCTTCCTTTGAAACGAAAGGTTCTATCTTTAGCTTTCATGGATATTTGCTATTGATAGACCTATCCTAGTTTCCCGAGGAGCCAGTGTGGTATAGTGGTTAAGGTGTTGGACTATGACCTGGGAGATGAGGGTTCGAATCCCCACATAGCCATGAAGCTCACTGGGTGACTTTGGGCCAGTCACTGCCTCTCAGCCTCATGAAAACCCTATTCATACGGTTGCCATAAGTCAGAATTGACTTGAGGGCAGTACATCTACATCTAGTTTCCCAAGAGGCCATTGCATGTTGTGGCAAAAAAGAAGGGTGGGGGCAGCACAGAGTTGTCTGGGTGATGCCAAACCATAACTAAGTATGACACTTATTTGTTAGTTTGGCTTTGGTATTTTGTTTATTTGCTCCATATATCTTTTCATCCAAGACGTGGGAAGATTATCTATTTACTCCAGAGTAAACATTTTTGGTAGAGAGTTTTTGATTTTGGAAATGCTTTCTGTGTGAGATTTATCTCACTAAAATCCATGAAGCTCCTCTTTCAGCTATGAAAATACATTTTTAAGTACATGTGTATGTGTACCTTGCTCAATTCATGTTCCTCTGGCAAAACAACATAATGGTTTGGTTACTGTGCCTGTACTTCCTTACTTGATCGTGGAAAGAAAATGGATTGAATTAAGGACATACAACGCACTCTTGTGTATTAGCACTTGCTTTATATGAAGGGAAAACACATAATAAACCAACAACAAGACATTTCCTATGTTGTTTGATCAGGCTCCATTGGAATTTGGATGCGGTCGTTTTTGAAGATATAGGTCTAAAGAGAACTAAGAATAAGGCACTAGGAAGGGCTGTGCTGGACTTTCCAGTAAAAGATTAAACTTGAAAGTTCTTCATTTGTTTTCAGACACATTCAGGTGGCAACCTGTTTTGTCTGCTTTGCTAAAGCAGTTAGAAAGTTCTCGTTTCTAGCTAAGCCAGATATTAGGGAATTGTAGCCCTCCAGATGTTGTTGGATTAGAACTCCCATGATCTCTTACCATTAGCCATGCAGGCTTGGGTTTGATGGGAGTTGTAGTCCAACCACATCTGGAGGTCCCTTATCATTGAGCTAAGCCAGCACAAAGGTCCTATAGAAAACACTGCTTTAATTTTCATACTCAAATACCTTGCACTCCTATCACAACCTTCTTCCTAACGCTGAGCTGATTTTGATGAAGACCCAAATTAAAACAAATAACATTGATAAACCATATTACAAGCCCCAACCCTTGCTACTTTAATTCACCCCGTCAAAGGAGGAAATGTTTCAAAATATGTCCAAACTTGGGTTTCAGCCGATCTCCAGAGGTTTTGAGCCTGTCACTAAGGGTGTGTTCTTTACACGTGCCTGATTTCCTAACGACGGAGCTAAGAAACACATTTGGTCAGTCTTGATGAATGAAATAGGATATACAAAGAAATGTAAAGGAAGGAGATGGAATAGACCCTCCATACCTGATTACAGTTTTCTTAGCTAATATCCATTAAAGATTTCCATTAGGCTGCAATCCTATATACACTTTCTTGAGTGTAAATCCTATTTAAATTTGTATACTTGTTTTTAATGTTTTTAATTGTTGTAAACCACCCAGAGAGCTTTGGCTGTGAGGCGGTATATAAATGCAATAAATAAATAAATAAATGTTTAAATCAATGGAGCTTATTGCTGAGCAGACATATGTAGGAAGTAGATGCACAGTCTGTAGCTGTTACATGTTAATTGATGGATTTCTACCTTTATGGCAGTACAACACATTATTAAACTTGGGACTGCCACCATACATGACAGATCCATGTCCAATTTTTTCCTTCTCACCATTAACAATTCATACAATTTAATTCATAAGCTAACATTATTAAGTGATGTGTTCCACCCCTGACATCATTGGGTGCCATGGCAAGGATACGGGGAAGCATCATAATGATATCAGCACGTGAAATAAGTTGTACTGCTACAGATTACAAAGGGAGTTGGGAATTTTTGATAGAGAACAACTTGATAGTACTGCCATTTTTGCTTTTTATAACATGCAGCCCCAGCACTAGTCTTCACCAAAGTAAAGCTCTGCTCATTAACATTAGAAAACAACTGCCTCTCATATAACTAAAGACAACTGATAATACTATGACTAAAAACTTTTTTTCCTTAACAGGCTGTGTTGTTCCAACCTCACCTCATATGACTTACATTCTTCCAAGCCATTTAAAATTGTTCTTCTCTGAATCCAATTTGGTACTAACTATCCTTCCTGAAATATGATGCTCATATCATAAGACTGCTTTGAATTAGGTGTGATTTTTATAACCCTGATGGTGCAGATGCTTCATGTGGCTTGGATCCTGTGCTCCTGCTAGAAATAGGTGCATCTGTCAATTTCAACCCTTTTCTCAAGGTTCTCATTTTTTCCAATCTTGAGTTTAGTGCTCAAAATTTCCACATCAGTTTGCATTTTTTTAAAAAAGTTATACTATTAGTATTTTAGTGTGCATTTCTACAAATATGGAATTTTGCCTAATATGCACATTTGTGCATGCAGTTTCCTCTCATGTACTCATTAAGATTATCTGGATGAGTCATACTAGTTGCCCCCCATGTTACCAAGGCCCAGCGGGCCTCCATTAGAAGCTGGGCATCTAGTGTTACTGGTCCCATGCTGTGGAATACTATTCCAGCAGAGATTCGGCAGGCACCCACACGTTTGATTTTCAAATGTCTCTTGAAGACCTTTTTATGTAGGCCTATGTAACTTTTTTTTAATCAGCCAGTCATTTTAATTATCTTTTCTTTTACTGTTTTCATGGTGTTCTTTATTTTATTATACACAGTTTTGTATACACAAATTGTTGGTTGATAAATAGCTGTTGGTTGATAAATAGTTCTATTATATATATATATATATATATATATATATATATATATATATATATATATATATATATATATATATATATATATATTTGTCATATATGGATTGGATCCATTTTCACTAACATATGCATTTTATACACATTTTTGTACATGTTCTTTGGTTGGAGAACTGCATTACAAAATTCTGAGAAGCGCAAATTTCAAAGGATAGCTATGTTTCAGTTTGTGTATTGTTCTGGGAAGTGTGAACTAAGTAAGTTCTCATTAAAATGCTGAACTGAATCTCTTCCCATCCTACTTCCTATTCTTATATCCCCAAACAACATGAACCTTCTTTTTTCTATTGTCAGGAATCTCCTTGTAATACAGAGATTCACCTAATCTTTTTCGTACTTTGTCCCGGGATTACTTAGCAGGACCCAGCAGTAAGGATAATTCTGGCTCAGGGCTGGTACCAGAGGGTGCCAGAAGATGGCAAAGTTGGGCATTTGTCAGGGTCCTAAGAGCAGCAGAGGGCCCACCTCCCTATCATTTTAACCCTTTCCAGTTTTTACAAAGCATCCAAGACCATCAGATGCTGCAAGAATTCTTAGTTTGCATGTGCCACTACTTCCAGGTTGGGGTGGGCACTCAAGTTGCCATGCTCATTGGCCTCCCAAATCCTGTAGCCCACACTGTTCTGGCTTGTTTCTTCTTCTACTAAGAAGATTGGATCCATTCAGATTCAAACTCCACCTCAATGGATAGACAACTGCGTAAAGGAAAAAGGTCAGTGTGCATGTCTACACAATCAGCCTTTCATTCCAAGACTGTATCTGATTTAGAAAACATAATGTTGCTTTCTTTACCTAAATCCTAGAAGAGTTCTGAATTCTGATCCTTCAGGAAAAGGATTAGAAAAAGATGAATGGAGTTAGTTCTTTATTTGATGATGGTCATGTACAAAGGAGGCCATCAAAAGGGCTAGGCTTCCATTTATTTTTCTAGCCAGGTTCCATTTATTATCAGAAGTTTCAAATAATGTGCTGGTTTTTATTTCTCACTTCCAGTTAACAAATACCGTATAATTATTATGTTTTTCATACTCAGGTTTCCAAAACCTCCAACAGATGGCTTGCCAACAGCAAAGATGATTAAAGGTTTATATGTTTATAAAGAACAACTCTGCTGAAAATATGAACAAGGACTCTGCTAAGCCTAAGCCTTTTGGGCAGCCTTATTAGAAAAGGGTTTCCTTTTGGAATGAATCTTGGAAAAAGCAATCCTGTGCTACTGCACAATGGCTTAGCTTGGGAAGAGCATTTAGAAGCTATAATGTTGATGTCATCTTCAAAATGATTTCAGGGATTCATGAAGCCCACCCCATTTCTTGCACTTATTCTGGCAGTGTATATAATTAGTAACTTTGAAGGTCAGGCTCCAATGTACAAATATATTACAATGCAATCATATAAATGTCTGCTAAAAAGTATGTCCCATAAAGTTCGTCTTACTCCCAGGTTACGATTGCAGCCTTAATTTAGTAGGGGAATGCAGCACAATCCAAATCCACGATCTGTCAGGATGAGAGAGTTTGTATTCGGTATATCTTGGCTTTTTCTAGCTGAGCTGTATATACACCGGCGTAAGTCCCTCACTCCAGTTCAGCCAGGGCTCAGCTGGCAGAATTTAAGCTGGTATAATTTATGCTGGCATAAGTCCCCCAAGAGGGGCACTCTGGGATCTCGGTGTGTGTGTGGGACAGGGCAAAGAGAGATTTATACCTATTCTAAACCCCTTTCAACTAACACGTGACCTAGCATCCCTGGCAGAAAAAGGCTGGCAAAAAGGGTTGTGTAAATCAAGTCTTCCATATTCCTTCTGAATGGAGGCTGGAATAAGGATAGCTTATGCCAGTATAATTTCTGCTGATGTGAATGAGACCAGTTTTCTATTGTTAGGATTGCTCTGACAATAGCCCCAGATAGTATGGGGGAATTAATTCACTCAGCTTTGGAGCAAAAGCCTCATACACTGTTTCCAATCTTCCCTAATTATGTGTTTATGTTATGATATTTGTTGTGTCTCACCAAGATGGGACAGGCATATGTAATTACTCATGTCCATTTTTAAAAAAAGTTCTAAAAACGGTATTTTGTAGATGACCATCATCAAATAAAAACCACAGTGAAAATAGAAAATGACTTATGTGTTACTTGTACCAATTTTCATAATATCCAAAATCGTCTTTCATTCTCAACATGTTTGCTAGTCCAGATATTCATTTAACTGCTTACTCTCATGTTGTTGGCCCCCATTAGATAAACATGTCAGTTGAGAAGGAAGCTGGTGGTTGGAGTGGGGCAAACGCTTCCTTTGTATATGAAATGGAAACCATATGTCTAAAAAAGTGTCCAGCTTGGTTATTCCTTGAATCCAGGGGTAGCCAATGTGGTGCCCTCCAGATGTTGTTGGACTCCAGCTCCCATAAGCCCCAACCAGCATGGTCAGTGATGAGGGATGATGGGATCTGGAGTCCAACACCATCTAGGAGGGCACCACATTGGCTACCCCTGCTCTAATTACATGGCTTTATGCTGTCAGGTGTTTTTTAAATCTATTATTTTATTTATTTAAAAAAATGTATATACCACATCAACAGTGTGATGTGGCTGCAAAAAAGGGAAATGCTGTTTTAGGCTGCATTAACAGAAATTGTGTGAAGCACTAGTTCCCCTCTATGCAGCACTGTTAGGCCTCATCTTGAGTACTACGTCCAGTTCTGGACACCACACTTTAATGAAGATGCAGACAAAGTGGAACTGGTTCACAGGAGGGCAACAAGGATGATCAGAAAACTAGAAACAAAACCCTGTGAGGAGAGACTGAAAGAACTGGGCATGTTTAGCCTTGAGAAGAGAAGACTGAAGTGAGATATAACACTCTTTAAGGACTTGAAAGATTGTCACACAGAGGACAGCCAGGATGTCTTCTCGATCATCCCAGAGTTCAGGACATGGAAGAATGGACTTAAACTAAGGGAAGCCAGATTTTGGCTGAACAACAGGAAAAACTTCCTGTTAGAGCAGTATGACAATGGAACCAATTACCTAGGATGGTGGTGGGCTCTCCCACACTGGAGGCATTCAAGAGGCAGCTGGACAGCTACCTGTTGGATATGCTTTAAGTTAGATTCCTGCATTGAGCAGGGAGTTGGACTTGATGGCCTTATAGGGCCCTTCCAACTCTACTATTTTATGATTCTATGAACGTAAAGACTTTTCAGTGGTTTGCAAAAAACATTAAAATTATCAATAAAACAGGTTAAAAACAAGTAATTTTCTGTAACACAATCTGTCAGATCCATCTATGCCATGCATTAACTGCATACACAGAGAGTGGCTTCCCTTTTCTGCTACCTTCATACTTGCAGAAGCAGTCATGAAGGTAACTATTTCCTCAGGCAATGGCTTTCTGGGTAATGTAGGTTGCTTACTTTCTTATTTGTGAAGTTATATGTTGCCCTGGGCTTCTGCTGGAAGGAAAGATGGGATATAAATCAAATAATAAATAAATAAATATTTGTGTTTTTCTGGTTAGCAGGCTGTGTTTCCAAGATCCTGATATCAACTAGTTTATTTTGTAAATAGCACCTAGGGAACTTATTTTCTCCATATGAATGCATACTCAGGTGCATGACTATGTGGAAAATATTTGTGCGAACCAGCTACTGGGAAAAAGAGAAAGTGCAATTATTCCAAGGGCTACAGATGTAAGGTGCTGGTCCAGAACACCACACTTTGTAAGATCTGGCTTTTTGACCAATGCGAACATTATTTCAAATCTGTCACAAGCAACCCGCCCCCCAAAAAAACCAGTCCAGTTTTGAAGCCAGTGGTTAAAATCAGTGCAGTTTTGAAAAGTTCAATCCACCACCTTGATTCAAAACGGTGTCTTATTATATCCAAATATAGACAAAAAACTGCTCCTTGATCTCAGGAACCATCATGCAAAATTTGGTTACATCTTAAGAGGTGTCCAAATGTATCGTGAACAAACCACTTTCCAAAATATAAAGTAAATGAGGGATGAAAAAGAAGCCTATCATTGTCTACAATTGCCTTTGGATAAAGCTTAGAATGATAGCATGGAAAAAAGGTTATGAGTTGGAGAAGAAATAAACAGAAGGAACAGACACTATTGCTTAGGGCTTAGAAGCATTAACACAGATGTCTATAGCAATGGAAAATAGTGCTGTTAAACAAAATATAGAGCATAAGAACATTTAATAGTTTTCCAGATTCCAACATCTGCATTTAGTCAAGTCTTTAAGGTTGTATCCATAGAGGGACACAAGATAACAATCATACTGCATACTTTGCATTCACATGACAGTGATCTGTGCACACTATTTCAATCCTTCATACATTTATCATCCCCAGAATGTACAAGAACATGCCAATTTGCATTCTTACTACTTTCTTTGTTGGTAGAACAGTTTCTTCATCATCTTTATTCCTCATAATACTGGAGCAGCCAAACATTAAAAAACATTGCCCAATAATTTTTTTCATCTGCTATTTTTCACATTATCTAGTCACATTTCACACGTCTACAAATTCTCCATGTGGAAAAGGAAAAGCACACTGGATTGGAAAACTTGTGCAGCAAAAGGAAATTGTTTACAGTGGAATCTATCATTCTGGGACAGATACAGTGATGCAATTATGACTTGTCTTACCATAGGTAAAGTGCATCCCCTGCTTTTCTGATGGCCCAGGGATGGCTTGATCTGTACAACATCATTACCAGTCGGTAGGGGAGGAGCTCATCATTAAAGCCTCCCCCCCAGTCATTCCTTGAAGAAGAATCCTTAGCAAGGGCTGGTGTAGCTGTTTGCATGTTGAACTTTGTCTGGGGAGACTTGGGTTCACATCCCTGATCAGCCATGTGGCATGAGTGCAATTCTGTGCATAGTTCCATGGGAGCAAGGTTCACTGAATTCAGTGGTGCTTACTTGGGATTGCATGAGTTCAACTTGTAAAACATATTTGATCTTCAGCCTTCTGAAATGCAAGCTAGCTTTTAATAAGAGATGCAAACTGTCTTGCAAAGAAGTGGGACAATTTAAACTGCTCACATGAAGTAGGAAAGGTATTTCAATGCCTCTGCTTGATTATTTTCCTCACACTCTGATTTCCTCTATGCTAATCGGTCACAAACACTAGGAAAATGTGAAACCTTAAACTCACTCACTTTCCAGAGCAAGAAGAGTCCCTCAATTGCCCTGAGATTCTGAAAGATGATCTCATTGCTTCTGCTATGAAGAAAATCCCGGAGCTGAATCCCCCCTTCCATGCCTGCATCACTACACCACTGGTCATTGCTTCTGATTCCTATCTCACATGTTACCTCCTGGGTTTACCACCTCCTTGGAGACACAGATGGTAGTGGCTGTCAACCGTCTTGTCATTTTTCTGCATTCTCCATGCCCTCACAAAGCTGTGCTCGTTGCATGACATAACAAAGCCTACACCAGAAGCATGACATAAGAAGCCTACACCAGAAACAGGGGTCAACAAGTAAAGCAACAGTGCTAATTACTGCTGCACTTTTTTAAAAAAATATTTGCTTATATATTATTTTTCATATTTATAACCTGCCTCATGGCCTATTGTGGCCTTTAAGGCAGCTAACAAAATATTATGAGCAAAATCATCTGCTACCTATTCAAGAGCGCTATGTAACTTTGGAAAATGACATATACTCTTGACCAAAAAAACAAGGGTATCTGTATATATTAGCCTTGGTGTCTCTTAAGAAAGACAAAATGGGTGATGTTTTCTTTCTCTGGATGGGCAAGACGATGAAGAGCACAGAGATTTTAAAGGAACATAGAACACTACAAGAAGTAGGATGGAAAGGTAAATCACCTTTATAGACTCACTAATGCCAATACACATGCTATTGATGATAAACAATGATCTAATCTTTTAGCACATCTAAAATTTACAAATCATGAATGAACCTGAACAGATCCACATTAAGTTAAAATGGCCCAAGAACGTTTGAATAGACCCTTAGGCAAAGGAAATGAGACCACATGACATACATTTTTAAGGATGTCATGTGGTCTCATTTCCTTTGCCTAAGGGTCTATTCAAACGTTCTTGGGCCATTTTAACTTAATGTGGATCTGTTCAGGTTCATTCATGATTTGTAAATTTTAGATGTGCTAAAAGATTAGATCATGACATACATTTTTAAGGATACGGACTTCCGGGAAGGGTGACTTAGCCTGTGCCTGCTTTTGAGACGGGCTCCTGCCTCAAAAGAAGCTTATTCAGATATATCAGTCAGATTTTTTCTTTTTTTGACTGATTAAACTTCTCCCGGGTAGGGAGAAACGAAGAGATTAACCTCAAAGCCTATTTTTGTTGGGACGACCAGATCTCATTAATTTATGGGACGAGGTCCAGCCGACGAAGGTGGGACGGATTTTTAACAACAAGCTCTATCTGGAAAAGCGAACGTTCATCTTATCTTCTAAGAGAGAACGCACTAACAGGCAAGCACCCTTCTTTCTATATTTTTCTTTTACTTGACTTAAATTGTTGCTGTTTAAAAGAGATTTGCCAGATTGATCGGTTTTTGACATCTCACTGGGGAGCCATAACTTCTCTCTGCTACTCACTAATTAATAGCTTATCTCTGTTTTTGTTGCAAAAAGCTGTCCTGGATTTGCATTCTAAAGATATACACAGAAGAGGGATTTCTATTCCAGATTTTTATTTTGAAGAATATTATATTGTCTGAGACTACTCTCTTTTTGGTCTATTTTATTTTGACGAATCTGTTTTCTGACGACCGCCATTAATTGTTTCGATCCTGGGAACTGCACTTTGTTTACTTAAGCATGGAGAGATAAGGCTGTCTGCTCTGTTTATACTGTGATGTCACCAAGTTTGGAGTATTAACCCAATTGTTGCTGAAATAAGAAGTGGTTTTCCTATATTTTTCTTTTAAAATGGCAATTAAGAAAGTGGCTGAGAAGCTGGAAATAACTATGTTTCAGAAAATAATGGATGAGATTGAGATAACGAAACAAAACCTGCGACAGGGTTGTAAGGAGCTGAAAATTGAATTGAGTAAAATGAAGCAGGAGATTAAAGATATAGGGGTCCCTGTGAGAGAGGTGACCCTGGAAGGGGTCCCTGTGAGAGAGGAGACCCCGGAGATTGGAACAAACGTGGAACAGGAAAAAGATTTGGAGTCTATGGACTTTAGAAACAAAATTTATTGTTTGGAGACACAGGAGATTAAAGACATAGGGGTCCTTGTGAGAGAGGAGACCCTGGAGACTGGAACAGGGGTCCCTGTGAGAGAGGAGACCCTGGAGACTGGAACAGGGGTCCCTGTGAGAGAGGAGATCCCGGAGATTGGAACAAACGTGGAACAGGAACAAGATTTGGAGTCTATGGACTTTAGAAATAAAATCTATTGTTTGGAACTCAATGTTATCTCTGAAGAAATTAATGAAGATTCTAGAGATAAAGTTATCAATGGCATGGATAATCTTCTGGACTGGAATGATGTGATGGAGCCCAATATAGAGAAAATCTATGGAATTAACTGCAGCCATGTGACAATGGAAAAACTTTCAAGAGATGACCCAGTGTATTTTGAAAAAAAGAACAGAGATATGATTTTACAGCAGTATTTCAGCAACCTATTCAGAATGGATGGCAAGAAAATATTTGGGATAGAGGTAATTCCCATCAGACTCTTACTATATGACTATGGCTTTGACAGCAAGATTATTATGGAATACTGATAATGGAAGATTGGATACTGAAATTACTGGACTTAACAAGACTACTGAAGATGGAAGATGGAAAATGGAACTAATAGGGATAATAGAACAATGGCTACTGAAATTACTGAACCTAACAGATTCTGATGTGATGGATTAATTGAAATGTTTATTTTGACTATGGTTATGACAACAAGATTATCATAATTAGTAATGAGATGGATTAATCGATATGCTTATCTGGAAAAAAAAAATTGATAGATATATTTCTTAAAGAATTGAAACCTCTCTTTGACTTTTTGTGGAAAGAATAAAGTAATGTTTATGAGATTTGATGATTAAGTAAGATAACTACTGGAGGAAAGTGATTTTATAATATGACTTAAGAGACAGGATTGTTATATATTATAGACTTATAACTGATTTGATCTTTGACAAATGGGAAGTCAATATTTTACTCTTTATTTTTTATTTTTGTTTTTTTTTTCTTTTTTTCTTTTTGTTTAACTATTTTTGATTTTGTTTTTTGTCTTTGAATGTTTTATGATTTTGTCTTGTATGTTTTATGAAAATCTGAATAAAAATTATTGAAAAAAAAAAAAAGGATACAGGATAAATTAGCAGACTGACCTAATTCACTGGTCCCAGATTTATATACAGATCAGAATGCAACTATCATTCAGATTACGCATTTCCCCAAATTTTGCAATGCAGTTTCAGTTCACAAAATGCATACAAAAATGTGTATTTTAGGGAGAAATGCTTTAGAAAACAAACATACAAAGATTCATCTGTTGGGGAAGAATGTCTACAAAATGTGTAAAAATGCATGCAATTTAAAATCCTGCATTAAAAACACACACAAAACAAACAAACAACACAACAAACAAAAAGACATGACTGAGCACATGTGAAAATGGAATGTAATGTAATTAGGCTAATCCTTCCCTCCCTATATATTTTCTGGAATTATATTGTGGGAAATCTTAGAGCAGTTTGTACAACGTACAATGCTTCCACTGAACATTTTACAGAGCCTCATAATACTTGTTCCACATTTTCTTATTCTGGTGGATATTTTTGCAGATTAGAGTCAATAAAAGATGGAGCACTCATAATGTGCAACAAATTGCACAATCTGTTTTAACAAAGCCTCTTGCTCTCATAAAAAGTCTAACAGCCCAATCCTATGCACATTTACTCAGAAGGAGTAGGACTCACTTCCAAGGAAAGTGTAACACTGCATCTGAAGTGTAAACCTGCATCCTTCAGAGTAAATGTTTGAGATTGGGCACCCAATTACGGATTGTGATTGGCTGTAAACTAACCAATAATCTATTTACTCTACAAATTAATCCGCAGTGTCTTTTCATGTTTTGTGTATAAATCAGGCTCAGTATTTAAACCACCAGCTCTCACTATGAATTTCCATCCAGTGAACCAGTTCTTTGAGTGACATGCCACAAATGCTAGAGGGATTGCAGACAACAACTTTCCATGAATTTGTCTGCTAGTTATGCCTCTGATACATTCAATGGCCATACCCTGCTATCCTTCCTTTCCATCAGAATGGCACTTCAAGGTAGTTATAGAAATCTGTGAAGGTGTTCTGTGTTTACAGAGTGAGTCTCTGTTTGTGCTAAACAGAGGCTCACTATTATCATCTGTGAAAAGTAGTTCTTCTCCTGTTTATCCATTTGAAACTTAGATATAATCCTTCCAGTTGATGAGCATCTGGAACTTTCATTGACTTTGGTGCTCAACAGATGCCAAGATGCTCTCATGGTTTAGGGATAATCAGAAACTTCCAGCACCTGGCTATAAGGAAGATTTGGCATTCTCAGGGGGGCTATTATTTACTGGCATAAATAACGTCACAAAGAAGTATAGTCTGATGAAGAACATCCCTCCACTCAAATAATGAATCTTAAGATATTCAGTGACATTATTTGTTAGCCACTGGATATATAGTAATGAATATTGGAAAGCTAATAATCAACAAGGATCAACATACCTTTTGAAGTTTCATGCAAAAAGAGCAAACTCTCAGATTTAGAATATATTTCACAGAGGATGTCAGGAATATTGATCAAGGCAGAGAAATGGGAAAATAAGTAATTTTCCAAATTTAGCATGTTATGTGGGCTCATGAATCATCACACAATGAACTTCAGGTAGCTTCTCCTATTAGACTGGGTAGTGACTAAGCAACTGCCTTCTAAGAAATTTACTAACTCTTACATTGTTAATGGTTTTTATATCATTGATCCTACTTCATGAAATGACATAAATAACAAGGTGGTATCTTGAAATCTCATATAACTCAATGGTTAAGAGTGTGAACTGCTAATAGTGGCCTGGTTCAATTAGAGCTTAGCCAAAAGTACTCACTTGAAAACTTTCAGCTCAAAATGGGTAGGGGTGTATGTGTGTTCAGATTCACAGGGTCAAAGTTGAGAGAGATTCTATCTATCTATCTATCTATCTATCTATCTATCTATCTATCTATCATCATCATCATCATCATCATCATCAACTGGAGCACAGATGACAGAAAACTTGCTCCAAAGCTGACCCAATACTTGTTAGGTCACACAATTCTGCCTACCAAGTGGTGGTGAAGGCAGCAAAGAACAACATTGCTCCCAGCATCGCATCCTAAATGTGCCATCCATGTCCAGCACAGTTATTTCAGGTGGTTCAGAGGCTAACCATACCAGAAGTGGTGGATAGTCCTTTGGAGCATTTCGTAGCGTGCTATGAGCAGTTTGCACAGCACTTTGAGGATAATGTCACTCAGCTCCATAGTGCCTTAGATGCAACAGTTCTTGCAAGTTCAGTCAAGGTTTCCAATGTAGCACCTTCCCATATTTTATGGGATCAGTTTCAGTTTATGTGCCCTGGTGATGTGGATAAAACTCTTGCAATGCTGTACTTGTTTTCTTGAACTCTGTCCATCGTGGTTGGTGAAAGCCAGTTGAGGGGGGCTGTCTGGGTGGGTCCAGGGTGTGGTGAATGCATCTTTATTTTTTATTTATAAATATATTTGTATACCATTTCATTTTTTTTAAAAAAACCCAAAGTCGTTTACAACAAATAAAAAAACATACAGTAAAAACCATTAAAAATACAGTGAAACCAAAGATCAATTATTGTAAAAAGACATCTTAATCAGAAAGGTTTTCAGCAGGCCTTTAAAGATTAAAACAGAAGGCACCTGTTGAATCTCTGTTGTCATAGCATTCCAGACAACTGGGCCAATGACACTGAAGGCTCGATGAGGCTGCAAACTCAGGGGATGACCAATGATGCTCTTGCCAATGATCTCAGTGATTGAGCTGGGATTTAAGGTTCAGGCGGTCCCTAAGATACCCTGGACCTAAGTTGTTCATTGACCTTCCCAGCCACCATAAAATTCACTATATGTGTATGAGGTGACTGGGAAGCATTTTGTTTCTACTCTAGTTCAAAATGTATCTCAGCAAAAACTAACTGGTGTACTGAGGCAATCCAATTATTCCCTCTGCTTTAGGCTGCATTTAGACAGTAGTTTCCTTATGTTTTCATGCCTGAAGATTTTCACATTTTATTTGTTGTTTCACACAACATAAAAGCTACTTCTGGAAATGTAGTGAAATATAGTGGAAGTTTAGTGCTCATTTCTTTGTTAATTGCTTCCATAAAATATCAGTTCGCAACCCCATTAACCCAGAATATCACAAGAGTAAAGTGAGAAAATTTGGGGCAGTATACTGGCATACAGTTCTTTCCTGCTGTATTCAGGGGGGAATCATGGGGGAACAGAAGTGCACATGTGTTGAATGAGGGAGTAGCAACATGGCCAATGATGTTTAGTGTTGTGTCATACTATGTTCACTAGTGTGAATGAAATTTAGTGCAACTTTGTAGTATATCGGTCAAAAAGCCACAGTTCCATAAGGCAGCAGGTACTGCAGTGTGAAAGGAACATTAGAAATTGGAACAGAAGCACTAGTATTACAATCAGGAAAAATAATAGAATAAACCCCACTGAATGCCGCCTAGAAGGGGTTCTATGTGCACATCAGTGTACTACAGGAGGAAAGGCCATAACTGGGCCTTCCTATGTATGGCAGCAGCACACAGAAGTTGGGACAGGGCTAGCCTGTATGGCCTTGTGGTTCCCTCCACATGTTCTTTCTACATGTGATGGATTTTGTGTGGAAGCACTAAAGTTATTAATTCATTATATTCATCCAAATATTAGCAACCTTTCATATTGTCAGAAAGATTATCTGACTTATTTGCATTAGTGTTTTTAAAAATATTAGTATTAGTCTCATATACCTCTTAATGTAGATATAACTTAAAATCCTTTTCTGATGACATTTTTTGCTTACTGCATTTCATTTTTTTATTTTTTTTATTTTTTTGCATCTGCACAATCTATCTGAATATAGCAGAACGAAAGAGCTGACTAATAGGTCTAATAGCCTCATAAGAGATGAGTTCTATCCATTTTTATATGCAATCCCCACATGGCTAAGGCAAATTGTAGAAAATCACTTCTCCCACTGATTGAGTGTAACCTCATTAATGCCTTGGGCTCATAGGATTTTAAATAGTGCTTGCATTCTTCAGGATAATTTAATGTGATCATGTATATGAATGTGTTCCTGAAGCATTTTTATGAATGTACTAGATATATTGCAAATTCCAAATTTAACCCCAGAAACATTAACTGAGAGACAGGTTGACAGTGTCTTGATGTATCTTCAGGAAACTCAGCCCCTCCTCTCTTTTTCTTGATGAATGCATTGCTGTTATTAGTCACAGTGTTTACACCATAGCATCTGACTCCTGTCTTCCTCACATTGGCATGCTATTCTGTTCTATTACTTAGTGGTAGTAGAATTGTATATTTACTTTTCACTTCTAGTATCAAAGTCAGACAAGAATGATGTGTATTGGATAGATTATTTAGTGCTGAGCCAGGCTAGAAAAAGGAGAAAAACAAAGTATTTTAATGTTCTTTTAGGGGTTTTTTTCTCATGGTTTTCTCTTTACATCCATGGAATGTACTCTTTGTGGAAAACGATCTCCTCAGTCTGTTACTCATATGAATAATAATCCTAATAATTGAGTTTGGTCAATTACCTCTTGCCTGATTTCCTACTTTTTCCTTACCCGGTTCCTTATTTGAAAATAAGGAACAGCTGCCATTTCTGATCCCCTCATTAACAGTAGATTCAAGTTTCAAAATAGCTGTCTGTTTGTATACCATTCTTCTCAGAGAACCATTAGTGGATGAGAAACATTTGTTCTAAACAGTCCAATCCTATACCCATCGAGCTCATGTAAGGCACTCTGCTGATCAAGTGATGTTATTGGGGTTTTTGGTATGAATACTGTCATGGAAGGCTTAGAAGATTCACCAACCAGGAAGTTAGTTGAGAACTTTGTCTGCCTTAAACAAGAACAGAACAACAACACAAAACTTCTGACTAGGGATTGATGGGTTAATTTATTTCCATCCCATGTCAGTTTCACATATGCTCTTTCATAATTCATGAATACCCAGATAGGCTATTAGCTATGGGCTCAGATGAAATGTATATTGGGAACTCTTACAAATTTCACAGAACTTGGTGAGGAGAGGGGCTGGCTGTGCTTGCAGAATTTGGAATGAAGGTATCACAGAATTTATAACCTGTCCATACAGTTTTCACTATTGCCCCCACACCAAAGAAGACTCGTGACACAAAGGTGGAATAATGTTATATTTATTAAATATAACATACTACATCAAATGCAAATAAGCCAATTCTTCAAATCTAAAATACTTCGGGCAGGTGAGGCAAACCTGACTGTGAGGGAATACTCCCTCGCCTTCTAAAGGCAAATAATTCTCCTCAAACTGCAACTCCAAAGTCAAGGCTGTGGGTGAAAACCTCCCTCCTTGCTGTTGGAGTCAGCTGTGGTTCCTACCCCCGCACCATGACCCCGCCATACAGGCGTTCACCATGATGCGCAAGCAGGTCCCACAAGGACACTGACCAGATCCCCACCAGGCATTAAGCCCTGATGGTTCCCTAGGGAGTGCCCTCTACCTGAATGCCTTAACCGCCTCAATTTAACCCCAATATACCTCACCTGCCCGAATTCCATGCCAGCCAAAGCAGACACACCACAACCCAACCAGACAAGCCAATTGAATTAAACCCAAGCAGTATGGAGTAGGCAAAACCAAAGGGATTCTGAAATCAGGATCCCCCCCAAAAAATTCCTACTCAGCCCCAGTATGGCGACTAGCAAAGCCCATACTGACAAGGGTGGGAGGGAGGGTGCCGCGAGGCAAAAAAGGCAAACGCTAAGGGGAAGGAGCAGCCTTAAATACCCTGCTCAATCCCCGTCCTAATTGGCGCAATGATCTCACGTGGCACAACTGCAGAACTTCGAGAACTTTCCCAAGTCTTCTTAACTATTTAGGGTGGAGGCAAAAACGCCCCTTAAACAGGAACGCCATTCTAATTGGATGGCAAAGATTTTTTTTTTTGGCCGAAATAGAGCCAATGGGATGAAGCATCAGAAAACAAGTACTGTTCTGTTGCAAAAAGGCAAATGCCTTTGACCTGGCTTGTGTAATATCTATATTGTAAATATCAATAAGTGTTTAACTTAAGCAGCAGTTTCAGAGATACTAGAGATCTATGCTATTATTAATGCTTGTTTTTAAAAAAGTATTAGACTTATATTACACCGTTCTTCCAAGGAGCCCAAAAGGGGACATATCATTGCTAGAAAATGCAGGAGGGTAGAATGCTTTTGTGCTCAGGTCCTGCTTGCAGGCTTCCCATAGGCATCTGGCTGGACACTGTGAGAAGAGGATGCTGGACTAGATGGGCCATTGGCCTGATCCAGCAGGCTCTTATGTTCTATAATTCTCCTTGCCAAACTTGAAAAAAAAACATGCACAATGGAGAGAAATGATATAAATTGATATAACCACCTATTTTGCTTGGTACCTCCCAACTGTTAGTATTTTGCAGGAGGGTTTCAAGTGCATATTGTAATTTTGGTTTGCACATTAAAGTGGACTACAGTCCATTTCATCAAATGCATGAAGGATTATCCTGAGTTACAGGTGTATATGTGGCGGGATAAAGGAAAATGGCAAACAGTGAGGTCAGATGGAAATGGAATGCAGAACGTATGGATAATGGTAAATATGTTATTAACAGTAGCCATTCACAAAGCAATTATGACTATGCCCATGATAGGCATAATGCAAAGATGAAGAGAGGAAAGTGACTATATCATTCAGAGAGAATTATTGCAATGCAAGAACCTTCCACACACCTTAATTTAAATCTAATCTTAAATCCAAGCTTCTTATGCATAATTTTGCAACTCTACTGAATTTTAAATTCCATTTTTCAAAATCCAGGCCATAATGCTTACACAAAATATTGTCCCCCACATCTCATATTGGTAAATGACTAAAACATACATTCCAAACCTAACAGAGTTAAAGAATGGGAACTATATTGATAGACATAGAACCAAATTAAAGCAGAGTGGCAGGGAAAAATATTTTTACTTTTTCCCTCCAAGGTGAACAAATCAATCTTTTCATAACAGTAGAATAAGCCGACATCAACAAGTTGAAAAAGTCAGCATGATGTCTTGCTATGGTAAATCATCTGACTGAACAATGGACATGAATGCAAATATTAAACTTAAAAGTAATGGAGAGAGAGAGAGAGAGCACAACAAACAGAACTTCACTCAAGCTTGCTCTGGATCCCTATAAGGATTCCGTTAATCACCTAAAAATATATATGAACGTAATTGTGATTAACCAAACAGAGGTTTTTATTGTATTAACAAAACGTTTCAGCTTCCGCCTTCATCAGCTGCTAACATACAAATGCTGTTACCAAGGTGGCAGTTATAGAGCTTTGAGGATGGAATGCTCAGAGGGGCTTCACTTGCAAAAGCTAAGTAGTGATGGTACTGTCCTCCAGGTTCAGGCCATGTGGCGCCAATGTGTCCAGAGAGTAAATCTAAAAGTTCTCCCTTTTGGTCAATGCTGCTGGATCTGCTGGCATCTCTATCGCTGTTATGGGAAAGTCCAACAGGCTATGACCCTCAATGTTAAAATGCTTTGCAACTGGTTGCTCCACTTTTTTTTGTCAAGATTGCCAACTTGTGGTTCCTGAAGCGCATGCGCAGGTCAGTTGAGGTCTTTCCTACCTATTGGATATGACATCCTGGTCTTTTGCATTCAATGATGTAAACTATATTGCAGGACATGCAGGCGATGTTCTGTTTGATGTAATATGTCCTGCCTGTCTTAGTGCTTGTAAAAGTGGCTGTCTCCCTGAGGTACACACAGGTAATACAGCGTTTGGAGTGACAAAGATGAGACCCTGGATTGGTGATAGGTGGCTTAAGCACAGCTCTCACCAACAGTCTGCACAAATTAGGAGGTTGGCAAAATGCTATAACAGGAGGCCTGCTGATGGCTCTAGTAAGATGCTCAGAGTTTGCCATCAATGGGTAGCTCTCCCTGATTGCTCGGTGATAGTTAGGAGATGCTGGATGGAAATCTACCACAAATGGAATCCGTATATAGTGTTTCAGTGGTTATTAAATGTCCAAAAATATTTCAAATTCTATTGTTTCTAATGTTTTAGCCTTCATTTTGTGCTTTCATTTTTTTGTGACTTGTGAATAACATTTCTAAACAAGAAACAATGAGAATCTCTTTCCTCTAATATTGTTCTTCATCTAATAAAGACTTATGCATTATAATATTTTTGAAAGTTGAGGATTCCCAGCCAACTTTTAAAACTCCTAAGAATATTTTATTGTTTAAAGGAGAGCTAATCCTTTGAGATCTGTAATGCATGACTAAAGAATTCTAAGCATTAAACACCTTTCCTGTACCAAATCTCTGGAGGTTTTTGCGTTCCATTTACAATGATTTCTAGCATCCAAAAATTATACTATGCAGAAAACAAGGGGCTGAGGGAAATATCCCCATACATTTCAGTTTGTTTTTCTATGCTCAGAGAACAAAGGGCAATAAAAGAATGAAATTGGAATTGTCAGTAGAGAACATTTACTGATAAAATGCACAACCCTCTGTATAGTGAAATCAGAGATCAAAATCCTTAGATTATGTTTTTCTTTTGAAAAGATGGAATTTGCAAGGTACCATGAGGGCTGCATTTTGATCCTTAACCACTCTGCCTAAGGGAGAGGTGCTTCAAGGTAGATGGGGTTGGAGCCAGAGCCTCATTCCAGATGTTGCCAGTGATGACATCTGGAACTCTGGACAGTATGAGGTAGGGCTTTTCTCAGTCTCAGAGTCTGAGATTGACCTGCCTGTAAACTGACCTTACATTAAAATATACACTGTTTCAGCCTTTCAGACATGGACTGTGCCACTTCCCATCGTCTCTAGAGCAGGCATGTTTCTGAGTGTTCAATATAGTAGTGATTATACTGTTACCTTGGACTGCAGGGTACGTGCTTTGTGCTGCCCCAGAGCTCTGTGTGGCTTGAAAAGGGACACAACTTTATTGATTACAGCAGATAAGTGGGTTGGCATAGCATTTGGCATAGGATTATCATCCCTTCAAACAACACACCTGTTGTTTGATTCCCGCCTCAGCACTCCAGGCATCTGGAATCCCACTGGCAACTGGACACTCGTGAGATCAAATCCAGACCACCTGAACTCAGACTGGGCTCTGAGCCCCCTCCTCTAACTTAGAGGGGTCCTCTCTAAGTTATGGATCCTGCCCAATGCCATTTCCATAAAGCTGTGACTGAATTCAAACCAATGCCTAATAAAACCTAGCTATCCACTGAAAGAAAGGCAAAAAAATGCCTCCCAACTGGAGCCTAATTATGACTGAGAGTAAATTTCTTTTCTGACCCTGTCAACTAGCGACTACATAAAGCCTCAGTGGAGCTTCTAAACAGAGGGAGGGTGGGATGAGGCCAGGAGGGAGAAGAGCAGACACTTTTATAGGGTCACTGTCCTGCCCCCTCCACAAGATCCCAAAGACCTCGTAAGAGCAACTGGACTCCTCACAAGAATCTGCAGGAGCTGGCCCCTCCCTTGTCACAGGCAGCCGCATGATGCAACAAGCCGGACTTGGGGCTCAGCTGTGACCAGAACATTGTTTCAAACCTCTACTGAGCCATGAAGCTCCCTTGGTGACATTGGGCTGGTCACTATATCTCTCAGCCTACCTCACAAGGCTGTTGTGAGGATAAAATGGAGATGGAAGAACTATGTATGCCACCCTCAGCTTCTTGAAGAGTGGAATTAAAAATGTAACTAATACTATTTTCTGCTTGTAAGTATTCTAAAGCAAGGAACTAGGTAAGGGAGATGCATGGTGTGAGGCTCCATCCCTGTACTACAGGAATGTTCTGGAGGAAATAAATAAATAAAATAACTAAGGCCACCCTTTCGCTTTTCCAAGCTGCATACACACACACACACACACACACACACACACACACACACACACACACATACACACACACACACACACAGAGAGAGAGAGAGAGAGAGAGAGAGAGAGAGAGAGAGAGTATTACGTTTGCGATCTGTTGGCCAGTGCCGGTTCGAGAGCATTCTGTTGACCTAACATGCTGGCATCGATTTGAGTTCATTCTTTATCCACTAGACTCTGTTTTTACCAATACGTGTGTTTTTCACTCTGAAGAAAATATTCATATTAATATTGATATTTTAAAGGAAATATCAATATTTTGAAGGAAATATCACTATTTCCTTTTGAAATATTGATATTTCCTTTAAAAATTTCATTTTTAAAGGAAATATTGATTACATTCTTAAAATCAATTTTTTAAGAGGCAGATTTGATTTTACAAAAAAGTCCTTTTTTAAAAATTAGCCGTGGAAATTCATTACATTAAAGTGCAATATCAATGACTGAGAATGAGTGAATTAATGGGAAATTTGGCACCAAATCCAAATTGGACAGAATTCTGGCACATCCCTACATACAATAAATTCAGACTAAGAGCAATTCCCAAACCTAAAAGGGAATCTGTGGTCTTCAGAGATTGCTGGACTCCCTACTCCTATCAGCCCCAGCCAGCATGGCCAATGGTCAGGGATGATGGGAGTTGCAGTTCAACAATGAGGCCACAGAGGCTCCCTATTCCTGCAAGGGTAGTCTGGGTGGGTGGGTGGAGGAGAGAGAGAGAGAAACTGTCCTTCCTTATTTCCCCTTCCTGAAACTCTCAAGGTAGAACAATACTACAAGGCTCCTGTTCCAGGATAAACTGGCAAACTTCTATTAGGGCACAGGGATAAACTGTAACATTTTGTTGCAGGTCCCAATTTTATGACAATATACTGACAACTAGTTTAGATGTCCAGACAATACCACTATCTCTTTAAACAAGATTTAGCTTTAAAATCTCCCTTTGTTATGCAGTCAAATGGAGCAAATATAAATCCGGTAGTGAAAAACATAGTAAGACACTGAAAACAACAGCAAAACCTGTCACTTTTGAAATCTAAGTATAATTCATTAATATGCAAAAAACCTTGCGGTTTAAGAATGTACCTATAGCCAACAGATATTTCTATCAAATTTTAAAAAGCAGGGAAATTGGGCAGCTATAGTGAATGCACCAGGGGAGCAGGAGACCTGACCTCCTCTCTGAGATATTGGACTGCCCTACAAATTTGTCAAACTGCAAACACCATTTGGGTTGGTCTTTCACAGTCCAATCCACTTCCTGTGTAGTTTCGAAGAATTTGGTAACATGTGCCTCTGAGCATATGGTGAGTGATGGCAATACCTGCCATCTCCAAAGATGGAGAATTATATTTGTGTATGTTCGTTTGTGTTCTTCTTACTTTGCTTCTTTCCTGTGTTACTAATGTTTCTACAGACAATCTAAACTAGAAAATTTTATTTCCCTCATTATTCATCCTAGAAATCTGTGTCAAATTTATTTTTATTAATTTCAAAGCCTTTTTATTGGTCGATGCCATATGATGATGAAGGTAGCCTTTTTTGTTTCAAACTGGAGGTTATGATCTATTTCTATTTTGGGTGCATTTACAGTGGAATCTGAAACTAGTTGGATGGAAAATCAGACTGATCCCAATATGTTGCTCCTTCAGCAATGACTCTAGCTGTTGGAAAAAAGAGGATGCATATTTTCAGCCTGCTATGTTTAAACCACTTCATATCAGGCAAGGTGGGCACAGTCAATTAAAAACATAGAGCACACCTAGCATTTTGCTAGAATATATTTCACCTACCACTGTTTTATCTTGTGCAAATTGAGACACTCCTGAGGTCCACTGGAGAATATTCTGCAGAAGTCAGTACCATTATTTCACAATTATGTTTGGAGTTTTTTTAGTATAAATTTTGCAAAGAGTTGCTGTACTTCACATATTCACAGAAATAGAAACAAAAGAAAATGATTTCCTATAGGAAACTTCACTAAAATTGCAAAGGAAATCGGACATATTCAAAGTGACCATCTGAACTATATCAACTGTCTTAATAATGTTGCTTCCTCCCTGCTAAAACAAGATCAGCACAGCACATGTCTTCTTTCTGTTATTTGGGCTGATTGCAGGTGTGGCCACCACTCACCATATGCTCAGAGGCACATGTTACCAAATTCTTCCAAGCTACACAGGAAGTGGATTGGACTGTGAAAGACCAACCCAAATGGTGTTTGCATTTTGACCAATTTGTAGGGCAGTCCAATATCTCAGAGAGGAGTTCAGGTCTCCTGCTCCCCTGGTGCATTCACTATAGCTGCCCAATTCCCCTGCTTTTTAAAGTTTGATAGAATAGCTGTGGGCTATAGGTATGTTCTTAAACTGCAAAGTTTTTTGCCTATTAGTGAATTTCCCTGCTTTTTAATCCAGGAGGTAAGAAATGGGATCCTGTCGAAGTTTGCTGTGAATGGATGGATCATTTGCATGCTTATTGAGTTCAATGGGATTTACTCCCCTGCAATCATGCTTAGGATAGGTGAAACTGACCACAGAGGATGGGGAGGGGAGGAGGAGGAGGAGGAGGAAGGGGAGGAAACGCAGAGGGGAGGACTGGGATGGAAGCAGACAGGATGGGGAGGGGAGGAGAAGGACAGGTTTGATCATTTGCATGTTTATTAAATTCAGTGTGATTTACTCCTGTGCAATCATGCTTAGGATAGGTAAAACTGACCGGGGGAGGGAGGGACGGAGGGCTGGAGTGAGCAGGGGAGGAGGAAGGGAGAGGAGAGGAGAGGGGAAAACCAGGTCTGATCATTTGCATGCTTATTTTCAATGGGATTTACTACTAGGCAATCTTGGTTAGGATAGGAAACACTGACCATGGGGGAGGAGGAGTGGGAGTGCGAAGGAGCATATTGGAGGGGGGCAAAGGAAAGTGGAGGGGAGGGCAGGTTTGATCATTTGCATGCTTATAGAGTTCAATGGTATTTACTTCTGTGCAATCATGTTTAAGATAGGTAAAACTGACCATGGGGAGGAGGAAGGGGAGGAGGAGGGGGAAGTGGAAGGGGAAAGAGGGGATTGGAAGGGGATGGGAAGTGAGGGGCAAAGGAAGGGGGAGGGAAGGGGCAAGAGGAGGGGATAGGAGGAAGGAGAAGGGAGGGTGGGTTTGATCATTTGCATATTTTTTGAGTTCAGTGGGATATATTTCTATGCAATCATGTCTGAAAATGAAAATGGACTGCCTTCAAGTCAATCCCCACCTATTGCGACCCTTTGAATAGGGTTTTCATGGTAAACGGTATTCAGAGGTGATTTCACCATTGCCTTCCTCTGAGGCTAAGAGGCAGTGACTGCCCCAAGGTCACCCAGTCAGCTTCATGGCTGTGTGGAGATTCGAACCCTAGTCTCCCAGGTCATAGTCCAACACTTACCCAGGGAAGGGGCAGGGAGCAGGAGGGGAGGAGATTGGGTGGGTGGGCACTGGGCAGAAGGGAAGCCCCTTTCCTTTCCAAAAGGAAAACATTGTAAACAGAATCATTCTTTTTCAGGCTTTCCCCCACCTTTTATTCTAAAGCAGACACATGTAGCCTCCCTCCCAAATTTAAACCAAAGCTTTCCCTGGCCACATCCACACCAGGCCTTTATTTCACTTTGGACAGTCATGGCTTCTCTCAAAGAATCCTGGGAAGTGTAGTTAGTGAAGGGTGCTGAGAATTGCTAGGAGACGCCCTGTTCCCCTCACAGACCTTCAATCAGAGTGGCTGACTGTTAAACCATTCTCTCAAGGGAATAGGAATCTCTTAGCACCCTTCACAAACTACACTTCCCAGGATTCTTTGAGGGAAGCCATGACTGTCTCACATGAAATCAAAGTCTGGTGTGAGTGTGGCCCCCTGATTAGGCAAGCCCAGCAGCTGTGAGGCTTTTAGAACTCTGACAGTTGGTTCTTACTGAGCATGCTCCTCATTATCATTGGGTCCCAGCCAAAGTTTATTAAATGAATTAAAAATCAGCCAGGCATTTTTTTAAAGTTTTAAACTGCAGCAGATGAATGTCAGAGTATGGGGCAACGTCAGTATTAGGATTACAGGTACTCTGTGAACATGGCTGATTTTTAATGAATTTCAACAGATTATGAGAACTCTCAGAGAAAAAAGTCCAAAAGGGCTCTGGAGGTTTTTTCTCTCTTTTTACACTTTGAACTGTCTATTCTCTCTGACTGTTTTGTGTATCACCATGAAAATTGACAGTGTTGTTAAGCAAGCGTTTCTGAGTTCAGGACTATAAGTTATGTAAGGTTTTGTTTTGAAATGAGCTTATAGGAAGCATCAGAATGGCATGGGGGTATTTTCAATTGCGGAATGTGAAAAATCCCTGCTGGCTATAGTATACAGCCACTCTTGTGGCTGTATAATTTATAACTTGTTCTCTGCTATGTGGCTTCATCTCAGAGTGCTGACATACAGTGCCTGACATAAGGAGTTTTGCTTGGTTTAGATGCAGTGATCAAATTGCTTTGCCATTGCAACCTACCACAAAAATAACAAACCCTTCACCAGCCATACGCTGTAGATTATTAAATGGAAAATTTCCAAATGGCATATAAACTCAGTGGCAGTCAGAAAGCATTAACTCAGCTGCAGGAGGGTGAGTGGGGGAATGAAGGCAAGCATTTTACATGTACATGTATTTATTTAGACAATTCAGAGATGGCATTTTTACTTTCTGCTTAGGGGTAATATTACATGCTGCAGAGTTTTTTATGTTGTTCACTCTTGGCCACATTTTCTATTCACATATTTCTACAGAAATACCACAAAGTGTAAGGTCCATTCAGGGTCCTTTTAAGAGATGTTGTCCATATCATCATGATCAATAATAATTAGATTTCTTATCCACCCTTTAACATAAACTCCTAGGATGGGTTACAACAATGTAAAACTACAATTGCAGGGTATGGTCTGAAGGCACATGAGGCTACCACCTTGTTAAAGCTAAGCAGATCTGGGTCTGGTCACTGTCTGGATTAAAGGCCACCTGGGAACCACATGAATGCTGCATTGGGTTCTATGATGAAAGAAAGGTGGGATATAAATGTAATATTAAAATCAGTTAAAGCAATTTCCAATTGTTCTAAAATATTCCTCTCAGGTGTCATATTTATTACCCCCTCTCTCCTGCAGTTTCTGTGTTTATTCAATGCAGCTGAAATTAGTGATAGTGAAGTTTGTAATTACCTGTTTTATAATATAATTTTTGTCCAGTTCGTAATTGCCATTTCCTTCAAAACTTCTTCAGCTCAGAAAGAGCAATAACATTCTGCAAGAGGCTATATACATACACAGTCATCATTCAGCAGATTAGGTGCCCAAAGTCATCTGCTTTATAGATGCATTCACAAAAGTTAAACTGTTATTCTCACACCAACTGTCAGTGACTACTAAAGCTCTATACAAGAGCCACCTGACCAAGCATCCTTGTATTTGGAAAGTGTATTTTCTACATGGGCCAATTCTCTTAATTTTTTCTTGAAAACCCAGATATGCAGCCCTCTCTTGTTTCCAGGCATGTTTGTCTTCTGAAGGGGATGGTTGAATATCCAAGTGGCTGTCTGCCATGGCTGGTGCTGGGAACTATAATTCCCAGAAGGCAATATGATAAGGTGCATGGATGAAGCACCATCAGCAAGCATGTACCAACATTACCAGCTGAGACAGACTCTTTCCCCAGATATTCACAGAGTAAGCTCATAATTCTCATCCTGATCCTGGATCAAGCAGAGGAGATTTTGTCCATCATTGGTTAAAATAGGATTTGAATTTGAATACTGCTGTATCCCAATCTGGGTGCTAGTCTACACATTACACTGAAAATGGTATTTCTGTGATGATTCAAGAAGATTTAACTGATGTAACACCAGTCTCTGTTGTCCAAATGCCTCATCATGTGGAGCATCTCTGTCATGCCACTGCCTGTGCTAGTGATGGCATGAAGACACTGACTCCACATAATAAGGATCTTAGAGGTTGTTATCAATTGTACACATTTCAGCTGTAGTGGAATAGATATCAGTACACAGGCCACTTCAGCTGGCTGAAAGTAATGCTTAAACCTCCCTAATACTATTGCCACTGGAACACTTTAAATTGCAAAAAATAGCTGCTGCAGAGAAAAGATTATACGATAGTATAATCTCATCCATCTAGCCTTCACCCTATACTTTGTTAGTTAACTGGGCGAAATAGCATTTTCCTTTTTGTCCATTTGGAATGCAGTCTATCCAGACATATCTCGATAAAAGTCCATTTTGAATACAATCCACCCCAATTTATTAAGAAATCTTTCTTTGAATTATAAAAGCAGTAGGACTTAAAAGGCAGAAATGCTTTCAAAAAACATCACCAATTATCTTTCCTTACATATCAGAACCCCTGTTAGTTATAGAAAGTAAGGCAGTGTCAAAGCTATTCTTACTCTTTCATTTTGTTTTTGGCTTTGTCAAAGTTGCCACTGATTTTTCAACCTCTTTTAACTTCCACGTTCAAGTGTTTTTAGCATTTTCACCCAGAAAGCCATGGTCCCATTATGAACTGACATAATGGATTATGACATTTCATCACTATTAATGTGCATTCACTGTGATTAGCCAATAAAATAAATTATGATGGTGTTTGTGCAAATAAAATACCATCCAGCAGAAACTGAATCAGCAGTAGTGGGAGGGATGGTAGTAGTAGCATTTTAGCTGTCCTATTGAAAATAGAAAATTACTGGGACTGTAGAGTTAACACTAGGCAGTGAAGAATGGAAAGAAGTCAGTGCTGTGCTGAAAAATTCATTTTTTCAGCCATTCTCCATCAATACATGAGAAAAGAAGATGGGAATGTTGCTTATCATGTGCCTAACATCTGTTGATTGATGTGAAGTCTTTTTTATTTTTAATGATATTGGTATAAAAAGATCTATTTAAAAAAGGAAAAGGAAGGATTCCCCATAAAAAATAAAATCAGCAAGCACATCAATCTCAGGTATTATAGGCAGCCTCCCTGGCTTCCTGTACTTCATCTAAACTCCACGGAAAAGGTGTCATGAGATCATCTGATGGGATTTTTCAGATCTGTAAGTGTGAGCAGCTGGAGAGGCTGCAGAGCACTGGAGTAATGTCTGTAGAAAGGAAAGCACACACAGCACCCCATGCTCCCTGCAACGATAAAGTAAGCTCAACCCAGCACTCAACAAAATTATAAAGGAAATCTAAAGTGCCCTGTAAATGAGGCACAAAAATGGAAGGCTCTTTGTGTGGGGGAAGAAAACATTTGAAAAATGGGAAGACAGGTTTCAGCACAGCACTGTTTTGTTATTTCAGAAAACTAAGTGAGATTATTGAGCGGTTTTTTTAATCCAACATTCCTTCTATTTTCACCTGAAATGCAAAGCCAATGCATTTGTTTTGCACAATTCTAATAGAAAGGTCAACTACATTTTTTACCCTTTAACTTGGTAATGTTGGTTTGGTAATTAAATTTTAAAATAGTCATTTTCCAACTGTTTACTTCTAGTAGTTGATTCTTCCTGAAGTTCTGTTCCATGTGTTTTTTTTCCCATTCAGCTTTTCTCTATGTTTACACTGTACTGAGGCCCCCTAGAAGCCTTGGGTATTTGTTCCTCCCCTTCTCTTGATTCCTTCCTCCTTCCTCTATAATAATAATCAGAGCTTGGAAAAGTTACTTTTTTGAACTACAACTCCCATCAGCCCAATCCAGTGGCCATGCTGGCAGGGGCTGATGGGAATTGTAGTTCAAAAAAGTAACTTTTCCAAGCTCTGATAATAATACAAAAGTCTTGGCTCTCAATGCATCCATTTAAACTTTTGGAAAAGCAAAGCAGAGTTCAATCAGTAAGAAGCATATCAATGTGAATATATTAAAATGCAGAGCCAAGATCTCACTGGAAACAATAGAAAAAATATCAAGTATATTAATGTAATAACTGCAGTCAATAAGTTACGGGAAATGTAACTGGAAGGCTACCAGGCAATGCAGTTAATAACTGTTTTAGCTAAACCAATGCATAGGCAAAACAATGGAAAGAAAAGCCAATTCATCAACAGCTGCCAGATTCACTAATGATGAATGGAATTTAGTAAAAATTGGACAATTTATTTTTAATACACTTTGGGAATTTGCTTGAGGTCAATTGGAGAAAATGCTGAACAGGATCCAAAATATGTTTCTCTGTGCTTTATTAATTTTGATATAATATAGCAGAGGCATTGGCTTTACAGGCTGCTGAAACTGCTTCCATGCAAGACTCAGCTCTTGCATGCATATTTTTTACTGTCAATAATGCTCCCAGTGAAATCCATAGGCACTTTGGGACTCTAAGAAGTGAAGTGGAACACAGGCCCATAATTGTAATGGGCACCCTCTCATCAGAGGTTGATGGCTTTGCAAGAGTAGGACCAACAGCAGTAAAACCCCAAACACAATTCAAGACCAGGCAGTGTTCAAGTATGAAGGAAGGATGAAGGTTGGGGAGGAAAAGGATGCTGGATGTGCAAAGAAGCTGGAGGCAGATGCTGGTGGAAGGTTAGAAGTCAGGGAAAAGTTGAATGGAAACTAAGAAAAGCCAGAATTTGTTGATCAGACCATAGGCAGAGTTGCCAACTTACCAATATTTTACTGGTGTGACCAGTTAATTTTGATCTGGCAGTTAAAGGAGTATTAAGCTCTGAGAACTCAATGAACGTTGAAGTGCACTTTGCTCAGTAGTAAAACACATGCTTTCTGTGTGAAGTCTCAAGTTCAGTTTTAGCACCTCCAGCTTAAAAGAACCCCACAGTAGAAAGATACAGCTACCAAACTTTGAGTCCTCAGATGTTGCTAGACTACAATCGCCATCATTCCTGCCCATTGGCTATGCTGGCTTGGGCTGATGGGAGTTGTAATCCAACAACGTCTGGGTATCCAACAGTTGGGAAAGACTGATCTCAGTCTTTGCCTGAGACCTTGGAGAACTGCCACTCGTCAGCATAGTCAACAATATGGACTAGATCATGGGTGGGGAATGGTTGGAACCTGAACTCCCCAGTCCCCAGTGCGGCTGCCCACCTGTCTATTACCTGGCATCACCATGACATCAGGTGATCCATTCTTCCTTTGCAGCACAGCTTGAATTCCAGATACTCCAGAGTGTAGCCAAATCCAGCTGTCCTTGAAGTTACCACCAATCAGCTGATGGATGCTGTCTTGAAGCCCTGCTTTCAGCAGTGATTGGTATAACTCAGGAGCACTGACTTGGAGCACCTGAGAAGAACCAATCCCAGTGGGGGTTGGATTTGGTGCCAGTATTAAAAAGTTACCACATTTAACCCCTGATTGCCAAAGAACAGTCAGGAGTGCATTTTAAGGATCGTGATTTGCAGCAACAATTTTACCAGCTGCACACCTGATGTCAAGTTGTGGGGCAGGTGAATGTGACTTGCAAAAAACAGCCTCAGAGGCCTGATGGGGCTCAATGGGCCAAAGCTCTGACTTGATATAGACTTCATATGTTTAATGCACAAGCCAGACTAATACAGATTTTTTTTCTATTGAACCTATTCTCAGACATGACAGGTTCCTTCCATGAGACCTGACCTATTCGATTCTGCTGCTAGGCCTATTCAGGGGAGAGAGTCAGTATTTTTGGAAACAAGGGTTGACACTGGGAACTCTAACTATAAGTCCTTGAGGGGCTGTCATATGGAAATGAACACAAGAGATGCTTCTGCCTCTTTTTGATGCACAATCTCCACTTCACATTCCATAAGCCCCAAGAAGTCATTCTCATGTTTTTTTTTAGTGTGCTAAGCTTAGCTCCAGAATTTCCTGGTTTGAGATCTCCTGTTATGAGCTTTAGATGCAGCGACCAAATATATTTCCCTTCCATAATACTTTCCTACTGAAGTAACATGACAGATTGTGCAATTCCACAAAATTACTGGATGCATCTGGTTCATTGTGAGGCATAAGGCCCAGGCTGAATTGTATCAACCACCACAAATATCCAACAGACTCTTAGAAATTATACAACCACAAGAGTGGCTGTATACTATAGTCAGCATGGATTTTTCACATTCCGCAATGTGAAATTGAAAATACTCCCATGCCATTCTGATGCTTCCCATAAACACATTTCAAAACAAAACCTTACAAAATTTATAATCCTGAACTCAGAAGTCTTGCTTAACAAACCTCTAAATTTTCATGGCAATACACAAAACAGTCAGAGAGAATTGAGAGTTCAAAGTGTAAAAAGAGAGAGAGAAAACCAGAACCCTTTTGGACTTTTTTCTGTCAGAGTTCCCATAATTTATTGAAATTAATTAAAAATCATCCATGTTCACAGAGTACTACCTGTAATTCTACTGACCTTGCCCCATAAAACGAGCTTGCTTTCAAACAACTCTCAAGAAACATCTACCTATGGAACTCCTTGAAAACGTTGAGGGACACTGGATTAAACTGAACATTTCCATTATTGCAGCATTGGATACCAAACTAAGAAACATCAGGATTGGTATGATGATGTAAATGTTCTCCCCAAAGTTCCTATGAATCCTGCATAGGGATGTCAGAGAATTGTGGTAGAACAGAAATAGAGTGGAAACTTGCCCCGTGTCCAGAAAAGAAATCAATCCTGGAAATACAATCATTCTTTGCTGTTGTTATTTTCAGTCTGCAAACAATATATAATTGATTACATCCCTACCCTTTTGCATTGCATTTCCTTTGCACTGAAATGAATGGGGTGGAATAATGTAATAAGAATGTAACTTATGTAATTAATAACATAAACTACGTAACTTGCATAATGTCACCACAGTGGTCAACAAGAAGAAGAATGTAGTTTTTGGTGGAAGACACAAGTGCAGTGGAACAGAAACGATGGTGCAAGCAGTCAGTACAGGGCAGAACAGAAAACATTGCCTTTTTATGTCCCTAATCTCAAGCATGTTTACTCTGAAGGATGCAAGTTCATGTTTAAGATGCAGTGCTATACCTACATCTCTAGTCATGCAGTAATATATTATTGTACTTGTATATTTTTCTACTGAAGGGATAGTATTTATTTATTTATTATTTGATTTATATCCCACCCTTCCTCCCAGTAGGAGCCCAGGGCAGCAAATAGATATGCTAAAAACACTTTAAGACATCATAAAAAGACCTTAAAATACATTAAAACAAAACAAAGTAAAAAACATTTTTTTAAAAAAGCCCCCAAAACATTTTTTTAAAGGGTTAAAAACATATTATTAAAGAAAACATATTAAAAGCAATTCTAACACAGACTCAGACTGGGATAGGTCTCAACCTAAAAGGCTTGTTGAAAGAGAAAAGTCTTCAAAAGGCACCGAAAAGATAGCAGAGATGGCGTCTGCCTAATATTTAAAGGGAGGGAATTCCACAGGGAGGTGCCGCCACACTAAAGGTCCATTTCCTACATTGTGCAGAACGAACCTCCTGATAAGATGGTATCTGCAGGAGGCCCTCACCTGCAGAGCACAGTGATCGACTGGGAATATAAGGGGTAAAACGGTCTTTCAAATATCCTGGTCCTGAGCTGTATAGGGCTTTGTACACCAAAACTAGAACCTTGAACTTGGCCTGGTTACAAATGGGGCAGCATGGATGGAGACTGATATCTGGAAAACAGCAAAAGGGTAAGGCTTAACCCACTCTTGAAGTTGAATAAAAAAAAAGTTCAATAAGTTGATCACAAGTTTCCTGCATCATGTCTGTTTTGTTATTCAGGTATTAGACAACCCCCTGTGTATTCTCAGCCACAGAAAGCTTTAATAGATAATTTGGCCATTTTTTTCTTGTGGCTCCATATTGCAGTGCAGAGCCAGGAAATGAAGAGGCAAGACAAGATGAAGTGTGGGTAAATCAAGGGCCATGTTTATTGAAAGAAAGCCAATTAAATACTTGATTGCATAATAAATGATCTGCAGAGACAAGTGTGGGACCTAACTCTTACCCAATTGTGCGAGGACACCCTGCCATGGGAAAGGGGGTGGTCCAACCACAATCCCCTTCTCTGGGCCCCATCCCCACAGGGTAGTTAGGGAGGCCTTCCTGCCCCACCCCCCCTCAGGGCCACACAACTCTGTGGGTGTCACAGGTTAGCCCCAAAGGTGAGCCTTATCCTGCAAACCGGCCGCACAACCTGGAAGGCAGACCTCAGAACCCACCAATCACCTTAAAGGGTGCCTATGGGTGGTCACCAAACCCTCTCCTGTGAAATTCCCGCACCTATCTGCCAAACATGACCAGATGAACCTATTTACAATATTAAACTACCAGGCCAGGCAACAAATCAGCCAAATCACATTAAACCGGAATAGCCAGATAAGCAAGAGCCAATCAGCCGAATTAGAACAGTACAGGGTAGGCAAAAAACTTGTCAGGAAACAAAGGCTGACAAGCTAAAAATTGCTACCCGGCCCCAAGGCTACCAGTCAAACTTGTACTGCCCTAAGAGAGGGAGGGTGCGCGTCGCGTCAGGCCAGAAAGAGGCTGAGGGGAGGTGGAGCAGGGCTTAAATAGCCACCCTGCTCCACCCCCTACATGACAGGCATGCATGGCCATGCCATACCCAAAAGAGGAGCTTTAAAGCCATGCCAGGTCTTCCCCAGCATGACTGCAAAGGCCCTCCGTCGCCAGAGCCCTTGGATCTGATGGTGGTGGAAACTGCAGTGCATAGCCGGGAAATGAAGAGGCAAGAAAAAATGAACCGTGGGTAAATCAAGGACCATGTTTATTGAAATATTATTATTATTTATTATTATCTTTATTTTTACCCCGCCCTTTTTCCAAAGCTGGAACTCAGGGCGGCTTACAAATAAAAAATGAATACATATAATAAAAACATACAAAAACCTGCATTTAAAATTGAATTAAACTATATACGACATTAAAACATTTAAACATACACTTAAAATGTTAAAACAGTTTAAAAATAGTGCAATTAAGGCAGTAAAACAATACCACACACCTCTTAAACGCTATCCTTAAACATCTTCTATTCCAAAGGCCTGTCAGAATAAAAAGGTTTTTACCTGCTGACGAAAAGACAGTGGGGAGGGGGCCATTCTTGCCTCCCTCGGGAGTTCCAAAGCCTGGGGGCAGCCACTGAAAAGGCCCTATCCCACATCCCCACCAATCGTGCTTGTGAAGGTGTTGGGACTGAGAGAAGGGCCTCTCCTGAAGATCTCAGGGCCCGGGTAGGCTCATACAGGGAGATACGGTCTGACAAATAGTCTGGACCTAGGCTATATAGGGCTTTATAGGTGATAACCAGCACTTTGAATTGTGCCCGGAAGCAAACTGGGAGACAGTGGAGCTGTTGTAACAGGGGGGTTGTATGATCCCTGTAACCAGCCCCAGTTAACATTCTGGCTGCAGCTCGTTGTACCAATTGAAGCTTCCGAGCAGTCTTCAAAGGCATGTCTTCAATAGAGCGTGTTACAGTAATCTAAACGGGATGTAACTACGGCATGTGTCACCGTAGCCAGATCAGGCTTCTCCAGGAACGAGCGCAGTTGAAATAAAGCCAATTAAATGCTTGATTGCATAATAAATGATCTGCAGAGAGAAGTATGGGACCTAACTCTTACCCAATTGGGCAAGGACACCCTGCCATTGGAAAGGAGGTGGTCCAACCACAATCCCCTTCTTTGGGCCCCATCCCTGCAGGGTGGTTAAGGAGGTCTTCCTGCTCCCCCCTCAGGGCCGCACAACTCTGAGTGTGTGTTACAGGTTAGCCCCGAAGGTGAACTTTATCCTGCCAACTGGCCACACAACCTGGAAGGCAGGCCTCAGAACCCACCGATCACCTTAATGGGTTCCTAAGGGTAGACACCAAACCCTATTGTGTGAAATTCCTGGACCTATCTGCCACAGAAGAGGACAAGCCTCAGTTTAGTCCCTCTTCCCTCACCTGTGACAAATAATTATGCACAGGACACTCTGCAGATCAGTCAAAAACATATCATTACCCAAGTCAGACATATGAACACCGTCCAGCCGGTAAAGATTAGCCCTGCCACACTTCACCTCTAGATGATGTATTACCTCAACGCACCAACCAGCAACGGCGAGCCAGACTTCCCTATTTACCTTCCGACAAGCCTTGTTCAGGCCCCTGGGGTCAATCCCACCCCTCCAACTCTTCCTGGGGAAGATATCGGACCAGACAATTACGGTCCCAGGCCACCTCCGTCATATGGCCACAAAGTCCAGGCAAGCCTGAATGACAAGGGCTTTCCCCTTCAACAATCCCAGGTCACTGCCTCCCAAATGTATCACCAAAACATGTGGAGGGTGCTGCACCAACAAAGCATAAAAAAGCATTGGCAGGAGGTGTTCCCACAGTATGCCATGTCTACCCAGCCACTGGACCAAAGAGCAATGGCTGAGCCCCAACTGGGTTCCGTGCATTGTCTGCGACGCCCTCCTCTTGGCCCACAACTCCATCTGTGGCCACACATGAGTACCTTGACTCTCTCCAGCACCCTCCAACCTGTTAAAACAGAAACAACAATTAACAATATGCTCAGCAGCACAACGGTTAAGGAGGGCCCTTAAATGGCCTACCGCCAGTGCCCCACTGCCTGCATGGCTCTGCTCCCACAGCCCAACATAGCTACTATAATTGTAATTTTCTCTTGTAAAAACATTACGTACCTTGGGTTATTGTTGTGCATATATATATGTAGCCATCAGCAGAGCTTTAACATCAATGCTAGAGTGACAAAACTGTTTTCTTATGCTTTTGTATTTTGTATTGGAATGTTATGTTATTAATTTGATATGTTAAGTTATTAATTTGATACATTTTAATTGATTGATAGCCTGTTTTATTATGACTTTAAATGGGATAATGTTTAGGTAATCAATTGCAGTTATTGTTGGATTGTTATGTCTTGAAATGATTTGAAACTATTGTTATGTTTTCGAAATGATTGTTATTGATGTAGTGATTTGCATTTTTGTGCTATTGTAAGCTACTTTGAGCATATTTATATGGAAAAGTGGGATATAAATTCAAGTAATAATAATAATAATAATAATAATAATACTATAGAAGCCACACCCATCTGGAAAGAGTGTGTACCAAACTGGTTGGGATCTTACCACAAACATGACAGTAATTCAAAGCTTCAGTCAGCCCCTCAAAGGCAGAGAGCTGTCACTGCACTCTATTATAATGTGAGTAGTAGTTTCCATAATGTCCCATACTGGGTAATCTGCATCTCTATTATCCGAGCAGCCCTTGCTGGCTCAGCATAACAGTAGATCAGCTGGGATCAGATATGGTATGTTCTGAATGTGGAAAGAATTGATGAAATGATCCCTAATAAATCATGGCCACAACAGTTTTGGACACAATACACCATGTGCAAAGTCCATCCCTCCTACTTCTCAGGTGTGTTTGCTACTCCTGATACAAGTCTCGAAAATGGCTATTTCTGTTCCTCCCGTCTCAGAAACTGGTCAGGTTAAAGTGACAAGGCCCGTCTGCCAATGGACCAAAACTGAAACTTAGTCAAAGGCTGACCATCCTGGTGTCAAAATAACAACCCTTTAGACTTACCTCTAAGCCGCAAAAATGAGCCTAAAGCCTGGACTGGCCAAAGTGATGACCAAACCTCAGCCCCTCTGGTCAGTCTCTGACTTGTGCAACTGAATCCAGACACAGCTGCCACTTACCGAAACATCACCTCCTCCAAAGCCCGGCCACACCTGTCATTCCTAAAAAGGGGGCAAAGCAACCCTCCCATCCAAAAGCTATAACAGTACTGCATGAAATCAGACTGCCTCAGAGCTAGAACTACATAAAGTTACCCAAAGCCCATGAAAGCCCAACATCCTCAGCCCATTCCACTGGCTATGCCTTTACACAAGTTATCCTGAAAAATAACCCCCAAACCCAAAGCCCCAGAGGAAACAGAGTGAATTTACATTTTTTTTGTACTGCTGCAAATTTTGGGTTTCCCCCCACCCCAAGCCTGCTGATATGTGCTTCCTTTGGGTTGGTGGTAGGGATGGAAAGATCTGTCAATTTCATTTCTCTCATTTTTCCAATCTTAAATTCAGTTTTCCACATTTCTGCAGCAATTTGGGATTTCTTTTAAATCCTCATGAAAATTCTGCAGCATTTTAGTGCAAGTTTCTCCTAATGAACACATTTTTGTAGGCAGTTCTGACTAATGAACACATTTCTGCAAGCAATTTCTCACCATATAATGCATTTTTGCAAGTTATTTTCACTCATACATTCATGCTTATGCACGCTTTCCCCTAATATATGCATTTTTGTAAACATTGTTTTGTTGGCAAACTGCATCACAACATTCAAATAAGTGTGCATTTCGAAGGATGGTTGTGTTTCAGTTCTCATATTGTTTCGGAAAGTGCAAATTTGATAGATTCAGCTTTAAATGTGAATTGAATTGAATTTCTCACCCATCCCTAGATGGTGGTGACATTTTGGCTACATAAACAATCACATTTACATCCTGAAACAGAAGAAATAATATTGTGTTTGGACTAGCAGGCTAGAACCCTCCACGCGCAACCCCCTGACACGCTAGCTTTCCCTAGCCAGAGGATGTGTGATCTGGATAAATATTCAACAATATAACCTTATGTGCTCTACCTGCCCCCTTTTACTAGGAAAGGAAGGACAATTTGTTTGGTCCACTTTTTGCAGCAATCTCACCCAACACTCTTGAAGTTGCTTGTGGATCAGAACATAACTCTTAGTCAGATTCTGCTCTTCTCTGAATTTTGTGGTGCAGTTCTGGTACACAAAAAATGCACACAAAATGTGTTTGGTGTTTAAAAAATACATATAAAGTACATATTTTTATTTATTTATTTATTTATTTATTTTATTTATTAAATTTATATCCCGCCTTATGGCCAAAAGGCCCTCAAGGCGGCTTACAAAAACACGAATATAACACATCATAAAGCATAAATACAATAATGCAATTCTCAAAATTAAATAACAAATAACATTATTAAAAGAAAAGAAAAAACATTTAAATGTGTCACAATAAGAGAACCAAACACTTTATAAAAAGGCCTAGATAAAAATCTTCAATTTCCCAGCAAATAAGTAGCATTTTTATTTTTAACATATAAATATACACAGTATATAAGTAGCCTTTTACATCAGCCTTTGCCAACCTTGTGCCCTCCTCCAGACGTTTTGGACTACGACTCTCATCAGGTGCAGCCAGCACGGCCTATGCCGGCTGGACCTGATAAGAATTGTAGTCCAAACCATATGCAGGGCACCAGCTGGAAAGGACATAGCTTAGTGGTAGAGCATCTGCTTTTCATTAAGAAGGTTCCAGCTTCAATCCCCTGGAGAGTCACTGCCAATCAGAGCAGACAGTACAGAGGTAGATGAACCAATGGTCTGACTCCATTTTAGAGAACTTCTTTTATGCAGACTTTTCATGTATTCTTTTAAAAAATCCACACAAAATGGAATGTGATAAAACATTAGTGAAACTGAAATGGCATGGAATTCAGCTGCTCAGTCATTCCTGCTTTTTGCCAGGTACTATTTTTTAGGCCCTTGTCAGTCACTATCCATATTATGCCTATTGTTTTGCCTTTAGGGTATAGCTTGTTAATGCTAAGTGTGAGTCGCTAGTGTTATCTTTCTTCAAATTCCAGAACCTCCCCCCTGGAAATCTAGCAGGATGGAGTGGGAGGAAAACACAAATACCTGCACATGAATGTCGTACACAGCCTGCCATTTCGAATGCTACAGCTAGTGAGGTTTATTCTGAACTGTTAGTTAACCTAAAGAACACCCTTTTGGTTTTTCAGTCGGGAAGGACACGCTACCACAACAAAGAGGAACACAGCAAAAGAACAGACAAAGCAGAGACTTCAGCAATGTGTAACTAGGAAGATCTTGACATGAGAATAGGCTTGTCACTATTGCCATTAGTGAAATATTATTTTGTTATATTTATTTTTTATTACATTTATACCCCACCTTTCTTTTATCAAGGAACCTAAGGAGGCATACATGTAGTTCCCAGGTGGTCTCACATCCAGACACTGACCAGATCCAGATCTGCTTAGCTTCAAGAAGGTGGTGGCCTCACATGCCTTCAAACCATACCCTGGAGAGTCTCTCCCCTGCATTCTGAAGTGAGTGGTACATTTATTATTTATTTATATATTAGATTTATATCCTGCCCTTCCTCCCAGAAGGAGCCCAGGGCGGCAACATTCTTGGCAGAACTCTGAGGCAGAGGTCCAGGGCTCCATTCCCTGGACCTCTGGATCCCAATTGGTCCTGTAGGTCATAGTCCCTTCAGTTTTCTGTAATTTCATTAGCCTTCTTTGGGCATTCTTCCATCACATGAGTCCAATCACATGAGGAAGGGCAAATAATGACAGTGCACACTCTGGCACTCCCCGTTACATGCCCATTGTTGGCCATCACCTTCCTGAACTTCTGCAGCTGAACTTCTGCATTAAAGAGCTTCTTCTACTCATGCAACCTCCCTGCATGACATAGAACCCTAATTTTCACTACCATATTCAGGAATTCATCTTCTGCAGGGGTTGCCAACATTGTCCTGATGCCCACAATGCCTCCAAGCCCCTTTCCACTTACAGCCCCATTGATCATGGGATGGGGAGGATTGTGGAGACATCTAATCTACAAGCAGGCCTGTTGAAGAAACTGAGGGAAGCTTATCTTATATAAATAAACACAGCAAGCACTGCTGATTCACAGCAGTATGCAAATTCATATAATAAGGAAGACACAAGTTTGATGACATGTGTAATCCCTCTGTGAATATACTATTCACCCAATGAAGAACTGCAGCTATTTTTCAATTACACCAACATGCAGTACATTCAAAAAAAGGTAGAGTGGTTGAATAAAAATACAATTAACTCTATGGCTGTCTTTGCTAATTTATACCAGCTGAACATATGGGTTTCTATTTCTTTGTCATAAGTGAGATCCTGCTAGATATAGACATTGCTCTAAATGTCCTATCTTTTTCTCACATTGTGCCTTAATAAGACTACAAACAGCTTATACTGATTTGCACATAGAAATATGTGCCCTCCCAAATCAGTACCTACGTCTATCATAAATATGCTACCACACTACCAGCAAAAGAATTTTTTTTATTGGACTTCTTTAAAATGCTGATTTAAAAATAAAGAAATCTCAAATTGATTTCAACCAGAGACAACACCTCTCATAACATCTCAAACAGTGCTTTATGGGAGCGAAGGGAAATCCCTTCAGATGTTGTTGGACACCAACTCCCAGTCAACATCACCCAATGGTCAGAAGTGATGTGGCCTGAAGTTCATCAATATCTAGTAGACCACAGGTTCTCCAACCCTGCTTTATGGGCTTACCTGTAAGGCATCAAGTATGGAACAATCAAGTAATGAGAAATTGAGGGATCTACACGCTGTGTGAACAAACTCGTTGTCAAATAGCAGTTAGTCCCAAGAATACTGTGAGAAGTTAGAAGGTCATGAGCTACCTGTTCACCAGATCAGCACAGGGGTATAAACAGAGCAAGCACCAGCTGAATATTTGGAAATGCATGCCACGGAGAAGTTAGCACTATGATTCAAAACTAAAACTAAACAGAGACCTTACAAAACTTTGAACTTTCCTAATGCAGTGACCTGATAGCAATTGGTTATGCCATGCAATATTGACCCATAGCCATATTGAACAAAACAATGATGAAGCTGTGCATTTTAAAACTGCCAGAAAGCAAACCAGTGGCACTAGCCACATTACAGGACAACAATAACACTAATTTAACCAATGTGTGATTTGCTCTAATTTATCATCAGAATTCTGCCCCCCTCCCAGTCTCATAGCAAGAGTAATCATAGATCACTTCAGCCCTAAAAGGAAAAGAAGTACTCTGAAGAGAGTAGGGGAGGATTCTTACAACTCTTTTTCCCCAACCAAGAAATTTCATTTCTGAAATTGCTTATAAAAACTGGCCTGATTTCATTTTGATTCATGAAATTTGAAAAATAAATGGCATGTTCCTTGTTTCTTCAGGATCCATATTTAGAAAAGCAGTTAAGCATGAAAATTCAAGGGTTTGTCTTTACATGTCTTAATTGTCTACTTAAGATGTACTGAGAACAGTTCTTTCCTGTGAGCAGTGCCTGCATTTGGTGAGGATTCCCAGTGAATAACCAATCCTACTGCCCCCTTCCCTCAGCACAATCATAAAGTATACACACAGGCCCTTTGTATATGGGAAACATCAGGACACACCAGAGGTCTTAAAGCTCAACAATTATTTATTGAAACCATAAAGAACACAGAGCAATGATCTTTAACTTGTAAGAGCAACATAAAAAACTTAACTGAATAATGTTCTGATTACTGAGTATCTTGGCCAGAATTGCCCAGGCCTTTTAGCAGCTTAGTGACCTAACCTCTTTATCAGCTTTGGCATCCCAAAGTGAAAGCACTCCTTTCTATTCCTGTGACATGAACGGTTAGCCGGAAGCCTTCTAAGCTTTCATCTTAAAGAAGCAGTACGCATCATGCGCCTTCCATATTTGTACCCTCTTGTTCTTATAGTGTAAACATGTTTCATTAAGACAAAGGACTTGCAGGCTTCAGATCAGAGGTAAGATCTTTATTCAGTTCTGAGGGTTCTTGCACATCAGTCTGTACTGGGGAAGCTGAAGGAAGCATATGAGTGGGACCTCTCCCTGACTTCCTGTCCCAGCACTTTCTGTTTGCTTTCTAGGTCCTGAGTCTCTTTGCATAGTTCCATTACTGATGATACACCCCTCCCCAGCTCCTTCCCCACTCCCCAGGCCACACACTTCACAAGCTGCTTTGCACCCTCCTTGAGTGGGTTTGCCTGGCCAGAATGTGTGTTTGAATCCTGATAGTGCTTCTTGTTTGCCTGGATGGAGGATAGAGAGGCATATGTGAGTGTGAAAAAAACCTAGCCTACTGCACAAAAGTAAGATGCACATGTATTGCTCTGTTTACTTTTATCTCTAGCTCCACCCACTACTACATGTGGCCCCTGGAAGGCTGCTGAGAAGGATGTGTAGCCTTTGGCCTGTAAAGATTCCCCACCCCTGGTGTATAGGATTGCAGTCTCCGTTAAATAATACCATGTGCCTATGGGGGGAAGCAATCGGGAAAACACAACTCTGCTCTTGCTTGAAGGCTGGATGGGATGGACTGCCACCCACCCACTTTTTAGGCAGACAATGTACCACCTCACAACTTGACAATGGATATAATTGAATTTAGTCTAACTGGAAACTAAACTACTCCACTTCCTTTCCCCTCCCATTCTGAGAACCATCTATCTTCTTTTTTTCTCTATTTCAAGCTTTGGATGTTTGAGGTATTCAGTATTTGCTAATTCCTCTATGAAAAACCTGATCTGTATCTCTCAGACTAATGTGTGGGGCACAACAGTGCAATCCTAACCCTTTGTATTCAGAGTAGAGATGGAAGGATCTGCCAATTTAGTCATTTTTATGCACAATTTCTCATATCTGCATTTTTGTAAACATTGCTTGGTTGAAGAACTGTATCACAAAAACTGGATAAGTGAGAATTTTGAAGGTTGGCTGTACTTCAGTTCTCATATCGTTTTGGAAAGTGTGGATTTGATAGCTTCAGGTTTAAATGCAAACTGAACCGAGTTTCTCCCCACATTTTAAAAAAACTCGCTTAAATCATAGCACCATCATGGCAACAGGAATAAAATCGTGTTTGCTTCCACTGCTCTGATGTCAGGACATTTATTTGGGAATAATTAACACCATCTTATTGGTTTTTTTTAAAGGATAATATATTTTTGCACACACCCCAATGTCTGAGCAGTGAGAAACTTCCAGGGGCTCCAGTGCTTACCCAAGGTTCGGTTTCCTTGGAATGAAGGCCAGTGGAGACTCTGGGGTCTTTATAATATATGCTTTTATTTATGCATATATACATCCTGCCCATAAGATGGAAGGGCTGCCAGCATTAATACTCCAACAAATATTGCTTTCCCATTAGATTTCTAGGGGAGTCGTCAAAGCCACAGCTTGGGATTCATCACAGAGAACAAGCCTCTCTCTCTTTCCAGCTCCCAGATCAGACTAACTAAACACACAGGCTATGTCCTGGCTGTAGCCAGTTGTGTGTGTGGGAGGAGCGAATCCCCTCCTGAAGGAGCATCACCTATTCCTATGGCCAGAGCCGCCCCTAGGCACCGGGAAGCAAGGCAGTTGCCCAGAGCCCCACACGTTGGGGGGGCCCCACGCTTGGCAATCTGCATATAAAAGCAGCAGCCGCGTCCTTCTCACGCCCGCAGTAGCGAGCTAAGGGGAGTGTAGAAATGAGCTGGGAGGAAGAGGTGCAGCGGCGGTCTCCTGATGGCCGCGGTAGTGAGCCAGGAAGGAGAAAACCTCGCAGGGAGAAACGCTAAGCGAGCCTACAACAAAGGCTGCAAAAAAGGGAGCCGCAGCCGAAAAATACAAAGCTGCTGCTGCCGCCAATAAAAGCTGCAAAAAAGGGAGCCGCAGCCACAAGCTCCTAGCAGCCGAAATACAAAGCCTCCGCCGCTGCCTGGAGGAAAGGATATATATAGAGAGAAAGAATGTGGGGGGGGGCAACTATGCTTTTGCCCCAGGCCCCACACATGCTAAGGGAGCGCCTGCCTATGGCAATACATCTGCTCTTGACCAAGTCTTTAGATATGTAGATTGGGTAATTGACAGACCTGGCCAGAACACAATACCCTAACAAAGAAAGTGGCTTGACCAGTTCAGCAGGTTTCTTCCAGATACATAATTACAGGCCTGGAGGGTACCCACAGACATCACCCAAACCAACCCTGCAGTCCTCTAACAATATATTTAAACTAAAATTAATAACATGAGCAAACATGTACATCCGGCCAGTTGCCCCTGTCATTAATGGAACCCAGGATCGGAGGAGGAAAGTGGAGAAAACAAGCCATTGGTATCAGTTTTTTAAAGTATTAATTTCATTATTTGAGAGCTGTTGGTCATATAATGCATTCACTCATGTTCTGCTTTGATAAAGTTACCAATGGTAGTTGTTCTGCCTAACTAGATGGCCATTCTAGTAGCATGGAAGACAGAGTGGAATGACGTGGAAGCTCCATACTGATCATTGGGGTGCTGCAAAGATCTTTGCCCAAAGATGGCTATGACTCTGAAGTTCTTATACTCTCTGGTCAGACTTTTAGACTGATGTGCCAATTGTAGATGCTCCTTTTGACTGGAAGGACCACATGGCAAGTACACTTCCGCAGGATTGCAAGGCCTTTGCATCATTTTTCAGACATCCTATGGGGTAGTTCTAAGCAAAGAGGCACAACTGTCCCAAAATGTGACATTCTTGTTCCAAGGAATGCTGTTTCGCCATCTCATACTCTGACTTTTAAAAAGTTATGTCTGTTTAAGATAGCCATCAGCAACTGTTTCTCCTTGGTAATCTTCGCAAAGGCTCACATTCATTTCAAAAATCCATTCATTCATATTCATTCATACCATCTTGAATTGATCATTTTACAAATAGTGATGTTATAACTCTGGGGCTGTTTGCTGCTGCCTCCATAATCTGCCACTGTCTGGATGGTCAGTGCATGTGTGTGTGCTTGAGATAAGGTCTCACTGTAGCTGTGTCATAAGATCCAGCTAGAGCTACACCACTGCAAGGATTGTGCCTAATATGTCTAAAAGGTTATATCTAGTAAACTGTCCAAAACTTGAAGCATAACTAAACAAGGACAATATCTTTTACATTCTGAAACTAGTGAAATCCTCCAACAAACTTAAAATAAGCCTTGCACTTCATATTTCTAAGTCACCGGCAGGAATAGTAATCTTACACAGCTTAATTTTCACTATTAAATATAAGCATATTTATTGTTATACTTCTCTTAGCTGATGAGGCAACTTTGGTGGATGAAACCACAATGCCATATGGATACAATGTGCTTAATACAGTTTTCCAAATAAATTCTAATTAAACATTACACAGGGCATTTAATAGAGAATTCCAACATATTATTCTAAACTGCCATTTCAATAATATTACTGCAGGTGAAATGCTGTTTAAGAGAAGGACATCCAAGTATTTAAATGCTATAGTTTATAGGATTTGGAATGACACAAATTTCAACCTCTGTCTCATCATAGCAAGGGTGAGTAATGAATGCTTTTCATTAATTAGAACTGACAACAAAATAAAATGAATAGTTTCTCTAACTGTGTTCAAGTTAAGCTAAAGCAGTGCAGGTTTGTGCTGAGTGAGATCCAGAATGTTAATTAGAATTTTAAATGTGAAGTTTAAATGGAAACATTCTTTTGACTATGAAATCCCAGTTTTGGCAAAGTGTTAGGTAATGGATGCCTAGCACTGAAATTTAGAGGCATGTTAATCCCACATGCATTTGTTTCCCAATGTTTGTCAACAAGTTAGATTATCACGTTGATTCAGTCTTCAGAAAGAACTGGCACTAAAACTAGTTTCCAAGAAAAGGCAAGATACAAGTACAAATAGCAAGAAGTTAGTAGGTTAGTACAGAAATACCTGATGTGGCAGAAAACTCAAGGTTCTTTTGGAAGCTTGTGGGAATAAGTCTAGGCATTAGCCAGACTTGCTGGAACCACGGGTTCAACTCCTGGCTAAAATCCTGTCTTGCTCCCAAGGTAAGATAACTACATAGAGACATTATTTTTATTTTATTTTATTTTATTTTATTTTATTTTATTTTATTTTATTTTATTGTCCTCCTGGAAATCCAGTCACTCAGTAACAGTTTCTTAGCAGTAAGAAGTTACTATTCTGCTTTGGTCAAAATTTCAATCTTCCATATTCATGAATTGTGCTTTGTATGGACTGTCAACTTGGCACTTCTTCAAAATGCCATTTAATTCTTGCTGCCATCATTATTGTCATCGCCATCATCTGCACTGGCAGCCACAACTACTTAGGGTTGCCAGGTCAGAAGCATCCCAAACTCTGAGGTTTCAGGGGCGGGCCCAAGTGACATCATTAAGCATGATACATAAAGCATCAACCACAGTTGCTTGGAGCATACAATTCAAACAGAAACATTTCTCTGATTAGAAATTAAGAAATCTTAGCTAAAAGTATGGCTCTTACCATATATGGAGTGAGAAATGCCAAATGTCCACACTGGATTTAGAAAGGGAAGAGGCACAAGAGATCATATCGCAAACATAGGTTGGATAATGGAACAGACCAAGAAATTTCAGAAGGAAATCACCCTGTGCTTTATAGATTACAGCAAAGCCTTTGACTGCGTAGATCATGAAAAACTATGGAATGCTTTAAAAGAAATTGGGGTGCCACAGCATCTGATTGTCCTGATGAGCAACCTATAATCTGGACAAGAGGCTACTGTAAGGACAGAATATGGAGAAACAGATTGGTTCCCAGTTGGAAAGCGGGATTGGACCAAGATGAAGGAGGTGTGAAAATTGGAGGGAGAAATATCAATAATTTAAGATATGCAGACAATACCATATTACTAGCAGAAACCACTAATGATTTGAAATGAATGCTGATGAAAGTTAAAGAGGGAAGCACAAAAGCAGGATGATAGCTGAAGGTCAAAAAGACTAAAGTAATGACAACAGAAGATTTATGTAACTTTAAAGTTGACAGTGAGGACATTGAACTTGTCAAATCAATACCTCGGCACAGTCATTAACCAAAATGGAGACAATAGTCAAGAAATCAGGCTAGGAATGGGGAGGGCAGCTATGAGAGAACTAGAAAAGGTCCTCAAATGCAAAGATGTACTTGCCAGAAGCAAGTAAGCTAGATTAAATGTTTCTTACTCAGACTCCATCTTTTAGCTTTGTTGTTATGTGTCTTCAAGCTGATTATGACTTATGGTAACCCTATGAATCAGTGAGCTCCAAGAGCATCTGTCATGAACCACCCTGTTCAGATCTTGTAAGTTCAGGTCTGTGGCTTCCTTTATGGAATCAATGCATCTCTTTGATCTTCCTCTTTTTCTACTCCCTGCTGTTTTCCCCAGCATTATTGTCTTTTCTACTGAATCATGTCTTCTCATTATGTGTCCAAAGTATGATAACCTATGTTTCATCATTTTAGCTTCTAATGATAGTACTTGTTTAATTTGTTCTAACACACAATTATTTGTCTTTTTCGCAGTCCATGGTATGTGCAAAGCCCTCCTCCAACACCACATTTCAAATGAGTTGATTTTTCTCTTATCCACCTTTTTCACTGTCCAACTTTCACATCCCTACATACAGATTGGGAATACCATGGTCTGAATGGTCCTGACCAGAGCTTGGAAAAGTTACTTTTTTGAACTACAGCTCCCATCAGCCCCAGCCAGCATGGCCACTGGATTGGGCTGATGGGAGTTGTAGTTCAAAAAAGTAACTTTTCCAGGCTCTCCTGACTTTAGTGTTCAGTGATACATCTTTGCATTTGAGGACCTTTTCTAGTTCTCTCATAGCTGCCTTCCCCAGTCCTGGCCTTCTTCTGATTTCTTTACTATTGTCTCCATTTTGGTTAATGATTGTGCCGAGGTATTGATAATCCTTGACAAGATCAATGTCCTCATTGTCAAGTTTAAAGTTACATAAATCTTCTGTTGTCATTACTTTAGTCTTCTTGATGTTCAGCTGTAGTCCTGCTTTTGTGCTTTCCTCTAACTTTAATCAGCATTCATTTCAAATCATTACTGGTTTCTGCTAGTAGTATGGTATCGTCTGCATATCTTAAATTATTGATATTACTGAGAACAAATCTGGGGAACTGAAACTTGAGATTCATGACAAGCGTATCAGGGATTGATTGTACCTGGGTCCCATAGATTCTGTTTCTGTTTGATTTGTGGAAAAACAGAAGGGGGGAGCAAACAGTGCTCCAGGCAAATTTCCGGTATCACCCAGCCATCAGAGAAATGTTAGAGCCAAATAGACCTGAAATAATGGCATGCAGCTTTTACTTTTATTTATGTAGACAAATGCTGAGATGCTACATGCAACTCATGCACCAGCTGTATCGTGGGATATTTCTGTAGCTTGCTAACTGCCTACTATAAATTCATGCTGAGCTATAATCCATCTATCATTACAGCTACAGGTGTTTGGTTCTTGCCTATAGATGGGATCAGTAGTACTGTCGGCAGTCACCATATGGAATATCTTACATGTTGTTTGCAATGGTAGCAAAACTGAATTGTTCATCATGCTGTCATAAAACATAAAGCCATGGAAACCAAATGAAGCAATAGGGGTCCAGCTTTGAAAACTGAAATTGTGCAGTAGGTATGCTTTAAAATGTGCAGAAAATGCATTCTTTGATTGATTCACTATGCCTGGTTTGATGGTACATGAACACCAGGCCTTCTTAGTTAATAGCTTGAGAGCTAGAAATTATTATGATGTGACAGGTATAATCCACAGAGCCTGAAGATAAGGTTTTCCTGAGCTGAGGCCCAAAAGTTGGGAATATTTGTGCTCACACATTGAATGGTGCTTTATCGTCAGTATACTCTTACCACAGTTTTATGCTTGTTGGGAAAGGGGGTGAGCTGGGAGCATTTAGGTTGCAGTTTTCAAACTTAAATATGGGAGGCATAGAACTTGGCATTGCGAGTTCAGGAGGGAAAGGCTAGCAATTCAGAGGGGCTAAAGCGTGACAGGCCAAGACAAACATCCCAAAGACTACTGAAGAGAGACACTGTATATACCTGTAAGTATTTATACACTAATGTTAGAAGCCTCCAAGCCAAAATGGATGAACTTGAGTGCTTGGAATGGAAACCTGATGGAATGGAGAGAACCAGTGGGACATGATGATCTCTGGATATATTATCTATAAGAAACATAGGAAAGGACATAATGGAGGTGGTGTCCCTCTGTATGTCAAAGAGAGCATTGAATCCACCAAGCTATACTTCCCCAAAGGGACAGACTCCTTCACGGAATTGTTGTGGGTGGTGATACCTAGCTCCCAAGAGTGATTTAGTACTGGGGATATGTTATCATCCCCTGATCAAAGTGCTCAGGGGAATCTTGAGATGAAGAATGAATCAAGGAATGAATCAAGACTGGCTACATATGTGCTCCAGTCATGACAACGAGATAAAAGTTTAGATATCCTAAAAGACTGCACCCTAGAACACTTGATCATGGAACTGACCAGAGGGATGGCAACCCTTGGCTTAAGCAGTGCCCAGGACCTGGTGTGCAATGCAAGTGCTATTGAACCAGTTGGGAGCAGTGACGATAATGCAATTAAATTAAATTAAATTAAATATACATGTAAAAGGCCAATTGCCAAGAAAATCCAGCAGGGTCACATTTCACTTCAAAAGAGAAAACTTCCCCAACATGAGGGGAGTGATAAAAAGGAAAGGTAAAAAGCATTTAGAATACTGTGTACAAAATCTGATCTGGTCACCTCACCACAAAAATGATATTGTAGAGTGAGAAAAGATTCAGAAAAGGGCAACCTCCATTATGAAGGGGATGGAGCAGCTCCCCTTTGAGGAAAGGTTGCAGCACTTGAGGCTTTTTAGTTTAGAGAACAGGCAAGTGAGAGGTGACATGATAGATGTTTTTAACATTATGCATGGCATGGAGAGAGTGGATAGAAGTTTTTCTCCCTCTCATAATACTAGCACTCGTGGAGATCTGATGAAGCTGGATGTTGGAAAATTCAGGACAGACAAAAGAAAGGACTTCTTCACACAGCACATAGTTAAACAGTGGAATTCTCTCTGACAGGAAACAGTGATGGCCACCAACTTGAATGGCTTTAAAAGAGGATTATACAAATATGGAGGATATGGTTATGTCTACTAGCCATGATGGCTATGCTCTGTGTCAGGGACTTCCTGATACCAGCCTCTGAGTAGCTCTTACCTCAGACCAATTACTACCACTACCCTAGACCTCCAACCCGGCCAATTACCCCCACAACCCAGTCCCGCTACTGGAGACAATCTGCTCTGAACCACCAAGCTCCTCTGGTTGCAGTCCCAGCTGCTTGGACAGTTTAGCCAGCATTATAACCGCCCCCCAGGTGTCACTTCCTTCTAGCAAGACCTTTCTTCAGGGCAGCCTCTCAGACCACTGCAATCACTGGTTCCCATCTGATCTTCATCAGACCACTATTAATGATACCTTGGGTATTAATATATAGGCCTCAGTCCATCTCTCAGCTATTCTCACCAACCAACTCCTTACTCCTAATTCTAAGCAACACCAACTCCAACTGCTCTCCCTAATTGACAGTTAACTCCCTACTGCCTGGAACCTTCAGCCAATCAGAAAGAATTTACTGTTTCCAAACCCAACTAATAGAATCTTAAAGCGATCATGTCTCTCACTTCTCAGAACCTATCACCAAACAACCACTGCCAGGCAGGCTTGCAACAATGTAAAAACACAAGACCTCATGACAGGCACAGAGGTCACATAACATTTATTTAAACACAGACACATACATAGCATTTCTCCACACTCTGCCTCCATAGTTGGAGGCAGTATGCTTCTGAATACTGGTTGTTGTATAGCATAGGAGGGGATAGTGCTCTCGCCCTCAGATCCTGCTTGTGGGCTTCCCATAGGCATCTGGTTGGCTTCTGTAAGAAAAGAATGCTGGACTAGATGGGTCATTGGCCTGATTCAGCAGGCTCTTCTTATGTTCTTACTAACTCCAAAGAAGTTCTACTGAAAGTCAGTTGAAATGTATTTACTCTGAAAGCATTGTTATGAGATTCAGGGATGAGATAGATGATTTTGTCGTGTCCTCTTCAAGCCTGTGAATTTGTGTCTAAAGTTGGAATATGCAAGCATATTCTACTGGCCAGACTAATTTCCTTTGTTAAACTAGCCTGTAAATTCAATGGACTTATTAAATAGTTAATCTGCATGTCCAAAGGGAGCTATTGGAACTCTTTTCAGGGGAGAGGCCTTCCTCCTCATCCTGGAGCCAAAGAGAGTCTTGTGTTTTTTAGTCTAGTGGGGGGGAAAGGCTGGGAACTGGACACAGACAGAGAGTCTTTCTTGCTGTCTGTACCCCCAAAGCTATGAGCAATGGGGAGCAAGATCTGATGGACTGTTAATGCTGTGAACCCCTCCATCTTAAGCTCAAGTTGGAATGTGTGTAAATAAAAACCATATATCCTATAAGACACCATAGTCCCCACTGATCTTCTTTCCAAGGAAACCAAAACCTGGATAAGTGCAGAAACCCCTGGAAGTATCGCACCGCTTGGAGATTGGGGTGGCATGCAACAGTATTTTGCAAGAGGCAGCATTATCTTAGTTCTTACATAAACTATGAACATTTATGAAGCATTCCTTATCTGCTTTCCCCACTCAGGATGCTTGGGTTGTGATATTAAAGCTCAGGATGCTAGAGAGTTGTAATATTAGATCTCAAGTGAAAGTGAAACAGTATCATCCACAGCATCAAAACTGACTCACAAGCAGCGATGGGGCAGAAATTCGTTTCAGTTTGCATTTAAAGTTGAACTACCTAATTCACATTTTCCAAAATAATATGTGGACCTAAACACAGCCATCCTTGGAAATCACATTTCTCAGAATTTTGCAATACAATTCTTTAGCCACATAATTTGTTAAAAAATGCATATACTGAGGTAAAACGTGCATAGAAATACATATATAGTAAAAGAGCACTTCCATTATATTAGAGAAAATTGCTTTGCAACAATTTGTATATTGGAGAAAATTGCATGAAAATGTGTATATTAGGAGAAATTTGCACTAAAATGCTAATGAATTTTCAGAACAACTTTTTTTAATGCAAACTGATGTAGAAATATGGAGAACTGAACTTAAGAGTGGAAAAATGAGAAACTAAGAGAAACCGAAATTGTCAGATTTACCCATTCCTACTCCCAAGGGATAGCAAATGGTTAGGTGCTCCCCCAAGATATTTCTCTCTATTTGAGGGTGCTTCCAAAGCATTCATCCTGATTTGTTTGCAAGGAGATTAGATGACACTGGCAATGTAATGAGCATTCATTCTGATTTCTTTGCAGAGTGGTTAGATGACATTGCAACAAAGCAAAAGTCATCCCATGCTTTACAGTGCATTTTCCCATCACTTTCCTTAGTGCAGAAAGTTTGATCTGTTGCGCAATACCTGCCAATCAGTTATAAATGAGCAATATGAATTTGCCAATATGTGATCAAATCCCACAGTAACATCCACCTGGAAGTGCCCCCATTCACTCACCCAGCTTTGGGCCACATTATATTAAGGTCCTGTTTAACAAGTGTTATTGAGCTCAGTTTTGCAGGGGAATCTGTGTGAATGGCAAAGGCGATCATCACATAAGCTATGAAATGGAATAGAAGCAACTTTGGTCAACAGATCTCTGGCACATGGCTGAACTAGGCCTGAATGTCTGCTTTAGGTGCAGAAATGTCTCTGTCTGCCTAGCCCCAAGGCTGGAACATGAGAACAGATGGTTTGGCGAGGCTTTAGTCGAGCTGAGATCATATATCAGAGTGAAGAAGATACAAAGCTTCCTAGCAACTTTTGAGTGACCTTCATGAGACCCTCTATATTGCGATAAGACTTGGGATCACATCAGCCCCTAAAACAACGAAAAACTATTTCTGTGATCTGCCATTTACCAATACAAAACAACATTTAATTGTGAGTAAGGGGAGAATTAAAAAGAACCAATCATCAAGAAGGAAAAAGGTTTCTGAGATGTTGGTGAACAGAGAGAAGTGGCACTTTTTACTCTGGACTCCATTTTAGATCTATCTTTCTTTCAAATACATAGTTTCTTTGTGTGTGTGTGTGTGTACGCGTGTGCGTGCGTGCTGTAACTTATATCTTAGAACACAAACACAGAAGAAACTTTGCTTATAGATTCCATTCTTACTGGTTGTAATAATTTTACTTGGACTAATTTTGTGTTTGGATTTTTCTCGATACTATATCCTGGACACCACTGATTTCTAGTAGCATGCATCAAAGCCCACAGGAGCGTTTCCTGGAACTTCATTCTGAATTGGTAGCGATTTTCTTCTCTTAAACTAAAAGACCACACAGTTGGGACAGCTGCATTAATGCAATAAGCTTTAACTAGGGGGCTGGCGAAGCAGGCCGATGTAGGATTCAGTGCTGGTTAATTTGTAATTTTAATCTTGCATATTGTTCTTCTGAGTAGAGTTAAGTTTAGAAGTTAAGTTTCATATTCATGTTCTGTTTTTTTATGTAATCATTATTCACATATGCTGTTCCTTTGTTCTTCCTTCCCCAAGATTCACCCATGTACAAGGCACTGCTGATTTTTCTTCAATATTATTATGCTCTTATCTTTCATAAGGTGAAATGCATTCACTGGTCTTCTGCTGATGTATTTAAAATAAATCTTTCCAAATGAATGTTAGCCTCTTTGGTCCTGTTAGGCCACCATCCTCTTGTCCATTGGGGCAAATTGAGAACCTCATTTTCAGCATGGATTAAATCTTTGCTTCCCTAATAATGGTAAGGGAATTATAGTTTCGAATAAACCATGTTCCTTCTAAAATATTACACTATATCAGTGGAACCAGGCTTTTCTCACGTGCCAATATTGGCATATAGTTTAAAGAGAAACATGGTGTTTTATGTATGAGTAGAAGTTTCGCACGCAATGCTTTAGGTCTATGTATTTTGTTTCCATTCCCTTTTTTGTACCTATGCGCAAAAAGTATGAGAGGCCTATTTCATCAGACCTCAAAAAGTGTAAGAAGAAGAGGCTGTCCTTCTCAAGTATCAGTCCCACATGAGCATTGCACATATTTACAAGTGTCAAAATTTACCCTGAGTGCATTCTTAGGACTAGGGTGGCCAAGTGTCCTACTTTACAGAGGCCAGGCCTCTATCTAAAAGGCGGTTGGTGGGCCGTCCTCTCTTTGAAGGTGTCCTGTATGTGAAGGGATGTTCCATTTAAAGATAATAAACCATAAGAAGAGAGAGCTTTGAAGAAGGCCCTTGAACATGCCCATGAACAATACGTAGACAGCCTGCAGAGGAGGTGGGTCACCTAGCAGCCACAGTATTTCCACTATGGGCAGATATATAGCATAGTAATTTGTATCAATGCATATCAATCTGTCCTCTTTTTTGGGGGGGTGATGGATTTCCTCTTTTGGTAATAAGTGGATTCTGTAATGTTAACATATTCTTGGTTTCAGTTTAGTATGTGCATAAAGATTTGCATTCTTAATGTTTAACATTCATTAACAATTAAGGTGGTCATATGGAAGGAAATACAAACTCACAGTAAAGTCAAATCTTGAGTGTGCCTCAAATAAAGAGTCAGCAAACTCTACCTGCCTATAAGTTGAGGCAGATGTGGATTTAGCTACTAGGTTGTAGGATGATGCAAACAAATATATGCTGCTCAATGCTCTTTTTTAAATGATTGGTTTTCTGCAGAGTCTTAAGTATTCTGGGAGCATATTGATAATTCAAACATTATTCTTAGAATAGACCACAGCTTCTTTATCCTGAAAATTCTGATTTTCATCTCTGTGAAAGAACTGCTTGTAGATTGCAATGCTATTCAAGGCTTGTTAAGAATAACATTAGAAAGTGTAATTTAAAGGGTGTCATAGCAAAATGAGAGAGAAAGAGAGAGAGAATAAAGGAGATGTGCAAAAAAGTTGGCAGGAAGATTGTGAAGAAGGAGAGGCCGTTTATAATTAGCCTTTGGGTCCCCCCCCCGTTTGCTTGGAGCATAAAGTTTTTTAAATCTCAGCTTCAGTTTTACTCTCTATTTATTATTTATTTATTTATTTATTATTTATTTATTTAATTTGTATCCCGCCCTTCCTCCCAGCAGGAGCCCAGATGTTTTGATTATGTCTACATGAATTAACACATACAAATAAGCAATGACTAGTTTTGTTTAACTGTAGGAGAGGTGGCTGGCAATCCTGAACACTGCAAGAGCGCATAGGTATTACTGGTGATGAAATATGTGAATTCCACACTGAACATTAAAGCAGAAGTGTGGAATTAGACATAGAAGTCATTTGTGCTTATGATGTTCTTGCAATGAAAATTAGCAATATCAGGATTTTCTCTTGGCTATTAAGAGTTGCCGGTTAAGAGTTACATTATTCCTCACTGTCTACATAGTGTCTTTGAGAGCTAACTAAATAAAGGAAGGATTACTCTGAAACAAATGGAAGCATGGACTCAATATACACTACCTAGACTATGATGGTCTACAGCTGGGTTGGAGAGGCCCCTGCTCTTGGACAAGATGCAGCCCTCAGCCTAATCCCATCTAGTCCAGTGTTGGGGGTGGGGAGATTGGTGTACTCCTGTGATTTTTTTTCTTGATCTTTTTTGGCAGGGATTGCTGGGCTGCTTCCTTTGTGGTAGCCACAGCTGAGCTGTGTGCCATTGCACCTGGGATTAGCTGGGGGCGACTTTCTTCTCCGTCCCCAGCTAGCTGGCCTCTCATCTCCTTCCACGCTCATTATTCCAGTGCTAGGCATTGTAATGAAGGCGGAAGGAGCTGAACTGAGGCAAGGTAGGCAGGGCCTAGGACAGAAGAAGGAACTGGAGGAGATTTGCCTTTCTGATTTACTTATATACTGTACTGCTTAATCATTTGCATTTCTAAATGGTGTACATAAAAAGGGGTGAGAGAGTGGTTGTTCAGGGATGAATGGAAGGAAAAGAGACTGCAGGGCAGGCACTGCACTCCATCAGGTGCCAGTTTTCCTCTGTGTGTGAGAGAGAGAAAAAGAGCAGGTGAATGGGAGAGTACTGGGGAGAGGAGAGGGGGGCTAAGAGAGGAAGAGTGTCGGGTAGTGACTGTAAAAAGCAAGGAGTATACAAAATGGAGCAGAGGGTGCAGGAAAGGCAAAGTGACTGGAAGAAGTGAAAGTTTTTCTTTTCCTTCCAGCCAACATTTTTCTCTTCCTTCAGGCCGTTGAAGATATCTGTTGGAAGTAGGGATGCTCAAATAAGTTGATTTCACTTAAGTTTCTTATTTTTCCAGTCTTAAGTTCAGTTCTCCACATTTCCACATCAGTTTGCAAATATATTTTTAAGAGCCCTCATGAAAATTGATGGGCACGTTAGTGTCAATTTCTCCCGATATACAAAGTTTCAAACACAATTTTGCCTAATATACATGTTTTTGCAAATCAGTTTCCCCTAATATATTTTTGTATGTTCTCTTCATGCATATATGCATTTATATGCACACTTTAGCTGAGTATGTGCATTTTTATGCCATTTCATGGCTGGAGAACTGCACTGCAAAATTTGGAGAAGGGCAAATTTCAAAGGATGGCCATGTTTCAGAAAGTGTGAATTAGGGAACTTCACCTTTAAATGTGAACGGAACTGAATTTCTCTCCCATGCTCAATCTAGGGAAGGAATCAATTAGTGGATTTTGTGTGGGTGGGTGTCTGTTGCTGTTCTAAGCCATCCAAAGACGCTCTTATTACATCTCCTCCTTCATCCTGTTATCTATGACCCCATCAGCACTATGCATTTAAAAAGCAGTATGATACTACTTTAAAGAGTCATGGCATCCCCCAAAGAATTCTGGGAACTATAGTTTGTTCAGGGTGCTGAGAACTGCTAGGAAATCCATATCTCCACACACACCCCAGCTACAGTTCTCTGGAACTGGTTCACTTGAAAGAGGGATTGACTGGGTAGCCACTCTGAGAATTGTAGCTCTATAAGGGGATTAGGGGTCTCCTAAGAACTCTCAGCACCCTTAACAAACTACAGTTCCCAGCATTCTTTGGGGGAAGCCATGACTATTTAAAGTTGTATGATTCTGCTTTAAATGTATACCCTAGAAAGAAAGATTGACTGTTAAACCACTATAATTCTCAGAGTGATTAAATAATCAATCCCTCTTTCCAGTGAACTCTGGGAATTCTAGCTTTGTGAGGGGATTAGGGGTCTCCTAATAACTCTCAGCAACTTTAACAAACTACAGTTCCCAGTATGTAGTGGAGACATTACTGTTACAATTGTATAATAGTGCTTTAAATGTATGGTGCAGAGGTGGCCCAAGATAACGCTATGTGGCTGAGCCATTTTTAAATGTTATCCATGTTCCAGCAATGGCTCCAAATGGTGTGCATATGTGCATGTGATATGTATCCATTTCAACCTTCCTTTAGTAAGTTCCTCCCCACGCCTTCTGCACTTTTCTTTACCTCTGCCCCATCTCTCACTTGCTCTCATATTTCCCCACAGCTTTGCCTTATGTTGAAACCTCGTCTATGTTCATATGAATATGGAAACATTCCAAAATAGCAGTGCTGAGATGTACTTGGATTACTCCCTAGAGCACCTGAAATGCCAGGAAAGAAAATCAGATATATTTGGCATCAGATCTGAAACACAAGGTCATTATATGGCCTATTAAACTTTGATAATATAGGATAATAAAGATGTTGGTGGAACTAGATCAGAGATCACATGTTTTAGAGAACTTATAAGATGAATTTCAGGTGACTTCATTCAGCCTGAAATGATAACCAGAGCTATCGTATGCTAGGCTGCTGAAGCACATATTTTAGAAAAAAGGGGATTCAGACCTAAAATGAAGAATATGACTAACTATTCCACCTTTTTTTGGTCATATCCAGGCCTCTGCTATTAGCTGAATATTCACATCAAAGCACCCTTACATCCTGTACAAATATCTCTTCCCTTTTTTATTTTCAGGGAACCCAACAGCTGCATGGTAATAGTGATTTTTCTTGCATTGTATGGTACCTCCCACGACCCTTGTAAGCCTCTAAGCTATTGGAGCTCATTTGGGATTATGCTCAATCTAGAATGTAGGGTGGGTCCAGGAAATTGAATGTTTGAGTGCTCTTTCACATTAGGGATGGGGGAGAAATTCGGTTTGGTTTGTATTCTAATATGAACACACCTAATTTATTTATTTGTTTGTTTGTTTGATTGATTTATATCCCGCCCTTCCTCCCAGCAGGAGCCCAGGGCAGCAAACAAAAGCACTAAAACTTTAAAACATCATAAAAACAAATTTTAAAACACATTAAAACAAAGCATCTTTAAAAATGTTTCTCTAAAAAGTGTATCGGTTGGGCCAATGGTATGGGTAGTAGCCAACAGTGCACACATGAACACAGGTACTGCAGATACCTAAGATGAGCAAATCATCTCCAGAAAGGTTTCCTCCTGTTAGCTTGTGTTGCAGAAATCCACTTGCATTTCTCAGTCACAGTGGTGGAGAGCAGGCAGGCAGCGGCAGCACTATGGCAGAACCTCCGTCTTGAGGATATTCTTCTCTATGTTCACAAAGAAGTGGAGCAAGCAGAAGATAAGCTGGAATGGGATGGGTAACTATGTACTCTCAAATCCTATGTTCTGCGGATGTTGATGTAAGTTTCTTTTTCCTTTGTTGTCACCCTTTGAGGGTCACCAGTAGCACCATAATTTGTGTCTTTCAAACCCTTATGTGGACTGAAATGCAACTATGCTTGAAAATCCACACTTTTCCAATGTTTGTGATGCAGTTCTCCAACAAAAGTCTGCATATTATGGGAAATTGTGCTTTAAATGCTCATCTTCTTCAGGTGAGGCTGTCAATGTGCTGAACCAGTGCCTGGCTGTGACAATGGACTGGATGAGGGCTAATAAACTGAGGCTCAATCCAGACAAGACTGAGATGCTGCTAGTGGGTGGTTCTTCTGACCGGATGGTGGATGTCCAACCTGTCCTGGATGGGGTTGCACTTCCCCTGAAGGAGCAGGTTCATTGCTTGGGGGTTCTCCTAGAACCATCTCTGTCACTTGAGGCTCAGGTAGCCTCGGTGGCATGGAGTGCCTTCTACCAACTTCTGTTGGTGGCCCAGCTACGCCCCTATCTGGACAGGGATAACCTGGCTTCAGTTGTCCATGCTCTGGTAACCTCCAAGTTAGATGACTGCAATGCGCTCTACGTGGGGCTGCCTTTGAAGATGGTTCAAAACCTGCAGCTTGTGCAAAATGCAGCAGCTAGATTGGTAATAGGGACCAGATGGTTCGAACATATAAAACTATTCTGGCCCGCTTGCATTAGCTGCCTATATGTTTCCGAGCTTAATTCAAGGTGCTGGTTTTAACAATAAAGCCTTACATGGCTTAGGACCACAATACCTGATGGAATGCCTCTCCCGACATGAACCCACCTGTACACTACGCTGAACATCCAAGGCCCTCCTCTGGGCGCCTACTGCAAGGGAAGCTGGGAGTGTGCTAACAAGGGAGAAGGCCTTCTCAGTGGTGGCCCTCAAATTATGGAATGATCTTCCTGTTGAGGTGCACCTGGTGCCAACACTGTTATCTTTTTGGTGCCAGGTCAAGACTTTCCTCTTCTCCCAGGCATTTTACCATGTGTTTTTAAATTGTTTTTACATTTTTTAAAATTGTTTTTTGTGTTTTAAAATTTGTATATTTGTTTTTAATGTTTTTAATTGCTGTGAACCGCCCAGAGAGCTTTGGCTATGGGGCGGTATATAAATGTAATAAATAAATAAATAAAATGCTGACAAATTTTCATGATGACTTTTTTTAAGAAAATCACAAACTGATGAAGAAATGAATTTGCTGTAAGATTAGAAAAAATGAAAGACAAACTAAGACTGACAGATTCATCTGTCCCTCTCTCTCTCTCTCTTAACAAGGCAAAAAGGTAGCCCAGAATCCCATGTTTGATATTCTGGCTTCTCACATGAGTTGCAAAGGGATTCACATATGGAAACTGGCCTCTGTATTTAACTGAGTAGGGAAGATGTTGCAGATCTGGGGTTCTGCGTTTAACAGGGAAGGGAAACATCATTTATTTATTTCATCTGTTAGGAATGGTGGAGTTAAAGGTTCACCAACAAAGGTTTGATTGGACTAGGTGACCCTCAGCATTGTTTCCAAGTTTAAGTTTCTTCATTTTTTTTCTTTATGAAGGAAGCCTAATCTCATCTCTTTTGTGCTGCTTTCCATTTCTTCTTCCTCATGGATACTATGACAGACTAATTGTACACTCTGTAGCATTTCTCTCCTGAATGCTCATAGCCTATATATTATATATGGATAGAGAATTAAGGTAGTATAAAACAAAATTGAATAAATCCAATGAACCAGGACTAATGACTTTTTTAAACCTCCTCTTTTCAAACCAGGCTGGTACCCCCCTTTTTCTCTTACTCTGTTGTAAACATTTGGGGAAAGTTACACCTCTTGTGATAGGTATGGTGTACGTTACCTGATATCAAGGCATGTTTCCAGTTTGGGACTGATTGAAATGTGCACATTCTCAGATGCGTACATGAACAATCCCCTATGTGGAAATCATAACCCACATTACAAAGCTTAATGCAAATTAAGGCAAACATATATGTACATATTACATATATATAGTTCCTTCTATATCCATACAATGAGCCATGTCAACTCATAGCAGGGTCTTCTCAGTTATGATGCTTTAATTAATTATTACAGATACATTTGTCCCTCTTGTTGATGCCTTTTCAGTGCCTGTCAAAGACTTATCTGACTCATCAGGCTTTGGAGATGGAAGAGATCTTTAGCAGGTTCCAGTTCACTGTGATGTCTCTATTGCTGGTATTTTGAAACTGAATTGTGTATTGGATGATGATGATGATGATGATTTATTTAGGCTTGTTCGTCGTTTGCTACACAAAGGTTTCCAAGAAAACAGCAACAACAATCTTCATACAACATTTTATTGTTGATTTTATGTTACATTTTGCTGTATTCCTGTATGCATCCTGAGAACTTCATGTGGCTATGGCCACACTAGCTCCCTAAACCTCCTGTTTTGCAAAGCTCTCAGACCAGTAGGTCTGCTGCACTGGGGCCCCTCAGCACTGGTTAGGCCTCATCTGGAATACTGCATCCACTTCTGGTCTCTGCACTTCAAGAAGGATGTAGACAAACTGGAACGGGTTCAGGGGAGGGCAACAAAGATGATCAGGGGACTGGAAACAAAGCCCTATGAGGAGAGACTGAAAGAACTGGGCATTTTAGCCTCGAGAAGAGAAGACTGAGGGGAGATATAATAGCACTCTTCAAGTACATGAGAGGTTGTCACACAGAGGAGAGCCGGGATCTCGTCTCAATTGTCCCAGAGTGCAGGACACGGAATAATGGGCTTAAGTTGCAGGAAGCCAGATTTCGACTAGACATCAGGAAAAACTTCCTAACTGTAAGAGCCATACAACAATGGAACCAATTACCTAGAGAGGTGGTGGGCTCTCCGACACTGGAGTCATTCAAGAGGCAGCTGGACAGCCATCTGTCAGGAATGCTTTGATTTGGATTCCTGCATTGAGCAGGGGGTTGGACTCGATGGCCTTGTAGTCTGCTTCCAACTCTACTATTCTATATCTCACTTTTCACCATCTAGATCTCAAAGCAGTTTACAATGATAAAAACATGCAATTAAGGATGGAAAAATCTGTCAGTGTCGGTTTTCTCAGTTTCTAATTTTCCAGTGTTGAACTCAGTTCTCCACATTTCTGCAGCAATTTGTGATTGCTTTTTTAAAAAAAATCCTCCTGGAAATTCTCCAGCATTTTACTGCAACTTTCTACTAATATACACGTTTTATAAGCAGTTTTGACTAATGCACATGTTTTTGCAAGCCATTTCTCATCATATGTGTTCTTGCATGTTATTTTACTGATATATTCATTTTTGTGCACACTTCCCCTAATACATGCATTTTTGTAAACATTGTTTGATGAACTGCATCACAAAATTTAAATAAGTGCAAATTTCAAAGGATGGCTGTGTTTAAGTTCTCATATTGTTTTGGAAAGTGTAAATTTGATCGAATCAGCTTGAAATGCAAACTGAATAGAAATTCTCACCCATCCCTAGATGCAATGCACAAAATCTAAAACATAAATTAAACCTCATCAGTTTAAAGCCTCAGTATTGCACAGTGGGGAGGAGAACCTGGCTGGGAGTCCAGAGTCAGTGAGTTCAAATCCCTGCTTATGTCTCCTGGGTGTAAAGGGACAGCTAAAGATCACCCCCACAGTGAGTGGCTCAGGGGTTACGTGCCCTGCCACCTGTGCAGCCGTGGGCAAGTTGCATAGTCCCAAGGAGCCCAGTTGCCCCCCAGCTGGCAGTTGCAGACAAGGAAGGGTCTGGCTTGTGCAGCTGTGGCAAGCTGAGCAGGCTCTAGCCAGCTAGGGAGGACTAGCCTCAGAGGGAGGCAATGGTAAACCCCCTCTGAATACCGCTTACCATAAACACCCTACACATAGGATAGCCATAAGTCAGGATCAACTTGAAGGCAGTTCATTTCAATTTAAAATCAGAACATCAGGAAAAAACCCTGAAACATCAGATAAGCATTCATGATACAAAGGTCTCCTGAAATAAAATGATAATTTTATATACATGCACAAATCCTTACGTGCACAATGCAGAGAACACCTGGTGGGTGCTCAGCCGAGGACATCGGTTTTTGAGGTGTTTTTTTTAAAAAAAAAATAAAATAATTCTGAAAATACAAACACTTCACTTGCTGATAGTATATAAAAAAGTTATGCTCCATCATCTCTTCTTGCACATGCCAAAATATTAGTATCCCATTTAAATATCTCTGCAATCTATTTTAGCAAAATGCTATGATTTAAGATGTGAAGTCTGTTGCATTATTTTTCCTGATTATAACGTTAGTGCTTCTGTTCCAATTTCTAAGGTTCCTTTCACAGTGCAGTACCTGTTGTGTTATGGAACTGTGGCTGCTTTTATCAATATACAGCCATGTCACACTAAATTTCATTCACACCAGTGGACACTGGGTGACACAACAATGGACATCATCAGACATGTCCCCTTCCCTTTATGAGCACATGCTCACTTCTGTATGTCAGAACACACCCCAATTTTTTTAACATGAATGAATGGCAGTGGTGTGATCCCAAGAAAACAACAGGAAAAATAAAACATCAGACTTTTCCGGGTTAATGGGATTGCAGACAGATTTTTTTCTGGAAGCAATGAACACAGAAATGAGTACTAAACTTCCACTTGATTCTGCTAGATTTCCAGAAGTGGGTTTTATGTTACGTGAAAGATGGCATAAAACACAAACATTAATAGGTAAGGAAACGGCAAAATAGAATAAAGTGCTGTCTGAATGCAGCCTTAGAGAAAGGAGAGTTCATAAAAGACAGATGAAACTGCAGGGCTTACTATGTGGCTTTTTATTTACTTTTAATACCTCTGCATATAAATAATTCAGCTCTTTAGGTCCACAGCTGTTTAGTTTTCATATCCAGCAACAGGAGCAAGTCATTTTTGCCTCTCCTTTTACTATACAAACACTGTCAAGCACATACCCTGACTTTCCATGTAGTGACCTTTTAATTGCAATAATAGTGGTTTGAATGGTAAATACTTGCAATGTGATCAGTCTGTCACTGTTGTACAGAGCTCTGATATGCTTACGGAGCTGTGCATGAACCCTGTGCTGCCCCCCCCATTCACATGATTGTTTTGAAATCATTGGGTCATCCTTGATGGTATGTTTATAGGGGTAATTAAGCAAGCAGAAACAAAAAATAAGCTTGAGTTTGAAGGCTGATTTTAAAAGAAACCCCTCTCCACTGTTCAGATATGCATTTCACAACCATTTTTTTCTGCTACATAGATTTTCTACACTGAATTCTTAATTTATAGATCTAGCTTCTCATATTTGTTTATTTCCTTATTATATTCATATAAGGTTGCCCAATTATATTGCTCACTAATTGGCAGTGTGACATAATATGATATAACAATTAAAATACTGTGTTGTAAAAAGTGAATATAAAATAACTTGCAGCCTAAACATTTCCAGCAGATAGAATAAAACCAGATGACTAAATTTCTCAGCATATACACAGTGGCTCAAAACTGTAAAATCACAGATTTTCTTTAAAGGTCCAAGGGAATGAAATAAAAAAACACCTTCACTTGGCTCCAGAATGACCATAAAGAAGGTGCCAGGTGAGCCTTACTCCAGAGCACATGCCTGTTTACTCAAAAGTAAGTCCCATTGAACAAATGCAGTATTGCGATTCTTTTACTTAATTGCCTTTGCCATTTGACATAAGGAAATTATTGATTTTCTTCAATGAAGCCACCATTGAAGTCACCACTTGATTCCTTGATTAACTAATAGTTAGTTCCAGTAGAAATCTTCATGGTTTCATCCCAATAGGAAATGATCACATGAGCATTGTGTACTATCACCCTTTTCACTGTATGCACATATTTGAAAGGACTTTTAAAAGATCCTGTGGTCAAGTGGTTTTGTTCATTTCTCCTATATTGAAGCCTCCAAGGGTATCACAACAGCCTGTGGTTCCAATTATGAATCCAATGTGGTTGGCAATGCTCAACAAAATGTGGACATAATTTGAAGAAAGCACATGGCTTAAAATGTACAGTCCTTTGGTTCATGTTAAACATCATAAGGGATAGAACAGTTTCTTAAAGTATTTGGGGATGAAGAGGCAGTGGGGATGAGAGCCAAGCTAACAGGGTGGCCTAGGGGAACAGAAGGAGTAGGCTTACAAATGGGCTCCAAGATGTGTTGGGTCATATCTGTTACAAATAGTCTGTCACCTGAGCTTTAGCCATCTCAGAGACTAAATTTTCCAGCAGCTCCTCAGAAAATTAAAGAGCCACTTTTTTCCTGGTCAGTGGGCAACAGCATTGACCACCTGGATTAGTTTTCCATTCCAGAGATGAACTGGGGCTTTCACAGGAAGGCTTGCTCGGAAATAACTGCAAGACATCTCGATGAAATGAGGAAGCTTAGTGTGGCATGCTCCATCCCCCTGCTCTATACTCCTGACTCACGCCCCTGCGCATCCCAGCCAAGTGGGCTTGTTGCTTTCTTTCTCACCTGGTCTATTTAGAATACAATAGTACATAAGTCTGAGAAGCTTTGTTGATATAACACAGAGGAGGTAAGCGAGGCTCTTAAATGGCAAAAATAGATAGTGGATACCAACAGATTATTAGGGAGGAATGTTTTCACGCACTCTGCTAAGCGCTGGGAACTTGGCCTTTGAAGGCAGCTGTGATGAATCAGGCTGCTATAAAGCAAGGACACTGAGCAACTGAATGAATAAACAAAGGCAGAAGTGTGAGACCCAAATTAAAAAAAAATCCCCACAGGTATATCTAGTCACAGGTGCAAACTTACACTCAGGTCCAGGGGCTCATTTGGGTATAAATAAAGGTCCCTAACTCCTGCTCGGGGAGCCTCAGCCCAGACCCAGGCCGGTTGGGGGTGCTGTGTAAGGGCCAGCTGGGGATCTCTCCGCCATTGTTAGTCTGGGGCTCCCAGCAGCTGAAAGGAGATGTAAGATTCATTAGCTGCTTTATCTGTCTATTGTCTGCCATAAACCGCTAGCTAAATTTCTCAGATAAAGCACTGTAACTTTTCCCCCCCACTTGAGTGTTCATTGCCTCTGGAACCTCTTGAATTTTCTTACCTGTTGGCAACACATTCAACTTGTGGTAGACTGTAACGCCAAAGGATCCAACTGCCTTGGCATGGTGGTAAGTCATCCATATCTCCAGAAGCTACCAGTCTCCATGGTTCCAATCATAGTTTAGATGAAGGAGGCATCAGTGTCTCCTCCAATCACAAGTCCCCTTTTTTGGGCACTGAACACTGATGTGTGGCATCAACAATGAGATCAGAATATCCCTCCCATTTAGTATTTTTGTGTTACACGGTTTAATTGTATTGAGCTGTATGCAACTTGCCCTTGGACTACATGGTGAATAGTGGGCTATAAAGCCTATGAATGAATAAATAAATAATGGTGACTGGTTCGTGAACGAGAATTTAGGATTGCCTTGCAAAAATATGGACTCAGTCACCCAGTCATGAACAGCATTCACTAAATCAGAATTAAACTCTCAACAACTTTTAAATGATTTTTTTTAAAAAATGTTTGGGCTTTCTGCTGCAAAGCAAATATGTGCAGATATTTAGCATGGATAATGTTAGAGCACTGCAGTCATACTGATCACATTGTCCTTCAACAGAACAGGCTGTAGATTTTTCCATTGTTTTCTTTAGCATATCATGCATCCTTTGTATTTAGAATGTAAATGGCTGCATCCTTTATATATAGATAGGGAAAGCTGGTAGGAATATATGACATTTTCATTTGATTAAAAATGTATTTATTCTGTCATGAGAAAAAACATTTTTAGATGCTGTACCTGCCAATCAGTCCAATTATTCTCTTCTGTTTGCCATATTAAACATGAAGGCTACAGACTGAACACTAAAGGCTGAAAAATAATTACAACATCTGAGGAAACACTAAGATCTTCTCAGTCTACAACTGTTTAATCCTTCATGATTGACAGAATAGCTATAAACCATGGCAGATTAGCACCACTCAGTCTGGCACTGTAGGCCAGATAATTTCTTCCACATATCTTTAAATTTCATTACAAGTCTACTTCAATAAATGATGTGAACTCCGTTGTACTGAAACCAGGTTAGAGTAATAATGTCACATGAATTAATACTGATGCAGGATGGATTAATCATAATTTTGTGTGATTAATTCCCCTTCCCCAGTACAGACAATTATATTTTCTTCTAGGAATTACCCATTATAGGAAATAGAAAACTACCTTATTGTGAGTTAGACCATTGGTCCATCTAGCTCAGTATTGTCTGCACTGACTGGCAGTGGTTGTCTGAGTTTCAGGCAGTGGTCTCTCTCAGCCCTATCTGGAGATGTTGGAAGTTCAATCTGGGACCTTCTACATGCAAAGCAGATGCTCTACCACACCCCTTCTCTAAGGTGTGGTGGTGTTACAACAGCAGGACCTTCCTTTATTAACGAGACTGCTTGCTAATGGGTGGAGATGAATGGATGATGTTTCCTCAATGGGAACTACTGATCAGTTGATCATTTTTATTGAGTGTTTTGAACAGGAAGGTAATGTGACCACTTGCTTCCAGCTAAGAGTAGGGACCAAGTGTGTGAGTGGGCACTACTCAGAAAAATGGGAGTCTACAACAATATTGTTGAAGCTTGGTGGGCAAAGTTATCAATCAATCAATCAATCAATCAATCAATCGTTTATTCGACCCTAGGGTCAGCATAAAACATAGTAAAACAGATCATCCAATATGTAAAAATAACTAATATATAACATTTTAATACAATTCATAAAATAGGACTTAGATTTAAAATAGTTATAAATTTTTCCTAATTTTATATCTTTGTTGAGTTCGTTGAAATTTGGCACCATATTTTGATGTCAGAGTTCCATTCTTCTCCTGAGCTAGTAAGGTAATAAATAGTCCAATTAAAGTTTTGGATTTCAATTAGGAGAGCTTTTTAAAATATTACGCCTTATCTTTTGAGCAAACACACTAAATTTTGCTACTATGGTGGTTATTTTCGAGGATGTATCTCCTAACAGACGTTCTAGCCAAAAATGTTCTGATTCGTACAGAAAAGGAGTCAAAAGAGGAATGATTAGCTGTTGCCTTGGTGTCTTGTAAAATGGGCAGCGAAACAATACATGAGCATTGGTCTCGACTTCTTCTTCACCACAAATACATATGCAATCTTTATAAGGTGTTTTAGTTAGTCTGCCATCCATAACGGCTGAGGGTAGAACGTTCAATCTGATCTGTGAAAAGGCTTTGTGATATTTAGGCAATCCTAGATTTGATAAATATGTCATTGGTATAAAAAAATTAGGATTGTGTCTTTGATTTTTCGTTTCCGAAACTTGCTGTTGGTAATCTATGTCTTTCAACCGTTGACGAATGTTTACTAAGGCTGCTTCAAATCCCATCAAAGTGATAATTTGGGGGGAGAAACCTATCTCAGAGATTTTATCTGTCACTAGTCTAGCCCAAGTGGAATGAAAGTTGTCATTTAGGATGTCCGGAGCAAGACCGATGGGATTATAAATAAGTTTTAGCCATGTATTAATTCTTAACTGCCATATCTTGACTTCTATTGAGTAAACTCCAGCTTCCAATCTAAGTATATTATTAGATACACATGTGGGAATTGCCATAACAGATCTTAAGAAAATGGTTTGGGTTGCTTCAAACTCAGTGAATTTTAGGTTCTTATTTACTTGGGAGCCAAAAGTCAACTGCGGTAATATTTTAGCATTAAAAATTTTAATTGCTGGCAGAAAAGCTTGTCCCCCTTTGGAGTAATAAAATGATAGAAGTGTTTTCATTGTTCTCCGAGCATTCAAGATCATCAGTTTGTTGTGAAGCTGATGACTACCTGAGGCTTGAAATACATAGCCTAAATATTTTAGCGAATTAACTTGCTCAATTTTGTGTCCGTGTATCTGCCAATAATGTTTAGCTTTGTTGCGAGTAAAGGCTATTATTTTGGTTTTCTGGTAGTTTATTGTCAATAGTTCTGTGGAACAGTAGGTTGCAAGTTTGGCAAGGAGGCGTTTCAGATCAACAGGGGTTCTAGAAAGCAAGGCTACATCGTCTGCATATAATAAAATGTTTCTTGCTTTCTTGGCCAGGATGGGTGGATGGGAAGAGGTTGAAGCTAGATTATAGACTATATCATTAATAACTCCCACTCAAGATGGCGGCGTAGGCAGACGTCTTTTTCGGAGCTCCGTAGTGACCACCTATTTACCACCTATTTAACATCTTCTGGGGCATGAATGGGCAGAGTAGAACAATTGTCACCCCCTTTTTGTAAACTGAGACGGTTACCCTCCTACCTGGCTCTGGAGGGTGATATCGTAGCGCAGGGGCGTAGTAGAGAACGCCGTGGAGGGTGCCGAGAGAGAACGTTGCAGAGAGTAGCCGGAGAGTGGAGAGCGGCTGCTCGGATTCGAACTTGGCTCAAGCCGCTCAAGCCCCGGCCTGGCGCTACGACGCTGCTGCCGGGACGGTGTTCTGGATGAGAGCAGAGCCGCGGGTGTCGGGCGGCGAGGCGGCGGGCCGCTGGTGGTAAGTGGTGGTGAGAGCACCACGAGAGCCAGCCCTGATAGCGGCCCCGGCCCTGGCAACGGTGGGAGGACGCCAAAGAAGATCGGCTCAACGGCGGTGAAGAGGTGCCGGAAAGGAGTAGCTTGGGGGCAACGCGAGAGCCGCGGAGGAGCAGTGTCTAGGCTGAAAGGCCCTGGAGAGCCGGCAGAGAGCGGCGGTGAGAGCACCATGAGAGCCAGCTCGACAGCGGCCGTGGTGGAGGGAAGACGCCGAGGAGGAGTGGTTCAACGACGGTGAGGAGGTGACGAGGAGGAGCGGCTTGGTGGCGGCGTGGCAGCCGCGGAGGTTGCGGCGCCGAGGCCAAGAAGCCGTGGAGAGCCCTAGAGCGCCGGGAAGTGGCGGTGAGAGCACTGCAAGGACTAACAGGCGACGGCGGTGGCGTGTATGGATGAATGAATGTGGAATTGGGGTGGAAAATTTGCTTTGACTTAGTCTAATTTTATTTTTGAATTTCATCTCAACTTCCGAGGGTGATGCTTGTGAAGAGAAGAGATCTAGAACCGCCGTCCATATGCAGAGTGCGGGATTATGTATGATATGTGAATTTTAACTGGATGTGTGGGTGTCTATTTGAATGTATGGTGTGTGTGAGTGTGTATTTTATGTACTTGAGTTTTTGGTTTAATTGGTTTAATTAATTGGTTTAATTGGTCTAATTAATTTATTTTAAATTAGTAAATACTGCTGCTATAGGGCACGGAGGCGGGTCTCCGGACTAATTTTATTAGGGTGGGTGGCCTGCTGATAAGCAGATAGGGATAGAGGCATGTGTAAGCCGGAGAGGGAGGTGGGGGGCCAAGTTATAGGAAGTTTGGGCGGCAGGCGCTGGAAGGGTGCTGCTAGCAGACCACGCCGGAATAGGGGAACACGGGACAGATGCATTATATCCATCCCATGTTCCGGGTCTGCTCAGAACCAGATGGAAACTGGGGGACGCAAGGTTCCTACCGACCTTCGACTGCTGTTATGTAATGCCAGGTCTGTGGTTCAGAAAACCTCGCTCATCCATGATATGATCTTGGATCGGCGCGCAGACCTGGCATGTATTACGGAAACTTGGCTGGACGAAGCCTCTGCTCCAATTCTTGAGGCCATGTGTCCGCCAGGTTTCCGCTACGCACAGCAGCCGAGGGTGGGAAGGCGGGGAGGGGGTGTGGCGGTCATCTATCGAGAGTCCTTGGTTTTTGCCAGACCTCCCCTCCATAGGACTCAATTTGTTGATTGTATGTACTGGAGGTTGGGCCCGAAGGGCAGTTTAGGGATCTTGCTGGTGTACCGCCCACCCCGCTGCACGGCAGATTCCCTGGCCGAGGTGCTGGAGGTGGTCTCGGCTGTACGGGTGTTGTCCCCAGAGCTGTTAGTTCTGGGTGACTTTAACGTGCATGCCGAGGCCGCTCTCATAGGAGCCCCTCGGGATTTCCTGGAAACCATGGCTTCCTGGGAACTGTACCTAAGTAATACTGGGCCCACCCATGTAGCCGGTCATGCTCTCGACCTAGTATTTGTCCTGGGAGAGGAGAGAAGTGGTCTGAAGTTGGGAGTGATTTTTGCCACCCCTGTGTCATGGTCAGACCACTACCTGGTAAATATGGACTTCTCGTTGCCATGCCCCCTCCGCAGGGGTGAAGGACCTATTAAAATGGTCCGCCCCAGATGCCTGATGGATCCGGATGGATTCCTGACTGCGCTTGGGGATTTGGAACCTGCTGAAGGTCGCCCGGTCGAAACCCTGGTGAAGGAGTGGAACGTGGGGATCACCAGGGCATTAGACCGGGTGGCTCCGAAATGTCCTCTCCCCCTGAATAGAACTCAGCTAGCACCATGGTATACACCGCGGTTGCGTAGTCTGAGACAGGAGGTGAGACGACTAGAGCGCCGGTGGCGGAAATCCCGCTCCGAAGATGTCCGGACACAGGTTAGAGCAGCAGTAGCTGCCTACCAAGTGGCAATAAAGGCAGGAAAGAAGGCTTTCTTTGCTGCCTCTATTGCGTCTGCGGAGTGCTGTCCCAGGAGGCTGTTCCAGGTGGTCTGGAGTCTGGTCAGTCCAGTTGCTCAGGAACCCTTGGAACAGTCAAAAGCCTCCTGTGACTTATTAGCAAAACACTTCGCCGATAAAATCGAACACGGAGCTCGATCCCGTGCGCCGTGGACACAGTGGATGAACCAGAGTTGGCCAGTTGCATGCCGGTAAATTGGGATCGGTTTCAGCTTCTCCCTTCTGAGGAAGTGGACAAGGTGCTTTCATCTGTGAAGCCAACCACTTGTCTTACTGATCCTGCCCTTCGTGGCTCCTTGTGAGCTGCAGAGAGAAATTGGGCGAGGGGATCAAAGCGGTGGTAAACACATCCTTGAAAGAGGGTGTGATGCCATCAGCATTCAAGGAGGCAATTGTAAAGCCCATCTTAAAGAAGCCCTCCTTGGATCCCCAAGTATTCGATAACTTCCGCCCAATTTCGAATCTACCATTTCTGGGCAAGGTCATTGAGCGAGTGGTGGCCAACCAGTTGTCAGCACACTTGGATGAAACGGATTATTTGGATCCATACCAATCGGGTTTCAGGACTGGTCACGGAACTGAAACAGCCTTGGTCGCTCTGGTAGATGATTTGAGGAGGGCATTGGATAGGGGAGAATCCACCTTTCTTGTCCTCCTCGATCTCTCAGCGGCTTTTGATACTGTCGACCACAGTATCCTTCTGCTTCGCCTGGAGGGATTGGGAATTGGAGGCACTGCATTACAGTGGTTCCATTCCTTTCTCTCCGACAGGTACCAACAGGTAGCATTGGGGGAGGAGGTATCAGACCCTTGGCCTCTCAATTGTGGTGTGCCACAGGGTTCTATCCTCTCTCCCATGCTATTTAACATCTATATGAAGCCGCTGGGGGCAATCATCAGGAGATTTGGGCTGCAGTGTCATCAATATGCGGATGACACTCAGCTCTATCTCTCGTTTAAATCTTCACCAGAGTTGGCTGTGGAGACCTTGTCCAAGTGCCTGGAATCCGTGAGTGGATGGATGGGAAGGAACGAGCTGAGGTTGAACCCTGATAAGACCGAGGTACTACTTGTGGGGGACAAGAGAAGGTTGGGCGATATTGACCTGAAGTTCAACGGGGTGAGTCTATCCCTAAAGGACCAGGTCCGCAGCCTTGGGGTTGTGCTTGATTCCAGGCTGTCCATGGAGGCTCAGATTTCGGCAGTGAGCCGGGCAGCCTGGTACCAACTACACCTCATACGAAGGCTGCAACCCTACCTCCCTGTTCACCAGCTCCCACTAGTGGTACACGCCCTGGTCACCTCTCGTTTGGACTACTGTAATGCGCTCTACGTGGGGTTACCCTTGAAAACGGTCCGGAAATTACAACTGATACAAAATGCGGCGGCTCGACTACTTACGAATAGTCACCGCCGAGATCACATCACACCAGTGTTGTTCGACCTACACTGGTTACCAGTTGTTTTCCGAGCCCAATTCAAGGTGTTGGTATTGACCTTTAAATCCCTACACAGTTTCGGCCCAGTTTATCTTACGGAGCGCCTTCAACGCCACCAATTATGCCGCCCGACAAGATCGGCCACACAGGGCCTTCTCTCAATCCCGCCAACAAAAACAGCCAGATTGGCGGGTACAAGAGAGAGGGCATTCTCAGTGGCGGCCCCCACTCTTTGGAACTCCCTCCCACAAGATCTCCGGCATGCCTCTTCCCTAAATGTGTTTAGGAAAGCCTTAAAAACCTGGCTCTTTCAGCAGGCCTTTGGGGTATCCGGGGAGGGTTAATTGTTATAACTGTAATGCCTCCTGCCCAGTTTTAATATTGTTGCTGCAGATGTATTGTTTTATATTTTATTACTGTATTCTATTAATTGTATTTTAACATTTTGTAAGTCGCTTAGAGTGGCCATTGGCCAGATAAGCGACGAAGAAATTAAATTTATTATTATTATTATAAATATTAAATAATATAGGAGCTAATATGCATCCTTGTTTCACTCCTTTTGTTGTTGAGACGGAATTAGACAAATGGCCTTTAATGTTGCACCTTATTTGGAGTGAGTTATTGTTATAAAGTCCTTGAATTAAGGCTATAAGACGCCTATCCAAACCCAAATTGTTAAGCTTCGACCAGAGACGAGGGCGGGATATTGAGTCGAACGCAGCTTTTAGGTCTATAAAGGCCGTATAAAAGGATCCTCTTTTCCTGCCCGCATATTTGTCGATTAGATTGTGAAGAACTAGTAAATGATCAAAAATTGATCTTTTTGGTCGAAAACCCACTTGTTCGATTGCTAGTATATTGTTTTGATCAAGCCAATCAGTTAATTTTATATTTTATTTATTTTATTTTATTCAATTTTTATACCGCCCACAGCCAGAAGGCTCTCTGGGCGGTGCACAACAGTAGGTAAAATACAATAAAATCACATAAAAAACACTAAAAGGCAAACATATTAAACAATATTAAACAATTAAACAATCTGGTACATATTAAAAACTAATAAAACATATTAAAATGCCAGGGAGAATAAAAAGGTTTTGACCTGGCGCCGGAAAGATAGAAGTGTAGGTGCCAGGCGTACCTCATCGGGGAGACTGTTCCATAATTCAGGGGCCACCACTGAAAAGGCCCTATATCTTGTTACAACCCTCCGAGCCTCTCTATGGGTCGGAACTCGGAGGAGGGCCTTTGATGTTGAATGTAGTGAGCGGGTAGGTTCGTATCGGGAGAGGCGTTCCGCCAGGTACTGTGGTCCCGCGCCGTGTAAGGCTTTATAAGTCAAAACTAGCACTTTGAATTTGGCCCGGAAATGAACAGGTAGCCAGTGCAAACGAGCCAGAACAGGTGTTATATGTGCGGACCGTCTCGTCCTCGTCAACAGTCTGGCTGCCGCGTTTTGCACTAGCTGTAGTTTCTGAACTGTCTTCAAAGGCAGCCCCACGTAGAGTGCATTGCAGTAGTCCAATCTAGAGGTTACCAGAGCATGCACAACTGAGGCGAGGTCGTCGCTGTCCAGATAGGGGCGTAGCTGGGCTACCATCCGAAGATGGTAGAACGCATTCTGTGCCACCGAGGCTACCTGAGGCTCGAGGGACAGGAATGGATTGAAAAGAACCCCCAGACTACGAACCTGTTCCTTCAGGGGGAGTGTAACCCCATCCAGAACAGGTTGGACATCTGGGCCGAGACATCTGGGCCCACCATCTGGGCCGAGAAGGCATTCACCAACAGCGTCTCAGTCTTGTCAGGATTGAGCCTAAGTTTGTTAGCTCTCATCCAGTCCATTATCGCGGCCAAGCATCGGTTCAGCACATTAACAGCCTCACCTGAAGAAGATGAAAAGGAGAAATAGAGTTGCGTGTCATCAGCATACTGGTGACAACGCACTCCAAAACTCCGGATGAGCGCACCCAGCGGCTTCATGTAGATGTTAAAAAGCATAGGGGACAGAACCGATCCCTGTGGGACTCCACAATGGAGAGTCCAGGGTATCGAGCAGTGCTCCCCAAGCCCTATCTTCTGGAGACGATCCATCAAGTAAGAGCGGAGCTACTGCCAAGCAGTACCTCCAACTCCCAACTCCATGAGTCTCCCCAGAAGGATACCATGGTCGATGGTATCAAAAGCAGCTGAGAGATCAAGGAGAATCAACAGAGTTACACTCCCCCTGTCCCTCTCCCGACATAGGTCATCATACAGGGCGACCAAGGCTGTTTCAGTGCTGAAACCGGGCCTAAAACCGGATTGAAATGGATCAAGATAATCGGTTTCATCCAAGAGCACCTGGAGCTGGCCGGCAACCACACGTTCTAAGACCTTGCCCAGGAATGGAACGTTCGCCACCAGTCTATAGTTGTTCAAATTATCTGGCTCCAAGGAAGGTTTCTTCAGGAGTGGTCTCACTACCGCCTCTTTCAAACAGCTAGGGACCACTCCCTCTCTCAAGGAGGCATTTATCACTTCCCTGGCCCATCCGGCTGTTCCAGCCCTGCCAGCTTTCACTAGCCAAGAGGGGCAAGGATCCAGAACAGAAGTGGTTGCACGGACCAGTCCAAGCACCTTGGAGATGGGCTGCATATAATTTACTGATTACATTTATTAGGCTGATCGGTCTATAATTCGCCGGATCATTGGTGGGGCCTTTTTTATAGATAGGAACAATTGTGGCCAATCCCCAGTTATTTGGTATTATTAAGGACGAATCGATGTACGTAAAAAGCGAGGCAAGAACAGGGGCCCACCAATTAGCATTAGCTTTAAAGACTTCTGGTGGAATATTATCCGGTCCAGGAGCTTTATTCAATTTCAGTTTAGAGATTAAGTAAATGATTTCCTGTTTGTTGACTGGGGTCCAGTCCTGTATGTTCTCATTTAATGGGTAGAGATCTACATTTGAGACAGTTCGATCCAAAAACAGGTTAGCAAAATATTTTTCCCAAACATGAGCTGGGATATTTGCAGCGTTTTGGAATTGAGATTTTGGCCAATGCTGTGTTACCAGACGCCAAAAGGTATTTGAGTTTTTTAATTTTGCAGCATTGAGTAAATTTTGCCAAATGATGTTTCTTTCTTGTTGTTTTTTCTTTTTTATTAAAGACTTATATTTTTTCTTTACTTCACAATATTTTTGCAGATCGACAGCAGTCCCCGAGGCGATGGACATCCGGTAAGTATCCTTCATTTGTCGTTTAATCCCAACACATTCACTATCAAACCATGACTTCGATTTTACACGCTGAGTGGTATTGCAGGTGCGTGATTTTTTGGTCATCATTACTTGTATACTTGACATAAGTTGTTGAAAAGTAGAAATCGGATCGGTGTCAACGAGGGGAACTAATAATTCCTCTTTGATTATCAAAATGGACGGAGAGTTCAATAGATCGTGGATCGCGGAGTCTATTTTAGGGATCCACTTGACTCTGGATAATCCTGTTTCTATTTCACTGTTATTAAATGTTCTATATGGTAAATGGACTTCCGCAGAGTTAACATTAATTTCTACAATAATTGGAAGGTGGTCGCTTTCCATGCAATTTTTAATAAAAAAATTATTTATTTGATAGAAAAGTTCAGTTGAAATAAAAACTAAATCTATAAGAGATGATCCATTGGATGAGTGGTAAGTGAAATCTCCGTTGGTATCTCCAAGAGTTCGGCCATTTAATAAAATTAAATTCGCCTTGGTACCCATCTTCATTATCAGTAGGCCAGCATAATTTATGCCGCTATCTTTTGAATGTCGAGGAGGTATATTTATAATCTCTGTTGGTAAAAGCAGTAATTGGCGATATTTTCCATATAAGGCTGTATCTGATAGGCCAATCCTTGCATTGAAATCACCAAGTAAAATCAGTTTTTTATCGGGATTTTCCAATATCAAGTTAGTTATGAAAACCTCAAGGAGGGAGATTTTTTTTATGGTTATTTTATTATTTCGTGTTGGTGGTAAATAAACATTGACAATTATTATTGAAAGTTGGGTAAAGTTCAATATAAGGGCAATGGCCAGGTCTTGTAGTTTCACAAAAGATATAATTTTGGCCTTCAAAGATGTTGATATGAAAGTACAAACTCCTCCTTTTGGACATCCTCCCCTTTCACTAAGTGTAGCTTGTAGGTGAAAGGATAGGAAGCCGTCGAGGGTTGGTTCATTTGTGGACCCAGTTTCTTGAAGGGATATTATGTCATAGGCATTCAGAAAGCCTTTTATATCCTGATTTGTAGATTTACTGTTCCCCCCGGCAATATTCCATGATAATATTTTTAGTTGATCCATCCTTAGGCTGGATTTAAGTCAGTATGGTGGATAACGCCTGGTTGGATTGTCTTGGTGGAGTGTTTCGCTGATTTCATTTTCCATAGATATATGGCATTGCGAATTCAGTGGAATATTGATATTGGAGATGGTGGTAGGAGAAATGTGGGAGGAGCTTATTACCAAAGTATTTAGAGGACTAAATTCTGTTAATTGTGTCTTAGGAGGCACATGTATAACGACTGCATCCTCCCAGGAGTTGGATGTGTTTGTCGTTTCATGTAAATCAGTTAAGCTGGACATTTTCCTTACAGTTTCCAGGGCTTGGAGTAGATTTTTTAGTCTTTCAACAGTCTCCATTTGCTGTTCAGGGTTAAAATCTGGGTAAAGATCAAGGAGAATCGATTCTTCAGGTAGTATATTTCGTATCTCAAATTTATTGTGTCTGATTGTCAAATTGCCATTAGTGTTTTCTGTTCTTAGTTGCTGTTCATCTAACACTTTAACAGAGTTGTTAAAATAATTCTTCACTTCAGTGTTAGTCTCTTTTGTTGATTTTAATTGGGTGTTTTGGATGTGATGTGATGGTGAGAAATTTAAGAGGCTTTGGGGCGGGGCATGGTTTTCAAAGTATCTTGCTATTCCTAGTTGCTGAAATAAAAATTTAGATTTATTTTTGTATAGTAAGTTCGTGGTTCTGATATCTCGAAATGTAATTATTTCTCTAGCCGTGATATAATTATGAAAAAGATATTGTACTTTTATTATTGAGCTTTTATTGATAAGTCCAGGGATTGTTCTTTCAAATAGTTCCCATAGATGATGCCTGCGATCCACTTGTGTAAGCCAGCCCCTGGGTTTAGGAAAGTTCGAAAGTACCAGTTTTCTTTGATTCAAGATCAATTCCCAGTGGTGCCTCTTCAGTTGTGTTACCTTCACCTCTTTAACAATTCTACATTCCCGTTGAGATTGATTGGCCGTTATATCTGTCTGCTTTTCTATATTCTGAGGTATTGTCTCGTGAAGAATATGTTGGACTGGTGGAAGAATGTGTTCACACCGGGATGACTCAGTCTCTTGGGTAATCTTAGATTTCTTTTTTTTCTTGGTTCTCCTTTTCTTTTTCTTTGTTTTTGTAGCACAGCTCGGGGGATCTAGGCTCTTATATAAATTCCCAAAGTTCATATATGATTTCTGGGAAAATTTTGAGTTCTTAATATTTTTTGTTTTCTTGCATTGCTGCAATGATTGAAGTTTCCCCTGGGGCTTGTTCTTTTTGTGGGCCTCTGGACCCTTTAAAATTGTTTGCGAAGCTTGTGATCTTTGTGTTAAATTTCCTTTGTCAGATTTGGTTTGCAAGTCTATTTTTGCAATGAGATCAATTAATGTTGTTATCAAAGAGTTTGATTCAGCAACATATGAAGCTATTTGTGCAAAATATTGTGTGGCTGTTGCAAACCATTCAGCGTTTACTCCATTATCTCCCTGTATGTGATAAATCTCATTAGTATTGATACTTTGGCATAAATTATGTGGTTCATCATTGTTTGCATTCCACTCCTCTGGATTCAATACATCCATACGGTCATTAGAGCCATAGAAGTTGGGATCATCGTGTTCTAAAAAGTTCCTCCTTAGAGGAGAGGGCGTGGATGACGTTATAATTTCGCTGCTTCTAGGAGACAACAGTTCCGAAATTATCTCTCCGTGAGAGGATTCTAAGGAAGGCATGGAACTGGAGATAGATAGTTCAGGTAGAATTTCCTTTTTATAAGGGGTATCAGTAGCATAGGTCTCAGAATACTGCTGTGCTCGCTTTAATTCTTCGGCTAAGTTTAAACAGGGTGATTCCTCCCATTTTTGAGTCAGCACTTCTGTGTTGCTTAAAGAAACATCAAAAGTATTTCTATCAGCCCCCGAACATGTAGCGGAATTTATATCCAATATTATTGTTTCTTCTCTTCTCACCCTCTCTTTTCCCTTTTTTTTCACCTTTTCTCCATAATATTGGGTGGTTTCTGTTTGTCTGTGTTTGCTGAGAGACTCACCGGTGGCAGCTGCTGTTAATTCAAGTGAGGGGGAGATTCCCAGTCTGTTACATGCCTCCCCCGATATGAACCTGCCCGTACACTATGCTCAACAACGAAGACCCTCCTCCTAGTGCCTACTTATAGAGAAGCTCGGAGGGCGGCAACACGAAAAAGGGTGGTGGCCCCCGAACTGTGGAACAACCTCCCTGAGGAGATACGCCTGGCGCCAACATTACTATCTTTTCGGCACCAGGTTAAAACTTTCCTCTTCACTCAGGCATTTTAATTAAGTTAGTATGTGATGGAACTGTTTTAATTTTTAACATTTTATTTTTTTTAATGTTTTATATTGTTATATTGTTATATGTGTATTGTATTTTTGATGTTGTTCTTGTTCTTGTAAACTGCCCAGAGAGCTTCGGCTATGGGGCGGTCTATAAGTTTAATGAAATAAATAAATAAATAAATACTATACCACTTAATATTCAGTCTATGACAAGAAATAGGACGTGGATAAAATTGCACCAAGGGTGTTTTTATTTCAGGTTTTTTTGTATGACATTGTTTTCTGGACCAGTTGTGCTTTGACTTTGCAAATGCCCAGTGAATCAATATATCATCACAATTTGGATCTGGTGTCACATGGGCAATCCCTAAATTAGTTTACATGAAAAAAGAAGTATGGGTTCTAACTCCTGGATAAATGTTTATTTATTTTATTTTTATTTTTTATTTGTTAAATTTCTATACCGCCCAACTAGCATAGCTCTCTGGGTGGTGTACAACAGAGAAATAATACAACAGAGAAATATAAATATACACAGTATATAAGTAGCCAAACAATAATAATAAACAACAAACTAATAAAAACATCTCAATAAATATACAATTAAGCAATCCACACACACTTCACAACAGTGTCTAACAAAAATATGCTATAGTCCAAATAACAGCAAAAATGAATCTCCAAAATTAAATATTGACCCCAAAAACAACTAAAAACAACTAACCCCAGTAGTCTATAGACATCCTGAGCAGCAGGTTCACGCGCACGTACACACACACGGTCTCTGGCCCCTTCAGCAGTTGCTGCTTTTGTAGCTGGAGAGAGACAGGGCCCCACCCTTCCAGGCCAGGTGGAAAATAGCCAGAAATGTTCTGCAAAATGAGCAGCTGCTGCCCAGTAAAGAAATGGGGGCATGGCATGTGTCAGGTTTAGAGGGAAATGATTCACAAGAAGATGCTGATCCCAGTGGAATTTTCAACTGTTCTAATATAAATAGGATATTGGGTTGTATCAAGTCTGGTAACCCTCCAGAGATGGAAGGCATTTTGATTCAATGGAATCTCCTATCAGGAATCAATGGAATCTCCTATCAGGAAATTGAGATAATCTTCAGCAATTCCCCCCTAGGTCCTGCCACATGCCCCCCCCATCTGTTGCATGTGGTTGGGGGACTCTTTGGAACAGTATGGGAAATGGCATGGGAGGGGGCTACCCCCCAATAGCTAAGATAGCCTTGATTCCTTTTCTGCTGGATCAAAGAGGCTTCCTGCAGCAGAAGGACACCATTTGGGTGCAACCAATTGGATATAATTACTACTTTTTATTTTAAGATATTTACTCTACCTCTTGTAGCTGCATGTTTCCCACTGTGAAGTAAGGTGTAAATGCTGCTATGGATGTTTACAAGTAGAATTGCTAGATCTTAACTAGATCTTGCATCCTAGGAAGGCAACAATTGGGGACATCTGGATGTTGTCGGACTAACTCCCATCAGCCCCACATAGCATGGTGAGTGGCAGGGATGGTGGGAGCTCTATTCCAGCAACATCTGGAGGGCCACAGATCTCCCATCCCTGTTGTGAGGATTTTTGTGTGACTAGGATTTATGGGTTTTAAAACTTATTTGGGCTATAATGTTTCCCTAAAATCTCTTATGAAGTTATTATATCTTTCTGGTAGCTCTACTTACGATCAAGTTGAAATATTACACATCCCATCTTCATACTGAGCACTCACATTTTTAAATTGTTTCTAAACTCTGATGAATCTAATTTTGCAAAATGTTGAGAAAGCCACTACTATTTGCTTTCCCGCTAATATTAAAATGAAATGTATGAATGTGCATTAAGTGTTCTGCCCTCTCTGCCTAAGTTTGACTGGCAAGGCAAAAGTATAATGGATACCATCAAATGATTTGGAATCTCACTTTTGACTGGCATTCAAAAATATAATAAAAAATGCATGCGGAACATATATGAGTAATACATAAGGCTAAAAGATATCAAACAATACCATATATATATATATATATATAATGTGGTAATAATTATGTTGAATTCCATCTTTCATTACTTGCATTTGCAAGATGAAGATGTATGGATCACTTTGTACATGTTCCAACACAAATAGATTCACTATTAATTTCATGTTTCCATGTTTATTTATCCCAGTTGGTAAAGAAAATTAAATCTTACATACCTGAAGGTAGATAAATTTCTGCTCTTAAGGAATAGAACATTATGCTATTTTTTAAACATTTATATAATTGAAACACTATCATGAACTCCAGTATGCAATCCATAGCAACACACACACACACACACACACACACACACACACACACACACACACACACATGATAAATAGACAAGAACACAATAATCTCTTTCCCTTCAAGAAGAAACCATTGATCTAAAAAGCAGATGGAGAAAATTGAAGATGCCTTCATAGAGAAAAAGCAATTACTCCAAGATGGACCACATACGTTGATAAACGAGAGATAGTGGATAAATAATATGATAAATTACATATAGTCGGCTCCAGCCCAGAACTCTAGAGTGCTGTCTAGTAATCATCAGCCAATTCTTAGACTGCTCTATTGAGTGTAGACTTTATGTTCTAAGGTAAGCCATCTATATTCTGGATTTAATTTTTTGAGAAATGTCTGCTCAAAAGTAATCCTATTGTCTTGTAGCCAGTTACTTGAATTTAGTGATTCCTTGTGGATGAATGAGCTTGAACTTTATTCTACTGATGCTTTTCTATTCAGTTCAATGGAGGGAGCAGAGATGCATATGAAGGCCTGGTCAAGCTAGGCTGACATGAGCAACATTTTTGGCAGGAGCAAAACTAGCTTGTCAGGGGTGAGTCTTTTGCTCTGAGTCTATGTCGAGCTTTATACACTTAACAAAAATATATACATAGGTGGAATATTGGATCAGAAAGATGTCAAGCTGATATTTGAACTAAATTTATTTATTTATTTTATTTATTTTATTAAGCTTATATACCGCCCGACTAGCAACAGCTCTCTGGGCGGTGAACATTAAAAATACAATAAAAATAACACAATACAGTATATCACAATACAAAACTGTACAAAAACTGTACAGTCTAAAATCAAAATATAATAATTTAGAATTAACAGGAATTAAAATGCCTCAGAGAAGAGAAAGGTTTTAACCTGGCGCCGAAAAGATGATAGTGTCGGCGCCAGGTGCACCTCCTCGGGGAGACCATTCCATAGTTCAGGGGCCACCACTGAGAAGGCCCTAGATCTTGTCACCATTCTCCGGGCTTCCCTATGAGTCGGAACCCGGAGGAGGGCCTTCGTAGTAGACCGTAGTGTACGGGCCGGTTCATATCGGGAGAGGCGTTCCGACAGATATCAAAATTAAGAAATGTTATGTAGTTAGCAGAAATTGGAAACAGCACAAGGGTATGTGTAATGTGTGTAATGTGTGTGGGAGAGAGGTGAACAGAACAAAATGGGGATATTCAATCTGGATTGATAAGAAAATAAGTTAAAGATCATGGTTTTATTCTACATGTTAGAGAGACTTCCACTTTCACCCAGACACTTACACAGATATTTTGTGCAGTTATCACACAATGTAGGTAACAGCTGAATGCAAGGGTATCATGAGATCATCATCCAGTTTATGCAAGCACAGGGGACGGAAGATTATAGCATAAAGAAAGAAAGAGGCTTATAAAAAAGGCAAGAGAAGAGCAGAAGGTAAGTGAGCAAAAACATTAGACATGACTAGTTCCTGTTGTGTCCACTGAAGACAAAGCACTGAAGAACTCACTGGATAACAAGAGTGCAGGATGGTCTCTCTGTTACATTGGTGAATCCTTGTCCTGGACTGACAGAAGGTATTTGGCTTGTACCCAAATACCAGAGGACTGGTCATCTGCCTTTGCAAAAGGTGCACTTTTGTTTTCAGTGAGCCTTCTCTGAGTGGTAATTATATACTGTTGTTGTTGTTGAGATCTTGTGGGCAATTGTTTTTTAATTTTTGTATGGAAGCTTTGTGGGCATTTGCTTTGCTCTGTACTTAGGCAAATTCAAGGGTGCCTTTTCCCTTTTAGCGTTTGGATTTCTGTTCCTGCTTACATGGTTTGTACGACCCTGGTAAACTCTCATACTTATCTGTGCCATGTGCACAGGTGAGCTGGTGGCAAATGGCCAGCTGCCAAGCATGGCAGAAGAATTACCTTAAAGGGTTGAGAGGCAGTGGTGTCAAGCTAGTGTGAGTGCAGGCTGATGATACCATCAGTGGGACCATCCATTCAGCAACCCTGCACTTCTACCACCACCAGTTCCTCCCCCGAGTGCATAAAGGTAATGTAGGGAAGGACCCTCCTCATACAATTGCCATGCTGTGGTGGCTGGTGGTTTCGCCTAGCAAACTACCTCACTAGCCAACCACCATTGACACAGACCTGTTTCTTCAACTGAAATGAATATGACAACTTATGCGTACTATGGAGCCCTTATGAAGCTCTTGATCAATATGAGTGGATTAGATTCACTTGTCCCAATCCAGCAAGCGAGATCTAAGCAGCCATAATCCAGTTGTAGAGCAAAATGCTTTCTATGCAGATGATCCCAAATTCAATGCCAACATCTCCTGGTGAGCCAATCAGTACAGACAATGCTCAGCTATACAGACAACTCAATATAAGTCACTTCCCTATGTTGCAATAGGATTAAAAATGAGAGAGAAAATTAATTTGCATAGATATCCAGTTTAAACCTGTGCGTTTATTCTTATACCAGCTTAGTTCCATGGAAATCAATGCTACTAGATCAATATATGTGCATGCATGGTATTTTAGGAGATTTGTGGCTGCCAGCTTTGTAGACTCATATAAGTAATAGTTTTTAAAGGAAATATGTTTTTAAAAGAAGAATTGTCTTTGTTTTCTAAAAGAGTAAAAATGGCAAAAGGTTAAGGGTACTTTTACTTGGGTGGATTTTTTTCTGCTTATTTTTCCTGTGTTTTTATGATACATTCTATATAGCACCAGAAAAATAGTATCAAAAGTATAATTACAGTCAAGCTTAGATTGTTGGCATGTAATGACCTTGTCTTCAACTCTGCAGGCTGGACAGAAATCTGTTCATATCTTTTTAAAATAAAATTTATAGCTAGTAATTTAGAAAAAGCATCAAGTGTTTTTCATGTGCCCTGTGGACTGTTACAGAATGGAAAAATGAACAGCGGGGGTGAAGCAGATTTCTGTGGTTAGATACGAAGCTTCCTTTGAGTTGACTCAGAATTGTTTCACTAATAGGGGGAAAAAACTAGTGGTTTAAGAATGTACCAATAGCCAACAGATATTTCTATCAAACTTTAAAAAGCAGGGAAATTGGGTAGCTATAGTGAATGTACCAGGGGAGCAGGAGACCTGACCTCCTCTCTGAGATATTGGACTGCCCTACAAATTTGTAAAAATGCAAACACAATTTGGGTTGGTTTTTCACAGTCCAATCCACTTCCTGTGTAGCTTGGAAGAATTTGGTAATATGTGCCTCTGAGCATATTGTGAGTGGGACAACACCTGCCATCTCCAAAGATGGAGAATTACATTTTTTAAATGTTTGTTGGTGTTCTTCTTACTTTGCTTCTTTTCTGTGTTAAAACTATTTCTACAGAGAATCTAACCTAGAAAATTATATTTCTCATTGTCATCCGAGCAATCTGTGTCAAATTTATTTTCATTAATTTCAAAGCCTTTTTATTGATCAATGACATATGATACTGAAGACGCCTTTTGTGTTTCAAACTAGAGGTTATGTTCTATTTCTATTTTGGGTGCATTCACAGTTTAATCTGAAACCAACTTGATGTAAAATCAGAGTGATTACAATATATTGCTATTTAAGCAATGACTCTAGCTGTTGGAAAAAACAAACTTGGCCTGCTCAAGATACATGTTTTCAGCCTGCTATACTTAAACTACTCCACTTAAGGAAAGGTGGGTATGGTCAATTAAAAACATAGAGCACAATTTTGCTAGAATATATTTCACCTCCCACTGTTTTATCGTGTGCAAGCTGAGACACTCCTCATATCTACTGGAAACTATTCTGCAGAATAGTCAGTGCCATTATTCCACAATTGTTTTTGGAGTTTTTTTTAGTGTTGCAAAGTGTTGCTGTACTTCACATATTCACAGAAACAGAAGCAAAAGAAAATGATTTCAGGAAACTTCACTAAAATTGCAAAGTAAATCAAACATAGTTAAAATGACTATCTGAACTATATCGACTGTCTTAATACTGTTGCTTCCTCCCTGCTAAAACAAGGTCAGCACAGCTTGTTTCCGTTATTTTGGCTGATTGCAGATGTTGCCACCACTCACCATATGCTACCAAACTCTTCCAAGCTACACAGGAAGTGGATTGGACTGGAAAGACAACCCAAATCCTGTGCAATCATGCTTCAGACAGGTAAAACTGACTATGGGGAAGGAGGGGAAGAGGGAAGGAGGGAGGGCTGAAGTGGGCAGGGAAGGAGGAAGAAGGAAGAAAGGAGGAGAAAGGGAGAGGAGAGGGGAAGGAGGGGAAAGGCAGGTCTGATCATTTGGATGCTTATTGAGTTCAGTGGGATTTACTTCTGTGCAATCATGGTTAGGATAGGTAAACCTGACCATAGGGAAGGAGGGGAAGGGGAGAAGAGACAGAAGAAGGGAGGGGAAAAGGGAGCAGAAAGAAGGAAGGAAGGGGAGGAGGGAGGAGGGGATTGAAGGGGCAAAATGGAGGTGATGGGTGGAAGGAGAGGGCAGTTTTGATCATTTGTATGCTTTTTGAGTTCAGTGGGAGTTACTCTTGTACAATCATTCTTAGGATAGGTGAAACTGACCTGGAGGAGGAGCAGGGAGGGAAGAGGAAAACAGAAAGGGGAAGAGGAGGGAGGAGAGGGGGAGGAGAAGAGATTGGGTGGGTGGGCACTGGGCAGAGGGAAAGCCCATTTCCTTTCCAAAAGGAAAACATTGTGAACAGTGTCATTTTTCAGCATTTTCCCCACCTTTTTATTCTACAGCAGGCACATGTAGTCTCCTGCCCCCAAATTTAAACCAGAGCTGTCCCTGGCCACTTCCACACCAGACATTGACTTCACTTTAGACAGTCATGACATCTCCCAAAGAATCCTGGGAAGTGTATCTAGTGAAGGGTACTAAGAGTTGCTAGGTGATGCCCTGTTCCCCTGACAGAGCTTGAATCAGAGTGGCTGACTGTTATACCACTCTGGCAACTGGAGCTCTGTCATGGGAATAGGAGTCTCCTAACAACTGTCAGCACCCTTCACAAACTACACTCCCCAGGATTCTTTGGTGGAAGCCATGGCTTTCTAAAGTGAAATCAAGGCCTGGCATGGGTGTGGCCCCGATTAGACAAGCCCAGCAGCTGTGAATCTGGCTTTTAAAACATTTGACAGTTGGTTCTTACTGAACATGCCCCAGCTTATCATTCACTCCAATGCTAAATTTCTTAAATTAATTAAATATCAGCCAGACATTTTTTTAGCTTTTAAATTGCAGAAGATGAAGGCCAGAGTATGGGGCAAATCAGTAATGGGATTACAGGTACTCTGTGAACATGGCTGGTTTTTAATGAATTTCAACAAATTATGAGATCTCTGACAGAAAAAGTCCAAAAGGGGTCTGTTTCTCTCTCTCTCTTTTTACACTTTGAACTCTTGATTCTCTCTGCCTGTTTTGTGTATCACCATGAAAATTTAGAGGGTTGTTAAGCAAGTATGTTTAGAACTATACGTTTTCTAAGGTTTTGTTTTGAAATGAGCTTATGGGAAGCATCAGAATGGCATGAGGGAATGGCACTGCCGATAAACAAGACATGTCTCATTACTGGCTATTCTCTGAGGCATATTCCTTGAATTATGAAGGGAACATGATATTTGAGTTAGATGCATTGTCAGTAAATGTTTCTTTTTCCAAAAGTGTATATTTGCAGTACCTTATAAGCTATTTCTTCACTTCCATTATCAAAGCTCCTATGTGTCCAATGAAAATGTGCTGTAATAACTCTAAAAATAGGAGGCAAAGAAATAAAAACATTGGCTAGTAAAAACAAGAGTGGGTATAATTCTTGAAGGCAACTGTAAAATAAAGAGCATGGTGGAGTGTGTGTGTGTGTCTTTCTGTCTCTCTATCTGTGTGTGTATTGGTTTTATCAGTACACACCAATTATTTACTGCTGGCTTTATTTAGGCTTTCAAAACTGGCTACACAGTCCTATTATTGCAAAAGTAAAATAAACCAAGAGTTCCTTTCACTACTATCTTGCAGTCTTTATCAGCCCAATAAATGAGCACAAGGAAACCAACAAGTAACTATTGGTCATCTTTCACTGCAAGAATGAAAGAAAAACAGACATTTTTCAAGTTTATGAGAACATGTAAAATGATAGTTTCCTGAAAATGTCTCTAGTTGTAACGGAAAGATCAAACTGCTGTTTGGGATATTTTACTAGTTAAATGCAAGCCACAAACTGCATTCCTGAAACTGTGACCCACTTCACACTTATCATTACTAAAGGTACTCACAATGATTAGAAAACAGAGAACACAGCACTACTGGCATATAACTAAGTCAAGGAAAAGTCTTGCAGATTGGTTGCTGTATATTCCTTTTAAAAATCCCTTTCATACTTGTTTATTTTATTTTTTTATTTTATTTATTTTAAAATCCCTTTCATACTTGTTTAAAAATGTCGGCTATTTAATGCTTTGCAATGTTGACACTGGATGTCACAACCCCCAATCACAAAATAATCTCTATTCTGGCAGCAATTGGCATGATATGCTTGGAGCCTGTCTTGTACATGGAAATGAATAGGGCTTGCTAGCAAGGACTCATTTAAGCTGAGCTCTTGCAAGAAACATTTCTGCTCAATTGTGCCAAATAGTCCCCTGATAGGATAAGATTAATGGCATTAATTGTTTGTTGCATACATAGAGCACTTGTACATTTGGGGGCATCTATGTGACATAATCAAATCGTTATTAAGGCCCCAAATGTCTGAGGGAATGCCTCCTTCCCTACAGACTACCTTGGTGTTAAGATCTGCAGAGGGTGCCTTCTTGGTAGTTCTGTCACCCTTGGAAGCATGAGAGGATGGGGGACTGGGAGAGGGTATTCTTTGTGGCAGCTCGCAGAATATAAAACTCCCTCTCCACAGAGGTGTGGCAAACATCTTTGTTATGTAGTTTCCATCATTTCATGAAGAAGGAACTGTTTATCCTGGGCTCTGTCAGTTACGATCTGTGTACATTTTGTGAGACCGCTACTGTTGACTGATGAACATTTTTTGGCTTGTTTTAAATTGTTTTATTGGCTTCTAATGTAGTTTGATTATTTGGTTGTAACCTGCCCTGGGACCTTGTGGTAAAGGGCAGGTAAGAAGTCTGTTTAAACAAATCAATATGTCTCTTCAATTTCTTTTGATAGTTTGCAAAATCTGATTCTTTTGGCAGGAATGGAAGAGCAGCACAACCTCAACAGGTGTAGAACATATTCCCGCTTCTCTTCTGTCTTTTTTTGAGGGGGATTGTTTTGATAGCGTGCAGTCATGCTTCAGGCAATTAAACCTTATCCCCATGCCTCTTCACTTCAACACCATTACTTTTCCAGTTGGCAGCATATTTGTTTGCTTTTTTAAAAATAATTTATGTTTAAATTTTCACTAAAACACTTTTTACCTACATTAAAATTACTAAAATATTATTTGCACAATAGCTTTTGAACAAGAAGGGTTTTAGTGTGCATTTTTAAAATTATTTTTTTTACAATTGCTAAAATGGTGTGCTTAGATGCATTGCTACTTTTCTGTTGATGTGACTATCTTATGCCCACTAGTGCAGATGGAATACAGTAGGATATGCGTACACACATGCAAAGCATTAATAGCTACCAAAAGCTATCAACAAGAAAAAGGGCCTTTTCAGTGGTGGCCCCTGAATTATGGAACAATCTTCCTGATGAGGTACGCCTGGCGCCAACATTATCTTTTCGGCGCCAAGTCAAAACTCTCCTCTTCTCCCAGGCATTTTAGTATGTGTTAAAAAATTGTTTTTTAACTTTTTTAAGAATTTAAAAATTTTAAAGTTGTTTTTAAATTGTCTAAATATGTGATTTATTGTATTTGATGTATGACTGTTGTGAACCGCCCAGAGAGCTTCGGCTATGGGGCGGTATATAAATTTAATAAAATAAAATAAATAAATAAATAAATAAACACCTGCTGTATATTAGGGATAGACAAATCTGTCAATTTTGGTTTCTCTCAGTTTCTTATTTTTCCAATCTTAAATTCAGTTCTCCACATTTCTGCAACAGTGTTTTTTTTTCAAACAAAGGTCCATGAACATTCATCAGCATTTTAGTGTAAATGTTTCCTAATATACAACTTTTTGCAAGCAATTTTCCCTAATATAATGCATTTTATATGTTATTTTCACAAATATATGTGTTTTATGCTCACTTTCCCACTAATATAACACTTTTACACACTTTGGTTGGTTGGAGAACTGCATCTACAGAGAAATGTAGATTTCAACAGATAGGTGTTCAGTTCGCATATTGTTTCAGAAAGTGCAAATTAAATAGGCTCGCATTAAAATTCTACCTGAACCAAATTTCTCCTCTATCCCTACTGTACATCCAATAATAGCATCCTTCTTGCTTTCCCAGCATTCATCATTAAGTATGACTGGAAACTGCAAATAACAACAATATCTGTATCTGTGTCTTCTGTCACCTATAGTTGTACCAAAATGCAATTGAAAGGGACACTGAAAGTGAATTTGGAGTTTTTGTTTCAGATGAAACATTTGAGGAGATTTAGAAGCAGCAGCAAGAAAATCCTAGAGAAACTGTGGTCACATTAACTCCATAAATATAAAGCCCTGTCATACCACTTTAGCAGTCTTGGAAAATCCTGGGAACTGTAGTTTGTAAAGGATGGTGGGAACTGTAGCTCTGGGAGGTCAGCACCCTTAAAAAACTATAGTTCTCAGGGTTCCCCATGATTGTTAACGTGGCACAATAGTGCTTTAAATGTATGGTGTGGCTGTGACTTGTACTGAAGACTCTTGAGTCAGTAGATTTTGGCAGGTGAATAACTGATTAGTGGTAAATGAGTGATTATAGAACAAGATTAATAAAAGAACATTTCTGTTTTCCCTAGAATTTTTCTTTAATCAGGAGGACTTGGAAGTTGTTATTCTGTAATAATATAATGCAAGCCCTAGAAGATCAGACTACTTAAGCCTAGCACCTTGCTTCCCACACTTCCAACCAGATGCCTTCTGGAAGCCCATAATTATGTAACTTCTGTTTCCTCATAAATGAAAAACCTGTGCAATTGCCACTTGAAAAACAAACAAACATGGAGATATTACCTGAACTGAGTTGCAGAATTAAAACAAACTGTTTGTGTTTTAAATTTTCCTCTTTCAAAGTCTGTAGTGTAAAAGGCAAGTGAAACTGCCAAGTTAATAATATACTGAAAGTGGAACATAATAGCAATATATTATGCTGCTCAACAGCAGCTGGTATAGCATAGTGAGGAGGACAGCCTGGCTGGGAGTCCAGAGTCTGTGAGTTCAAATCCTCGCTCATGTCTTCTGGGTGTCAACGGCCAGCTAAAGGTCACCCCCACAGTGAGTGGCTCAGGGGTTACATTCCCTGCCACCTGTGCAGCCGTGGGCAAGCTGCATAGTCCCAAGGAGTCCAGTTGCCCCCAGCTGGCAGTTGCGGACAAGGAAGGGGCTGGCTTGTGCAGCTGTGGCAAGCTAAGCAGGCCCTAGCCAGCTGGGGAGAACTAGCCTCAGAGGCAGGCAATGGTAAACCCCGTCTGAATACCGCTTACCATGAAAACCCTATTCATAGGGCCATCATAAGTCGGGATCGACAAGTCAGGATCGACTTGAAGGCAGTCCATTTCAATTTTCATGCTGCTCGGCCTCATACCATCCTCTAATAATAATAATAATAATAATAATAATAATAATAATAATAATCAGCTATTGGAATTGCATTCCAATTATCTGTTTCTCCCTCAATGGTGTTAGCAACATTGTCAATACACTATTGTATGTAAATGAATTTGGATTAATAATTTTGTGGGTAAATCTTTTTTAAAAAATACCTTTCATCTGAGCTCAAACTTTCTTTTATTGCCTATGCTTTCTTTTTAGCAGCTCATCTGACACTGGATGTTTGACCTCTGCTACCATAATAGCTGCTAATGGAAATTTCACCTCATGCAAAGATAAGATGGATTTTTGGCAGCTGTGGAAGATTATGAAGAGTAAGAACAATCTTAGCTGGAATCACAAGAAAAAGAAGACATCTGTAGCTTGAGAGCTATTCATCTGGTTTTCATTATACACCAAACCTATATTTATTACAAGGAGACTAGCCAAGAAACCGAAACCAATAGGCCCTTGGAGTGAAGAGGCCAATAGCAGTCTGATAAATTCTGCCATTTAAAGTTATTTGGGTACAAGCACATTGTCTTGTAGATGTGTGTCATGATGAGATCCATCTGAGATGAGATCTGTCTTTAAAGAGGGTGTTTAGTAGCCCACAAGGCCAGCCCAAGACATCTTGCTGACTAATGGGAGGACAAGATGGCATCCTCCCATTCCCTAAAGTGCTGGCAGTTGGATTTTTCTTTCAGTACCGACAACAGGATAGTGTCTTCCACTACACCAGGCTAATTATGGGCATGAAGGATCAGCCTCATGGCACTCACAGCTCTGTTTTTCAGCAGAAGGGTACAATCAGAGGGTTCAGGAGAAACAGTCTCACTCTTCCAAAAGGTAGGAGTAGCAATTGTTCTCATTGTCCTTGATCTAAGCTAAGAAGATCTTTTTAATTCTCAATTCAGCTTACTGTGTCCTCATGCATTCTGTTTCATTGTACTGCCAGTTCAATTTTTACCTTATACATTCCCATTTCTGCCACAACTGACAACCATCCTCTGTTAGGCATGTTGTAACCATACTCCATCAACCTTCTTGCCCCACTTCTTCTCCATCACTCTTCTTGCCTCGGCTTCTTTGTGCTACCTCTTTTTTTTGTCTGCCCCTATTTCCACACTAACTTGATGGGCACCTATATGTCCCACATGGCCACATTTGTGATACAATTATTAAATTTTAGAGAGCAGGAGAGGTGTATAGTGTCAGGTAAGGATGCATGGTTTGCACAGACCTTAATTTACATTTCTAAGTCTGCCTGTTTGATTTAGCTTTCCCATGCAAAGACAAGTGCATGAGTATGTGCAAATGGAAAAAGCAAAGATTTGGGACTGGAGCTGAATGCAGGATGTTTCTTAGTCTGGCATGTTTACATGGAACGATGATCATATGCAACTGGCTTCCATTATTTGCATTGTTTTTGTGCAGAATTGAGTATAGTTTTTTTTTTTTTTTGGCTGTAATGTTAAGAAACTCAACAGGAAAAAAATGTGGATGTACTTGAGACCTTCTTCTGGAACCTCACCCTGGAATCTATCTGCACTCAGATCCCACCTGCTACTTAAAGATTCCCCCGCTACACCTAAAGTTGACAGATGATTATTCGCTTGTTGTGGAGGGTCCCACAGTATATAAATTGCTCCCTTCTGATATCTATCCTCTTTCTTAAACACACTTGAAATAATGATATTTTCAAAGTACTTTTAGGAATCTACTGTTGATCCCTTTAGTTAGCATATCATTCCTTCCCTTCTCCTTCCCATTGTGTTGCATTTGTTCTGTAAAATGCATGAATTGGTAGGAAGTGAGATAGTAAAGATCATCATGGTCATCATTCATATCCTAATGTGAGACAAAGGGGTACCAATTTCAGTGTTCCTTTAATGTTTTCAAATATAATTTCCTCATTCTGTGGCTTAGCTAAAAGCCTTCATGAAATGAATGGTTGTCCATCAATATGAGGAATTTGGTCCATCAGGATTTTCAGACAGCTGGCTCATTAGAGCACTCACGCAAGAGAACAAAGGGAAAATTCCTCCTCATCTAAGTGCAATTATTTCAGAGAAGGTGGACTAAAAATGACACTTGGCTGTGGTAGTCTGATTTGCAGGAAATCTCTTACAGACATCAAAGTTCTGTGCCTCAAACAGGACTCCATTTTGCTCTTCTACATCCTGCTGAACAGTGCCTGGAATTTAAAGAGAATACTTTTGTTCTGCTTTCTTTGAAAGCAGAGTATTTTTAGAAGACCAGATAAAAGCTTTACTGGAGAATTTACAGAATAATGGATTGCTGGACCAGATGCAAATCTTTGAAAAGTTGCCTTGCAGTGGTTGTACCCAAAAGGATTAAAACAACAGTTCCATACTAAAATGTCTAAATATATTCTTTCCTAACATTAAAGACTTTTATGTTTGCATGTGGATAAAGTTTCTCTATAAACTGATACGCATGCAGACTAAACAAGTTATTTGCAGTTCTCAAATGACTCAAGTGTAGTCTTATCTTCAGAGGAATTAACTAGATTGATTTAAATATAAATTGATATATTTTAAATTGGGTTTTATAAATACTTGATTTGTCATTGGTAAATGAATGACCAGTTTTTGTATGCTCATAAATGAATGGCTGTTTTTTGCATTTTCAAGACCCAAAGATCAGCTTACAACACACAATAGAGGCTTTCTGCATACACCTGTTCCACATATGGGTACCCCATTGGATTCTGTTGCATGTAGAAAAAGGGATGCTCCAAAGATCAGCTCTCTGCAAACATAAACTGGGTTGGGTTTACCAATGCATTCAGGAAGCCAAGGGAAATCAATATAGAATGGTATGTATATGGCTGTTGTCTTCTGCTTTTTTTGCAGTGAATGACTGGTTGACTTTTTGTCTAGCTAACGTTACTGCATACTGTTCTAGTACCTCTAGTCGCCCTGGGCTCCTGCTGGGAGGAAGGGTGGGATATAAATCAAATGACAGATAGATAGATAGACAGATAGACGGATGGACAGACAGACGGACAGATGAACAGAGGGAAAACACAGCCTTCTATGATAAGGGCTGGAACTTGATGGAGACTTGAGTGCTAGCACCTCTTTTTTAGTCTTAAGCGGGGGGAAATGTTGCCCCCCCACTGATCTATCTATCTATCTATCTATCTATCTATCTATCTATCTATCTATCTATCTATCTATCTATCTATCTATCTATCTATCTATCTATCTACATGTGTGTGAATATATGTACACACATGAACACACACACACCCATCCAGGAGGAAGGGCAGGATATAAATTTAATGATAAATAAATAAGTAGGGTGATCTTTGATGGGGAGTTGTTTGCCAGTCATTTTGAAGAAGGATATGTATCAAAAATACTTTTTACTCTTTTCTGATTGCTGAACAGAGGCTCTGCCAGGCAAATGAGGCTGCATTCCAATTCATCATTACTTGGGAATGAGCACCATTTAATAGGGTGGGGACAAGACCAAAAAATGCAAATGCTAGTACTGTAGCCTTTTCTTCAGAGAGGAGCTTTTATATCTTGCATTTGTTCAGGGCAGATAGCGTTTGGCAGATTCATACCCCTTTATTCCATCCTCCACGATGGCAGTCAGACCCTCCCATTACATTCATAATTTAAGACATATACCCTAAGACAAAGAGGCAATTGAGATGAAGGCTGCTTCTCCTTGCTGACTCAACCAGAAAGTCTATGGATAAGGGATGGAGCTGCATGTGTTGATCAAGTGAACATGTGCAGTTTCTGCATATGCAGCGGGCAGGCAGACTAATATTCTTGATTTTCCCAGGAATGCTATTTTTCTAAGCGTCATGCTACCTGTGAAAGCTTCTGCACAGGCAGAAGTGAGTAGTGGGATGCAGTGAGGCAGGGCAGCAGCAGCAATGGTAGTAGCGCACAAAGTGCCTGATGGTGGCGATGGCTGCACATGAGCATGGTAGTAGCACGCAAAGTGGCCAGTGTTGGCAGCCTGTGGGTGAGCGAGCAAGCAAGCAGGAGAGGTAGAGGCAGCTGTGCTGGCTGGGCCTGGCTGGGTGACCTGTAGGAGGGCTGGTGACCCATGGGGGAGGGGGTGGGAGGGCTGCTGACCTGTGAGGGGAAGGGGGAAGAAGTGCTGGTGACCCAGGAGGAAGGGGGAGCACTGGCGACCCACTGGAGGGAGCGCTGGCGACAGTAGGCCGAGTTGGTGAGCGAAGCCCCTAGTAAATACAATTAAATACCATCATCATCTCATTTTCTAAGGAAGATGGTGTAAACTCTGCAAATATAAAAGATCTCTTAGCAAATGGTAGTGACCAGAGATGCCAAATGATCAGAAAGTTAATAGCCTGCCCTGGACCTCTAGGCAACCTAACTTTCTGAGTATTTTTCATTTTGATTTGGGGTCAATTGTCAGAAAAAAGGAATTGCTACCCCCAGCCATTTTTAAAAGCTGTACTTTTTAGAATAAAATGGTGTAATCTATATAAGTTCTACATACATGCTGGTGTGGTGGTGAACTGAAACCAACCAGCAAGCCATATCCTTATTTCCTCCACTGCCACATGACTAGGGTTGTCATATTGCCTGGTTAGCCGGGTTTTACCTGGATTCTTTGCATGCCACCCGACGCCCGGTTAGCCCCTAAGGTGGCCCGGATTCTCAGCTTCAATTAAAAAAAAAAGTTTCTAGGTGGTCCGGTTCTCGAGATATACATAAAAACGTCAGCCACCCCCCCCGACTATTAAATCTTTCTTTAAACAGTACTGTATAGCAATTTGTAGCTTTAAACCCGCCCGTTCAGGATTGCAGCCAATCAGTGAAGCCAGGGTGTTTCAGTTTGATTGACCTGAGGCAGTGTCTAGGAAACGTCATTGCAATGCCAGAAAATGGTGGTTTCCCCCCGTTTATCTGAAAAGCTCATAAATTGGGTAAGTATATACATTTCAGTTTTTTTTCCTCTTGTGTGCAGGAGTCAGATCCTGGGCAGTGTTTTGAAAACCTTCCCAATACTTGCTTTTGTAAAAGCAATGTTAATCCCATATGCCCAGAGTAAATCCCATTGAATTCAATAGGACTTACTTTTGAGTAGACATGGTTATGAATGTGCTGAAAATCAATGGGACTTTGGAGCGAATGTAAAAAAGAATTGTGTTTGTGTTCTAACTTTTTCTGGGGGGGCAGTCCTATTTTAAAGCAAGTAGGCAGGGCTTACTTAGGTATCACAATTTTTATTCTGTAGGAAACTAATACTGATTGTTTAAAAACTAATACTGATTTTTCTGCAATGACCAACTGGTTTGACAATAAACTATTATATGAGCTGTATGTATTTATACATCTGCAGTGTGTGCGTGTGCGTGTATGGAGTCTTTCCAACAACCCTGTGAGGTAGGGTTGGAAACCAAGGCAGCTCACAACAATAAATAAAGCCATATAAAATCCAATAACCATAAAAACAAGTATAAACAGTTGCAAAACAGTGTAAAGTGGCATGATTCGGAATTTTGGGTTGTGTGAATGAAGTTGCTTATCACTTGAGGTTGCATTTCTGTCCCTGTTTGAGTAAGCCCCACTGAATACACTGGGACTTGCTTCTGAATAAATAAACCTAGGATTGCACTATAAATATCTTTACAGTTTGTGTAAATAATAAATATATTTGATAGTCACGCTTATATAAATATTTTTTCATTTATCATATTTTTGGTTTTTGGTTAGGAATCCTGACTGGTTGTGAGATGCTTAGTTTTCTGCCTTACTCATAGGAATCTTGTTGTGGTTGGTATGGTATTGCATTTAAGAAATCATGGTACAAAATGGCCTGAATCAGTATAAGGCAGATTCCTTGGTTCCTAAAAGTGGGAAGAGACTCAAGGGCCACAGTGACTCCAACATTTATTTATGTATTTTTATTTACAACATTTATATACCGCTTTATTGTAAAAAATCTCAAAGCGGTTTACAGAAAGAATTAAAACAATAATATTATGGGCAAAAGCGTTAAGGACAGATGCTTAAAAACACTCAAAGTAATAAAACCAACAATGAGTTAAAAACAGATTTAAAAACACAATAGCTTCCACATGCCTGGAGAGGCTTGCCTCAAGAAAACTGATTTTAGCACGTGCTGAAAAGAGGCGTCTGCCTAATGTCAATAGGCAAGGAGTTCCAAAGCGTAGGTGCTGCCACTTTACAGGACTGATTTCTTACAAGAGCAGAACAAGTACTATGTGTCACCCATAACATGGAAAGCACAGCTTGAACTTGGCCTGGTAGCAAATCAGAAACCAATGCAGATTTCAGAGCAGAGGTATAATGTGCTGATAGGATCTCACTCATGTCAGCAATTGTGCTGCAGCATTCTGCATTAACTGCAGTCCCCAGGTCAGGTTGTGCTGCATGGGGATTTCTGTGACCTTGGCTGACTGGCTGCTAGGATTTTTTTAGTTTGGGTTTTTGGTTATGAATCCTGACTGGTTGTGGGATGCTGAGTTTTCTGCCTTACTCATAGGAATCTTGTTGTGGTTGGTATGGTATTACATTTAGGAAAGTGTTACTGCCTTTTGTGTTATTTTTTTCCTATTTGCCTTTCACTTATCTTTAACCTCACTCCCTTACAGCTATAGAAGCAACAACAGCATATGCAAGGTAATTAACTTCCATTAGTGATAAGAGCAAGAATTTATAATTATTATTTTAATTAAAACAAGAGGCTTATGAGTACTTTGAAGAGGACCAGATATTTATTTCCTTTCTGAGCCCAGGACTGGGTCTTTCATGATGCCCTGTGGGTGGGGGGGGAGCAGGAGAGTAGTCAATAAGACAGACATCCTGGCATTGGTAATCTAGTTAGCAAGGTATGTGTGGGGTTGTTGCACACTTCCAGCCCCAGTGGAACCTGTGTAGATGTGGTTGATCAAAGGGAGAAGAAATTTTGAGTTAAGCAAAGCTCTGCTTTTATAAAACCTAAGAAACATACAGATACTTTGAATGTCTGAGTGCCTGCACCAGTGGAATACTGGAGGAAGTTGTAAAACTTGCTGCAACCGTATTTAGAACCGAGCATGTGATGTGAAAGACTCCTTTTCCTAATATTTTGGCTTCTTGTTTTTCTCCACCCACCACATCTCTGAAATATATCATATATGTAATGGTTAACCATACTGCTGCCCTGACTTACTTTATGTTTGTTGCTATTTTGTGTTTTTATTATGTTTTTATATTGATTGTGTATTTTTATTGTTTTTATTATATTTGTAAGCTGTGCTGAGCTCTGTTTTTAACAGCAGAAGGGCAGGATATAAATCCTCTTAATCAATCAATTAATATTCCATAGTGTTGGAAACTAGTCCAGGCAATTAAGGCTGAAAATGTTGCTTTTAAAAAAAAAGATTTCTCACATCTTTCCCAAGTTTTTGGTGGTAATTCCTAGGCACAAAAAGAAAACAACTGGACAATCCAAAGATTAATATGCAAATAATTAGCATAATATGCAAATAATTAGCATAATATGCAAATAATTAGCATGATATGCAAATTAGCCTGCCCGGATTTGTGGAACTGGAATATGGCAACCCTACGCATGACCAAAGTCTGACAAGTGGGTGTCAATCACTTGGCATCATAATGATATCAGAAGACCCATTTTTGCTTTTATGGATTGAAATCAATGACTGCACAAAACCTTTCATCTTTACCTGTCCCATACCTGACACCATATCTGATGTCAGGTGTAGGCCATGGAAGGCATGGCTGGACCAAAATGGCTTCACAGGTGAAATGGGGAGGCCTGGTGGGCCTAATTAGGCCCACAGGCTGGAGGTTCCCCAGCCTTGTTCTACCTGTTTCTGTTTGCATTCATTTACCTTTAGTAGGCCCAAAGTTTCAGATGGCAGCAGAACCTTTGGCCACCTACCACATAGCTTAATTTTATTTTCAGGCTATTCATAAAGGAAGAAACATTATGAGGCAAAAATTGGATTATACCATAAGACAGGAGCCACTGTAGTCTACATTCTCTACTGCAGAGACCAAAGCAAGAGGAAAGAGAACAACAGGGAACTGAGGAACAAGATGTGTGTCCCTGACTGAAAAACAGGAAAGAGATAGGGTGGATACCAAGAATAATGACTTCTTTGTGGGTCAATATTTCTAGTAAGGTCATGCAGTGTGGCTTCTTTCCATATCCTGAATTTTATCTGAACTTTACCTGATTTTTAAGCTGCTTCTGAGAAGACAACTTTCCTTTGCTTGAATGCTCTTGGTTTAGAATGATCTTATTGCCAATTAATCAGGCTGCATATTGGCAGAGGAAAATAAAAGATATGCTGTCCCTGATGCACCCTCCAAGAGTGCCAAATAGGGAAGCTAAAATCACCCCCGTCTCCTAATTTGTTAATTTGCATCCAGACATTCATCATTTGCTGTCTTTGGAAACTAGGACATAGCCCTAGTATTCCTCCCACCCTTTACCCAGTCATTAGTAATGGTGCGTCGCTTCTTCCTAAGCCTGATAATTGACACAGTCTCTTGAATAATTTCAGAGTTTCCTTCACCGTTAGCAGGATTATTTCTAGGCAACATTCATTCCATACTTGTAAATCAATACTGCTTTTTCCTTTATTTGTTCTACTTTGGTAGCCTCAAGATCAGAAGCTGGAGACATTCAGTTTTATAATGTGTCCTTGAGCCACAGAGATGCTGGGCCTATATACACAGGTTTAGACCTCTCCTCCCTACAGCTGTTTTTTTAAAATAGAAAGATAATTATGCTGGGAATTCCAAGCACAAGAGTTCTATCTTAATATATATTTCTTTATTTACCAGATGCTCAATTGCTATCACTTTATGGGCATCGTACAAAGAAAAAGGGGGGGGGATAAAATGAGAGAAAAACAAAAACCAACAGCAACAAATATGAAAGTGGCCTCAAATAATTACAAAAGGGAGCTAAAAACCACACCGACAGTAAAGACAACCTTAAAATACCACAGAGAAAAAAACATTTTAAAAAACTATAGAAATAGAGATTTTAAGCAGGAGATTTAAAAGCAGATTTCAATATCCTGGGAGGAAAAAAGAGTTGTCTGGCACTGAAAAGACATCAAAGCAGGCCTTTTTCAGGACATTCCACAAACAAGGAACCACCACTGAGAAGACCCTTTCTCTTATAGCCAACGTCTACACCTCAGGCTAGTGGGGACGCTCAGAGAAGGTCATCTGTTCATGACCTCAGGGGAAGGATAGGAACTTACAAGAAGAGGCATATGCAGTCTTTGATCATCTTAGATTCTTCGACAAGGATAGCCAACATAGTTCCCTCCAGATCTTGTTGGACTGCAACTCCCTTCATCCCTGATCATCGGCCCTGCTGGCTAAGGCTGATGAGATTTGGAGTCCAACATCTGAAAGGAAACATATTGGCTACCAACTTCTTTTTCTATGCAAACACTACAAAAAGATACATGGTCACTGTATCCTTGCCTAGTTTGTCTGTTTACACTAAAAATATTTCAGTCCTTCTTAATGGAAAATGGTTCAGCATAGGGACATAGCAGGAATGATCATGTGGATATTTAAAACATTCCAGTACTTTGGCATCAGACCCACTCAGCTACCCTCCTTCCCCTAATACAGCTCTAGTGAGCCATTACTATTAAAGTTCCATTTTTCAGTTATAGCACTGATTCTTTGGTACTCAGATTGAGGATAATAGGAAAGGTAGTTTGAATAATAGCAATTGATCACTTTCCACATTTGATGGCTGAGAGATGCTGGCGGTGGAAACTGTGAAATCAAAAACTGAGGGTAGGTGATTGTTTTGAAATGTGTTTAGATTTTCTTAGTTTTTAATTGTTTTAAGTATCTTTTTATTTCATTTTAAATTGTGTTGTTTTCAACTTGACCTGTTTTAACTTTTTGCTGTTTGCCACCCTGGGCTCCTTTGGGAGGAAGGGCAGGGTACAAATTTAATAAATAATATTTTTATCATTATGCAGTGCACCATTTTTGAAGAGATTGGCAGACCAAAAGCAAAGGCTAGTGTGATATGTTTTTGCTGATTTTTGTGTGTCTCTCTGTGTTGTGTTCATCTATCAATCATTTATCTAGTGGTGGCTGTAATCATTGGCAGTGGAAGGGCGGAAGTCAAGGAGGCCAACAGTAGGTGCAACCAGGACCATTAATGGGCAGGCCAGAACCAATGGCAGCCTGAGCCAACTAATTCTAGGTTTCTCCCAATACTCTTCCAAGCTGAGTTCTATAAAGACAACACTGAAATGAAGGAAGAGGAACCTGACAGGAGTGACACCCTCTGCACTGGTTGTCAAGACAAAGGCAGGCAAGTGAGGGCTGGCTGAAGGCAGACTGAGGTTGGTGGGGTAGTGTCCCACTTGCCCTAATGGTCCAGCATCCATCTGTCTGTCTGTCTGTCCGTCCGTCCATCCATCCAGTACTGAAGCTCATTGATGTTAGATTTAAAGACACTTTTCAATGAACAGAAGCTGTGGGATTATACATGAGACATTCTGCTAAACAAAATGGGAGATGTTTAAAATCAGACTTTCCATTTAGCAAAAGCTGTGTAATTCTAGCCATGATAAAAAAGCAGCATTAAGTAGCTTTGGAAAAGATTGTAAACAGCTTTCACAAGAGGAGTTTCCATTTGGCAAAGAGAGCTCTATTAATAAAAGAGTTTCCACGATATTATATAAATACTGCTTCTGACTCTTCTGTTCCATTCTACTACAAGTGACAGCTTACAGGATGAATTGTTAATGGGATGGGGCACAATCCATCAGTATAAGCCTCACAGTAATGAATGGGAGTTGGGGGTGAGCATTTATCATGCCCCATCTTAGTCATTTTATTTCTAAATTAAAATAGGCCAGCTCCTTTTATTTCTTTTTTCTTTTATTTCATTCAGACAAGATTATATTTTCCCGATAATTTTACAGGCCACTTTGCCAATGTATGATCCTACGCACTCCTTGCCCCCCCCAAGCTGAATGAAGTACAGTAGAAGCAAGTCAGTGTACCAACACCAACAACCACTCCACAAAGTCCCTGACAACTGTGTCACTAGTACTACCAACCAATCAATCAGAATGATGGTCACCAATGCATATCTATGTGTGAAGTCACTTCCAATATTGAGCATTCATCCTGATACGTTTGCACAAAGCTAGTGATGAGGTTAGATGATATCAGCTATTTGTTGAACATTCATCCTGATTTGTTTGCATGGAAGCTAGATGTTGTTGCTTTGAGCAAATGCTATCCCACACTTTCCAGTGCATTTTCCCATCATGTTCCTTATTGCAAAAAATCCTATTGGGGCAGAGGCAAAATCCTATAGGAGCAGAAGAGCTCCAGTCAACATTAATTGCACAACCTGAATTTGCCTGTATGTCATTAAATCCTACCCCAAAATAGTAACAGTCTGGAAGTGTCTTGATTATGTGTGTGTGTATGTGTGTGTGACAGAGAGAGAGAGAGAGATGTTGGTGTTACATATGTACGTGTGATTTTGTATATGTTAAATGTGTGTATGTGACTATGTGTATGTGTGTACGGTGTGTGAAATTGTATGCATGTTAAAGGTAATATATATGATTGTGTGACTCTGTTGTGTGCAATTCTGTACATTTCTGCCCTTGACCACATTTGAGTCTGGCCCTGTACACTATTGCAATGTGGCCCCCAACAGCTTTCTACTGCAGTAAGGTGGCCATCAGCTCAAAATTTCCCACTCTTGGTTTAGCTGATGTATGTGACCACAGTATATTTCCCTTCAGTTCTACAGTCCAACGCAGCTGGCAATTGTTTTCTTGGAGCCACATGTTCTTCCTGGCTGCGAAGGGGAGTCCCCCAGTGGCGCTAGGTTCCTGAGCTGATGGTAGAGGCCAGAATGTGATTCATTATCATGCTTGATAGGTACAGATGGTCACAGAGCTTGGAAAAGTTACTTTTTTGAACTACAACTCCCATCAGCCCAATCCAGTGGCCATGCTGGCTGGGGCTGATGGGAGTTGTAGTTCAAAAAAGTAACTTTTCCAAGCTCTGCGATGGATTAGTTGCATTCCTGTCTGAGATCACTTCTGATAGGCACAGGAGCCCAGAGAGAGAAGTGTCAACCCTTAACTTGTTTTCCACCAGTCACTGTGGCCGTAGCTGAGGTAGAGTTCAGTTTTAGTATTCATATGCAGACAGTGGGGAACAGCTTTAGTGATTCTAAACAGCTCCAATTAAATATTTTCTTAAACCATTGTTGTTGTTGTTCACTTTTCTTTCCAAACTGAAAACTCAAAGCAACTTAAATTAAAAACAGAAATAAATAATAAAAATAAAAACATCATAAAATACTCAAACTACATAAAAACAAAATCCAACTTCTCCCCACCTGTCTAAAGACAAACAGAAAATTAAACTCCAAGGCCTGGATGAATTAAACTGTTTTTACCTGGCACCCAAAGACAGACAGTGATGGCATCAGGTAAAAACATCAGACATTCAGTATGATAATTTTGGTCCATGTTGCAATACCTCATTAAGGTAATGTTCATTATACCCCATATGATATAGGGGTTGCCTGGTTGGCAGTGACTCATAACAAAGCCTTCTCGGTGGTGGTGCGCCATTTATGGAATGACCTCCTTAGTGAGGTGTGTCAGTCTCCCTCATTATTAACGTCTAGGAGAAATTTAAAAACATTCCTGTTTACCCAGGCATTTGTTGAAAGACATGTCCCTGAATATCTTGACATTATTAGTTTTGAGAGTAGGTGATTCCTTTTAGTTTGTTCTTAACTGTTTTTAGAAGGTTGTTTTAACTGTTTTTAGACGTTTTAATTATATTATTTTAGTATTGATGTGTTTGCTGCCCATGGCTTCTCTTGAGGAAGGACAGGATATAAATTTAACAAATAAATAAAAAAATAAAATGTATTTATTTATTTATTATTTGACTTATATCTCGCCCTTCCTCCTAGTAGGAGCCCAGGGTGGCATATATATATATATATATAATGCCACATATATTGTGTAATTAATAATTATATTGATTGTATGTACCAGGAGTAATATTGCATGAGACTATTAGCTAATTAGTATTTGCTTAGTAATTATAGTTTGTAATTTATTATTGTTTAAAAAGTTTGTTCACATTATATGAAAAAAACTTAAGCACTATTTTTAAGTTAGTTCTATGAGATTTCAGTGCAGGTATTTGGTTTAAATTTAAACCTATAGTGTACTGCTAAATTTAAACTTGTAATGTACCTGCTTGCGGGCTTCCCCCAGGCACCTGATTGGCCACTGTGAGAACAGGATGCTGGACTAGATGGGCCACTGGTCTGATCCAGCAGGCTCTTCTTATGTTCTTAATATACATCTCCAAACCTTTTCAAAAGATTTAGATAATTTTTAACCAGCTGTTCTCTATTAATATTGGCTTTAGGTAAATTTATGGACTAGTAAGCTTTCTTTTAGAACTCAAAATAGGATGGACAAAAAAAGATTGTTTGAAGAATTGGCCCTCACTCCGGTATAAAACTCTGCAGTGATAAGTAATCATATGAGGGGGGGAAATCAAATAAAGAGTGCATATGATTGTTTTTTTTTATGAGCAAGAGTATAACTGGAATTAAAGTAAAATGATCATTGCAGTAAACATCCCAAACAGAAAAGAAAAGGAGATAAAGAGCTGATTGGGGATTAGGGTAATAAACATCAGAGAGCAAAAGAGAGATTTAACAGCATAGAGTTAACTAACCAGATGTCATAAATGTTCCATTTAAGCAACAAGGAAAAGCCCTTGGCTTTCTATTAGCTAATCCTTTTTTTCCCCTGCCAGACATTTTGGCGATATTTTCTAGAAGAAAACAGAACTGTAAGTGATAGTGAATCCAAGTTATGGGGCCCTTGAAACATGACCTTAGCCATATGGGAGCTGTTTTTCCATGAGTGGTTCCCACCTGCCATTGGGACTCTTGGCAAGGAAGCCAACAGTAGGTGGAGACAGAGCCAAATATGGGCAAAGCTAGAGCCAATGGCAGGCAGAGCCAAGGAAGTCTAGGTTTCTTCCCATATGCTTCCCAGATGAGCTACAAAGGCAACACCTAGACTATGGAGGAAGACCCTGACAGGCAGTGCCACCCCCTGGACTGGTTGTAAGTTAGAAGGCAGACAGGTAGCGGCTGGCTGAAGGCAGACTCAGGTTGGTGGAGCTCTGCCCCATTTGCACTAATGGACAAGTCTCCCCTGACCAAGGGTAACATTTAAATGACACAGCAATGTAGTCTGGTACAGATTTCATTTGTTATTCCCACAGAATTGCCCCCTTCTCCCAGGGGAGTGCGAGATCTGCAGTTGGGACCTGCAAAATCAGCCAGGACGCCCCAAGACATTTTGCTTCCTGAAATAAAAGGCAAAGCAGAACCCCCTCTATTCCACTGGAAGGGCAGTTGAATCTTACTTCAACATTGGCATTGGAACAACATTCGCCACTGCACCTAAGGACAACAGGCGAGTTTAGGGAGTGCAGAACACACTGTGTGGCACACACAACACTGCCCTCTAATACAAGGGAACAGCTGGTAGCCTCAGGAAAAGCAGCCAGGAAGGTGCTGTCACTGCCCATGGCACCTGCCACCTGAATAGGGATAGAGGAGAAATGCAATCAGTACACATTTAAGATGAACCTACCTCATGTGCACTTTCTGAAACACAGCCATTCTTCAAAATTTGCACTTTTCTGAACATTGCAATACAGTTCTTCAGCCAAGTAATGTCTACAAAAATGCATATACTAGTGTGCATAAAACATTTAAAATATGCATGCATTGGTGAACTTACAAAAATGTCTTATAGTAGGGAAAATTACTTTGAAAAAATTTGTATAAGATAAAATTGAGAAAGAGGCGTATGTTAGGAAAAATTTGCAATAAAACATTGATAAATCTTCATGGGGATGTTTTTCAAAAACCGCAAACTGATGTGGAAATGTGGAGAGCTGAACTTAAGATTGGAAAAATGAGAAATTGAGAGAAACCAGAACTGACAGGTTTGCCCACACCTACACGTGAGGCAGTTACGTTACTTTGCCTAACCTGTGATTAGGTTCTGCCCATGTGGCTGGATCACTTAAACATGATTTGAGCAATGGAGGAATCAACTTATAGAAATGTTGCTACCACACAGCTAGGGTAACGTTTAAAAGGCCTTTGTGTTACTTAAAAAATATTTTGTCTTTCTCAGATTTTTGCAATCGGCCTGTTTTTACCAGAACCAAACTGGAACTTTTTTTCTAGATAATCCCTCCTATGAGGTGGGCAACAAACACAAGATAAAAGCAAAGGTTTTAGCTTGTAAACAAAATAAAGGGTTCTTTTTAATAAAATCCTACTCAGGTAGATCCATTGAAATTAATGAACCTAAGATGGTCATGTCCAGTAGCTTTGATGGGTCTACTAGCATAGTAGTACTAGCATAGAATATCACACAATGTCACTAAAAACAAAATTAAGGGGTAGGGGTAGGGAAGGGATAACGACCCATATGGGAACACAGCTTTGAGCCAGGGAAAATATATATTTGCTTCTTTCACCCTGTATTTTGAAGCCTGGTCTACAGGTACAACAGAATGAGGTTGGCAGAAGCCTGGGGTGATAGAGAGAACTGAGGCACTTTACATTGCAGTGAGAGTGCCATTCTTAAATGCTGGCCATGTTTTTTTTTTTAAAGAGCTCTCTGCAAGAGGAAGTGGAAGAAGAGACTTTAGAGAAGGGCTGCAGCTCAGTGATCAAGCACAGGCTTTCTATGCAGACAATGCCAAGTTCAATCACCGGCATTTGCTGAGAGGTCTGGCAAAGACCTGTCTGAAACCTTGGAAAACTATACTGCTGGTCAATATAGCTTAGCCTTCCCCAACCTGAGTTTGGACTCCAACTGCCATTAGTGCAAACCAGCACAAACTAATGGTCAGGGATGACGGGAACTGTACTCCAAACCATCTGGAGGGCGCCAGGTAGGGGAAGGCTGGTATAGATAATACTGAGTTAGCTTATGGACTCATGATATAAGGTTCCTTCCATTTGGAACTCCTTGGCTGTGTGTGCAGCTGATCGCATTGCTGGCTCTATATAACTCCAAAAGAACAAGATCTTTTCAAATAAACTGCCAATCCAGCCAATGTTAAGTTTAACTTTCTCCCACTGAAATCAGGAGGACTGAAAAGTGCTTAATTTTGACTTAAGGGATGCCCAGTATTAATACTAACTTTACTATTTTTCTGTAAACTGCTTAGAGATTTTGAGAGGCTTTGATGATTAAGCAGTATATAAATCTGGTTGAATAAATCTGGCTGAATAAATGAACAGTATTTTTTTTAAAAAAAGGTATATTAAAGAAATAACATAACGAGTTTATAAGTTCATATTGTTTCAGTTTCTTTGGTGCTAGAAATCAGTTCACTATTTGATTTTAGTGACAACAGTTATGCATTCAGTCTTGTTTTATTCATATATGCTTGTACATATGATGTCTGTGTATGCACAAAGGCGTATTCTATTGTGATAGTTCTACCATTAGTCTTCTTTCCATCTGCACATGAATATTCAAGTTTTTGTTATTAGAACTATGATTTATTATAACATTCACAGGAAAACCACAGGAAAATTACCTAGAAGAGCTCACATGAATTCCTTGCTTCTTGACCTTATCATAGTTTTTCATTTCAGTCAAGATGATCTAAAAATACAAAGGTTTTGCCAAAGTGAAAAGCACATTTGGTGAAGGCAGGATATGTCTATTGAGAATATACATAATTTGTAGTTTAAAAGCTGATAAAGGCTTTAGCTTGCAAATTCCATAAACTTCATCTATTGGTATAAGAGTTTTTGCTTTTATAATGTAACATCAAATTGGCAGTAACCATAGGTTAATTTTAAATAGATGTGAGAAAATTGTTATGCTTAATGCAATGCAATTGGTAGACTAAAGCAATAGGAACCTCACCCCAGATGTTTGAAAATGTGTATGTAACAAAATGCTTTTATACACTTGCATTTTGTCTCAGGTTATGAAAAGATGACCCATTTTGGAAGGTTACCCCAGCAACAATATGGGTTACATTCTCTTTTATTTATGCCTAAACTGTTATGGATCCTGACAGGATTTGATCATTAAAAAACCCAAACAAAGTTATCAGTAATGTTTGTAATCTCAAATTTAGGTACCATGCTGCAAGAAGATAACTTTTAAAAGCTCAAACTTTTCATATCTACTTTAAAACAAGTCCTACTGAGTTTAATGAGACTTATTCTTAAGTGAGCACAGGACCATAGCTCGCATATATATCTATATTTTTATAAATATATTTGTATACCACAATTTCATATAAAAACGTCAAGGTGGTTTACAACAAGAAAAATAACCCATACAGTAAAAACCATTAAAAATACAGTTAAAACAAGGGTCAACTATTGCAAAAAGACATTGTCTTAATTGCCTGCATAAGCCTGGTGGAACAGAAAGGTTTTCAGCAGTCATTTTAAAGTTAAAACAGAAGGCACCTACTGAGTCTCTGTTGACAAGCATTCCAGAGAACTGGGCCAATGACACTGAAGGCTCGATTTTGTGTCAATGTTAAATGAGCTTCGCCAGGTTGGGGGATGACCAAAGCTGCTCCTGCAGATGATATCAGTGATCAAGCTGGGATATAAGGATTTAGGCAGTCCCTAAGATACTCTAGACCTACGTTGTTCAGGGCTTTGTAAATTAATGCAAGGGCTTTGAACCTTGCTCGGTAGTGGATGGGCAGCCAGTGTAAGTGTTTTGAGTCGTGTCACATGTTGTCGGCCATGTGCTGCCATCAGCAGTATGGCCACCACATTTTGCACCAGGTGAAGCTTCCAAACCAGGACCAAGAGCAGCCCCACATGTATCCCTCTTTTCTTAGTCACTTCAATCATGCTCTCTGTGGACTCCTCCTCTCCCTCCATTTCTGATCTTATACCAGCAACTGACTATGAACTTGGCTATCCCATTCCTTAAGTATTTCCACATATAATTAAGGGTGAAACTAGATTATATGCTAGGAGTTGCATGATCAATATCCTGATTTTTAACAAAAAATAAAATAAACCTAGAATGTGCTAAAGCTATCTACATATGCATGGTTGTGACCATTGGTTGTGAGATCTGACTGGCACCACAACAAGAAGAAGGGGTCCTTAAGTCTTTCTGAGATATTTTTCCCAAACAAGATTGCCTTCCCAACTGCTCCCTTACCCTGGGGAAAAAGTTACATGATCTGTATCAGTAGGATGGATGGTCCCACTAAAGTCCAGTCTATACCTCTCAGTTCTGCAAGAGGATGGAACTAAGTCCATCCTATCCCGGTTCTGAGTGGATTTTAACAGAACATCCTCATAAATCCATGCAGAAACACACAGACACTTAAGAAGTGGTACAAGGGGTGAACGGGAGCATCCATTTCTTTGAACAGATTTTTTTTCTTTTAAATGTTCAAATATATATTTTTACATGGGGGTGGCCATGTGTGACAAGCCTCCAATGCTCCTCATGCGTAAGACTGGTTTCTTTCCCCCCATTCCTTCCCCCATACCTCTAGAGCCACCCGTCCCACCTCAACCACCCACTCCTAGCCCACAACTGGATTATCTGAAGTGGGATGAGGTGACTGTCAAAGGAACACTCAATAAACAGTAAAGTTTTTTCTAGTGTCTCTTAGGGGCCATGCCCATGGTCAGATTTCCCCAATATTCCCCAGAAGCAAATGAGATCCAAGCAGTGGATTAACTCAAAAGGGGACATTTTTATTTTTATTTTAACTGGTGTATTGCTTCCATCTTCCTTTTATTTCATCTTGGTCAGTCAGTGTGTTCCACAATTTTTTTAAAAAAACCCAGAGAATTGGTGGGATGGTGATTATTTATTATTTATTTATTAAATTTATATCCTGCCCTTCCTCCCAGAAGGAGCCCAGAGCAGCAAACAAAAACACTAAAAGCACTTTTAAAATCTTAAAAACAAAAGACTTTAAAACATATTAAAACAAAACATCTTAAAAATAATTTTAAAAACAACTTTTAAAACATCTTAAAAAGCAGTTCCAGCACAGACACAAACTGGGATAGGGTCTATACTTAAAAGGCTTGTTGAAAGAGAAAGGTCTTCAGTAGGTGCCAAAAATATAACAGAGATGACACCTGTCTAATATTTAAGGAGAGGGAATTCCAAAGTGTCGGTGCCACAACACTTAAGCTCTGCTTCCTATGCAGATTCGACCTCCTGATAAGATGATATCTCCAGAAGGCTCTCACTTGCAGAGCACAGTGATCAACTGGGTATATAAGGGGTAAGACAATCTTTCAGGTTGGGTCTCACTTGATGCTTTCACCTCTGTTAATTTCAAGGTGAATGTTCTCTGATGTTGAACACGTTAATTGTATGTGTTGTCCTATATTCGTTTAGTAAGTTTGTGGTTTGCTTAAAACAAAACTATCAGCCCCTTTCTCATTATTTTCTTCCCTTTGGAATGCTACAGATTCTGTATGTTTTTCTTTGTACTAATAACATGATAGATCATATACTGGGGTCTAATTTATTTTAAAATCATGAATATGGCTTAAAGATAACACCTTTCCAACCAAACTTTCATCTGAAGAGTTTTGGACATCTTCCCTTGAATGATGATGATAATGTGAAAGACTGCACATGTTTTCTTAATTACAAAAGAGTTAGAGGTAGGGTGGAATTGTTGAAGCTGTGGTTCTGGCCATGCTACCAAAGTTAATACATCTCAGTTGATCTAAGAGATTATCTTATCAATCTTTAATAGACATTATCAGCCTGTACCTGCTTTTCATCCAAAGGCAGGGGCCCTTATCTAGCATGAAAGGATTGTATGAGAAGGAGAGGGCCACCCAACAAGGAACCATTGCCACTGTCTCTACTTCTTGTCAATGTTTCTCTACCCAAATCCTACCTTTCCCAATCATTTTAGTTTGAGATTGAACAGAACAAAAGCTAAAATATTTATGACTAAGTAAGTCTCTTACAGTGTGAATTCAGTCAGTGCCAGGCTCTTAGGAATATAAACCAAAGTCTGGATGAGTCTTTGGGTGAGTAGAATGGGATTATTAAGAGCAAACAGAGGAGCCCAAAACACTCTTGTTTTACATTTGTGTCATGGTTTAGCCAGATTTGAGTCCTCAGACAGTGTTAAATTAATCTTCAGTAGCCATGCACATTTTGTCTATTACCTCTCGTGTTCCAGTTTTTGGTAGAAGTGCCCAAAATGTACAATTTAAATATTACTGTCTCGCTGCCCCCTGGCCCAGCCTCCCTAGTCCATTGAGGTACTTTCTGTTCTGGATCTTGATATTATTTAATATATTTTTTCATAAATTTTTCAGGATGCTGTCATCCCAAACAGACCGTGAAGAGTTCTGTAAAGTTCTCTCATCCTGAAAGAATGAATGGGCAACAAAGTAGCGCATGAGATTCACTAGAGGTAAAAAACAAGGCACATTGTTTTCTGCATATGAATGTTGTGGGGCTTGATTTGGCATTTATTATCTTTGAGTCATAGTAAAATGACATTGTTCCAGTGTACAGTACTAAGATAACTACAACAATTATTAGGAAAGGGATTAATAATAAAATAGCAAATACTACAGAAATCTATGTTGTACCCACATTTGCAAGATTCTTTAGTTCTGCTTGCTACATTTCAAAAGCCTATTTTAGAGCTATGGAAAGTACAGGAAAAAATAACCAACTGTACAATCCTATATTTGCCTACTCAGACATAAACCCCATTGACTTCAATGGGACTTACTCCCAGGTAAGTGTGTATAGAACTGGCAGGGAACCTGCAGCCAGCAGACTAAGCTTGGCCCAATAGGGGTCCTAATCTGACCCACAAGGCTGTTTTCCCCAAGCCATGCCTCACTGCCACATATCTGACATCACATGTGACATATGTAGGATAGGTAACAATGTGGCTGTAAAGAACAATTTGGAGCCTTAAGATGCATGCCCAGTTGTTCCTTGGCAAGTATGGCTTGCTTGTGAGCAATTGAGAACTCCATAGTGCAGCAGATCTCTGCCCAAAGTGGGGCTTGCTGTAAGCATCAATCAGTTGTCTAGCACTTAACAGCAAGCTGTATTTTAGGCAGGGATCAATTGCACAATGGAGTTCCTAGTGCAGAACCCCATAATGCAGCTAAGCCAACCCAAAGTAGAGCTCGTTGTAATAGGAATGGGTGAATCTGCCCATTTTGGTTTCTCTTTCTCATTTTTCCAATCTTAAGTTCATCTCTCCACATTTCCACATCAGTTTTTGATTTTTTTTAAAGTCCTCATGAAAATTCATCAGCATTTTAGTGTGAATTTCTCCTAATTTTTGTATGTAGTCTTGCCTAATATTCCTCCAATATAATGCATTATTGTATATTGATTTCACTAAATTTTGCATTGAAATGCACACTTTACCCTAGTATATGCATTTATGTAAACATTACTTGGCTGGGGAACTGCATTGCAAAATTTGGAGAAGTGCAAATTTCAAAGGATGGTTGTATTTCAATTCATGTATTATTTTAGAAAGTGCAGATTTGGTAGGTTTGCCTTTAAATGTGAACTTAATTGAATTTCTCCTCCATTCCTAGCTCATCGGCTAGTCAGTGCTTCCAGCAAACCCTGCAGGAAAATATTTCCTTTGCCTGAAGAATATGCAATCAAACTGCATAGACAAAGAAACATTTTTCCTTTGCAGACCAGACAGAATTTTCAAGCCTGTTTGCAAAGAAAAATATTTCACATTGTCATGGTGATGTAAGGTAAATGACAGCTGAGTAGCCCTTTCCACGTGTCAATGTGACCCGTGGGGTAGTCCAGATCCCATTCCCAACCCCTGGTCTATAATATTGCAGCCTAAAAGTATTGAAGAATCGAAACTCCCTGAGACATGAAGGAAAAGTTTCTATTTTAGCTCTGAAGTTACATTTTCAACATTTCTGAAATTATCCACCTTGGCCCACACTGGAGCTCGTCTACCATGTCCAAATGCCCCCCATGCTTTTGCTATTTTTGTTTAAGATGACAAAGCTTGCTATTTTGTACTTTTTGGTTGATTCTTATACATGTATTATCTTGTCAATGTTTTGATTTGTTGTTGTTGTTGTTACTAACCATTTTATAAAAAGACCAGTTCACTTACTAATATTTTTACTGGATTTTTTCATTGTAAAATCTTGAACTCCTGCTCAATGCAGGAATCCAACTTAAAACATACCCAACAGGTGGCTGTCTAGCTGCCTCTTGTATGCCTCCAGTATTGAAGAGCACACCACTTTTGAAGGTAATTGGTTCCACTGTCATTCTGCTCTAACAGTTAGGAAGTTTTTCCCTGCTGTTCAGCTGAAATCTGGCTTCCTGCAGTTTAAACCCATTATTCCATGTTCTGCACTCTGGGATGATCGTGCAGAGATCCTGGTCCTTCTCTGTGTGCCTACCTTTCAAGTACTTGAAGAGTGCTGTCATATCTCCCCTCTGTCTTCTATTCTCAAGGTTAAACATGCCCAGTTCTCTCAGTGTCTCCTTATAGGGCTTTGTTTCCAGTCCCCTGATAATCCTTGTTGCTTTCCTCTGAACCTGTTTCAGTTTGTCTGATTCCTTCTTAAAGTGTGGTGTCCAGAACTGGACACAGTACTCAAGATGAAGTCTAACCAGTGTTGAAAAGAGAGGAACTAGTACTTCTTCTGATTTGGAAACTATACTTCTGTTAATCTAGCCTAAAACAGCATTTGCCTTTTTTGCAGCCACATTTCACTGTGGCCCATATTCAGCTTGAGATCAATAACAATCACAAGATCCTTCTCACATGGAGTATTGCTGAGCCAAGTATCCCCCATCTTATAACTGTTCTTTTGTTTTTTCCCCCTAGGTGTAGAACTTTGCAATTATCTCTGTTAAATGTCATTGTTTTCAGCCCAATGCACTAGCCTACTAAGGTCACTTTGAATTTTGTATCATCTATAAATTTGATAAGCATTCCCTGCACTTCCTCATCCAAGTCACTAATAAAATGTTGAAGAGCACCAGGCCCAGGACTGAGCACTGTGGTACCCCACTTGTTACTTCCCTCCAGTTTGAGAACTACTCTCAGCTTTTGCTTTCTTTAAAATCTCTATTGGTTAGAATCAGATCAGGGATAGCTAATCCTCTAGTTTCTTTCTTCACTTTCAGTAGGAGAATGTTATCAGCAACACAAGTCAGAAATTTCTTAGAGTGGCCGTGTTTGGCTGAATTTGTCTCCCAACAGATATCAGGGTACATGAAGTTCCCTATTACTACAACATCATGCCTCCTTGAGATATTGGCAATTTGCTTTTCAAAAAATTTCATCCTTGTCTTCTCCTTGATTGTGTAGTCAGTAATAGACTCCAACCACCATGTTCCTTTTATTCCTTGCTCCATTTATTTAAATCCAGATACTCAGTGGGGCTACCAAGCTCATCCTCCTGTATTTCTGTGCAGGGATATATATATTTAACATGATTCTGCCTCCCTTTCTATTCCTTCTGTTCTTTTTGAACAAGTTCCAACCTTCAATTGTTGTATTCCAGTCATGGGAGTCATCCAACTAAGTTTCAGTTGTACCTATCATATTTACCCTCCTGTATTAAGAGTTCATGTTCATCCTGTTTGTTTCCCATACGGGGGAAGGAGGCAAGATGGTGCAGCGAGTAGCTGTGCTTGTCTGAAAGCTGTGGCTTGTCTCTGTTTTATCACTTATTTTAATTATTTTTTAATTTATTTTTATCAGGAATCTATTTTTTATTTTCTTTTAGCCTGTTTTCAGAGAATTAGTAGGAGCTTCTGGGTGTCTCTTAGATTTGAACATTTGATCTATCTACTCACTGGCTACAACTTTAAGCCTCTAGTTGTTTTTGTTTTTGTTTAAATTATACTCCTGAAGAAGCTGGGAACAGAAAAGCATTTTATTAAGGACACTACTAGTTGCTCCATTACTTAGAGGAAGAAGCTGAAAGGGAGCCAACTCAATCTTGATATCTTAGACATCCTCTCGACTTTATATGGGAGGCCCTTGTGTTTACTTCGACCAGTGGCGACTGTTTAATTACTGAGAAGATGAATCTTTGAGAATGACAGGTGAGGAAGCTTTATTCTACCCTATTTTGACTTTTAATCCCAGGCTTCCAATATTTAACTAAGGACCCAGCCCTTGTGGGAGTTACTGCTGTTATTGCCTCAATAAAACTAACGGTTTACACCAGAGAAAATTACAAGCAACTGGGGCTGGTCCCAGTAACCGAGGATGTCTCTCTGTTGTCAAGGCTCATCGCCAATTAAAAATCACTGACTTTCTTAAGCCCACTCTGGAAGAAAGAACTAACCTTGACCCCATTGCCACACCAAATGAAGATGAGATTTTACATTGGTCCTTGGGTCCGTTGTGTATGTCAAAGAACCTTGACTGGGTATCCCAGGAGAATGGTAGGCATAGCTATGATAGGTATAGCTTAGCTGAGGAGCTGGCAATGGCAAAAGGAGTGCCATCTGAACCCAAGCCCCGTGGAAGCCCTAAAACACTGAAATTATTATATCCCCCTAGTGGCATCAAGAATGGTAAATCCAATTCACCTTCTCCACACTTGCCAACTCATTCTGCTCATATGATCAACGATAAGGACTCTGAATTTCCACCTTGCTATTAACTTGCTTTGCAACCAACATGAGTTGATCCAAAATCTGTTCACTGGATAGACAGATGATATTGCCCAGATCAAAAAGTTCCTTTCAGAGTGCAAGGAGCTCCTAACAACCTTAACAGATCTGATGCTACACCACTTAAAAGTGGGCTGTAATTCTAAAAGGAACGAACTTGGTTCACAAGCTGTTGAACAAAAGATTTTACCAACCCATGCTGACATTTCACCCTGGACAGTGTTACACCCTGGACCACTGAGTAAAATCCCTGGTAGCAGAAGTAAGGAAAAATCTCTAGGTCTGGCTAACAAGAAACCGCGGCCAAAAATAAGTAATCCTGTTATTCGTAGTATAACCCCCCCCCAAAAATATAAAAAACAAGACCAAGCCTAAAAATTCTGCTAGAATGAATTTCAACAGGCTATTCAAGCTACTGGAAGGAAAAGACAGGAATCAAAACATACCCTCCAAGAAGCACAACAATACGGGGACTACGAATTCACCCCTGAGAGCATGTTCACCCCTGAAGCCAGACCAGCCTAGTCATCAACCTTCTATTGACGTCCCAGGTAATCAGTCTCACAGCTCCTCCCTTGAAAAAATTGCAGCAAACCTATCCCTCAGATATCTCCCTGGAAAATTCATCCTGGCATCTCCAGCTCCAGAATCAAAACCTGGTCTTCACCAACTACCCTAAACCAAAGGGCTTGCTTACGCAATCTGAGTGTATAGGTCACTTTGTCAGGGCCAGCCCCAGGCATGCCGGGGCCCTTGGGTACTAGCCTGCCCTGGGTCCCTCTGCTCCCCCTCCGCAACCTGTGGAACTTAAGCATCTGCAGACCGCAAGACAGGAGCTTCCACGCCGCCCACCATCCCCCCGCTATCCCCACACTTCACCTACCTTTCTGTTGTTTTTTGCAGCGCATACAGGTTTGCCATCAATCAAGATGGCGGCTGAGGTTTCCCTAAGGGGCTGAAGCCTCTGCCGCCATCTTTTTTGATGGCAGCAACGCGCTCGTGTAGCATGCATGTGTGCCATCAGCAAAGATGGCAGCAGAGGCTTCAGCCCCTTCAGGAAACCTCGGCCACCATCTTAATTGATGGCAAATCTCCACACTGCAAAAAACAATGGAAAGGTAGGTATAGAGGGGAAGGGCAGTCCGCGGATGCTTCCATGAATCGTGGAAGAAGAGCAGAGGGCCTCCTGTAACTCCAGGGACCCTTGGGCCAGTGCCCCACCTGGCTGCCGTTTAGAACCAGCCCTGCACTTTGTACAGCTCACCAAAGATCTCAGTGCGATCGCCTTAGATTCAGAAGCTATATGGAAGATAGAGTGTCTTTTCTGTAATTATCATTACAGGCAATTATAACTTTTGCTTAACCGCGTTTAGTAGCTAGAGTTTACAGGGCTAAACTATCATTTCTCAGTAGGGGTATGAGAGTCTGGAGGCATTTTAAGGATGCATCCACAGCTATCCCCCTTGGGTCCTCGCAGAACCGGAAGTTGTCCCCTCCTGGCCCTCTTAACAAGGACCCCCCCTTAGGGAAATTGATTACTGCAATTTATAATCCACCCCTAGTATCTCAACATCAATCAAGTAAACTCAGGTCTAATGTAGAGCCTTCTGGGTCCATTAATAATGTTGAGATAGCTGGGACTGATAACATCACTGCTACCCCAGAGGATTTTAGCAAAGAAGAACTTACGCTTATTGACAGCTTTAGCATTCTGCCTGCACAAGAACAAAATGTGATTTTGCTGAGACTCTCCACTCTACAAAAACTATTAAGAAACAAGCTCCAACACAACTCTGAGATTTCTCATGGTTAAAACAGTAAAAAAGATCATGTCCTCAAGATGGACCACAGAACCATCTCCTGGAACAAAGGAGGTCCTTCAGGAAGGGGTGAGTTTCTAGATCTCAACCCTTAGCCCTCCAGTGTGAAGGGAAATCTGGCCCCAAGTCCTGAGATCTTGGTATTAAAACCTGCCAAGCGACCTCATCCTTTTGTCTCTCCTAAGAAAGGGGAGTGGAGCCCTATGCCTGCTTAATATGGTGCTAATCATTGTGAACCTGATGCAACAAAAATTCCTGTTGCCAATCATAAAGTCTGTAGCCCAAAGAAATATGACTGGCTTGCCTTCCAATAGCTGGAACCACATGAAATCGGATCTCAAAACACGAGCAATCAGCGTAGGCCATCTTCTGAAATTTCCAGCCCCCAAGTTCCAATACCCAATTGTTGCATGCTGAGTACTAGAGAGGGCGGCCTGCTCACAATAGAGGAATTAGACTGACTAAGACCAGACAAAGTCATCAAAATCTGCAGCCCCAAGGAGGAAAACATCACATAAAATTGGAGACATTTTAAATAATGTTGACAGGATGGGCAATTTTGAGGATGTATGCAGCCCAACAGAGTGTCAGCAATTGCTCAAACCCTCAGAGCAGCAATGGAACAACTTATTGGAAGATCTTTTTAACCCCCTGCCATGTGCAGAGCTTGGAAAAGTTACTTTTTTGAACTATAACTCCCATCAGCCCCAGCCAGCATGGCACTGGCTGGGGCTGATGGGAGTTGTAGTTCAAAAAAGTAACTTTTCCAAGCTCTGGATGTGAAGAAGTATCTAAGACCTACTCATATTGGCAGTTACTGCATCACTGTACTATTAAGCTCTTTTCATGGAACATTGTCAGATCCTTTCTTTAAAGAGTACATGGGCTCCTGCTGGGAGGAAGGGCGGGATACAAATTAATTAAATAAATAAATAAATGAATAGACAAACTTGATATAATTTTGCTCCAAGAGACCTGGGCACAAACGTCAGTGGAGATGGATGGGTTTGTTACAATCAATCTCCAGGCCACAGTAGGGGAAAGGTGTGGAAGAGCCAAACGAGGCCTGGCTCTTCTGGTCTCTACAAAGCTTCAGGCTACAGTAACTAAACTAGACCCATGTGATCGATGGCCCTTGGCTTGTATTGTAAATTTCAGTTATTGTAGTCTTTTGATCATTAACAGCTACCTTCCGCCCCAGGGAGCTCAATCCAGGAGAAGCGAAAACTGGTCTACCTTTGAATAATATTTATCTAACCTTTTCCTTGTGTTTCCTAATGCTCTAGTGGTTGTGGCAGGTGATTTCAATGCTATAATAAGCCCTTCTGATGATGTCTTGTATTCTCACTGCTGGGGACCAGTGGAAAGCCCCAAAACAGTGTTTTCAGAGCATGGGGATGGGTAGGACTAGGCCAGCCTGGGATGCACTGGATCCTGAGCTGGTCTCATTGCCATTGTGTGGCAGCATCAGGACCCAGTTTGCTATCCTAATCTGGAGCTGGTGCAGAATTGGGCCCGATTGTCCTGTTTCCCTTCCACCACAGCCACCATGAGTGGCGTGATTGTGGATGCCAGCAGGGGTTGGGAATTTGGATTGTGCCCTTACTTCTGAGTAAACATGAATAAAACTGGGATGTAGTTGGACAAGAGAAAAAAACCCAAAATTTTTCTATGGCACACCTGTGAGCAGCTGTGCCTTATGGTGAACCTCCAAACAACAGATGACAGCTTCTCAATGAAGTAGTTTCAGTATCTGGATTGCCATCTAGGCTGGTCACTGAATCCTTCTCAGCAGGAAGGAGTATAAAGGATTCCTGTTCCAGTTGAACCTTATGTGAGCAACATGGTTTTCCTGATCTCTGTTGTGTCCCTGCTGAGCCTTTCTTCCTGATGTCTTGCTCAGCGGCGTCACTAGTGGGAGTGCAGGGGTGTGTGGACCTCCGGTGCATGCCCTCCCAGGTGCATGGACGGGGGTGGCTGGTCTTGCACACACTCACACACACACGCACTCACCACGCGCTCCAGGCTGGCAGTGGGAGGCCTGTTCCGGTTTCACTGCCAGCGAGCGGGTGCCTACTTTTGGTCTCGCCCACCCGCCTCCAAGGAGGAGTTGGCGTGGGGCAACGGCGAGGGGTGGGGCGGCTCTGGGTGTCACCCCCCTCAGGGTGTCACCCAGGTGCGGTCCGCACCCTCCGCACTCCGGTAGTGACGACCCTGGTCTTGCTTGCACTTTGACTCCGTCTTCTGGATTGTATGTCAGCCCTGGTTTGCTCTTGATGTCTGGCTTGCCTATGACTTCTGTTTTCTGGCTCACCTACGATTGCTGACAATGGTCCAGCCTTGATGCTCTTCCTGAATTTAAGTCAATTCAAGTTTAATAAATGTATGGGTACTTAAATGTATAGGAATGGTAACACATAAAATTTTGTATAGAGAGATAGATATTGGATATAGATAGTTATTTATACAATACACACACATGGGTGAAACTTCACTAAATATACTCTTGAACAGAGCATAGACTCATGGCTACATCCACAACGTACATTTAAAGTACATTTATACCACTTTTAACAGTCATGGCTTCCCCAAAAGAACCCTGGGAACTGCAGTTTATTCCTGAGAAAGATACAATTTCTACTACCCTTAACAAACTACAGTTCCCAGGATTATTCGGGGGCAGCCATAACTGTTAAAGTGGTATGAGAGTGCTTTAAAAGTGTAGTGTGGATTCAGGAAATCATGCCATTTGGAAACTTACATACACACACATCTCTAAAGTTCTATTGATTTAAGCTAAAAGATTCAGTCACATGCTTGTGACATCTCCCCTTAGTCTTCTATTATCAAGGTTAAACATGCCCAGTTCTTTCAGTCTCTCCTCATGCCTTTCTTTGAACCCATTCCAACTTGTCTGCAACCTTCTTAAAGTGTGATGTCCAGAACTGGACACAGTACTCAAGATGAGGCCTAACCATTAACAAATAGAGGGGAACTAATACTTCTCACGATTTGGAAACTATACTTCTGTTAATCCAGCCTAAAATAACATTTGCCTTTTTAGCAGCCACATTGCACTGTTGGCTCATATTCAGTTTGTAATCAACAGCAATCCCAAGATCCTTCTCGCATGTAGTATTGTTGAGCCAAGTTTCTCCCATATTATAACTGTGATTTGGTTTCTTTTTCCTAGGCATAGAACTTTGCACTTATTCCTATTAAATTTCATTGAATTCTTAGCCCAATGCTCCAACATATCAATCCCTTTGAATTTTGTTTCTGTATTAGCTATCCCTCCCAATTTTGTATCATCTGCAAATTTGACAAGCATTCCCTGCACCTCCTCATTAACAAAAATGTTGAAGAGCATTGGGCCCAGGACTGAGCCCCGCTCATTACCTCCCCCCAGTCTGAAAAGGAACCATTGATAAGCACTCTTTGAGTATGATTCTGTAGCCAACAGTGGATCCACCTAATAGTTGTTCCACCCAGTCCACATTTAGCTAGCATGCTGGGCTCCTGCCAGGAGAAAGGGCGGGATATAGAACAAATAAATGAATGAATAAATAAAATAATCAGAATATCATGGGGCACTTTATCAAAAGCTTTGCTGAAACTGAGATATATTATGCCCACAACATCCCCACAATCTACCAGGGAGGTTACCCTATTAAAAATGAGATAAGATTAGTCCAGCAGGATTTGTTCTTGATAAATCCATGTTGGCTTCTAGTAATCACTGCATTGTTTTCAAGGTGCTTACAGACTGACCGCTTTAAAATCTGCTCCAAAATTTTCCCAGGGATCAATGTCAGGCTGACTGGTGTGTAGTTCACAGGTTCCTCTTTTTTGCCCTTTTTGAAGATAGGGACAACATTATCCCTCCTCCACTTATCCGGCACTTCACCCATCCTCCACAATTTCACAATAATAATAGACATTGGTTCTGAGAGGTCTTCAGCCAGTTCCTTCAATACTCTAGGATGCAGTTCATCGGGCCCTGCAGATTTGGACTTGTTCAAAGTGATTAGATATTCCTTGACTGTTTGTCTATCAATGTCAAGCTTCACTTACAGATCCACATCCATTTCCAGTGCTTCCTTCATTGGTCGTTAGTGTGTCTCTTGAACAATCTTGTCTGCTGCAGCAGTGAGACTGTGCTGGGACCATCAAGGAGCAAGCTTTTTCAGCCGGGAAATGAAGAGGCAATACAAGATGAGGTGCAGGTAAATCAAGGGCCATGTTTATTGGAATAAAGCCAATTACATTCTTAATTGCATAATAAAATGATCTACAGAGACAAGTGCAGAACCTAACTCATCCCCAATCGGGTGAGGGCACCCTGCCATGGGAAAGGGGGGTGGTTCAAGCCCAATCCCCTCTTCCGGGCCGCATCCCCACAGGATGATTAGGGAGGCCTTCCTGCTCCACCCCCCTCCTCAGGGCTGCACAATTCTGAGTGGGTGTTACAGGTTAGCCCGAAAGTTGAGCCTTATCATGCCAACCGGCCGCACAACCTGGAAAGCAGGCCTCAGAACCCACCAATCACCTTAAAGGGTGCCTAAGGGTGGTCACCAAACCCTACCTTGTGGAATTCTGCACATATCCACCACAGAAGAGAACAAGCCTCAGCTTAGTCCCTCTTCCTCCACCTGTGACAAATTATTTCATGCAGGGCACTCTGCAGATCAGAAAGAAACAGATTGTTACTCAGGTCAGACATATGCACACCATCTGGCCAGTAAAGATTGGCCCTTTCACACCTCACCTCCGGGTAATGTATTACCTCGCCCTGTTTCACAGCAAGACTTCCCATTTACCTTTCGACTCGCCTTGATCAGGCTCCTGGGGTCAATCCCACCCCACCAAATCCTCCTGGGGAGGATATCGGACCAAACAGTTATGACTTCAGGCCACCCTCTATGTATGGCCACAAAGTCCAGGCAATGGTAAGGGTGTTCCTCTTCAACACTCCCAGGTCATTGCCTCCCAAATGGATAACCAAAACCTGTGGAGGGTGCTGCACCAATGATGCATCAGCATTGGTAGGAGGTGTTCCCACAACATGCCACATCTACCCAGCCACTGGACCAAAGTGCAATGGCTGAGCCCCAACTGGGTTTCATGCCTGATCTGCGATGCCCTCCTCTTGGCCCATAAATCCATCTGTGGCCACACATGAGTACCATGACTCTCTCCAGCACCCTCAAACCTGTTAAAACAGAAACAACAATTAACAGTGCACTCTTTAGCGCAATGGTCCACGTGGGTCCTTGATTGTCCTGACACAAGCCTGGGAAGCACCCAGTTGCCAGCACTCCACTGCCTGCATGGCTGTGCTCCCAAACCCAACATAGCTGCTGTAGAAGCCACACCAATCTTGAAAGAGTGCGTACCAAACTGCTTGGGATCCAAACCAAACATGACAGTAATTAAATCTGTGGTCAGCCTCTCAAAGGCAGAGAGTGGTCACTGCACTTCATTGTAATGTGAACAGTAGTTTCCATAATGTCCCATACTGGGTAATCTGCTACTTTATTATCAGACCAGCCTTTACTGGCTCAGTATAACATTAAAGCAGATGAGATTAGATATGGTATATTCTGAATGTAGAGTAAATATCCTGCCTTTCCTCAAGAATCCCAAGGCAGCCCACATGTGGTTCCCAGGCAGTCCCCATCCTGGCACTGACCAGACCCAGACCTGCTTAGCATCAGCAGCATGATGGCCCCATGTGCCTTCAGGACTAGGCCTTTCTTAAAATGACAAAATGATCACTAAGAAAGCATGGCCACCACAGTCTTGTTTGCTAGTCCTGGTACCAGTCTCGAAGATGGCCATCTCTGTCAGCTCTCTAGTGATGCCAGCTTCTGCCCGTGCCACATGCCATGCCTCAGCACACCATCTATTCCAGAAGATAACCCCAAAGCCTAAAGTCCCAGAGACATCCGAGTGAACTTGCAACTCCGCCTCCAACAGCCAATCCCTATCCCAATATGAAACTCCATTAAACTGCTCGAAAATGCAACCAAACTAGCAAATCCTCCCTCACGTCCATAGTAACTCTAACCCAATGATGAGGCCTGCTTAGGCCCTTCATCAGGTCACCAATCCTGCGCAGAAATGCTCTGCCAGGTGCTATGCCTCTGCATGCAAAGTTCAAATGCCCTACGAACTCCTGAAGCTCCCTGAGTGTAACCTCCCTTGCTTCCCACATGCTATCACCCTGCACTTCAAATTACCTAGTTTGACCACTGGTAAACGACAAGCCTGTGCCACCGAGTCAAGCTCAATACCCCAAAAGGTGAGCACAGATGATGGGCCCTCAGCTTTTCCTTGGCCAAAGGCACACCTAACTCCTCTGCCAACTTCCCAAACATCCCCATCAGCCAGCTGCACCGCTGTGAACCAGCAGGACTAGCAAACAGAACATCATCTAAATAATGCACTACTGCAGCACAGCCAGCTCGCCTCCTGAGAGCCCACTCAAGGAATGTGCTAAAGAGTTCACAAGCTGAACACGAAATAGAACACCCCATGGGTAAAGTTTGATCCATATAAAACAAACCCTTGAAAGAAAGTCCCAACAGATCAAAGTCCAAACAGTGGACTGGCAAGAGGCGAAAGGCTGACTTAATATCACACTTACCCATGAGAGCGCCCTGGCCAAAACACAAATTTTTGGGAATAGTGTCATTCACTAACTGCCCCCTAGGGTAAGACAGGTGATGAATGAACCTAAACTGTCCAGGATCTTTTTTAGGAACAATGCCCAAGAGGGAAACCCTTAGCGTGGGCATGGGAGGGTGATCAAACGGGCCCAAGGCCCACTCCTCAACTACCTCCTTGTTAATTTTCTCCTGCACCATTAACTCCCTTTCCACAACAGATTTAAGATTCCCTGACATGTAAGGGCTATGCTCCCCAACAACTGGAATCCTGAAACCATAACAAAAACCTTCCCCCAAATAAGCTGCATCTGCCCTTCTAGGGTAATACCAGAGCAAATGCATAAGCTGAGGAATATTAATTGGTGTGGGGCCCCTTTCCTGAAGGCTGTCCTCCAGCCCCGGGTTTTTTCCCTTTCTAAAAAACCTTAAATCCCCGAGCCCTAGGGCAACTGGTGAAGGGATGGGAGCCAGCACAAATGGAATACTCGTGCCTAAATTTACATGGGTTCCTGTTACAAAAGCCCTTAGAGCTGAACTCCCAACAGAGCAGGCAGGGTTGAACTCCCTGCCCCGTGGACTCACGGGTAGGAACCACACTGGCAGACTGTCCAAGCAAATGCCCACTATCTGCCCTATCACCCTGCATGGCTCAAGCTGCAGTCATGAACTCCAGCCACAACTCTGGGTCCTTCCTGTCCCACTGTAGGGGAACATCCACTGCTGCCCTCATCCTGAAAGATTTATCATAGGCCAGCCATGCTGATCCCATGAATTCTGTGTTTGCTCTAAAAATTATATCAAGGTACTTCACCAAGGCTGCCACCCATATAGGCTGGCGCTGGATTACTACCCACATATAAATCAAGTACCCTGCCAGCCAATTGCCCCAGGTCCTCTTCACCTTTTTCTTTCCAAACTTCTCATTTTCCCTTTCCTGCTTATCCTTCTCCCTCTGCTCAGGCTCTCTATACAACAAGGAAAACACATCAATGTATTCCTCTTTCCAAATGCGTTCCCTGATTGTTAACAGCAAATGAGCCCCCAGGGGAGCAGACATCTTCCCAAATGGCAAAGCGCCAGCCCGAACATAAGCAAAAGGATCAGCAGGCATCTGAGGCGGCCCTATGGCAGGACTGTCCATGGAATTCCAGACCTTCCTGCAAGACTCACTCGCAGGCTGCTGTTGGACTGGGGGAGACATCCCCCTTCCATACACAGGAGGCACCACACCTACATAAAGAGAATAAGGCCACCCCTGAGGTGAACCCCAAGGCATGCCCGCCATCCCCATCCCAAGCCACCCAGGCATTCCCCATGCGTAACCTGGATGTGTGGACTCACCATAACCCAGATGAGCCACAGCCTTCTCCACCACAGGACTCCACCACCTCCACCTCAGGCACCGAACCAGGAGGTGCGAACCAACCTGAGCCCTCCAGCACAGGCAATTGGCCTAAGACAGAATCCCAACAATGCCACACTGATTTTTCCTACCTTGTGGCCCCTTAGCTGACTTAAACCTTGCCCCATTAGCCTCCTGAGGCCGTCTGTTCCACCTCTCCAGTGACTCAATGCGGGTTAACACTGAGGCCATATCAGGCCCCTCATCCTCCGAGGACTAGGAGTCTTGAGGAGGAGGAGGCAGCCCCTGAGCAGGCTGCTACACAGCCTTTCGCTTACCTTTTGAGCCCCCGGCGCCCTTCTTAGGAGGCATAATAGTGCCCACTAGGCAACCCTTCTTAAAAGAACTGAAATAGCTAGATAAGATGGTGTCCAAAAATGGCCACCACACACGAGGCAGCAAAATGTGCTCAAAAATGGCCACTCAAGATGGCTGCCACACGATGCATTGTTGAAAATGGCCACTCACATGAAGGAGCAAAATACAATATAAGAATACATCAATAAAACAATAAAGCAATACAATTTACAAAACACAATTTACAAGAGTTAAATTACAATAACCATCACAATCTACATTTCCAACTTAATGCAGCACTAAAATTATGGTAGCATAATTATAAATATGACGTGGAAGAAAAGGAAGAACCCTCAGCGCATGGGCAAAATCCCTGTTGGCTTAGTTTTCCTAACTGCAGCAGCTTCCTCTAGTATAGTGCTATAAGACTCAATGGAGTAATGCAATTTACTAGAACGTATCACAAGCTACTTCTGGATCAGTCAATTTCACTCACAAACAGGATTTTTTTTAAGCTTTTGAAAGTTGGTGGGAGAAGCAGTAGCATGTAGGTACGTGGCAAAGCACTATTTACTAAAACAAACTAAAATGCATAATTTCAAAAGGTATAAAACACCTATTACTACTTCTCAATACCACAACCTTGCTACAGGAATTGGCCATGACGTGCTGAGAGAAGGGGCTTTGAAGCCATGCCAGATTTTCCCCAGAAGCCCACCCTTGCCAGAGCCCCCTGGTCTGACGATAGCGGGAATTCCACCTGCTTTGCCCCCTCACCCCTTCTCTTAGTGACATTTTTCTGGAGACTGTCCTTTATCATGAAGATGAGTGCTTTTGGTGTGTAGCTTTTGTTGCTTTTTAGAAATGGTAGGATTTTGTTGGCCTGAATTTTTGTAAATTGTATTGTTTTTATTTGTATTTTGTATTTGTGTTTTTCTATTTGGGGGCCTTTTTGGCCAAAAGGCGGCCTAGAAATAAACTGTAACATAACATGATTGTTGTACTGTAAATATTTCCCACTAAAGTCATACTTAGCACACCTTCAATTTAGCTGGATTGTGCCTTCCAGTTTTTCTGCAAGACCAGATGTCATATGCTAGACTTCCTTCAGGTCTCCTCACCAGGACAGAACATTTATTTATTTATTTCTCATCATTATTATATGCCATTTGAAAAGTTCTCTAGGTTTACATAAAATCTGGAGAGGATGAGGGATTCCGTTTTCTCAAAGATGACAGATTTTAGATAATGGGTATATTTCATTTCCAAAACAGGAATCGCAGGCAGGTTCATAGTCTCTCAGCATATAATTTTCACCAGGACTGCATTTAACAAGTATATATATAATACTTTAACTGGAGAAGTATATTTAACATATTTGTTTCTGTTATGTTAAGACTAATAAAGATAGGCTTTGCTTCTTTATATTTGAAGAGCGTTTAGAAAAGCACATTTATTTTATACTACTAAGATGTCAATCACTTCTTTATTTGCACAGAGCGGAAATGTATGCATAGATGGCTTTATATACACATACAGAAGGTTCCCTCAAAACTGTTCCTTTCAGAATAAAGCTATCCACTGTTCTTTTCTTATTATTTCAAGATTATCCATAGAAACATATTTCTGGAGGAAAAATAAATCAAAATTAAATTTATTTTGCAGGTTGGCAGCAAATGATTTCTAAAACAATATGAAATCCAGTGATAGTAAGCATATTAAATGCTGCAGAGTGAAAAGAAGAAAACCCAAATCATACTATGGAAGCTTTTTGAAATTATAATAATATACAAGTCAGACATTTCATTTTGAAGAAACATCTCTTTGGGTTGCCACATATTTTGATTTATTAAATAAGCAAGAATAAGAAGGCTAAGGGAGCAATCCTAACTCCTGTCTGGTCACAGTGGGAGCAGCAGACTCACCGCTGCACCCAGAGCCTTGCTGTTTGTGGCAGCCAAGCGAAAGGTGAGGGGCCAGTTTCATTCCATTCTCTGCTGTGCCAGCTTCACACTGGCCCAGAAGAAAAGGCCAGATCCACCTCATTTATTATTGTTGTTATTGCAAATATATCAATGATAGCAAAGAAAAAGAAAACAAGAAATTAATGAAATAAAATAAATAATAAAACATAAAGGAAAGAAAAAAATTAATATTACTAGTAATAAGAAATCACTATCAGTTTTCATTACAGATACAATAATCAGCAGTTCATTTATAAGCATATAAGTATAAGCCCTCCAGATGTCCAAATAGGTATCTACTCAAAATGGGCATCCAAATGAAATATGTAGACATGGTAGTGAGGTCCTCAGTCCATTGTGTGATAGATGGTGGATATTTATCCTTCTAGTCTTGAAGTATAAGCCTGTTAGCAACTATTGAAATGGAAAATGGACTGCCTTCAAGTCGATCCCGACTTATGGCGACCCTATGAATAGGGTTTTCATGGTAAGCGGTATTCAGAGGTGGTTTACCATTGCCTTCCTCTGTTAGCAACTATAGGGGCTTGTAAAATCCACTTTTGTTATCCTGCTGTTAACCCCCATACTAAAGGAATATAATTTAAAAATGCATGAACATCTGCAAATATCAAGGATTTTGCCAGTACAAAATTAATATGGATAACAACTTCAGAACAGAAAGAATATATCACTGGACAAGCCAACTTCATTAAAAAAGAAAGAAAGGCCTAGATCCACCTCATTGCTGGTAGCTGGAATGGACCAGTTCCACCCCTTCCCTGGCCAAGAAATGGTCAATTGGGGGGGGTCTATTGGCTACCAGTGGTGGGGATATCATTGATGGTATCTTCTACCCATTCATGCTTTCAGCCTGTACAGCAGGGTCTTCCACAGTGTTGGAACCCCCATCCAGAGCATAGTGGAGGGATACATTCACTGCAGCCAACCCCTTCTCCCACCATTGCAGTTTGATGGTTTGGGTTGCTCTACAAACTCTCACTACAGAAATAGAACTTTCACATGCCATCTGGGACTCTAGCAACTTCTTCCTCATAAATGCCACATATATTTGGTCCATTTTGATATTTGAACAAAACTGGGGTCAAGTGAAACCCTCTTTAATAAAAGTCAAAGTAACTGAAGGTCAGAGAAATAGTCCCTTATGCACCACTCCCAGAATTTTCTTTTGATGCTGAACTAGGCTAAATATTGCTATCACTGAGCCACCCTTTTGTGTCATATGTAGCTGCTGTTCTTTTGTAATAATTCCTTGTTTATCACAATGGGCACGACACAAAGGATGTTACATAATATGCAGCAGTCCCATTAAAAAGCAATCATTTCAGGGGGTTTTTAATGGGACTTAAAAAGATGTTTTCTTTTTTTCTGGATTGCTCCCAAAATGTTCATTACGAAGAATAAATTATCTAGGAGAGTGAAATAATATGTGAAGTACATTGAACATGTATGAAACAGCACTATGCTAATTTATTGATTAATAACTAATTAATTAGACTATAAAAACTTGCACATTGCAAATATCACTTTAAAAAGAGAAAACACATGAAAATGATAGTTATATGTGATGACAACTTGCAAATATGTTTTGCAAATAACATGGATAAAAGTCATGGAAGCTTTGGAAGGAATGGGGGGTATTTTATGGAGCTCATTTATTGCTGGGCTACTGAGTGACCTAAGATAAGAAAAAAATATCTCTTTCACACTGCTGTTGTGATTAACAAAAGGTCCACCAGTTGGCATCCTATCATCAATGGAAGCGGATTTAATTCAAAGGACTCCTTTGCTATTAATACATTCTCTGTCTTGATAGTTGGCATATTACTGAAGTCTGCATGTGTGTGTGGATACACACACAGGCTCACTCACACACACTGACTGTAGGCTTGAAAATTTCATGGCAGTAATAACAAGTGTACCAGTCCCTGTGGCAGGCATCAGATGGGTTGCTGCCAGGTCTTTGAACTACAAAAATAAATACAGAATAGAACAGCATTGTAATGGCCAAGCCTGGGGCCTACTCATCTGTCTTATAGCATGCTCTGGTAAGAGTGTTTGGCTTGGACTTTTTCCATCACATGTGGTAGCTGTGAGAGTGGAAAGGTGGGAGGGAGGAGAAGGAGGTGGTGAACAATGTTTAAAAAGTACATTTTAAAGTATGTTGCCTTAACAGTCCTCAGGAAACTCAATTCTCATAGGAGCCATAGGGCTGAACCTTCTTTCGTTGTACTTCTGCATGTACAAATGTATAGATCAGCTTGTGACATTTCCCCACCCACCCCAACCTATTTCTGAAAGATTATGATGAACTGGTACTCAAACTCGCACACTATAACATGTGGTTATAGCTAGGCCAGGATTTTGTGATGAGTTGCGCGCGCAGTTTTCCTGGTAATTTTAACATCCTTGACTTATGGGCCTCTTTTCAGTGGAAAAGCTCAAAACCAGAGAATGTGGAATGAAGGGTAGCTGGATGTTTGTTAGTTTTGGCTCAAACATATTCCCCTTCTTTTCCCTTCTGTGGAACAAATTGCAGTGATATAAGGCCTTCTTTTTTCTTTCTTTCAAGTTTTTAATATATAAAAAAAGATTCTCTTCCCATACCCATCTTTTTTATATTATTCATGTGATTCCTCTTCACCGCAATGTGTAGAATACACGTGGAAAAGTATATCATAGTCATCAGCTAGTTGACAGGACAAGAATGCCCAACAGTTTGCACTGATGAATTTACTTCTATTATTTAACACAAAGGAAAAGAAAGATATTTTTAACAACTCAAAAAACTGCTAAGCTAACTATTTAAAATTATTTCTTTCTATAGCTCGGCTGTATAGACAATGTTTATTAATGGCAACCATTTTGAGGCAAGATATCACCCCATACAGCAGAGGCAGTCAATGCGGTGCTCTTCAGGTATTGTTGGAGTCTAGCTCCTGTCAGCCTCATCCAGTGTGGCCAAGGGTCAGAGATCATAGGAGCTATAGTCGCATGATCTACATGGGGGGAGGGCACCATGCTGTCTACCCCTGCTATTCAGGTACCGTAGACAGTTGATGTATCTGAGTGCTGTGACTCTAGGATCCAAAACTGGGAACATGTTTCAGTTTTTCCTGTCCCTATGACCCTGGCAGACCCTGTTACTTTTGTTCCATAAGAATCAGTTGAAACCAAATACATGTATGGGAGAAAGTTACCAGCTGCAGCTGTGGACATATGGTGGTGGTGGAGAAACTATCCCCTACACCAGGAGTGAGGGGAACTTTGTCAGTCCAAGGCTGCATTCCCTCATGGGCAGACTTGCAGGGGCCATATGTCAGTGGTCGCTAGGGCAGAGGCCCAAAGTGGGTTGAACAATGGGTAGACTCTTACTTTTGCACAATATACTAGGGGTTCTAAAACCAGCGCTCAGCAAGCTTCATGCAAGTGGTCTGTAGTGCGTTTTGTGGTTGAAAACAAGAGTTGGCACATCATTCATCATATTAAATAGTCATCTTGATTTTAATTGTATTTTTGTTGCTTCTTTTATGTCTTATATTGTATTTTATTGTGATACAATTTCCATTCTGTAAAGAAATAAAAGAACCAATAGAATACAATTAAAAACCCTACAGCACAGTACATTACAATTTCTATAACAGGCAGAAAAATAATTAAGTGGCCTACCAAGGCCTTCAGCAACTTTCAAGAGGTCTGTTGGGAAAGAAGGTTGGGAACTAGTGCAGAAGACTACATTCTAGCCATACAGAAGCTTCTAGTACACGCTCACTCATACACGTCCCTCTGCTTAGGCAAGCCTTATAGTTCATTCCAAGCAGAAGCACACGAGGGGGACACAGAACTGGGCCTGTTAGGGGGGATGGCCTGAAGAGAGTCCCAAGGGCTGGACAGAGAAGCCTTGAGGGCTGCGTTTGGCCCTTGCATATGAGGCTCCCCATCCCATCCAAGCCTGCCCTACACAAAGACACATCTGGCACTAGAGATTCTAGCTTCTATGGTAGAGAGGAGTTTTCACTTGCATTCAATTATCTTCCAGATTGCAAGCCATTATTCTTGTGCCATAGTACTCATGTGCACACAGTGCTGTGCTCATAGCTATATCTGCAGTCCCTCCGTGGGTTTCTGTTAGTGATGTGCATTAGTCCTTCCCCCAGTTCAGCCCCAAAACGATTTGGGCTTTATGAGCAATCCACAAAAACATTTGAAAAGCACAAATGGGTGAAGCATGCCCCCCTTTCCTGTAAGCCATCCCCTCCAAATCTTCCCCTCCAGAAAACAAACCAGCAAACAATGCTGGTTTGGAGAAGGTGAAAGAGAAGTGCTTGGAAAGGCTTGCTTTTATGCAGGAGAGGCTTTGCAGTGCTTTTCCCTTCATTTTTATTTTAATATCCACATGTTACAATAATACAAAATTTCCCAAAAGCACAGAAACAAACAACAATGAACATAAGAACACATGAGGAGTCCTGCTGGATCATGCCAAACAATGGCCCATCTATGGGAAGCTCACATGCAGGACATGAGTGCAAGCCCCACTCTCCCCACCTGCGATTTCCCAGCAACTGGTATGCAGAATGGAGGTACAACATAGCCATCATGGCTAATCGCCATTGATAGCCTTATCCTCCATGAATTAATCAGTTCCTCTTTTAAAGCCATCCAACTTGGTAGAAAACATTACTTTTTGTGGGAGCAAATTCCACAGTTCAATAGTGCACTGTGTAAAGAAGTACTTTTCTTTGCAAATCCTTCAACATTCCACTTCATTGGATGTCCATGAGTTCTAGTGTTATGAGAGAGGGAGAAAAACATTTCTCTATCCACTTTTTCCATACCACTCATAATTTTATACACCTCTATCATGTCTCTTCTTACTTTCCTTTTCTCTAAGCTAAAAAGTCCAGTTCTTGTAATCTTTCCTCATAGGAGAGTTTCACCATCCTCTTGATCATTTTGGTTGCCTTTTTCTGACACTTTTCCACTTCTACAATATCCTTGTTGAGGTGAGGGAACCAGAACTGTACACAGTATTCCAAGTGCAGTCTCACCATAGATTTGAATAGCAGCATTATAATATTGGCAGTTTGACTTTTAATCCCTTTCCTAAAGATCCCTAACATGTAATTCAGCTTTTTACACCTCTTGCCCACTGGTTCAACATCTTCATTGCTCTATCATTACAACCCCAAGGTTTCTTTCCTGGTCAGTCACCATTAATTCAGACCCCATAAGCATACATGTCAAATTTTGACTTTTTGCCCCAAAATTGATTTGGTTCTACCATATCCTTTTATCTTTCTTTAGGACTCAAATAATATGGATGGTTTGGGCTGCAAAGCTAGAAAAATGTTAAATACAGAGGATCCTGCCTCTGCACATGTATTTGCACTAGAAATATTTCTGGTTCCTTCAAACACTAGTATTGATTTTACAGTTAGCTATGGATTTACAAGTTGTTCATCCATAGTCATGGGAACATCAAGAGAAATGTCAGGGTAAGATATCATTTCTGAAGTATTTCAATGATTATGTCAGTCATTAAAACAGTGAGCATCACATACGAGAGAACCAGGGCTGGTGCCAGGCATGAGTGGGCCTTGTGGCCCAGGGTCATGATGCTCCCCAACACCCCCATGCATCCAGTGTGGGATTAAATAGGCCCTGCCATCCCACCTCCTGTGTCACCATGTCAGCCCACTAGCACACTGTGTGTGCATGCCAGCCATCACCCAAGATGGCAGCAGGGACATCAGTCTGCCATTTTAGGTGATGGCTGGTGTACACACACAATGCGCTAGTGCACGGACATGTAAGGTGGGGTGGCTGGGCCTATTTAAGCCTGTGCCGGCTGTTTGGGGGGGGTGCCTGGGAGGGTGGAGCTCCCAATCCACACCAGCACTGGGTCACAGGGCATGATTTGCAGCCTGGGTTAAGGACCTTACCCCAGGCTGCAAATCATGCCCCTCAACCTGATGCTGGCATGGAGCGAGAGCTCCACCCTCCCTGTTCCAGCCTATACATTTAGGAGGGGCTCTTCTGAGCCTCAGGAGCCCTTGGGACCATGCCTGACCTGGCTGCCTGCTGGTACCAGGCTTGATAGTAACTAGAAGATATGGTACGCTTCTAACAGAATTTAAAGTAAAAGATGCAGATATTAAAAATTATGGCTGATATTGAATGTTAGTCAAAGTTGAGATGGAGGTAAAACCTGCATTGAACATCCCCAGACATGGATCCCCTTTTCCACCCATTCTTGTGATATCAGAACTAGATTCCCCGTTTATGAATCCCTGACTAATTTGGCAATACTGTGTTTTTGTTTTTTTAAATTAAGCTGCTGCAATCTGAGTAATTAGTAATGTTCTCATGCAACTAGTTTGTTGGCTGTTATTCTAGTTTACATTACTATTTATTTATCTGAAGGAACGCCTCCAGTATCACCAAATATGCCGCCAAACAAGATCGGCCTCACAAGACCTTCTGTCGGTCCCACCGGTGAAAACAGCTAGGCTGGTGCGGACCAGAGAGAGGGCCTTCTCGGTCGTGGCCCCCACCCTCTGGAACTTGCTTCCTTTTGACCTTCGACATGCCTCCTCCCTGATGGCTTTTCATCGAGCCTTAAAGACCTTGTTATTCAGGCAGGCCTACGGGATTTCTGGGGTGGGTTAGGCTATTATGTTGTATTACTAACGGGTGGTTTAGATGTATTGTTGTTGAATATGGTGACTGTTGTATGAATATGTTTGAAATTGTATTTTATGTTGTGTAAGTCACCCAGAGTGTCTGTTAAGTCAGACAGATGGGCGACTAACAAATAAAATTTTATTATTATTATTTATTATTCCTTAGTTCATTTCTTTGGACTGATTTTTTTCCCCTTCACATGTAGAGAGAAGAGCAACAAGGAGATTTACATATTCTCTAAGTACTCTGTCGTGCTGAAGTGATAATGGAGTGGGGGGGACAGAGCTTGGAAAAGTTACTTTTTTGAACTACAACTCCCATCAGCCCAATCCTGTGGCCATACTGGCTGGGGCTGATGGGAGTTGTAGTTCAAAAAGTAACTTTTCCAAGCTCTGGGGGGGGGGATTTAAACAAATGGGGAAATTAGTCTTCCTATTTTGGAGGGGTCGTCATTCCTGTTTAGCAGCTGCAACAGTGCTCCTTGCAAACTGCGCCATGTCTGCTCAGAAGTAAGGCCTATTAAATTCAGTGGGGCTTACAGGAAAATTGGGTTAGGATTCCAGCTGGGTAACAGAAGGACAAATAGCTTGGAGAAGGTAGATTATTTTGACATTTTCCTAACCACACAACAGTTGGTTGACTTGTAACCAGGGTTTCTGAATGTTCAGGAAGAAAATAATGCTGTTGTAGTGAAAAGAAAACATGATGATGTTAATAATTATGTAAAGAGCTGTCACTGGAAAAAAAGATAAACAAGTTGCAGTGTGCAGTGCAGGAAGCAAACAGTAATGGAGTGGAAACAGTCCTTTCTTTAACAAACACATGTCAGGATGGAAATTGACAACATGTTACATCCCTACTCAGAGTAGACCCATTCAAATCAATGGCATTAAGTAACTTAAAAATCAGTTGGTCTGTTCTGAGTATGAGTTAATTGAATAACATTCTATGTACCAAGCATGTAATTTTTCTTTCAGTTTGTTTTTCAATTCGTGTGGTGATACATTTACCAACAGGCCTATATTAGTTGTTTATAAATGAATGAATAAACAAACAAACAATCTTATCCTCTGTATAATTCTGTTGATTTCAAGTCCCTGATGTTTATTTGGGTCTTGGCCCAAGGCGTCCCTTAGAGCAATTGTGGTTTGAATAATTTAACATTGTTTTCAATGTTGCACATTTTTCTATAATAATTTGCATGTTTAAAATTCCATTGTTTAAGGAAAAATTAAATTAGCTTCATGTATTTTCCTCCCTACGTTTTTGTTAATACAGGGGAATTAAATATATGCCAAAGGATAAAGGAAATGTAGTCTCTCTGTGTTATGTTCTTTTTCCTTTGCTTGAAAAACAAAAGAAACCCTTCTCCGGGTCATCGTTCTTAACAAACTGTCTTTAGGATGTAGTGAGGTCAATGGGACTATCACTGCATGTTGAACAACATGTTTTCAACAAGTCTTTCTGAACTAAATACAAAGCTACTTTTGGGTGTGCGTGTGTGATTTCTGTAAGCATGCACTTTTTGATAACGCATAGGGCACAACCTAACCAAAGCTATGCATGTTGTGAAGATAATTTCTATGCAGCTCTGTGCATGTGCTTGTGTTAATACGTAGTTCGGCCCACAGGAAATTATTATTATTGCTTATTATTGCTCACAAACCTTGGGTTTGCGCTCTTGTCTACACTCTGGAAAAAGTTTACCTGAAACCATCTTTCAAGCTCTTCTATTCAGAGCCCAGGCAGAGTTACCTCTTCAAATGCAAATGCCTTGCTGGCCTGCATGACAGACAGTCCATAAGCAATGGTTGTCTCTCAGAAATCCCTGGAATAAAGGAGTTTTCCAGGAGATATATGTTTTGTGCTGGTTTGAGCTGATGGGACTTATAATCCAAAACATCTGGAAGGGTCCTGGTTCGGAAAGGCTGGCGCATAGGAGATATTTTTATTTTTTGCTCACTTTCCTTGTTAGCTTTTGCTTTGCCTTGGGTCTGTTACACACATCACCTCCTGATATACTGGAGGGACTCAAGAATGTTAAGTTGACTGTCTAGGAATCTTCACCCTTCACCCAATAAATGCCTTCAAGACTGGAACTTTCTGAAGCATTAAAGTAAGGAGCTGATCTTTCCCAAGATTTAGAATATGTACAGCAAAGGGACAAATTGAACATTTATTTCATGTTTGCATTTCCATCCTTGCTCATTCATGAGCTTAAGAAAACTATTTTCCTTGCTTGGTTTTTCTTTTCTTTGTAGCTTTAGTATAAGCATTGTATTCTTTAAAGAAAAATTGAGGTTGTGTGATCTAGTCTTGGTCTCTGCCAACAGATACCATACAAATGTACAGTTAAAAAAGAGGGGAAAGAAACTCTTCTCAGTTGTTATTTTAGCCCAGTGAAGAACTAGAACACCTGGCCCATAGTCACATGGGGAAGTTATACTACGGAAGAAACCTCGAGCAAGGGGAGACTTACAGTTCTCCATACTGAGGAGGTTAATTGTGCATGGACATTTAATCAGTGATACCTCTTACTTATATCTCCCATGATTGTTGTGAAGAGAATACCATGGTACAAGGAGCTGTTCCCCTGCTCCTTTTGCTTGTCAACCCTGCCTGCCCCGCCATCCCCCCTCACCACCTATCCCTTCCTTTATCCCTTGCAAAAGCTTCTAACCTCTTCCCTTTACTCCTGCCTACCTCTGTCTCCGTTTCCCTCCTTCGCTGGCTCAGCAGGCATCAGAAGTCTGTTGCCATGTTGTAGTTTGTAACATCACTTGTCAGTAGCCGTGCAAACTGAATCTGTGTGACAACAACCTTACAGTTTGATGTGTTTAGGATAGTAAGGAACTAGGACATGGAAGGCAAAGCATAGTAATTGAAGTCTAGCAACTTGGCATTTCAGCCTATCTGGAATTCCCCACACCAAAAGAAATGGAAACAGTCTGTGTCTGTGTTGGAATTGCTTTTTAATATTGTCATGAACCTGTAATGGTCATGAGTTATTAAAAATCTAATAACAATACTTTGGCTCCAGTAAGGGACTCTGGGAGATGATTAGAGTTAGAAAAGACAAGCCTTTGCCAATTTGTAAAGTTAAGTTTCATTTTCCAGCTGAAGACGGTTAGAAGAAGCCTTAACAAGCTGCACCTGTTTATTTTTGCTGATTAGCAAGTGCCTGGCACCCAAGGTCATCCTTGGCCTATACAGTTGGAAAACACAGTTGGGAGGGGGGCCTGAAGGCGCGAAAATGTGAGAAACATCGAGAAGAAAGTTACATCAGCCAATTCCTGATTGGTCAATTAATCTTGGACCGTTAGGATCCTTTTCCCTTAAGTATAGGGCTAGAGACCCATAGCCTTTGATCTCTGTTCTCTGCCTATGCTGACTGGCACCAGAGTTCCAAACCTTTCTGCCTTATGGTTCCAGGGGTTGCTTATGGGAAGGCAACCTATGTCTGGTTCCATTGCTTTATGTTGAATATCCATCTCTCTTAGGAGAGGTGTCACGCAACCAACTACCTCGTGAGTAAGTAGTTAGGTGAGTTAGTTTGTTATTTTCTTGTTGTGTGTATGAATTCTCTTGTAAGAACCTAAACCCCTGTTGGGTGAATGGTCTTAAAGGATTACTTGCTGCTATATGATATGTGCACTTATATGTTTTTTTAATAAAGCTACTTCTATTTAACCTGGTGTGTTCATTTGAGAGGAGGGGTGGTTCTGAATTCAGTACTTGACCCATCTCAGTCACTCACTACCAAAAAGGGTTAAGAAGTTAAAAGCTTGGATTCTAAGTGTTAAACCAGAGGTGCCTGGCAAGGAGTGTAACTGTGACTCTTGCCTTTTAGGACCTTGGTTTTATATCTCTTCTGGGCTCAGAGATCCCCTGGCTCTGAGTGGACCAGTATACAGGGGTGGTGGCAGCCTACCTTCTACCTTGCAGGGTTGTTGTGAGCGTACACAGCCTTGGCAAGGGTGAAGTAATAGCTTTTTGGTTCCAGTCTCATTTCCCTAAGGGTGGGGGTCTGAGCCTGATGCATGAACCCAGTACCTTGAGGGTCTGGCGGGCATGACAAATATGTTCTTAAACCTTTTTTAAAAAAATGTTTTTAATCTTAGATGATATTTTGAAAGCTTTTATAAGAATTTTTTTTAAATGTTTTGTTTTTATGTGTTTTAAAGTTTGTTTTTATGATGTTTTAAAGTTTTTAGTGCTTTTGTTTGATGCCCTGGGCTCCTGCCGGGAGGAAGGGCAGGATATAAATCAAATAATAAATAAATAAATGGACGCATATGACACATTTTGTCATACAAATGTTCACTCAGAGTCCAATTATGTTTAAGGTATTTGCGTGCATAAAATAGAAACCTAAAGTCCACTTAATTTTTTTAAAAAAAGCTAAACACTGAAATCAATAGGACTTAAAGGACGTTGGTGGAAATTTGCATACAGGTGAGTATTGTGGAGCATAAGAGTTATTCTGTGGGTTGAAGATTGTGTTTGCCATTAACAGCTATGCAGTCTTCTCCCATCACACATACCTGATTATTGACAGTTATGCATTTTGTCTTCTGAAGAGATGTGACATAATTATATTTGAAGCAATATAGACAGATGGATAGATAGTACAAAACTGTTAATTTTGAAAACAAAGTTTCTAGAACATCGCTTCAGTGTTAATGAAATAAAAGGACTGTTTACTACTACTGGGTAGACTTCATGAAATAATTTGGAAACATTATTCAGAATGAGGGCTTTGCCGCTTCTAAGAGTGAAGGAAAAATTGTCCTGCTCACAGGAGAGTTTACTCTTACATTTATGCATGTGTTACAGTTTACACATTGTAATCCCTTATTGAAGAAAAATATGACACACCAAATATCTGCCATCAACACAACACTCAATGTCTGTTGAAAAAAAATTGTTTCAGCTTTTTTTGTCTTTTGTGTGTGTGTGTCTGTGTGAAACAGTTCCAACTTCATTTTATCAACAAGTTACAAGCAAACCCTATGCTATAACAGCTTGCACTAGCTCTGCCAGGAAGCTTCCACAAGTTCTTTCATGAATGGCCATTAGCAGAGCTTGGAAAAGTTACTTATTTGAACTACAACTCCTATCAGCCCTAGCCAGCATGGCCATTGGATTGGGCTGATGGGAGTTGTAGTTCAAAAAAAGGAACTTTTCCAAATTCCAGCCATTAGCTGCTTTGTGGTAATGTCTTTGAGTAGAATCACAAGAAACTGCCTTATGGCCAGGATATTGGTCCTTGTAATTCAGTATTGTCCACTCTGACTGGTAGCAGCTGTCTGTCATTTACAGAAGAGAACTCTCCTAAAGCTGAACAAAAATAGTTCCCTCTAATTATTTGTGTTAGTTGTGTTTGGCGAGATTGGGTGGGGACATTTTACTGAAGTTTCTTGGAATAGGAAGATGAAATTCTCCAACACTTTTTCCTCAGAAAATTATCTGGAAATTTTTAACTCACTTAAGCTGCAATACTGAAGGTGGGAGGAGAGGGGAACCAAAAGTCGGTTGAACAACAATAGTTGTTGGGCTGATGCCATTAGGGTAGAAGGAAAGGTAGAGAAGCATCCTTACATCTTTTTCTGTTGTTTTTTTAAACTGCAACTGTAACCATCTCCCTCTTACTGTGAACATTGGGAAATCCTGGAATGAAGTAGTTTTCTTCCTGCCTTTGTTGTGTGTCAGGGGAATGTAAAGGCTACAGACCCTTTGGATCCATGCCCTTCCCAAAGCTCATTCCAGTCTGCCCTGGCCCACCCTTTTGCAGCCCTATTAATGCTGCAGTTCTGACGTCAGTAGGGCAAGCACCAGAGAAGTTTCTATGGTGGCAAAGAGAGAGCATCCAACATCAATGTCCTTTTCTAAGGTTGGACCTTTCCATCCTCAAAGAGGGAGATCCAGTGCTTCCTATGGCTGCTGGAGCATTCTCAATCTTCTGCAAGATTTAGCATTTGGGGCTTTGGGAACATAAGTTCAAGGTTTTCCTCTTTGCTTATATGTTTTTTCTCCTAGATGTTGACCATTGAACCGCACTGTCACTGAGTCTGTTTTCCATCAAGTCTGAAAAACTGTAACTAGGGGGAGTTATGTCTTTGCCCAGTCTGGGAACGGACTGCCAAGGCCGTTGCTATGGTAACCATCGCGATAGACTGGGAAAAGTTCTAGCAGCTATCTGTGTTAAGCTGAGTCTTCTGTGTATTGCCTCTGAACTGAGAGGTTGTCTTCTGTGTTTACCCCCAGAGGGGGGGGTGACTGAAGAAACTCTACATGTATTTACTCTTAAGCCTTTGGCCGTACTGTCTTAATAAAGACTCTTAATATGATCTAATGCTCTGAAGAAGTTTCTTGCTCAACTTAACTTCAACGTAATGTATGGTGTTTCACGCAACAACGCACACACGCCAACAGATCCAGTGCTTCCTATGGCTGCTGGAGCATTCTCAATCTTCTGCAAGATTTAGCATTTGGGGCTTTGGGAACATAAGTTCAAGGTTTTCCTCTTTGCTTATATGTTTTTTCTCCTAGATGGAGGAAAGGGGCCCTGGGAAATAGGGCTCAGAGACTTCCTCATACAGCTGGATAAATTAGGATGTGCCAAGAGGATCATCCCACCTGTTGACAATCTGTTGTAATTTTTGGGGGGGAAAGGAGGCAGAATCCCATATACAAAAAAGTGGTATGGCTAAAGTAGCAACTGGTGAGGCAGTGTAAATGGGTCACTGTTGCTCTCCCCTTCTGAACACGACAGGGTGCTGCCAATGACTGAGAGAGGGAGAGGCTCCCTGCACCTCACCCTGCCCCCTCTTGGTCAGTGGCAGCAGTGTGCCATGTTTGGAAGCTGGGAGAGCAACAGTCTCCCACTCACGCTTCTTCTCAGCAGCCAGTACTGGATGGCCAGTAAGAAAAAGATCTGTCACAGTTTCAAAGCTGTATCAGAAAAATATTTTCTGAGAAATTTCAGTTCAGCTCTGGTGTCATCATCTGCTACCAGAGACTGGACACAGGACCTTTTGCATGCAAAGCATGTATGCTGCCACTGAGCTACAGTCTGTGTTGAATGTTGTTTTCAAATCACTAGGTTCAAAAATGGCTGCTTTCCTTGCTGCTACTTCTCTCACTGAAAATTCCCTTTGAGTAATGGATTGATTCAAAGTGTATATGCTGCATTCTCTGCAACTGAAGTAACACCCGCAATGGTGTACAAAAATTATAAAACCCCTAAAAGCTATGGTAAAAGGAATTTGGAGCCTAAAACCATGATGAAGCTAAGTTAAAAACCAGCACAGCTATATATATATATATATATTAAAAACCCAATATAAAAGAATCAGCAGAAAAAACTGAGCCCCACAGCTACTAACTCACACCAGCTCTTTATAAAAAGCTGTGTCAACAGTGAAATAAATCAAAAGCACAGTTGGGCAATACCTTTATTAGGAACATCTAAAATGTCTCAAAATAGTGAGCAAGTTTTCAGGTTCTCTAGAACTCTTCATCAGGTTAGATGTTACACAAATCAGGGGTTGGGAGGTGAGGGGACCCCCCCCATTAAAAATAAGCTAGATGTAGGCATGGGGTCTGCATTTAGACCTAGTTTCAAGATTTATTTATTTATTTAACAGGATTTCTATACCACTTGATCACCAAAAATCTCTAAGGAGTTACATAAAACAATATGCTATTAAATACTATATAACCATATAAAAATACCAATAAAATAAAAAAAACACAAGTTGACCTAAATTTCACTGCCATCCTTAAAAATGTACACTTCTCTGAATTTTGCAATTCAGTTGTCCAGCCAAGTAATGTGTACAGAAATTCATAGACTAGGATAAAGTGAGCATATGCAAAAGCATATATTAGTGAAAGTAATATACAAAAATAGCCTTAGTCTATCCAGCTATTAGGGGAAACCTGCTTTCCAAAAATGTGCATATTAGGGGGAATTGATTACAAACAAGTGTCTATTAGAGAAATTTGCTCTAAACTGCTGATGAATTTTCATGAGGACTTTAAAAAAATGGAGAACTGAACTTGAAACTGGAAAAAATGAAAAACAGAGAGAAATCAATGTTGGCAGATTCATCTATCCCTACTTATGTAAAATACCATGGGCTCCTGGTTAGGCACAGTTTGTACTCTTTTGGTATATTTTGGGCATTTTCCCTCGCTTCCCCCAATCTCTGCTGTGGGTAACATCTCTCTGATGAAAAGTTCTAGAGAATTCAACAACTTGCTCTCTATTTTGTAACATTTTGGTTGGTGCTAATAAAGTTCTGGCACAACTATGGATTTTGGAGGGGGGGTTTCATTAGAGAGCAACAGAGATGTCTTTGCTTTTCAGCTGAAGGAGTACTCCACAGAGTAGATACCATCATGACCCCAAATCCCTTCATTTCTCACATTGGTTAAATCTGGGCAATTGAGCAGTGTTTCCATGACTGGACAGCCATGTGTCGGAAATGCTTTGATTTGGATTCCTGCATTGAGCAGGGAGTTGGACTTGATGGCCTTATAGGCCCCTTCCAATTCTACTACTCTATGATTCTATGATTCCCCACCAAACTGAGGGAGCAAGGAAATAAACATGGAAAGAAGCAGTCCCTGAGAAATGTACTGTTTTACACTCTTTGTTGTCTACTCTGCATGCCCAGCCCAACACACTGCAATGACTTAGGTTCCATCTGCACTATAGATTTAAAGCAGTATCATACCACTTTATATAGTCATGGCTGACCCCAAAAAATCCTGGGAAATGTAGCTTGTTAAAGGTGATGAGAGTTGTTAGGAGACTGCTATGTCGCTCACAGAGCTACAGTTCCCAGAGTTCTCTGGGAAGAGGGGATGGTTGTTAAATTACTCCAAGAATTGTATCTCTATGAGAATACTTCAGGGGAAGCTATGACTGTTTAAAGTGGTATGATACCGGTTTAGATGTATAGTGCAGATGGAGCCTTAGTCTATTTAGCTTATTTAACTTACCCTAAACATGCCTGATCTCAGAAGCTAAGCAGGGTCAGGCCTGGTTAGTACTTGGATGGGAGACTGCCTGGGAATACTGGGTGCCATAGGCTTAGAGGAAGGCAATGGTAAACCACATCTGAATACCTCTTACCATGAAGACCTTATGAATATATCCAAAAAAGATTCATAGGGTCGCCATAAGTCATAATCAACTTGAAGGCATATAACAACAACAAGGAAAACAATCATGTTTCAAAGAAACAATTTTGTGTTTTTTTTTTAAAAAACCCTCAATAATACTTGGCACTGATACCAGAAGAGTTCTAGCTAAAGTAGAATATATACTAATAATCCTTAAAATGTGGTTCACTCAGGATTTTAACAGTGCCTAATAATGATGAAGCAGGAAGAAAAACAGTGTACAAGACAAGGGGAAGAATAATTTCAGCTGATTAGGCACAAAATACACAGTCAGCGTGAAAGGGGGGACTTGTTGCTAAATTAATTTGAAGAAAGAAGCAAAAGGAATGTTCCTATGATTTATAGTCTTTTTAAAAAATGGTTCAGCACTTTTCTCCAGCACTGGCTTTCTCTGAAAAGAATGCCTTGCCTTACAAAGAAATGTCAGAGAATCCCAGAAGGTCAATTGCAGCTTAATCCTATATCAGCATGGTGAAACTGTCATCAGGCTGGCAGGGACCTGAAAAGTAATGAGATCTTGTTCCCAGCTTATCTTCATATTAATGTGTAGGGTTTTTTATTTAACTTCAAAAGAAGCTGTATCAGACACCATTGACATACTGAGAATGAGAACTCATCTAAAGGATGAAGGCATTCATTAATTGGGCATCCAACCTCTTAGGTAGCTTTAAAAATATTTAATTCATCATATTTTCAACTGAGGAATTAAATCCATATTCTTACATTCTGATCTTAAACACATTACTTGGGATGAAAAGATATGACAATTTCAGTTCTCAGTTTCCTCATTTTTCCAATCTTAAATTCAGTTCTCCACAATTCTATAGCAATTTGTGAATTTATTTTTGAAAATATCTTCATAGAAATTCTCCAGCATTGTAGTACAAATTAATAAACACAGTTTTGGGGGCAGTTCTGACTAATGTACACATTTTTGCAAACCATTTCTCATCATATAATGCATTTTTGCATGTTATTTTCACTTGTATATTCATTTTATGCACACTTTCCCCTAATATATGCATTTTGTAAACATTGTTTGGATGGCGAACTGCATCACAAAATTTGAATAAGTGCAAATATTGAAGGATGGCTATGCTTCAGTTCTCATATTGTTTCGGAAAGTGCAAATTTGACAGATTCAGCTTGAAATGTGAATTGAATCAAAATTCTTGCCCATTCTTACTTGGAAGTATGGTCTGTTGAGTTCAAAAGAACTGCCTTCCAGAACAAGACAAGAATGGTTGTAATTCAAACAACTTGTACTGGGTAGTTTGGATAATTTTCCCACTGTAGAAATGTCATTGATCCTGCAGGCATCTGGACAGGTTAGTAAACTCTTTAGTGTCCATGGGCTAGATTGGAAATACAACTCCTCTAGTCTGGCCCACTGTGTGGAGGGGAGTAAGTATGCACAGCTCCTCCCCATCCACCCAGCGTGCTAGTTTTGCTTCTACCAGCTCCACATGTAAATGTGGGGATGGAATGTTGGAATACCTCCTACCTCTGCATAGCTCAATATACTTAGCCAAAAAATCCCATAATTTTTCCTGATTTAAATGAGAAAGTCAACCGTGTAATTTTCTCCTATGCATACAAGGAGCATTTAGACATTCTATCCCATGTGTACATGTGGAGATGGTAGAGGTAGAGCTGGCAAGCTGGATGGACAGAGAAGAGCTACATTTTGGTCTGGATCAGGAGAGGTAATCATGTGATATTTTTTCTCTGCCTTCTTTTTAAACTAGCAAATGATTTTACAGAAAATTAGAAAAGCTATACACTTGTTCTAGAAAAGTTATTGGTTTGTCCCATGTTAGTACTTCATCTCCAGAGCAGAAAGGGAGAATAGTTAACTCATCAGTGTTCATTACATATGGTGAATGTCCTCGGTTCTCGTTCAGAATGATCTGGTGGACTTGTCAGATCATTTTATGCACATCTGCAAGATGTCTGGAAATAATGCCTGAGAGGTAGTACAGCTCACCCCATAACTGATTGCTTGTAGAGTGCTCTATTGACATGAGCAGAGAAACATCTAAAGTGGATATTCACAGAAAATTGCAAGGGGCTGTTTCAGTGATTGGGGAGGAGCAATATTCAGGATTTGTAATCATGAAAGCAGTTGCTTCTATCTTCCATTGAGCCCCTACATCAGCTATTAATTGACTCATTAAAAAATACACAAGCAATCTTTCTAAACGTACTATATGCATCAGGTCTAAGTGGTTTGGTCCCTCAGCTGGATGTGGTTTGTTATAGCAGCAGCCACAACCCAACCTTCTATCCTGACGCTGACAGGAGCAAATTGAAAAACAAAACAAATAAAGACTCTGAGAAGTCTGGCTGTTGTTATCTATCAAGATGATTATTTGTTCAAGATTTCATTTTAAAAGGTGATGATAAAACTGGAAAAACGCAGCTTGAGACAATCATATGAAATGGTTTCTCTAGTTTTCGGTCATTTTGACTATGGAAGACATAGTGAAAAGCAGGCCGGTTCCTCTGCTAAAGTAAACTTTTTTGTAATTCATATCACTTTGGACTTTTTCCCCTTATGCACAAAAGAAATAAAATTGGAGGAGTGTGAATGCTTAATACTTAGATGTGCCAGTTGCCTGGGGCACCTACTTCATCAGTAAAAGCAGTGGATAGAGCACCCCTATAATTACTTTGCAGAAGAATCCTTCTGCCCCTTTATAGTAAAACTGACAAGAAATCAGAAAAGATGTAAATAACCAAAATATCCTTAACCAGCACCAACTACTTCACTAATTTCAGAAATAAATGAGAGACAAACCTGGCTTAACCTTCTTCTACTACATCTGGGAGACAAGTTCTTGGAGCAGGAGTCTCAACCACCTGCAACCATCTCAACAGATGTTGGACAAGAGTGGGACAGGAGCGGTGTTGCTGCACTTGGGCTGTAACAGTCAGCTAGAATCCACAGATTTCTGACTTCCTCATCAATGACAGAACTTCAACTGCCTGCTGTCTGTTCACTGCCAAGATCTGAAGAAAAAGGGCATTTTAATTGGGGTGGATGCTGCTTGAAAAACCAGGGTTCTGAAACTTGGGGATCCACCAGGAAATTACGTAAATTAGTTACATAAATTAATTATGTAAATTATGTTCTCATTACATTATTTCACCACATTCATTTCAATGCAAAAGAAACAGTGCAAATGAGGGGGGTGTAATAAATAGGGCTGTGCACTTTATTGTACAAATCACAACTAACAAATGAAAAAAGGCCGATTTGGGCTTATTTGTGTCCTGTCCAGATCGGGCTGAAGCAGGTACAAATTGCTACAGAGCAGATAGTCTAGTCCTGAATCAGTTTGTGCACATTTGTACAAATATGTAGCTTAAAACAGTCTCCAATGACCCCAGACAGGGTGTCTCTGAAATAGAGCAACTGCTACAGCATAAATGAAACACCAGGGTGGGGAGAGAGGGAGTAATGCTAGAATGCTGTCACCCCACCCAACAATCTCCAACCACAGTCCTTGGAAGGTTGAATTCTTAAAATGCAGAAATCTTTGGTATGTTCTATTCCTTAAAGATGTTGGTGGTGGTTGGGTGGCATTTGTTCAGCTTGTATATGTTTTCTGCTCTGTTCAAATCAATCCCTGTCCCACCCTTATTTACCTATTTTTTAAAAAAATTATTCAATTCTCATTGCTAAGAGCTATTATTAGACATTGTGGGCATATTTAGCCAGCACTTTCTGAATTCAGTGTATTATTATGATTATTCACTAATAGGCAAAAAAAAACACCTTTGTGATTTAAGAGTGTACCTATAGCCAACAGGTATTTCTATCAAACTTTAAAAAGCAGGGAAATTGAGCAGCTATAGTGAATGCACCAGGGGAGCAGGAGACCTGACCTCCTCTCTGAGATATTGGACTGCCCTACAAATTTGTCAAAATGCAAACACAATTTCGGTTGGTCTTTCACAGTCCAATCCATTTCCTGTTTAGCTTCGAAGAATTTGGTAACATGTGTCTCTGAGTATATGGTGAGTGGTGGCAACACCTGCCATCTCCAAAGATGGAAAATTACATTTTTTATGTTTGTTGGTGTTATTTTGTTTCTCTCCTGTGTTACTAATATTTCTACAGAGAATCTAACCTAGAAAATTATATTTCTCTCATTATTCATCCTAGAAATCTGTCAAATTTATTTTCATTAATTTCAAAGCCTATTGGTCAGTGTCATATGATGGTGAACACAGCCTTTTGTGTTTCAAATTGGAGGTTATGTTCTATTTCTATTTTGGATGCAGTTTGATGTAAAATCAGACTGATTACAATATGTTGCTACTTCAGGAATGACTCTAGCTGTTGTAAAAAAAACAAGCTCGGCCTGCCCAAGATGCACGTGTTCAGCCTGCTGTGCTTAAACCACTCCACTTAAGGAAGGGTAGGCATGTTCAATTAAAAATATAGAGCATACCTAGAATTTTGCTAGAATATAATTAACCTCCCACTGTTTTATCTTGTGCAAACTTAGACACTCCTCATGTCCACTGGAAACTATTCTGCCGAATAGTCAGCATCATTATTCCACAACTGTTTTTGGAGGGTTTTTAGTATAAATTTTGCAAAATGTTGCTGTACTTCACATATTCACAGAAATAGAAGCAAAAGAAAATGATTTCCTATAGGAAACTTCACTAAAATAGCAAAGTAAATCAAACATATTTAAAGTGACTATCTGAACTATATCAACTGTCTTAATATTGTTGCTTCCTCCCTGTAAACAAGACCATTACAGCACATGTCTTGTTTCTGTTATTTGGCCTGATTGAAGGTGTCGCCACCACTCACCATCTATCCACAAACAATAAGCAGCAGCCAGCTTGTGTGGTTACACATTTATTGTCATTTTTGGTTGTTGTTATCCAGCCTCACTCACTACCGCTGTTGGCAATCTGCCCCTATATGACAGGGTCTTTTCTTAATAAAAAAAAAAACTTTCCTGGAAAAAGCCAATTTTAATGACGGTTAGGATGAAAATCCCTGCAGCTATTCACCTGAAATTTTGCAAAGTTAATTTCCTCGATGGGGCTAGTGTCACCAAATTTCATGTCTCTATGTTCATATTATCTCCATGGTGCTGCCAGCCTGTGCCTGTACACTTCTGTCTAGTGTACAAACCTCTTTTTTAAAAAGAAAACTCAACTTTTTCAAAGTTTTGACAAAAGGAAAGGGGAAACACTGGAGCACAAGAACTGGCATGACCAAACACTTACAATCTCTCTCTCTTTTGAAAAAACAAACTGTATATGTGGATAGCATGAAATGCCTGGAGCTACCCACCTGAAATTTGGCAGGATTAATTCCCTCTATAGGGGGTCCCATATCACCAAATTTCATGTCCCTGTCTGAAAAAAAGTTATGCCTGTTTTAATATTCAAACATTTTAAACTTTAAAGGTGGCTAGCATGAAATCCCTGGAGCTATCCATCTGTAACTCGGCAGATTTAATCCCCTGTATAGCTGCTGCCATGTCTCCAAATTTTACGTCTTGAGGTCAAAAAAGAAAGAAAGAAAGCTATGCTGTTTTTGGTTCTGCAATGTAAATCAATGGGATTTCCAGAGATTTGTAATATCCAGATTCGGACCTGAATCGGGTCGGATGGGGTCTGAATCTGTTCAGACCAGATTCGGCCTGATCTGTATTTACAAATTGGAGCCACACATCAGATTGCGGGGGTCCGTCCACAGCCCTGGTAATAAATTACCTCTCATTTGTTGACTGAAAGTAACAACTGCTAATACTGATTGTATTCACTGGATCGATGTCCATTCCAGACATGGGACAAGTTAGCATCGGCAATTTCCATCCCCGTTTCTGTTTTTGTCAAAATTCTCTGTTATCCGTACCTGTGAGGTATATATAGGCTTCACTTAACAAACATGGTGAAGTTACTGGATAGCTTTATTCTGAGAATAAAGAATATATAAAACAAACAAAAACATATAACAGTAAAGGCCCACAGCCATTTACTAGGAGCAGCACACACACTTGATATTGCATATTTAACTATCGGGAAATTGTCTCTTGAAGACACAGCAACTTATTTTTTAACAGAAGACCTGTTCCATTGTTTGCCTCTTCTGAGTTCTGCCATTCTTGTCTGAACTGCTCTATTGTTACTTAGGTGGGTGTTAATCTGGCAAGTGACTTCTCAAGCAGGCACCTGCCTGACACTAAGATTGCAAGCCTCTCTGTGACATCCATGGGCCCAAGGGTGGCTGAAAGTGCCACTGGCCTTCAGGCTGCCATTGGCACAGCTGCTCTGGTGTCACAGAGAGGCCAAGGGCCAAACAGAGGAAATGTGGAAACATTAGAACTTACTGTGGACTCTGAGCAATGTTTGCTCAATTAAATTGCATAAGTAGTACTGCATGAACACAACGAACTTTCAAATAACACTTTGCTGGTGGAGAACAGTTGGGGCGTTTTCCAGAAACAGACAGAAACTGTATGTATGAATGTATGTAGAGCTGAACCTCAGGCTTTAGTCTCCCTATTTCCTATAATTCTCTACCAGTGCTTTCTCTGACTGCCTGAATGTCATGTGGTATTATGGGCTTATCACTGTTTATCTGAGTATTACCTGGAGGCAGCTCGATTGAAGCCCTAAACCCTATCCAACTCTATATAAAGCATCAGAGGGGTTTTACACCAGACCACAAAAAGAAGTGGATTTCTTTGTTGGGGGATCTAGGTTTAATGCCCAGATTATCCCTATTCTCAGATAGAGAATATTTTTATGAAGTTATTCTCCCTCGGCTTTATTACTTATAGACTAATATTGTATGGATCAAACTGCTATGCAAGTTTATCCCCCTCCCAATCTGGTAGCTCTTCACAGTTTCCAAATATCACTTTGGTGACAGGTGCTTACTTTATTGTGTTATATCTCATTACATGAAACGAATCAAATCATATTTTAAAGGGGAACTTTCTGCATAAATGCAGAGAGATGATAGAACCACAAACTGCCTGGGCCAGACCAGTGTATCATCATTAACAATGGACTATTCAATAGCCTGTTGTGAGAGATTTACAAGTCACTTTGAGGAGAAAAATATTCGGATTGGTGCTGAACTTGATCCCACAATTGGTTCAGGCTTGTTGGAGGTCCCTGTAGCACTGTCAGATTACAGCTTCTGGAATCAGTTTCAGTTACTACAACCCAAAGATATAGACAGGATGCTTGTTGCAGTGAGGCCAACTATGTGCCCTCTCAATCCCTGCACATCATGGTTGGTAAAATCTAGTAGGAGGGGGTTGACTGGATCGATCCGGGGAGTAGTCAATGCTTCATTATGGGAGGGAGTTATGCTCGCTGCCTTGAAAGAGATGGTGAAAGGGCCCCTCTTGAAGAGTCCTCCCTGGATGCAGAGATTTTTGAAAGCTACCATCTAATATTCTAGGAAAGGTGATAGAGAGGGTGGTGGCTGACCAACTGTAAGTATGCATGGAGGAAGCACATTTTCTAGATCCATTCCAGTCTGCTTCCAGCCCAGTTTCGGCACCAAAACATAAGCATCAGTATGCTGCTGACACACACCTCTATCTCTCCATTACATCTGGATCAGAAGAGGCTGTGAAGGTGTTGGACCAGTGTCTGGAGGCAGTGATGGGCTGGTTGTTGTTGTTGTTGTTATGTGCCTTCACGTCGATTACGACTTATGGCAACCCTATGAATCAGCGACCTCCAAGAGCATCTGTCGTGAGCCACCCTGTTCAGATCTTCTAAGTTCAGGTCTGTGGCTTCCTTTATGGAATCAATCCATCTCTTGTTTGGCCTTCCTCTTTTTCTACTCTCTTCTGTTTCTCCCAGCATTATTGTCTTTTCTAGTGAATCAGGTCTTCTCATGATGTGTCCAAAGTATGATAACCTCAGTTTCATCATTTTAGCTTCTAGTGACAGTTCTGGTTTAGTTTGTTCTAACACCCAATTATTTGTCTTTTTCGCAGTCCATGGTATGCACAAAGCTCTCCTCCAGCACCACATTTCAAATGAGTTGATTTTTCTCTTATCTGCCTTTTTCACTGTCCAACTTTCACATCCATACCTAGAGATCGGGAATACTATGGTCTGAATGATCCTGACTTTGGTGTTCAGTGATACATCTTTGCATTTGACGACCTTTTCTAGTTCTCTCACAGCTGCCCTCCCCAGTCCTAGCCTGATTTCTTGACTATTGTCTCCATTTTGGTTAATGACTGTGCTGAGGTATTGATAATCCTTGACAAGTTCAATGTCCTCATTGTCAACTGTAAAGTTACATAAATCTTCTGTTGTCATTACTTTAGTCTTCTTGATGTGCAGCTGTAGTCCTGCTTTTGTGCTTTCCTCTTTAACTTTCATCAGCATTCGTTTCAAATCATTACTGGTTTCTGCTAAGAGTATGGTATCGTCTGCATATCTTAAATTATTGATGTTTCTGTCTCCAATTTTCACACCTCCTTCATCTTGGTCCAATCCCACTTTCCGTATGATATGTTCTGCATACAGATTAAACAAATAGGGTGATAAAATACACCAGTCTCACACCCTTTCCGATGGGGAACCAATCGGTTTCTCCATGTTCTGTCCTTACAGTAGCCTCTTGTCCACAGTACAGGCATACCCCGCTTAACGTCGCTTCACTTAACATTGCCTCGCTGTAACGTACATGCTCCATATGCCTATATTTCTCCAGAAACGTAGCGTGGCAGCAGAGGCTTTAGCGTGTGGGGGTGGAAATAGACAGGATCGCGCCACCGCAAATCAGCTGGGAGGCACGATCGCGATCAGCTGGGAGGCGTGGCAGCGCAGCAGCAGAGGCTTTAGAGCGTGGGGGTGGAAATAGACGTGATCATGCCACCGCAAATCAGCTGGGAGGCACAATCGCGATCAGCTGGGAGGCGTGGCAGCGCAGCAGCAGAGGCTTTAGAGCACGGGGGTGGAAATAGACAGGATCGCGCCACCACAAATCAGCTGGGAGGCGTGATCTCGATCAGCTGGGAGGCGTGGCAGCGCAGCAGCAGAGGCTTTAGAGTGTGGGGGTGGAAATAGACGTGATAGTACCACTGCAAATCAGCTGGGAGGTGCAATTGCGATCAGCTGAGAGGCGCCGCAGCGCAGCAGCAGAGGCTTTAGCGCGGGGCTTTGAGGCTCCGCATGAAGGAGAGGTAAAAAAGGTAGTGCTTCACTTTAAGGACATTTTCGGTTTATGTACTCGCTCTGGTCCCATTGAGTACGTTAATGCAAGGCATTACTGTATAGGTTGCGCATCAGGACAATCAGATGCTGTAGCACCCCCATTTCTTTTAAAGCATTCCATAGTTTTTCATGATCTACACAGTCAAAGGCTTTGCTGTAGTCTATAAAGCACAGGGTAATTTTCTTCTGAAATTCCTTGCTCCGTTCCATTATCCAACGTATGTTTGCGATATGATCTCTGTTGCCTCTTCCCTTTCTAAATCCAGCTTGGATGTCTGGCATTTCTCACTCCATATATGGTAAGAGCCTTTGTTGTAGAATCTTGAGCATTACTTTACTTGCATGGGATATTAAGGCAATAGTTCGGTAATTACTGCATTCTCTGGGATCCCCTTTCTTTGGAAGTGGGATATATATTGAACACTTCCAGTCTGTGGACAATTGTTTAGTTTTCCATATTTCTTGACAGATTTTTGTCAAAATGTGGACAGATTCAGTCTCAGTAGCTTGCAGCAACTGTATTGGCATGTCGTCTATTTCTGGTGATTTGTTTCTTCCAAGAATTTTAAGAGCAGCTTTCACCTCACATTCTAAAATTTCTGGTTCTTCATCGTATGGTTCCTCCGTGAATGAATCTGTCATCCTGTCATCTCTTTTATAGAGTTCTTCAGTGTATTGCTTCCATCTTTTATTTCATCTCGGTCAGTCAGTGTGTTCCCCTGTTGATTATTCGACATCCCTACTTGTGGTTTAAATTTCCCTTTCATTTCTCTAATCTTTTGGAATAGGGCTCTTGTTCTTCCCATTTTGTTGTCCTTTTCTATTTCTGTACAATAACCATTGTAACAGTTTTCTTTGTCCCTATGTACTAGTCGTTGTATAGTTGCATTTAGGGTTCTGACTGTGTTTCTATCTCCTTTTGCTTTTGCTTTCCTTCTCTCTTTAACCATTTTAAGAGTTTCTTCAGTCATCCATTGAGGTCTTTCTCTCTTTTTAACAAGAGGTATTGTCTTTTTTCATTCCTCCCTGATAATGTGCCTGACTTCAGTCCATAGTTCTTCTGGTTCTCTGTCAACTAAGTTTAAAGCCTCAAATCTGTTCCTTATTTGATCTTTATATTCTTCTGGGATGTTATTTAAATTGTTTTTGGCATTATGAGTGCTTTGTTGTTGTTCTGTAGCTTTACTCTGATTTTTGATACGATCAGTTGATGATCTGTACCACAGTCTGCTCCTGGTCTTGTTTTTGCAGAAAGTATGGAACTTCTCCATCTTCTGCTACCAATTATATAATCAATTTGATTCCTATATTGACCATTTGGTGATGTCCATGTGTACAGTCGTCTTTTCAGTTGCTCAAAAAATGTGTTGGCAAGAAACAAATCATTGGCTTCACAGAATTCAATAAGTATTGTAATGTTGATACGCTCCATTTCTTGCTTGACAATTTCTAACTTTCCCTGGTTCATGCTTCTCACATTCCATGTTCCTATTGTGTGCATCGTACAACTCCGGACTCTCCTTTCGCATCTGTGCGCATCAGCCTCTTGGGTTCCTTTCAGCTTTGACCCAGCTGCGTCATTAGTCACAGTGCTACTCGTACTTGTCCTTTGTTCTTCCCCAGTAGCTCGGTGAGTGCCTTCTGACCTGGGGGTCTTATCTTCCAGCACTATCTCGTGTTGCATTTTGGATACTCTGTTCATATGGTATTCGTGGTAAGAGGTATTCAGAGGTGGTTTACCACTGCCTTCCTCTGAGTTTGGATACATGTTAGTCTGGTGTCTCAGCTTTGACCATTCCGCCATGGCTAGATCCGGATAAGACAGATGTGGTGTGGGTGAGTGCTTCCTTTGTCCAGGAAATAGGTATTCAGCCTATTCTGGGAGGGGTTGAAGGAACCCTTCCCCCTGAAGAAACAGGTTTGTTGTCTGGGAGTACTCCTGGATTCAAACTTGTCACTAGGGTCCCAAATGGCTTCTGTGGCTGGGAGTACATAAGCCCAGCTTAAGCTGATTCACCAGCTATGGCCGTTCCTGGACCAAGATAACCTGGCCTCAGTTGTTCATGCTCTGGTGAATTCCCATTTGGACTACTGTATTGTGCTCTATGTGGGTCTGCCCTTGAAGACGGTCTGGTAGCTGCAGCTAGTGCAGAATGCAGCTGCTAGACTGGTAAGTGGAGCAGCCTGATGGGACCATGGCTCACTAGTCCTGAAAGCACTGTAATGGCTGCCAGTGAGCTACTGTGCCCAGTTCAAGGCATTAGTACTAGCATATAAAGCCCTAAATGTCTTGGTACCCAAGTACGTAAAAGAGAACCTTCTCCAGTATCAGTCATCTCTGGTACTACAATTGGCAGGTGAGGCCTTGTTGCTGGTGACACCACTGGCAGCTACCAAGTTGGTGTTGACCCATGACAGAGCTTTTTCAGTGGTGGCTCCCTGTTTGTGGAATGCACTCTCTAGTTAGGTGCATCTGTCTCTGTCATTATTGACTTTCAGGAGGAGTTTAAAAATGAAGGACACTGTTTTTAGCAACCCAGAGAGACTGGATGGAAGAATGTTTTTGTATGTAGCTGTTTTTAGAATGTTTTTATTGTACAGCCACAAGAATGGCTGTATACTATAGTCAGCATGGATTTTTCTCATTCTGCAAAGTTAAATTGAAAATACCCCCATGCCATCCTGATGCTTCCCATAAGCTCATTTCAAAACAAAACTTTACAAAACTTATAGTCCTGAACCCAGAAATGCTTGCTTAACAACCCTCTCAATTTTCATGGTGATACCCAAAACAGTCAGAGAGAATCAAGAGTTCAAAGTGTAAAAAGAGAGAGAGAAAACCAGACCCCTTTTGGACTTTTTTCTCTGAGAGTTCTCATAATCTGTTGAAATTCATTAAAACTCAGCCATGTTCACAGAGTACCTGTAATCCTATTACCTACCTTCCTCCATACTCTCACCTTCATCTTCTGCAGTTTAAAAGTTAAAAAAAATGCCTGCTTGGTTTTTAATTAATTTAAGAAATTTAGCATTGATGTTAATCATAAGCCTGGGCATGCTCAATAAGAACCAACTGTCAGTGTTCTAAAAGCCAGAGTCTCAACTACTTGGCTTGGCTAATCAGGGGGCCACACCCACACCAGACTTTGATTTCACTTTAGATAGTCATGGCTTCCCCCAAAGAATCTTGGGAAGTGTAGTTTGTGACAGGTGCTGAGAGGAGATTCCTATTCCCCTGACAGAAGTCAGGTGGTCAGAGTGGTTTAACAGTCAGCCACTCTCAATGAAGCTCTGTGAGGGGAACAGGGTGTCACCTGGCAACTCTCAGCCCTGTTCACTAACTACACTTCTCAGGATTCTTTGGGAGAAGCCATGACTGTCTAAAGTGAAATAAAGGTCTGGTGTGGATGGGGCCAGCAAAAGCTTTGGTTTAAATTTGGTAGGAGGCTACATACGCCTGCTGTAGAATAAAAAGGTGAGGGAAAACCTGAAAAACAATTATACTGTTCACAATGTTTTCCTTTTGGAAAGGATAGGGGCTTCCCCTCTGCCCACTCCTCCTCCCCTCCCTTCCCCTCCCTTCCCCTCCCCCAGGTCAGTTTTACCTATCCTAAGCTTGATTGCACAGGAATAAATCCCACTGAGCTCAAAAAGCATGCAAATGATTAAACCTGCCCTCCCCTCCTCCTCCCTCCTATCCCCTCCCTCTTGCCCCTTCCCTCCCCTTCCTTCAACCCTCCCTTCCCCTCCCCATCCCCTTCCCATCCCCTTCCAATCCCCTCCTTCTTTCTCCTTCCCCTCACCTCTCGCCTATCCCTCCCACCCCACGGTCAGTTTTACCTATCCTAAGCATGATTGCACAGGAGCCAATCCCATTGAACTCAATAGGTATGGAAATTATCAAACCTGCTGTCCCCTCCTCCTCTCTCCCATCACCTCCCTTTTGCCCCTCCCCTCCCCTCTCCTTCACCCCTCCCCTTCCAATTCCCTCCTTCCCCCTCCCACTCCTTCTGCTCCCCTCCCTTCCTCCTTCCCTCTCCTCTCCCCTCACCCTCCTCCTTCCCCATGGTCAGTTTTACCTATGCTAAACATGATTGCGCTGGAGTAAATCCCACTGAACTCAATTAGCATGTAAATGATCAGATTTACATCCTTCCCCTCTCCTCTCCCTTCCTCCTCCCTTCTTCATCCCCTCCCTTCTTCCTTCTTCCTCCTCCCCTGCCCATTCCAGCCCTTCCTCCCTCACAGGAAGTGGATTGGACTCTGAAAAGACCAACCCAAATTGTGTTTGCATATTGATAAATGTGTAGTGCAGTTCAATATATCAGAGAGGAGATCAGGTCTCCTGCTCCCCTGGTGCATTCACTATAGCTGCCCAATTTCCCTGCTTTTTAAAGTTTGATAGAAATATATGTTGGCTGTAGGTATGTTCTTAAACCGCAAGGTTTTTTGCCTATTGTCAAATGACAAATGGACTGCCTTCAAGTCGATTCCGACTTATGGCGACCCTTTGAATAGGGTTTTCATGGTAACCGGTATTCAGAGATGGTTTACCATTGCCTTCCTCTGAGGCTGAGAGGCAGTGTCTGGTCCAAGGGCACCCAGTGAGCTTCATGGCTGTGTGGGGATTTGAACCCTGGTCTCCCATGTTGTAGTCCAACACTCCAACCACTATGCTACACTGCCTATTAGTGAATCTGTCATTTTTAGATTGCTTTTGTTAAAATGTGTTGATGTGTTTGATGCTCTAGCCTCCTTCAGGAGGAAGGGCAGGATATAAAATCAAATAATAATAACTTTGGATACCACAATTTATTTTATTTATTTATTTATTTATTTAATTAAATTTATATACCACCCCATAGCCGAAGCTCTCTGGGCGGTTCACAACAGTCATAGTTTCCTGATCAACCGAGTTGATCTAAAACAGGAACACAGGAAGTTGTTTTATGATGAGTCAGACCAGTGGTCCATCTAGCTCAGTACTGTCAATACTGGCTCGCAGTGGCTCTCTCATAGTTGTTCCCTGCTGTGAAATGCTGTGAGATGCTGTGAAATGAAAAAAGGACATTCTGCATGCAAAACAGAAGTTGCTGGGAATTGAACCAGGGACCCTCTGCATGCAAAACAGAAGCCCTCCCACTGAACTACAGCAATTCAAGTAAAATGATGGTTCAGTTTTTAGAAGTAGCTGAGTTCCAGTACAGGAACTGTGGGACACTGCACTGTTTATGTGAGCAGACCAGTCGCATGAGTAATGTTAGTTGCAGCGACATCTGCACTGGTTTGAAGTTATTGCTGTAGTGTAATGTTAAAATATTTTAAGAGAATGGAAGGTTCATCTATCTAAAAGTCCCCCATTGACCTATAGCATATGTTTAAGGGACAGACCTTATCACCACCTGATTACTTCAAGAACATCCAGTGTGCAGTTGCCCATAAGAGGCATTATTGGAAGCTGATGCATAACTGTGAATCTTCCCCTGGACATTTGTTACTGAGCTTTTTCTTGAAATATTGCAAAGCCTTTATATTTGGCTTTGTTTTGGTGGCAAGCTCCAAATGGGCTTGCAATTCTAGCATATAGTTTTTTATATAGCTGTATCATAATCTTCATTCACTTTTATTTGCTATGTTTAGCCAATTCCATAGCCTTCATCATTTAATAATGGGAGACATTGGGAAAATCAATCTGTACTGGTCAATCTGTCACTGTTGGTTTCTCTCCATTTCTCATTTTTTTCCAATCTTAAGTTCCGTTCTCCACATTTTCACATCTGTTTCCCATTTTTTTAAAAGAAATCCACATGAAAATTCATCTTCATTTTAGTGGGAATTTCCCCTAATATAGATGTTATATTGCATATATGTATGCAGTCTTGCCTTATATTATACAGCCACAAGAGTGGCTGTATACTATAGCCAGCATGGATTTTTCACATTCTGCAATGTTACATTGAAAATACCCCCATGCCATTCTGATGCTTCCCATAAGCTCATTTCAAAACAAAACCTTACAAAACTTATAGTCCTGAACTCAGAAACGCTTGCTTAACAACCCTCTAAATTTTCATAGTGATACACAAAACAGTCAGAGAGAATCAAGAGTTCAAAGTCTAAAAAGAGAGAAAAAAAACCAGCGCCCTTTTGGACTTTTTTTCTCTGAGAGTTCTCATAATCTGTTGAAATTCATTAAAAATCAGCCATGTTCACAGAGTACCTGTAATCCTAATACTGACCTTGCCCCATACTCTGAACTTCATCTTCTGCAGTTTAAAAGTTAAAAAAAAAGCCTTTCTGTTTTTTTAATTAATTTAAGAAATTTTTGGGCGGAACCCTATGATAACGCAGGGCACGCTCAGTAGGAACCAACTGTCAGTGTTCTAAAAGCCTCACAGCTGCTGGGCTTGGTTAATCAGGGGGACACACCCACACCAGATTTGATTTCACTGGAGACAGTCATGGCTTCCCTCAGAGAATCCTGGGAAGTGTGGTTTGTGAAGGGTGCTGTGAGGAGACTCCTATTCCACTGAGAGAGCTCCAGTGGCCAGACTGGTTTAACAGTCAGCCACTCTGATTGAAGTTTGTGAGGGGAACAGGGCGTCTCCTAGCAACTCTCAGCACCCTTCACTAACTACACTTCCCAGGATTCTTTGTGAGAAGCCATGACTCTCCAAAGTGAAATAAAGGTGTGGTGTGGGTGTGGCCAGGGACAGCTTTGGTTTAAATTTGGGTGGGAGGCTACATGTGCCTGCTGTAGAATAAAAAGGTGAGGGAAACGCTGAAAAGCAATGATACTGTTCACAATGTTTTCCTTTTGGAAAGGAAAGGGCTTTCCCCTTTGTCCAGTGCCCACCCACCCAATCTCCTCCCCTCCTCCACCCCGCCCCTTCTCCCGGGTCAGTGCTGGACTACAGCCTGGGAGACCAGGGTTTGAATCCCCACACAGCCATGAAGCTGATTGGGTGACCTTGGGCCAGTCACTGCCTCTCAGCCTCAGAGGAACACAATGGTAAAACCACCTCTGAATACCATTTAGCATGAAAACCCTATTCAAAGGGTCACCATAAGTTCGGTCGACTTGAAGGCAGCCCATTTCCATTTTCAAACATGTTTGCACAGAAATAAATCCCACTGAACTCAAAAAGTATGCAAATGATCAAAGTAGGGTTGCCAGGCCCAGCCTCCAAGAGGTCTTCTGTATCTTTAAAAGTTGTGCAGGGGGAAGGGAGAATTCCACCTTGTGGTTTTTCCCATTACAGTGTTGCAAGAACACGTGTGCTTGACTGAATTTTCTCTTCTCTTGAAGATACAGAATCATTCTCAGGGCCTGAGCCTGGCAACCCTAGATCAAATGCATCCATCCTCCCTTCTCCCTCCTATCTCCTCCCTCTTGCCCCTTCCCTACCCATCCCCTTCCAATCCACTTTCCTCCTCCTCCCCCTCCCCTTCCTCCTCACCATGGCCAGTTTCACCTATTGTAAGCATGATTGCATGGAAGTAAATACTATTGAACTCTATAAGCATGCAAATGATCAAGCCTGCACTCCTCTCCCCCTTCCTTTGCCCCCCTCCAATATACTCTTTCCCCTCCCCCTTTTCCCTCCTCCTCCCCTATGGTCAGTTTTTCCTAACCTAACCATGATTGCATAGGAGTAAATCCCACTGAACTCAATAAGCATGCAAATGATCAGACCTGCTTTTCCCCTCCTTTCCCTCTCCACTCCCTTCCTCCTCCCCCCTCTTCCTTCTTCCTCCTCCGCTGCCCACTCCAGCCGTCCTCTCTGAGATATTGTACTGCCCTACAAATTTGTCAAAATGCAAACACCATTTGGGTTGGTCTTTCACAGTCCAATCCACTTGCTGTGTAGCTTGGAAGAATTTGGTAACATATGCCTCTGAGCATATGGTGAGTGGTGGCAATACCTGCAATCAGCCCAAATAATAGATAGAAGACATGTGCTGTGCCAATCTTGTTTTATCAGGGAGGAAGCAACATTATTAAGACAGTTGATATAGTTCAGATGGTCACTTTAAATATGTCTGATTCCTTTGCAATTTTAGTGAAGTTTCCTATAGGAAATCATTTTCTTTTGTTTTCTATTTCTGTGAATATGTGAAGTACAGCAACACCTTGCAAAGTTTACACTAAAAAAACTCCAAACATAAGTGTGGAATAATGGCACTGACTTGTGCAGAATAGTCTCCAGTGGACCTCAGGAGTGTCTCAATTTGCACACAATAAAATGGTGGGAGGTGAAATATATTTTAGCAAAATTCTAGGTGTGCTCTATGTTTTTAATTGACCGTGCCCACCTTGCCTTAAATGAAGTGGTTTAAACATAGGAGGCTGTAAACATGCATCCTCTTTTTTCCAACAGCTAGAGTCATTGCTGAAGTAGCAACATATTGGAATCTGTCTGATTTTACATCAAACTGCAGTTTCAGATTCAACTGTTAATGCACCTAAAATAGAAATAGAACATAACCTCCAATTTGAAACACCAAAGGCTATCTTCACCATCATATGACATTGACCAATAAAAAGGCTTTGAAATTAATAAAAATAAATTTGACACAGATTTCTAGGATGAATAATGAGCAAAATAAAATTTTCTAGTTTAGATTCTCTGTAGAAACATTAGTAACACAGGAAAGAAGCAAAGTAAGAACACCAACAAACATACACAAATATAATTCTCCATCTTTGGAGATGGCAGGTATTGCCATCACTCACCATATGCTTAGAGGCACATGTTACCAAATTCTTCAAAACTACACAGGAAGTGGATTGGACTGTGAAAGACCAACCCAAATGGTGTTTGCAGCTTGACAAATTTGTAGGGCAGTCCAATATCTCAGAGAGGAGGTCAGGTCTCCTGCTCCCCTGGTGCATTCACTATAGCTGCCCAATTTCCCTGCTTTTTAAAATTTGATAGAAATATCTGTTGGCTATAGGTACATTCTTAAACCGCAAGGTTTTTTGCCTATTAGTGAATACTCATATATACTCATTTTTATACTCATTACTATACCTTATATACTCATTTTTGCAGAGCAATTTCCCCTAATATAATGCACCTTTGTAAGTTATTTTCAATAATATATGCATACTGCAACTCTAGTATATGCATTTCTGTACACATTATTTGGCAGAAGAACTGCATTGCAAAATTCTGGGAATTGTGTATTGTGAAGGATGACTGCGTTTCTGTTCTCGTCTTGTTTAGGAAAATGTTAATTATGTAGGTTTGCCTTTAAATCCAAACTGAATCAAAATTTTCCTCTGTCCGTAGTTGGACATGAGATAAATAAATGCAACACTTATTTACTAACACATTTGGAAGCATTCCTGTTTGAGATTGACTTCAGAGGGCCCACTCTTTGTTGTGGCCATACGTGAGATCAGATAGTTGGCAACAACAAACAGAACCTTCACTGTAATAACACTGTAACTCTCTTGCTCGTGCTTTCTTTTTAAATTTTTATTTATTTATTTAACAAAATTTATATAACGCTTTAATGTAAAGACCTCTAAGCAGTTTACAAAAACCATTAAAATTATCAATAAAAGTTTTTTAAAAAACAAAAACACTAGCAATAACCTGCTGTTTTAGTACTGGCAGTGTTGCCTCTTGAGGTATTACTCCTGAAGTTTTACTATTGATTTCTTATAGTTGTTCTCTTTTCACTATTACTTGAAGTAAATCCCTCTTATCTCAGTTAGATTTACTTCAGAGTAAGCATGCTTAGGACTGAGCTACAATCTGTGTTTAGGACTGCAGCTACTATCTAATTGCTGTAGACATGATTTTGTTGGCACAGATCTGTACTTCAGAATAAAATGCTATTATTATATTCAGAATAAATAGGCCACCCTTGCCTGGAGTCACACACATCTGCAACTGAAGTAAAGGAAACCTTTTATGGTTGAACTGATTTTTTTCCATAAAGCAGAAATAAATTTGTAGTTAATTGAGTTATATTATAGCATAATAATCCAAATTTATTGCATTAAAATAGATGGCAAGCAAGATTTTTTTTAAAAAGCCTCCTTAAATTAAATTTAACAACTAACAAGGTGAAACCATAGCTGAGTAAAGAGTATCCAACAGTTAACAGCTGAAAAATACGATCATGAGCATAGATTGTTTATGTTCAAGGTGCTGGGGTAATAAATAGAAGAAAAGCTTGTATGAAGCAGAATGAGCTGCAGAAATAGTCATACTTTCCCTTTTCTAAGAATCTATTTTATTTAGTATTAGAGTCCAGTTCCCTGACCATCTGGGGAGGCTGCTCAGAAGTCAGGGGGGTATAGTGGGAAGAAAGGGTGAGAAAGCCTTCCATTTGCACAATTTTGCATCTAGCCCTCTGAATAAAAGACATGCATAACGCAACTAGTCCTAGTCCTGTGTTGCAGCATGTTATTGCAGTCAAGATTACTTTATTTGTATAAAACTGAGGGTTTGCATTTAATCATATTTTAAGTTTTGATATAGTGTAAAATTGCATACTGTACAACTGTCATATATTAAATAAATTCCACTGGTGACATTGGGGCAGCATGTACTCATGTCAATGTCCTCTTCTATGTGAACTATGAGTTTTAAACATTACTGAAGCCATGTGGGAAGCAACCACATGGCAAGACTAACAAAGAGGCTCCTGAAAAGTAAGAAGACACCCACTCTAGCTATATTGTTTAGAATAAAGAATGGGGAACCTTTTTCAGCCTGAGAGTTGCATTACCTCAAGGAGAACCTCCTGGGGACCACACACCATCATGGGCAGGGCAAAAATGGACATAGCAATGGATGTGGCTGTTATCTTTGTACAGGGGCCTATCTTCCAGGCACAGAAAAGGCAAAGGTTTCTACACACACATACACCCCCTTTCCATTCTTCATTCAGAAAAGAAAGAAGCACGGCCAGACTTCAAGGACACTTGACCTTGTGCCTGGCAAAGCACTTGAGGAGGATGCAAAGCAGAACCAGTTAGGGGTATGGCTTGGGGTAAGGGTGGGGTGACCAGGGGAGGGGCATGGCTCAGGGACAATACCATAGGCTGGATAACAGGACTGGAGGGCTGCATTCTGCTCCTGGACCTGAGGTTCCCACCTCTGATTTAGTACAACTCAGAACATAAGTCATGGTGATCCCATAGTGGGTTTTCCTCCCAACGATCACCAGTGGGCAAACTCTTGGAAAACCTATTTCTCAAGGGCTGTCAGGGCTTTCCTACCTGCTACTGGCAATGAGTATACCAAGAGAAGAGAATAAGGCTGGGAAGAGAGAAAGAGACAGATCAGCTCTCCCCTTTTCTTAGCAAGAAGTCTAGAAGAGCCTCTGAGATGATTCTATTGTTGGCTGTAGGAATATTGAAAAGGTCGGTTCAATAGGAGAAATAGGGCTTTTAGAAAGATTGGGTTTTCAGAAGGACAACTTTGATGATTGCTTGGTGGGAGAGATAGTCCTGGCAGACAGATAGGTAAAATGGAGTGTTGTCCTCTGGATCTACAAGCTCTGCTGCCAGCTTCGCGAAACAACCATAGCAGGTTTTGGAGGGAAAAACTAACTACAGGAAACTAGTTAGAACTGACCAATAAAAAAAGGGGATGTTATCACCAGACTGGAAGTTACTTTATAGCCAAGGAAGCATAGGGCCAGACCCCTAGACTACCATAACTCTAGCCTAAGAAACCCATTGCTTAACACATCATCTATATGCAATTCTAAACTCTGTGGAGGCAGCACAAGAAAAGATCAGGTTGCTAGGAGAGAGTGATTTAGAGGCCTTGTTGCACAGATGGGTGATTATAAATACTTAGGGGTGGTTGTTTGAGCAAGCACATGCTTTGAGGCATGTAAAGGCTTCTAAAACTGAGTATTTCCATACTTTCTTCTTAACATTTAAAGTATTAGCCTTCTTTTGCTTCTTTCACAGGGAGAGTGAATTGATAAATATATCTATGGAGCTGAGAGTAGGGGAAATCAGGTGACCTTCCTTGTGAGATGAAGGAGAGGATTAATATTGATGTTCTTACACATTTGACTTTGTTGTTAGTTGGGCAGTCTGTGGGGGTGTGGAACACTTAATGTGTGCTTTACTTCCATGGAGTCCTGATCTTTGTATTAATAAAAAAATGTTCAAGTAGGGATGGGGAACAATTTCAATTAAGTGCATCTTTAAAGTTGAATCTATGAAATCTGCACTTTCCAAAACGATATGAGAAAAATGCAGAATCGCCCAGAGTGACTGGTTAGCCAGCCAGATGGGCGATTAAGAAATCCAATAAATAAATAAATAAATTTGAATTCATCCACATTTTCAATGCAGTTCACTAATGAAACCATGTTTACAAAAATAAATATGTTAGGGGGAAATGTGCAGAAAAGGACTACATTAGTGGAAATAACATACAAAAGGCATTATATGCAGAGAAATGGGTTGCAAAAATATATACATTAGTCAAAACTAATGTGTTTATTAAACATAAAATGTGTTTATTATGAGAAATTTGCACTAAAATGCTGGAGAATTTTCATGAATTTTTTTTGTAAGATAATTTTACTTTGCAGCAGAAATGTGAAGAACTGAATTAAGACTGGAAAAATGAGAAACTTAGAGAACCAAAATATGGGCTGCTTCTGGGGCCAACTTATCCTCATCTACCCAGGGGTTATATGGCTCCGGGTGGGGATGATGTGGGAAGGTCCCCCTACTCACCTACAAGGTGTGGCCGGGGTAAAGGGTAAGCAGATGGGCTTGCCCTTGCCCCAGCAGGGGCTGGTCTCCTGAGAGCTGTGTGGCAAGCTACTTGCTTATAGACAGTTCCCGCACCTAGGTTTCCCTCTGCAGGTCACTTTAAATTGGGTTTTGTTTGCTGTAATTTAATAAAGTGGCCCTTGTTCAACCCAAGCTGATGTCTCTGTGTCTTATTTCACCCCTCGACTGCAAATGATGCCCCGCTCGCCGCGCAGCTGACAAGCAGGGCATGGTTGCAGATGGGGGCGAAGCTTGTGCCTCCATCTTTGTTTGGGACAACGTCGCGCATCACGCCTATTGTGTGCTTGCGATGTGCAGTGTGGAGGGGCAGGGCTTTGGGGCTTATTTAAGTCCAGCCACCCCTCCCACCTTCCTCTTTGCCAGCATGACGCCCACCCCGCCCTCCCTCTTTTATGGTGTGCCTAGGGGTTTCTTCAGGGCCGAGTAGGAATTTTTATCCTGCCCACACTCATTGGCGGGCAGGTTTTTTGCCTGCTCCACACCATGGGAGTGGGACGGAATTGGGTTAGGGGGCGTTGTGTTTAATAGGTGGTTTTGGCTTATTTGGCTAACTTGAATGTATTTGACAGGTCAATGCCGTACCGGGCTATGCATCTTGCACTGGTGCGGGAAGGGAAATAGGTAAGGACAGCTAGGTGGCCCCCTTAGGCACCTTTGGAGGTGATTGGTGGTTTTGTTTGCTGTAATTTAATAAAGTGGCCCTTGTTCAACCCAAGCTGATGTCTCTGTTTCTTATTTCGCCCCTCGACTGCAACCAAAACTGACAGATTTTTTCATCCCTATTTCTAGTATTTCAATTTGCATTATTAGTGAAAGAGGAAGATACAGTAATCTGGGAAGTATATGGCATTATTGAGGAAGATGGTTTCTATAATTAAGAATTCTTTCATTTTCTATTTTTTCTGCCTAGACTGTACCTCTCTGGGAGTCATTTCAGCAAGCTGTGAAACCTTAATTTGCTCCTTTTTAGTACTAAATCAATTCTTAAGAAAACTGCTAGCACCCATAATTTAGTTCTGGGAAACAGGCTGACCTGGCATTTAAGAGACCTGAATGAAGCAGTGCGGGTTACTTGGATCTAACTACGAATCAGATGACTAGAACTGCTTTAGGAACAACACAGCGAAAGTGTATGAGGAGATGCTGTTGCTATTGTCTCTAAGGATAAAATAGGACTAAGCCAAAAATGCCACTCCCATGATCCCCAGCAGAATATAGTGTGCAAACAGGATTGAGGTGGGGGCCTGCTGGAGTGGTCTGTGCCCATTTCAGTTCTGTTCACAATAATGCGATTAGGGTGCTCAACTATACAAGCAACCCAGCTCAAATTCTCAGGATACTCCTACTTCCCATTGCTGTGCATTTCCAGCAAACTCTTGCTTGTACTACTACAATGTGATATACACCTTTGAAGACACATTACAAATGTCAATGATCCAGAATGTCGGAGCCAAATTAGTCACTGGTGTTATTTTATGAGGGCATATAACACCAATACTGAAGGAGCTCCATAAGGAGCTAAGAAAAGCCTTGTTCGGTCAGAGCAATGGCCCACTTAGTCCAACATCCTGTTCTCACACTGGCCAACCAGTTGCCTATGAGAAGCCTGCAAGCTAGACCTGAATGCAACAGCATTCTCCCCACTTGTGATTCCCAGCAACTGGTATTTAGAGGCATACCATCTCATGGCTAGTAACCATTGATAGATCTATCTTCCCTGAATTTGTCTAAGCACTTTTTAAAGCCATTCAAGTTGGTGGCAATCTCTACATTTTGTGGTACCAGATTCCAAAGTTTAACTATGTGTGGTGCAAAGAAGTGCTTCATTTTGTTTATCCTGAATGTTCTGATCTGCTTGTCACATTTTCATAAGTGTAGCATCTATTTTGCTTGAAAAGCAGATTACAAATTATTAACTAAATAAATTAATAAGATTTACATCAAGGTACTCAAGGAATAATTGATGACGAAGAAGAAAAATGAAAGCTGCAAAAGGAGCTTTTCTGTCCTTACCTAGGCCAACCTTTCCCAACTAGTGGGCCACCAGATATTGTTGGACCACAATTCCCATCTTTCCTGACCATTGGCAATGCTGGCTGAAGCTGATGGGAGTTGTGATCCAACAACATCTGGTGGCCCACTAGTTGGGAAAGGCTGACCTAGGCCAAAGTAGATCGGCTGGCAGTGAGTCACAGTCAAGAGAGAGTGGATGAAAGAATAAGGGAGCACTGAAAGTGTGTAAATATATAAACATTGCTACAATAAATTTTACTTAATTGATGGCTCTGGTGCATTAAAAATTATTGCTATATCAAAAGCCATGTTGTTTTTAAAAAACCCAATTTAATATGTATCAAAGGTGTCCGTTTAACTGCTCCAGTGCCTTGTGCTTTTCATATTTCCAGATGCAGCTTCATTTGAGATCGTTGGACAGTGAAAAAGGTGGATAAGAGAAAAATCAACTCATTTGAAATGTGGTGCTGGAGGAGAGCTTTGCGCATACCATGGACTGCGAAAAAGACAAATAATTGGGCGTTAGAACAAATTAAACCAGAACTGTCACTCGAAGCTAAAATGATGAAACTGAGGTTATCATACTTTGGACACATCATGAGAAGACTTGATTCACTAGAAAAGACAATAATGCTGGGAAAAACAGAAGGGAGTAGAAAAAGAGGAAGGCCAAACAAGAGATGGATTGATTCCATCAAGGAAGCCACAGACCTGAACTTACAAGATCTGAGCAGGGTGGTTCATGACAGATGCTCTTGGAGGTCGCTGATTCATAGGGTCGCCGTAAGTCATAATCGACTTGAAGGCACATAACAACAACAACAACTCTGCAAATGTACACCTTAATCTTTAGGGACCAGTTCAAATGTTAGATGTATACTTCACTTTCAATAGGTGACATCCCTGAGATTGTGAACCATGCTGCAAATTATTTGAGGTTTTTCTGGTGCTCTGAATTTTTAAGAGGGATGGTCCTGACCAGTGGTGGGGATGGCAGAGTGGGCTGCCAAAAATAAAATTGGGTGGAGGCAAACTACATGGGTGGAGCAGGTGACTATGCCTCATTTTTGTCAGTTGCCTTCTCCCATGCAGCCCCACTGAAATACAGCTCAGGGTCTCTGTAATGAACACTTTCTGTGGGCACTGGGAGCTGTAGTGGGGAAGGGGGTGGAAGCCCTGTTGCATGAGCAGCCTTCTATTAATGTGAGTTTGGAACCAGCCAATTGAGTAAAAGACGTACATCATGAAACTAGTCGCTGTTTTCTCCCATTTCAAGGCTACTTTTTATCAATAGGTTTGCTGTTATCGTATTTTGATGGCACAAGCTTACATCATTCTGTCATATGGTTCTGTTCAGATTTTGTGCCCAACATAGCCAAAGCAGAATAAATGTCTGTAGAATAGTGTCAGCTGCAGTGCAGCAATGGTACAACTTCAGACCTGTACAACTTACTATGTGGTTTCTTTGCAAATTACATTTCCTCTCCCCTTTGCAGCAGTAAATATTTAAAAGTACTCTTTATTCCCCAGTTTTGGTATTACATTAATTACATACCTTTGGTTTGGACAAAAGATTCCATATTTTTTTAAAAAAGAATATAGTTGCTTAATGTTCTTAGAATGCTTTTATTTAAAAATGAGATTATATGTATTATTTCTGTCTGCATAAAACCATTGCTTGCTTTTCATGGTCTATGGTGAATTGTCCAAAATTTTTATAAGCCACAGCATGCATAACTGCCCAGCACAATTACTATGGGGAAAACCCCCTCTGGGCATATTATCTTTGTCATTCTGTCAGAAAATTATTCCTCTAATGATGCCATGTTCCACAGCTGCCTCCTAATTGCAGGCAAGGCATATAAAAAGACAATAAAGAGGTCAAGCTGCTCTGATCTTAGACTTTAATCTTGGACCACATAAAGAGATTATCAACAAATATTCTGAACAAATGTGGGCCATGAGGGGGCAAAATGCTGGAAATTGCGAGAATACAAAGAGCTAAAGCTCTTGTGAGAGTCAAATACAATCTCCATTCTCAATATGAAGGAAAATGGTATCACAGTGAAATGAAAACACCCTAAAAGTATATCTGTTAGTTTCTAGACTGATCCATTCTTTGGGCAAAGGTGCATGCATAAAAACAGCTATACACATTGAAAAAAACTCCTGCAACACTTCAATCTCATTACAAATGGACAGAAATAGACTTACTTTCCATGCCCTGGGCATGTAAACTGAGAGTCAAAGTAAACATTACTGTAATTGTGTGGTTAGCAATCCTATCTAGTTGTGTGTTTTTTTAAAAAAACATTATACTAGAAAGAGAGGGAAATTTTCATCAGGACTGCAACATGCAACATTCAGTCCTGATAGAAATCACCCCTCTACACTGCATTTAACCTTGGACTCTGAATTTACCCTTGTGGTTTCATACCTTAATTGTGTGGCTAGTTGTCAGTGAGATTGCTGTAGATAATGAAAAATGTACCAGTGTATTAAAATAAGTATTTTTGGACGTATGTATTTTAGGACAAAAATATGTTTTTGGACATATGTATTTTAGGACAGAAATAGGAGGGGGTGGGGGAACATACTGCTGATGCAAAAGACTCCTTTGAGCAATAGATGGCTTTTCAACATGGCAAGAATGCAATTCCATCAATATTGTAGTGAATAACATTAGAAAGTCAAAAGAGAGCAATAACTTTATCTTCTGGAATTTTAATATCATTTAGATTTGGAACAATCCCCATACTGTCAATATTAAAAGCAGAAAGATTCATTCCCCTTTTCCCACATGCACACTTGTGGCTGCCTGGGTGGCATTAATAAAACATGGAGGAGAAATAAAAAAATAATCTGTGAGCCTATGGATCTTGCTCATGTCTAAGTGAAGAGTTATTGTGAGTTCTGAAGGAAAGGGATACTAATATTTATGGTTTAACATTTCCTTCTGACTTGTGAAGGACTTGAGTGTTTCTTTCTTCAGTGGCTAATTTGTCTCAAGATGCACAAAGGGGTGGCGAAAGGTGTAAGATTTTATCACCCGTGTGCCAGTGCCAAGTAGTTCAACAGATGTATCAACACTTCAGAAAGAGGAGTGATTGATGGCCTCCCAAAAGCTGATGGTGGCGTTTGGCAACAGTGATTTTTTTTTATCCCCTTGGTATCCCCCCTATTTTTACTGAACATTGAAACTTGGGGGGGGTGAGTGGCTGTTGCTAATTTGAACTAGAATGATTTTGGCTATAGTATTTTTGGAAAAGAAAAATTATAGGACGGGTGGAGTGTATTTATTGGGAAATGTTCACAAATGTGAATGGCACACGCTGAGTTTTCTTTGGACAATTTCCCAGGCAGAACTAGAAAATTATGTTTTTAGATTTAATTTAAACAATTTGAGCTTGGTTAGCCCAGTGCATTGGTGTATGCTTTGCCCAGTGTGACACAGCAGCAAATAGGACTGGGAAGGAGCAAATCAGCTGTGAGCACATTCTCACAGTCTCACTAAGCCATAGTGTGGCTTGTCATATGAGGTAAACAGCCCACTTTAAAAACCATCCCTCTTCAGTGGTTATCCTTAGCATGGTGATACCATGCCCTGTGCAGTGTCCCTGATGTTGTACATCCTACTGCTCCCATACCAGTGTCCACATGTCTGCAAGAGTAAGCCAATGTACTGTATGTACAATTGTAACTACAATTTTCCTACAGGAAGAAATGGTGGGATATATTAATAATAACAATTATACGTCAGCTTTCACGCTTCTGGCAGCTGAGGTTGCATGATTTTTGATCAGCTATAAGGCAACCTGCTCTGAGCTTTTTATGTATCAGTTGACTGGAATCAGCTAAGTGTGCAAGATAATGGAAAGGCATCTGTGGGAACAGATTAGAAACATTCTTCACAGTACTGGGTCTTACAGGGCCTGGGCTTATTTACAGAATGCTGCAGAATTTAGAAGTGATTTAAAAGTGGCTGGATTAGTTGCCTTGTGTATGATGTTATTACACAGATGTTGTAGCATTGTCTGCCTTCTCCCACTGACGCTCATGTTAGATGTGCATCAAGATACAGTTTTCTTTCTCTTCATATGAGAGCTACCTCTGCCTCATCCCTATAGAGGCATACACATCTTATTTCAAGATGACCTTGCTTTCCAAAGAATGTGGTCTCTCTCATTCTCATAGATGGCCCCCTACACATTGTGGGTGTCATCCTCATGCACAAAAAGAGAGAAAATGTCACTGGACAGACATTAATCAAGAGCCACTGGTGGTGTCATTGATGAGCCCCCAATGTCTGCAAGAAAAAGAAACAGAAGCCCATGAGGACTGTTTTGAAAAACACACCCACAAGCCAACTATTCCTTCAAAAAGGTTTTTGAGGGCTGGACCAAATAGGAAAGTGCAACATGTTTAGAATGGTGCACAAAATTGAACCCTCACCTTTATGAACATATCTTGTCGTTAGATAATACTTCATGATCCTGATAATTGCTTTATAGTTGTTTCAAAGTTGCATTTCTTCAGAAGCTTTTCATGAGTATGAGAAAACATTAAACTCTGAACTATAAATTGCCAACATTGAGAGCAGTTAATGTTGTTCTCCCTTTTTCCACAGAAAGAAATCATTTGTTTTAAGTTTCAAAACTAGTGACCAGTCTTGAATCTGTGCTGTATATGCACCACTCACCCATGATTTATGTAGGCTAGAGCCTTATATTAAGTCATGGTTGAACAGAACTCCAAGGGTGGCTGACCAAATGGCTTTACTTTGATTATTACTGATCCTAAGCCAATAAGATGTATTTAATATCACCCATAAATGTGTTTTGATACAAAGGACCTTTGTAATTGTTGGAGAATGCAAGTTGTAATTCAAAACTGTTGGTCTGTATATATTTAGAGATGCTTAATTGGTATCCTTTGAGAGGCAAAGGGGGGTTGAAACATTTTCATATGCTTTCTGAGATTCCACCAAGCTATTACTTGGAGTACTTTTAAGTGCAGTACACTAAGGGGCTCCTCTGAGCAGACTGTTGCAATTATTTTTTATTTCTTTCTAATTTTCACATGAGATGGAGTTCTCCCCCCCCTCCACGTTAAATGGCTTACAGAAAGATTTGTTCATCTTTTTAGGCTCAGTTTAGCTCCCCCATAAGAGCTGACTGAGAAATATATGTAGTGGTTATTGCTGAGGTGATTTTAAGGTTCCACTAGAAAGGTGCTTAAGGAGTGGGCACAGGATACATTTACACATCAAACTACAGTTGCTCTGCCTCGGGATATGTCAAATTTCCAAGTTTTACTAAAATCAGGCTTGGAGACTAGTCTGTTCTAATGGTAGAAACAACAAAGGGTCCTGTGGGGCTTTAAAGATTGAGGCTGAAATCTTGATCATGCTTTTCTGAGAGAAAGCCCAATTGAACACAGATGGGATTACAATTCAGGTATCAGGGGATTTTGTCCCTTGGGTACAAAAGACTAGTATTTGTCTTTCTAACAACAACACTTCAACATTTCTTTAACAGTGGCTGTGTACACACCATACATTTAAAGTACATAACTTCCCCAAAGAATCCTGGGAACTGTGGTTTGTTAAGGATGCTGGGGATTGTAGCTATGTGAGGGGTAAACTACACTTCCCAGGATTCTTTGAGGAAGCCATGCACTTGCGAAGGCCTGAGGCAAATCCCTATACCCACAAAGTGCTCTGGATGATCTTTGACCCACCATGAACTTTCAACCTAACTTACTTCATAAATTGGTGATAAATTGGGAAAAGACGGCTCAGCATATCAGAGAATAGATAGAACACAACTACAATAAATAAAAATAATTCTAAGGTCCCATCTGCACTATACATTTAAAGCAGTATTATACCATTTTAAACAGTCATGGATTCCCCAAAAAATCCTGGGAACTGTTGTTTGTTAAGAGTGCTGAAAGTTGTTAGAACACCCCTACTCCTCTCATAGAGCAACAATTTCCAGAGTGTTTTTTACAGTTAATCCTTCTTCCCATAGAATTCTGGGAACTGTAACTCTGTGAAGGGAATAAGGAGTCTCCTAACAACTCTCAGGACCCTTAACAAACTACAGCTCCCGGATGCTTGGGGAAAGCCATGACTGTTTTAAAGTGAAGATCAGCCCTAATATATAGTTATTAAGGATGAACATCAGCTTTAAACAATTGAAAACATGATGGTAACAGATGAAAAGGGTTAAATTTTTATATATATAAAAACAATATTGAGTTGTTAAAATGAACTCATTTTTTCCACAGTATTTTATAAATGGTGTTTCGCTAGACCTGGAATTTCAATTTGCACATTATAAAGCACTGAAACAATTTGGTACTTCTCGTCTGCCTTAGTATAATACTCTATAAATGGAATGTCACAATAAATAGAGGAGTCTATAAATGGGGTGCTAATTATGTAGCCAGATTGAATCAAGTGGGTTTCCTGTGGAATGTTAAGGCTTTGTTTTAATTGATAACTCAAATGGGCAGCCAAAAGTGAGGGTGGTGGCAATTCATAGTTAGGGTATGAATGTAATAACAGTATGGTAGTCATTACAATCTGCCACTCAAATAATTTTAAAGCATACAATACAAGTTAACTGTTAAATGGAGAATTAAAAGCTAATCATCTTGCACATTTTAAAAATGTGAGCAGGGCTAATAATTTGACTCCAACACATAGAATATTTCATTTGTATGCCCCTCTTTTCATTTCAGCAACATTCTTACATTGTCTGCAATGGGAAATTTGAAATCCAAGTAAAGGGAGGGGGAGAGGGATTATTTACTTCATTATTTATTTGTTAGTTTATTAGATTTATATCCCACCCTTCCTCCCAGTAGGAGCCCAGGGTGGCAAACAAAAGCACTAAAAACACTCTAAAACTTCATAAAAACACACTTTAAAATAAATTACAACAAAACATCTTTAAAAACATATTAAAACAAAACATATTTTAGTAAAAAACAATACAATAAATTTATGTAATACATTTGTCAACATGCTCATTCATGCAAAAGCAACGGCACAATGAAGCCATGGATCCCCTCATTGCCAGGGAGTCCACTTGTGTTTCCCACATGGGTGTGGAAAGACAGCGGGGCAATCACTCAGGCATGCAGCCAGCGACTCATGATGATTGATTTTGCTTGGCTGCACCATAGCCTGAGCTGGCCTCACCCCAGGAGCCAATTAGTAGCACCAGTGGGGGGTGAGGAAGCAGACTAGAGGGAGAACCCTCCGGTCCACATCTGGGCCATAAACAGAGGGCCTGGATCATAGATTTGGTATTGCTGCCTGTCACCAACTTCATCAGAGGACCTCCTCAGAAGAGCTTCAAAGAGCAATGAGCAAAGCAGCCCTGCGAGACAGAGCAGGGCCTGAAATCAGGAGGTAAGAAGACCAACGAAGATCAAGTAAAGCGGAAGGGTTCACCACTGTGGCTTGTCGCTGGATCTAATCATTGCCAGACTGGCTCAATAAAAGCTTTCTAGTCTAGTCAGAGATTGATTTCTTTAATGTGGCAGCCTGGTTTTTGTTTGTTTGTTTGTTTGTGGGGGGGGCAGGAACTTGGAGAAACACACACACACTGGTTGTGTCACTTTCTTCCTACAAATTGCACTTTTTTGGCCACTTTCTTTCTAAAAAGTCTTTACCTCCTTTGTTAGGCAGCCATCATTTGGATGAAGAATGCAGCTATTGTGGCTAGCAGCTCTTGATAGCCTTGCCCTCCATGAATGCTCTTTTAAAACCATCCAAGTTTCTGTTCTTAATTTATTATTTTCTTTACTTAACTGGAAAATTGCACTTTTAACACCTGGTAGTCTGTTCCTGAGATTCCTGAGATCTAATATACTTATAAAATAGTGTAAAGGAACTAATTTAGGCCAAGAGAAATGAAGTGTAACAATCTGTCAGTTTGTGGATTCCATTTCTCTCTCCTTGTTTACTAAGTAGATGATTCATGACAACACACTTTGGCATAGACTTTGCTAAAGTGCCAGCAGTGTAGTAGCGAGGCTATCGATAGTCTTACTCACTCATTCTGCCATGCATACAATTTATTTATTTAATCAATTGACAGACTTTAATATATAAAAAATAATATTGTAAAAAAGTTTACAGAGTAAAACCATACAGTCAAAAGGCTAGACTACAAATAAAATGTAAATGCATGCTGTCAATAAAAATACTAAATCAAACTGCTACAGCAAAATAATGAGCAGGGCAATCTAAGGGCCCCTCCAGACATTCTATTGATTGTGTATTCAAGTTGATTTCTGATGGTATACTCATAATGGTACTGGGTGGAGATTCCTCTTTCAATACTGTTTATGCCTGCAAATGTTTTGGAGTGGACATAACTGCTTGGTTTCCAACAGGTGCATGTCTTGTAGCTTCCTGTTCCAAACGTTTTCTTCTCCCATTTTTGTCATGCTGTAGTGCAAGAGTGCCCCCAGTAACATTGGGGAAGCTTTGCAGAACAACTAAGAAAGCAGAATGATGTGTGGATTGGTCCAGTAAAAATCTACCAATAATACACTATTATTGGGTCAGTGACATGTTGCAGAAGACACCCACAAAAAACCCCGAGTCTAGAGGATCTAAAAATGAACAGTCAGGAAATGACTGAACAAACAGATAAGTTTTTAATAGACATCTAAAACATTTCACAGTTGAGGCCTCTTGGGATTGCTTGGAGGAGGGTGTTCCAGAGGGTTGGCGTCACTGCGGAAAAGGCCTACATTCACATTGTCACTAGATGCTGATCTGTCAGTGGTGGCGCAACACCCCTGATACTTGTAAAATCAGATGGGTCTGTACAGAGGAAGGTAATTCATAGGTGTCCAGGTTCTAAGTTGTTCAGCACTTTATATGTCAGTAACAGAACCTTAAACATGACTCAGGAACTAAGCAACCAGTGCAGTTGTTTTAACACAGGTGTAACATATTTATAATTGAGTGCCCTACTCAGCATCCTAGTAAGTTGCTGCATTCTGCATTCTGATTATCACAGTTACCTCATACACCATTACCATGCAAGGAGCAAGAATGCAACCACTGGCCCCTTCCCCTCCTGCACAACCCCATTCCTGTAGCCTCCTATGTGTCGGGAGAAGAATGTCTGCAGTGTGAAGCCAGCTCTGCTTGAGTAGGTTCTCCCAGTGATCAAGAACTCTGGAAGATTAGGGTTAGAAATAATGTGGGCTTCTACTGCAAGCATTTTTCCACCATCATGTGGGATGGCAATGGGGATATGCAGGAAGGAGCAGGGCCAAGTGGCTCATTCCTTGTTCCTCCTTACATAATAGGGTGTGTGTGTGTTGGAAGGAGAACATAAATCAGGTATAGTTTATAAGGGATCCAAAGCCCAAAATCTTTCACAGCTGAGTGAACTGATTATGAATTTGTTGAAATTGTTGAAGTAGAACAGGAGATGAAGTAATTGATTGGAAAAATTAATTCAATATGGAAATTGGTATTACATGTTTTCTGATAGAATCATTTTACACAGTAACCGCACTCTGAAGGTCATGAGCTAAAAGCATTACTTTGCAGAAATGTGATTCCTGTCCTTGATAAAGATTCCTTATAGTTTTCCTCCAACTTTTCTAATGAAACTCACTGTGCCTGCTCTTGACACACAAGTATAATTAAAGTTGTCAATTGTATTGATTCAGGACATTTTGTCCAGGACTAACAATATTTATCTTTAGAAACAAAAGGCAAAATAAAACAAGTATTTAACTTTGCTTCCTGGCATTACTAACTAAAGATCCAGATAAAACCAAGAACACACCAGATTCAAATCCAATTATTCAAAAAGTGATCTCTCTTCAGGTGAGAAGCAGAAGGGCCCATCACATCAAAGCCAGTTTTCCAAAGCACCTTCCAAAGTATTTTTGTAAGTTCATAGAACCTAATATGTATCCCATAGCACCATTCCTTAATAACGGTGGAGTGTGACCCTATGTGAAAATGAACATTAAATAAAAAGGATGAGATAGTTAAAAGTTAAAATTTAGATTCCAGATCCATATTGTGAATGATGCTTATTTTTTTCCTTTTACTTATTCCTTTATCAACACCAGCTGTTAGACTCACAAAAGGAGGCCTTCAGAAAATAGAGCATCAGCATATTATTTCCTGGTGAATCTGCAGTTTTGATTTAAGGTTTAGCTTCTGATAATGTAGTACTAGAATAGCAAGATTACATTCCCATTTTTTTTGTCCTTCTGTTCATAAAGGGAAGTTTTAAAAAGCTGAAAAAGAAAAATATAGTATAATATTTCGTAATAAGAGGAACTTCAGTACCTAGTAGATTTTTGCTCTGACATGAAATCACATTGGTTGCACATTTGTTCTCTTATTTGCTAAATTCTTATACTCAAGTCAGAAAACTGTAATACAAGGTGAATTTGATTGCAATCATTTTTTCCCCGTCATAATGTTGCAGCTTTTTATGAAGTCTTGAATCCTACTTTTTTTAGTGCCTGGAACAAAGAAGTATATTTGACCATGAAATATAGCAGAGGGTTTATTTTTAGTGTAATGCATGCTACAATTGATTCTTAATGCCAAGTTATTAAGAAGACAGCTTCTCTGGCATAATAGCCAAGATATATATTCTTGACTACTACTTTAATTTCTCATATTATTTAGACCATGCATTTTCCAAAAAGTTTTCAATAAAAATGTCATATTTTGACGTTCTACTCCTCATTCATCGGTGTAGTTGGTTTTGGAGGTAAGCTAGTGATAATCTTGTGACACGTGCAGAAAATGAATAACAAAAATTGAATAGCCAAGTGGGCAAGTAAATAGGAATGTTGCTTAAAGCATACTTTTTCATTGCTAAATTATGAACTTAAAACTAACTTTCCATAGATTACCTCCATCTGTTCCATGGAATTTTGATAGCTTATATTTCATTTGAGAACCACTGGAATATAAGATATAACTTTGAGATTTATTCCCATGCATGGTATTCATTACATCCCAATTGTGTAATTTCTACACATAAATTGTGGCTTTTAAGGACATAGGGAAAGAAGGGTCATCATGGAAGAAAATGGTTTCTGGCTGCTGTTTTCTTCATATAATGCTAGTGTTATGTGTGTGTGTGTGTGAGAGAGAGAGAGAGGGAGAGAGAGAGAGAGAGAGAGAGAGGGAGAGGGAGAGGGAGAGGAGAGGGAGAGGGAGAGAGAGAGTGTTAGGGTTAATAACAGGGGACCAGTGGATGTGCCAATATCTGTCTGTCTGTCTGTCATCTTACGTTACATTGCCATTTTTTAACTAACATTTTATATTTGGATATAATTACCCCAAATTATTGCTTTTCTCTTTAAAATGCACAAAAGTGCATTCTACTTTACTGCTGGTCACTCCTCATATTTTCATGGAAAAGCAGTGATTTTTACATGCTTGCATGAAGTTTGGATTTTATATATCACTTTATGTATGTGCTAAGTATTAAATGGAATAATGAAGAAGTGGCCTATACTGTAGTGAATTTAATGCTTCATACGCTCTGACCATTATGTCATTATTTATTTCATATCAGTGTGATCATTGAAGAATAAATCTTCATCTTACAGAGAAAGTGGCAAGTTGCTGAAATCAACACACCCATCATGCATTCAAAAACTGCGAAGTTCTGTGTATGTTGAAATATGTCATTTCTTTCATGAAATAAAGGCCTAATAATTATTTGAAAAGTTCACTGTTCCACACCTGTTTCATTCAAGTAGGTGAGCAGAGGTTCAAGAAATACATCTCTTAAATGTGTGTGCCTTTTTTTTCACTTAAAGCAAAATCTGGATATAAAATAAAGTTTGTACCTTGTAAAAGTTCTAAGGCATGAAAGGTCAATATAGCAGAAAAGAAAAGAAAAGAAAAGTGGACCTACTAAAGGAGTTTGAACAAAAATAACAGTATACCTTTCTATGCACCCAAGCATGTAAAATAATATTGTGCAAAGTGGTGTGCTGCTTAAAGTATGAAATCTGTGCACCAAAAAGCACTAATGGCAAACAGTAATAGAAACTAGCCTGAGTTTATTTCCATTGATTGGATAGCTGTGCTACCAGGGCTGTCCCTAAGGATATCTGGGAATTCCAACAAAAATGGAAACAGAAGTGGAAATTGTTGATGTTTGCTTATTTGTCCCATGTAGCAAATGTTCCATTCCTGGGCAAGGTCCTTGAACGAGTGGTTGCGGGCCAGCTCCAGACACTCTTGGATGAGACCAATTATCTGGATCCATTTCAGTTGGGTTTCAGGCCTGGTTTTGGCACAGGAACAGCCTTGGTCGCCCTGTATGATGACCTTTGTCGGGAGAGAGACAGGGGGAGTGTGACTCTGCTGATTCTCCTTGATCTCTCAGTGGCTTTCGATACCATCGACCATGGCATCCTTCTGGGAAGACTGGCTGAGTTGGGAGTGGGAGGTACTGCATTGCGGTGGTTCCGCTCTTGCTTGGCATGTCGCCTCCAGAAGGTGGTCCTTGGGGATCATTGCTCGGCACCCTGGACTCTCCAGTATGGGGTTCCGCAGGGGTCAGTTCTGTCCCCCATGCTGTTCAACATCTACATGAAACCATTGGGTGCAGTCATCTGGAGCTTTGGAGTGCATTGCCATCAGTATGCTGATGACACGCAGCTCTATTTCTCCTTTTCATCCTCTTCAGATGAGGCTGTCAATATGCTGAACTGGTCGGTACCTGGCTGTGACAATGGACTGGATGAGGGCTAATAAACCGAGGCTCAATCCAGACAAGACTGAGATGTTGCTAGTGGGTGGTTCTTCTGACCAGATGGTGGATGTCCAACCTGTTCTGGATGGGGTTGCTCTCCCCCTGAAAGAGCAGGTTCGTAGCTTGGGGGTTCTCCTAGAATCATCTCTGTCACTTGAGGCTCTGGTAGCCTCAGTGGCATGGAGTGCCTTCTACTAACCTCGGTTGGTGGCCCAGCTATGTCCCTATCTGGACAGGGATAACCTGGCTTCAGTTGTCCATGCTCTGGTAACCTCCAAATTAGATTACTGCAATGCACTCTACGTGGGGCTGCCTTTGAAGACGGTTTGAAAACTGCAGCTTGTGCAAAATGCAGTGGCCAGATTGGTAACGGAGACCAGATGATCCGAACATATAAAGCCGATTCTGGCCCGCTTGCACTGGCTGCCTGTATGTTTCTGAGCTCGATTCAAGGTGCTGGGTTTGACCTACAAAGTCTTACACGGCTTGGGACCACAATACCTGATGGAACACCTCTCCCAATACAAACCCACCCATACGCTACATTCAAGATCAAAGGCCTCCTCCGGGTGACTACTCCAAGGGAAGCTCGGAGGATGGCAACAAGGGAGAGGGCCTTCTCAGTGGTGGCCCCCAAATTATGGAATGACTTGTGTGACAAGGTGCGCCTGGCGCCAACATTGTTATCTTCTTGGCACCAGGTCAAGACTTTCCTCTTCTCCCAGGCATTTTAGCATGTGTTTTATACTGTTTAAATTTTTTAATTGTGTTTTAAATTGTTTTTATAAGATCTGTTTTAAATTGTATTTGTTTTAATGTTTTTAGTTACTGTAAACCGCCCAGAGAGCTTCGGCTATGGGGCGGTATACAAGTATAATAAAATAAATAAATAAATAAATGTCTGGAACTCAACTTAGAGAATACGAACAGGATTCATTGTTGTTTTGGGTTTCAGTCTGTAGATGATACATAATTATGTTTTTCCCCATTTACATTTCATTTCCTTTGCACTGAAATGAATGGGGTGTAGTAATGTAATGACAACATAATTTAAATAATTTTACAACAGCAGAGAGAAGGACAAATAATGTAGCTTTTGGTGGAAGAGGAATTGCAACAGAGTGGAAACAGTGATGCATGTGGCAAAACAACAAATGAAATAGTTATGTAACAATATTTTTTAAAATTAAGGTTTTTAGCCCTATTCACTGGAAAAGTAACTCACTGCCTTCCTCTTGATATAATTCCTAGGGGTGGCATAGGTAACAAGACTTTCACAGCTCCAGAATCTCTCTCACCCAGCTGAAGGTGAACATGATTAGTCTGGGACTGGCCTCTGTGTATAGGTTTTTGTATGTTCATTCCCCAACTCCTCCCCCTCTCTAAGACTGAAGCATAAAGTGGGTCTGGAATGAGAGGACAGGAAGTGGGAAGAGAGTAACACTGTGGTGAAGGCTTTAGAGAAGAAGCAGAGATGCCACAGGACATGAGTGGGAAGGAGAGATCAGGAGGAAAGGCAAACCTTTGCCTGACTGCCGACTAGCTTTCAGGGAAGCTGTGACAACCAGACCCAACCATGGTTGCCAAGGAACTGCACAGCCTTCATACTTCACCATCAGAGTGCCTGCTGGCAAAAATTAAAGGGCTGGGTCTGTCTAATCTAAGGTGACAAATAGAAGCTGTGTGCTGGCTGACCCTCAACGAGCCTCTCACTGTGCAACAATAACCCAAATCCTTTAATACATTGGCACATGTAGGGTTGCCAGGTTCAGGGCCTGATCTTGTATCTTTAGAAGAAGAGAAAGTCAGCCAAGTGCAGGTGTTCTTGCAACACTGTACAAGAGGCTGGGCCTGGCAACCAAGAGGTCTTCTGTATCGTTAAAAGTTGTGCAGGGGGAAGGGAGAATTCTACCTTGTGGTTTTTCCCATTACAGTGTTGCAAGAACACCTGCACTTGGCTGACTTTCTCTTCTCCTAAAGATACAGTATCAGTTTCAGGCCCTGAACCTGGCAACCCTAGGCACATGTGAATGACTTATTTTAATATATTTTGCTCCTACATGCATCTCTTTGTTGTTTCACACACATGAAATGTATAAGTGGTTGTCTCTTATAGAGTAATAGTATGGTTTTCTTTGGTTGTCCAAGTTCTTTACTTGCATTAGCTACATACATAGAACAACACATAAGGAGCATGATGTCCTGTGTAAATAATGGCCACAATGCAATGTCCATACCCATGTAAAATGTCTTACAATGTCTGATTTTATCAAGTGAATCTATTTTCAGATGAAACTCCTCCATGATTCTACATCTGGCAATCACTTTAATTTTTGTATAATGACAAATACCAGGCCTCGCCCATGTTGATTATCTGGATAACCTACCAGCAGCTAAGGAAAAAAAAGGTGTTTAATTCATGAAATATGTAAACAAGACCTTGACTTTTATTTAAACCATATGGATACCCATCATATTAGGCCTTTCAGTGGTAGAGAAAACTAATTTTACCTGATTTGTGTTAACAACACGAAATATAAACTGTGTCTGTAGAACAGGTGGAGACGCCTTTTCCACATATGTTCATCTTAAAGCCCAGAGAAACACATGGAACAGAACCAGAGATCTCTGTTAAGAAAGGAGAGAAACAAAGCATAAAACGTCCTTAGAGCCAGATCAGAAAGGAAAGAAAAGGTTCTGATTTGATTATTGTTTTACGTGTCCCTTTATTTCAACCACCTTTTTGAAGTTAGCAATAACATTTTACATGAGATAGGTGACAGCAGTTGGTAATTACGCAATGTCGGAGCGGGTCACATATCTGGTGGGAGCAGCTGTGGCCAGAGGTGGGGGGACGCATTGAGGTAGCTGACTGCACTGGCTGTGCATCACTTCATTCGGCAGTGGTGGCGTTGCAATCAGCTTCAGTAGTGGCGGCGCAAGAAGACTCTTGGGAGCCCACATGGTTTGGTGTTGAGGGTAATTTAGTGGCCTGGCGGGCCTGTGAGGAGGAGGCTATAGAAAGGTCAGTATGACACTGATTGGAATTCTGTTTTAGACTGATTAGTTGCACTGAGGGGGCTCCTTAAGTCAGTTCACACCTGCATATTCAGTGCCTGAGGTGGAGGCGGTGGCTCCAGGGAGTCCTGCAGTAGAGGTGGTTGTAGCTCATCTGGGTGTTGGTGAGTCCACTCCTTCAGGTAATGTGCAGGGAATGCCTCGGTGGCCTGGAATGGGGCCTTGGGCCATGCCTTGGGGAGCGGCTCATGGGTGCCCTTGTCTTCCTTATCCAGGGGCTATATCTCCTGGGTATGGGAGGGGTATGTCTCCTCTGCTCCAGTAGCAGCGCGCGAGTGAGGCTTGAAGACAGGTTTGGACTTCTATGGGTGCTCCTGCTGCAGGGGCGGCTCAGCTCCCTGCTGATCCTTTGGCTTCTGTCTGGGCTGGTGCCATGCCATTTGGGGAGACATCAGCACCCCTAGAGGCTCATTTGTTGTTGCAACAAAGGAGCGTATTTGGAAGAGGGAATACGTAGATGTGTTTTCCTTGTTATACAGAGAGCCTGTACAAGGGGATAGGGCAGATAGCGGTTATTTACTGGGTAAGTCTGCCACTGTGGTGCCTTTCCGTGGGTCTATGGGGCAGGGGGTTCAAACCCGCCTGCTCTTTTGGGAGTTCAGTGCTAAGAGCTTTGCAACAGGAACCCATGTAAATTTAGACATGAGTGTTCCATCTGTGCTGACTCACATCCCTTTACCAGCAGCTCTAGAGCTGGGGGGTTGAAGGGTTTTCTGAACGGAAAAAGACCCAGATCGGGGGGGGGCAACCTTCAGATAAGGGGTCCCACCCTGATTAATATTTAGCAGCTTTTGCCTTTGCTTAGTCAGTATTCCTAGTCAGGCGGATGCAGTCTATTTAGGCTAAGGGTTAAGAACATAAGAACATAAGAAGAGTCTGCTGGATCAGGCCAGTGGCCCATCTAGTCCAGCATCCTGTTCTCACAGTGGCCAACCAGGTGCCTGGGGGAAGCCCGCAAGCAGGACCCAAGTGCAAGGATACTCTCCCCTCCTGAGGCTTCCGGCAACTGGTTTTCAGAAGCATGCTGCCTCTGACTAGGGTAGCACAGCACAGCCATCACAGCTAGTAGCCATTGATAGCCCTGTCCTCCATGAATTTGTCTAATCTTCTTTTAAAGCCGTCCAAGCTGGTGGCCATTACTGCATCTTGTGGGAGCAAATTCCATAGTTTAACTATGTGCTGAGTAAAGAAGTACTTCCTTTTGTCTGTCCTGAATCTTCCAACATTCAGCTTCTTTGAATGTCCACGAGTTCTAGTATTATGAGAGAGGGAGAAGAACTTTTCTCTATCCACTTTCTCAATGCCATGCATAATTTTATACAGTTCTATCATGTCTCCTCTGACCCGCCTTTTCTCTAAACTAAAAAGCCCCAAATGCTGCAACTTTTCCTCGTAAAGGAGTCGCTCCATCCCCTTGATCATTCTGGTTGCCCTCTTCTGAACCTTTTCCAACTCTATAATATCCTTTTTGAGATGAGGCGACCAGAACTGTACACAGTATTCCAAATGCGGCCGCACCATAGATTTATACAACGGCATTATGATATCGGCTGTTTTATTTTCAATACCTTTCCTAATTATTGCTAGCATGGAATTTGCCTTTTTCACAGCTGCCGCACACTGGGTCGACATTTTCATCGTGCTGTCCACTACAACCCCGAGGTCTCTCTCCTGGTCGGTCACCGCCAGTTCAGACCCCATGAGCGTATATGTGAAATTAAGATTTTTTGCTCCAATATGCATAATTTTACACTTGTTTATATTGAATTGCATTTGCCATTTTTCCGCCCATTCACTCAGTTTGGAGAGGTCTTTTTGGAGCTCTTCGCAATCCCTTTTTGTTTTAACAACCCTGAACAATTTAGTGTCGTCAGCAAACTTGGCCACTTCACTGCTCACTCCTAATTCTAGGTCATTAATGAACAAGTTGAAAAGTACAGGTCCCAATACCGATCCTTGAGGGACTCCACTTTCTACAGCCCTCCATTGGGAGAACTGTCTGTTTATTCCTACTCTCTGCTTTCTGCTTCTTAACCAATTCCTTATCCACAAGAGGACCTCTCCTCTTATTCCATGACTGCTAAGCTTCCTCAGAAGTCTTTGGTGAGGTACCTTGTCAAACGCTTTTTGAAAGTCTAAGTACACTATGTCCATTGGATCAGCTCTATCTATATGCTTGTTGACACTCTCAAAGAATTCTAATAGGTTACTGAGACAGGACTTTCCCTTGCAGAAGCCATGCTGGCTCTGCTTCAGCAAGGCTTGTTCTTCTATGTGCTTAGTTAATCTAGCTTTAATAATACTTTCTACCAGTTTTCCAGGGACAGAAGTTAAGCTAACTGGCCTGTAATTTCCGGGATCCCCTCTGGATCCCTTTTTGAAGATTGGTGTTACATTTGCCACTTTCCAGTCCTCAGGCACGGAGGAGGACCCGAGGGACAAGTTACATATTTTAGTTAGCAGATCAGCAATTTCACCTTTGAGTTCTTTGAGAACTCTCGGGTGGATGCCATCCGGGTCCGGTGATTTGTCAGTTTTTATATTGTCCATTAAGCTTAGAACTTCCTCTCTCGTTACCACTATTTGTCTCAGTTCCTCAGAATCCCTTCCTGCAAATGTTAGTTCAGGTTCAGGGATCTGCCCTATATTTTCCACTGTGAAGACAGATGCAAATAATTCATTTAGCTTCTCTGCAATCTCCTTATCATTCTTTAGTACACCTTTGACTCCCTTATCATCCAAGGGTCCAATCGTCTCCCTAGATGGTCTCCTGCTTTGAATGTATTTATAGAATTTTTTGTTGTTGGTTTTTATGTTCTTAGCAATGTGCTCCTCAAATTCTTTTTTAGCAATTTGTGTTGATTTTAGAATTCCAGTGGTTGGGGAAGTTAGTGCTTGGAATGGAGCTAGTGGGCAGAAGGAAATAGATAAGGAAGTGGCTGAAGGAAGGGTTATTGGTCCATTGTTACCCTCCTTTGCCCACTTTGAGGGTATTCCCATCCTCTCTGGGGTTTTGTTCCTGAAGCAGATCCTGGAGAATATCACCTCGTTAATCACGTGTCTTACCCTAGGGGGCAGTTGGGAATGATGCTATTTCTGAGCTTTGGTGTTCGGTACATTATGCTTCCTTTGATAGCTCAGTTGTTCTGGTTTCGGCCCGGCACTGTCATGGGTAAGTGTGATATTGAGTCTGCTCTCTTGCCAGTCCACCTTTGGGACTTTGATCTGTTGAGGTTTTCAGTTCGGGGTTTTGTTTTATGTGGATCGAGGTCTGCCCCCGGGCTGTTCTATTTGGTGTTCAGCATTTGAACATTCCTTGAGTGGGAGCTGGATCTAATGCAATAGTGCATTACATGTTGATTTTCTTTTGCTGGCATTGGGCAGCTAGCAGAGGAGTTCAGGGGCTTTGGCCAGGGAAAAATCGAGGGACCTTCGCCTGTGCTTACCTTTTTGAGTATTGAACTTGGCTCAATAACACAGGCTTGCTGTTTATCGGCATTCAAGTTATGGGAGTTGTTATGCAGGGTTGTTAACATGAGGGATACTAGGAAGGACTTGTGAGGTCATTTAGATTTTGTGTGAAGGGACACATGGGCAAGAATTACCAGGGATAGGAGGGACAATTTGCTAGTTGGGTCCCAGGTTTTGGATCCATTTAATGGGGTTATTTTTGGTGTAATGATTTATTGTTGATTTGGTGTAGTGATTTGTTATTGCAGTAATTTATTATTGTTACTGAGTTGCAAATTCACTCTGATGCCTCTGGGGCTTGAGCTTTTGGGGCTTATGTTTCAGGACTGCTGGTGAGCAGAAGCATGGCCGGTGGCCTGGGCTGAGGTTGGCATTGCCAGGGATCTGACCTTTTGGGGGGCTTTCCCGTAGTAGTTGCTGTACATCTGTTGGCAGCTGATTTGGCTAACTTCTCGCATGTCAGTGCAAGCATGAGGATGACTAGAACTGGAAGTTTGGCTGTTATATGAAGAACTATGACAATAAATTACCTCTCTGATAGCCTTCGGTACCTACCAAAACTATGGTAGCGGGGTGAAGAGCTGGCTGCGCAAGTTGAAGACTGACAGCCTTTCTCACCTGGGCTCTTCCCTGTTGATGGGCGGTATCCAGTTCAGGCCTTAGGGTCCTTCTTCTGACTTAGAGGTATGTCTGAGGGGCTTCCTATTTGTCACAGAGTGGTCAGGCTTTAAGACGAACCTTGTTAGGTTCGGGTCTGGATCCCGGACTGTATGGCACACACTCTTTCAGGGTTGGTGCGACATCCATGGCAGCTACCCAGGGATTTGGGAGCACAGCGATACAGGCGGTGGGACACTGGTGATCGGGTGCTCCTGTGCTTATGTCAGGCCAATCAAGGGCCCACGTGGACCGTTGCACTAAGAAGTGTATTGTTAATTGTTGTTTCTGTTCTAACAGGTTGGAGGGTGCTGGAGAAAGTGAAGGTATGCATATGTGGCCACAGATGGAGTTCTGGGCTAAGAGGAGGGCGTCGCAGACCAGGCACGGAACTCAGTTGGGGCTCAGCCATTGTGCTTTGGTCCAGTGGCTGGGTAGACGTGGCACACTGTCGGAACGCCTCCTACCAATGCTGACACATAATTCATGCAGCACCCTCCACAGCTTTTGGTTATCCGTTATGGAGGCAATGACCTGGAACTCTTGAAGGGGAAAAGCCCTTATCATTCAGGTTTGCCTGGACTTTGAGGCCATACCATACACAGAGGGTGGCCTGGGGCCGTGACTGTTTAGTCTGATATCCTCTCCAGGAGGATTTGGTGGGGTGGGATTGACCCCCAGGAGCCTGAACAAGGCTAGTCGAAAAGTAAATAGGGAAGCAAGGCTTGTCCTTGCTGATAGGCAGGATGAGGTAATACATTATCCAGAGGTGAAGTGTGGCAGGGCTGATCTTTACTGGCCAGATGGTGTTTATATGTCTGACCTGGGTAATGATCTGTTTCTGACTGATCTGTAGAGTGCCCTGCGTGTAATTATTGGTTGCAGGTGGGGGAAGAGGGACTGAGCTGGGGCTTGTCCTCTTCTGTGGCAGATATGTACGGGAATTTCACAAGGTAGGGTTTGGTGACCACCATTAGGCACACTTAAGGTGATTGGTGGGTTCTGAGGCCTGCCTTTCAGGTTGTGAGGCCTGTTGGCAGGATAAGGCTCACCTTTGGGGCTCACCTGTAACACCCACTCAGAGTTGTGCAGCCCTGAGGGGGGGGTGGAGCAGGAAGATCTCCCTAACCACCCTGCAGGGATGGGCCGAAGAGGGGGATTGGGCTTGGACCACCCCCTTTCCCATGTCAGGGTGTCCTCACCCGATTGGGTAAGAGTGAGGTCCTGCACTTGTCTCTGCAGATCATTTATTATGCAATCAAACTTTTAATTGGCTTTATTTCAATAAATGTGGCCCTTGATTTACCCACACTTCATCTTGTCTTGCCTCTTCATTTCCCCGCTATGCGCTGCAATAACTTTTCACACTGGATAGGTGACAGCAGTTGGTAAGTTTTCCTGTTTCTGTGGAAGATTTTCTTCCCTAGCAATGTCCTCCAGTGAGGACCTATGAGACTGTTTCTTGGGAATAAATTCACAGATACATTGGGTGGCTTTCCTCATCAGGTGAGAAGATCTGCTATTTTTATTGCCAGCAACCAAACACTGACCATTTTCCAAAATGTAAACATACATTAGTTGATTTAAGTATTTTTCTTAGGGAAGTAACTATAATTGAGATTTTAGAGAGGTCAAGTGGATGAGGGGTGACCCACATGATTCCATTCACTAATAGGCAAAAAAAACAACCCTTGGGCTTTAGGAATGTACCTATAGACCACAGATATTTCTATCCAACTTTAAAAAGCAGGGAATTGGGCAGCTATAGTGAATGCACCAGGGGAGCAGGAGACCTGACCTCCTCTCTGAGATATTGTACTGCCCTACACATTTGCCAAAATGCAAACACAATTTGGGTTGGTTTTTCACAGTCCAATCCATTTCCTGTGTAGCTTGGAAGAATTTGGTCACATGTGTCTCTGAGCATATGGTGAGCGTTGGCAACACCTGCCATTTCCAAAGATGGAGAATTACATGTTTGTAGGTATTCTTCTTACTTTGCTTCTTTTCTGTGTTACTACTGTTTCTACAGTGAATCTAACCTAGAAAATTATATTTATCTCATTATTCATGGAAGAAATCTGTGTCAAATTTATTTTTCTTAATTTCAAAGCCTTTTTATTGGTCGATGCCCTATGATGATGAAGATAGCCTTTTTTGTTTCAAACTGGAGTTTATGCTCTACTTCTATTTTGGGCTCATTAACAGTTGAATCTGAAACTGTAGTTTGATGTAAAATCAGACTGATCACAATATGTTGCTACTTAAGCAATGACTCTAGCTGTTGGAAAAAAAACAAATTTGGCTTGCCCAAGATGCATGTTTTCAGCCTGCTGTGCTTGAAGTACTCCACTTAAGGAAATGGTCAATTAAAAACATAGAGCACACCTAGAATTTTGCTAGAATACATTTCACCTCCCACTGTTTTATCTTGTGCAAATTGAGACATTCCTCATGTCCATTGGAAACTATTCTGCAGATTAGTCAGTGCCATTATTCCACAATTGCTTGTGGAGCTTTTTCCTAGTGTTGCTGTAGTTCACATATTCAGAGAAACAGAAGCAAAAGAGAATGATTTACTATAGGAAACTTCACTAAAATTGCAAAGTTAATCAAACATATTTGAAGTGACTATTTGAACGATATCATCTGTTTTAATATAGGTGCTTTCTCGCTGCTAAAACAAGATCAGCACAGCACATGTTTCTGTTATTTGGGCTGATTGCAGGTGTTGCGACCACTCACTATATGCTCAGACGCACGTTACCAAATTATTCCAAGCTACACAGGAAGTGGATTGGACTGTGAAAGACCAACCCAAATTGTGTTTGCATTTTGACAGGTCTCCTGCTCCCCTGGTGCATTCACTATAGCTGCCCAATTTCCCTGCTTTTTAAAGTTTGAAAGACATATCTGTGGGCTATAGGTACATTCTTAAACTGCAAGGTGAATTTCTCTGCTTTTTAGTTCGGGAGGTAAGAAATGGTATCCTGTGAAAGTTTGCTGAGCATGGATTGATCATTTGCATGCTTTCTGAGTTCAGTGAGATTTACTCCAGTGCAATCATGCTTAGGATAGGTGAAACTGACCACAGGGGATGGAGAGGGGAGGAGGAGGAGAGGAGAAGGCAGGAGGGAATGAAGAGGGTAGGTTTGATCATTTGCATGTTTATTGAGTTCAGTGGGATTTACTCCCATTCATTCATGCTTAGGATAGGTAAAACTGACCATGGGGAGGGAAGCCTGGAGTAGGCAGGGGAAGAGGAAGAAGGAGGAAGGGAGAAGAGAGGGAAAGAAGGGGAAAAGCAGGTCTGATCATTTGCAAGCTTACTGAGTTCAATGGGATTTACTACTGGGCAATCATGGCTAGGATAGGTAAAACTGATCATGGGGGAGGATGAGGGGGAGGGGAAAGTAGAGGGAAGGAAAAAGGGGGAGAGGAGAGGAGAAGGAGTGGGAGAGGGAAGGAGGGGATTGGAAGGGGAGGTGGAGGGGAGGGGAAAAAGAGAGGTGATGGGAGGGAGAAAAAGGGGAGGGCAGGTTTGATCATTTACATACTTATTGAGTTCAATGGGATTTACTCCTGTGCAGTCATGCATGAAAAGGAAATGGACTGTCTTCAAGTCGATTCTGACTTATGGCGACCCTAAAAATAGAGTTTTCATGGTAAGCAGTATTCAGAGGTGGTTTACCATTGCCTTCCTCTGAGGCTGAGAGACAGTGACTGGGCCAAGGTCAGTCAGTAAGATTCATGGCTGTGTGAGGATTTGAACCTGGCCTCCCAGGTATAGTCCTAGGATAGGTAAAACTGACCATGGGGGAGGGGACGGGGAAGGAGGGGATTGCAAGGAAATGGGGAGGGGAAGGGGGAGGGGAAGGGAGGGAGGGAGGAGGAGAGGACAGGTTTGATCATTTGCACGCTTTTTGAGTTCAGTGGGATTTACTCCTGTGCAGTCATGCTTAGGATAGGTGAAAATGACCGCAGGGAGGGGCAGGGAAGAGGAGGAGGGCAGGAAGTGGAGGGGAGGAGATTGGGTGGGTGGGCACTGGGCAGAGGGAAAGCCCCTTTCCTTTCCAAAAGGAAAACATTGTGAACAGTATCATTGTTTTTCAGGGTTTTCTCCACCTTTTTATCCTACAGCAGGCATGTGTAGCCTCCCACCCAAATTTAAACCAAAGCTGTCACTGGCCACATCCACACCAGACCGTTATTTCACTTCAGACGGTCATGGCTTCTCCCAAAGAGTCCTGGGCAGTGTAGTTAGTGAAGGGTACTGTGAGTTGCTAGGAGATGCCCTGTTCCTCTCACAGAGCTTGTCAGAACAGCTGTTAAACCACTCTAGCCACTGGAGCTCTGTCAGGGTAATAGGAGTCTCCTCTCAGCTCCCTTCAAAAACTACACTTCCCAGGATTCTTTGGGGGAAGCCAGGACTGTCTCACGTGAAGTCGAAGTTTGGTGTGGGTGTGTCCCCCTGATTAGCCAAGCCCAGCAGCTGGGAGATTGGCGTTTAGAACACTGACAGTTGGTTCTTACTGAGCATGCCCAGGCTTATCATTAACATGAACACTAAATTTCTTTAATTAATTAAAAATCAACCAGGCATTTTTTTTTAACTTTTAAACTGCAGAAGATGAAGGTCATAGTATGGGGCAAAGTCACTAATAGGATTACCGGTACTCTGTGAACATGACTGATTTTTTATAAATTTCAACAAATTATGAGAACGCTTTAAAAAAAGGTCCAAAAGAGGTCCATTTTTTTCTGTCTTTACACTTTGAACTCTCGATTGTCTCTGACTGTTTGTGTATCACCATGAACATTTAGAGGGTTGTTAAGCAAGTATTTCTGAGTTCAGGACTATACATTTTGTAAGAAGATGAAGGTCAGAGTATGGAGCAAGGTCAGTAATAGGATTACAGGTACTCTGTGAACATGGCTGATTTTTAATTAATTTCAACAAATTATGAGAACTCTGACAGAAAAAAGTCTGAAAGGGATCTGGATATTTTTTCTCTCTTTTTATGCTTTGAACTCTTGATTCTCTCTGACTGTTTTGTATATCACTATGAAAATTTAGAGGGTTGTTATCAAGCGTTTCTGAGTTCAGGACTATAAGTTTTGTAAGGTTTTGTTTTGAAATGACCTTATGGGAAGCATCAGAATGGCATGGGGGTATTTTCAATTTAACATTGCAGAATGCAAAAAATCCATGCTGGCTATAGTATACAGCCACTCCTGTGGCTGTATAATACAATGTTTATTATAATTGATTTTAATATTTTATTGTTTTATATTTTATTGTTGTAGTTTGCATGGGGTCTATGGGAAAAGAGCAGTATGTACATTAAATACATACATATTATGACTGCCTCATGAGTCAGCTACCATGTGGAAACTATTTCACATGGCCTCCACATGGTAATTATAGCAGGAGTAGCAGCAGCAATTAATAATACTAATATGGTTGATACTATTACTACTAATAATTGTAATCTATTTTATAGCACAATCAATGTGCATGATAATTCATAGAAGGGACAGATCCCTATCCAAAGTATAGAGCATATAATCTTTCATTTGACACAATGTAAAGATTTAAGGATAGGAATCTTCATGTGATCAGAGTGACGAAAGAGGTGAATGGTTTTGGCAGCAGAATGGTGGACAGAGGTGAGGGAACCAAAGTGAAACAGTAGAAGATTGGAGAGGAGAAGGCTGTGGTAGCCAAGGGGAGGAAGGAACTTGTTGACCAGGCTCTCATCTACTGTGTAGAGGTGATGGACCACACAAATGGTGCCTCTAGTCCACGTGAGCATGGCTTATGAGCAGTCCCATAAACCTCTGAAGCATTGATGTGAGAGTTTTTACCAAGTGTGAACTAGTCCTAAGTCTCTTGTAGACTATGGAAACATGAGGTATAAACAGACTAAACATGCAGAATATTAAAATATAGCCCTGCTGTTAAAGCTAGCATTTTACATTCATTCCCATGCCTAACACTGAAAATACAGTGTTTGTAAATATGTTTTGTTAGTTTTGTTTAGGATCCTTCCATTTCCCAAGAACATGACAACATTACTAAATGTTTTAAAGATTTACTAGTGTTTCCATTGTCTATACTTGATCTCCACAAGCTTATCTAATGTGTTAATTATTTAGAGTCAGGTCCTCTCACAGAACTACTGTTGCATTCCCTTTTATTACTTTTAAAGCCCTCTCAGTGTGGGTGGGCAAATGATATTATGCAGTTCCTGCCATGCCAGCTGGCCACCTAAGTGTCTCACTGTGTGTGTTCAACTTTGTTCACTTGCTGTATGACAAGAAACAGGGCTGTGACCCCTGTGATACTTTTGCTTGTAAATGTAAGCTAGCCTATAAAAATGACTGTGATTCCATCAACAGTCAGTTGTTCAATGATACATTCTGTACTGTGTTATTTACTGTGCATGGTCATTGGAAGTGACTTTGAGAAGAATGAAATATGTTTTCTCTTGGTTGTTGAAAGATGCCATAGCCAACCACAAAGCAAAGCTTGATTTTGTTTCAGCAAAGTGTTCAATTAAGTCTGTCTTGCCATCTTCCTTTCTGCTCCTAAAGCTATTTTTATTTCCCTTGGGGAAGGAGGGGGAGATGATATTTTTGCCTTTATATGGGAATTGAAAGTATTTTTTGATCTTGTACTCCATATTATAACTTTTTAAAAACAGTGTGCATTACTAGGACCTTTGTCTTTCTTTTTCCATGTCAGTAGGCACCTTGGAAGGTAAGTTTTCCTAAAAAGGTGGATTATACTTTCATTACATACCTCCATAAAAAAATAAGCAAGCAAGCAAATAAACAAACTTAATCTGATCCAGGGACATCTGTTATGTTACTGTGATGATAATGTCAGTACTGTCTGTCTGGGCTTTACAAAGCATTTCTATTTATTTATTTATAATTTTTATTTTCTAACATTTATATCCCATCATTCTTTCATCAAAGAACTCAAGGCAGCATACATGTCATTTCCAGGTGGTCTCCAATCCAGGCACTGACCAGACCTTGACCAGCTTAGCTTCAGCAAGGTGGTGCCTCAAGTGCCTTCAGACCATGCCCTGGTGTAAAGGACAAATATCTGTATGTGGAAAGAACACATACAGATACAGCTGGGATCTATGCAGCGCAGTACATACAGAACAAAGGAACCCTGCTGGATCAGACCAAAGGACCATCTAGTCCACCATCCCGTTCTCACATGCCAATGGCTGGAGTGGCCAGCATGGCTTCCTGGCATAGAGCAGGAGCAGCCAGTGTGGCAGAACTGCAGAGTCTGCCTCCTGGTAGCAGCATCAGTGCTGGTTACCAGGATGGGGCAGGGGGGCAGTGAGGTTGGGAGGACTGAACAAACTGGCAGGAGCACTGGATTGTTTCTGCCAGTGTGTTACAACACCTCAGCCTCATTGCAAGCCTGTCCATGCACTATTTCAATAAGCAGCAGCGTGCTGTTGGGAGGCTGTTGTACCACCCTGTCCTGTTGGCTGCTCCTAGCTTATGGGAAATCTGCAAGCAAGGCAGTAGCCCTCTCCCACTTGTAATTGCTCACAACTGTTGTTGTACCTCTGATACTGGAAGTAGTATACATGTTTGTTTGTTTGTTTGTGTATTAGATTTATATCCCACCCTTCCTAGCTATCATGACTAGCCGCCATTAATAGATTTATCCTGCATGAATTCATCTGCTCATGGTTTGGCTTAATCAAGAAGATCTCAGCAAAGTCACATATTGCTTATCAATGATTGGATAATCTTCACCCCCAATTCTTTATATCATGCTGCTAAACTAGGCATAGAAGGAGGAGTATGTTTCCCTAAGTTTTCCTTCAACTCCCAGTGGCTTGAAGTAAAGCAAGTTGAAGACAGGACAAAGTCAGCTGCTAAGTATGAGTGGCTAGAAAGGATAACACTGATCTCAGTCTCTGATTTTGTATTTGTGCTTCCTAGTTCCTTAACCATTTCAAAGGTACAGATGCAGCCTAACAAGCTGAGGTTTTACTAGATCTGCACTCTATAAAAAGATTTGGGCTACCACAAATCTTATATCCATGTCAACTCAGAATGTTTCTCATGATGTGCCCTAGCAGTGTGCCAGCCCAAAAGCTTTTTGTTTTGGCACAAACCACCATCAGATGTGGCATTCTCAGGAATTCCATTGATTTTCAGTCCCAGAGGGACCTTACATTTTAATGCTCAAATAAGCATTGGCCATTCTGTATCATATTATCCTTGCCACTAGGGGTTCTTAGCTTTACCATTGTTTGAGATTTAACCCTGAGATTTTCACTCTTTCTCACCAGTCTGGGCTTGAACTGGAGGCAGGCCTTCCTCAGTCTAGGCTTGGTATATCATTAGAACATGCTGCCTTAGGTGCTCAATTTTAATATTTTGACAGAACCATTTGCTGATAAAGTGTGGAAGAAATCCATTTTGAAGGGGAGAAGAGGAGAAAGGAAGTAGTGTCAGTGAGGGAGAAAAAGGTTTCTCTAGTAGTTACAGAATAATTTTTCATAACAATGAAATAACATAAAACTACTCATTCATTCATTTTTTCATTGGCGATCACTCATGGCCAAGTAAGATTGTCTTCCAGGGTAAGCTCTTTAACAGTGGATCCGTAAGTGACTGTGGCCAAACAGCCTCCCACAGTGAGGACATAGGTTTCCAGATGGAAGATGGTCACGATGAGGATTTGTTTGATGTGCCTTCCACTTAGCTCGTTCGTCCCATTCGCCCTGTATTTGTGCTTCTTCAAAGTCCACAGCGCCTTTGATAATAGCCGACGTCCATTTTGGACGTTCATGGGCCAAGACTTCCCATTTGTCAATGTTCATGTTACATTTTTTTAGATTTGCTTTAAGAACATCTTTAAACCTCTTTTGCTGTCCACCGATGTTCTGTTTTCCATCCTTAAGTTGGGAGTAAAGTAGCTGCTTTAGAAGACAGTGATTAGGCATTCGAACAACATGGCCGGTCCAGCGAAGTTGAAGGATCATTGTTTCAACACTGGTAGTCTTTGCTTCTTCCAAAATGCTGACATTAGTTCGTCTGTCTTCCCAAGTAATTTGCAGAATTTTCTGGAGGCAGCATTGGTGGAATCTTTCAAGAAGTTGGGAGTGGCGTTTATAAATGGTCCATATTTCACAGGCATACAGTAAGGTCAGTAGTACAATGGCTTTGTAAAGGTCTCCCTGCAAATATCCCAATCCTCAAACACTCTTTCAGCATCGATGTCAGCTTTTACAGGAGATGGCTGCCGAGATAGGGGAAGTGATCAACATTCTCCAATGTCACACCTTTAAGCTGGATTGATGGTGCTACAGAGGGACTAGCACTTTGGTTTTTTAATATTAAGTGAGAGCCCAAGCTTTCCATATGCTTCTGCAAAGACATTTAGGATAGTTGGAAGATCTTTCTCTGAATGTGGAGAGACTACATTATCATCAGCATATTGAAGTTCTACGACAGAGGGTGACATTGCCTTACTTTTTGCTTTCAGCCTACTGAGATTAAAAAGCTTTCCATCTGTTCGATATATGATTTCCACACCAGTAGGAAGTTTCAGTATGTAGAATCATAGCAATGAAGATAGCAAATAAGGTAGGAGCAATGACGCATCCCTGTTTTATGCCTGATCCGAATCTGAATGGATCACTCTGAAAGCCATTATTGTCCAAAATTGTTGCTGTCATGTTGTCATGAAGGAGTTGCAAAATATTCACAAATTTATCAGGGCATCCAGTTTTCAGAAGGATAGTCCAGAGAGCGGTTCAATTCACAGTGTCAAAGGCCTTAGTCAGATCAATAAACGCCATATATAAAGGTTGATTCTGCTCTCGGCATTTTTCTTGAAGCTGTTGTCAGAGCTTGGAAAAGTTACTTTTGTGAACTACAACTCCCATCAGCCCCAGCCAGCATGACCACTGGATGGGCTGATGGGAGTTGTAGTTCAAAAAAGTAACTTTTCCAAGCTCTGGCTGTTGTGCAGTGAAGATCATGTCCACTGTCCCCCTGGAAGGGTGGAAACCATTTTGAGATTCGGGGAGGTGTACTTTTTATAATACACCACTTTTTGTACACCGCTTAGAGATATTTTTATATATTTATATATTAAGCGGTATAGAAATAGTCTAAATAAATAAATATAAATAAATAAATCCTCTGAGATTGGCAGGAGCAGATTTGCAAGGATCCTTACAAGGATTTTGCCTGTGGTAGGAAGAAGAGAGATACCTCGATAGTTCCCACAATCTGCTCTATCACCCTTCTTAAAAAGGGTGATAATTATGGCATCCCTAAAGTCTTCTGGGATCTCCTCCCTCATCCAGATTTTTTCGGTGAGCTTATGAAGTTGTTATGTAAGTTCAGGCCCACCTTCTTTAAAGAGTTCAACAGGAATCCCTTCAGGCCCACTAGCTTTGTTGTTCTTCATTTGATTGATGGCTTTACTAACTTCATCCAAATTAGGGGATACTGCAAGCTTGTCTCTAGTTTGTTGTTGTGGAATTTGCGAGAAGATCTCATCAGCCACGTTAGAGTTATGATTAAGGAGGTCATGGTAATGTTCTTTCCAGTACAGTGCAATAGACTCTTTATCCTTAAGAAGTTTGCTACCCTCCATTGAAGTTGTTGGTCCATAGATGGCCTTTGTGGCATTAAAAAAGCCCCATGCATCGTGAGCATCTGCAAAGTGCTGGATTTCTTGACCTTTTTTTATCCACCAGGCGTTCTTCTCTAGTTCTTTGGACCTCAGTCTTTGCACTGGCATAGATTTTTTTCTTAGCAACACAGTTAATGTCTTGCTGCCATATCTGGAAGGCTTTCCTTTTCTTGTTGATGATACGTTCAATCTCACTATCATTTTTATCAAATCAATCCTGATGTTTCTTAGTTTGGTATCCAATAGTTTGTTCACATGCTGCAATAATGGATGTTTTCAGTTTAATCCAGTGTTCCTTGACATTTTCAGGGAGTTCCGTTGCTGGATGTTTCTTGAGAGTTGTTTGAAAGCAGGCTCTCTTAATAGGATCTTGAAATGCATGGATGTTCAATTTACTCCTTGATTTTCTTCCTTGGAGCCTACATTGAGGAACAATATTAATGGCAATAGTGGATTGAATTAATCGGTGATCTGTCCAGCAGTCATCAGCACTCGTCATGGCCCTAGTGAGGAGTACAGCACAATGATCTCTGGCACGGACAATTATGTAATCCAGGAGATGCCAGTATTTTGACCGAGGGTGCTTCCATGATGTTTTAAATTTATTTTTCTGATGAAAGAGTGTGTTGTAATAACAAGATTATGCTCTGCAAATTTAGTCAGAAGTAGAATGCCATTCAGGTTGCTATTGCCAACTCCTTCTTTCCCAATGGTTTATGGCCATAAATCAAAATCACGCCCAACTCTTGCATTGAAATCACCCAAGAGGATAATTTTATCCTCCTTAGGTATCTCTGATAAGATGGTGTCCAGCTGGTTATAAAATTTTCCTTGATGTCTTCATCAGCATCTAATGTTGGTGCATAAGCACTTAGAATAGTTGTCTGCTGGTTTTTGGCAAGTTTTAACCAGAGAGTTTGAGAGTCGTTCATTAATGCCAATAGGAACTTCTGACAAGAGCTTCACAAGATTATTGTTAATAGCAAAGCCTACTCCATGTATTCATCATTCTTGTTCAGGCAGTCCTTTCCAGAAGAAGGTGTAACCTCCTTTTTCTTCCTTCAGTTGTCCTTCTGCTCTTCGAGTTTCTTGGAGTGCTGCTATGTCAATATTAAAACATCTCAACTCCCTCGTGATGATGGCAGTCCTGCGTTCAGGATGTTCACTATCTGTATTGTCCAGCAATGTCCATATATTCCATGTTCCAAAATTGAATTGTCTTTTGCAACCACTAAGTGGTGACCCCACTGGATGCAGTAATCCAGTCAGGGAGAGAGATGAGGCAGACTATGTTTAGGTCACCTTTTCTAGCCCCCTTCCCATACGGGGTGAGCAGAGTGGATCCTGAATAGGACCGCTCAGTTGTGGATATAGCTGCCGAACTACTCAACTGCCTCGGTCTTTGAGCCAGGATGACTGTATCCACCACCCATGTGCCGGTCCATGACTACGGGCTTCCGGATTTCACAGTCCTGCCCCCGTCGCCATTCGCCAATCACCATGGGACTTTTGGTTTGGTTTGGTTTGGTTTGGTTGGGGTTTGGTTTGGTTACTCTGAAAGTCTAAAAAAAAAAGTGTATCTGGAGAGATTGTTTTGAACTTTTACTATGCTTCCTTCCAAATGTTTAATGCTTGTGAAAACATTAGAAAGAGAACCTCGTTGGACCAATTTTCACATTATTTTGCAATGTAGTAAAACCCTCATGTCGTGTCTTTACCATGTTGTTTTCACACGGTGAGATATTGTTTGGTAAAGAACTCCCTCATGGAAGCATTAAGTTTTCCCATGCCAAGAAATCACTAGTTTCCAGAGTTTGACATAGTAATTTCGATTCACCACACACACATTCAATCAGCATTCCATGGACACTGAACACACCCAGTCCACAATGCAATGTTTTGGGAATTCTCCCTTAGGGATTTTTCCTAAAGATTTTTGTAGTTCCACAAACCTTGGGGAGCCCATGCCTTCTGATACCCTTCCCTTGATATGGGTGGTAACATTTTGGCTACCATAGCAATAACACTCACTGCCTGTACATCAGAAATAGAGGGAATTATTTTATAACGAGCTCTTTCTTTTATACAAAATAGCGTGAGAATCAGACTTATGTACTGTGACACCAATGGTCAGTTAATTAGACTTCAGTATTTTCTTCTTGGTAACGAACCACCAATGTAGATTTCCATTTTGCATCTGATTGCAGCTATTTTTTAAAATAAAAAATGAAAGTATTTCTGAAAGCATAGTCAGCATGATATAATAAACTTTTCACTACAAACAGCTTAGATTATTTGGAAATGGCTTCTAAGAAGTGGCCTCATGTATCATAAGTGAAAGAGTAAATAAACCATAACCCAATGGATCCTGAAATGATGCTAAATATTGTGCTATACATAGTTTAAGATATAACACATGATCATGTGGCTTTCTTTCTGTTGTTTTATTTCCATTGTATACGGTGTCCCTATTACCAGACCTCTTTAGAAGCTCCTTTCCAGACATGAGGTGATTTTTAAATAGAGTTCACTGGAGTAGACTCCATTTCAACAGTAGGTGAGATGTCAGGGAGCGTATGGCTTTGCTACTGAGAGTGCTTGGTGATCAAAATGTCATTTTCGTCTCTAAATGCCTATATATCATTCAAATGAATTTGAAAGAGTTAAGGGAAAGACATTGGTTACTTTACTGAGGGGTTGCCAATCTGGCAAACATGAGCACCTGTGTGCCTACCCGTACCCGTATCTTAATGGCACCTGCAAATGTGTCAGTAAATATCCCCTCACACTTGGATGAAGCTGATTATTTAGATCCATTCCAATCGGGCTTCAGGACTGGACATGGAACTGAAACAAGCCTTGGTCACTCTGGGGGATGATCTGAGGAGGGCGTTGGATAGGGGAAAACACGCATTCCTCATCCTCCTGGATCTCTCAGCGGCTTTCGATACTGTCAACCACAGTATCCTTTTAGATTGCCTGGAGGGAATGGGAATAGGGGGCACTGTGTTACGGGGTTCCGTTCCTATCTCTCAGACAGGCATCAACGAGTAGCGTTGGGAGATGAGGTTTCAGACCCTTGGCCTCTTAATTGTGGTGTGCCACAGGGATCTATCCTCTCCCCCATGCTATTTAACATCTATGTAAAGCCGCTGGGAGCTATCATCAGGAGATTTGGGTTGCAGTGTCACCAATATGCGGATGACACTCAGCTCTATCTCTCGTTTAAGTCCTCACCAGAGATGGCTGTGGATACCATTTCCAAGTGCCTGGAGTCCGTAAGTGAATGGATGGGAGGTAATAGGCTGAAGCTGAACCCTGACAAGACCGAGGTGCTGCTAGTGGGAGACAAAAGAAGGTTAGGAGATATAGACCTGGTGTTTAATGGGGTAAGATTACCCCTGAAGGACCAGGTTCGCAGCCTCAGAGTCATTCTTGACTCCCAGCTGTCCATGGAGGCTCAGGTTTTGGCAGTGAGCCGGGCAGCTTGGTATCAATTACATCTTATACAGAGGCTGCAACCCTACCTTCCTGTCCATCTGCTCCCACGGGTGGTACATGCCCTGGTCTCCTCTCGCTTAGACTACTGTAATGCACTCTACGTTGGGCTACCCTTGAAAATGGTCCGGAAATTACAGCTGGTGCAGAATGCGGTGGCACGTTTGATCAAGAACTGCCGTCGCCAGGATCACATCACTCCGGTGTTAGAAGACCTACACTGGTTACCAGTTGTTTACCGGGCCCAATTTAAGGTGTTGGTACTTACCTTTAAAGCCCTAAATGGTTTTGGCCCAGTTTATCTGAAGGAGCGCCTCCAGCATCACCAAATATGCCGCCTGACGAGATCAGCCTCACAAGACCTTCTCTCGGTCCCACCAGTGAAAACAGCTAGGCTGGTGCAGACCAGAGAGAGGGCATTTTCGATTGTGGCCCCCACCCTTTGGAATTCCCTGCCCTATGACCTTCGACATGCCCCCTCCTTGCCAAGTTTCCGCCGAGCCTTAAAAACCTGGCTATTCAGGCAGGCATATAAGATTCCTGGGCTGGACTGATTTTAGTGTGATACAGTTGTGGATGATTTTGATTAATTACAGTTGAGGTTTTTGATTATGTTGTATTTTATATGTTGTATTTTATCTTATTGTGTACGTCGCCTAGAGTGGCCGTTAATTCGGCCAGATAGGCAACTCAAAAATAAAATTTTATTTTTTTATTATTATTAAAATCCACAATGCACAAGAGACCTTCTGCTCATTTCCTTTTTGCACTGCCTCAGCCTCTTCTACAATGAACACATCCCTTTAAATTATATAGCCACGAGAGAATCCAGCATGGATTTTTCTAATTCTGCAATGTTAAATTGAAAATACCCCCCGTGCCATTCTGATGCTTCCCATAAGCTCATTGCAAAACAAAATATTACAAAACTTATAGTCCTGAACTCAGAAATGTGTGCTTAGCAACCCTCTAAATTTTCATGGTGATGCACAAAACAGTCAGAGAGAATCAAGAGTTCAAAGTGTAAAAAGAGGGGGGACACCCAGACCCCTTCTGGACTTTTTTCTCATAATCTGTTGAAATTAATTAAAAATCAGCCATGTCCACTGAGTACCTGTAACCCTGTTACTGACCTTGCCCCATACTCTGACCTTCATCTTCTGCAGTTTAAAAGTTTAAAAATGCCTGACAGATTTTTAATTAATTTAAGGAATTTAGCATTTAACTGAATGATAACATCAGGTATGCTCAGTAGGAACCAACTCACAGCTGCTTGGCTTGGCTAATCAGGGGGGCCACACCCATACCAGACCTTTATTTCACTTGAGACAGTCCTGGCTTCCCCCAAAGAATCCTGGGAAGTGTAGTTTGTGAAGGGAACTGAGAGGAGACTCTCTTATTTCCCTGACAAAACTCCAGTGGCCGGAGGGGTTTAACAGTTAGCTGCTCTGATTAAAGCTTTGTGAAAGGAACAGGGTGTCTCCTAGCAACTCTCAGCACCCTTCACTAACTACACTTTCCGGCAGATCTATCAAATTTGCACTTACCAAAATAATATGAAACCAGAAACTAGGATTGCCTCCTTTCCTCTTTTATTTACTATACTTTTAATGGTTTTTACTGTATGAGATTTTTTATTTGTTGCAAAAAAATGAAATAGCAGTGTACAAACATATTTAAATAAATAAAAATAAGTATCATAAATAAATCATAAATAAAATAAAGTATCATAAATAAAGTATCATAAATAAAATATGTATCAGGAAAAATATTCAAAAAGTATGTAATCCACTTTCATGACTGTGTGACATGTAAACACATGCTGGGAGAAGAATGAGTAGCGTCTCTATTTACATTTTGACCCATTCACTGATGATAAATCGCCCTAGTAAATCTAGTAATAGCGCTGAAGTTTCACATTACCTGATATATTCAGCTTGTAATACTCAGCTGCATTATGGATACAGGATAATTTCCCCAAGATGTTCTTATCCAGTTTGGAATGTTTGGCAAGATTCCATGCATGCACACATACACAGTCAACTTCAGCACTAGGTTAGGGTTGCCATATTGCCCGGATAGCCGGGTTTTACCCGGATTCTATGCATGCCACCCGGCGCCCGGCTAGCCCCTTACGTGGCCCGGATTCTCAGCTTTAATTTTAAAAAAAATAAGTTTCTAGGTGGTCCGGTTCTCGAGATATACATAAAAACGTCAGCCACCCCCCTCGACTGTTAAATCTTTCTTTAAACAGTACTGTACTATAGCACTTTGTAGCTTTAACCCCACCCGTTCAGCATTGCAGCCAATCAGGGATTGTGTTTCAGTTTCATTGACCTGAGGCAGTGTCTAGAAAACAAAATGGTGGTTTCACCCCCCACCCCCACCCCGTTTATCTGAAAAAGGGAAAAAGATGGCGACTGAGGCGGATGCTTAGCAGGGAGCTCCGCGCTTCAACTTAAAAACATCTTTAAAAAACTTCAAGGCCATCAATACCATCATTATCATCTGCCCGTTTGTCTGCCTGTCACTACGGGCTGAATATTGCTGCATACCTGGGGCCGTTGTCGCTGCCGTTACCCGCTGTTGTCGTCCTTGCGGGCTGTGCTGCCTGGGGCTTTGCTGCTGCTTGTGTGCGGGCGTCGTTGCTGGGTTGTGCCGCTGCCGCCGCCTGCCCGCTGCTGCCGCTTGCCCGCCTGCCGCTGTCATGGTTGTGTTGCTGCCTGGGCATTGCGGCTCTGTTTCATCGCCGCCGCTGCGGGCCATGCCGTGCTGCCGGGGTGCCGTTGTTGCGGCGGTCGGGCCGCTCTTCGGAGTGCCGTCGCAGCGGCTGGGCCGTTGCTTTTCGTCGCGGCCTGTGCTGCTGTTACCGGCGCTTGCCCGCCCGTGTGCCGCTGCGGGCTGTGTTGCCGCCCGGGGCGCCGTCGCTGCGGCTGGTGCTGTCGCCGCCGTTGTTGCGGGCCCGCCCGTGTGCGGGCGTTGTGACCGCCGCCTCTGCCGCTGCGGGCTGTGCTCTCGCCCGGGTCATCATCGTTGCGGCTTGTGCTGCCGCCGCCATTGTCGCCCTCGCCGCCGCGGGCCATGTCGCCGCTGGAACATCATCGTAGCGGCCGGGCCCATTGCTTTTCCACTGCTGCCGGGGCCTTCGTGCCGCTGTTGCTCGGACATTCTTTCGGCTGCTTCTGCCTGCTCCTTGTTGTTGTTTCATCGCTGGATCATTGCTGCTGGGCTCCATTGCTTCTGCCTGCTCCCATGTCTTTGTTTCATCGTGGCTTTCTGCCTGCTTGCCGCCACTCCATTCAAGTTCGCTGCTTGGGGCGTGTTTTACCCTTTTGGCTTGCTTACTTGTTTGTTTGTTTATTGGGTCGTGGGCAGATATTTTACAACTTTATTTGCAGATATTATTTATGGACGAAGCTTGATGCGGAGGAGTATTCTTAATACCGGCTGCTAGTGTTGATGTCTGGGTGTATTTTAACTTGTTAGTTAGTTTGTTTGTTTGTGCGTGTGAATGAGATTGTGTGGATGTGTTTGTGTGCGTTTATGTGTATTTTATGTGTTGTTGTGTGAATGTGCCTGTTGTGTTTTAGTATTTTTAAATATGTGCCTGGGAGAGCATATTTTGCATTTAACGGGGAGGCTTTCGGGGGCCCCAATTAGCGTAGTGACGGGTTATGGGAGGTATGGTGCTAGGAGGAGAACGTGCCAGGTAAGGGGAACTCGCCCCAGACAAGTTGTGTCTGTGCCTTGTTCCGGTTCTCCTCAAGGCCAGAGAACTGTTGGTTGTTCTATCAGCCAGCCCTTAGATCTCCAGGTGCTGCTTTTGAATGCCAGGTCAGTATATAATAAAACCTCCCTTGTCCACGACTTAATTGTGGATGAGGGTGCCGACCTGGCATGTCTAACCCAGACCTGGGTGGGTGAGCAGGGAGGAGTTGCTCTCTCTCAGCTTTGTCCACCTGGGTATACGGTGCAGCACTATGGTAGACCTGAGGGTCGGGGAGGCGGGGTCGCTGTGGTCTATAGGAGTACTTTCTCTCTCACCAGGCATCCTGTCCAGATGGCGACTGGTCTAGAGTGCCTCCACCTTGCGCTGGGTCAAGGAGATAGACTGGGAATCCTGTTGGTGTACCGCCCACCTTGCTGCCCAACAGCTTCCCTAGCTGAGCTGACAGAGATAGTCTCGGAGGTATTGCTGAGGTCCCCCAAACTTGTGGTGTTGGGAGACATCAACATTCATGCCGAGACTGTTTTATCTGGCGCAGCTCAGGACTTCATGGCCTCCATGACAACCATGGGGCTGTCTCAATTTGTTACTGGCCCAACGCATGTATCGGGTCACACTCTTGATTTGATCTTCGCCACTGGTCATGGAAATGGTGATCTGGAGGTGGGGTGTTTTTCATCTACTCCATTGTCATGGACAGATCACCGCCTGCTGAGTTTTAGACTTACGACGACTCTTTCCCTCTGCAAGGGTGGGGGACCTATTAAGTTGGTCCGCTCTCGGAGGCTTATGGATCCTATTGGTTTTCAGACGGCTCTGGGAGTTTTTCCTGTTGATAGTACTGGCGCTCCTGTCGAGGCCTTGGTCGAACTGTGGAATACGGAGATGGCTCGGGCTATTGACACGATTGCTCCCGCGCGCCCTCTTCGATGCAGAGCTCATACAGTTCCGTGGTATACCCCGGAGCTGAGAGTGATGAAGCAAGAGAGAAGGAGGCTGGAGTGCAGATGGAGACGAACTCCAGACGGATGCAGTTATGCTTTGGTAAGTGCCTCTACTAAGTCGTATATAAAAGTGGTAAGGGCGGCGAAGAAGTTTCACTTCGCTGCCTCTATCAGGACATCTCTCTGCCGCCCTGCAGAGCTTTTTAGGGTTGTACGAGGACTCTTACATTCTGGTCCTCGAGATACTATTGAAACATCTGAAGCTCGCTGTAACGACATCGCAGGGCACTTCCAAAATAAAATCGCATGCATCCGTAGGGACCTAGACTCCGATGTTATGACAGACGAATCCATTGAAGTGTCCAGAACACGGTCTTGTCTTTCATTATTGGATGAGTTTCAGTTGGTGCAGCTTGAGGAAGTGGACAAGGTACTTGGATTGGTGCGGGCGACCACGTCTGCTCTAGATCCTTGTCCATCTTGGCTAGTGAAGGCTAGCAGGACTACTACCACCGGCTGGGCCAAGGAAGTGATAAATGCCTCCTTGAGTGAGGGAGTAGTCCCTAGTAGCTTCAAGGAGGCAGTAGTAAGACCTCTCTTAAAGAAACCTTCCTTAGACCCAGATGACCTGAACAACTATAGACCGGTGGCGAATGTCCCCTTTTTGGGCAAGGTTCTGGAGCGGGTGGTTGCCGGTCAGCTCCAGGTGCTCTTGGATGAGACCGATTATCTGGATCCGTTTCAATCCGGTTTTAGGCCTGGTTTTGGCACTGAAACAGCCTTGGTTGCCCTGTATGATGACCTTTGTCGGGAGAGGGACAGAGGGAGTGTGACTCTGTTGATTCTCCTTGATCTCTCAGCGGCGTTTGATACCATCAACCATGGTGTCCTTCTGGGGAGACTCGCGGAGTTGGGAGTTGGAGGCACTGCTTGGCAGTGGTTCCGCTCCTACTTGGCGGATCGTCACCAGAAGGTAGTACTTGGGGAACATTGCTCGACTCCTTGGACTCTCCATTGTGGAGTCCCTCAGGGGTCGGTTTTGTCCCCCATGCTTTTTAACATCTACATGCAGCCTCTGGGTGCCGTCATCAGGAATTTTGGAGTGCGTTGCCACCAGTACGCTGATGACACGCAGCTCTATTTCTCCTTTTCATCTTCTACAGGTGAGTCTGTGGATTTGCTGAATCACTGCCTGACCACGATAATGGACAGGATGAGAGCTAATAAACTGAGACTCAATCCAAACAAGACTGAGACACCGTTGGTGAATGCCTTCCCTGCCCAGATGGTGGATGCTTACCCTGTTCTAGATGGGGTTACACTCCCCTTGAAGGAACAGGTTCGTAGTCTTGGGGTTCTTTTTGATCCTTCCTTGTCTGTGGAGGCGCAAGTGGCCACGGTGGCAAGGAATGCATTCTACCACCTTCGGTTGGTAGCCCAGCTACGCCCCTATCTGGACAGGGATGACCTCGCCTCAGTTGTTCATGCTCTGGTAACTTCTAGGTTGGATTACTGTAATGCGCTCTACATAGGGCTGCCCTTGAAGACAGTTCGGAAGCTTCAGCTAGTGCAAAACGCAGCAGCCAGACTGCTGACGAGGACCAGCCGGTCAGCGCATATAACACCTGTTCTGGCCCATTTGCACTGGCTACCTATTTGCTTCCGAGCCAGATTCAAGGTGCTGGTTTTGACCTATAAAGCCTTACACGGTGTGGGACCGCAGTATCTTGTGGAACGCCTCTCCCGCTATGAACCGACCCGGTCACTTCGCTCAGCGTCTAAGGCCCTCCTCCGGGTACCAACCCATCGGGAAGCCCGGAGGACAGTTACTCAATCTAGGGCCTTTTCTGTAGTGGCCCCCGAATTGTGGAATAGCCTCCCCAAAGAAATACGCCTGGCACCGACGCTTCTATCTTTTCGGCGCCAGGTTAAGACCTGGCTATGCTCCCAGGCATTTTAATGCATTTAATGTTACAATTTTAAATCTCTTTGTTTCAGTTTATTTATTGTGATATTTTGTATTTCTGTACTTTTAATCTTTTGTACACCGCCCAGAGAGCTATTCGCTATGGGCGGTTTAAAAATGAAATAAAATAAATAAAAATAAATAAATAAAATCTCATAAATTGGGTAAGTATATACATTTCAGTTTTTTTTCCTCTTGTGTGCAGGAGTCAGAGCTTGGGCAGTGTTTTGAAAACCTTCCCAATACTTGCTTTTTGTAAAAGCAATGCTAATCCCATATGCCCAAAGTAAATCCCATTTAATTCAATAGGACTTACTTTGAGTAGACATGGTTATGAATGTGCTGAAAATCAATGGGACTTTGGAGTGAATGTAAAAAAGAATTATGTTTGTGTTCTAATTCTTTCTGTCTCCAGTCCAATTTTAAAGCAAGTAGGCAGGGCTTACTTAGGTATTACAGTTTTTATTCTGTAGGAAAGTAATACTGATTTTTTAAAAACTAATACTGATTTTTCTGCAATGACCAACTGGTTTGACAATAAACTATTATATGGGCTGTATGTATTTATACATCTGCTGTGTGTGCATGTGCGTGTATGGAGTCTTTCCAACACCCCTGTGAGGTAGGGTTGGAAACCAATGCAGCTCACAACAAGAAATAAAGCCATTTAAAATCCAGTGACCATAAAACAAGTATAAACAGTTGCAAAACAGCGTAAAGTGGCATGATTCGGAATTTTGGGTTGTGTGAATGAAGTTGCTTATCACTTGAGGTTGCAGTTCTGTCCCTGTTTGAGTAAGCCCCACTGAATACGCTGGGACTTGCTTCTGAATAAATAAACTTAGGATTGCACTATAAACATCTTTACAGTTTGTGTAAATAATAAATATATTTGATAGTCATGCTTATATACATATTTCTTCATTTATCATATTTTTGGTTTTTGGTTAGGAATCCTGACTGGTTGTGAGATGCTTAGTTTTTTGCCTTACTCATAGGAATCTTGTTGTGGTTGGTATGGTACTACATTTAGGAAAGTGTTACTGCCTTCTGTGTTTTTTTTTCCTATTTGCATTTCACTTATCTTTAACCTCACTCCGTTACAGCCATAGAAGCAACAGCAGCATATGCAAGATAATCAACTCCCATTAGTGATAAGAACAAGAATTTATAATTATTATTTCAATTAAAACAAGAGGCTTATCAATACTTTGAAGAGGACCAGATATTTTTTTTTTCTGAGCCCAGGACTGGGTCTTTCATGATGCCCGGTGTGTGTGGGGGAGCAGGAGAGTAGTCGATAAGACAGACATCCTGGCATTGGTAATCTAATTAGCAAGGTATGTGTGGGGTTGTTGCATACTTCCAGGCCCAGTTTCATTTTGAGTATGGAGGTGGAACCTGTGTAGATGTGGTTGAGAAATTTTGAGTTAAGCAAAGCTCTGCTTTTATAAAACCTAAGAAACATACAGATACTTTGAATGTCTGAGTGCCTGCACCAGTGGAATACTGGAGGAACTTGTAAAACTTGCTGCAACAGTATTTAGAACTGAGCATGTGGTGTGAAAGACTCATTTTCCTAACATTTTGGCTTGTTTTTCTCCACCCACCACATCTCTGAAATATATTGTATATGTTATGGTTAACCGTGCTGCTGCTCGGACTTACTTTATGTTTGTTGCTATTTTGTGTTTTTATTATGTTTTTATATTGATTGTGTATTTTCATTGTTTTTATTATATTTGTAAGCTGTGCTGAGCTCTGTTTTTAACAGCAGAAGGGCAGGATATAAATTCTCTTAATCAATAAATACTCCATAGTGTTGGAAACTAGAGTCTAGGCATTTAAGGCTAAAAATGTTGCTTTAAAAAAAAAGATTTCTCACATCTTTCCCCAGTTTTTGGTGGTAATTCCTAGGCACAAAAACAAAACAACTGGACAATCCAAATATTAATAATATGCAAATAATTTGCATAATATGCAAATTAACCTGCCCGGATTTGTGGAACTGGGATATGGCAACCCTACACTAGGTACCTCCGACCAGCTGCCTTGAAGGGTTTTTTTCCAAATGTTAACCCCATGCTTTCAATGAAAATTGTGTTGAATGCTGTGAAACTGTACAGACTTTTAAAGCAGCCATGTAATCGACTATGCTGTGTGATCAAATAAAACAATAGTGTGCTGCGTAATCAAATGAACTGGGAGAATGCCCAGGTTGTGGTGATGTGGCATGTGTGTTTGGTGCACCTCATTCATGTATGTGATATCAAAACCAAGCTATAGACCTCAAAGTCATCACATAGCATCATCACTGAACATGTGCCAAAATTACAAGCTTTAGGAAAATAGATGAGCTTTTTCCAGACACTCTCTGAGACAATTTGCAAATACTGTACTGAGCCAATTTTTAAGAATGCCAAGGGGAACTCACCCACTCCTAGTCCAATATACCTTATGTCTAGGGAACATTCAACATTCAAAGAGATACACTTGTGTTATGAGAAGTGAAGGGGTAGGGAGCTCTTATTCAGTAGGGAACAAGGCAAGTGATACATATCTATTACAGCTGGCAATATGCAATAGAATATTGACCTATTTTTTTCCAAAGTATAAGTTTTCCTACAGCAACTCATTCCCAAAACACAATGGTCAGAATGTCAAATATTAGTACACACTAGCCAACATGTACAGACAACACTGTACCAGTCACAAGGATTCAGTTGGCAGATATTCTCCAGAACTAAGTACAAATTCAGTATTTTTCTTACATTTATATCCCACTTTCCTCCTTCCCAAGATGGCATGCATGTGGTTCCCAGATGGCCAAGCATCCAGTCACTGACAAGACCTAGATCTCCTTAGCCTGAGCAAGGTATTGGCCTTGTGGTTTCTAACCATACACTGGTTCCAGTAGATATCAGGACATGTTGTAATTAATAAGGAAAGAAGGATTGAGCCTCTTAAACAGGTTTAGTTTGGTGGTATTCTCCAAAAGTGATCATAAACTTGCTGTAACTCCTCAGTATTGGGAAACTGCTGAAGGATGCAGACTTTTGAATATGATTCCAATCATGGTGTCAGGCTACACATGAGGTTAGAAAAAAAGAGAGAGTAAAGGCATGCCTTCATTTCTGTGGCAGAGAGTTTTGTTTTGAACTTCTACAGCCAAATGTTTTAATTAGCCCATGAAAGATCAAGAATCTAGTTTATGGACCAACAGTTTCTCAGGGATATAGAATCTGAGATTTCTGGAGTCTGTCCTTTGTAATTATGGGACTATAGAAAAGAGGAAAGGAGGCAAACTTTGCTCTGCAAGACGATAGTTGCCAAGTTTTTCTCCCTGTTATCCCATTTAATGCAGGTTTTCCTTTTTCTTTTTTTGTTGCACAAGTTCCAATGTGGTTGTAATTTCAAAATTTCAAGCATTCTGCTTTGGCACTGTTCTCACTTATAAAAGATTGCTTCATAATTTTGTTTTGCTAAACAGAAAATGTAATGTCTCCTGGGTTAATGAGTTTCTAAGTACCTGCAGTGACATGCCTTGAAAGACCTACTTCAGATGAGTTTTCTAACATGACACTCCTTTTCTTGCTTAAAAAGTATTTGCACATCCCAATGTGTTAATTATTTGGTGCTAATATGACCCTCTCTGTTTCACCATTAACATCTCTCTCTCTCTCTCTCTCTCTCTCTCTCTCTCTCTCTCACACACACACACACACACACACACACACACCCCTATCTAAATATATCACTGTATATTAATGTATCCCTTGACCATCACTTGAATTACAGGAGACACAGCAGTGTCAAGGATGGCTTGAGACACAAGCACTTAATTCAAGATTAGGTTTGGGGACAGGAGTAGGAAAAAACAGAAGATATTGTTACATATTGTGTATTTTTAGCTGCTTGAATGGACTCTGATGAAACATGACCAGATGTGACTTTTCAGGGTACTTCCAGATGTACTATTTTGTTGATCATTAGTGCTTTAATCAGAACACTAGTAAGACTCAATTCACAATTTCAGGCTGCTGATCCCCATGCTAATTCACAGACACACTAGCACAGGAGCTGCCAATGTGGTACTTGTGGGTGCCAGTGTGTCCACCAGTATCTGTTATGGAGTCCACGAAAGGTCTCAGTAAACATCCCCTCAACAATCCACAATGCCTCTCCTATACTGAACACATCCCCCTTAAACATACCCACATTTCATTGGATGGCTGGACTGAACACCCTCCCTCCCTTCCATTCTCAACAGAGGAAAGGTGCAAAGAGCTTCTCTCTCTGACCAAGTGCAGCAGTGGCTGATGTAGATGTTTTTTCCCCCATTGATGGAGGGGACATGCCACTATCCTGCAATTCTTTCTCTTTTTCTGTTTTTTCTGGATATAGCAACCATGATGTATTATGCCACATCCCCACAGCAGCCATTTTGTGACTGGCACCTACAGCAATTTCTCAAAATATGAAATGTGCCCATTGGCCCAAAAAAACTAATAATCCCTGCACTAGCAGCATTAGCATAAGCAGCATACTTGCCATAGTACCAACACTACAAAATATCAGATTTCTGTCCATTTATTTATTTGCTCAGAGACTGTACTACTTGTCTCATGTAGAATGCAGAGGATATTGCTGGCAGAAGATGCCATATGAAATTATTATTATTATTATTATTTATATATCCCATTGGAAGATGAGCAGGTAAGTGAATGGTAGCTCTCAACCTCTGCAATAGGAAGATCTTTCTTCTTGTGGTTTAAATTGTGTTACTGAGAAGCACTTAGACTTGGATATTTGGTAACGGATGTGAGTAAGGTGGGACAAAACCTTTCCCACAATAATTTCTCTGGATATTTCCATCTTGCCCCTCACTATATACACTGTGTAAGCCCCTTTATAATCATCGTGGATTTATAACAAATGAAGTAAACTCATGTACCCTGTGCACTTTTTTTCCAACCAATGTCTGTGGTAACTGCCCCACCCCTGATTCTACTGTCACACTGGTTGGGAAGGTGTTTGTACAAGGTATGTAAACGAAGACAGTCTAAACTTTCCATTGCATTTGGAAGTTTGATCCTTTTGGGCCTGTAATGGGGACTTAGCCTAGAGCTGGGGTGACATTTTCTGGTTTTTTTTCAAATATTTTTCTTTTTCAGGCTGTCCCTTAATTGTTGGGAAAATTCAGTGGTTCCCTGTCTGTTTTTTCCAGTTCAGGAACACTAAACCTGGAGCTCTACGGGAGACTGGGAACTTATATAGGAGCTCTATCACCTCGTGACTTTTAATCAGGCCTTGATACAGGCAGATGCTTTCATGCATTCATCCCAGTCCCCAACCACACATGCTAGTTGGGCATTTCATCTATGGCTCTGAAGCTCCTGTTTTCCTCACTGTTTCCCCTGTGTGTGTGGCCCTGAGAGTGATGAGAGGGAAGACTGAGAGCCAACCAGAAACCTGAGCAACTGGGGTATATCTGGTCTTGGGGAGGGGATGTCTGGATCTGATGGCTTCTTGGCATCACAAAGATTTGTTGGGATGACCTGTTCCTTCTTCAAGGAGACCCCAGGTTCCAGATCTGGGCTGAATCCTGACATTCCCCTGGAGCATAGTTAGTGAAATGTGTCTCCATGCACATCCAGGTTTCATCACACACAAACAGGATGGAGAATTTTCTGGCAAAACCTTGGATCCAGCTTCAGTCTTGCTTAAAATTTATTGGTGAAGCAAGCAGTGGGCTTGGCCCCTCCAGTTCCTTGCCCCTTTGCCCATTGTGTCTGCCATCTGCCAGTATAAACTAACAATTGAGTTTCTTGCAATATTAACTGGGTCCACATTTCTTAGAATATAATTTTCTGAGAATTTTCTTTTTGTCCCTCTCACCCAGAATATTTATAAAAAATTTCCACCATCACCATTCACTGTTTGCAAACAGGGTGAGGGAATGTGGCGAGATCATTTTTGCTCAGCTTAGACTGAGCAGCCTAGGCTTATTTCAAAGGCTCAGGAGCATAAGTCCTTGAATCCTTAAAAATGTCCATTTCAAACTTTTGCACAGCTCCCTGTGAGCAAGAATTATGTTCAAGATTTCAGCAAATAGCAAACAATTCAAAGACCCTGTTGCAAATACATTTTAAGTGAGCATTTTAATAATATTTAATCCAAAATGTAAAATTAAAAAGTTTCATATTATCTCTTCCTAATGATGCACACCTATGCTCAAATGTTCACTCTTTTTATGGAGTAAATAAATAAATGATTGTGCTTCGTAAATACTTTATGTTAACATTTTAAATGAAGCTGCAAACTTCTTTAGGGATGTTACATTGAAAAGCAGGGTGGAAATGTTTTTTTTTAAAAAAATGAGCCTCATCAAGAAAAATAAACTTGGCTTGGCTTGTTGAGTAGTGAAAAGTGAATAGACTTTTGTTTTCTAATGGAGTTTGCTTTCTAATGGAGCCACATCTGTACCTATATGCAAACCAGAGCTTGGAAAAGTTACTTTTTTAAACTACAACTCCCATCAGCCCCAGCCAGCATGGCCACTGGATTGGGCTGATGGGAGTTGTAGTTCAAAAAAGTAACTTTTCCAAGCTCTGATGCAAACACTTGCTTTTGGGGGGAGGGATGGGGGTGAAATGTGGAAAAAAAATATCAGGAGATGGAGTGGCTGAACTGTGCCTGATTTTCTGCTGAAAAGTCCAAATCTGTTTATTGCACATCCTTTCCCATTCAAAATAACAGATCAGGTGGTAGCTGCCGATTTTTCCCCATTCTGTGAAATAAGTTTGTACAATAAATTATAAATAAGCATAATAAACGTGGAGTGCAATATCAATAAAGAGTGGGTAAGAAGATGAAACTGCCAAGCACCTAGGGCATTTTGCTTGAAGCTAGACTTCCATCTTCTTATTTTGAACTGCACCAGTTTCAGATTTATGACATCAAAGATGTCCAAAATATATGAAAGTTGACTCTGATGTGCCTAGCAAGGGCCTGGACAAATAAACATCTCCCCTCTCTCTTGTGTTCAAAAGAGCACCACATAAACCATGAGCCAAGACTTAAAGTTGTATTCTGTTCCCTAGTGTGATAGTTCATGAGTAATCTATTGTTCTTAAGAATAATTCATAATTATGTTGAGCAAAGAAATGGTTTGAATTACTTCAGCATACTTTAGTTAACATAAGCTTGTTAAGAGGTTTGGCTGGAAAGCAGATGAGTCTTTGCTCGGATATCACACATGGAGGTGATTGCTAAATGTCTTGTCATTGAGTCTTAATCCCCTCACCCAAATCTTCATCAAAATTATTAAAACCGCTATCTTCATCTTGCAGTATGGGTGTAAAATAAATGTCATTTAAGTCTCGTCACATCTCAGCACTACTATTTTGGAAACTCCTCTGGTCATCATGAGATCCAGATGTTTCAAGATGTCATTCATAAAATGAAATGTGTAGAAATGGAGAGATATTTTGTGGGCTATTCAGCAATGATTGCCCATTTCCAATAGCTTTGAGTAAACTGTTTTGTAATTAGTGTGGGAATGATCTTGGCATCAAAGTGTCAGAACAACGTTGGTTGTTAAATGGGAGACAATTGATTTCAACATTTCATGATATTCTGAACTTGAGAAGATTTAATGAAATAATTTTAAAATAATGGCTTCAGCATATTTAACAATTTGCTTCCTCATACAGATGTGCACCGGCCACAGTTTGGACCTTAATTTGAGGAGTGGGAAGTGGACCAATTCAGCTTAAATCACTTTGGAGGCTACCCACTTTGTTATCTGTCTGAATCAGAATCTTTATTCAGAAACCAAACCTTCATGCCTCTCCATTGACTATCATGGGGAAATCAAGGCAATGGCTATAATTTATTTCTTTTTGTCAGATTTGAATGAAATGTTCAGGCATAGTAGCCCATTTTGAGTAGATAATGCCTGTCAAAATACATTACTTTGTATTTTAGGGCATTATGCCAAGAATATGTTGTTGGGTACCAGCTCCCTTCATCTCTGATCATTGGCCACTCTGGGGGCTGATAAGAGTTGGAGTTCAACAGCATCTGGAGAGACACAAGCAAGCCACCCCTGCTCTATGCGATGTATGCATTATATGGCTGTACACCAACTCTGGCTGGATCCTGGATTGTGAACCACATCAGGCCGATTGGGGTCAACCCAGGATTTGGCCAGAGTAGTTTGAGGCAGCCCCAGATCAGGTCCACCCAGAGCAATTGGGGGCTCATGACAAGGACAGGGGGGAGGCTGTGTGAATCTCCTCTGTCCTCCTGACCACATAGTTAGGAATTAAACCCTAATTAAACACTGTGCAAGGACTCCAAATTGGTTCAGAGCCCAAATCTGAGTTGCATTGGTTCAGGGCCCTGAACTGGTTTGTGGGGGCAGGTGTTCACAGCCCTAGTGCATGAATCAAGAAGCTGAAACTGCACTTTTTGGAGATGCGCATATAATGTGATTGGGTGCTTCAAACATTTTCCTATTCCAGTCTCATCGGCACAGATTTATAGCGTATTAGGTCTTTTTTACAGAATGGTTTTAAAGAAACATTACAATTTGAATTATCTGTGTTCATATAGTTGCGACATACAAATCTAAGCATCCATGTTGTTGTACAGTACATGTGACAGCTCAAGAAACTGCACCCAATTCACTTTAAATGTTTTTTTTCATTGCAGGCTGCAATCCTATGTCAACCACCTGGGATAAACCCAATTGAACTCTATAGGGCTTACTTATGAGTAGACATGCATAAGGTTGGGACTGAAGGTACAGCCTGACACTGATTTTATGACTTCATACCTTCTACGTTAAAGTTTATGTAGAAAACTTTGTAGTCCCTTTTAGTACCACTCCCTATATATATGTATATGTGTGTGTGTGTGTGTGTTGTATTTTATGTATTTTAATTGTATTTTATGTATTTTAATTTATTTTAATGTTTTGTGATTTTATTGCTTACAATTTTATCATGTACGTGTTTGATTTTATTTTTGTAAGCTGCCCTGAGTGTCATATTACAGGGTAGAAGGGCGGGGTAGAAATATTTTAAATAAATAAATATGTGTCTCTATGGACCACGGTTGGGCAGCCTGTGGCCCTCCAGATGTTCTGGAACACCAATTCCTATCAGCCCAGCTGGTATGGCCATTGGCCAGAGTTGATAATTGTTCAACAACATTTGGAAGGCAGCAGGGTTCCAATCCAATCCCTGCTCTATACTTAAAAGAGATGAATGAGAAGAAACCATGAGATATAAATTAGAATGAACAATCATAATTATCAGAATTAAGACTTCCCTAGATAATACTACAAAACTCAGTACTACAGACTTGACTGGTCATGGACCGAAATAAATTTTCATTAAGTACTACAGACCTGTGCTACTGTTGTCCTGGCAACAGCATTGCTGCCACTTCCTAGGGCAGTGCAGGGGAAGAGATGCAGTGAAGTCAAGGCACCCTGGAGGACCCAGCCCAATACTTCTGCCAATGCAACCGCACAGGCCCAACCTCACCACTGGTGTGCCCCATCCCAGTAAGATTTCAGTCGGGTTTCAGGCCTGGTTTTGACACGGAAACGGCCTTGGTCACCCTGTATGATGACCTTTGTCGGAAGAGAGACTGGGAGTATGACTCTGTTGATTCTCCTTGATCTCTCAGCAGCTTTTGATACCATTGACCATGGTATCCTTCTGGGAAAACTGGCTGAGTTGGGAGTGGGAGGGACTGCATGGCAGTGGTTCAGCTCCTACTTGGTGGGTCGGCTCCAGAAGGTGGTGCTTGGGGAACATTGCTCAGTGCCCTGGACTCTCCAGTATGGGGTTCTGCAGGGGTCAGTTCTGTCCCCCATGCTGTTCAACATCTACATGGGATGCAGTCACCCGGAGCTTTGGAGTGCGTTGCCATCAGTATACTGATGACACACAGCTCTATTTCTCCTTTTCATCTTCTTCAGGTGAGGCTGTCAATGTGCTGAACCAGTGCCTGACTGCGACAATGACTGGATGAGGGCTAATAAACTGAGGCTCAATTCAGACAAGACTGAGATGCTGCTAGTGAGTGGTTCTTCTGACCGGATGGTGGATGTCCAACCTGTCCTGGATGGGGTTGCACTCCCCCTGAAGGAGCAGGTTTGTAGCTTGGGGGTTCTCCTAGAACTATCTCTGTCACTTGAGGCTCAGGTAGCCTTGGGGGCATGGAGTGCCTTCTACCAACTTTGGTTGGTGGCCCAGCTACACCCCTATCTGGACAGGGATAAGCTGGCTTCAGTTGTCCATGCTCTGGTAACCTCCAAGTTAGATTACTGCAATGCACTCTACATGGGGCTGCCTTTGAAGATGGTTCAGAAACTGCAGCTTGTGCAAAACGCAGCAGCCAGATTGGTAACAGGGACCAGACAGTTCGAACATATTTGCATCGCTTGCATTGGCTGCCTGTATGTTTCAGAGCTCGATTCAAGGTGTTGGTTTTAACCTATAAAGCCTTACACAGCTGAGGACCACAATACGTGATGGACCGCCTCTCCTGACATGAACCTACCCATACACTACACTCAACATCCAAGGCCCTACTCCGGGTGCCTACTGCGAGGGAAGCTGGGAGACTGGCAACAAGGGGCAGGGCCTCCTCAGTGGTGGCCCCCAAGTTATGGAATGATGCTCCTGTTGAGGTGTGCCTGGCGCCAACACTGTTATCTTTTTGGCACCAGGTCAAGAGTTTCCTCTTCTCCCAGGCATTTCAGCATGTGTTTTTAAATTGTTTTTAAATAATTTTTTAAATTGTGTTTTTAAATTGTTTTTTGTGTTTTAAAAATTAGATATTTGTTTTTAATATTTTTAATTGCTGTAAACTGCCCAGAGAGCTTCGGCTATGGGACGGTATATAAATGTAATAAATAAATAAATAAATAAAGTGGCTTCAATGCTGCTGTCAGGAGGGTGGCAAACAGGCACCACCCCACCACGACAGCCACGCCTGCTGAACAACTTCATTTTAGTTCTAAAATTAGAATTTGTATGCCTGGTGTCAAAGGCACCAGGTAGTGACTGTGATTGTCAATGTTAAGATTTGCAAGTTTAAATGTTCAAGTTTTGTAGCATTTAGTTAAAGTGGTATTTATTACGAGACATTATTGAGCATGGTTTACAAGCACTGGCTCAAAAATAATGCATAATACAATACAGATCCAACAGTGGGAAGAATATTTGGCGCCAAAAGCCCTTCAACCAGGATTTAAGGACTTCAGAGCTATGTGTTCCTTGAAGGATATGATACATGCCCAACAGGAAGAACTGCAAGAGTCTTAAAATTGTGCAGCAGCCATATGATCCAAATTGCAAAAATATATGGCTAAATGCTGGCTTGAGCAAAGTTTCAATATCTCCTCATTAAGTCATTTTTTGGCACTATTTATAGCTCATGATTCTTGTAAGGGTTTTACTGGAGCTCAAAACCATACTGTAATGCACTCTTGGCTTTTTTCAAAGAAATAAATGGACATAATAAATATACGTCCAGGGCATACATGAGTTATTTATGAGTGAGCATTGCTAATTTTTCCAAAACTCTTCAAAAAGACATTGAAAAAGACGTGAGAATGAAAATTAGCCAAAAACATTGTAGTAGAGGAGTGTTTGAGCAAGGGGCATGCTTCAGGGTCTGCCAATGCCTCATGGAACATTTTGAAAGTAATTCTACGGTTCAGAGTGACATTTTTGCTCCTGTGTTAGATTTCATGATACCAAGCCTCTTTTGTTTCCTCTTTGAAAGCAGCCTGCCGAAAGACTAAGAGTAGATCTTATATATGCAAGAGTAAAACTGAGTGAAGATACTGAGTTGTTTTTAATCAAATATCCATGATGAAGTCAAGTATTTGTACAGGAAGCTTGCCATTCACCTTTCCTGCATTACTGCTTGGTTATTTGCAGCAGACATTGATTTGGCAAGCTGCTATTTTTCAGAAGTTTTAAGTGGACTTATATTGGCACAAAAACACTGTATTGCTTCATTTTGCATGGTTGAGTTATACAATTCCTGGCAGTAAAAATTGCACATTCGGAGTTTTGCATTCACTCCACTTAAGACCCAGAAACCATACACTGGTATGTCTCTCTTGGCAACTTATAAACCAGTACAAGAGCCTGATTCTCCTTGCACCCACTCTCTAGGATGATGTGAAGTAGCTCTTTGAAATAAATACAGTCACAGTTATATAAAACAGGCCAGCAGAGAAAATAATAAAATAACATATTTATGCATTAAACTTAATTTCATCAGACGTGGCTAATAAACCTAGGTAATTTCATATATATTTAACACAATTTAATGTACAAGTTAATGGGCTCATAGATGTGATGCTATGCTATTCACAACTGTTTTATATAGCTAGCTTGAACTATGTTTTTGGTGCTTATATATATATAAATCTGGAAAATTATCAGTACAAGAATTTGTTACGTTTGCACAGGATACCCAGCTTCAGTTGGTCACTGGGTGAAAATACTTTTCACCATGGGTTTCTTATTTTGTTGCTGATGTTTTTAATTAAGATGGCATTCTTGAGTGTAATATGATTATATATTTTCATACTGGATGCACAACACAGAAATTACAGCTGAGTTTCTTGCTTACATTATGGTTTGCAAAATCATTCTTAGTCCCGCAGGGTAAATACTTCAGTACTGAATTTATTGAAGGGGGGAAAATCTGTAAATCTTATCCAAATATTTTGGTTTATGCAACATAGTAGCCTACATACTTTTACTTGTCTGCAAATTATTAACAACTATTGGAAACATAGCAGTGGGATGGTGTAAGTAACATCCCTAGTCCATACTTGAACAGCAGTGAAATGAAATATCCAGGATCCCATTCCCAGGATGCACTCCCTAGGCAAAGGGTGCAGAGGAAAGGGGCAAGGGGAGCCCCCTTTCTCCCTACAACAAGAAGCAAATGAGATGGAAGATGACCTGGCCCAAAGCGTCACACACACACACGCCCTTTGGTGGAGAGAATGTGAGAGCCAGCCCCCCCACACACACACACACACTCCTCCTCCATGCAGATTGTGTTAACTTATACAATTGGCTATGGAAAGGTCAAGTTAACAGAAAATTTAGTATGAACATCAGGAATTAAATGACTGGCATATTTTTTGTTTTGTAAGAAAAAGAAAGGATGTTAAGGATACCGTGAACAAGGGGATACCAAAAACAAACAAATGTTTCTAAAACAAACAAAATGGCTTATGCTATAACTAAGACGTTTAAAACTCATGTGGAGCTTGTTTTCTCAAAACATCAGTTTTACTATTGAATCACAACACCAATTTAAAAACAAAACAGGTTGAGAAACAAAATAAGCACATGACACCATAGTCAAGCATTTAGGGAGAGTGGGGCTGAAAACAATAAGCATAAATTTCTGGTTGAAGTCAATGAGACCGAGTCCTTAACTTTGTAAAATATTTACTGCATAATAGACTTCCTTTTGTAAACTTATAAAAATGCTTGATAAACATGTAAGAAAGCTTTCTGAATAATAAGCTCACAATTCACAACATTCTTCTAGGGCTGTTTTCATCCTTTGCCAACAAGTACTCAAGAAATAGAAAATAGCTACTATGATTGTGAGTTTAGTGAGTGCTTTTAAAGAGTAAAGGGTAACCTAGGGTAGATATTTTTTTCAGATCACTTTAAGTTATTTATCTATTTCACCATTTAGCAATAAGCACCCAATCCTGCTCTACTCATCATAATAACTGAATAAACAAATTCTTACTTCTTACTGGAGGTAAATAAACATGCTTTATCACTTTCTGGGTCGAGAACAGAACTGAAACGTAAACTTAAAAGCAGAGCAAAGGGAAGACCAAAGGGTGGAGTCTAATTTTAGTCCATAACACAAGGTCTAATATAATAAGTGTTATTTCAGTGGTCTCGGGTAGGGGGAGATATGACGTTGGATCAAGGGTGAGCCAGTTGAGGGGAACTCGATCCCAATGGCTGATATCTGGATCATGGCACAGATAGTTACAGCCTGTGCCGTGTTCTGACCCTTTCTCCAGCCAAAGGTTTTTTGGGGGGTGCCATCTTGTCCTCAAACCTCCGGGTGCTGCTTGTCAATGCCAGGTCAGCCCGTAATGCAATCTCTTATCCATGATTTAATCGAGGATGGGGCTGCTGATTTGGTGTGTATAACTGAGACCTGGGTGGGAGAGCAGGGTGGGGTTAGCCTCTCCCAGCTGTGCCTACCCAGGTACTTGGTTCAGCACCACGATAGACTTGAGGGCCAGGGAGGAGGAAGTGCTGTGATCTACAGGAATACCATCTTGCTCTCCAGGCTCCCTGTTTATCTGAGTGCCATTTTGGAGTGTTTGTACCTTGTGTTAAATCAGCGGGACAGATTGAGGATTCTGTTGGTCTATAGATGCCCAATAGTCTCCCTACCTGAGCTGATGGGCATGGTCTCAGATGTGATGCTGAGGACTCCAAGACCATTTGTCTTAGGAGATATCAATGTTCATGCCAAGTCTGCTCTGTCTGAGTCAGCTCAGGACTTTGTGGTCTCCATGACAACCATGGGGCTGTCCCAACATGTCATCAGGCCAACGCATGTATCAGGGCACACTCTGGATTTCTCAGTTGTACAGAGAGAGGGTAAACTGAAGGCAGGGCAGGGGACATAAGAACAATCCCTGTGTCATGGTCAGATCACCTGCTGGTGAGCTTTAGGCTTATAGTGACCTTTTCCCTCTGCAGGGGTGGAGGACCTATTAAGATGACCCACCCTCAGAGACTGATGGATCCTATTGGTTTGGGGAGTTTTCCAGTGACTTTTCTGGTTGATCTGTGGAACACAGAGATGATGTGGGTGATTGACACAATTGCACCTGAGCGTTGTCTCCCAACTCGCAAAGTTCAGAAAGCTCCATGGTATACCCCAGAGCCAAGAGCAATGAATCAGGAAGTGAGACAGCTTGAGTGCAGGTGGAGAAAAACTCCTAACAAATGCAACTGAACACTGGTACATGCATGTTCGAGCTTATTCAGTGGCAGTGAAGGTGGCGAAGAAAATTTACTTCTCCACCTCTATTGCGTCCTCAGCTTGCCATCCAGCTGAGCTATTTAAAGTGGCCAAGGGTTTATTGCATACTGGCCCTGTGGAGGTGGTAGAGCCATCTAAAAGCCACTATGACATGTTTGCTAAGCATTTTGAGGATAAAATCACTTCCATCTGCTGTGATTTGGACTCCATTGTTGATGCTGATGATCCAAGTGAGGTGTCTGGAGAGCTTTCTTGTATGATGTCGTTGGATGAGTTTCAGTTGTTGTGGCTTGAGGACGTTGACAAGGTACTTGGTTAGATCCATGCAACCACCTGAGTCTTGGACCCTTGCCCTCCATGGATGATAAAATCGGCCAGGGAGAAAATTAATGCTTCTCTCCAAGAAGGAGTGGTCCCAGGCTACCTGAAGGAGACAGTGGTAAGACCACTCCAAAAGAAGCCTTCTCTGGACCTGGAAGATCCTAATTATTTTAGACCAGTAGCAAATGTCCCCTTTCTGGGCAAGGGTTTTGAGAGGGTGGCTGCCAAGCAGATCCAGGTACTCTAGGAGGAGATAGATTTTCTAGACTCATTTCAATTGGGATTGAGGCCTGGGTTTGGTATGGAAATTGCCTTGGTTGCCCTGTACAATGACATGTGTTGGAAGAGAGACAAGGGGAGTGTGATTCTATTGATTCTCCTTGATCTTTCAGAGGCTTTTGATACTATCGATCATGGTATCCTTCTGGGGCAACTGTCTGAGTTGGGTATTGGGGGCACCACATTGCAGTGATTCCATTCTTACTTGGATGGCCAGCTTTTGAAGGTGGTTCCTGGGGAACATTGCTCACCTCCATGGGCTCTCCAGTATGGGGTCCCACTGAATGGGGTCATACAGAGTTTTGGAGTGTGTTGTCATCAGAATGCTGATGACACACAGCTCTATTTCTCCCTTTCATCTTCTGCAGGTGAGGCAGTGGATGTGCTAAATCAGTGCTTGGTTGCAATAATGGGCTGGATGAGGGCCAATAAACTGAAGCTTAATTCAGATAAGACTGAGATGCTATTGGTGGTTCCTCTGACTGGCTGAGTGGTGTGTGACCTGCTCTAGATGGGGTCACACTTCCTCTGAAGTAGTTTGGGGGTTCTCCTGGATCCACTGCTGTCACTTGAGGCACAGGTGGCCTCAGTAGCGTGGAGTGCCTTCCATCAGCTTAGGCTGGTGGCCCAACTGCGACCCTATCTGGACAGGGATAACCTGGCTACAGTTATCTATGCTCTGGTAACCTCAAGGGTGGATTATTGCAATGCACTTTATAGGGGGCTGCCTTTGAAAAGTTTGGAAGCTTCAGTTAGTGCAGAATGCAGCTGCCTAACTGTTGATGGGTTCAAGGCGAACAGAGTATATAACACCTCTCCTGTTTCAAATGCATTCGCTGCCTATACACTTCTGAGCCCAATTCAAAGTGCTGGTTTTGACCTATAAAGCTCTTTATGGCTCAGGACCCCAATATCTTCTAGAACACCTCTCCTGATATGAACCTACCCAGACCGTTAGATCTTCGTCTGAGGCCCTTCTCCAGGTTCCCCTTTTGAGGGAAGCTTGGAGAGTGGTGACAAGCGAGAGAGCCTTTTCAGTTGTGGCTCCCCACCTGTGGAATATGCTCCCCAGTGAGATCTGCCTGGTGCTGTTATTGACATTTTCGGCGCCAGGTAAAGACATATATTTTCTCCCAGACATTTGATAGATTGAGATGATGTTTAGTTTTAATATGCTGCCAAACCTTCCTGTAGCTGTGGGGTGGTGGTGGTGTTGTTGCTATTGTTTTGTTGTTATTTATTGTTAGGTTTTTATAGTCTGTTTTATTTGTTTTGTTTTAGTATTGCGTAAGTCTCTTGGGTATCAAGAGACTAATACATTTTAATAATAATAATACAGGCTGTTTTTTGCAGGATCACTTAAGTAATCATAGGGTGATTATGATCATGAAAATCCACCCTTAGTCAGGGAAAGTCTTAAGTGAGTCAATTTTGGGGGCTCTTCCAGATGAGGCTTTTGTTGTGCACTGACCCTGCCTAATTCACTGAATTTTTAGAGGGCTTTGTTCTTAAATTGCTCCTGTTCTTAAAACAAGCTGTCATTTTTTAAATGGAGACTGTGATTGTCTGCCATGCCACAAATTAAGACACCAACAATCTTCCCCCCCAAAATCAAGGGGGGGATGTTAGCACAGCTCTGAGAGGCAGTGCACCTATTTGCCCCACCCACAGGACTGTGATGAGAATGTGGGAACAGGAGAGGAATCATCTACTCGTTGACTGCTAGGAATCTATCCTAAAATGACAGCAGGGATTAGAATCTCATTTGTTTAATAGAGTGGCTGATAAACTGCATATATTGCACAAAGTAGCACAAAGTGTCTGTTCAAATTATTTAAAAAGTAAAACTAATGCTTGCTGATTTCATTATCCATATGCATTCACTATACACATAGAATTATTTAATTTATATCCCATTCTTCCTCCAGGGTGGCAAATAGGTGATAAAACACTAAAAACATCTGTAAAGCATCTTAAAGCCAAAACATATTTTTAAAAAATCTTTAAAAACAGTTCCATGCTTGGTATCTTTTGTAGGTTTCAGCATGCATTACAGCTGCCAGATTCTTCTTGTGTTTTTGCTAGATCTTCCAATTTGGAAATAGATTGCAATTCAAAAGCTTTCTTTGGCCTGCAGTCTAACAGTGCACACAAAAGTCCAAGACTACAACATATATATGTTGATAGAAGCAAAGAAGAGGCATTGAATATAATTTTAGAAACAATATTTTCCAGTTCTATTAAATGTGAATGTTTTACTTTAAAAATATTTTGAAAAGCATCCACATAACATCTCCCACTCCCTTAACAGCACCTATTATCTTACTCTAAAGATCTTGGACTTCAAATAACACTAGTCATAACTGTAGCTTGTTCATATAGGGAAAAATGACTGAAAAATAAAATATGCATGTAGCAAGACTTATAAAACTACTAAAGAACTACTCAGGTAGACCAGAAAGAAGCACAACCAACAAAGAAATATGAACAAGAAACAAAACACAAAACACTCTTTGCAAACTCTTCAAGACTCACTAACTTGACCACTACTGCAACATTCCCATTCAAAGAGCATGATGACCAGAAACAATGTAATGAAGAGTCTGCAATTGTAAATAAATAAATGTATGTATGTTTGTTTTTACTGGTGACATAGGTCATGTGGGAGGGATTGCAAAAAATGCCTATAGGGACTGTGGCTAAGTTTTACTTCATTCGGGTCAGGGAACATCCCTCAATTGGCTGGAAAAGTTCAGGGATCGCATAGCTACTTTATTCCCAAGGCTCAGAAACTTCACTGATGTATCCAGGAGTCAAAAAGCAGAAAAAAACATTTCATTTTTTAAACAATCTGCTTAGTTGTTCCAGAAGAGGTTCTCTGGTCTCCCTCATTGCACACTAGGGACAGAAGAATCTGTCAGTTTTGGTTCTCTCATTTTCTCATTTTCCCAATCTTAAATTCAGTTATCCACATTTCTGCAGCAATTTGAAAAAAATCATGCAAAATTGACTTTCAAATAATTTTTCCTAATTTTGCTTATATGCATATAAATTAGCATATAGAAATTATACGTTCTCTTTTCAGTAGTGCATATCCTCTTATTTGATGATGCATAAGTGGCTACCCTATTGATGGCAAGTTTATAAAATGTGATGCTTTGAACATAGTTTTCACTCATAACAATTAGTTTCTCCACATTCTCCTAATGCAGCTATGTTTTCCTTATTTCTTCTCAATGTTTAATATAAAAGCACAACACCCAGTTGCCATGAATGTTACACTTTCTTTGTCCCCAGCATCTGGTTCCCAGAGTGTTCTGCCTTTGAATATGGAGGTTCTTATAACCTTAATGTAGGATCCTTAAGTATATGGCCAACACAAATTCAAAGGACTCTCCAACTGGTTTCCCACAAAAAATTAACCCCACCCCTACCTTGGTATGTAAATCTCATTAAGTTGAAGTTCTGGCCTTAAACTTTCATGATAGTACAGATGACATGCCGATGAACAATGAAGGAACAAGAAATTTGGCTGAATCACTACCATCATCCACGCAGCAAGGTTTTGTTCTGGTCTGAGAACTGAAACAAAATGTCCATAAGTGAAGTAACATAAATGTAAAAGTTTTTTTTTTTATTATCACATTTTACATTTGAGAGGAGGACAAACAAAAAGAATATGTGGGTTTTTCTTCTTTTAAGAAACCCACAGGCATTACAGCAAATGAACATGTTTTCCAGTTCAAATATTTTTAATATTTTAAATGTTTACACAGGCTCAAAAATCTTTGGGCACATAAATTAATGTACCAGAGGAAAAGAGGGGGAAGGGAATCCAACCGTTTCTTATTTTGCAGAGGCTTGCCACATGGTATGCCGTTGAAAACACTTTGCTTTAACAGGAGCCATGGGGTGTTTAATTGCTTGCAGAGTAAGTAACATAGGCTATGTGCAAAATGTGGCTTTTAACACTGACGGGGATACAAGCAGATTAAATATGTCCAGATTTCCCCAAGCAAATTATATGATTCAGTGGCCATCTGTCTGAAAGGTAAGAGTCCTTTCAGTTTAGCAACATTAACCTAATTTGGGTTTATTCTTAAATTTATTAGCAGCTACATTACAGAGCTTGAACTGCAAAAGACTCAGATTTAGAAATAAAGGGGGGGGAGAGAAGCTTAAAAATGTGTCTGGTTTATTCAGGGTTTTCTCTACCTGATTCTTTGGTGTTTGTGACCACCAACAGAGTTCTTCCTCTCCAACCCGCACAGTGTGCTTTAAATGCATCTGTTGTGCGTTTAACTATCCAGAGGGTTTCTGGTAAAGAGATTTATCTGTCGAATGGAATGCAGAGTGCCAGATTCAAATATGACAGCCTAAGCCATTCACCAGTGACCACAATTTGTGTGGTTTGCATTTTCCTGGCATGTTCTTTGTCCAGAGCATTTATTTTGGCTGTTGGTTTGCTTTTTTTATATTGCTGCTTCTCAAGCAGAATTTGCATACCTTTTTTAACTTTAGAGCTGATGCTGGATTGGACCCAGAAATGCCCATCCATGAATGGAAGGGTTCATTCCATTCATGGAAGGGATTGGGATCTAGCAGAGGGTCTTACTAGAAGAAGGATGGGGAAACTGTGGCCCTCCAAATGATGTTGGACTCCAACTCCCATCACCCCTGACCATACTTGCTGGCCATACTGGCTGATGGGAACTGGAGTCCAACATCACCAGAGGTTCCCCATCCCTGTGCTAGAAGAACGGGAAAGGCAACTTTTGCTGATTCTCCCTCCAGCCGTGCCTCCCACATTATTTCAGAGGGTCCCCCAACCTTCTAGAGCAGATTTTCAAGGGGGTTGCAGGGGGGAGGAGACTTTCTATGTAATTTCAAAACAGTTAGAAGGGGAAGTATGTTATTTGATATTTTTTTCTTGTTCCAGATTTTATGGCTTGGAGAAAAGTGCCCCCCTTGCTATTTGACAACAAATTTATAGGCTTCTGCCATTCGTGTGTGTAGCACACTGAACTGAGAAAGGACTTTCACTTGCTTTTCAGAATAGTAGCTACACTGGTTTACTGTACTATTTTTTTTAAAAAAAAAAACCCCTCTGTATTTTAGAGTAACTCCACCAAACCCAGTACAGCCTACTTCTGAGTACACCTGCCTAAAACTGAAGAGTCAAATCTTGGGTAGCCATGATGAAAATTGAAGCAGAGTAGATTCTACTTCTAATTAGTTAATTCAGAATACTTTTGTTACTAGCTCTATGCATGATTGGCTCTAGCTCTGCCAACCATTGGGATGAAGTCATAGATATGTTTTTTTTTAAAGTCACCCATCCTGTGCCCTAACACCTCTTCTCATATGTTCCTATCTGTGCCTTAAGATCATCAGCTGAGGCTCTTCCATGAATTCCCCTCCATCTGAAGCACAGAGAGAGGCAATGAAGGTAGATGGAGGGCTTTTCAGTGGTAACTTCTTAGTTATGAGATGCTCTCTTTAGAGAGGCCTACCTGGTGCTTACAGTGCTTTTTGGCACCGGGGGAAAGCTTTCTGCACACATAGGCCTTTAAACATCTTTTAAGATTCTTTATAACTGATATTTATTATTATTTTAGGCATTTTATTTTTACCCCAATGGGACTGGCGTAGCCTTTTTTATGTATTTACCATTCTAGGTACTTATTTTTTTCCTGTTCTTTGATATTTTATTGTATTTTGTGTTGTGTATCATCTACAGGACTAGGTGAATAAATGCAAATAATAAATAAATAAATATGTTTGGAGTGGGCTCAGAAAATTCTGAAAGCAGCAGGTCCTGGGCCTATTCCAGAAATACTTCTTCCCACACTTGAACCTGTAGTTCCATCCTGGGTTTAGAGGGAGCTAACTCCATTAGCTCCATGTCTCTAGAGTTTGTGGATATAAACCATCTGGGAATCTGAGGCAGGAACAGCAACTATGCTACCCGCTTGTTGGTATTGTATTTTTTTTGCTGTGCTACATATGAAATAGATAATGCAAAAACAGCGTAAGTCTTCAGCACTCATTCATCCAAAAGAAACCATACCCTTCAGAATTGGACTTCTTACTGCTCAGAGAAGTGAAGAATGCATAACAGGCTTCTTCAAAAACGCTGGCTCAGAGGATCTATATGGAAAATACATAACATGGCAACAGGTTGTATAAGAACAGTGGCTGTGTTTCTTTTGGGAAAATGCTACCATAATTCAAGAAACAGAATGGTGTTCACTCATACATTTGACATCACAGTCACACAGATGTTGCTAAGTTAGTAATTCTTTCCCAAAGATCAGTGTATCCACCTCAAGTAATAGGAAAAGTCCAAAATAATCAGTGATCTTCAGAGACTTGAAGTTGCATAGATTCCCATTCTGCAAAACATTTTAAGGACTTCTTAACATGCTCCATCTGAAAAATTTTATGGAAATCATTTGGCTTACTTCAAATTTTGAGGGAGGCCTGAAATAATTTATCACTTTCTCTGCCCCCACCTTCCCCAGTTATGATCAACTGTATACATTGACTGGAGAACTGTTTTAAAAGAGGGTGACATATTACTAGAATCAGAATGTAATGACAACAATACCAGTATAACCTCTTAGAGCAAGAGACGGTTCCAAGACAGTAGAATAGCCTCTCTGGCTTAGGCCCAATGTTTTACTCTCATTCCTCAAGGCGATGTTAGTATCAGATAAAGTTCAGACACTCCTCATAAATCAAAGCTGTCAGTAGACTGTGAAAAGCAACAGTAGGCTGTAACTTTCAGTAGGGAAAATCCCTTGCAATTATTGTTTGAAACTGAACAGGGCTTCAGAGAGAGAGAGAGAGAGAGAGAGAGAGTTTTACAGGCAGTCCTAGAAAGTAGCAAATACAGACTCTGCCTACAAGAATTTGCTTCTTCCCACCCCAGTCTGGCATCACCTGAAACTTTTTTCTACATTTTCAGTCATGACACCATCTGCACTATACAGTTAAAGCAGTATCATACCACTTTAAACACTCATGACTTCTCCCAAAGAATTCTGGGAACTGTAGTTTGTTAATTTTGCTGAGAGTTGTTACAAGACCCCTATTTTCCCCACTGAGCTGCAATTGCCAGAGTTCCTTGGGAACAGGAATTGATTTTTAAATAACTCTGAGATCTGTAGCTCTGTTATGATAATAGGGGCTTCCTACCAACTCTCAGCACCCTTCACAAACTACACTTCCCAGGATTCTTTGGGGGAAGCCATGACTGTTTAATAATAGTGGAATAATAGTGGAATAAATGTATGGTGTGAATGTGGCTATAATATATCTAGAATAATGCATGTAATATGTGATAATTGTATTTTTAGAGGAATGGGGGACCTGCTTTTTATTAAGATTAAGAAACAATATGCAAATTAGAAAAAAATCTATGCAGATAAGCGCAACATTGAAATTTTCAGAAAATGACATCCGTAGTCTTCTCACAAAGCATCAGGGGGGGAGGCAGGAGTTAGAAGTCAAATATTTTCTGCAGTCGCCCTGGCATTTTCTAGATATGAGCACTGGAGACTTCCTCCCTACCCTTACTCCTCTTCTCTCCCCCTTCACCCTCCCCCTCCCTGCCCCTTCCCCAAGTCAGTTTCACCTATCCTAAGCATGATTGTGCAGGGTTAATTCCCATTGAACTCAAAAAGCATGCAAATGATCAAACCTGCTCTCCCCTCCTCCTCCTCCCTCCTATACCCTCCCTTTTGCCCCTCCCTCCTCATCTCCTTCCAATTTCCTCCTTCCCCCTCCTCCCTTCCCCTCACTTCCTCCTTCCCTCCTGTCCCCTTCCCCTCCTTCTCCTACATGGTCAGTTTCACCTATCCCAAGCATTATTTATTTATTTATTATTTTATTTATATCCTGCCTTTCCTCCCAGCAGGAGCCCAGGGCGGCAAACAGAAACTCTGAAAACACTAAAACATCATAAAAAGACCTTAAAATACATTAAAACAAAACAATGTTTAAAACCATTTTTTTAAAAAAAGGTTTAAAAACATTTTTTTTAAAAAATGGGGTTAAAATATATTATTAACGAAAGCATATTAAAAACAATTCTAACACAGACGCAGACTGGGATAGGTCTGATTGCAGGGGAGTCAAACCCATTGAACTCAATAAGCATGCAAATGATTGATTCATTCTCTGCAACTTTGCACAGGGTCCCATTTCTTACTTCCCAGATCAAAAAGCAGAGAAATTCACTAATAGGAAAAAAAAAAAACTTCAGGTTTAAGAACGTACCTATAGCCCACAGATATTTCTATCCAACTTTAAAAAGCAGGGAAATTGGGCAGCTATAGTGAATGTACCAGGGGAGCAGGAGACCTGACCTCTCTGAGATATTGGACTGCCTTACAAATTTGTAAAAATGCAAACACAATGTGGGTTGGTCTTTCATAGTCCAATCCACTTGCTGTGTAGCTTGGGAAAAATTGCTCACATGTACCTCTGAGCATATGGGGAGTGATGGCAACACCTGCAATCAGCCCAAATAACAGAAACAAGACATGTGCTGTGCTGATCTTGTTTTAGCAGGGAGGAAGCAACAATATTAAGACAATTGATATAGTTTAGATGGTCACTTTAAATATGTTTGATTTACTTTGCAATTTTAGTAAAGTTTTTTATAGTAAATCATTTTCTTTTGCTTCTGTTTCTGTGGATATGTGAAGTACAGCAATACTTTGCAAAAATTACACTAAAAAATACTCCAAAAACAATAGTGGAATAATGGCACTGACTATTCTGCAAAATAGTCTACTATGGACATGAGGAGTGTCTCATACACCAGATAAACCAGTGGGAGGTGAAATATATTCTAGAAAATTTCTAGGTGTGTTCTATGTTTTTAATTGACCATGTCCACCTTTCCTTAAGTGGAGTGGTTTAAACACAGCAGACTGAAAATATGCATCTTTCACAAGCCAGGTTTGTTTTTTCCAACAGCTAGAGTCATTGCTTAAGTAGCAATATATTGTAATCAGTCTGATTTTGCATCAATCTGCAGTTTAGATTCAACTGTTAATGCACCCAAAATAGAAATAGAACATAACCTCCAGTTTGAAACACAAAATGCTATATTCACCGTCATATGAAATTGACCAATAAAAAAGACTGGGAATGCTGGGAAAATGCTGGGAAAACAGAAGGGAGTAGAAAAAGAGGAAGACCAAACAAGAGATAGATTGATTCTATAAAGGAAGACACAGACCTGAACTTACAAGATCTGAACAGGATGGTTTATAACATATGCTATTGGAGGTTGCTTATTCACAGGGTCACCATAAGTCGTAATCGACTTGAAGGCACATAACACACACAAGAAGAACACCAATAAACATACAAAAATATAATTCTCAATCTTTGGAAATATTGCTATTTCCTTTAAAATATTGATTTTAATATCAATATTTTTTCAGAGGGAAAAAGAAAACAGATTGGTAAAAGCAGCAGATAGTGGAATTCAGAATGAATTTAAATCAATGCCAGCCTGTTAGGTTGATGGAATGCTTTCAAATCAGCACCAACCAACGGATCCCATCCCTGCTGCAGATGTTGCTGGATTACAACTTCCATCATACCTGACCATTCCGACTGGGTGACCCTGGGTCAGTCACTGTTTGACAGCCTAACGTACTTCACAGGCATGAGAATGAAGGTGCAAAAAATGGGGGCCATGGTTGTGGGGATGACAGTGTACACTGACCTGAGCTCTTTATAGAAAGGGTGGGATTATTTATGTGTTCTTAATCCTAATAATTTAAACCGGACCCCATGTTCCAGCCTGTGAATAAGAGGAAAGTTTGAAGAGTACAGACTATAGAAAATGTTGGTTCTCACCTGCCAATGATGTATTCAAAGCCATCAGTTAGATCAAGGTTTTCTAACCTTTTTAGGCCAATGGGCACATTTGGAATTGTTGAGGAGGTGCCATGAGCACCAGTCACAAAATGGCAACTATCTGTGTGGTGTAGACAAAAATGTTTTCACACTTAAAAGAGGAGAAAAAGAGACAGGATCACAAAACGTTGTGGGCATACCCCCCCCATCAGACCTCGTGAATGGAAAAAAGGCACCTACATCAGCCACCACCGCACTTGCTCACAGACAAAAGCTGTTTGCACCTCTCCTCTCTTCAGAACAGTGGGTGTGCAGTCTGTGAGCATATTTAAGGAGGTGTGCTCAGCACAGAAGAGACTGAGCCAGTGCAAACAGAAACTGAGCACAAAGAGCAAAGAGTCTCTTTAGCACTGTGGATTTTTAATATTAACGGATACCTTTCACAGGAGGCAGTGGAGGGCACATTGGTGCCCATGGGGGGCTATGTCAGTAATCCCTGATAGATCTTGTAGAGGGACGTAGTTTGAATGTTATGAATAGTATATCAAAATTGTAACATTTATCTGTGAAAAACCTGCATTAACACTCCTCATCTCTGCATTAATAAAGTATTGTAGTCTGATTTTATAAGAATGCCTTCTAGACACTGGACACACGGGGAAATGATGCTGTCATCTCCATCTAACAAACACATGTAAGGAGGTTGTTACATTTTTAAAATAAGTGATTGGTGCCTTTGTGGCTGGGACCAATGGGGTGTCAGGTTCAAAAATAACAATCTGTGTTTTTTTTTAAAAAATGTCAACAGTTAAAACACAGCAAAGATAAAGGAAAGGTATATACTAGCAAGACTGCCCAAGGCACAGTAAAAGGCCTCAAAAATGTACATGTCCATGGCAACAATAAGTTTCACCCAAAGGTATTAGTTTAGATTTGAGGAGAAAAAAGTTAGGCAGACACCACAGGTGGTTGTCATAGACCAAACAGTATAAATTAGGGTAGAATTGTGATGTTTTTCTGTGATACAGTAGGAACAGGTTCACTCAGTTTCTGCAGAACATGCTGACTAAACGGAATCTTTCCCTAAGGAAAAAAAATACACACTGTTTTTAGCTAAAACGTGCACATGTAGCCGTTGTGTGTGGCAATTTATCCAACAGAAAGACTTTTCCACAGGCAAGGCAGAACATGATGCATCACTTATTTATTTATTTATTTATTTGATTTGTATCTCACCCTTCCTTCCAGTAGGAACACAGGGCAGCAAACCAAAGCACTAAAAACACTTTAAAACATCATTAAAAATATTTTAAAATATATAGTATTAAAACAAAACTTTTTTAAAAATATTTTTAAAAGATTTAGAAACATCTTTTTTTAAAAAAGGTTTAAAAACATTAAAAAAACTAATTCCAACACAGATGCAGACTGGGATAACGTCTCAACTTAAAAGGCTTGTTGAAAGAGGAAGGTCTTTAGTAGGCACTGAAAAGATAACGGAGATGGTGCCTGTCTAATATTTAAGGGGAGGGAATTCCAAAGGGTAGGTGCCACCACACTAAAGGTCCGTTTCCTATGTTGTGTGGAATGGACCTCCTGATAAGATGGTATCTGAAGGAGGCCCTCACCTACAGAGCGCAGTGATCAACTGGGTATATAAGGGATAACACGGTCTTTCAGGTATCCTGGTCCCAAGCTGTATAGGGCTTTGTACACCAAAACTAGAACCTTGAGCTTAGCCCGGTAGCTAATAGGTAGCCAATGCAATTCTTTCAGCAGCGGGGTGACATGTTGGTGATACCCTTCCCCAGTGAGCAGTCTCACCACTGCAGCTTCTGGACCAACCTAAAGGGTAGCCCCAGATAGAGCGCACTACAGTAATCCAGCCCGGAGGTTACCAATGCATGGACAATAGTGGTCAGCCTATTCCATTCCAGAAATGGCTGCAGCTGTCTTACCAGCCAAAGCTGGCAAAAGGCATTCCTAGCCACTGAGTTCACCTGGGCCTCTAGAGACAAAGATGGATCCAGAAGCACCCCAGACTATGGACCTGCTCTTTCAAAGAGAGTATGACCCCATCCAAAACAGTTGTTGTTTGCTGTTGTTATGTGCCTTCAAGTTGATTACAACTTATGGTGACCCTATGAATCAGTGACCTCCGATAGCATCTGTCATGAACCACCCTGTTCAGATCTTGTAAGTTCAGGTCTGTGGATTCCTTTATGGTATCAATCCATCTCTTGGTTGGCCTTCCTCCTTTTCTACTCCCTTCTGTTTTTCCCAGCAATTTTCCAATGAATCATGTCTTCTCACTATGTGTCCAAAGTATGATAAGCTCCGTTTCATCATTTTAGCTTCTAGTGACAGTTCTGGTTTAATTTGTTCTATCACCCAATTATTTGTCTTTTTTGCAGTCCATGGTATCCGAAAAGCTCTTCTCCAACACCACATTTCAAATGAGTTGATTTTTCTCTTATCTGCTTTTTTCACTGTCCAACTCTCACATCCATACATAGAGATGGGGAATACCATGGTCTGAATGATCCTGACTTTAGTGTTCAGTGATCCAAAGCAGGCAACTGACCAATTATCCGAACTCAGGAACCATTAATCCACAGTGTCTCTATCTTGCTTGGATTCAGACTCAGTTTATGGGCCCTCATCCAACCCACCACCAGGCAGCGGTCCAGGGCTTTCACAGCCTCTCCCAATTGAGGTGTTACAGAGAAATAGAGCTGGGTATCATCAGCGTACTGCTGACATCTCACCCCCATATCTCATGATGACCGCTCCCAAGGGCTTCATATAGATGTTAAATAGCATGGGGGACAAAATGATACCCTGTGACACCTCACAGCACAACTGCCAGGGGGCCGAAAGACAATCATGCAATGCTATTCTCTGGAAATGAACCTGGAGATAGGATCGGAACCACTGTAAAACAGTGCCTCTAATAACCATGTCACCAAGTCGGCTCAGAAGGATACCATGGTCAATGGTATCAAAAGCTGCAGAGAGATCAAGAAGGAATAACAGGGTCACACTCCTCCTGTCCTCCTCCCAATAAAGGTCATCCATCAGGGCAACCAAAGCAGATTCAGTCCCATAACCAGGCCTAAACCCAGACTAGCATGGGTCGAGATAATCTGTTTCATCCAAGAGTACTTGCAATTGCTGTGCCCCAACCTTCTCAATCACCTTCCCCAAGAAGGGGATATTTGTGACAGTGTTACACCAGAATTCAAGGTTCGTACCGCTGGTTGAGGTCCAATTATCAAACAACGGGAGACTCATAAAAAATGCAAACCAAGGCTTTTATTGTCACTTGCAAGTGGAGAACTCACATAGACTCATGTCATTTTGTGAGTTCTGAAGCACACATTTTCAGAGGCATACAGTTATACTCTGAGTTACAAGCAGTTGGCAATACATAGACATTCCAAAGGTGGGGGTTAGTCATGCTCTGTACTTTTGCACTGTGCACAAAGCTACAAGATAAGCAAACTGCAACCTCTGAATGGACATTGTATTATTCCCAGTTTTGCTGACTTCTAGCAAACGGTCAATGACCTACTGTTGCCAACTTACCAAAGGTCATTATTTTATTTTATTTTATTTTATTTATTTAATTACATTTCTAGACCGCCCTATAGCAGAAAGCTCTCAGGGCGGTGTACAACAAATAAAATCACAATTAAAATATGAGCAAATGTGGAAAATATATATATATATATAGTACAATTATAAAACATTAATAAAATTGCCATTGAGATTTATAAATTAAGATCATATTAAGTTTAGAATGTTAAATTAAAATATTTAAAAATTTACAAAATTTAAAAAGCCTGGGCGAAAAGGTAAGTTTTTACCTGGTGCCGAAAAGATAACAGAGAAGGCGCCAGGCGTATCTCGTCTGGGAGGGCATTCCATAGTTCGGGGGCCACCACCGAGAAGGCCCTAGATCTAGTTGTTGATCTCCGGGCCTCTTTATGGGTTGGGACCCGGAGAAGGGCCTTCGACGTCGAGCGTAGTGAACGGGTAGGTACATAGCGAGAGAGGCGCTCCATCAGGTATTGCGGTCCAATGCCGTTTAGGGCTTTATAGGTAAGAACCAACACTTTGAATCTGGCCCGGAAACATATCGGTAGCCAGTGCAGCTGCGCCAGGACAGGTGTTACATGGTCAAATTTCTTTGTCCCAGTGAGAACTCTGGCCGCAGCATTTTGCACTAGCTGAAGTTTCCGAACCGTCTTCATAGGTAGCCCCACGTAGAGTGCATTACAGTAGTCCAATCTAGAGGTTACCATAGCATGGATAACTGAGGCAAGATGCTCCTTGCTCAGATAGGGTCGTAGTTGGGCTACCAGCCGGAGCTGGTAGAATGCATTCCGTGCCACCGAGGCTACCTGAGCCTCAAGTGACAGGAGCGGATCTAATAAGACCCCCAAACTACGTACCTGTTCGTTTAGGGGGAGTGTAACCCCATCTAGGACAGGTCGAACGTCAACCATCTGGGCAGAGGGTCCTCCCACCAACAGCATCTCAGTCTTGTTAGGATTGAGTTTCAGTTTATTAGCTCTCATCCAGCCCATTATCGCGGCCAGGCAGCGGTCTAGTACATCAACAGCCTCACCTGACGAAGATGAAAAGGAGTAGTAGAGCTGCGTATCATCAGCATATTGCTGGAAACGCACTCCAAAACTCCTGATGACCTCACCCAGCGGCTTCATATAGATATTAAAAAGCATGGGGGACAGAACTGAACCCTGCGGGACCCCATATTGGAGTACCCAGGGACTCGAGTAATGTTCCCCCAGCATCACCTTCTGGAGACGATTCCCGAGATAGGAGCAGAGCCACCGCCAAGCAGTGCCTCCCACTCCTAAATCCATAAGTCGCTCCAGAAGGATACCATGGTCGATGGTATCAAACGCCGCTGAGAGATCAAGGAGAACCAACAGAGTTACACTCCCTCTGTCTTTCTCCCGACAGAGGTCATCATACAGGGCGACCAAGGCCGTTTCTGTACCAAACCCCGGCCGAAAGCCCGATTGAAATGGGTCTAGATAATCAGTTTCATCCAAGAGAGCCTGGAGTTGGCGAGCGACCACACGCTCTAGAACCTTGCCCAGGATCATTGTCATCATTCTACATGTATTGTCAGCATTTCTATAGGTACAGGAAAACTTATATTTCTCAGTATAACAGTCCTCCCTCAAAAGCATTTAGGGCAGGGAAACCGTTAATTTCCTCTTGTGGAGAACCTTGAACCACCTATTGCCTTAAATGAAAAACTAACTTCCCTGGGTTTTCTAACACAGGAAGGTTTCACTGTCCTGAATGCTTTTTCCATTAATTTAGGCCAGAAAACTTCATATTCGTGCGAGTATATCTGCATGTATGCTTTTAATTGGCACTAAAAACAACCAAGGCTCTTTCTAACGAAAAATGGGATTCACTGTAGGTGGGGAGTATACACGCCAATAAGATAACATTTATGCAACAACGTTTAACTCTGCCCTTGTTTTTCTTTGCACAAAACCTCTGGAACGCATTACCAGTCATACCATCCAGTGGGGGGTATGTGTGAGAGTTGGGGTGGAAGCTATAGCTCTTGGCCTTGCACCTCCTAGATTCCACTTGAACCAAAATAGGGTTAGCCAAGCTATTACACTTCCCCCGGTGAACGGCATACTCATACAGATGTCCTTTCACCCCTCAGTCACTATCTTGCCCCCAGACTCCAATGCTGACTTCCATTCGGTTTAACTGTGCCATTTGAGTTTGAATCCATATCACAAGGGCCCTTAAAACAAAGACCAGAATTAAAATATCAAAATCACCACAATGGAGTGCACTATAAGAATTAAACTTCCTTTGGCGTCTTTACCCCAACCAAAGAGAGAATTCCACCATCTGTGTGTCTCTATCTATAAGAACTTATCTATAATGTAAGTGACTATATAGCAATCATGTGCTATCTGACGTGTAGCTTGTTCTCCCATGTGTTTAACTGCTTCTAATTGTTTCTGTAACATAGGATGAGAAAGTAACTTCTGGAGATCAGCTAGGCCATAACCTAATGCAATGGGTTTGAGGTGTTGAAACAGATCTATTCTCTGGATGGTCCATACAGGGCCTTTAAATAAATTCACATCCTACTATTTCCTCAATACCACAAAGCATCCATTGATATATCTTAGCATAGGTTGTATATAACACTTATCAATAACAACATAATCACAAAATGTTCTAAGGCACACGCACCCATGTTCAGAATATACAATAGTTGAACTTGATTCATTTCTTAGCATAAAAGAGCCATAAGATACATTAATCATTTTGAGAGAAAAGCAATGGTGTTATCATCCATTCACATTAAGTGTTACCCATCTTGCATGCTTAATTATAGCCCACTGGTGCACTTCCTGGACATTGCACTATTCTGAAATAGCCAAATTCTGTAGACCCCATCACGAGGGATTTAAAAGACCAAAAACATCCCAAGAGCAAAACATTCTTAACACTTAAACTATGTAAGGAAAAACAGCCAATGATTATAGTCACATAAAACACAATGCATAAATGATTACATTCAACATTACAATTGAAATAAAACAAGTCATAGTCTTGAAACACACTGCAGGTTTGTACAAAGTTCATCTTCAAAAGTTCAGACAGTCAGCTTAATCGATCAGTCTGTGGGTTGCTGATGTTAATCAGAAATTCAAATGATGAGAAAAACAGTTTATTGCAGCAGTTTTCTTTCTGGAAGGAAAAGTACGGAGACTGTATTTCTCAGAACCCACCTCTCCCCGTGTGACTTTTAGAAATGCCTTTGCTCCCACTGGCATGTTGAGGTGGGAATTCATCAGATCCTTTAAAAACAGTCCTTCTGAGGAAAACAAAGCATCAGGGTCCCATGGTTGAGAGGGCATCTGTGTTTCTTTGCTTTAACTGCTACATTGGTGGAATACAAGAACTGAAAAAGGTTGAATCCAAAAGATTACTACTTCTCACACATATTTCCCCCCTTTTACTAATGACAAGGAGCATTAGTGGGAAGAGACTGTGCTTCTTTAACTCTAAACTGATTACAATACTATTCATAAAGTTCATGAAATATAATACAATGCACAATATAAATAACCTTGATATCTTTCCCTGAGGACCTTTTTCTTTAGCCTCAGAGATTTACATATCCATTTGGTCATAATTAAAGACAAACCCTATTTCAAACAATCTTTTATATGGCATCTGTAACATTCTCTCACATTATAAGACCCGATATAGAATCACTCATTATTTGAATGAGGTATGGAAACGTGTATAATTCATGCATGTTCTCACATAGATAGCCAAACACTAAGTTGCAATGTTGTTTTTCCACATCATTAATATTTTTGCACACATCTGTACATATCATACAGCTTGGCCTTCAACATTTGAAAACAGATCTCTACTAAAAGAAAAGGAGGGGTGAAACCCTCATGCACCTTTGTATTTACACTTTTTTGCAGCCTTGTATACAGGCCATTAGTAGTGAAAAAGATACATTTAAGAAAGGTTTCTGATAAACAAACACACAACAGGTTTCCCTAGCCTCTGATCATGTACAGAGGTTGCTGGAAAGATACAGAAATACTGGGAAAAACAGGAAAAGGAGCCCCAGAGAGGAAAATTAAGTTTCTCTTTGTAAGATGCAAATCCATCTGTTCACAGATATAGGAAGGAAGAGAAGCCGGTATTTATGATAAAAAAGAACATTTTGTATCTACAAAAATTCTTCTCGTTGGTCATGACTTGGCTGAAAAGAATTATCATAGTTAAAACAAAGCATGCATATCACACCATTTAAACTGGGCCCATTAAAGAATAATATATTACTGTAAATCTTATCCTTATATCTAAATACACTTTCCCTGTTTCTTACCATGTCAGGGAATTTCACCAGTGAACACCTTGTATGCAAATCAATTACTCTGGATTCCTTGTTACTTAACTTATCAAGGACTGCATGCAGTAACACATTTGCACCAGTGCCTGAATTTGCATGCACAAAGTGTGACAATAAAAAAGGCAACTCCCTGTTGGAATCAGGGCTTTGCAACTTGTCTATTTGCATGCAGATGGCATCAGAAACCAGCTGCTGTTTTGGAAGCCCAATTATATTAATTTTCAAAGTAAATTCAACATCTAGATAGACTCTTCCTGAAGCTAGAAGCTCTATACTTTGAGTCTTGTTTTGATCCAAAGGCTGTTTGCCAGCAAGAGATTGTTCCTCTGGAAAAGAATGTTCATTAACAAAAGATTGTGGTGTAGTAGACCCAAGGGAAGCATTCAAATCAGTATTTTTTTCTCCATAGAAGTGGACACATCTTGTGTGTTTTCAGGCAACTCTGAAGCATTTAAGCAAGGGCCTGCACTTTCAGAAGATGCTTTTATATGTTCCCTTTTAAGAACATTAATAAGACTTTGCTCAAAGACAGGAGCCCTCCTGATTTCAACTGTTTCTGGAGCTTCAACTTCTTTAGTCAAAGAAATCTTTTCCTGTGGTGCTAAAGATGGTTCTGCACTGTGATCCATGACACCCTGTTCTAGGAGAGAATCACCTCCTCCCGTAGCTACAAAATTTGTGCTAAAGATTTCTAGTTTTGCAGGCTGGATTATTATTAAAAACCCAAGCCTGGTTTTCTTGCCAATTTTCCCAGTTCCCAAATGGTGACCCCCAATTTTTCCAAATTGTGCTACATTACAAAGGAAATGTTGCCAGCCTTTAAAAAGACATTCTCAAAAATCATACAAAAACACAAGTTCTCTTTGTTATCCTAAAACAATCCACGAATTTGCCCAAAACATTCCTTATCCATCACAAATAGTCACTGACTCTTGAACCTGTTCACTGTCTTTCTATGTATCTCAAAACCTGCTATCTACATCCTGTTGCCTCAATCTTAACAAACTACCCCCATAAAAACTATGGGTTCCTTCCACGTTCCACCTTTCATTAAAGGTGATGTCCCTATACTTTTGCCTGCTTTAAGGAAGCTCAAAACTTCCAGAACCATCTCTCTATACTCCCTTTCCTCAGCCTCAGTCAAATGGAGGCGCTCTATTTCAAAGGCTTCCTCTACCTGAATCCTGACTTTTCTTGCATTCTTCTTCTAACAAATCCTTACATGCATTATAAAGTCCCCAAGCGGCTGTAACACTTTTCTTTGATTTGGGATCTCCAACTCCATACACAAAACAACCAAGCCTAGTAGGTTTAGGGATGAGCCACCTTCAAATGCCACATTCCCAGTGTAAATCCTGTTTCCATCTTTTCCAAGTACCTAGCCCCACTGGCTCAAAATACTCACAAGGCGTCATTTCCCCAGGACCCTTTGAAGGGGAGGGAGACACAAGTGTTATCAAGGGCTTTCAAAATGGATGGGACCCAGTTTAGGGAACCCCTATAATAGCTTAATGAATTTTCTCTCCAGTCTCAACATTGGCTAATTGCTGTGTCACAATCACAACCATCATTTGCCAAAGCTTTGTTGCCAAGGACAGAAGGGAAGGGGGATAACAATGTGCCAGGGAATTTCTATACCTTATCCTCTGGATTTACCACAACATTTAAAGAACATTTCCCCACTCACTTTAAAACAAGAGACAGCAAAACATAGTAAGAAAGGAAATTACACTGATTCCAGTTACATTCAGAACTTGGCTACATGTGCTCTTGGGAACCTGAGTGTGTGCATTTGCCACCCTCATGTCCCATGAAACACACCTTTTTGAGAGGAGGGGATCCACTGCTAGAGACAAAACAAACGCTTTGCCCTTGAATATGCTCAAATGGTGCATATATTCAACCCAAGAAATGCAGGTTCAAAACAAAACACAGCAAAGCCTGATTTTACTGAGAGAGAGAGCAAGAAAGCACCACAAACTTACTTGAGTGCGTGATAAGAGCTCTGATCCAAAACCAGGAAGAAATCTCTTGGTCTCAAGGTTTTACACCGAGACTCAGAGTCTCCTCGGCTCTGTCCCTGCAGCCTTTCATGCATTCCTTGAGAGCGTCTCTCCCGCTTCTGCCAAGGAGGGCATGAAAGTCTGGCAAAAATCTCTTGTTCCTCAGCTCTCTTAATCACTTGCTTAAACAAACAGAGCAAATTCCTTCACACTAACTTCAAAGATTGCTTAAAGGAACAGATTAGGTTCTTTAAGTCTTGTGAAAAACAAAGGCAGCAAGCAGAGATGTTTTACACAGCAATAGCCAAGGGGGAACAATTCTCTTACAACATTTCCACAGAAAACCTTTATACAGACACTTCAAGAAACCTTCACACATTCACACATGAGTACTCAATTCATAAACATACATTTAAACAAAATCATCCTGACACCACTCTCATTTCCCAGGAAAATGCTACGCACACGGGAGCCAAACTACTGACTCCATTCTATTCCATTCCACATCTTATGCCCAACCATCCTTTTTCTCTTTTTCTTGCAAGCGCATGACCATTTCATACAAACATTTACAACAACTTTATCCCATGTACCCAGGGTTCTACAATGCTTTTGTTTTTCTTTGTGACGCCTGCTCTCAGTTTCCGGGTTTTTTCACCTGTTTCCTCAAAAAATCTGACTCATCTTGTGTTCAACACTCAGAGTCAATTGGGAGTTTCCACATTCCCCAGGATCCCCTGAGCTTTTCAGCAGGCCGTCATCCACACCTCCCTCTCCACATACACTGGCAATGCTTACCAAAGTCCGTTGTGAGGGGCAATCTGCGTCCGGATGAGAGGTGTTGGTTTGTCTGAGTCTTTAATGGGAGCCCTCGATTACTACTTACGTAGTGCTTGTTCTCCGTCTGCCCAGCCCTAGGGACAGGTCAAAACGACCTGGAGCACTCTTACCCTAGCTCTCTGGCGTGGCCCAAGCACTCGTAAGGTTTACCAGAGGACTCTTGGCTGCTAAGCTCGCCAGCTGTTACACCAGAATTCAAGGTTCATACCGCTGGTTGAGGTCCAATTATCAAACAACGGGAGACTCATAAAAAATGCAAACCAAGGCTTTTATTGTCACTTGCAAGTGGAGAACTCACATAGACTCATGTCATTTTGTGAGTTCTGAAGCACACATTTTCAGAGGCATACAGTTATACTCTGAGTTACAAGCAGTTGGCAATACATAGACATTCCAAAGGTGGGGGTTAGTCATGCTCTGTACTTTTGCACTGTGCACAAAGCTACAAGATAAGCAAACTGCAACCTCTGAATGGACATTGTATTATTCCCAGTTTTGCTGACTTCTAGCAAACAGTCAATGACCTACTGTTGCCAACTTACCAAAGGTCATTGTCATCATTCTACATGTATTGTCAGCATTTCTATAGGTACAGGAAAACTTATATTTCTCAGTATAACAACAGGGAGGTAGTTGTCGCAAAACAATGGGTCCAGGGTGGGCTTTTTCAGGAGTGGTTGAAACACCGCTTCTTTCAGGTTGGTTGGAACCACTCCCTCCCGCAACAATGCATTGACCACACCCTTGATCCACTCAGTCAAACCCACTCCACAAGCTTTAATAAGCCAAGAAGGGCAAGGGTCGAGAGGACACGTTGCTGGCTGCATCATCACAAGCACCTTGTCCACATCATTAGGCCATTCCCAAGAAGTTGTAGCAGACATTGCACTGGACACCTCACTGGGGACTACAGTAGATGTGGATGGGGCATAAAGATTGCTATGGAGGGGAGCAACTTTACCTTCAAAGTGCCTTGCAAACTATTCACAGTGAGCCACTGAAGGGTCTAAAACTCCATTTCCTGGAGTTGATGTAAACAGACCCCTGACAATATGGAAAAGCTCTGCTGGACAGTTACTTGAAGATGTGATGGTGGCAGAGAAGTGGGCCTTCTTCGCTGCCCTCACCACTGCACAGTAGACATAGTTATGATGTTTTATTTGTGCCCAATCAGCCTCACAGCACGTCTTCTGCCACTTGCGCCACCTGAGGATGTTTTATCATCTCTTAGTAATGCAAATGGAGAAAAAAAGCCTGGATGGGGACATTGAGGGCACAGGGAATACATGCAGCCCTGCTCCCTATTCTTCAGCTTCCTGGAATTTCTGAAAGAGGCTTTACCATTGTAGATATCTAGGAATCTTACTGCAGACATTACTACATAGAGATTAACCACACAGATCAAATGCTTATGCAAATAGTATAGCAATATGAACAGTGGTTTACAGGAGATAGGATCATGGAAGCTAGAACCATAGAGTTGGAAAGTACCTTAAAGGTTATCCATTCCACTCCCCTGCTGATTTAGGAAATCCACCACTGCAGCTTCCTTGATTAGTGACCATCCAGCCTCTGGTTAAAAGCTCTGATGAAGGACAGACCATTATTTTCCAAAGGAGTCTGTTCTATTCACAAATAGTTCGTACCATCAGGAAGTTCTTTCACATGTCTAGTGTAAATCCTTTTTCTTCTAATTTGAACCCATCCAAGGACTTTTGGCTCTGCAATGGAACTTCACCTCCCCACCCCTCCCTAGCTCCCTGTTCTTGGGGTTCCCCCAATCTTCTGGAGCAGAGTTTGGGAGGGTGCATGGTGCATGTGGGGAAAGGAAACTGGGGCAAGTTCTGTTGTGCAACAGAAATCCTTGCACCATTTAAACAAGTGCAGTGTCTACTTCCCATTTGTTGGGTCCTACCCTTTGGAACAACAAAAAAACCCACAAATTTTGAATCGGAGCCTGTGTGTGTGCATATATATATTAAATCCATATATAATTAAATCCAAATATTGCACCATTAATTAAGAACAAACAGATGGCCAAAATCAATTGAACGACAGTTTAAGTGAGTAATTATTTGTACTTGGACAGAGACTCTGTGCCCTACCTTGCCTCATTTGGGAAAAAGTAGGCATTTAATCAGGCAAGCCTAATATCGCTAACTTGCCCAATTCTTTTAACACCTTGTAAAAAATAAGGGGATAGAGAGGGAAAGGACTGCTTGGATTAATATAGGAAAGATTCCTCTATTGTCAGTTTCCATATATTTCATATATGCAGTCATGTGTATGCATGTGTTTGTCTGTACAGACACACTAGGAGCTCTGCCCCTGCTCGTGTTGCTCATCCCCACCCCCACTATCCCATTAGACCAGGGATAGGGACCCTTTTCGGCTCCCACCCTATGGGCCATAGTTTGGTGGAGCAACCCACATGTCAGTCACATGATGTAACTGTGTTGTCATGATTTATAGATGGGTTGCCACACCCACCTGTCAAAATGCCAACACCAGAGGTTGAAAGGGGGAGCCCAGGAGGAGTTGCAAAACCTGCCCTGCACTGATACTTTCTATCTTTTGCAATTCTCCCCCTGCTTTTCCTTTTATCCCCCCATGTTAGAGGTGCAAAGTTATGCCAACACCCCTACCCCCATCACCTTGCCAAAGTCCTACTACCCCAGGCCCCTTCCCCACTCCCCTTAAACATGGCCAAGCATCTCTACCCCCTTAGACATGGCCAAGCCTCCCACCCCTTTCCCTTTAGACACTGCCAAACCTCTCACCCTCTCCTTTTAGACTTGGCCAAGCTTTCCACCTCTTTCCCTTAGACCTGGCCAAGCTTCTCTCTCCCTTTTATACAGCACCAGGCCTCCCAACTTAGCTCACATTGTATGAGAGAAATCCCTGCAGTGACCTCCCTTGTGTACTGACCAAGTAAGATTGCCCTCCCTTTGAATCAGCCAGTGCAGGGATCCTGCTCAGCGCTGGGGTCTGATGTGTGAGAGAGAACCCTGCAGGGTTCTCTTTCATGCTCCTGAACCCAGTGCTGAGCACAATTAGTCCTCTTCCCATGAGAAAGCAGGAAGGGGGAGAGGAAATGGAGCCAGGTGGCCCAGGCAAGCCACAAAGGAACACTCAGGACAGGCTGGGGCAGCTCCTCAGCAACCATCCTGCTCTCCTGCTGCCCACTGCTTTCCTCCTCCTTGTCCTCTGCTGCTGATGCTGAAACGTCATCAGTGAGGAGGGCAACGGCTGCAGCAGCAGAGCAGGATGGCTACTGTGGAGCTCCCCTCATATGTCATGACTGTTCTTCTGTGGCTTGCCTGGGCCACCCGCCACCATTCATGTCCTCTGCTGCCCTCTAATGCTACTATGATTGCTGAGCAGCTCAAAGAAGTCCGTCACCATGCCGTAGTTCACAGCACTGTCTTTTCACAGATATATTATTTATTTATTTATTTTCATTTCTAGACCGCCCATAGCTAATAGCTCTCTGGGCGGTGTACAAAACGAGATTAAAATACAATATAGAATAAAATCAGTAACAAAGGAACACATTAAACTAAAAACATTAAACATAAAGCATTAAACATTAAAATGCCTGGGAGTATAGCCAGGTCTTAACCTGGCGCCTAAAAGAAAGAACCATAGGCGGCAGGCGTATTTCCTCCGGTAAGCTGTTCCATAATTCGGGGGCCACCACAGAAAAGGCCCTAGATCTGATTTATGAAGATATGCACATATAAAAATTGAACATTGGTTATTTGACATCATGCCTTTAATGAATGTCATGCTGAAGTCATTTCACATTTATGCATGTATTATCAAAGTGATTTGAATGTCCCACAGACAAACCCAAGAACTATTATGTTAGTCAGGGTTATTTGGATTTTATTCAAGCTGTCTCTTATGGAAGAGCTTTTCCTTATCACACTCATGACCTAGTTTTCATTGACTTGGTAAGCCTATGTGCATCTGGTTTGCACAGACTGCAGGTGGGGGCTGACATGACAAAATGTTCTACTATACAATAGAAATTACACACTGACATCTGAATGTCAATGAGAAAACTAAGCCAGAACCCTTTTCCAAGACATATAGTTTCCACCTCTTCAGAAGTTGCTGATCATGTGTAGGGCTAAATAGTGGATCTGACATGGTGCTACACCTCCTGGTCCTAATGTCACATGGTCATAATCCTTGCACAGTCATGTACTCAGTGCCACATCTGCAAAACGTAAGCCGACATGTGTACACCTGAATGCATGTTGCTAATTGCGTGGAAGTCCATATGCATTCGGCTGTATGCACACAGGTTTTCTCTTTGCAGATGTAGCACTCAACACTCTAGCTGTCCAGGGAGCAGGGGTATGTGACATCAGGGTCAGAAGCAGGAAGTATGGTCCTGCTTTCCATCCATGCATTTAGCCCTACAGATAACAATATAGTGTGAAGAGGATTATTATTCTTATTATTTGTATGACATAACTTCTGCCTGCAATCTGAAGTGGTTCTCAGACAGAGGTCCACCTCAGTGAAAACTAGGTTTCTGTCACCCTCATCTAGAACTGTTCTCTAATATATTCTGCACATTCTCAGAGCCACACTCCACAGTTCAGAACTAAGGCCTGATGTTGAACACAGATCCCACAGCCTAGTCCTGGTGAGTCCAGGCCAACATTCTGCTTCTGAATGTGTTGCTATTTTAGTGATGAGCAATATTCTGTTGTTTATCTCTTGCACAACTTTTTGTTTTACTTTGCTGTGCTTTGGAAGGCTTTTGTTTCTTTTCCCTTCCTTTTGTTTGTTGCTTTGCTTGTTTTTGTGAACGAACTGTGCTCCTTTTCAAAGAGTAAAAAGATTCTAGTATGACAACTCCCGCTAAGCAGAACACAGCAGTGTTGCACCAAGTTGAATTATTCCAATTAATTTAGGATTTGGTCTTAACTATAGCAAAGGGTGATATCACTTTGCCGATGAATAACCCATGAACCATTTAACAGAAGCATCTTAATGAACACACTGGCTTGAAAAATACAGTAAAATGTTTTAAAACACATTGCCAACATTTACAGGTCTGTCAGCAGAGTAGCCAGAGGAGTGATAGATGAGTGCACCAGAAATACCCAACAAGAGAGCCAGGAGAGCTAAAAATGCATTGTGTTGCTGTTTCCAAAAAGGAGAAACCGCACAAATTTTGGTTTGTGGAGCAAAAATAAAAACAAAGTTTGGCCTTGTGTCTGTGGTTTCTAGTTGATGCCTCTCTTTCTTTCAGAACAGAAAGTTGATGAGGTCAGGTTTGTTAATTTTAGTACACTTTGCTTAGCCTGCTCATAAAGACAGATCTCTTCAGTGTGAACCAGGCTGCATCAGTGGAGAGAGGGGAGTTTGTTTCCATAACCTTAGCCGAGGCTGCACTTTTCCCACAGAGCTATAGACCATTTCATATTAGCCTTCCTACCTGTGGTTGTGCATTAGAAATATAGGAAGCTGCCTTACACCCAGTCAGAATATTGTTCCATGTAACTTAGTATTGTCTACACCGCCTGGCAGCAGTTCTCTGGGATTCGGACAAGAGTCTCTCCCGGTCCTACCTGGAGATGTCAGGGACGAAAACTGCATACAGGATAGAAGCTCTACCACTGAGCCATGGGCCTTCCCCATGAACATGATTACGTGATTATATGGATGGATGTCCATACCATGCCTGTAATTTCCCCCCACTGAGAGACTGAACAACTTAGGGGCAGGACAATTTTAGATCTGAAAAATGGTACAGGTGAAAAGGTTAACCTATTCCTTCAAATCACTGGTTAGATAAACATGACAGCCCCCATCCCAGGCACTTTAAAATTAATTGTTCAATATCCAGTAGCAGCTCAATGCTCAGTGTCGCTGTCAGTAACTGAGAGGGGGAAGGGCAAGGCAGCGGGAGTGCAGTATGGACATGGTGGCAGACTCAATCCAACACTCCTGCCAAGCTCCTCACCACTTTGCCCCTCTCCCTTTTGGTAACCAGTGGCGATGTTCCGTGCTGAGAAGCCAGGTGAACAACACTGTCTGGCCCACCAACCATTACCCCAAACATTGGAACAGCCAGTCATAGATGTCCACCTCACATCTGTTTTGGCCCAGAGTAAGTAAGAAATAGGATCGCTGAGTTACATTTGTGGACAACTCTTCTCCTGAAGATATGCAGAACTCAACATACTGAACAATGGTGGAGATGGATAGAAGAAGATGAGAAATGGTATCTACATGGTGGAACAAGTTCAGAATGTTGGCCACAGCAGGAGGACATCATTTAGGCTTTTCTGGAGGCCCTTCTGAACAATGTGAGGTGTGGCACAGTGGGGGGAGGAGAGGGATGGAATATTTTCTATCCACGGACTTCCTTCAGCTAACTTATCTTAGGACCCCAGTCCAATTTTGAGTAATACCCTTCTCCCATACCAGCCCCATCCCACATTGTTTTGGAAAGCCCCCTGACCCTCCAGAGAGGTTTTTCAGGGACACAGAAAGCTGCAAGTGGGGGAAGGAGGGGAACAAAAATTTCCTTCAGTAATTCTTTTTTGTCCATGAACTTCCATAGCTTAACTCTTCTTAAGATTCAAGCAATTGATTATAAACACAAATTATTAACATTGCATATAATAATTCTGTACTTTAATACCTCTGTACATTATTATAATTATTTATATGCTGTGATATGAATGTTAATTCTGGTGATAATTAGTACAATCTCTCATAGTGACATGTGGTTAATTAGATTACAGTGTATCCATATGGCTATAGCTGCACTCTTGTAAGCCAGTATTTCCTGTTCAATAAGACTTCCTTCTGCAGAATTGAAGCTGGAAGCAATAACACCATTCACAGCGGTGAACTAATTCTGCCAACTGTTTAGCAAAATTGAGAGATGGAATTGCTAAGGAAGCTCACAAACTGTGTGTTTCACTATAAGAGATTGGGAGGTTTGAGTAGGACATGGAATCGGGTACATGACGATTCCAGCACACTCCCCTCAAAGTATCTAATCCTTTCTTATCTTGGAAGAGTGGATCTTGTTGGTACTTGCATAAGAACCACATCCATAGAGGCTATAGATATTCTCTTTATGTTGAGGGTCCATAGCTCAGTGGTAGAGAACTTGTTTAGCATTCAGAAGGCCCAAGGTTGAGTCCCAGTTAAAAGAATCAAATATCAAGTAATGAGAAAGATCAGGGCCAATGCCGGGCATGCCAGGGCCCTTGGGCACCAGCCTGCCCTGGGCCCTGGCACCCGCATGCACACACACCCCACCTACCAACCTACCTACCTACCAAGCAGGCAGGGGAATGAGCATGTGGGCGAGTGAGACAGCGGGCAAGTAAGCAGTCGGGGGGAGTGCAAGTGGGCAGGAGGGCGAGTGCGGGGGCGGGTGAGCGAGCAGGGGACAGGGGGAGGATGAGCGGGCAGGGGGGAGGGTGAGCAGGCAGGGGGAGGGCAAGCGAGTGAGCAAGCAAGCAAGCAGGGGGGAGGGTGAGTGAGCGGGCACGAGCTGGCATCATCAGGGATCTGACCTTTTTGGAGTTTTTTCCCATAGTGGTTGCTGTGCATCTGTGGGCAGCTGATTTGGCTAACTCTGTGGTGCATTTTTTGTTGACAACCGGGCTACAGTGTGCATTATTAACTCTTTTACTTCTAGGAACACTAGACTGATGGCTTTGGTACTTGCTTTTGTAACCCAATGCCTTAAACTTAATATTCTTTTTCTTGCTTGCCATGTTCCTGGTCTGGACAATGACATGGCTGATGCCTTCTCTCTCCATCAGATGTCACATTTTCAGGAGTTAGCCCCTGTGGCCAGGCTTCAACCAGAGCCATTGCTGGTGGCATTGTGAGAACTTGGCAGATTGAAGCTGAGAAGGCCATAATGTTGTCCCTTGCCATCAGCACAAGACTATGGCTGCAATAAACTATTATATAGGGTATATGTATTTTTACATCTCCAGTGTGTGTGTCTATGGGATATCTCCAACAATCCTATGAAGTAGGGTTGGAAACCAAGGCAGCTCACAACAAGAAATAAAGCCATTTAAAATTCAATTATGACAAAACAGGTATAAAACAGTTGCAAAACAACTTAATGTGGCATGATTCTGAATTTTGGATTTGGATTTGGTGAGTGAAGTTCCTTATCACTGAATTGAAGTCCTGTGCAATACATTGGGACTTGCTTCTGAGTAAACATACATAGGATTGCACTATAAACATATTTGACATTCATGCATATATAAATATTTCTTCATATTATGTCTTGATATATATCTGATTTCACACTATGGTTCTAAATTATTATTTACAAATTATTATTTCCTCTACATTTTAAGTGTGTCCTTCTTGCTTGGGGTGGTCATGGTCCCCCTCTGTTGTTTTCACTCTCAGGGGCAGATTAGGCTGAGAGATGGTGCATAGCCCACAGTCACCCAGTAAACTTTGTAGCTTATTTCCATGTTGAAATTTAATTAAAATGATTTATACGCAGGCAAAGCTTATGAAGTAATGCAGATACCCATAATACATTTAAAGCACATCCAACTCACATTTAAAGCACATGACCTCCCCCAAAGAATCCTGGGAAGTGTAGTTTCCCCCTCACAGTTATAGCTCTCACCACCCTTAACAAACTACAGTTCCCATGATTCTGTGGTGGGATTTGTGGGCTTCAAATGTGTGCCGAATGTTCTTTAAATGCATGGTGTGGATCTGCCCATGTATGCTGTGCATTCATTAGTGAATTGAAAAGAACAATTTTAAAAGATACTTTTTTAAACAGGGGAAGGGCTGTAGCTCAGTGGTAAAGCACATGTTTTGTATGCAAAGGTCCAAAATTCAATCTCTGGAAGAGACTATAGCCTGGAACCATGGAGAGCCAATGCTAGTCCATGTCATCAGTACTGAGCTAGATGGTATCAAACGGCCTAAGGCACATTCCTTTGTGCCTAAAAGAGGAAAGAGACCCAAGGGTCACAGAGACTCCAAACTTTATGTATTTTATTTACAACATTTATATACCACTTTTTACATTGTAAAAAACTGCAAAGCAGTTTATAGAAGGAATTAAAACAATAAAATTATTGGCAACAACAGTTAAAGACAGGTATTTAAACCATTCAAAATAATAAAACCAACAACGAGTTAAAAACAGATAAAAACATAATAGCGTCTACTTGCCTGGGTAAGCTTGCCTAAACAAAAATGGTGCCAAAATGAGTACAATGAAGCGGCTGCCTAATGTCAATAGGCAGGGAGTTCCAAAGCGTAGGTACTGCCACATTAAAGGACCAATTTCTTACAAGAGCAGAACAAGTACTATGTGGAGCCCATAACATGGAAAGCACACCTTGAACTTGGCCTTGCAGCAAATCTGCAACCAGTGCAGATTTTAGAGCAGAGGTATTATGTGCTGATAGGGTCTCACTCATGTCAACAATTGTGCCCCAGCATTCTGCACTAACTGCGCCTCTGGGTCAGGTTGTGCTGCATGGGGATTTCTGTGACCTTGGCTGAGTGGCTGCCAGGATTTTTTAGTTTTAGTTAGGAACCCTGATTGCTATGGGATACTGAATATTCTGTCTTACTTATAGGAATCTTGTTGTGGTTGGTATGGTATTGCATTTAGGAAATCATCACTGTCTTTTCTTTTTCTATTTGTGTTTCATTTACCTCTGACCTTACATCCATAAAAGCAACAACAGTGGTTCTATGTGGTCAACCCACTGATGATGCACCTTGTTATTAGCATTAGGTTTGTTTCTTGCCCAATAGTGGTAAAAGAGAATTCACATACTGGGAAGTGTGGCTTCAATTACTGTTGTTCCCAATCTACTGCCTGTGAAGGTAGACCAAACCATGCTCTGCCACCCTAGTCAGAGGCAGCATGCTTCTGAAGACCAGTTGCCGGAGGCCTCAGGAGGGGAGAGTGTTCTTGCACTCGGGTCCTGCTTGCAGGCTTCCCCCAGGCACCTGGTTGGCCACTGTGAGAACAGGATGCTGGACTAGATGGGCCACTGGCCTGATCCAGCAGGCTCTTCCTATGTTCTTATGTTTTCTCTCTGTCAGTTATTACTCACTGGAATTGGGTTGGCTGTCAAAGTACATTTATAGCAGCCCACAGAGTAGGGAGGAAAGAGCAGAGAATCTTCTTAACTCTTACTCATTTCTCAAACCTCTCTCTGCAGTGAAGAGTCAAGTCTGTAAAGAAGTTTGGAGCAAAGAATTTGGGGGGCAAATAATGAGGTCTGGAGGGTCGCTTTTGGCACCTGGAACTGAGGTTCCCCCATCCCTGCTCTAAAGGGATATAGATGAGCTGTAGGCGATCCTGGTTAGGTGAGCAAATACTCATATCTGATGTAAGATAGCCTCCTATATTCCTAGTATTAAGACTTGTATTTTGTAGCATGCAATGAAATATGAATCCCTCAATTCCTCTGATGCTACTGGGTTAATGAAAAAAGGAGATTGCTGTTCTGCAAAGCTGTATTGTAATTCTCATAGTCAAAGTATGTCCAGGATTGTATTTATTAACAGGCTTAGGACCCCTTCATGTTTTATTATTATTTATTCAACAGACTTCTAACCGGGATCCAAAAAACAGCTCACAGCATATATAAAATATAATCCAAGTCCAAATACAAGACCATATAAAACCATGTAAACTGTTTATTTCACAATACTAAAAACCTAGCACAGTATTAAATGGGAAAGCATAGTAACTGTAAAACTCAGCCAGACCCCAGCATGACAACTCTAGTTTATGGCCTTTTCTTATATATTAGGGAAGATGCATGTCTTCAAGGCTTCCTTAAAGACTGCAGTGGGTGGAGCCTGCCTAACCTCCACAGAAATTAATTAATTCTTATAATCATGATGGTACAGGGAAAAGTTCAACCCATACCAAGATCTTTTGGGGCTAGCCAGTAGTGGCATAATCATGTGTATACCTCAGCCTGGGTTAGATTTTAGTATTTTATTTATTTATGTATTTATTTTAATAGGTTTCTTACCTGCCCTTCACCACAAGGTCTCAGGGCAGGTTACACAGGAAAAAAAATAGTTACAACCATAAAACAAGTGTAAAAACTTTTAAAAACAATTCCACATATAAAAACAGTTTTAAAATAGTTCCAGTACAGATGCAGACTGGGATAAAGATGTCCACTGAAAAGGTTTATTGAAACAGGAAAGTGTTCAGTAGGTGCAGAATAGACAACAGAGACGGTGCCTAGTAGTAGATCTAAGCATAGGTGGCACCACACTAAAGATCCAATTCCTGTATTGTACAGAGTGGATCTTCGTATAAGATGGTATCTGTAAGAGACTTGCTGGTGATAGTCTGCCCCAGAGAGCAGTCATGCTACCACATTTTGCACTAGCTGCAGCTTCTGGGCCAACCTCAAGGAGAGTCCCACACAGAGTGCCTTGCAGTAATGCCACTGTAACTACAGTTGGTTGTGATGGTAAGCTGAAAGCTGATCAGGGTCAAGTTCACCATGGGTCAGTAGTGTGCACATAACTATGTCACTACATGCTGTCACATCTGAAAAATGGCATGGAGTGAACCTTTTCCTGCAGCCCCCTAGGCATTAATCATATAAAGAACTCCTTTGCGATTTCTTCACAATTATCGCTAACTGCAGATCAAGGTTGGATAAATCTATTAAATTCAGTTTCTCTGTTTCTCTTCCCCCCTCTGACCTTAAGTTCAGTTTTACACGTTTATGTATCAGATTGCATTTTTTTTAAAAGTCCTGATGAAAATTTCTCAGCATTTTAGTGTGCATTTCTCCTAATCTACACATTTTTGCAAGCAAATATAATGCAGTTTTGTATGTTATTTTCACTAATATATGTACATTTTCCCCTAACATGTATATTTTTGTACACCTGTTGTTATTGCTGGAGAACTGCTTCACAATATTCACAGAAGTGTGAATTTTGAAGGATAGCTGTGTTTCAGTTCACAAATTGGTTTGAGAAGACCACATTAGGTAGGTTTGCATTTAAAATGTGAACCGAACTGAACTTCTCCACCATTTCTGCTGCAGAATTGAAGCACTAGAATCTAAAAGGCTGGTGGAAAGCATACAGCATCCTTAGGCAGTTGTCAGAGTCTCAGCAGCTTGACAGGGCCTGCTGCAGGCACATACTCTGGGCTAGGGATCGCAGAATCTGTCAGTTTTAGTTTCTCTCACTTTCTCATTTTTTTCCACTCAGTTCTCCACATTTTCACCTAAGTTTACAATTTTTTTTAATTGTGTTTTTTAAGGGGAGGGAATGCTCCTTGAATGTTTTCTATCCATTTCAACTCAGGACTTCTTGATCTTTTATAAAGGTTTCATGAAGTCTTGTCAAATGCAATGTTTAGCTAATTAGTCAGTCTCACCTTGGATAATCTAAATGTCCAAAAAAATTAAAGTGGTTTGTTTCGTTGAGGATCTCTGTTTATTTTTTCTTCAAAAAAAATCTAAATTTAATCATGATGGTCACCAGTGCATCCAGAACATAGCTGGTCAAGAGAATATGTGCTTGTGCCCACATTTCTAATTTATCCTTCTGAAGAAAATGTTTTATATTGTCATTTGCTGTTGTACGCCATCAAATGTTGAAGATGCACCTCGTTACCCTGGCTTTTGACATAGGATGGATGGCTGTAAGTTGTTTTAAACTGTTTTTAATATTGTATTTTAAATTTTTGTAACTCCCTCTGGGGCATTATGGTGAAAAGTGGGTTATTCATCATCATCATTATCAACAGGAATCCTTTCTTGATAAATACATCAGACTTATCATCAACCATTTCGCTAGAAATCACCACGATCTGCTTAGCCAGGACCCAATCCCGCCTCTAGTCTGAGCCCATAAATTCGAAGCATCTCTATCCTTAAGCTTCTGAATACCTATAAAAGATAGAGTATTGTGTCATAATCTACCACACCCAGAGAAATCACCAATCCTTGAATGTTACGCACACCATCCCCAGTGTCACGTCCATAACCATACGTTGCAACCCTCCTCACTTTTTAAAAGGCCTCTGGTTGTTAGGTCAGGGACATAAATACCCTCAATCACTCCTCCTCACTTTTTAAGAGGCCTCTGGTTACCGGATTAATTACCCGTCTCCTCATACTCATAGCTACCCCGCTCTTCCTGACGGCTGGTTCTCTTCTTTCTTCTCTGAGATCTCAGGTCCTCCCGCACGCAGGCATGTTCGCGTCAAATGTCTACTAGACTGAGCCTGGTGGAGATGTCTTCCCATATCGTCTACTCCCGGAACCCACGGTGCAGCTCACGGCGCGTCCCTGGAATATAGGTATTATTAGATTAATGTTTATTAGACATATTTTTACGTAAAAAAACTTCAAACTAACACAAAATGTTTAAAAATATTTTATCCAAACCTAAAACAAGCAGGACAACCACTAAATTTACCATACAACTTCCACTTAACAAACCTGATGTTTGTTAGGGCTGATGGGAGTTGTAGTCTAAACCCTGTGGACAGCAGATGAATGGTCTCTGTGCACAAACAAGTGGGCCTGATTTTATTCACAGAATTGTATTGCTCTGAACCAGCTATTGACCCAGATTAGCCATTTCTGTGATAACACATACTGTGGTTGTCCATGTGCTACAGTTTTTGCATATGGTCATATACTGAACTAAAACAGACTCATAGAGAGAGTCAGCAGCCAACTGTTGGTATGTGGGACTCAGCTGTTCAAATCTGTTATATTCACTCAGCTAATAGCTCCTCAGAAAGCAATCATTAGGTGCATGGAGCAGATTTAGGCTCCATCTCAATGGGGTTATTAAATGCACCCAGTGGTGTTACAGCCATTTACACATATGGTGGGAGTGTGTAGGAATTAATCCATGGTGGTGACAAAAGCTACTTTTTCACCCTGACTGACACTAGCCCTTGCTGAAAAGGATCATTTATTGTTAATGGAAAAAGAAATACAGGCTGAAATCTTGTATACACTTACCTAGGAATCAGTTTTATTGAGTTCAGAATTTGGAATATTATGGTCTAGCATGCTACTTCAACAGGGCTTCAGAAAGAAAGGCCACAATCCAACATACTCACCTGGGAGTCCCACTGAATTCTGTGGGATTTCCTTTTGATTAGATATGCACAGAATTGCACTGTTAATCTCAAGAATTTTGGATCATTTCAATTATGGATCATGTTTCTCTGTTCCATGGTAAACAGTATAAAGCTTTCTAATTCTCATTCAACTGTAGTTTCAAAGAGGACAAGAAAGCCATTAGTCAAGTAGATCAAAGCTTTCCCTCTAATTAGTGATCTTCAAAAGCAGGATTATGGCTCCCTAATAATTTGACAAAATATAGAAGGTAGTGACAGCTCTTTCAGCTATGACATTATACCTTGAACTAAATGCTATTTAACAGCAATTTTCCATTCAAAATCTATTTTCCTTGAAGTACTGGGCTGTTTTGTATGGATGGATATGGTTTTTTGTCTCTGTAGGCACACGTGTGTGTGTGAGGGGGTGAGGGGGTGAGAGAGAGAGAGAGGAGTATCAGTAATAAGGAGGTTTATAACAGACCTTTTATTCAGACTGGAGTTCTATACTACTTTGGAAATGGACTGCCTTCAAGTCGATCCTGACTTATGGTGGCCCTATGAATAGGGTTTTCATAGTAAGCAGTATTCAGAGGGGGTTTACCATTGCCTTCCTCTGTGGCTGAGAGGCATTGACTGCCCCAAGGTCACACAGTGAGCTTCATGGCTGTGGGGGGATTCAAACCCTGGTCTCCCAGGTTGTAGTCCAACACCTTAACCACTACACCACACTGGCTCTCCTATGCTACTTTAGGACACAATAATTTCCCCCTAATTATGCTTTAAAATCTCTGATTGAATTCTTTATAAGTGAATTTCAGCACCACACCCAGCGCTCCACATTTCTCCCCATCCTTGCTGAAAATGCAGCATAACTCTCCTTGTTTTTCTTCTGATCAGCTTCTAAACGCCGGAAGCAATCATCAGCAGACATAGCAAAGTGAGATCGAGCTAAGGTGTAGAAATGGTCAAAATCATCAGAAAATTCATCAGGTACGGAGTTCAAAAGTTCACGGAGCTCACCTTGAGCATTGATTCTTAACGCACTCATCCAATGCTCTTTTGCCACATGCTGGTCTCTACAAGCACAGGTAAAAATTTGAAAATATGTATAAATGTCCCCAGTCTCATAAAAGGTTGGAAAAGCTTTTTTGTGGAGATTTGGTCCCACATCTCGCGCTTGCCTCTGCTCACGAGATAGCTTTTCTCTGGCCTCACGAGCATGGTCATATCTCTCTCGACTCAGCCGATCTTCTCTCATAGCCTCAAATTGTAGAGTCAGCAATTGCATTTGTTTTGCCAGGTAATGCTGCAAACCCTTAGGCAATTCTTCCTCCTCATCCTCTTCTTCTTCTTCTTCTTCGTCCTCGGTATGTTCAGATACCGCACTCCTCATGCTTAGGAGGTTGTTCACGAAACAGCGAGGCAGACTCACTTCTCTCCAGCTGCTCAGGCTGTAGAGGTGATGCGTTTCCCTCCGTTTCTTCAACTTCTGTGGCTCCATTAGCCCCAGCAGTTTGGGACCTAGTTTTTGGCTTCTGCAACATCCTGCTACTAGCCTCAACTACCCAAAACAATAACGGTTGTGCCAGAAATCTCTTTTAATTTAACTTTTGCTGCAATGCAATTATTTTACACAGTGTGTTCACCAAGAGCAAGTATGGTCTCGATCCCACCGCTACCACCATGTCATGCTTCTCCGCCCCTCAAGGTGCGAGGATCATGCTTCAGACCCAATTCCTACCCTTAGGGTAATTGTTCTGGAATACCAAATACCAAATTCTCTCTTACCAAGGCTATGTAAACTTAACACCAACCTTGTAAGGTAGAATGTAGGCTGCCACCACCCCTGACACTGGTTCAACTCAGAGCTAGGGGAACTCTGAGCCCAGAAAATAGGTAAACCAAGGTCCTATAAGACAAGAGCCAAATTTACACTCCTTGTCAAGAAACCTCTGGTAAAACCCCACAAAACAGAATTAGGCTTAACTCCTTTTCCCTTTTGGTAGTTGTGTAGCTGAATGGTCAAGGTGCTGAATTCAGAACCACCCTTACCCTCAATGAACACACCAGGTTAAATAGAAGTAGCTTTATTCAAAAAAATATAAGTGCACATTAAAATATAGCAGCAAACAATTATTCAAAACCATACACCCCAAACACGGGTTTAGGTACACATAAGAGAATTCATTCACACAACAAGAAAATAACAACCTAGCTAACCTGTCTACTTACATAGGAGGTAGTTGGTTGAAGTTCATCTCCCCTCAGAGAGAATAGCATCAGTTACAAGCAATGGAACCCTGCTTAGGTAACCTCCCATAGGCACCAGTCAGAAGGAACCTTTCAGAACCTTCCTAAAGGAACAAAGGCTATGGGTCTCAAACCCTATACTTAAGGAAAAGAAGCCCCAACGGTCCAAGATTAATTAACCAATCAGGAGTCTTCTGATGTAATCCCTTTCTAGAAGTTTCTCCACTTTTTCACGCCTTCCAGGCCCCCCTCCCACCAGGGTTTCAATCTTCTCAGACTCGAATGGCCTTGAGTGCCAGGCTCTGACTGATTAGCACAGATAACCAGGTGCCCCTGTTTAGGCCTCCCTTAACTGTCTTCAGCTGGAGAATCAAAACTTAACATTTTTCCCTTTCAGAGGCCTGTTTCTCTAACAAGATGACACTCCCAGAGTTCTTTGCACTGAGCCATGATGTTACATATAATTTTAACATTTCAGAAAAATATCGAGGTTCATGACAAGCCCCATTTGATAATAGATGTTCATAGCTTTTAGCTATTTCCATCTTGTAGGACTACATCATCCCAGTTCATCATGTGCTGCCTGGGGTTGATAGAAGTCCAAAACATCTGGAGAGCACCAGGTTAGCTGGGTTATATTTGATTTAGAGATACTTATAAAATCTTCACCTGAATTTCTCCACAGATTTATGCAGAGTTCCAGATCACCTTGTCTTGTTTCTGGACTACTATGGTCCTTTTAAAAATTATTATTTCTGAATTCTGTACAGAGCGCTGCCCATACCTGGATTTCTTCAATTTTCAGTTCTTTCATTTTCTTCATCCCCCCCTCCCCCCCACACACACACATTGTCCAAGCCTGGGCATTGTCACCAGCTCTGATCTGGATCTGATTGGTGGCTGGGCCTGGGAAGAGTGCTTCCTGGGAAGGCTAGACAGACAGAACCATCACTGACATTTGTGAGGGAAGATGGTAACTCCACTAAGTCCCTTCCTGTGTGGATTCTAACTGCCATCAAGACCCAGGATAGAGACACACTCACTGTTCTGCCAGTTCCAGTGCATCTCCATCTTTCTTTTCTGAAAATGAGGGCACACAACACTAGTCAAACCCCGCCCCTTTTTATTGTAAAACCTGGCGGGATCAGTTCGAGTTGCCTTTTTAAAATTCAGCTTTACACAGATTTCACAACTGATTGGCAGATCAACCTGTTGCCCCTCCAGGTGTTGCCAATGGAAACACTTTGTTGTAGGTGACAAGTGTACTCACAGGAGCTGCCCTGTTCTCCTGGCCTGGACATTGTCAGCAGCTCTTTCCCTGGATCTGATTGGGGGGGCATTTCCAAGGGGGCGCCCTTGATCAAGGCCAAGACACCTAGAACCTCCATCAGCAAGGAGTTTATTTATTTATTTATTTATTTATTTATTTATATCACGCCCTTCCTCCCAGCAGGAGCCCAGGGCTGCAAACAAAAGCACTAAAAACACTTTAAAACATCATAAAAACAGACTTTAAAATACATTAAAACAAAACAACTTCAAAAATATTTTTTTTAAAAAAGCTATGAAGACATCTTTTTATAAGTTTAAAAAACATTGTTTTTTTTTAAAAAAAAGCTTTAAAAACATATTAAAAAGCAATTCCAACACAGAAGCAGACTGGAATAAGGTCTCAGCTTAAAAGGCTTGTTGAAAGAGGAAGGTCTTCAATAGGAGCCAAAAAGATAACAGAGATGGCACCTGTCTAATATTTAAGGGTAGGGAGTTTCACAGGGTAGGTGCCGCCACACTAAAGGTCCATTTCCTATGTTGTGTGGAACAGACTTCCTGATAAGATGGTATCTGCAGAGCGCAGTGATTGACTGGGTATATAAAGGATAAGACGGTCTTTCAGGTATACTCATCCCAAGCGGTATAGGGTTTTGTACATCAAAACTATAATCTTGAACTTGGCCCATTGCTGCTCTGAATTGCATTGTGAAAACTGTAACTTTAAGAACTTGTGCTTGCTTTCTCTTTGTGTGTCATGCCTTTTTCAACTGCAAGCCTGAGGACAGGGACTGTCTTAATACTGATATTTGTAAGTCACTGAGAGCCTTTTTTAGGGTAGGGTATCAATGCTATAAATAAATACATGAAGTATGTGCATTTGTCGATTGCAACAACAAAACCATCTCAATGTGATTTCATTGAGATTTTGCACATTATTTTACAAAAGCACATGCGCACATGTGTGTAGTCATACCATACATAAAAAGCATGATTCTACATACAGCCATATCAAGATTCTTTTGGTGTGGTGTTTTCTTAAGTGTGCAAGAGCATGTGTTTTTATGCTGTTTATGTTATGATAACATACATATTGCATATGACTGCAGAATTCAAACACTCATGACACTGCTAATGAGAGCAATTTTTAGCAATCATATTGCAAGATCAGGTGCAGTCAGAACAGGATTTATTTGCAAATAATAAAAAATGGATTATTATTTATTTTTATTTATTTTATTACATTTTTAGACCGCCCTATAGCAATAAGCTCCCAGGGCGGTGTACAGCATAATAAAACAGGTTAAAATACAAGTAAATATATTAAATACAATGTAAATACAATACACAATAAAACATAATTAAAAATTTTCAATTTTAAATTCAAATTTTTAAATTTTTAAAATGCCTGGGCGAAGAGGTAGGTCTTTACCTGGTGCCGAAAAGATAACAAAGAAGGCGCCAGGCGTATCTCATCAGGGAGGGCGTTCCATAGTTCGGGGGCCACCACTGAGAAGGCCCTAGCTCTAGTTATCGTTCTCCGTGCCTCCCTATGCGTTGGGACACGGAGAAGGGCCTTCGACGTCGAGCGCAGCGACCGGGTAGGTACATAGCGGGAGAGGCGTTCCGCCAGGTATTGCGGTCCGATGCCGTTAAGGGCTTTATAGGTAAGAACCAACACTTTGAATCTGGCCCGGAAACATATTGGTAGCCAGTGCAGCTGGGCCAGGACAGATGTTATATGATCAAATTTTTTTGTCCCAGTAAGAACTCTGGCCGCAGCATTCTGCACCAGCTGAAGTTTCCGAACCGTCTTCAGAGGTAACCCTACGTAGAGTGCATTACAGTAGTCCAATCTAGAGGTTACCAGAGCATGGATAACTGTGGCAAGGTTCTCCCTATCCAGATAGGGTCGTAGTTGGGCTACCAGCCGAAGCTGGTAGAACGCATTCCGTGCCACCGAGGCTACTTGAGCCTCCAGTGACAGGAGCGGATCTAATAAGACCCCCAAACTATGGACCTGCTCCTTTAGGGGGAGTGTAACCCCATCTAGGGCAGGTCGGACATCAACCATCTTGGCAGAGAGCCCCCCCACCAACAGCATCTCAGTCTTGTCAGGATTGAGTCTCAGTTTATTAGCTCTCATCCAGTCCATTATCGCGGCCAGGCAGTGGTTTAGTACATTAACAGCCTCACCTGAAGAAGATGAAAAGGAGAAGTAGAGCTGCGTATCATCAGCATATTGCTGGAAACGCACTCCAAATCTCCTAATGACCTCGCCCAGCAGCTTCATATAGATATTAAAGAGCATGGGGGACAGAACTGAACCCTGTGGGACCCCATATTGGAGTATCCAGGGACTCGAGTAATGCTCCCCAAGCACCAACTTCTGGAGACGATTCTTGAGGTAGGAGCACAGCCACCGCCAAGCAGTGCCTCCAACTCCTAAGTCCGCAAGACGTCCCAGAAGGATACCATGGTCGATGGTATCAAAAGCCGCTGAGAGATCAAGGAGAACCAACAGAGTTACACTCCCTCTGTCTTTCTCCCGACAGAGGTCATCATACAGGGCGACCAAGGCTGTTTCTGTACCAAACCCCGGCCGAAAGCCCGATTGACATGGATCCAGATAATCAGTTTCATCCAAGAGAGACTGGAGCTGGTGAGCGACCACACGCTCTAAAACCTTGCCCAGGAACGGAACATTTGCTACCGGTCTATAGTTGTCAAGATTTTCAGGGTCCAAGGAGGGTTTCTTTAGGAGCGGTCTCACCACCGCCTGTTTCAGGCAGGGTGGTACCACTCCCTTTCGTAAAGAGGCATTGATCACCTCCTTGGCCCATCCGGCTGTTCCGTTCCTGCTAGCTTTTATTAGCCATGAGGGGCAAGGATCCAGAGCAGAAGTGGTCGCCCGCACCTGTCCAAGCACCTTGTCCACGTCCTCAAGCTGAACCAACTGAAATTCATCCAATAAAACAGGACAGGACTGTGCTCCGGACACCTCATTAGGCTCAACTGCTACAATATTGGAGTCAAGGTCCCGGCGGATGTTTGTGATCTTATCTTGGAAATGTCTCGCAAACTCATTACAGCGGGCTATTGATGGTATTATTGCGTTCTGAGGACCAGAGTGTAAAAGTCCCCGAACAACCTTATAAAGTTCCGCTGGGCGGTTAGAAGATGACTGAATGGAGGCAGCAAAGTACTGCTTCTTCGCTGCCCTCACCGCCTTCACATAGAGCTTGGTAGAGATCTTCACAAGTGCAAGACCACAGCCGTCGGGAGTTCGTCTCCATTTGCACTCAAGCCGTCTCCTTTCTTGCTTCATCACTCTTAGCTCCAGGGTAAACCACGGAGCCAATTGAGCTCTGCAGAGGAGAGGGCGCACCGGGGCGATCGTGTCAACTGCCCGGGTCATTTCCGTATTCCACACATTGACCAGGGTTTCGACAGGAGCGTCAGTTTTATCAGCCGGAAAACTCCCCAGAGCCTTCTGAAAACCTTCAGGATTCATTAGTCTCCGGGGGCGGACCATCTTAATTGGTCCTCCACCCTTGCAGAGGGGAGAAAACATTGTGAGCCTACACCTCAATAGGCGATGATCTGTCCATGACAGAGGAATAGATGTAAAATCCCTCACTCCGAGATCACCATCCCCTGCTCCAGTAGCAAAAATTAAGTCTAGAGTGTGCCCCGAAATATGCGTAGGGCCAGTAACAAATTGAGACAGCCCCATGGCTGTCATGGAGGCCATGAAGTCCTGAGCCGCCCCAGACAAAGCGGTCTTGGCATGAATGTTGAGATCCCCCAATACCATAAATTTGGGGGATCGCAACACCAAACCCGAGACCACCTCCGTCAGCTCAGTTAGGGAGGCTGTTGGGCAGCAGGGTGGATGGTACACCAACAGGATTCCCAGTCAGTCTCGCTGACCCAACGTAATATGGAGACACTCCAGACCATTAGCTACCTGGATAGGGTGCCTAATGAGAGGGATGGAACTTCTATAGACCACAGCGATTCCCCCTTCCCGACCCTCGGATCTACCCAGATGCTGAACCGAGTACCCAGGTGGGCACAGCTGGGAGAGATTAATGCCTCCCAGATCGCTCACCCATGTCTCAGTAATAAACGCCAGATCGGCCGCCTCATCCACAATTAAATCATGGATGAGGGAAGCTTTATTATTTACCGATCTGGCATTAAGAAGCAGCAACTGGAGATTCGAGAGTTGGCTGATAGAACTACCAGCAATCCTGTGGATGTGGGGAGGACCGGAACACGGTACAGCCACCAATTGTCTGGGCCGAGTTCCCCTCAACCGGCATGTCCTCCTCACAACGCCATACCTCCCATTACCCGTCACTACGCTAACAGGGGCCCCCTCTGGTCCCCCCTCCCAATACCCTATCCTCCCGCCCAGGCACATAATAAAATAAAATAAAAATAAAATAAAATAAAAATACACACACACTCACAACATACAGTCATACAAACATCCACTCATTCCATTCAGGTCTACACAACAACCACAGTCCCGTGCTCCATGCGCACCAACGCAGCTCTCAAACCGTTCTTCCCGGGAAAAGCGCCACCTGGGGCCTGGTCCTGCAAGGTGCCCACGTGCAGAGCAGGAGCCCAAGAAGGAGAGAGCAGAGATGTTGGCCAAGCAGCAGCAGCAGCAAAGCAGGCAGATGGCTCTCCCTCCCTGGGCGGTGATGGTCCTCTTCCCTTGCAGGCACTGGATCTCCCAAGCCCCCTCAGCCAGCCGGCTTATATATCCCCTCCAGAGAAGGGACAGGTGGAACAGTATCAGGCACAGCTGGCTGAGTACCTGGAGCCTGGTCCTGCGAGGTGCCCAAGTGCAGAGCAGGAGCCCAAGAAGGAGAGAGCAGAGATGTTGGCCAAGCAGCAGCAGCAAAGCAGGCAGATGGCTCTCCCTCCCTGGGCGGTGATGGTCCTCCTCCCTTGCAGGCACTGGATAAAAATAAATGTTAAAGATATTTGTCAAGAAAGGTAAAAGGGTTCATAACTTGTGGCCACTATCTCCAAGTCACTTAATGGGACCAGTATGAAATAGCTTATGTGCTGATGTCAGTACAACTATGGGCTTCCTTCAGTAGGACTATGTTCTTGGGATAGTTCTGAAAGAAGTGGTTTGTGGCTTACTTCAGAGACTGAGGTTTGTTTTTCTCATGGGACTACTGTAAAGTCAGACTATATCAAAATGTTGTATCAAAACACCACTTTAAAATAACCACTGAAGTGTGTGGACAAAGGAATGAGTTTAATAAAGAAAAGTACTAAAAGTCCAATTATTGAGATGGGGGGAGAGATTAAGGCAAAATCTTTGCAAGCCAAACCTCATTTCAACCTAAAATTAAGAGCTCTCCTCACTCTTGCAAATCTATAATCCTGACTATAAACTATTGGCACAAATTGGGATTAGCTAAATGCAGAACTATCTCTGGTATTTACAGCTGACACACAATCGCATTTTCTGATAGACCAAAGTATATCTGTGACACCTCCAGGAGTATAGAAAGCTCTACTCACACTGGCAGGCGCAAATAAAAACGCAAAAGTATCAATGCACACAAAGCCTTTAATAGAACATTGTGTTATGGATAGTATTTTTTTAAAAAAAGTATTTTTTTTCTGTAAGGCTTTTTCATCTTGACTTATCTGCTCTTGCAGGCTGAAGTTCCCGCCCCCTTTTCTCCCCTGCTAGTGTCAAGATATTTTTCAGAATTCAGTGTCACGTGTCATTAAAGAAGCTTGCTTCTCAAAAATCAGTTCTTTCTCTTTCCCAGTCATTTGTGCTGTAGTGGCGGACAAATGGCTCCATGCTTCAGCACCTGGGACAACTCCTTGAATGTTCAAACTAAAACCCAGAGCGGATTCCGCTGCCCTAATGACCTGGAGCCACCAGCCGCTGCCGCCGCCGTGCTCTTTACAGTATAACAAGTTGGATGTCAGTACTTGTTATTTATTTATTTATTTATTTAAAATATTTCTATCCTGCCCTTCTACCCTGTAATAGGACACTCAGGGCGGCTTACAAAAATAAAATCAAACATGTACATAATAAAATTGTAAACAATAAAATCACGAAACATTAAAATACATAAAATACAATTAAAATACATAAAATACTATACATATATATAGGGAGTGGTACTAAAGGGGACTACAAGGGTAAAATTTAACATAGAAGGCATAAAATCAGTGTACTTTTTCTAAGGCACAGATGCAAACACCAGTCAGAAGTGCAGGGGAACATTTCTTCCTCCAAGCTCTGGAATAACATTTCCTCCACCTAGCTTTTCAATATACGCCGCAGTAATCCGCAATACCATTTCCACATATTTAAGAGTGAAAATGTTGGATGTTGTATCTGGCGCAAGCAGATGCCCAGGATGCAGAACAGTATAGTGACAGGCTAGATGCCAGTTGAAGCAATGAGCCGGACAAGCAATAAGTTTTAAGAGTCACTTTACTGACAATATATCACAAGCTCTCTCTGTACAAACTCCTCGACCCCCACACTCATAAGTGTGTCTGCTGGCCCTCTATATAGATAAGGCCAGCTGCCCGAGCCTAGGTTTCTTAGCAACGTGTCCTTGAAGATGGCTCGAGCTCTGCCAACTTTCGCTGCTAAGTCACGTAGCTCACTTGTGGAAATTTAACCTCTGCTTTCTCGGTTTAATAGCCAACAATCCCCCACCTTAAATTTCCACATTCAGCCAGTTACATTTCTCTTCCATTTACATGTGTTACATTTTACATGTCAGTACATTTACATCATTTGGTTTTATTCTTCTGATACATTTCCTTTTATTCCAGTTTACATCACTTTTATTTGTAATTAGGTTACTCCATTGCAATCTCAGCATCATTTTCATTACATTTCATTGCTCTTCATGATTTCCATCATCCCACTTTTTCCAGTCACTGAAGTCGATATGTTTAATGGAATTTATTTTAAATCTAACAGGTGGAATCCCTTTTGTTGTTCTCTCTGATCTGCGTGGTTGTATTTCTGCCTTAGTGTCTGTGTCTGTGTCAGGCGATTCCTCTGTTTCTCTCTCAGAGCTAGAACTTGATTCACTACTGCTGCCTGTTTCTTCTTGTTTTATTGGTACTGTGTCTGCCTGTTCTTGTTCATTACTACCTTCAGTGTTTCCCAACTCCACATATGTTTTCTCTTCCCAATCCTGCTCTATTGCTTGCACGCTTCTGCTTAACACTACAGACCTTTGTTTTGGCAGCCATATTCTGTAATACGTGTTTTCAAATCCCAGCATATACCCTTTGTCTGCTCTCCTTTGCAGCTTCCCTGTCCTTTTATTTTTTGGGAACATGTACCCAGCATTCTGCTCCAAACCTAATCAAATGGTTTAATCTGGGTTTTCTGTCATACAATTTCTGATAAGGAGACATTCCAGTGGCCTTATGGAATATTCTGTTTTGAATGTAAGCTGAATACAGAACACACTCTCCCCAGAAACCTTGCGTTAAAGAGGAGTCACATAGCATTGATCTTAATGAGTCCTGAAGCAACCTGTTCCAGCGTTCAGCTAACCCATTCTGATGAGGACTATAAGGGGCTGTTAACTCCTGTTTTATTCCTCTTTTATCCAAGTATTCAGTAAAAGAGTGTCCTAAGAACTCTCCTCCTTGATCTGATCTTATTCTCTGTATTTTGACACCAAACTGCACTTCAATTTTTGTAATAAATCTTTTCAGTTTCTCTGCAGCTTCACTTTTAGCTTTTAGTAAATAAACAGTGCAGAATTTTGAAAAATCATCAACTATTGTCAGGAAATATCTTGCACCCCCCTGAGTAGGTTGAAATGGCCCCACTAAGTCCACGTGTATTAATTGATAAGGTGCATTTGTACTGGGCATGGCTTCTTTGTTCTTTGCAGCCACAACTGCCCTAGTTTGTTTACACACGTGGCAGTCTACATATTTTTCACAGTTTCTCAATGTCACATCATTACTGTTCTCTGTTGTTTTCACCACATTTTCATATCCTATATGGCCTAGTTTTCTGTGCCATAAATGAACACAATTATTATGGGGTTTCTTATTAGCACACATGAGTACATGATTTGTTTGTTTCACGTGTAAGAAGAACAATGAGTCCCTCACTATTCCTTTCATGAATATTTTTTCTCCTCTCATTACATGCACTGAACACCTTTTGAACATCACTGTGAACCCCATTTCATTGAGTTTCGACACAGCCATAATGTTACATTGGATATCAGGAACAAACAGCACATCTGTCATAATGGTATTGAAACCTGCTAATTTCACTGTACCCCTACTTTTGATCTGTTTCTTAGATCCATCAGCCATTATTACATGATCCTCTACGTCACAAAATGTATGAAACATAGATTTATCTTTGATTATACTATTTGTTGCCCCACTGTCAATTGCCCATAAATCTTTACAGTTATTTCCCTGCTCATGGTTAATACATTGCTTATTCTTACTAGCATAGATCACCTGTACACATGGTTTTCTTCCTCTTTCTCTTCTTCTTGCTTCACAATTCCTTTGTAGATGTTGCCTGGAACCACAAAAATAACACGCTTTTTGTCCATACAGTCTCTCTTGTGCAGCTTTGTTCTGTTTTTCCACGTTGTGTTTAGACTCAGTCTTTTCCTGCTTTGCCATTTTTTGTCTCCTTTGGAATTCTTGTAAAAGTTTGCCTTCTATATAATCCATATTGAGATTTGCATCGTCCATTGCTTCCAAAGAGCTCACCAGACTATCATAACTTGAATCTAGTGAAGATAATGTGATATACACTTTTTGCATTTGAGAATGTTCAATTTCACGTTCTGACAACTCAGTAAACAGTCTTTTTATTTCCAACAAATGCTCTGACATGGTTGTATCTCCAGATAAGCACATCTGATACAATCTTCTGGCAAGATATATTTTAGAACTGGCAGTCTTTCTCGCATGAATATTTCTTAAAGTTTCCCAGGTTTCTTTTGCCGTTGTTGCATCACGCACGTGCAGTAATTGAGAATCATCAATAGCAAGAACAATTAACGCCTTTGTCCTCTCATCCAGCCTTCTCCAATCTGCTGGAATTGGCACTATGGCGGGTGGGTCTTCTGCGATAGCTTTCCACAGGTCTTCTTTCACTAGAAAAGCCTGCATTCTCTGTTTCCAAGTGCCATAATTTTTCCCTGTCAGCCTTTCCAAGGGAATCCCGGCCGATAACATAACAGACATATTTTCGCTTTTCACAGTTCACCGCCTTTGTAATTAGAGCTTCTCACCTCTGTCCTTCAGTCAGTTATTCCCACGGCTCTCTCACAGCTTTCAGCTCAGCTTTCGGTTTCTCCGTCTTTCTGCTGTTTTACTCGCTGGTCTGCAGTTCTGGCTTTTCTCTGCCGCTTTTCTGCAATCCTCAGCACCAGGTAACCATCAGCACCAGGTAACCATCCTCTGCTACCACTTGTTGGATGTTGTATCTGGCGCAAGCAGATGCCCAGGATGCAGAACAGTATAGTGACAGGCTAGATGCCAGTTGAAGCAATGAGCCGGACAAGCAATAAGTTTTAAGAGTCACTTTACTGACAATATATCACAAGCTCTCTCTGTACAAACTCCTCGACCCCCACACTCATAAGTGTCTACTGGCCCTCTATATAGATAAGGCCAGCTGCCCGAGCCTAGGTTTCTTAGCAACGTGTCCTTGAAGATGGCTCGAGCTCTGCCAACTTTCGCTGCTAAGTCACGTAGCTCACTTGTGGAAATTTAACCTCTGCTTTCTCAGTTTAATAGCCAACAGAAAATAATGGACAGCATGCTCCCCTTAGCCTGGAGTACAATTATTAAAGCTGAGCCATGGTGTCACCCTCATGACGGCTTCTTTGATTATGGACATCTGAACAAACCAATGGAAAAAATGTATGTGATTTGCTGTGTGCTGAATATAGGAACATAGGAAGCCACCTTGGTCAGACCATTGGTCCATTTAGCTCAGTACTGTCTGCACTGACTGGCAGTGTCAGTCCAGGGTTTCAGGCATGGGATATTCCCATCCTACCTGGAGATGCCAGTGATTGAATCTGGAACCTTCTGCATGCTAAGCAGATGCTCTACCACTGAGCTGCATGGTGTGGACAAAGGAATGAGAAAATGGCACTGGACTTGCTTCCCTTTCCCCCTCAGACAAATCCCCAATGGTTTCCCCTGCCAAATTCCTGGAGGATAAGGCTGTCAATGGCTCCTGTTCATGATTGCTATACATTTCCTCCAGGATCAAAGACAGCATGACTCTGAATATCAGTTGCTAAAGAGCAACAGTGAGAGAGGCATATTGCCCTCAGGCACTGCTTTTCCCTTCCCAGAGGTGTTTGGTTGTCCCCTACTGATTATAGGATGTGGGACTAGATAGGCTGATCTGGATTAGCAGGGCTCTTCTGATGCATTTGGAATGTGTGGAAATAGGTGCCTTTGTTATTGAACAGGACCTAACCTTGTTAGCGATTGCCATGATCTGTAGGAAGTAAAGAAGCTTGCCTTATACAAATTAGACCACGGGCCCATCTAGTCATCTATCCAACATTAAATAGCAGTAGCTCTAGCAGGGGTCTTTCCTTACCTTTCCTTCAGATGTCATGAACTGAACCTGGGACCATCAGCATGTAAAGCTCCACCACTCAACTAAATATCTTTAGACATGATAAAAGGTAGTGCTTAGCTTGAACCTTGCTTGAAATGGAAATCCTTATTAGAAAATGCAGACCCTGCTTTCCACACATTTTAACTAGAAGACACAGGAACCTTGGTTGAACAAATGATTTTCACACTAGGCCATAGTGTGTCTACCAAGATACTATATTTAATAACAGGACTGTTATTAAGTGTTTTGAATAGCTTTAGGTACAGTTCAAAATACATTTTTTATTTGGGGCATGTGCATTATTCCTCTTGTAAAATCTCCTGGGAAATGTGTTGCAGGTGAGAAAGTAGTTTTATGTTGTATTCTTCTCTGCCTTCAATATAAAATCTAGTATGGTGGTCCAGTCTTTAACTTATATGGCATGAATGTGTCAAAACATTCCCATTTATTTGTTTTATTAAGTTCAAGCTTCAGATAACATCATACTGCTAGTCTTCACTATTGCTGGTTAGGCTGCAATCCACACAGACCTGCCAATCCTCCCCTTCACTGCCAACAAACACAAAAACCTCTGGTGTTTTCATTTTTTCCTTTCTAAAAGTAGCAGGCGTTCAGATTATCTTGTTATGATATGCTGTCTATGCTAGGTACAAATGGAAGTCCCACTGGGTGAAACCTAATGCTGCCGTTCCACATGCAAGAATGCCTTTTTGATCCAACAGAGGTATCCACTCATGGTGGTGATTTTCACTGCACCCTGTGCCATTCCACCTTTCATGCTGTTCTAGAGGTCCCCCAACTCACTGGAACAGATTTGGGGGGGCTGCAAGTGACTGAGGTGGAAAGGGGGAATTGCGTCTCCTCTTATGTTAGTAGGTACCTCCACTAGATCAAAAGGCATTCCATGGAAGCTCTGGATTTTACCCATTGACTGTAGCTGAACTGAAGTGCAGGTAGGTCAGTGAAGTAATGTAGTCCATCTGCATTTGTGGCTGGTGTCACCAAGTGGATGTGCCTTTTTTCTGTACACCAGTTCAACTGCAGCATAGTAAATCTCACATTATTCATGCAACCATTCCCCCCCCACCAAAAAAACCAATTTCTGATGGCCTGTTAACATTTGACCTGTTATCACTATCCCCGGGCCTGTGCTGAAGCTGTCAGAAAGCTGCCTTCTCTGCCATAGTTTTCCATTTAGGATGACAAAAAGTTTCCCTACTAGAAAATAAATAAAATGTGCAGATGGAAAACACTTTCTCTCTTGTTATGTCAAATCAACCCTTCCCAAAACTGAATTTCTGGATCTGGTTGGACTACCACTCCCATCATCTTTGACCATTGCCCGTGCTGACTGGGGATGAATGGAATTATAGTCCAACATCATCTGGGGATGCAAGTTTAGGAAAGGCTGCATTACCCTGAGTTACCACATGCTATATGCAAGATCATCCTGTCAAGGCTGTCCAGCTGCTCACAAGAGACCTTGCAGTTTCCCATGCAGCTATTGTCCCTCTGGAGCTAGTCTAGCTTGTTGGGTACACCAACAGAGGACTCTGATATTATTAATGGCTTGGAGCCAGGCTTAATGCCTAGAGTATGCCCAATGCAATCAGTGGGATTTAGGATCTACCTTAAGCATGACTAATCCTGTATCTATGTTGCTGTTATTAAGTATTAATAATATTAATAAGTATTAATCATATTTCTCATTATCAAAAATAATGTATGTGTTGCCTTTCTATTAAAAAGGCAGTTTACAAAGATTATTTAGAACAATAAAATCATTAAAAAAAATAATCACAGAGCAGCAGGAGGGAAAAGAGCATAGAACAGAAAATTAAACAGCTACAGGAAATATCACAAACTCAGCAATAAAAACGATTTTAAGACTGCAATAACAATGCTACAAGGCCAGTTAACACCAACAGAATCATCCATCACCAAAACCTCAGGAGAACAGAGTGGACTTGTCCTAGCATGTTAGGCATTCATTCATCTCCTCCTTTGGTTGGCCCAGGTCTCCAGGCTGCACATGAAGTCTGCTGGCTTGCTCTAAGTTAGGCACCTTGGAATCAGTCCGGAAGGAACTGCCTTACCTCTATCTCCAGCACAGATACCCCACTATAAATACATACTGGTTCTTTTCTCATGAGAGCACCAACCTCAGTTTTTCCTCCCTCCCCTTCACTATTGCCCAGCTTATCTTCATGCAGCCCTGACCACTATGACTACTGGTACACCTCCCATTAAGTGCCCACAGCCCTGTTTATACCTTTCTGTCCCATGTTTAAGTTCAGTTCCCTTTCCACTTTTCTTCATGGGGCCACTACATTTTGGCTGCTGTTCTTGCTCCTATCCACAATGGAACGGTGAATGTGCTAGAGCAGAAAATCAGCAGCAATGATACCATCAGGGCAGGAATCCCTACTCATCAGAGTTAGCTCCCAAATGCAGAAGGGCTGGCTTACTACATTTTGAAATGAAGGAAGTAATACACATTGCCACCTAGAGAAGAGTGCCCTATGAGACCACTAAGTCTAGAATCTGAAATGACCTAACTTCACCACTGGTCAGCAGGAGCTTTGAACTGCTTCACATGCCCTCTCCGCCTGCTACCACACAGGTTTTATATAACTGGGGATTCTATGTTTATTCATGGCTCACTACATCATTGTTCAGAAGTGCACATTTGTGGATAAGTATATAATGCAAACATCACATGGTACTCCTTTTCAGATATTAATCCCATGTGTAGAATCAATGCATGGGAGGCAGGCTTCACTCCCTGATCTACGCACATTCATTCTACAGATGCATGTTGGAAAAGGGTTAAGCTCCTCCATGATCTTGTGCTGGATAACTAGGAAATAAATTGAAAATAAAACTGCCAATATCATGATGCCTTTATAAAAATCCATGGTGCCACCACACTTGGAGTACTGCATACAGTTCTGGCTGCCTCACCTCACAAAGGATATTGCATAGCTGGAAAAGGTTCAGAAAGGGGCAGCCAAAACTGTGAAGTGGATGGAACTCCTCCTCTATGAGGAAAGTTTGCAGCATTTGGGGCTTTTTAGTTTAGAGATAAGGAGAGGAAAGGGGCAGTGAGAGGTCTAAAAATTGTTTATGGTGTTGAAAAAGGGTATAGAGAGACATTTTTCTCCCTCTCTGATAAGATGAATATTCACCCAATGAAGCTGAATGTTTGAAAATTCAGGACAAATAAAAGGAGGTACTTTTTCATATGGTGCATAGTTAAACTATGTGATTCTCTCCCACAAAATACGAGTGATGGACACCAACTCGGAAGGCTTTAAAAGAGGATTAGAGAAATTAATGGAGGATACAATTTTGTTCTACCTCCACTGTCAGAGACAGTATGCCTCTGAATACCAGTTGTTGGGAATCACACGTGAGTTGAGTCATGTTGCACTCAAGTCCTGCTTTCAGGCTTCCCATAGGCATCTGGTTGTCCACTGTGAGAACAGGATGTGGGACTAGATAGGCCTTTGGCCTGATTCAGCAGTGGCTCTCTTTGTTGTGAACAGTGAGCAGAGACCAGGAGGTTATAGCAGCTATGGTTATGGCATTTTTTAAAAAAGAGTAATATGCTGTTTTCTCTTCCATGCAATGTAGGGATGGATGGATCAGTCTATTGCTGGTTTGTGTCAATTTCACATAAATATATGGTCTATCCTATTTCCACATTAACTATGAATTTTCTAAAAACACAATCCATATGAAAATCCATATTTAAATATATACAGATACATATTTCATCAGAAAATACATATTTAAATACATATTTTATTACAATGTATATATTTCAAGACACATTTCATCCCTAAATGCACACTTTTTAATGGTACATTTTTGGTATGTTTCTTGAACTGACAATTATATCACAAAATTCAGAGAAGTGCAAAATCCAAATTATGTTCTGATCCATATATTAATCCAGAAATTGTGAATTAGGTCATTTTGCTTTAAAAATGTAGACCAAACTTAATTCTTCACCATCTCTAAAGTGGTGAATCTGTCCATTTTAGTCCTCCCCCCAATTTCTCATTTTCCCCATCTTATATTCAATTCTCCACATCTCCACATCACTTTGTGATTTTTTTCTTTTTAAAAAGTCTTCATGAAAATTCATCATAATTGTAGTGTTAATTTTCCCTAATATACACGTTTCTGCAAAGCAATTTTCCCTCATGTAATGCATTTTGTATTTTACTTTCAGTAATACATTTTTTTCCTTTTTGCACACTTTACTGCTGTATATGCAGCTTTGTACACATTATTTGGCTAGAGAATTGCATTGCAAAATTTCAAAAAGATCGCATTTTGGCTCTGTTTTGGAACTCATATTGTTTTGGAAAGTAATAACTAGGGAAGTCCACCTTTAAATGTGAACTGAATCCATTTTCTCCCCCATCCCTAGTGGTGTGTGGTATTGTAGCAAACAATTCATCCTGATGGTAGAACTGGCACCAGAACTAACAACATCTGAACAAAATTAATGAGATACCAGAAAGCAGCATTACTGAAAGCTTCTAATTAAAATGAAAGTAAATGATACTATACAGAAAGCAGCAAACAATCAGCAAGGTTTTAAATGCTTTTGAGTCTTACAAATCCCATAACAGCATCTCTGTCAATTCTAACATGTGCACACACACACATTTGTGTTTGACTCTGACTTATTCTAAGTACAAAATGCTTTCTAATTCCTCCACTATTATGAGATCACAAACCTTTTATGCTTTGTAAATTATGAATCAAATGTAATCTACCAGAACATAATAAAGCTCAGCTGTCCAAACATCTGTCAAATAATAATAATATAAGATTCCACTGTCATAAACAGCTTCTCTTACTACAGTGATCCGCAGTTCATATCACGGCTTGCATTACAGTGAGCATTCTCATCCCACTGAAACCCATTAATTTCAAATGACAGAATAGGGATGTAAAGATGTATGGCCACTTATGCATCTGGTGTCATTTTGATCTAGCTTATTATCTTAACCTCACCCTCTGCTCATTAGTAAGAAAGAGTATCACTATCAAATAAAACTAGATGCTTCACATCTTGCTAAGGTATCCTTCCTCTGCACATAGGGAAGAACACAGGGAAGAATAGCCATTCTAGTTCAGACCAGAGGTTCTAATAGCAAAGCATGCTATCTGTCACCTATAGTCAAATCAGCGACTCACAGCTTCATGAGAATGCTACAAGAACAGCAGCCGGTATTCATCTCCTGGATGCTTACACAGAACAGTCCTGTTGTTATGCCTGAACAGGAAACACAAGTATGGGCACAGGGCCGTGCACACCAGCCCTGTCCTCAATGTCCCTGCACATGCTGTTTCTGCCATGCCACCCCCTGATTTTCCTGGGTTTAGCAGGAATGTCTGAAAGGGCTTCTAAGCATGTTTACATTAACACTCAGGAACTCTGATAATGCTCAGTGCAGGAAGGTCAATGATGAAGCAGATAGGATGGGGTGGCATGCACACCTCTGTATGTCCTAGTGGTGTTGCAATTTCCTCTTCAGGCCTAAAGTTGCCTGCAAAAACAGAAGTTGCACGCACACAGGCATTAATCTATTTCATAGCAGTTTTCCTAAAAAACAAACAAACAAACAATAGGGTTATATATTACTGTATGAGCTTCACTGTTTAAATTGAGAATGAACTTTCTTTCTACACAAATCACCAGATTGTTCTGTAGATTTTGATTCCTGAACATTTCCAGTGGGCAATTGTTAACCTCCCACTTTAATGAAAATGTTAGGCTTTGTTTTTCAGTCATCTATACACTCCCCCCTCCCCCCGTAGCAATGTTCAGATTAATGGGAGAAAAAAGTTGCATATATTGTAATAACTGTTAATTTATTAAGTTTAGACTTTCAGCTTCAAGGAATTTTGTGACATCTTTATTGCTGATTCTCAACTAGATTTTGTTTCTCCTAGCTACAAGTGGATACAACATGGGCCTTTTGCATGCATTACAATTGAATTAATGTGCTCTAGGATATGCTCATTCTTAAATTCATGTCAGTGAGAGAGCTTTATAGTGAAATTCTATTAATGTTTACTCAAACTGAAAGTAAGACCCACTGTGTTAATCCCCAGTAAATATATTTTAAAAATGCAATCCAGTACCCACTTATCTAGGAGCGCTGCTGGATCAAGCCAAAGGCCTGCCTAGTCCATTAGCCTGTTCTCCCAGTGGAGCACCAGATGTATATAGGAAGCCAGCTAGTGGGATCTGAGTAAATTCATTAATCGAGTGAACTGAAGCCAGTGAGACTTATTTCTAAATAAACATGTATAGTTGCTGTGCATTTATCCTGGAGATCAATCAATGAAAAAATATTTAACTGTAATTGTGTTTCAGAATGTTTTTAACTGTTTTTAGACTGCATTTCTTTTTGCTATTGTTAAATTGTGTTTGTTGATATCTTTGTCACCCTGAGCTCCTTCAGGAGGAAGGGTGGGATATAAATTCAATAAATAATAATCCAATCCTATCCATTTAGTCTGATAAATAGAGTGGCCAGCTGGAAAAGAGGACAGGGCTCCTGCACTTTTAGTAGTTGTGCAGAAGAGGTAATTTCAGGAGGAATAGATTGCATGTATCCACAATTATTAAAGATGCAGAAGTCCTGCCCTCTATTCCAGCTGATCACCCTATTGATAAACTTCTTTTCACCACAAGAGAGGAGCTGCTGCCTATGCAAAGTTTGAATTTTGCTATTCTGAATTATTTATTTATTTATTTATTTATTATTGCACAATGTGAAAACTTAAATCTTTTTGAGGACTGCATCCGCCTTAAGACTTCAAGGATAACCCTTGAAATCTGTTATTCCTTATCGGTTATGTCAGACAGTCAGGAGGGTATGTTCACAAATGAAGTACTCGGCCCAGATCATCACAGAAGAAGATGAAGAATAACCTAGGTGTGTTTTCTGCTGTGATTTAATAGACCATGGCCTTCTTTTGACCCTGTGGCAGTCTCTGGTGTCTCTGCTGCTGGGTTTATAACCATATACTGGATGCATATCCTGTTGATGGGGTGTGTGGTGTAGGAATACCGGGAGAATTATACATTGCTTACCCCTTTAAGCATCTCTGCTCCAAATAAATTTTCCTTTATTTGATTCACTAGAATGATATTTGGAATTCTGCCAAGTTTAACAATGGAAATGCATCACATTTGTTGATTCATTTGTAAACAGAATAAGTATAAGTTGCAGATGCCCAGTCATTTTAACTCTCTGTGTCAGACTGGGAGACGGGTAGGGGTGCATACAAAGGGCACATTTTGTATTACTATAAATAGTCAGGACATGGGTCAAACTGCGGGAGGAGAAAGCAATCATTCTTGCAAGTGCATTCATCGTATGGTCTCCATGAATGAAAATATTCATTTATCAGGAGATAATTTTATTTACTTATTATGCTCTGTCTCCAAATCATTCAGAGCGACTTGCATAACTCCCTGAGGATCTTGCATCAAGGTGAGTTAATAATGGCAATTTTTAAAAAAGTACATTTATGATCTTACATATGCCATTGCTATAACTCCTACTGTGAAAGAAGCAATACACCAAGAGAATAATCTAAATACTATATTCAACTACCAAAAAAAGTTGAGTTTAACATGTTCTGTTAAGGAGTTTCCATAGTCACTCAAGCTCCAAAGTGCCAGAAAATCACAACAGTTAAGGCCCACACCCTTAACAGACAAATTATTTAGGCCTGGGATGGGAAATCTTTTTGGCCCAGCTGACCAAAACCTTATCTATCCCTGCCCCACAGGACAACTTTGACAGGTGTACAGGACAATCTACCTGTCAATGACCTGATGTCATTGTGACATCAGATGATTAACATATGGGTTTTTTCACCCACCTGTCAAAATCCCTTGTGCAGCACTTCCCAAACCAGCACAAAGGGCTTTGCCAGCCCCTATGCTCAACATTTGGGAAGTGCAAAGCACAGGGTTTTCAAATTGCTCTGCACACTACTTTCCAAATGGCTGGTGGGTGTTTTGGAAGTGCTTGCACAGAGCATAGGGCTGGCAAAGCTCATTGTGCAGCAATTCCCAAGTGCCTAAGAGCCAGCTGATTGTCAGGCACATGAGAAGTGTGTACAATGGGGCTTTGCAGACACTGCCAATAGGCAGTGCTTCCAATGCCCCTTTTGGCCAAGCCCCGCCTTTCCCTCTTCCACACCCATGATCATATATGACATCCGATATAGGAAAGGTGGATGTGGCTTGCCCAAAATGGTCTCACAGGGGAAATAAGGAGGCTTGACAGACTAGTTTAGGCCCACAGGCCAGAGGTTCCCCACTCCTAGTATAGGGAATATGGATATGGGATTGAATCCTATCTTATTGTTAGTTCCAGCTTCACCACTATCTTGGAGCTGGATGGCTACCTGTGCCCAAATGATGGACCTAGGGCTCTATCCAGTGGTACCACTCTGCTCACACAACAGACTTCCATGGGTGCAACGGATCTTCCTCTTCTTTTCCTGTCCTTTCCAGCCCCCTCCCCACATTTCCTCAATATCAGCTCCAAAAAGCTGGGGATCCCTCCAGAAATGATTTGGAGGAGGGCCTGCGGGGTGGAGGAAAGAAAATGGAAGCCCCATTGTGTGAATGGAACTTTGCTCATGCAGTGTTGGATGCAAACCCTAAGTCCCATATTTTGTCCTGCTATAGGAATCGTGCATAATTAAGAAATACGTAAACCACAGACACTTCAGAAAAAGGCAGTAGTGAGACCACTCCTGAAGAGACCCTCCCTGGACCCAGAAAATCTTAATAACTATAGGCCGGTAGCAAATGTTCCATTCCTGGGCAAGGTCCTTGAACGAGTGGTTGCAGGCCAGCTCCAGACACTCTTGGGTGAGACCAATTATCTGGATCCATTTCAGTCGGGTTTCAGGCCTGGTTTTGGCATGGAAACAGCCTTGGTCACCCTGTATGATGACCTTTGTCGGAAGAGAGACAGCAGGAGTGTGACTCTGCTGATTCTCCTTGATCTCTCAGCGGCTTTCGATACCATCAACCATGGTATCCTTCTGGGGAGACTGGCTGAGTTGGGAGTGGGAGGTACTGCATTGCGGTGGTTCCACTCCTACTTGGCAGGTCACCTCCAGAAGGTGGTGCTTGGGGAACATTGCTCAGCACCCTGGACTCTCCAGTATGGGGTTCCACAGTGGTCAGTGCTGTCCCCCATGCTGTTCAACATCTACATGAAACCATTGGGTGCAGTCATCCGGAGCTTTGGAGTGCGTTGCCATCAGTATGCTGATGACATGCACCTCTATTTCTCCTTTTCATCCTCTTCAGGTGAAGCTGTCAATGTGCTGAACCGGTGCCTGGCTGCGACAATGGACTGGATGAGGGCTAATAAACTGAGGCTCAATTCAGACAAGACTGAGATGCTGCTAGTGGATGGTTCTTCTGACCAGATGGTGGATGTCCAACCTGTCCTGGATGGGATTGCACTCCCCCTGAAAGAGCAGGTTCGTAGCTTGGGGGTTCTCCTAGAACCATCTCTGTCTCTTGAGGCTCAGGTAGCCTCGGTGGCACGTAGTACCTTCTACCAACCTCGGTTGGTGACCCAACTATGTCCCTATCTGGACAGGGATAAGTTGGCTTCAGTTGTCCATGCTCTGGTAACCTCCAAATTAGATTACTGCAATGCACTCTACGTGGGGCTGCCTTTGAAAACGGTTTGAAAACTGCAGCTTGTGCAAAATGCAGCAGCCAGATTGGTAACAGGGACCAGACTATCCGAACATATAAAACCGATTCTGGCCCACTTGCACTGGCTGCCTGTATGTTTCCAAGCTCGATTCAAGGTGCTGGTTTTGACCTATAAAGCCTTACACAGCTTGGGACCACAATACCTGATGGAACGCCTCTCCCGATACAAACCCACCCGTACACTACGTTCAAGATCAAAGGCCCTCCTCCGGATGACTACTCCAAGGGAAGCTCGGAGGATGGCAACAAGGGAGAGGGCCTTCTCAGTGGTGGCCCCCAAGTTATGGAATGATTCGTGTGACGAGGTGCGCCTGGCGCCAACACTATTATCTTTTCGGCACCAGGTCAAGACTTTCCTCTTCTCCCAGGCATTTTAGCATGTGTTTTATACTGTTTAAATTTTAAAATTGTGTTTTAAATTGTTTTTATAAGATCTGTTTTAAATTGTATTTGTTTTAATGTTTTTAGTTACTGTAAACCACCCAGAGAGCTTCGGCTATGGGGTGGTATACAAGTATAATAAAATATATAAATAAATAGTTGTGGTTAAGTTCTAATGAAAGCACTATAATGAGGAGAACATAAGCATACTGCTCTTACCCCCAAAGGGATTAAGCCATTATGAGCATTCCAACAGAATACTTACAAACTTTAACAGATTTGGTGTGCAGTCAGTGAGAACCCTTTCAGAAACTTGAAGGTGCATTACCTCCACCTCTGCCATCTTCCTCTTTCCCTACTGCAAGGCAGAAAGACCTATGCTTGGGACAGGGGAAGTCCTAGTCCTCCAATGAAACATCTTTTAACTCTGTTGTCATTTTGGGTGGCATTCAGTTAATTCATCTTTGGAGTAAACCAGCTGAAATAATTAACTTAAGCCCACTGATTTCAATTGGTCTGCTCTGAGTTGCCAACCTTTTTGGGACCTGTGGACAAACAAGAGAAACTGTCACAGGCACCACACACACACTGTAACAAAACACACACCGCTAGCTGTTCTACTGATTACAAGAGAATACTTCTGTCAAGTCTAATTGCAGTGGGGGAAAGGGACCCGTGGGTGCCAGGGAAGGCCTCCTTGGGTGCATGTGCATTCATGGGGGGCACATTGACAACTCCTGGTTTAAGTGACATGGGATGATTTCAAATGCTCAGTTCGTTCTTCAGGCACATGAAGGAATGCAGTCCTAGAGAAAATTGTATTTGCTGGAGTTACATGATAGAGAACTCCTCCCCCCCAAAAAACAAAATGTACAAAGATCTATTGATCAAACAAGCAATGCACACATTTATAGTGGGGAACAATAATCTTGTGTTTTAATATGGGCATTGTTTCTCTGGCTAATTACTGCTGACTATATCAGTAGGGAGCCCTGCTATAAATCAGCGGGAGCCGACACTTCCCATATGCATGTGCTTTTTCAGAATAGCTGAAGTAAAAAAAACGCATCAAAATGAAAACATCAGTCTAATCGTTTATTTTTCTGGGAATGGACTCAATAAAGTTTATAATGCACTCACTATATATTTGTTGGAGTATAGGCATCAACATGAGTTAGTAATCATGGCTCAAGAGTGTCAATGTGATAACCACGCTTGCGTTCTTGGTGCCATTCAAAATAGACCTTGAACCAGTTCCAACCAGTTCAAGCAAATATGTTTTAACTTATGACGGTTTTATTTCATATTTTTAAGGCATTGTTCCATTCTATGGTGGACCAAGCAACTAAGCCAAACCCATACAGATAGCTTGTGGGTATTTTGGAAAGTGGAACAGAAAGTGAACAATACCTGACTGTTGTTGTTGTTGCTATGTGCCTTCAAGTCAATTACAACTTATGGTGACCCTATGAATCAACGACCTCCAATAGCATCTGTTGTGAAACACCCTGTTCAGATCTTGCAAGTTCAGGTCTATGGCTTCCTTTATGGAATCAACCCCTCTTGTTTGGCCTTCCTCTTTTTCTACTGCCTTCTGTTATTCCCAGCATTATTGTCTTTTCTAGTGAATCATGTCTTCTCATTATGTGTCCAAATATGATAACCTCAGTTTCATTATTTTAGCTTCTAGTGATAGTTCTGGTTTAATTTGTTCTAACACCCAATTATTTGTCTTTTTTGCAGTCCATGGTATGCACAAAGCTCTCCTCCAAAACCACATTTCAAATGAGTTGATTTTTCTCTTATCCACTTTTTTCACTGTCCAACATTCACATCCATACATAGAGATCGGGAATACCATGGTCTGAATGATCCTGACTTTAGTGTTCAGGGATACATCTTTGCATTGAGGACCTTTTCTAGTTCTTTCATAGCTGCCCTCCCCAGTCCTAGCCTTCTTCTGTTTTCTTGACTATTGTCTCCACTTTGGTTAATAACTGTGCCAAAGTATTGATACGATACACTTGATCATACATCTATGAAAAAATAACTATATTAAGAATAGGTATGATTACACTGTTGAGATGTTGACTTTTTCCCAAGAGTTTAAGCATCATAACAGCATCCTGATTTTGAGCTGTGTACTTGGCTAGGAGTTATACCTGCACTGCTCCCATAATACCCTTGTAGTCTCAGCATCATAAAGTGCTAGTTTCTTATGTTACATTGGTGTAGTGATGGCATACTCATACCAATTTTGCTCATCTTGAAAGTCTCCAAAATATTTAACTCTAATCTTATTTTTAAAATCCCTTGGAGAATTCAACAATTTTAAAAAGCACAAATATATTTACAATGTCATCTATCACATATACATTTTTCACAGGTGTAATTGAAACTAGTATTGTGAAATATCCCTTCGTATAAAGACAGAGGCCTAGTGATTTGAGGCTGATTTATTTTAGTCCATGTTATTCCATGGATGAGGCTGTAAGGAATATCATAAAGGCAGTCCTCTGAATTTGCTGTTGTCCATGATTATCCTTGATCCAAATTAGGAACACACGAGGTGGCATGCAAAATCAGCGTGTGCTCATTATGGACAGTTCCATTGGCTCATTTGCCACATGCATGGTGAAAAATGCATGCCCACTTGAAAAGCAGTCATGTAGATTAGATGCTTCTTATGAAATAGGTAGCCATTGTCTGGTGTTGTAACAGTCCCCATTTAGAAAGCATTACCATTCAAGGGACAGGAATTCTAGTTTTCTCCTTTATTAAAGCTCTAATAATTATATTTTCTAATAATATCCACATATGCACTGAAGACTACATTCATAAGCATTTAATAGAAAGCCATTCTACTCATTAAAAAGCAACTAGGGTGGGTTTTTTTTTATCATCATCATCTTATTTGTATGCTACCTTTCCACACAAAAGATTGTGCTCAAAGTGGCTTATAACTGCAATTACAAGAACAATGTCATAATTACAAAAATAATCAAACAGTAACATAACAGCATATATCACAGCAAACAAAACAACAACAACCCAGTAGCAGTACTATCAATATAACAGCATTGCATATGTTAGCCGGCAACATTACAGTTTCTGGCAATATAACAAAAATAAAATGGGAATGTGACAGTGCTCCTAGAAAATCCCCTGCCATGAAGTTACTCTCAGTCCCACTTGTTCAGCAGATTCTTACAAGGCTTCCAAAGGCAACATTTTTTGCCCAACCGACCTGTCTAGGTCCACAAATTGAAACCCTTTCTCTCATTTCAGCCATCTAAACTGGATTATTTATCTACTGCTTTTTTTTTTTTTTTTTCAATAATTTTTATTCAGATTTTCATAAAACATACAAGACAAAATCATAAAACATTCAAAGACAAAAAACAAAATCAAAAATAGTTAAACAAAAAGAAAAAAAGAAAAAAAAAACAAAAATAAAAAATAAAGAGTAAAATATTGACTTCCCATTTGTCAAAGATCAAATCAGTTATAAGTCTATAATATATAACAATCCTGTCTCTTAAGTCATATTATAAAATCACTTTCCTCCAGTAGTTATCTTACTTAATCATCAAATCTCATAAACATTACTTTATTCTTTCCACAAAAAGTCAAAGAGAGGTTTCAATTCTTTAAGAAATACATCTATCAATTTTTTTTTCCAGATAAGCATATCGATTAATCCATCTCATTACTAATTATGATAATCTTATTGTCATAACCATAGTCAAAATAAACATTTCAATTAATCCATCACATCAGAATCTGTTAGGTTCAGTAATTTCAGTAGCCATTGTTCTATTATCCCTATTAGTTCCATTTTCCATCTTCCATCTTCAGTAGTCTTGTTAAGTCCAGTAATTTCAGTATCCAATCTTCCATTATCAGTATTCCATAATAATCTTGCTGTCAAAGCCATAGTCATATAGTAAGAGTCTGATGGGAATTACCTCTATCCCAAATATTTTCTTGCCATCCATTCTGAATAAGTTGCTGAAATACTGCTGTAAAATCATATCTCTGTTCTTTTTTTCAAAATACACTGGGTCATCTCTTGAAAGTTTTTCCATTGTCACATGGCTGCAGTTAATTCCATAGATTTTCTCTATATTGGGCTCCATCACATCATTCCAGTCCAGAAGATTATCCATGCCATTGATAACTTTATCTCTAGAATCTTCATTAATTTCTTCAGAGATAACATTGAGTTCCAAACAATAGATTTTATTTCTAAAGTCCATAGACTCCAAATCTTGTTCCTGTTCCACGTTTGTTCCAATCTCCGGGATCTCCTCTCTCACAGGGACCCCTGTTCCAGTCTCCAGGGTCTCCTCTCTCACAGGGACCCCTGTTCCAGTCTCCAGGGTCTCCTCTCTCACAAGGACCCCTATGTCTTTAATCTCCTGTGTCTCCAAACAATAGATTTTGTTTCTAAAGTCCATAGACTCCAAATCTTTTTCCTGTTCCACGTTTGTTCCAATCTCCGGGGTCTCCTCTCTCACAGGGACCCCTTCCAGGGTCACCTCTCTCACAGGGACCCCTATATCTTTAATCTCCTGCTTCATTTTACTCAATTCAATTTTCAGCTCCTTACAACCCTGTCGCAGGTTTTGTTTCGTTATCTCAATCTCATCCATTATTTTCTGAAACATAGTTATTTCCAGCTTCTCAGCCACTTTCTTAATTGCCATTTTAAAAGAAAAATATAGGAAAACCACTTCTTATTTCAGCAACAATTGGGTTAATACTCCAAACTTGGTGACATCACAGTATAAACAGAGCAGACAGCCTTATCTCTCCATGCTTAAGTAAACAAAATGCAGTTCCCAGGATCGAAACAATTAATGGCGGTCGTCAGGAAACAGATTCGTCAAAATAAAATAGACCAAAAAGAGAGTAGTCTCAGACAATATAATATTCTTCAAAATAAAAATCTGGAATAGAAATCCCTCTTCTGTGTATATCTTTAGAATGCAAATCCAGGACAGCTTTTTGCAACAAAAACAGAGATAAGCTATTAATTAGTGAGTAGCAGAGAGAAGTTATGGCTCCCCAGTGAGATGTCAAAAACCGATCAATCTGGCAAATCTCTTTTAAACAGCAACAATTTAAGTCAAGTAAAAGAAAAATATAGAAAGAAGGGTGCTTGCCTGTTAGTGCGTTCTCTCTTAGAAGATAAGATGAACGTTCGCTTTATCAGATAGAGCTTGTTGTTGAAAATCCGTCCCACCTTCGTCGGCTGGACCTCGTCCCATAAATTAATGAGATCTGGTCGTCCCAACAAAAATAGGCTTTGAGGTTAATCTCTTCGTTTCTCCCTACCCGGGAGAAGTTTAATCAGTCAAAAAAAAAAAAATCTGACTGATATATCTGAATAAGCTTCTTTTGAGGCAGGAGCCCGTCTCAAAAGCAGGCACAGGCTAAGTCACCCTTCCCGGAAGTCCATTTATCTACTGCTTTTTTGACACTCATAAAAACATACAGATGAGTTCTGCTGGATCAAATCAACTGCCAAAATTCTGTTCTCACAGTTGCCAACCAGTAGTTTACAGGTAGCCCACAAGCGGACATGAATGCAATAGCACTCTCCCACCATAATCCCCAACAGCTGGTGTTCAGAGACATATTGCCTCTGATACTGGAGACAGAACATAGCAACTATGACTAGCCACTGACAGCGGCGTTCACAATGGACTCAATTGCTTCCCCCTTGGATGAAACAAAATCCCCAGATTAGTAGCTTTAATTAACAAAAAAAAAGAGTAAGTTTATAGCATTTGTAGAACATATTGTATATTTGTTTTTAATATTTTTAATTGTTGTAAACCGCCCAGAGAGCTTAGACTAGGGGGTGGTATACAAATGAAATAAATAAATAAATATTAGGTTCTAGTTTTATGAGAGACTGAGGAAAAATGTCCATCCAATTTCCCAGTACCTTGCATAATTTTATACACCTCTGTCATGTACCCTTACTCACTTTTTTTTCTTGTGGTAGTGAACTCCATGGTTGTACTATGCATTTAGCTCAATTCAGACTTGTGGAAGACATCCTGAAGTGGGGAGTCTTTCTGTAGCCGTGGTGGCTCCCCATGCATTTTAGAACCCTGATTATGCAAGGTTGTAAGCCACATGGTGCCAAGCTGGAAGGTGAGAGAAATCATGGCAGAAGATGCTCATCCATGCTGCCCCGCTCAAATGTTTACTTAATGCCTGACAAGGGCTTATATCTTGCTGATGTCTAGGGTACTTTCTTCCTTGCTCTTCACAGTTTTCTTGATTCATGGTGCAGTTGGTTCCACAGGAGCTAAAACTCATTAGTGTAGTGTGAACAACACCATGGTAGTCATCTACCTTCCTGTCACCATTGCCTTACTTTGCATGCCATTTCCTCAAAGCTCAGAGACCTATGACTCGGGAGCACTGCTAAAGTATGCCTTTGTGCCATCGGCCAGGATAAACTTGTTATTCCACTTCAAGATATCCAAACAGAGCAAACACCAGTAACTTGTGGCCAAGGTATACTGATATGAAAGTTCTTATATTCATTTGGCCCTATAACTCACTGCAGGCAGAAAATATATAATTTCCATTTCAGTGAGGGAACAGGAAGTTCTCAGATGGTAATGATATATAACAACAACAACAATAATAGTCCAAGGCAATCTTATATTCTCAACATGATCCAATAAGTGAAATACCTATTTTCTGACCAGATGAAAATATGTCCAAAATGTGTTATCTCCTGGGTTGCATGAAATATAATCTTAATTATACTCAGTAGAATATATTGTATAATCAGAAATAATTTATACCACTTTAATTTAGCAGTGAAAAGCTGGAAGCATCAGTGGGATACTATTAATTAGGAACTGGGGCATTAAACCTGCATCTGATTTATCCATGTAGGCAACTTTGGATTAGCATAAATGCCAACGCTAGTCAAGGTAGGTTTTGAAATCATGTTGTACATGATTTAGAATTGGTTTAATTGTGTAACCTGTCCTGCGTCTTTCTTTCTTTTCTTCCCTTTCCTTCTTGTTTTTCCATTTTTCTCTTATCCTGCAGCCTTTGATGTTCCAGTTCAATTATAATGAAGTTAGTTCCTACTGTGTCTAATTTTTTAAACAAGAACAAAAGAAAGACTGATGATTTTCTTCATGTTAACTATGCCTTTGGGGAAACTATGCCTTTGGTTACAGTTTCTGAAAGTTAGAGGAAAATAATCAGTCCCCTGCCAAGGGGAGAGTGATGCTAAGAGCAATGTCCAACTTCAGACAAGCTGACTGAAAGAGAGCTGCCGCCAAGCTCAAGCTTTGGTCTTGCCTGGCAGAGGTGTCACCCATACCACACAGGCACCAAGTCTAGTTGTGTATGTTGCACACAATCAGGAGCCCTCCTGCTTTGGGATGCATGTGTACATTGACAGATTCAGCCATCAGTTTCAACAGACACCCCCCCCATCACTGTGACATGGATGCACTTCTACATTAGCATCTGCTACACGTGTGGATCTCCTTTTCTGAATCAGGCCAACTGAGAATGAGACATGTGCTACTACTTCATAGCCCTGGTGCACAACAAGAGCTTGCAGGAGAAGAGGTATTCTGGAAGGACATTGGGAGGAAAGGGCAGGCATGCCTGAGAGTCTCATGTCAACCTAGGGGACTCCAGAGGGCATTTTAAGTGAGATCTTTCAAGGGAATATCCTAAGATCTCATTAGATGGTGAATAAGATGCAGGAGCAAGGCCCCTGTTAGAGCCATCTCTGCTAGAGCTATTATAGAGGAGACAGTACAACAGTTCTGTGGCCAGGTCATTTAGGTTAAAAGAATCTGAATTCCTTCCTCTTTCACACACACATAAGCTGATCTCAAGAATAGATGCATGGGAGTACAGCAGAGAAATGTCATCAGTCTAAATGTTTTCCTACCATTGATGAGTATACACATTCACCCCTAAAAGATATCATAAGTTTCCTGTACTGTCTCCTACATTGCAACATGCAAATCATCTCAAAACCTATCATTCTTCTTGTAAACACGTTACGCTCTTTGGTGATCTTGGCACAATTTCTTATATACTTCCTTACTGTGCAGTGCAAAAAAGGATTACATCAATGTGTTGCTGCCCTCAGTACTATTTTATTTCTCTAGTGTTGTGGATGTAGTTTCCAGCTGTTTTACAGATGCAGACAAGCTGAGAAATGGTTTTCATGATTTCATCAAAAGATCACGTAAATGGGGAAAATGCAGGCTGCTGTGCGGAAAGGAACCTCTACTTATGCCACCCTACAGAGTTTCCTCAAATAGCTATAATTTAAACCAAAGGAATGGGCAAATCACAGAAGATTTAGAAGCTTGATATAACATTCAGATCAATAATTCCATGATCAGGGGTTTTGGTATTTATTCTAATATTTGCATAGAAAGTCATATTATATCACGTTGTCTCTTAAAAATCTCTTGTCAAGACACATTGGCCCGCAACTGAAAACTGAAAGTTCCCTTTTTTTCCCAGTGCTGATATCCTCTTTCTTCATGATTTGATTCCAGACTATGAGTGCATTTATATAGTTTGAAAAATATATATATATATTTAATTAACTGAGCTGGATCCTAGCCTATTTCTGAGCCCAATATAAAGTACTGGTTTTAACCTTCAAAGCTCTAACCAGCTTGGGATTTCATAAAAGGTCACTTTCTCCTGTATGTACCCATCCAAAACTTTAAGATCCTTTTTAGAGGTCCTGTTCTGCATGTCACCACTGAATGAAATGAGGCATGTAATCACCAGGGAGAGAGCCTGAATGAAGTGAGGCAGGTAATCACCAGTAGCCAGCATCCTGTTTATGAAACCATCTTCGCAGGGAAGGCTTTCCTGGTGCCATCTTTGTGGTATTTTCTGGCAGAAGATAAAGAGTTTTTTGTTCATCTAGACATTTTAAATAACTAACTAAGCCTGTTGGGCCTTTCAGTTTTCAAATCTGTGTTTTAATGGGGGCGGCCGAGTTTGTTTTTGTTGTATTTATGTTGCTTTTGAGTTTATAGTTTTATGTCTTGTTTGTATTCAAATTGTTTTCTTATTTTTTAAAGCCACCTAGAGAAATTATGGTATTGGCACACAGAAAGATTGTAAAAATCATGTGAAGGTACATTTGCAAGAGAGCTTCATAATGGGAGAATTACTGGGATAGGTTATCAATACTATGATATTCACACACACACACAGAGTGCTGTACCCCTGCTCACTCTACTCGCCAACCCACACCACTCCTGTCATGATAACCTCCTAGAGCTTCCCCTTCCCACCCCACCCAGTTACTAAGCTCTCTTTTCACTTCCCAACCCCATTTCTGAAACCTTCTATTCTGTTTTCATCTTCACCCCCATGTCCATGCCTCCACCACCTTTTCTGCAACCCCCTTTTGCACACAGACCACCCGCATGGTAACCTCCTGCATCTTCCTCCACACATTGCAACTACTAAGGATCCTTTTAACCTCCTGTTCCATTATGAAGCCACCACTATTCTTCAACCCCTTTTGTACCTGTTTTCATCTTCACCCCCATTCCCATGCCTTCTACTCCCTCCTTTTTGCAAACCACCTTTGTTCCCCCACTTGCACTTTCACCCCTTTTAATTCCCTTCTCCTCCTTCCTTTTTTATATTCCCTCTTTCACAGAGACCACACGATTTCAATGCCTCCTCCTCCCTCTATTGTGCAGCTTCCCTTTGCACACCCACCCTCTTTTCACCTTCACTCCTTTTTTCTCTGTCATTTTCTCCCTTGCACACAGATCCCTCCCATTTCCATGTCTTCTCTTCCTATTCTGTAGCCTCCACACTGTACCCCATTTTAAACAACAGGAAAGATACAGTAGGGCCCTGCTTTACAGCGCTTCGCTTTACAGCGATTCACTAATGCGGCGGCTTTCAATTAGGGGAAGTCCCCGCATTAAGGCACTTGTTCCGCTTTTATGGCGGGTTTTTTCCGTCGCGCGCCATTTTGACGTCATTTTCACATGATGCGCCCCATTATCGTCAATGGGTTCCGCTTTACGGCAATTTCTGCTTTATGGCGGCAGTCTGGAACGGAACCTGCCGTATAAGTGGGGCCCGCCTGTATGAGTATAGCAGAGATGAAGTTGCAGTTGAAGGGTGAAATAAGACACTGACACTTCAGCTTGGGTTGAACAAGGGCCACTTTATTAAATTATAACACACAAACCAAATTTAAAGTGACCTGCAGAGGGAAAATCTAGGTGCGGGACTATCTCTAAGCAAGTAGCTTGCCATACAGCTCTTGGGCGACCAGTCCCTGCTGAGGCAAGGGCAAGCCCATCTGCTTACCCCTTACCTCGGCCACACCTTGTAGATGAGTAGGGGGGCCTTCCCACGTCATCCCCACCCGGGGTTGCATAACCCTTGGGTAGATGAGATAAGTTAGCCCCAGAGGCAGCCCATATCCTGTCCTCAAGCTGCAAATCCTTGCTGGACAGGCCTCCGGAACCGCATGGGTTTGCATGGGTGAATAAATATCCTGTGCTGGGCCCCCTATCTCTCAAATATGCTTGCAAAGCCCGGACAGGGCAGAGGTTGGGCACTGACGCCGGGGCCAAACGCACGCGTCGTCCTTTACTCTTTTGGTCTGTTTTAGACCTTCTCAGGACTATACAGGCACAACCTCCTTCTATGGAGATGTCTGCAAACTGGAGGGCACGTCCAGATACGTCACGCTTAGAGCACGCCACTACCTCACCAATCCTGAAAGCCCCAAAAAACAGTGTGAGGGCCACCGCATGAATTAGCTTAGTTTCATAGCTGGAGGAGCAAATTACTTCCCATTGCTCAACCATGCGCAATAACATGTCTGGTGAAATAGGGCGACGGGAATCCAGTGTGACGGGTTGGTTGCGAGCCCACCCTGTCAACATGCGGCAGACCCTAAAGTCACCAGCATGATCCGCAAAGCCACCAGCCTTCGCTAAAAAGGAAAGCCCTGCCAGCTTACCTTGAAGAGCACGGACTGACATGCCGCGTCGCTTACCATCCACAAGGAACTCCATGATGTGACTCACCGGAATAGGCCACTCAGGAGCATAGCCCTTGGCAGCCCAAAAATCATGCATCGCCCTACCTGCCCTCCGGTAACTGGCAAGCGTGCTGGGGGCAATGGATAGGCTTATGGCCCTCTCCGATTCAGCTCTCCAATCTCCCAAATCGCAAGGGGCAGTGCTTCCGGCTGAGCCCTGGCCCACAGTGCCAGCTGACGGAAACGATCCATCTGATTCCATGACAGAGCATCAGCAACATCATTATTAATGCCAGGAACATGGCGTGCCCGAAACAAAACGTTAAAGCACAGGCATTGGAGAACGAAGGAACGGATGAGACCCATAACCCTGGCATTCCTAGACGTAAGGGAATTGATAACCTGGACTGTGGCCATGTTATCGCACCAAAAGTGGACGGTAGAGTTCTTCAACTCCCCAGCCCACAAATGGACTGCCACAACTATTGGGAAGAATTCCAGAAAGGTCAGATCCTTGACTAGACCTTCTTGCACCCATGTCTGTGGCCATTGTCCCTTACACCAGGAAGACCCAAATACTACCCCAAAACCATAACCTCCAGACGCATCAGACTGCACTTGTAATTCAGCCTCTAATAGACGGTCTTGTCTCCAAAAGGATATCCCATTAAAGTCCTGTAAGAAGGAGGACCACACTGCCAGGTCAGCGCGTAATGCCGCTGTAACCCGAAACCTATGGTGGGGCCGCGAAAGCCCCCCCATGGCGTCATAGACTCGCCTTAAGAATGCTCTGCCAGGTGCTATGACCCGGCATGCAAAATTAAGGTGCCCAGCTAACTCTTGGAGTGTGGAGAAAAAAACCTTCTGGGCACCTGAGACTTCTAAGATCTTCCTATGTAGAATAAGAAGTTTCTCATGTGGCAGCCTGCAGCATTGGTTGTTGGAGTCAATTTCTATGCCCAAGAAGGTCAAAACAGCCGCTGGACCCTCCATCTTTTCCGTGGCTAAGGGAACCCCAAGTTCTTCTGTTAAGCCATGGAACTGTGTCATTAAATGTTGGCAAACGCTCGTGCCCATGCTCCCCGCAAATAAAAAATCATCTAAGTAATGCACCACTGAATCTAGCCCAGTCCGCCTTTTAAGAGCCCATTCTGAAAAGGTGCTAAAACGTTCAAAAACAGCGCACGAGATAGAGCATCCCATAGGCAATGCTCGATCCATGTAAAATTTATCATCAAAATGAAAACCCAGCAGTCCAAAGTCTGCGGGGTGGACAGGTAAAAGGCGGAAGGCGGATTTAATATCGCATTTGCCCATGTACGCACCTGGGCCACAAGCGCGCACCATGCGCATCGCAGCATCAAAAGAGGTGTAACGGACTGTGCATAGACTGTCGGGAATGAAATCATTAACCGACTGTCCATGTGGATATGACAGGTGGTGTATTAATCAAAATTCCCCTGGGGCTTTTTTAGGCACTAAACCTAATGGGGATACCCTAAAGTGAGGGAAGGGGGGTGAATGGAATGGACCAAGTACTCGCCCTGCCTGTACCTCTTTATCAATTTTCATTTGCACAAGTGCTTCCATGCCCAGGAGAGATTTTAAATTGCGGGACATGAAGGCGACTCTTGGGCCATCGTAGGGAATGCGGAAGCCTGACAAAAACCCCTGTAATAAAAAACTGGCATCCCCCACTGCCGGGTAACCGGCAAGTAAGGTCCGCAGTACATGCAGCTTAATTGGGGAGGGGCCCTTTTCCTGGAGCAACTCCAGGTGGGGGCTGCTTTCTGCCCCCTTGTTGGTCCCTACCACCACCCCTGTAGAATCTATGCCTGGGGCAGGCATTGGAAGGGTGCGCAGCTCCACAAACGGCACAGTCATGTCGATAGCGACAGGGGGTGCATGAGCATACCCCCCGGGCATTAAATTCCCAGCACAACTGCCGTGGTTGAACCCCCTGCCCCGCATTAGCGCGGGGAAGGGTAGCAGCCGGCTGCCTGCTGAGAAGATGCCCACTGTCACACCTATCCCCAGTCATAGCCCTGGCAGCAGCCATAAACTGCAGCCATAGTTAGGGTTCTTTTTTGTCCCACCACAGGGACCTGTCACATGCCACCCGCATACAAAAGACCTTGTCGTAAGACAGCCAGGCCATCCCTGAGAACTCTACATAACCGCGATATATGATGTCCAAGTACTTCAAGAGAGACAGCCCCCTATGGGGCTGCCTTTCCATCAGCACTCCAGCATATATCAAAAATGCAGGCAGCCAGTTGGCCCAGGTACGGTCAACCCTCCGGCGCCTAGGTTTCTCAGCATCACCATCAGCATCTTTGTCCCTATCCCTCCTGGGGAGTTCCCTATATAACAAGGAAAACAGGTCCACGTACTCCCCTTGCCAAATTTTTTCTTTCGTGGAAAGGAGCAAGTGAAAACCTAAAGTGACTGATGTGTCCCCAAACGGGATGGCATTAGCAGCCACAGACCCCAAAGGGTCAGAGGGAGCACCCAGACTAGCCATTGCTGTAGGTTGTAGCTGTTCCCCAGCAAGTGCGGCTGCAGGTGCAAGTCCCTCAGCTGACATAGCTGATGTCAGCACTTGTCCAGTGCCGGCATGCTGCCAGACTTGGTTGCATGCAGCCTGGAGTGGTGGCTGGGATGGTCCACCTGGAGTAGATGATACTGTCAGCGGAGTGTTAACATATGGCCCCCATGGCCTCAACCCCCAGGTTAACCCCCCAGCAGACTGAGCAGGCTGGGCAGACTCACCTGCACCCGTCAGTGGCCCAGGAGCGCATGGAGCCTGGCTGTCGCTAGCTGCAGGTGACATAGTCCCTGCTGCTGCTGCTGCTGCTGTTAAAGTAGCTGCTGGCCCTTCACTCACTATCTGGCTTGTGTCAGTGGGAGTCTCCAGAGCATCCAGTCGCGCTAAAATCAACGTAAGCACATCAGTATTAGTACCCTGATGCCTCAAACTTGACATACCCCGAGACTTAGCCAAGGTGCGTCGCTGCCCAGCCATAACCCCAGCAGAGGGTCCAGCAGTGGCTTCAGGTTCCCGGGGGGAAGCCCCCACTAACTCCCTTGTGGGTATCCCAGGAGTGGGTGAAACCCTTCTCCCCCACTCCAAAGCCTCCAGGCGAGCCAAAATAGCTGCCCAAGGGGGGCCTCATCGTCATCTGAAGAGCCAGGTGGCGGGAGGGGGCGCTTTTGTGGAGGCCGACAAGCCTTCCCTTTACCTTTTGCACCCCCTTTTCCCTTTTTTGATGGCATTATTATTCGAGAATATTATCAATATTATTAATGGTAATATCAATGAATCCCTTGCCAAATAATATAGGTCCCCCAAGTAATTATCAATATGATTATATATATCAATATGATTATGACTGCACAATAAAAGGGAATATCAGGAGCTTAATGATGAAATCTTGCTTAAACTGGCTCTTGCTTAAACCACACTCAAATGGCTGCAGCAGCCACCAGGAGGCAGCGCAGCCGGAGGCCTAGGAAAACCTCCTCCCTTCCACCAGCCAAGGGGGGGGTAGTCGAAACAGTCTGGCTGCTACACCAGCGAACCGCTGCTATAATCTTCCCCCATCCGGGGAGATCTGAGGGCTGAAACAGCCCACACTCAAAGGCCGCAGCCTAGAATGAGGCCGACTTCGCAGCCACACAGCGCCTTAAAATGGCACCAAACACGCGGCGATGCAAATGGCCACCGCTCTCGTCGTCTCTGCCAACGTCCCTCGCTGTCCGTCGCGACGAAAAGAGGAAGGTAGGAGGGGCTGCCAGGCTTAAATAAGCTCTCCAGCCTCCACCCCTCCCCTCACCAAGTCGCGCTCGCGTCACAGGCGCGACGCGCGACTCTGCCCTCTTTCGAGATGGGGGCAACCGCTTCACCCCCATCTGCAACTATGCCCTGCTCGTCAGCTGTGCGATGAGTGGGGCGTCATGAACATGAGAGGGAGAGAGTATTGCTTTTAAACAACAGGGGACGTTTGAGTGTAGCAGGGATGGAGGAACACTGGGGGGAAATGTTGGTTTTATAGAAATAGAAATAGAATAAATAATACAATGTGAGAGGTTTGATTAAAGCAAGGATGGAAGAACACTGAGAAAAGGGTGCTGGTTTTAAACAGTGAGAGAGGTGTGAGTAAAGCAGGAATGGAGGAACACTGAGAGGGAAAGTGTTGCATTAAAAAGAGCAGAACAGGTTTGAATAGAGAAGAAAGGGAACTCTCTTGCTGTCACTCACTTCTTGCTGTCCCTCCTTGTCCCCACTGTTTTGCCAAGGTAGGAGAAGATATTTTTGTTAGGGTATGACATAGTTTGGAAGCCACATCTCTCCTTTGATCACGCTTTCCATGTTTCCATAGAGATGAGGCCCGCCCCTCCACTGCGAAGATATTATACAGCCATGAGAGTGGCTGTGTATTATAGCCAGCATGGATTTTTCACATTCCGCAATATTAAATTAAATAGACCCCTTGCCATACTGCTGCTTCCCATAAGGTCATTACAAAACAAACCTTACAAAACGTATAGTCCTGAACTCAGAAACGCTTGCTTAACAACCCTCTAAATTTTCATAGTGATACACAAAACAGTCAGAGAGAATCAAGAGTTCAAAGCATAAAAAGAGAGAGAAAAATCCAGATCCCTTTTGGACTTTTTTCTGTCAGAGTTCTCATAATTTGTTGAAATTAATTAAAAATCAGCCATGTTCACAGAGTACTTGTACTCCTATTACTGACTTTGCTCCATACTCTAACCTTCATCTTCTGTAGTTTAAAAGTTAAAAAATGCATGGCTGATTTTTAATTAATTTAAGAAATTTAGCATTGGAGTCAATGATCAGTGCGGGCATTCTTGGTAAGAACTGTCAGTGTTCTAAAAGCAGACTCACAGCACTTTGGCTTGGCTAATCAAGTGGCCACACCCACACCAGACCTTTATTTCACTTTAGACAATCATGGCTTCCCCCAGAGAATCCTGGGAACTGTAGTTTATGAAGGGTGCTGACAGTGTTAGGATACTCCTATTCCCCTGACAGAGCTCCAATGGGCAGAGTGGTTTAACAGTCAGCTGTTCTGACTGAAGCTCTGTGAGGGGAACAGGGTTTCTCCTAGCAACTCTTTGCACCCTTCACTAATTACACTTCCCAGGATTCTTTGGGAGAAGCCATGACTGTCTAAAGTGAACTAAAGGCCCGGTGTGGATGTGGCCAAGGACAGCTTTGGTTTAAATTTGGGTGGGAGGCTACATGTGCCTGCTGTAGAATAAAAAGGTGGAGGAATTGCTGAAAAGCAATGATACTGTTCACAATGTTTTCCTTTTGGAAAGGAAAGGGGCTTTCTCTCTGCTCAGTGCCCAACCACTCAATCTCCTCCTCTCCCCCTTCCTCTTCCCCCTTCCTGCCCCTCCCTCAGGTCAGTTTCACTTTTCCTAAGTATGATTGCACAGGATTAAATCCCACTGAACTCAAAAAGCATGCAAATGATCAATCCCGCCTTCACCTCCTCCTCCCTCCTATTCCTTCCCTCTTGCCCCTTCCCTGCCCTTTCTTCGCCCCTCCCCCCTCCCCCTCTTCCTCTCCCCTCCCCTCCTTCCCCATGGTCAGTTTTACCTATCCTAACCATGATTGCATGGGAGTAAATCCCATTGAACTCCATAAGCATGCAAATGATAAGACCTGCCTTTCTCCTCCTTCCCATCTCTTCTCCCTTCCTCCTCCCTTCTTCCTCCCCTCCTCTCTTCCTTCTTCCTCCTCCCCTGCCCATTCCAGCCCTCCCTCCCTCTTCTTCTCCTTCCCCATGGTTAGTTTTACCTATCCTAACCATGATTGCACAGGAGTAAATCCCACTGAACTCACTAAGCATGCAAATGATCTGCCCTCCTCCTCCGCTACCCATCCTGCCTGCTCCCATTCCCCTCGTCCCCACTGCCCTTCCTCCTCCCCTACCCCCTGCCCTTCCTTTTCCTCCTCTCCCAACCCGCCATGGTCAGTTTCACCTATCCTAAGCATTGCAGAGGAATAAATACCATTGAAATCAATAAGTGTGCAAATGATCAATCCATTCTCAGCAGACTTCCACAGGATCCCATTTCTTAACTCCCAAACTAAAAAGCAAAGAAATTCAGTAATAAGCAAAAAAAAAAAAAAAACCCTTGCAGTTTAAGAATGTACCTATAGCCAACAGATATTTCTATCAAACTTTAAAAAGCAGGGAAATTGGGCAGCTATAGCGATTGTAAGAGGGGAGCAGGGGACCTTACCTCCTTTCTGAGATATTGTACTGCCCTACAAATTGGTCAAAATGCAAACACAATTTTGGTTGGTCTTTTACAGTCCAATCTACTTCCTGTGTAGCTTGGAAGAATTTGGTCACATGTGTCTCTGAGCATACAGTGAGTGGTGGCAACACCTGCAATCAAGACTGCATCTCCAAAGATGGTGTATTAATTTTTTTGTATGTTTGTTGGTGCTCTTACTTTGCTTCTTCCATGTGTTACTAATGTTTCTACAGAGGAACTTTTTATGCTGTGCATAAAAATACAGTGAATTCTAGAGATTGGCAAGCTGTGCTAGCATTAGATAGGAAAGCTGTTCCATTCCTATTGGTTTTAAGGGGGGGAAATCCTTTCCAATTGATCTTAAGGGGGGGAAAGGTTACACTCCCCTACCACATTTTATATATATGTACATGTGTGTGTGTGTGTACACATGAACACACACACACACACACACACACTTCCAGGTGGAAGGGCAAAATATATATTTAATATATATTGTTATGTTTGATAGTGTGTTTTATTTTTTTATTTTTTTAACATTGTGTAAGTTGCTTGGGGACCTTCGGGTGTCAAGCTAATAATAATAATAATAATAATAATAATAATAATAATAATAATAATAATAATAATAATAATAATAATAATAATATAAAGTTGGTGATTGTCAGTGGGGAGATGTCTGCCAGTCATTTTAAAGCAGGATATAAATATAAAAAAAATACTTTTTACTCTTTTCTGAATTGCTGAACAGAGGCTCTGCCAGGCAACAGAGCTCGCGAGGTTGCATTCCAATGCAACATTACATAGGAGTAAGCACCATGTAACAGGCTGGGGGAGGACAAAAAATGCAAATGCTAATACCACAGCCTTTTCTATAGAAATATTTGCTTTTATATCTTGTATTAGTTCAGGAGAGGTAGTGTTTGGTGAATTCATACCCCTTTATTCCATCAACCATAATGACCGGCAGACCTTCCCATTGCATTCATCACTTGACATATACCCTGAGATACAGAGGCAATTGAGATGAAGGCTGCTTCTCCTTGCTGACTCAGCCAGAAAGTCTATGGATAAAAGAAGGAGCTGCATGTGTTAATCAAGTGAGCATGTGCAATTTTCTGAACTGCTAGATTCTGCATATGCAGCAGGCAGGTAGACTAATATTTTTGATTTTCCCAGGACAGCTGTGATGATCCTCAGTGAAAGGTGGGAATAGGCTGATTTCTCACAGAATGGGCAGAAAACTGCCTTCACATTTTGCCTTGTCTTTTGGGATCCACGATGGCTAGAGACCTGCTTTTTAAAAAACATGAAAGCTGGGGATCCGGGTCACCGAATGGGCTAAGCAGGCACCAGGTAGCATGGCTAGAATTTGAGTAAAACTCAGCTAGCCAGGCAATATGGCAAACCTTATCTATATTGAGCTGCAGAATGTTCTCAGTTTTGTCAAAGCTACCATCTGTGACATGTATATCCTGTTCTTATTTGGGGTTTTAAATGTAGTATTCTTAAAGAAAAGAGTAAGATAAATCTCCCTTTCCCTGAGGAAAGGGACAGTCTCAAATTGTGAGAGGTTTTGTATTGTTTCCATCTTCTGAACTATGTCTCATCAGGTTTAAATTCTTTGCATTTAATCTCTGAAGCTCAGCTTTTCCCTTTAAATCTTGGCTTGCTTTCATTCTAAAACAAGATAAAAGAATAGAAAAAGAAACACACACACAAAAATCAAAGAATTCTGACCATTCATCAAATGTGACTATGTTAGCAAAAAGCTTTGTGTGTTGTGAACCTTCCCAAGATATAGTTAATGACGTGCAGCCATCACTTCACTGTCTGAAAACATAACCAAAGAAAGAAAGAAAGAAAGAAAGAAAGAAAGAAAGAAAGAAAGAAAGAAAGAAACACATATTCAGACCAGGAAGCTGCAAAAAAGGCCTTTTATTAGGCATCAGTTGGGTTTTGTCAAATGGCTTTCCCACTTGTTTGCCACCCCCCCCTCACTTGGAAGAAGGCTCAGGATTGGTTCCCAAAGGGCGGGGGGGAATCACATGTGGAGAGATGAGCAGGCTTAATAGCCAGCTCCTCTCCCAAACTTGCCTGTCTTTTGCCTTGTGGCACCCACCGTCCCTCCCTTGTCAGTGTGGGCATTGCTAGTCACTGGTTGGGGCTGAGTAGTTTTTTTTGGGGGGGGGATTCTGATTTCAGATTCCCTTCTGTTTTGCCTACTCTGCTTGGGTTAATTCAATTGGCTTTCGGAAGGGTGTGGTCAGCTTGCCTGGGCTGGTATGGAATTTGGGCAGGTGCGGAAGGCGATAAAAAGCTGGATACTGAGCCATTCTTGGGTTCAGGGCACTCTCTTGGGAACTGCCAGTGCTTCTGGCCTGGTGGGGATCTGGGGGGGGTGTCCTCATGGGCCTAATTTGTGCATCAGGATGAACACCAGTACAGTGGGGCCAGGTTGTGCAGGTTGGACCCATGCCCTTGGTTCTACTAGGAAGGAGGGACAAGTTCTTCCTCATTCTTTGCTGGGGAGCCACAGTCAGTGGCTGACTGACATGCCCAGGGGACTAGAGGGAAATTTCCCTACCAGATAGGTTTTATCCTCACCTGTTCGAAGAAGGTTCAATTTTGTTGATTGGTTTAATTGGTTTAAAGTTTAAAAAGTGGTTATATTCTAATAAATATAACATTATTCCAAGGTGGTGTCACGAGTCTTCTTTTGGTGTGGTGGCAACAGCATAATTCAATAAAACATATAAAAGCACCTCTCTTAGAATAAACTTAGGTTACCAGGTAATGACTACCATGTAAGGCAAATCAGGATTTGTTTCCCATGGAAAGGAAAGCACCATTTTTTATGCCATAGGTTGGTTGGTTGGTTTTTAAATCCAGGATCAAAGCTACATTAAATAAACAAATATATTCATGCTTAAACATCATTGGCAGACACCAATCAGACAAGAGAGCTAACTTCACACAGAACCTGTTTAGTGAGAAAGAAGAGACTGGCTGGGTAAAATGGAAGTGGATTTTACCCATACTCCTGAGGATATTCAAACATTTAAGCTGCACGCTCTCATTTCAAATGAACAAGCACAGAATACTAAAACCATTTGATTTATTTCGAAGCAAACTTGGAGCATGCAGCCTATAGGCAGCTTACTACTTCTTTTTATCCAAAGAATGGATGACCTTCTAAACCCATGAGAAGTAGACTTCAGATACTTAAGAGACAATAATTCAATGTGGCTTGCAATGAAATGCAATTTCCAGAGATTTTGCCTCTGGAAGAGACTCTTTTGAGATTATCCGGAACCTTTGTGCACATGGTTTTACTTTAGGAATGGTATGGACAAGATGAGTTAAAAGTCATTCCTTATCCTCTTACTTGGGATGAAGAATTATAGAGGAACATGTGGTTGTCTTTGTCAGACAGAAAACAGTTGAAAATAGAGAACTACAGCTTACAGTTTGCACCATGGCACATTAACAGTTCAGCAACACTTTTCATTGTGCCACTACTCTTTCATATATGAATGAGTTTGTGCAGAACAGGAATTATTGGACCCCCAGACCTAAGAATAGGGATACAGGCAAAATTCTCTTAAATCAGGCTTGTAAAAGCCCTGCTCAAGGCAAAAGTGAGATTTTAAAGCCCTCAAATTCTTCTTCCAGGGCTACCATTCCGTCACTTCCTGCCTTTGCCATACCTAAAAAGCCCTTCCAGTTAGTCCACAATGGGTGGGCAATGGCAACAGGTCTGTTGTTTATCACTGTGGTGTGAATTAAATTTAGTACCACACGGCACTATATCGGTCAAAAAGCCATAGTTCCATAATGCAAGAGGTACTGCAGAATGAAAGGAATGTTAGAAAACAGGATAGAAACACTACCATTAAAATCCGTTAAACTAAATCAATAAGCCTCATGTCTGAAGGCAGCCTAGATATGTGCACTTTTCTAAATTGCAGACACTGCATAGCATGAGATCTAATCAGTCCTTTTGTGTGGGGTGTATACCTTCTACAAGCAGAAGAGCACCTTTGGATCCAGCTCAGTGTATTTATGTTGATAGGAAACTAGTCTTTCACGCCAATATTTTAAATTGAGCCACTACTACAGGACTGGATATTATGTGGATTGTCTGATGTGGTGGCCTGTGAAATCCCTTCTTGAATGAGAGACACTGAAGGTTTTTTCCCCCACACAAACTCAGTGGAATCTGTTAGTATAAGCAGAAAGGATTATGTCTCCAATAAGAATACAAGAGCAGTTTGCTATAGCACAAAGTGTTAACAAGTGTTTCATTAAAACAAGATTAAGTGTCCAGAGAGAATGGAACTTTGATTTTATCAAAAATGCAGGTTTACATACAGCTGACCTAAAACGCACACAGACATACACGAAACCAGAAGTGAAACCAAATGTGTGGTTCCAAAGGATGCATCATCAACCAAAATATGAGTGTCTTGGCCCGAAGGTTCAGCTGACTGGTGATATAAGAAATAAAAGAATGGGATGACTCTCTACTTGACAATGATTCTGTAGTTCTTTGTGGTTATCAATTAACTGACTTTCTCACAGGGTAGAACCACCCGCAGAGGATCTCCCAGTCAGTGACACTCACCCTTTTGGGTTTAGAATTTTATATTAGAGCCTTTAGTAAGCCAATTATGTAGTGGGTAAGATCCACATTGTTCACATGAAGAAACAATCATTTACCACAATTATTTGCGAGTAATCTGGGAATGTAACATCCCTGGGGTCCTTTGGAGTCTTTATCCCTTTTCTTACCCTAGAATCCTAGGCAGTTGCTAGGTAAGCTGAATTAGATTGTTATCTAGCTGCTCCTTCTTTACAATGGAGACTATGTCCGCCCTACAATATCCAAAGAATAGCTGCTATCACCTACTGGATTAAAGAACAGTAGGACTCTTATGGGAGAGAGAACAGTTCTCTGTGCCAGTTTTAACTCTGCAAACATTCAGTGTTTGCTACTTAACCAATTTCCTAAGATGATTAGTTCTGTTGTGTGCCTCCCCCAATCTCCGAGCAGTGAGATTTCAGGGGTCCCTGCGCTCATCCAGGATTTAGTTACCTTTAGGAAGAAGGGCAGCAGAGACTGTGGTGTCTTTATGAAATATGGTTTGTTTATTTATACACATTCCAACCTGAGTTTAGGATGGAGGGGTTCAAGGCATCAGCAGTCCAATATCCAGCTTTTCCATCTGGATTTCAGGAGGCATCCTAAAGCCATGGTGCAGAGGGATAACCTCTCTGCCTGCCTCAAATTGCTTTGAGACTTTTTTAAATAAAACAGCTAAGAAAAGGCAAATAGTCGTAGTCATCGTCATCATCTTTAGTTTTTGTAAACCGCCCAGAGAGCTTCGGCTATGGGGCGGTATACAAGTTTAATAAATAAACAAATCATCTAGTACACAGAAGTGCATCTCTCTCTCTTACCTCATCCAATGATCCTTACAAGTCAGAGAGTTTAAGAACATAAGAAGAGCCTGCTGGATCAGGCCAGTGGCCCATCTAGTCCAGCATCCTGTTCTCACAGTGGCCAACCAGGTGCCTGGGGGAAGCCCGCAAGCAGGACCCGAGTACAAGAACACTCTCCCCTCCTGAGGCTTCCGGCAACTGGTTTTCAGAAGCATGCTGCCTCTGACTAGGGTGGCAGAGCACAGCCATCACGGCTAGCAGCCATTGATAGCCCTGTCCTCCATGAATTTGTCTAATCTTCTTTTAAAGCCATCCAAGCTGGTGGCCATTACTGCATTTTGTGGGAGCAAATTCCATAGTTTAACTATGCGCTGAGTAAAGAAGTACTTCCTTTTGTCTGTCCTGAATCTTCCAACATTCAGCTTCTTTGAATGACCACGAGTTCTAGTATTATGAGAGAGGGAGAAGAACTTTTCTCTATCCACTTTCTCAATGCCATGCATAATTTTATACACTTCTATTATGTCTCCTCTGACCCGCCTTTTCTCTAAACTAAAAAGCCCCAAATGCTGCAACCTTTCCTCGTAAGGGAGTCGCTCCATCCCCTTGATCATTCTGGTTGCCCTCTTCTGAACCTTGTCCAACTCTATAATATCCTTTTTGAGATGAGGCGACCAGAACTGTACACAGTATTCCAAATGCGGCCGCACCATAGATTTATACAACAGCATTATCATATCGGCTGTTTTATTTTCAATACGTTTCCTAATTATTGCTAGCATGGAATTTGCCTTTTTCACAGCTGCCGCACACTGGGTCGACATTTTCATCGTGCTGTCCACTACAACCCCGAGGTCTCTCTCCTGGTCGGTCACCGCCAGTTCAGACCCCATGAGCGTATATGTGAAATTCAGATTTTTTGCTCCAATATGCATAATTTTACACTTGTTTATATTGAATTGCATTTGCCATTTTTCCGCCCATTCACTCAGTTTGGAGAGGTCTTTTTGGAGCTCTTCGCAATCCCTTTTTGTTTTAACAACCCTGAAGAACTTAGTGTCGTCAGCAAACTTGGCCACTTCACTGCTCACTCCTAATTCTAGGTCATTAATGAACAAGTTGAAAAGTACAGGTCCCAATACCGATCCTTGAGGGACTCCACTTTCTACAGCCCTCCATTGGGAGAACTGTCCATTTATTCCTACTCTCTGCTTTCTGCTTCTCAACCAATTCCTTATCCACAAGAGGACCTCTCCTCTTATTCCATGACTGCTAAACTTCCTCAGAAGTCTTTGGTGAGGTACCTTGTCAAACGCTTTTTGAAAGTCTAAGTACACTATGTCCACTGGATCACCTCTATCTATATGCTTGTTGACACTCTCAAAGAATTCTAATAGGTTACTGAGACAGGACTTTCCCTTGCAGAAGCCATGCTGGCTCTGCTTCAGCAAGGCTTGTTCTTCTATGTGCTTAGTTAATCTAGCTTTAATAATACTTTCTACCAGTTTTCCAGGGACAGAAGTTAAGCTAACTGGCCTGTAATTTCCGGGATCCCCTCTGGATCCCTTTTTGAAGATTGGCGTTACATTTGCCAATTTCCAGTCCTCAGGCATGGAGGAGGACCCGAGGGACAAGTTACATATTTTAGTTAGCAGATCAGCAATTTCACCTTTGAGTTCTTTGAGAACTCTCAGGTGGATGCCATCCGGGCCCGGTGATTTGTCAGTTTTTATATTGTCCATTAAGCCTAGAACTTCCTCTCTCGTTACCACTATTTGTCTCAGTTCCTCAGAATTCCTTCCTGCAAATGTTAGTTCAGGTTCAGGGATCTGCCCTATATCTTCCACTGTGAAGACAGATGCAAAGAATTCATTTAGCAATCTCCTTATCGTTCCTTAGTACACCTTTGACTTCCTTATCATCCAAGGGTCCAATCGCCTCCCTAGATGGTCTCCTGCTTTGAATGTATTTATAGAATTTTTTGTTGTTGGTTTTTATGTTCTTAGCTATGTGCTCCTCAAATTCTTTTTTAGCATCCCTTATTGTCTTCTTGCATTTCTTTTGCCAGAGTTTGTGTTCCTTTTTATTTTCTTCATTCGGACAAGACTTCCATTTTCTGAAGGAAGACTTTTTGCCTCTAAGAGCTTCCTTGACTTTGCTCGTTAACCATGCTGGCATCTTCTTGACCCTGGCGGTACCTTTTCTGATCTGCGGTATGCACTCCAGTTGAGCTTCTAATATAGTGTTTTTAAACAACTTCCAAGCATTTTCAAGTGATGTGACCCTCTGGACTTTGTTTTTCAGCTTTCTTTTTACCAATCCCCTCATTTTTGTGAAGTTTCCTCTTTTGAAGTCAAATGTGACCGTGTTGGATTTTCTTGGCAATTGGCCATTTACAGGTATGTTTAATTTAATAGCACTGTGGTCACTGCTCCCAATCGGTTCAACAACACTTACATCTCGCACCAGGTCCCGGTCCCCACTGAGGATTAAGTCCAGGGTTGCCATCCCTCTGGTCGGTTCCATGACCAACTGGTCTAGGGAATAGTCATTTAGAATATCTAGACACTTTGCTTCTTTGTCATGACTGGAACACATATGCGGCCAGTCTATGTCCGGGTAGTTGAAGTCACCCATTACTACCACATTTCCTAGTTTGGATGCTTCCTCAATTTCATATCTCATCTCAAGGTCTCCCTGAGCATTTTGATCAGGGGGACGATAGATCGTTCCCAGTATTAAGTCCCTCCTGGGGCATGGTATCACCACCCACAACGATTCTGTGGAGGAGTCTGCCTCTTTTGGGGTTTCGAGCTTGCTGGATTCAATGCCTTCTTTCACGTATAGAGCGACTCCGCCACCAATACGTCCTTCCCTGTCCTTCCGATATAGTTTATATCCAGGGATAACTGTATCCCACTGGTTTTCTCCATTCTACCAGGTCTCCGTTATGCTCACTATATCAATGCTCTCCTCTAAGACCAAGCACTCCAGTTCTCCCATCTTGGTTCGCAGGCTCCTAGCATTAGCGTACAGGCACTTGTAAGCAGTGTCTCTCTTCAAGTGTCTTTGGCACTTGTGGTTTGGCCTGTGGTAATTTTGCTCTTCTGAATTTATATCCTGTGCCCCTGCTCTCACAATGCCTACTTCTAGGCCTACCCCTTTTAAAATTTCATCATTTCTTTGGTTTTTATCCCAGGGGGGAGGTTTATTCCGAACCGGACCTTCCTCAGCTCCTGTCGGGTTTCCCCCCTCAGTCAGTTTAAAAGCTGCTCTGCTACCTTTTTAATTTTAAGTGCCAGCAGTCTGGTTCCATTCTGGTTCAAGTGGAGCCCGTCCCTTTTGTACAGGCCCGGCTTGCCTCAAAATGTTCCCCAGTGCCTAACAAATCCAAACCCTTCCATCCGACACCATCGTCTCATCCATGCATTGAGACTGCAAAGCTGGGCCTGTCTGGCTGGTCCTGCGCGTGGAACCGGTAGCATTTCAGAGAAAGCCACCTTGGAGGTCCTGGCTTTCAGCATCCTACCTAGCAACCTAAATTTTGCTTCCAGGACCTCACGGCTGCATTTCCCCATGTCGTTGGTGCCAACGTGCACCACGACCACTGACTCCTCCCCAGCACTGTCTACCAAACTATCTAAACGACGGGTGATATCCGCAACCTTCGAACCAGGCAGGCAAAACACCTTGCGGTCTACACGCCCATCACACACCCCACTGTCTATGTTCCTAATGATCAAATCACCCACTACAAGGATCCCTCCACCCCCTGGAGATATATCCTCGGCACGAGAGGATAGCTGCTCATCCCCCAAGGAATGGGTCCCTTCTAAGAGATCGTTTCCCTCTTCCTCGGCTGGATGCTCTTCTTCCCCGAGACCATCGTTCTCCATGATAGCAGGAGAGCTATCATCGTTGGAGTGGGACACAGCTATAACGTCCCTGAAGGCCTCCTCCACACACCTCTCTGCCTCTCTCCGCTTTTCCAGGTCCGCTACCTTGGCCTCAAGGAAATGAAGTCGTTCCCGGAGAGCCAGGAGCTCATTGCACCGAGAGCACACCCACGACTTCTGTCCAACAGGCAGATAGTCGTACATGCTGCAGGCGGTGCAAAACACTGGAAAGCCCCCACACCCCTGCTGGCTTCTTACCTGCATAGTTTTGTTTAAGGTTTATTATGTCAACGGGTTGGAGACTGTGATTTAGTTGAGGTTAGGGAACAGACGGGCAGAGTGAGGGGCCCTGGCCTCCTCGCCCTGCTGCCGAACTTGCTCTGCTGCTTAACTCGCCTTGACGCTTTGTCAGCTGGGGCCTTGATGCTTTGTCAGCTGGGGCTCCCTCGCTAGGGTGCTCTGACTTTATATGTGTGGCTGGTTCCTCCCAGCTACTGCTGCCAGCCAATGATGTGTTACTTGAGGCTGATGGCTCAACTATCAGCTGGGGCTTAACTCTTTAGGATTATGTCAGGCTTCCTTCCTTTGAAGGCAGGAAGGCAGGCTTCCTTCCTGAGCGAGGGGCGGGGCTGTTTAAGCTTTTGGCTGCTTTTAATCTAAGCAAGGGGCTGCGACTTCCAGGCAAGTCTTTTTTGTTTGTTGTTTTCCCACCTAGAACAGCCTGACCTTTCTTTAACCTAGGGAAACAGAGCTTGTGCTTGTGTTTCAGGAAGGCTAAAGCTGCCCTTTTTAGCAAGGACTGAGCTGACTCTCTCCCTGTATGTATCGGTGGAGTTTCCTTTTTCCCCTTCTCTCTGACTGTAATTTAGCCTTGTTTACAGTGTCCCCTGAAGCGTTCCTGCTAGGGTGGTGTTGAAAACTAGCTTTCTATAGGCTTCCTTCTCCTAGGATCTGTCTCCTAAGATATAGGTTCTTTCAGGATTTGGCTCCTAGCTCAGGGTGACCTTGGGCTGCCCTTATTACTTATTGCTCTGAGCTGTTTTACTTCAATTAAATAATGGAATAAATGGGAGCTACTTACCCTCTTTTCGCTCTGCTGCTTAACTTGCCTTGACGCTTTGTCAGTTTAAAATACTTACTCAGAAATCTGTGTGTGTGTGTGTGTGTGTGTGTGTGTGTGTGTGTGTGTGTGTGTGGTTCTCCAACCATTTCCCCTCTCATTGACTCCAATGGGAGAGAAATTACTATTCCAGCTCCATGACTAACCTGTTTTGGGCCCTATATGATGACATTTTGGGCCCTACATGTTGATGGAAGAATGAAAAACTTATGATCCTGCAATACATGACTGCTCTGACATGCCTCCAGAAAGCCACATTTTGGGCCCTCCTGCCTATGGAACACCACTTTTGGAACACATACAGAGTTTTCCATGGGTCCTCTGGTGATTTAAGTGCCATCCTGCTGGTGGGCTCTTTCAGTGGCAGAGCAGTACTTATGTGGCTTCCTCCGGCCCCTCAGTCAGCATTTGGCTGGCTGTAGGATTGCAGCCTCAAGGTAGTAAAATGTTTTAAAATGTCTGCCTGAATAAAAAAACCTTTTTTTTATTCGTATCTAAAAGATAGAAAAGTTGGTGCAGACACACTTCATAACAGCACCCCGTACATGGGGCATCACTCCCAAAAAGCCCTCTCTCTTGTCCTCAGTAATCTCAGCTCTGATGAAGGTGGTATTTGGAGAAGGGCATCATGCAATGACCTTGGCGTGCAGGCAATGTAGTACTTGGGTTACAAGCCTTAAACTATAAACACCAGCTCTTTGAATTGGGCCCAGCAATGAAGTTTTTCGAAGACTGGCAAGATATGATCTAGGCCTGCAGCAGTAGTGAAAAGTATGACTGCTGCATTCAGCACTAATTAAAGCTTGCAAACATTTTTCAGAGACAGCCCTACTTATGATGTGTTGTAATAATCCAATGCAATTCTTCGGTCAACATTGTATCACAATCACAGTTTGGAAGAGTACTTTAAAAAAGTAATAAATTCCAGTTACAATTACACAGCCCAAAAAGTAGTAATTACCGTTACAATTACAACTGCTCTGAAAGTAACTGATTACTTTACTTTTTCTCGAAAGTGATTGCTACAATTACATTTCAGTTACTTTAAAAAAAAAACTCCTACAAGGTGCTGGCCTTGGCTGCTGCACATCTAAATAGCCTAAAACAACATTAAAAATAAACTCACACATACAGAGGTAGTAGAATAATTATTTTTAACCATAAGATAGCAATGGTGGTCACTCCGCTGGTAAGAGAAGTGGGGAGGGAGGCAGAGGCCACTACTCAGATCTCTGCACGTCAAACCAAGGGCAACCCCCCCGCCACTCAGCCAGCAAGCATAATGTCTCTCACTTAACCACCTCCCAGACCCTGCCCTGCCACCAATGAAGGGACACTCACCCAAGCAAACATTTCCCCCTGAGGTGCAAAAAAGTTAAAATACTACAAATGCAGCACAGGAGCCAGAGAGGGTGGTGGAGGCCACTTTGTGTGCCAAGTGCAAACACAGTATTTACACACACACACACATCCTCATCTTTCACCTCCAGTTCTTTATCTCCATTCTGCTGCTGCCTCCTTCTCTTCCTTTATCCATGTTCTTGCCCTCCAGCTCCTTTTCCCTCCACTCCATTCTTCACCACCACCATCCATTTTTTTAAACAACTGTTTTCTCCACTCCACCCCGTCTCACTCTCCACCTCCTCCCTCATCGCCTCCTACCCACCCACAGAGCATGAGGGAAGAGTGACACTGCACAGAAGCCCAGTTTGAGGCACATGTCTTTCATCCACCAACCAGAGGACCAGAAGACTACCCCTGCTCCCCCCCCAGTAATGCCGAAAAGTAATGCTGGAAACATTACAGTTACTCCACAAAACTAATAAAATTACTCCTAGTTCTATTACAATCAAAATGTAAAGGAATTACCCACTTGTTCCTCAAAAAAGTATGAATTACAAGCTGAACCCCGATAAGACTGAGGTATTACTAGTGGGGGACAAGGGAAGGTTGGGTGATTTTGACCTGATACTTAATGGGGTGAGTTTGCCCCTGAAGGACCAGGTCCGCAGTCTCAGGGTCATTTTGGACTCCCAGCTGTCTATGGAGGCTCAGGTTTCTGCAGTGAGCCGGGCAGCTTGGTACCAACCTCATCTAGTACAGAGGCTGCGACCCTATCTTCCCATACATCTGCTCCCATGAGTGATACATGCCCTGATCTCCTCTCGATTAGACTACTGTAATGCGCTCTACGTGGGGTTACCCTTGAAGACAGTCCGGAAACTCCAGCTGGTACAAAACGCGGCGGCATGCTTAATAAAGCAGACCCGCCGCCGTGATCATATCACCCCAGTGTTGATTGAATTACACTGGTTGCCAGTTGTATACCGGGCCCAATTCATGGTGTTGGTTTTAACCTTTAAAACTCTATACGGTTCCGGCCCAGTTTATCTGAAGGAGCGCCTCCAGTATCACCAAATATGCCGCCAAACAAGATCAGCCTCACAGGACCTTCTCTCGGTCCCACCGACTAAGACAGCTAGGTTGGTGCGGACCAGGGAGAGGGCTTTTTCGATCGTGGCCCCCACCCTCTGGAACTTACTTCCCTTTGACCTTCGGCATGCCCCCTCCCTACTGACTTTTCACCGAGCCTTGAAGACCTGGTTCTTCAGGCAGGCCTATGGGATCTCTGGGGTGGGTTAGGTTTTACATTGTATTAATGTAAGATGGTCTTCAGATGAGATGTTATGATATTAATAATGTGATGATTATGTATATGAGTAGATTGTATTTTATATTGTATTTTACATTGTAAGTCGCCCAGAGTGTCCGTTCAGTCGGACAGATGGGCGTCTGCTAAATAAAATTTTATTTTATTATTATTATTAATTCATTACTTGTAATGAATTACTTCCAAGCTCTGATCACAATATAGTTAACATGCATATGTTGGGAGAAAATAAATTTATACATTTTTGTTTTGGGAAAAAATGATTTTAAGTGTTTTGTATTCAAATTGTTAAATTTAGCATATGTGTTTAAAAATGTTAATGTGAATTTTCATATTTTCTTTGAAAAAAACCACAATTAATGCAGAAATAGGATGGTACTGATTTAAGGGTGAACAAATATGAAAGTCACACACTGAAAATGCCCTAGTTTCTCCATCCTTACTATTTATTATATCATCTCTTGTACTCATCTAGGGATTGGTGAACCTGCCCGTTTGGGGTTCTCTCCATTTCTCATTTTTCCAGCCTTAAGTTCAGTTCCCCATATTTTCACATCAGTTTGTGATATTTTTTTTAAGTCCTCGTGAAAATTCATCAGCATTTTAGTGTGAATTTCTCCTAATATGCACATGGTGGTATCCACTTTTGTCTAGTATACACATTTTTGCAGAGCAATTTCCCCAATGTCATGCGTATTTGTATGCTATTGTCACTAATATACATATTTCTATGCACACTTTCCCCTAATAGAAACATTTTTGTACACATTACTTGGCTGGAGAACTGTATTGCCAGATTCGGACAAGTGCAAATTTTGAATGATGGTGTTTTGGTTCGTGTCTTGTTTCAGAAAGTGTGTATGCTCCCTTTTAAATGCAAACTGAATTGAATTTCTCCTCCATCCCTAGTTCTGCCTAGTTGTGTGTAAGTCCACATTCTTTCCCATCTCTAACCAAGGTGCCAAGATATATTCTTACAATTTGGAGGGTTTTTTTGTTTTACTATAGTCAATGTGCATATGAACCCCAGTTCTGACTATAAATAGGAAAACCCAACCGAGAATGCTTCTTCCTCATATAATTTCTCTACTCCTTCTTTTCCTCTGCTCTTAACATGATCCAGATTTAAAGATCTGCCTGGATGATTATTAGACACATTTTACTTGGATAGAGCTTTTGTAGATTGTTTAAAGAGATGAATAAGGAGATCACAAACTCCTGTCTGTAATCATTGGGTATTTGTTTTGGGGTTTTTTTAAAAAAAAGAATTTGTATTCTAACATCTGTTGTTTGAAGAGTCTATTGGAATCTATAATTTTCCTAGATAACATTAGCAGGTGGGTTTATAATCAACTGTAAAATAAAAACTATCTTGTATTTTCCAAGTCGTTTTTTAATCAAAGAGAAACCTCAATACAAATTATATTTTTAGCAACACCAGCAACAGATTGCTGTTACTTTGGGTAAACTCAGACAGAAATACAATACAGTTCTTTTTAAGACTCAGAAGCAATATCAGAGAGGGGTTGGAAGGAAGGAGGGAGATCTATATTGGAGTAACAGACACTTGATAAACCATGATCTTAAATTATTTTCTCCTGATTGAGGGGGTGCAATGAAAACGTACACTGCTCTTGGGGCAATGTCATATTTAGGTTCTTCACTCTACAGTCATAAGTATCACATGATTTGACAGCAGATAATTGCTTCTGGAATGTTAGATGAGTTTGGCAAGTATAGAGCTCTACAAAATATTGTTGCTTATTATATCTGACAGATGCAAATTGCAGTGGTTTTAAAGAGGTTTATTCCAGAGCCTAACCTGTCACTCTAATTATTGAGTCGTTTTTTCCCAGAGTATACCATGTTGATAGTTTAAATGGGTGAAATAGCTTAGATATTTTAGATGTTTTTCTCCTAAAGCATGGCAGAGGCAAAGCAAACTAATCAGTGTTGAGTGCAAATATAAAACCATAAAAGTCCATTTCAGAAAACACATCCCAATGTGTAAGAGTTCTTCAAGTACAAAAGGATGAGTAGGCCTGTCTTGTGCTCTGTTGAACTGTACCAGAGCTGCATAGCATCCAGTGGAACAGTCCCAGTGCCAGCACAAAGTATATGCCATCCCTTTTTCCCACCACTGGATCCAGCTCAGTCATCATGCTGATGCAGCATCAGCCACTGGTGCAGGAATGGATAGGGCAGAGCCAAAAATAGCACCTTTTGCAGCATCCAGCACTGCCTGTGACAGTACTTACCAGTATGAAGTACCACCACCTCTTTTCTTGCTGCCCATGGCAACCATTTTGTGCTGGTACCCACAACACTTTTATCAAGGTATGAGTACCCGCACCTCACTCTTTACCAAGAAAGAGCACTGACTACAGCCTACTTCATCAGATGCATTAAGTGCTATTCTGAGTTGCAGCTAGAGAGAAATAAGATTCAGAAAAATATGGATGATGATGAACCAGACTGTAGTCCATGAAAGCTGATGCCATAATAAATCTGTTAGCCTTTAAAGTGTCACAAGAATCTGTGCTTTTGTTTGTTTGTTTTGCAAGAGGCTAATGTGGCTACCATCAAGATCTTACTACTGCAAATTTATGCTACTACATAACTGATTCTCTTTATTGCAAACTTATGACCCTCTCGTTGTTGATCAACTACAATTCACATGATCTCTGACCATTGGCCATGACGGTTGGGGCTGATGGAAACTGGAGTCCAACAATATACAGAGAGCCATGGGTTCTCCATCCATGCTTATGCTGAAATCCTAACCATATCCAATCAGAAGTAGGTCCCATTGAATTCAGTGGGGCTTACTCCCAGGTGAGTGGGGTTAGGATTGCAGCCTTAGCTAAAACAAGTACACACCCACACAGTATTTTTTGTGGTGTCTCGTAACCTCTGTAAGTGAAATAAAATGTGATGCAAGACATGGCACATGTATTGATTCTAAAGAACAGAGCATTAGCCCTTAGTTAAATGAGTGTGATTGGTCCAATTATTCTTCAGTGATTGTACGGCTGCGTACATACAGCCTAATTTACTCTGCATCCAGTTGGCTTCCACCATTGTTTGGGAAGCTGGGTACACACAACGTTAGACACAATCCATATCCATCTTGTATCTATCCTGTCATTTCTTATAAAATACTGCAATTTGATGCTCCCCACCCCAAACTAGCTTCTAACCAAATTGAGAAAAAGACTGAACTAGCTGCCTAAGAAAGATAACAAAAGATCAAGATTTGGTGCACAAGCATAGTATATCATTCTTCTTGTAACTCATTTCTGGTTACCACTTAGAGATGAAAAGATTCCTTGAAGCCAAAGGAAATCTTCAGACCATGCCTAGTGGATTACATCCCATTTTGAATATTTAAAACATTTCAATGGACTCCCAAGTTCTGCTTTTCCTTCAGCCTTGTGAGCTATAGATATATCTATGACTCCTCATTTGCCAGACAACAACCTTTGAACATTTTACCACATGTCTGAGCTATCTCAGTCCTATTCACAAAGCTACTCTGTTCATTTTGGGAGGAAGAAGGATGGGAGGGGGCATGAAGAGAGAATCTATCAAACTGCAAAATGACAATCAGAGGATACATTTACCTTTAAATAGTATTAGTTTTTTTCAAATCTCCTTAATCTGTCCAAAATCTGCACATTTTTGGATACTCCCACCATATATGCATATATATGTACCGGTTCTTTGACACCCTGTCCAGCACACTGAAGATGTTCCTGGATTCATCAATGCCATTTTTCTAGATGTTAGATACCACTGATATATGATTTTCAGAGACAATTCTCTGTGTTTAGCTGCTATTGTTCTGTGTGGTGGCTTATTCTATTGTGTTACCCACTCTTCCCTTTCTATTTCAATTCCAAGTTCCCTTTCCCACCACAATTTTAATTCTAATGTATCTCCTCCTATGTCATCAATCAAGATTTTATATGTATTGGATGTCAGGCCCTCTGAATCCTCTGAATATGCTAATATTAATTTCTCAAATCTGGTAAATCTGTGTGTTGCAGTGTCTTTTATTTCTGGATTATTTTTTAAAAATTGATTTGTTCCCATAATAACCTTGGGAATGAGATTTCCTGCAGTTGATTTTTTAACATCTTATCACAGAGATGATACAACCCCTTGGCACACCAGCCCTTAATATCATACATACAAGATGGTGATAGGGGTATCAGCCCCTTAGAGAAACCTCCACCGCCATCTTGGTTGATGGCAGATATGCACGGGCAGCATTCACACAGCATTCACAGCAATGGGAGAGGTAGGTGGGGCATGTGGACGGGTGTTGCAGGCCCGCGTGGTCTGTATGGGGGAGGCTGGGAGCTCCCTCTGCGATTTGGGGTAGGGTCAGGAGTCAACGTTGCCACAGATTGCAGAATGGGAGCACTACCCTCCCACTCTAAGGAGGGGCCCTTCAGAGGCCTCTCTGGGCTGCAGGGGTCCTCAGCCAGGGCCCAACCTGGCTGCCCTCTGGTGCCGGCCCTGGCTGTGATGCATTCTTTCCACCTAATTTTACATTCTGTAGTAGTATCTTCCCTGCTGCATTCTGTAGAAAAATTGTAATTCTTCTGCTTGTCATTTGTTTTAACGGAAATTAATCTTGTATTTTTATATTGCTGTACCCTGCCATGGAACTTATGGTGAAAGGTGGATAAGAAATCCAATTAATAAACACATAAACTGGATTAATGTCTCGTGATGCTTCATTAGCCATCAGGCTAAAAATGGCTTTCCCTAAATCTTGCCATTGGAGGCGTTATGCAGAGATCCTTCCCTCATGACATTGAAACTTCACTCGACTCAGAAACTAAATAAATGTGGGTTTGATACCAGCATTATAGGTTCCCCAGCCATTCAATAGGGACTTGGATTAATAGTAACACACACACATATTGTGAAAATTTCTCCCCCACTAAAATGTATGAGGGTGATTTTCTGCTGCTTTGGGGGGAGAGGAAAGAATTTTGGTATCTTTTTTTTAAGTGAAAGAATTTGCACTTGTTTAGCTCAAGTTCACAAGGTGCCCAAGATGGTTTTCTTTAGGAATCCATGTGCACATTCATTGTGGTGTGAGCATTCTGCTGTGCCCATGGGAGGATGTCATCAAGCATGGCCAGCCAGAAGGCAGGGGGGGGATTCCTGAGAGCGTTGAGGCTTAAAATAAATTAAAGGAAAAAATGGCTCAAATGCCTAAACTTAAGGTAAACCCCTGCCCCCAAAACCACTCACCAAAATTCTTCCACCTCCAATCTTTGGGGACATCTTCAACCTCCCCCACCCCATAAATGGCTTAATAGAGTTCAGCAGAAAATGTCAGAACAACTCTAATTCATAGCAAGAAGTCGCTAAGACCATAACTATTGATGTCAGGCAGGGGATATTTTGATACCATTTCACAAAAAAATGGTCAGCACAGAATTTTTATCACCAATCAATGATGCTCATTCTCCCCCTTTTTTATTTTTGCTACTTCTCCCACATTTGTTTTTAACCATGATCTCTATGTACCAGACTGTTCAATGTCTCCTGTGTGTTATTCCATTGCCCATTATTTACACACATTTAAAAAGATCATGAGTTCAGTCATATCTGTAACTATTAGAAAAGGATTCACTCTTTATTTTAATTGCTAGTAGTTGAATAGTCCCAAACAGCCTAAAGATTTCCAGGTTTACTAGTGACTTCATAGGGATGGAAGAGAGGCAGAATATCTGCCTCCACAGTGGAGAAAAACAAACCCAACTGTGTATAGTTCTAATTATTGAATTGCATGAAGATAAACTGCAGCCTCAAAGGCGTCTCACAATCAGCTATCCAGAATAACTAAGGCACTAAGTTTTATTTATCATGGGAAGAATGATATAGCACAAATATTTTTAAAGGGCTCCAACAACGCTGCCATGTCTCAGTGGCTTGAGAAAAGAAAGAATTCCCGAAACAATCTACTCATTTTATGTTGAAATGTAAATACTTCTGTAATAAATACTGATAAGTCAGTGAGTTCATCACTTGGCAAATGCACATCTGTTCCAAGCATATTGAAAGAAAAAGTAAATGAAAAAATAGTCCTGAAAATGAGACGGATGAAGTCTATCACTATCCAGTATGAGCACAATTTTGAAAAAGTCTCACACTTAAATCCCATTGACGCCACAGTATTTAAATGCTTAACTGTACACTGAGCTTTAACTGAGTTCAATTAACATTCTTTGGATGGCACCGGTGCTATTAAAATCACAAGTGATGCATTGGACACAATCCAGTTGATTACAAGCAGAAGAAAACAAAGTTCCACAAATATACAAGTAGTGTACTTTACTGGTTGTCGAACAATTTTTCGGGATGTTGCTTCATTTTTCTTGCACATAGCTACCTTGCATATGGAATATGATCCCTCAGTTGTGATCTTGCTGGGATTACCCAAGACCCTTGCCTTAAGAGCATGAAAAATGGGCAAGGGAGAACGGTCAATATGAATGAATGGGATTAAGATTTACAGCAAGGTTGAAGACCAGCTTTGGTACATATAGATGATTAGCAAAAAAGCTGTCCATTTTTATTTTAGAGCATTTGTTGTGGTTCCTTGCTAATATTTGATAATAGCCAGACATATAGTGCTTCTGAGGCAGAGGTAGCCCACATGGTGTCCTCCAGATGCTTTGAACTCCAGCTCCCAGGATCCCTAAACATTGACCATAATGCTAGGGCTGATAGGAGCTGGAGTCTAACAACTTCTGGAGGCCACCATGTTGCCTCTCCCTGTTGTAAGGAATAATTACAGAAGGTGTGATGGCTCAGGCTGTACTTGCTGAGTGATGCCATCCTGATGTCATCCAATCATCCTTAGGAGTAACAATGCAAGTGCCTGTGATTGTCTAGTAACAATATATCTACAGCAGTCTTCCCAACCTAGTTCCTTCCAGAAGTTTTGGACCATAACTCCCATCATCCCTGACCTTTGGTCATGCTGGCTGAAGCCTGGGGCTAATGGGAGTTGTAGTCTTAAACATCTGCAGGGCACCAGATTGGAAAAGGATAGTCTAAAATATCTCTGCTAGGAATATAAATTATGGATCCTTTATTTTGGGTCTTTTCATTGGTACTTTATTGGTAATATGCAGAGATTTTGGTTCTTTTTTAAAAGTATGATCCATATCCTATTTTCATTTAGAAATGGACTGACATGAAAAGCATTGGCATGATGTGATTACTCATCCAGAAAATGAGCATAGCTACTTTACCCCAATACTTAACAAGCAGCCACCCATTATCAAGATGACCAAATATTTCAGTAATGAGTTCCACTGAGCAGCATTTATTCTGGAACCTATTTTGACTGAACACTGAAATAATGAGATTCTACTATCATTTATGGAGCTCAATCATATCCATGGCTCTGAAGTCTAGAGCAGCCTTTCCCCACCTTTGGATCCCAAATGTTGCTGGACTACCATTCCCATCATTCATGACCATCGGCCATGCTGGCTGGGGCTGATGAGAGTTGTAGTCCAGCAACAGCTGGGATCCAAAGGTTGGGAAAGGCTTGTCTAGAGCTTAAACAAGTTTAATTATGAGCATAATTTGTCAGATACTTACTAAAAGGAGAAGATATCTTTTCTGAGTAGTTCATCAGTTTTTCATACCTCATAGCAGTGTTTCAGTCTGATGCCCTGATCCAGTATTCACTCATCAGTTAATGCCATTGAAGCTAATAGGGTTGATTCATTAGTAAGTAAGTGTAAGAAGAATACCAGTAATACTAGTTAAAGGGACTGTTAGAGCTTTAGGGAGAAACAAGCAAAAACACTGTAGATTGACAGGCCCGAACAAAATTCTCAGACAAGTAATTAGCAAGGGCAAATAATTTCTCATTAGCAATTGAAGCTAAAACTCCGGCTTTTTTCTTCTCGCTAAAACCTTTTGAAAATGGAACTCTGTGTTTAAAAGTAAAGAACAGCCTGATAGAATGTACTTCTAACAAATTAGGGGTAAGTGTGAAAATATTAAAATATGGAAAAACAAGTTCCTATGCTGCACTTTATAGTAGGCGATGAATATAACTCCAAGCTATCAGAGCTAGGGAAACATGCATTAACATTTAAATTGCTTATAATGTGATGTTATAGGAGAATAGTACATGGGAGGTTTAAGTTATAAGGGGGAAAACATGCTCTGATGAGTGAAATGTAGAAGGCCAATGTTTCTTTTTAGCAAATCCCGGTGTTTAACAATGTGACACTTCTGGGATGTTTTTCAAGAGTGTTAATAAATTGGGTTTAATATATAATAAAGCAATTTATTGCTGCAGCTCTTTTCTTCTTTCTGGAACAGACATTGATCTGACTTATATATCCTGCCCTTTCTCCTCGAAGGCGCCCAGGACAGCAAACAAACACTAAAAACATCTATAAAACATTTTACACACAAACCATCTTTAAAACATCTTTTTAAAAACAACTTTAAAAAGTCTTAAAAACAATTCCAACACAGATGCAGGCTGGAGTAAGGTTTCTACTTAAAAGGCTTGTTGAAAGAGGAAGGTCTTCAATAGGTGCCAAAAAGACAGCAGAGACGGCACCTGTCTAATATTTAACAGGAGGAAATTCCAAAGGGTATATTTAAGGGGAGGGAATTTCCAAATATTTAAGGGAAGAGAATTTCCAAATTGTTACCAAATTCTTGCAAGCTACATAGGAAGTGGATTGGACTGTGAAAGATCAACCCAAATTGTGTTTGTATTTTTACAAATTTGTAGGGTAGTACAATATCTCAGAGAGGTCAGGTCTCCTGCTCCCCTGGTGCATTCACTATAGCTGCCCAATTTCCCTGCTTTTTAAAGTTTGATAGAAATATCTGTTGGCTATAGATATGTTCTTAAACTGCAAGGGTTTTTGCCTATTAGTGAATACTTTCCAAGCAACCAGTCTCACTTAGTAACCTAGCAACTATGTTTATAGCTAATTGTGGCTACCAATCATATATCAGAGGCAGCCCTACATCCACTGCAGTAATGGAGATGACTAGAGCATGAGCAACCATAGCCTGACTAACATCCCAATTCATCCTATCCTATCTGATCAGGAGTAATGCCCTGGAAAAATTCTCCACACCATTGTTGCAGGTACAGCAAGTGATCAGTACCCCTGGCTGTCTCTTGAATATTAACTTACTGCTGGGCAAACGTTCACCAGGACTTTGTGATAGCAGATGTCCTCAAGCCTATAACCAAGCAAAAAGTCTTCATTCCACTATGCATTAATCCCTAGAAATTGACATGAACATATTAATTTGTCACAAACCGACTGTGTTTCACATCCAGGCTTTCAAACAGCTGGATGTGCTGCCCTTCAGAGATAATAATAAAAGGCAGAGTTAGTTAATAACAGCCCCCTTTAGGATGCACACCTTAACGTGGTGAGGGGGTTTGAGAGTGTTGATGAAGCTGAGAGCAATGCCGTCAGAAGTCTAGACCAAGAGGCTAGACTCCTAGAAGGGGCACCCATGGCGGAATGGTCAAAGCTGAGACACCAGACTAAGATGCATTCAAACTCAGAGGAAGGCAATGGTAAACCACCTCTGAATACCTCTTACCATGAAAACCCTATGAACAGAGTATCCAAAAGGCAACACGAGATAGTGCTGGAAGATGAGACCCCCAGGTCAGAAGGCACTCACCGAGCTACTGGGGAAGAACAAAGGACAAGTAAGAGTAGCGCTGTGACTAATGACGCAACTGGGTCAAAGCTGAAAGGAAGCCAAGAGGCTGATGCACACAGATGCGAAAGGAGTGTCCGGAGTTGTATGACGCACACAATAGGAACATGGAATGTGAGAAGCATGAACCACGGAAAGTTAGAAATTGTCAAGCAAGAAATGGAGCATATCAACATTACAATACTTGGCGTGAGTGAATTAAAATGGACTGAAATGGGACATTTTCAATCAGACAACTATAAAATATTTTACGCAGGAAATGAGAAATCAAGAAGAAATGGGGTTGCTTTAATAGTGAGAAGTGATGTAGCAAGAGCAATTAGGATCTACAACGCAAGGTCTGAGTGAGTGATATCAATGAGATTAAATGGGAAACCTATTAACATAACCATCATCCATGTCTATGCTCCAACATCAAACGCAGAAGAAGAAGAATTGGAGAGATTTTATGCAGAAGTACAGGAGGAAATTGATCACACACCAAAACAAGATATGATGATAATCATGGGGGACTGGAATACAAAAGTAGGGAACAGAGAAGAACTAGGAATTATGGGGAAATGGGGCTTAGGAGACAGAAATGAAGCAGGAGAAAAACTTATTGAATTCTGTGAAGCCAATGATTTGTTTCTTGCCAACACATTTTTTGAGCAACCAAAAACACAACTGTACACGTGGACATCACCAGATGGTCAATATAGGAATCAAATTGATTATATAATTGGAAACAGAAGATGGAGAAGTGCCATACTTTCTGCTAAAACAAGACCAGGAGCAGACTGCAGTACACATCATCAACTGATCGTATCAAAAATCAGAGTAAAGCTGAACAACAAAGCACTCATAATGCCAAAATACAATTTAAATAACATCCCAGAAGAATATAAAGATCAAATAAGGAACAGGTTTGAGGCTTTAAACTTAGTTGACAGAGAACCAGAAGAACTATGGACTGAAGTCAGGCACATTATCAGGGAAGAATGCAAAAAGACAATACCTCTTGTTAAAAAGAGAGAAAGACCTCAATGCATGACTGAAGAAACTCTTAAAATGGTTAAAAAGAGAAGGAAAGCAAAAGCAAAAGCAAAAGGAGATAGAAACACGGTCAGAACCCTAAATGCAACTATACAATGACTAGAACGTAGGGACAAAGAAAACTATTACAATAGTTATTGTATAGAAATAGAAAAGGACAACAAAATGGGAAGAACAAGAGCCCTATTCCAAAAGATTAGAGAAATGAAAGGGAAATTTAAACCACAAGTAGGGATGTTGAATAATTCAACAGAGGAACACACTGACTGACCGAGATGAAATAAAAGGAAGATGGAAGCAATACACTGAAGAACTCTATAAAAGAGATGACAGGATGACAGATTCATTCACAGAGGAACCATATGATGAAGAACCAGAAATTTTAGAATGTGAGGTGAAAACTGCTCTTAAAATTCTTGGAAGAAACAAATCACCAGGAACAGATGGCATACCAATAGAGTTGCTACAAGCTACTGAGACTGACTCTGTCCACATTTTGACAAAAATCTGTCAAGAAATATGGAAAACTAAACAATTGTCCACAGACTGGAAGTGTTCAATATATATCCCACTTCCAAAGAAAGAGGATCCCAGGGAATGCAGTAATTATCGAACTATTGCCTTAATATCCCATGCAAGTCTCAAGATTCTACAACAAAGGCTCTTACCATATATGGAGCGAGAAATGCCAGATGTCCAAGCTGGATTTAGAAAGGGAAGAGGCACCAGAGTTCATATCGCAAACATATGTTGGATAATGGAACGGAGCAAGGAATTTCAGAAGAAAATCACTCTGTGCTTTATAGACAACAGCAAAGCCTTTGACTGTGTACATCATAAAAAACTATGGAATGCTTTAAAAGAAATTGGGGTGCTACAGCAACTGATTGTCCTGATGTGCAACCTATACTCTGGACAAGAGGCTACTGGAAGGACAGAACATGGAGAAACCGACTGGTTCCCCATTGGAAAGGGTGTGAGACAGGGGTGTATTTTATCATCCTATTTATTTAATCTATACGCAGAACATATCATACGGAAAGCAGGATTGGACAAAGATGAAGGAGGTGTGAAAATTGGAGGGAGAAACATCAATAATTTAAGATATACAGACGACACCATACTACTAGCAGTAACTAGTAATGATTTGAAACAAATGCTGATTAAAGTTAAAGAGGAAAGCACAAAAGCAGGACTACAGCTGAACGTCAAAAAGACTAAAGTAATGACAACAGAAGATTTATGCAGCTTTAAAGTTGACAATGAGGACATTGAACTTGTCAAGGATTATCAATACCTTGGCACAATCATTAACCAAAATGGAGACAACAGTCAAGAAATCAGAAGAACGCTAGGACTGGGGAGGGCAGCTGGGAGAGAACTAGAAAAGGTCCTCAAATGTAAAGATGTATCACTGAACACTAAAGACAGGATCATTTAGACCATGGTATTTCCCATCTCTATGTATGGATGTGAAAGTTGGACAGTGAAAAAAGCGGATAAGAGAAAAATCAACTCATTTGAAATGCGGTGTTGGAGAAGAGCTTTGCGGATACCATGGACTGCAAAAAAGACAAATAATTGGGTGTTAGAACAAATTAAACCAGAACTATCAATAGAAGCTAAAATGATGAAGCTGAGGTTATTATACTTTGGACACACAATGAGAAGACATGATTCATTAGAAAAGATGACAATGCTTGGAAAAATAGCAGGGAGTAGAAAAAGAGGAAGACCAAACAAGAGATGGATTGATTCCATAAAGGAAGCCACAGACCTGAACTTACAAGATCTGAACAGGGTAATTCATGACAGATGCTCTTGGAGGTCACTGATTCATAGGGTCACCATAAGTTGTAGTTGACTTGGAGACACATAACAACAAACAACAAGTTAATAACAGAGTGTAATTAAGAGACTTTTTGTGTTTTGAGACAGAACTCCAAGTTAAGAAAAGGTCATAACCTCTATATCAGTCTAAATTTTACATGAGCCAAATGAACAGGTTATGCCCAAGACTCCAATTTTTAATCATTCCCAAATATATTTATTTATTATTTGATTTATATCTCACCCTTCCTCCCAGTAGGAGCCCAGGGCGGCAAGCATTTTAAAACATTATAAAAATAGACTTTAAAATATATTTAAACAAAACATCTTTAAAAACATTTTTTTAAAGCTTCCAAGACATCTTTTTTTAAAAAAAGGTTAAAAACAGTTTTAAAAAAGGTTTAAAAACATATTAAAAAGCAATTCTAACACAGACGCAGACTGGGATAAGGTCTCAACTTAAAAGGCTTGTTGAGAGGGGAAGGTCTTCAAAACGCGCCAAAAAGATAACAGAGATGGCACCTGTCTAATATTTAAGGGTAGGGAATTCCACAGGGTAGGTGCTGCCACACTAAAGGTCTGTTTCCTATATTGTGCAGAACGAACCTCCTGATAAGATGGTATTGAGAAAGATGGCGACCGCGGCGGATGCTCGGCTGGGAGCTCCGCGTTTTATCTTTTAAATTACTACTTACCATCATTCCATCTGCCTGCCTGCCTATCTGTCAGCTACGGGTTGGTTGCTGCTGTGTACCTGCGTACCTGGGGTTCCATTGTCGTCCGCTGTCGCCCGTTTGCTGTCATTGTGGACCGCTGCTGCCTTGTTTGCTGCCCGGGTCGTTGTGGCTGGGTCGTTCTCTCCTTTGCCTGTCTGCCTCGGGCTGCGTCGTCGCCCGTCATTGTGGCTGGTGTCGTTGGCTCGTCCGTTTTTGCTGCGGCCAGGGTGTCATCGTTGCTGTGCTGCCGCCGCTGCCGCTACGCGCCGTTGGAGTTCTGGGTGCTGGGCCTGCTGGCCTGGGAAGAGCGCCGGCCTGTCGTCAGCGGTGAGAGCACTGACGAGCCGGCTGGGCTTGGCGCGTGGCGCGCGGAGCTTGGGGCACCGCGGTGAGCCTGGCCCCTGTGATGGTGAGAGCATCACGGAAGGGGTCCAGGCTCACAGCACAGAGATGTCGCGTGGAGCGGCTGGGGAGACGGGGAGAGACTCGGCTGGGGAGTGGAGAACACTGCGTGGAGTGACGTCAGTGGAGTGAGACGGTCGGGGTGTGGAGAACGCCGTGGAGGCTCGAACGAATGCCCAGGGGCCGTGTAGCAGCCCATCGGTGGTGAGAGCACTGACGGGGCTGGTTGGGCTCTGGGTGCGTTTTGGGACAGCCCGGAGTGGAGTGACGACTACGAGAGACTGCCGCACGGAACAGTTCTATCATAGACATCCTGGCCTGGCGGTGGTGAGAGCACCGCAGGAGAAGGCCAGGTTGTCGGCGTGGTCCGGCTGGCGGCGACGGCAGCGGCAGGAGAACGTATGAGGGACATTTCCAGCACTGCTGACGATATCTCCTGTAGTCAAGGCTTGCTATGGAGGAGGGTTTTTAATGTCCGTCTGTTGGTTGTTGTGTGGATGAGATTGAGTGGATGTGTGTGAGTATTTGTGTTGTTTGCTATTCTTAGTGTTTGTCATATTAGATTCATTTTAAGATGTGCCTGGGAGAACATACTCCGGCCCTAGTAAGGGGATTTTCGGGGGGCCCAATTAACGTAGTGATGGGTAATGGGAGGTATGGTGTTGGGAGGAGAACATGCCAGGTAAGGGGAACTCGTCCCAGACAAGTTGTGTCTGTGCCTTGTTCCGGTTCTCCTCATATCCACAGGATTGTTGGTTGTACTGTCAGCCAGCCATCGGATCTCCAGGTGCTGCTCTTAAATGCTAGATCGGTTGCTAATAAAACCCCCCTTATCCACGATTTGATCGTGGAGAAAGGTGCCGATCTTGCGTGTATTACCGAAACCTGGGTGGGCAAGCAGGGAGGAGTTGCTCTCTCCCAGCTTTGCCCACCTGGGTACTCGGTACAGCACTGTGGTAGATCTGAGGGCTGGGGAGGTGGGGTTGCTGTGGTCTATAGGAGTTCTTTCTCCCTCACCAAGCACCCTGTCCAGATGGCGACTGGTCTGGAATGTCTTCATCTTGTGCTGGGCCAAGGAGACAGACTGGGAATACTGTTGGTGTACCGCCCACCTTGCTGCCCAACAGCTTCCCTAGCTGAGCTGACAGAGATAGTCTCGGAGGTGTTGTTGGGGTCCCCCAGACTTGTGGTACTGGGGGATTTCAACATCCATGCCGAGGCTGTCTTGTTCGGGGCGGCTCAGGACTTCATGGCCTCCATGACAACCATGGGGCTGTCTCAAATTGTTACTGGCCCGACACATGTATCAGGACATACTCTTGATCTGATCTTCACCACTGGTCATGGAGATGGTGATCTGAAGGTGGGGTATTTTTCATCTACTCCATTGTCATGGACAGATCATCGCTTGCTGAGTTTTAGACTCACGACAGCCCTTTCCCTCTGCAGAGGTGGGGGACCTATTAAGTTGGTCCGCTCCCGGAGGCTTATGGATCCTGGAGCTTTCCAGAGGGCTCTGGGAGTTTTTCCGGCTGATAGCACTGGTACTCCTGTCGAGGCCATGGTTGATCTGTGGAATACGGAGATGACCTGGGCCATCGACATGATCGCTCCCGCGCGCCCCCTTCAGTGCCGAACTCATACAGCACCGTGGTATACCCCGGAGCTGAGAGTGATGAAGCAAGAGAGAAGGAGGCTAGAGTGCAGGTGGAGACGAACTCCTGACGGATGTAATCATTCCTTGGTAAGTGCTTCCACTAAGTTGTACATAAAAGCGGTTAGGGCGGCAAAAAAGTCTTATTTTGCTACCACCATTAGATCATCCCTTTGCCGCCCAGCGGAGCTTTTTAGTGTGGTACGAGGGCTTCTACATTCTGGCTCTCATGATACTAAGGAAACATCGGAAGCCCGCTGCAACGAATTTGCGGAGCACTTCCAGGACAAGATTGCATGCATCCGTCGGGACTTAGACTCTGATGTTATGACAGATGAATCCATTGTCCAGAGCGCGGCCTTGTCCTTTATTATTGGATGAATTTCAGTTGGTGCAGCTCGAGGAAGTGGACAAGGTGCTTAGAATGGTGCGGGCGACCACGTCTGCTCTGGACCCTTGCCCATCTTGGCTAGTGAAGACTGGCAGGGCTGTAACCGCCGGCTGGGCCAGGGAGGTAATAAATGCCTCCTTGAGAGAGGGAGAAGTCCCTGGTAGTCTCAAGGAGGCAATAATAAGACCTCTTTTAAAGAAACCTTCTTTGGACCCAGATGTTTTGAACAACTACAGACCGGTGGCGAATGTCCCTTTTTTGGGCAAGGTTCTGGAGCGGGTGGTTGCCGGCCAGCTCCAGGCGCTCTTGGATGAAACCGATTATCTGGATCCGTTTCAATCCGGTTTTAGGTCCGGTTTTGGCACTGAAACAGCCTTGGTCACCCTGTATGATGACCTTTGTCGGGAGAGGGACAGAGGGAGTGTGACTCTGTTGATTCTCCTTGATCTCTCAGCGGCGTTTGATACCATCGACCATGGTATCCTTCTGGGGAGGCTCGCGGAGCTGGGAGTTGGGGGCACTGCTTGGCAGTGGCTCTGCTCCTACTTAGCGGATCGTTGCCAGAAGGTAGTGCTTGGGGAACACTGCTCGACACCCTGGACTCTCCATTGTGGAGTCCCTCAGGGGTCGGTTTTGTCCCCCATGCTCTTTAACATCTACATGAAGCCTCTGGGTGCGGTCATCAGGAGTTTTGGAGTGCGTTGCCATCAGTACGCTGATGACACGCAGCTCTACTTCTCCTTTTCACCTTCCACAGGTGAGACTGTTGATGTGCTGAACCATTGCCTGACCGCGATAATGGACTGGATGAGAGCTAATAAACTGAAACTCAATCCAGACAAGACTGAGACACTGTTGGTGAGCTCTTTCCCTGCTCAGATGGTGGATGCTTATCCTGTTCTAGATGGGGTTACACTCCCCTTGAAGGAACAGGTTCGTAGTTTGGGGGTCCTTTTTGACCCTTCCTTGTCGCTCGAGGCTCAAGTGGCCTCGGTGGCACGGAATGCATTTTACCATCTGCGCTTAGTAGCCCAACTACGCCCCTATCTGGACAGTGATGATCTCGCCTCAGTTGTTCACGCTCTGGTAACTCCTAGACTGGATTACTGTAACGCGCTCTACGTAGGGCTGCCCTTGAAGACTGTTCGGAAACTTCAGCTAGTGCAAAATGTGGCAGCCAGGCTGTTGACAAGGACCAATCGGTCTGCGCATATAACACCTGTCCTGGCTCGCTTGCACTGGCTACCTATTTGTTTCCGAGCTAGATTCAAGGTGCTGGTGTTGACCTATAAAGCCTTACACGGTGTGGGACCGCAATACTTTGTGGAACGCCTCTCCCGCTATGAACCTACCCGCTCACTTCGTTCAGTATCTAAGGCCCTCCTCCAGGTACCAACTCACCAGGATGCCCGGAGGACTGTTACTAGATCTAGGGCCTTTTCTGTGGTGGCCCCCGAATTATGGAACAGCTTACCGGAGGAAATACGCCTGGCGCCTACGGTTCTTTCTTTTAGGCGCCAGGTTAAGACCTGGCTATACTCCCAGGCATTTTAATGTTTAATGCTTTATGTTGAATGTTTTTAGTTTAATGTGTTCCTTTGTTACTGATTTTATTCTATATTGTATTTTAATCTCGTTTTGTACACCGCCCAGAGAGCTATTAGCTATGGGCGGTCTAGAAATGAAAATAAATAAATAAATAAATAAATAAAAATCTGCAGGAGGCCCTCACCTGCAGAGCGCAGTGATCGACTGGGTATGTAAGGGATAAGATGGTATTTCAGGTATCCTGGTTCCAAGCTATATAGGGCTTTGTACACCAAAACTAGAACCTTGAACTTGGCCGGGTAGTAAATGGGCAGCCAGTGCAATTCTTTCAGCAGCGGGGTGACATGTTGGCAATACCCTGCTCTAGTGAGCAGTCTCACAGCCCCATTTTGCACCAGCTGCAGCTTCCAGACCAATCTCAAGGGCAGCCCCACATAGAGTGCATTACAGTAATCCAGCCTGGAGGTTACCACAGTGGTCAGGCTATCCCAGTCCAGAAACGACCACAGCTGTCTTTCCAGCCGAACCTGGTAAAAGGCACTCCTAGCCATGGAGGTCACCTGGGCCTCTAACAACAAAGATGGATCCAGGAGCACCCCCAGACTACAGACCTGCTCTTTCAGAGGGAGTATGACCCCATCCAAAGCAGGCAAATGACCAATTATCTGAACTCGGGAACCATCAATCCACAGCGCCTCTGTATTGCTAGGATTCAGACTCAGTTTATTAGCCCTCATCCAGCCCACCACTGAGTCCAGGCCGTGGTCTAGAGCTTGCACGGCCTCTCCTGATTCAGATGTTACAGAAAAATAGAGCTGGGTATCATCAGCATACTGCTGACTCCCACTATACTCAGGTTGGTGAGGAAATACATATTCTCCTTATCATAACAAGTTATTTTAGTACTGTTGCTCTTGTGCTGAAAAAATAAAATGGTGCAGTATCATTCCTCAAAGGAAATGAGACATACGCTCTGCATGTGAGACATACTCTCTGCATGGACAGCCTTTCTATTCTACTATTGCTTGAAACAAGACCTCCAGTAAATCATATCTGTGTTAACACTTGAACTTGCTGCACAAAACTGAATACACTGGGCTAAGGAAAATCTATCTCTGAGCCAACCTGAAGGGCTTTTTTTTTTAATCTCCTTTTCTTTTTGAGGATGATAAAGTCCAGCATGCCATGGAATGATCCAGATGTAATGTAAATGGATTCTTCAATGGCACCTCTAGCACTCTCCTGCAACTTTGCAAACCACAAGTATTTGTAATGGGCTTCAGGAGTTTATTTCTTGAGTCAGGCTCTGTTATTCCCTTCAAGTTTAGCATGACTCTTTTTTCCCCAAACTCTACCCCCCCCGCAACACACACACACACCACCTAGAACAACATCATGGAAAATATGTTGGAATGTAAATTTTTGCTGGGCCATGCAAAACAGTGCCTTAGAAGGTAGTTGCAGATCTTGTCCGATCGAGATAGAACGTGCACTTTTTATGGTTCTACATACATTACAGTCTCCATAGTGCCATGATTTTTTTCCAAGAAATGACTTACACATCCCAGCAGCTGTGAGGCCATCAACAGGGACATTGTCATGATTTGGGGTAGTATAGGATACAGTATCATAACTGTGCTCCTCCTCAGAGCTGTCTCTGTCCTGCCTATAACTCTGCCCACTTTTAGCCATTCTGCCAACATCTCTTGATCAGTAGAACAGTTACACTTGCAGATTTTTTTCTCTACTGTATCTGTAGTGCTCCATCAGTGCATCTCTCATGGTGGTGGCATATCGAGCTTAGTTCTACCACAATGAAATACATAAAGCCTCCTTATACTGAGTCAGACCATTGGTCTATCTAGGTCAATATTGTCTACACTGACTGGCAGCAGCTTTCCCAAATTTCAGGCATGACCAGGAGCGTTCCCCAGACCTAACTGGAGATGGCAGGGATTGAACCTGGGACCTTCTGGATGTATCACATCCTAGAGCCCCTCACCCTGTGTAACTTGAATATAGGATTGTATCCTCAATCAGTTAGTCCAATGTTTCATTTCAATGATTTGTTCCTCCAAGAAGTTCAAGGCAGCGTACATGGCTCTCCTCCCTCTCCATTTTATCCTCACAACAACCCTGTGAGGCAGGTTATGCTGAGAGATTGTGACTGGCCCAAGGTCACCCAGCAAGCTTCACGGCTGAGTCAGGATTTGAACCCAGGTCTCCCAGGTCCTTGTCCAACACTATAACCACTATATAACACTGCTTTCCTAGTCCACCTGAACATATCTTCTTTTTAATAAAAGGGGAAAGGAGACAAAAAGAAAAAAGCTCATAACATAGTTGGTAGTTGTCATCTTGTGTTTATCTTTTATTTAAACAGCTCTACATCTTTCTTCAAGATCTGGTTGTGCTTATCAAGGGTTTCACATCTATTGTATGCATTTTTTAAAAAAAGTTTATTCCTAAACTTAACACACCCTCCATTCAATACAATCTATGGTATGTTCATTGTAACTAGAATACCAAATGTCTCAGTCACTGTAAGAATGATCCAACCAAAATTCAGAACTTTTGAGTTCACGTATAAGTCTCTCCAGCTGAAAATAGAAGGGACTTAAAAGTCCTGTGCTTTGACCGGATTATGCTCAATATGTAGAGCAGGAGTAGAGAACTGAGGCCCAGGAGCTAAATGCAACCTCTCCCGGCCCCTCTATGTGGCTCCTAGGACTGTCCCTAGACCATGCCCCCTTCCCAGGCCACACCCATCACCTGCACTGCTCCACTATCTCCTTATGTACTTTTGTCTGGCTAGAAAGTGTCCTTGCAATGTGATCATACCTATTCTTTACCTGAATGGATGATTGAAAGATGTGCGTGTGTAGAAACCTCTCATTTATGCGTGGCTGAAATGTAGCCTACTGTACAAAGGTAAGAGTCACATCCATTGTTTCACTCACTTTTCCCTCTGACCCCCCACCACCACTGACATGTGCCCCCCGCAAAGGGTTGCCCATGAGCCCTTGGCCTGAAAACATTCCTCCACCCACGATGATTATTGTCATTTGAACTGAGATCAGGGGCCTCCAGTCTCTTAAAAAGCAAAGAGGCTGGAAGTTTCCTACTTTCCTTCAAAGAAGATGGACTCTACAGGCTTATTGTTGTGATAGAGGAAGCAAACCTATGAAGAAAGACAAAAAAGGAAGCATTAGTATATTTTTAGGTGCAATTTAAACACATGGTTTGTCAGCTCTACACTGCATCAGCAGTGCCGGGGGGGGGGGCTGGAAATTCCTGGGTCTTTGGCAGGGAAGGAAAGTCCTTAGCCAGCAGTCGGGTTGTAAATCTGCCAGGCCTATCCGAAGCGTACTTGCCAAGTCAGAAGTCCAGAAGCGAGGTCAGTGGAGGTCCGGGATCAATTGCCAAGGGGTCAGTCAAAGAGATGCTGCAGGGAAACTAGGTCTACACAAAGCCACGCCTGATGTTGCAGTCAGCAACAAGCTGCAGCCAAGGTGTGCCTTATAAAGAGCAGGATGGACAGCAGGTGTGAGCCCTCAGCGTTTGGGCCTTAAGGAGACAGGCCTGCCTCTCTTCTGCCTGACCTTCTGCTGTCTACGTTCTGCAGGTGAGGGGGGAGTATCCTGTTCACTGTCTGTGTCTAGCTGCAGGGCCTCTGCTGTCCCTCGGGTGCTCTGCAGCTGAGGGGCAGAAGGAGCTGGATTCTCAGGAGGCTCCTCCGTGTCTCCTGCTGCTCCTGGGTCTGCTGCTGTTACTCCCGAGTCATCCTCATCTGAGGAATCCTCTGACGGGGCCATGACACTATCCCCTGCCCCACGACCAACCCTTTGCCTCCCGCCGGGGCCCGGCTTATCTGGGTAGCGCTGGTGGAAGCGCCGGACCAGACGAGGGGCATGCACCTGCATCGCCTCTTCCCACGAACGTTCCTCAGGGCCGTACCCCTGCCAGTCTATGAGGTACTGGAGGTGGCCCCGATGCCTCCGGGAGTCCAGGATCTGCGCCACTTCGAATTCCTCTTCCCCGTTGACTTGTATCGGTGGTGGGGGCCGTGGTTGACTACCCAAGGGGTGAGGTGGGAGAGCGGGAGTCAGCAGTGATCTATGGAAGACAGGGTGAATGCGGAAGGAGGCAGGGAGTTGGAGCCGGAACGCCACCGGGTTAATTTGCTGGGTGATCCGGAAGGGACCTGCATTCCGACCCTCCAGCTTGTGAGACGGCCGTTGCGAATGCAGGAATTTGGTCGAGAGCCATACCCAGTCGCCTACCTTCAGCGGCGGGCCTGGTTGGCGGTGGCGGTCAGCAAAGCGCTTATACGCGTCCTTGGCCTGCTCCAGCTGCTCCTTCAGGACTGCCTGCAGGGCCTGCAACTCCTGCAGCATGACATCCGCAGCGGAGACCGGCGATGGGGGTCGCACTGAGGGGAAGAATCGGGGGTGGTAGCCGTAGGAAGCAAAGAACCGGGTCTGGCGCGTGGAGGCATGCACGGAGTTATTATATGCGAACTCCGCCAGCGGTAACAGATCCACCCAATTGTCCTGTTGGAAGCAGGTGTAACACCGCAGGTATTGTTCGACGGTGCCGTTGGTACGTTCTGTTTGTCCATCTGATTGAGGGTGGTGGGCGGAGGACAAGTGGATCTGGACGTTCAGGGCCCGAAACAGGGCCTGCCAGAACCGGGCGGTGAACTGGGCTCCTCGGTCAGAGATCAGTTGGTCGGGGAGGCCGTGCAACCGGAAAACTGGGTCAAAAACAGTTGCGCAGTTTCTGGGGCAGAGGGTAGTCCGGCACAGGGGAGGAAATGGGCCATCTTGGTGAACAGGTCTACGACTACGAGGATGGTGGTCATTCCCCGGGAGGCCGGTAAGTCCGTGATAAAATCCAGGGAGACCGAGCGCCAGGGCCCTGGGGGGGTAGGCAGTGGGAGCAGGAGCCCTGGGGGCTTGCCGGAGTGGCTCTTGGCTCGCTGGCAGGTATCACAGGCTGCTACATAGTCCTTGATGTACGCTTGGACCCGGGGCCACCAGAAATCCCGTAGGACCAGGTGGAGGGTTTTATACGTTCCAAAATGCCCTGCTGGCTGGCTGTCATGGCAGAGGTGGAGCACCTCTCCCCGCAGAGCTCCCGGGGGAACGTACAATCGATTCCGGTGGTACAAGAGGCCCTGTTGCAGGGAAAAGGGGCTGTCCCGGGCGGGCGTCCCTGACTGGAGCTGTCGCTGCTGGGCCAGGGCGTAGGGGTCCTTTTGCTGCTGTTCCTGCACCCGGTCCAGGAGGGGTTGTGGCTGGTGGGTAGCGGCGAAGTTCTCTGGGCGAAGGATTGGGCGAAGGGGGCGATCGACCTGCTCGGCTCGGTATTCCGGCTTGCGAGAGAGCGCGTCTCCTAGGGTGTTTCAGTGGCCAGGAGGTAGGTGACCGTGAACTGGAACCGGGAGAAAAACAGGGATCACCGGATCTGGCGTTGGTTCAGCCGTCGGGCACTTTGCAGGTGCTCCAGGTTTCGGTGGTCCGTTCGTACCTGGACCGGATGGCGTGCCCCTTCCAGGAGATGACGCCAGGTCTCGAAAGCTACTTTGATGGCCAGGAACTCCTTCTCCCAAATGGTGTAGTTCTGTTCCGAAGCGTTGAGTTTCCGGGAATGGAACGCACAGGGGAGCAGGGACTGATTGCTCCCCACCGGCTGAAGTAGGACCGCTGCCACTGCCTTATCCGATGCATCGGCCTCTACTATGTAAGGTCGGGTAGGGTCGGGTTGCTGGAGGATGGGTTCAGATGTAAAGGCGTGTTGGAGGCGCCGGAAGGCCTGTTGAGCGGCCTCCATCCAAACAAACTTCTCTTTGCCTCGAAGCAGGTGTAAGATGGGTGTGGTGAGTTCGGAGAAGTGGGAAATGAACCAGCGGTAATAGTTGGCGAAGCCCAAGAAGCGCTGCACATCTTTGGGGCTTCACGGAGCTGCCCAGTGGAGGATGGTCTCAATTTTGGCAGGGTCCATCTGGATACCCGAGGGTGAGATCCGATGGCCTAGGAAATCCACAGTCGTGAGGTCAAAGGCGCATTTTTCGAGCTTGGCGAAGAGGCGGTTCTCCCGCAGGCGCTGCAGCACCGCTCGAACATGCTCCTTATGTTCCGAGGGGTTCCGTGAGTAGATCAGGATGTCATCCAAGTAAATCACCAGGAAGCGGTCTAGGAGGTCCCGGAAGATGTCGTTCATGAAGTGCTGGAAGACGGCAGGAGCATTGCACAAGCCAAAAGGCATCACGGTGTACTCAAAGTGCCCATAATGGGTGCGGAAGGCCGTCTTCCACTCATCGCCCTCCCACATACGCACCAGGTTTTAGGCCCCTCGCAGGTCTAGTTTGGTGAAAATGTGAGCGCCCCGCAGCCGCTCTAATAGTTCTGGGATCAGGGGCAAAGGGTAGCGATTCCGAACTGTAATCTGGTTGAGGGCACGGTAGTCATTGCACAGCCGGAGTTCCCCACATTTCTTTTTGACAAAGAGGACAGGGGCGGCTGCAGGGGACGTGGAAGGGCGAATGAACCCTCGGCGCAGGTTCTTGTCGAGGAACTCTCTGAGGGCTGCCAGTTCGGGTTCCGACAGGGAGTAAAGCCGGCCCATGGGAATCTTGGCTCCGGGGAGCAGATCAATGGGACAGTCGTAAGGACGATGGGGCGGCAACTGGTCTGCCTCTTGCTTCCCAAACACATCCGCGAACTCCCGGTACTGTTCCAGTAAGGCCTCGGGCACGGAGCTTGCCTCCTGGGTCATCAGGATGCGCTCCTTCGGCCTCCAGCAGTTGGCTTGGCAATAGGGGGATCCGAGGGTCAGTTGGCCCGTGGACCACTGGATGATGGGGTCATGCCGCTGGAGCCATGCCAGGCCCAGCACGACCGGGAAGTGGGGTGCGGCAGCCAGGTAGAACTGGAGGCTTTCCTCGTGCTCCCCCAGGGCCATGTCGAGCAGCACTGTCTCCTGTACTACAGGGCCCGAGGCGAGAAGCCGGCCATCAATAGTCTCCACCAGGAGGGGGCGGTGAATGGGTTGACTAGGAACCCGGTGGAGCTTGGCAAAGGACACATCCATAAAATTGCTGGTGGATCCTGAGTCCAGCATGGTGGGTACTTGTAGGGTCCCCCTTCCGGGGACTGTCAGTGCGATCAACATGGTCAGATGCTTGGGCGGTGAGGAACTAAGGTGGCAGGCCCCTTGAACCATGAGGTTGCCCCGGCTCAGGGGCCTGTGAAGGCCGGGGCATGGGCGTTTCCCGAGGCAGGGGCTGTGGGTCGTTTCGCGGAACACTGGGCTGCAAAATGTCCCGGGGTCCCCCAATACAGGCAGAGGCCCTGTTGCCGGCGTCGCAGTTTTTTGGCCGCAGAGAGACGTGGCCGAGCCCCTCCCAGCTGCATCGGTTCTGCCGGGGGTGTAGGGTCCTTGCCGACAGGCTCCAAGGGCCCAGCCACTGGGGCTGATGCTCTGTAGACTGGCCGGGGTCGGTGGGCAGCACGCCTGCTTTCCAGCCTCCCGTCAATCTGGAGACACAGGCGTATGAGGGCTTGCAGGGTTCCATGGCGCTCCACCCTAGCTAGCTCATCCAGGAGCTCATCCGACAGCCCCTCCTGAAACTGGTCCATGAGAGCGGCTGCGTTCCAGCCCAGGGTTTGTTGCAATAGACGAAAGTCTGTTACATATTCCCCCAAGGGGCGTCGGCCTTGCCGCAGCCTGCATATCTGGCGGTTGGCTGTGGCAGATTGGACTGGGTCCTCGAACATAGCCTTCAGTTCTCTGGTGAAGGCGGCTAGGTCATTGAGCACGGGGCTCTGCTCGAGGAGCAGGGGCGTGGCCCATCTAGCTGCCGCCCCGGTGCAGAGGTTAATCAAGAATCCCACCCGGGTCTTATCATCTGGGAAGGCCTCTGGGCGTAACTCCATGAAGAGCTGGGCCTGGGCCAAGAAGGCTGAGAGCTGGTCGGAAGCCCCAGTAAATTTCTCTGGGAGAGTCACAGGGCACTTGGCTCTCCCTGTAGGGAGAGGGGGTGGGGCTGCTGCTAGCTGGGTTTGCAAGCCTTGGACGGCCAACAGCAGCTGGTCTACTTGTGAGCGCAGGAGCAAGTTTTCCTGCTGGAGTTGCTCCATGGTCAGCACTTCCCCCACTCCTTTGTTGCCTGCTTTGTTTGGGCTGACTGCAAACTCTCTTCTGCCTGACCTTCTGCTGTCTACGTTCTGCAGGTGAGGGGGGAGTATCCTGTTCACTGTCTGTGTCTAGCTGCAGGGCCTCTGCTGTCCCTGGGTGCTCTGCAGCTGAGGGGCAGAAGGAGCTGGATTCTCAGGAGGCTCCTCCATCTCTCCTGCTGCTCCTGGGTCTGCTGCTGTTACTCCCGAGTCGTCCTCATCTGAGGAGTCCTCTGACGGGGCCATGACATGGTTGTTGTTTTTTAAAAAAAAGTTGCAAAAGCATCAGTCTTCTTATTCTTTCCAATAGTACATGAACAGATCGAAGAACTGCTAGAAAGGTATACACATATCAGAAGCCCTCAATCGAGGACTTCGAGGTTGCAATGGTCTATCTGGTTTTCGGCATCCTAAAACAGCTATAAAAATTTTTGGGACTTTGAAGATTTCAGCCTACTGTTTCTTCCTCCCTTATCTATCAAACTGGCAACTTCATTCAGCTTTGGCTGGCTGTTTCATGAATGTGTAATCATAGCCTTTTTTTTGTGGGCAAAGCTTAATCTTTTGAACTTAAGGAATAATTTTTATTGCAAAGGAAAGTGGGGGTGGGTAGTGCAGGGGAAAGAGACAGTTGACCAAGAGGAAAGCAGCTATGGGGTCATTCACCGCTGGGTAGCAGAACAATAACCTATTTGTTAGTGCTGGGATGTGATCAGTTTCGATGGAGATTGCCCCCCCCAACTCCCACATGGACAGATTGCAGTGTATCATAAGGAGTGCATTAAAAAGATTTACATTCAAATTTCACTGATGCTTTTTTAAAGCAGGAGGAATCTTTAAAAAAAAAAAATCCTGAAAGTGTAGAGTGGCTTTTGACTTCTCTAAAGGAGTACTTTCAGGTTTGCTAACTTTTTGGAGGAGACACCTAACATTTTCCTGTCCTTTTCAAAAGAGGTTTACTATGTAGAAATCATCAGGTTCACCTTGTAAGTCCACTTAGTGTTGAGTCACATGATTGTGCACTAATCTCTCGAATCAAACTGCTGTTAACAGGGCTACAGGGGCTAACTGGCAGGCCTTGGCTTACACCATTTTCTTCTTTAAGATTCAGCATTGCTTAGAACAGTCCTATTGAAATCAATGGGGCTTCTAAGTCTGGACAAATGGAAGTCTCATTGGTTTCAATGGGTCTGCTCTAAACAGGACTAGGTCTGGATCTATCCCAATATCGTTTCAATCAAAAGCCACCTTAACCTTCCTTTGGATTTGTCATGGCAGTTTATTTTACTGTTATTTATTTATATATACAAAAATGTAATTCCCTCACTTGCAGTCTCAGCTGGCACATGCCCTTTTAGCTCTTCAAAACTCTACCCCTTCATTCTCACCACTTCTGCTGCCTGTCAATCTAGTCTCGGGTGAGAATAGAAGTGGGTGCTTCATATAATGTAGTTTGAAGTTAAACTGGAATTAAGTCAACATGCCGAAGAGGTCAGGCCTAGCATTATCATGTCATACCTATCAATAGCCACCTAAGGCAATAATTTTGTATGGCAAGGCAGTGAAACCTAAGGGGAGCTGGGTACTTAGAGGTTCACTGATAGGTGTAGAGCGAGGGAATGACCCTGAGAGTAGAAGACATTTTGGACCAAGAGGATGAAGAAGTCTCTATTGAGACCTCATGGGAATAGACAAGACTGGTGGGACTTGGACTGCAATGTCTGGAGGACAAGAATCCAATCTACAGATCAGGAGGACTTTGGGCAGGGATATTTCAACGCTGCCTACATTTCAAATATGCAAAACTGGGCTTATCATCACTCATAATCTCTCAAATGTCATCTCTCTTTTAAAAACATCTTTAGCTAGCATCAGCAAAATAAAGTGAATAACATGACTGGTGCCACATATGGCCTGGATTAAATCCTTTTGTTGCTGACTCATATTATGCATACAGATTGGCATGTCTGTACACTTGTAAAAGTATAGCCCCAAATCACAGGGGAGGGAAGATACAGCGTGTGGAAACGATAACAATTTTTTGGCATTCCCCTCTTTATTCAATCATGTGATCATGTGCAGGATTGCATCAACATTCCTTTTAGTAAGAATGATTCATTTTATTGAAGTTAACTGATGGCTATTTTTGTGCACTTTTAACAAACTTAAAACAAAGCTTCCAGCTGATCTATCAAGCATTTGATAGATGACCTGCCCCACCCATAGAATTATGCAAGGTGTAAGTCTGTGCAAGTGAACAGACAGCTAGGTGGATACCCATTTAAAGAGATTTTAAATAATATGTTTTATGAGGATTTTGGGGCTTCGGATGGCTTGATTCCCTGTGGTGAAGACTGCTAGTTATAAAGGATAAAAGCCAGGTGTGTAAGCTGGGAAGAAGTTCAGAGTTCACTGGCTCTGAAGGAACTATGGCAGACAACAAGGATAGCATAGCAGCAGCCTCAGTCTGTGGGGCCTAGAATGCATGCTGGAGGCAACAGTGGTGCAATAGTAAATTTTGAAGTGCAGGAGCTCATCATAGCAGCTGCTATAACTATGCCTACAAGGAGAGTCCAAAAATGCAGTTGTCTCTCTCTCTCTCTCTCTCTCTCTCTCTCTCTCTCATTACACACACTCACCACTTAATGGGTACCCACCTGATAAAAAGCCCTACTTCTGACTGCCTAGATTCAGCTTGTAAAACATATTGAGCTATTTAAAAAAGATCTTCAGCCAGCAGAAAGACATAATCTTTCACAAATAAACTTGAAAGCTTCATTATCACTTTATTTACTTTCCAGAGCCCAGAAGATCCATCAATCATACTGCTGCTCTGGAAGATGACATCATCCCTCCTGCTCTGAAGAAAAAAAACTTCTCCATAGCGGTGTGCCCTGCATTTCCCCACCACTACATCACTGGGAGACAGACAGGCTTAAGAAACCAAAGTTCCTTGCATCTCAGGGATAGATCATGCCACAAGACTGAGGAAAGCCTTCTGTCTGCTTCTCCTCTGTGCGCAGAGACTCCAAAGAAAAAATCTTCCTCTCAGGAAAAAAAAAATCTCTACACAGAACTAAGAAGGACGAGTGACTTTTTGTACTCAGTGAAGTTACTAGAAAATGACTTGACTAATAATTACATTTGGAGATCCCTGCTACCACCACACAAAAAGGTTGTTTAGGAAAAATCCCTTGAGGAATAACACAAGTAGCTCTGCCTCCAATACTGACCGCTGCTGGCATCTGCATCCACATCTGTATTGTGAAAGCGTCCCATTTGTGTATCATTATACATACATAGTGGCATCTCAGATTCATGCTCTGCACCCAGCTATTGGAGGGAATGAGTCCAGTCACACTAAGTACATGAGGAATATTTTGACTGAGGAGCCATACACACATATCACACTGGAAAATATTTTGTAGTATCTGAACCAAGCTTGATATTCAGCTGAATGGCACAGCTTCATAGACATCTCCATAGAGGTAGCCAACATGGTACACTTCAGATATTGCTGCATTCCAGCTCCAATCAGTCCCAGCCAGTGTGGCCAATGGTCAAGGATGATGAGAGCTGCAATCCTACAATTCCTGGGGGGCAGCACATTGGTTACCCCCAAGGCTGCTGTCAGAGGGATAAAAAGGGTCTGTTTCTAGTGGGCCCAGGGTCAGCAGAGGATCCAGACTCCTGCTGGGAGGTGGGTAGTGGGTGGGAATGTAGGGAGCCCAATCTACATACAGTGTACCGGGCCCAGGAAATCCTGTTGTCACCCCTGGTTACCCCTAGTCTAGCTACTTCAAACCTGAAGCCCACACTTGACTTTCTCAGCCTTCTGGACTAACAGAATCCTAGAGTTGGAGGAGTTTTGTAGGCTATCTAGTCCAACCTGCTGTTAATGCAGGAAATCCAGAACTAGAGTGTCAAGCGATGGCTGTTCTGACTCTGCCTGAAGACCTCTAGCAAGAGAGAGCCCAGCACCCCTCCAGGTCCAAGTGATATGATAGGGGGGAAATTATTACAGAGTGACTGGCCAAATTCAGTCTCTCCCCTCCATCCTTAGATTGATCTGCAGCTTAGAGTATACTTTTGTCTCGGTACATTAAGATTTGTGCTTTTAATTAGGATCCCGGAAAGGAAAAACTCTGGGGATGGTAGTGTCAGTGATTGCTTTTATTGCTGTTTTTATTAGAAGAATCACTCCACAGAAAAGTCATCTGTCAGAGATTTCATTGGCCTGGAGCCTTTGCTTGCAGTATAATATAGCTAATGACATAGTTATTCCCAAAGATTATTAATATTGGCACACCACGTCAGCACTACTGATCTCTATTTAATAATTTCTCTCTCTCTCCTTTCAAAATGTTCCTAAGTGGAAATTAGAAAGCTTCTGGCATGCCCTCAAAAAGCTGAAAGCAGTTTCATTTCCTAGTTAAACTGTATTATAAATATATGACAGCCTCTGTCGCTCATTCTAGAACTTTTGCTTTCAGGTTTTTGGAGAATGATTAAATGTGAGTCATATAGGCACATTTATGATATGAAGCTTGAAAATAAAAATCACACAAGCACAGGTGGTATGAGGGTAGAATTGTAGGTAGGTCTAAAATACCCAGCTTGGTGTCACCCAAGGTCCAAGCTTTGCAAAATGTGCAGTTGCTGATTGAACAAAGTGGCTAGACAAATGGTTTACTTAATGGTAGAATGTGGAAGAAACTAATGGTTGTCAACTGACCCCTAAAAAAGGATGGTTCAAAGGGTGGGATCCTATTGGTGCACTTGTGCTTACAAAAGGGCTTTTGATCCAGTCAATTCCTGGCCAATAGAAGAAGAGAAGACACAATTGTTGCCAATTTGCCTTTCTCCTTGAAATCACCACCCACCCTGCTCTGTAGAGCCCTGTAACTCTCTGGAGCCTTTGGGGGGGGGAGGAGGGTGCTGGGGCTGCAGGGAGGAGAAGGAATCAGCAAAAATAACTTCCTTTCTCCTTCCATTAATGGAAGCATCCACTGGAACAAAGCCCTTGTGTCAGCACAAGGGCAGTTGAATCTACCCAAAGACCCCAAATCCTCCCAAATTTATGGAAGATACTAATAACCATGAAGGATTGATGTATTTCTAGCTGAAATCCTTCCAACACCCTACAAGGTAAATATTACCCCCCTCCATATTGCAGATGGAGGGGCTGTAAGAGACAGTGGGTTGCCTAAGGCCACTGCTTGAGTTCCTAGCAGAGAAGATATTCAATCTGGACTTCCTGATTCATGCCTCACCTTCTATACCAGCTTCTTATCCACATCAGTTCTCTTTAAATGTCTATGTTTAGTTCAGCCTTCCACAACTTGATACTCAGCAGATGTTGCTGGACTACAGCTCCCATCATCCCTTACCATTGGCCATGCTGGCTGGAGCTGATCAGAATTGTTGTCCAACAATATCAGGAGGGCACAAGATTAGGGAAATGTTTGTCACGTAAGAGCCAGTGTGGTTTAGTGGTTAGAGTTTTGGACTACGACATGGGAGACCAGGGTTTGAATACCCACACAGCCATGAAGCTCACGGGGTGACCTTGGGCCAGTCACTGCCTCTCAGCATCAGAAAGAGGCAATGGTAAACCACCTCTGAATACTTTTTTCATTGAAAACCCTATTGATAGGGTCTCCATAAGTCAGGATCAACTTGAAGGCAGTCCATTTCCATTTTCATGTTTGTCACTGTCATATTGATTTAGCATAAGTAGGTGGGGGTTGAATAAATTTGCTTTTAGAGGAGAACCAACCAAATATGCAAGTTCTGAAACAAAAGTTGAACAGAAATACAGCCATCTGTGAAATTTGCCCTTCTAATTTTGCAGTACAGTTCTCAAGCCAAGTGAAAAATGGAAATGGACTGCCTTCAAGTCGATCCCAACTTATGATGACCCTATGAATAGGGTTTTCATGGTAAGCGGTATTCAGAGGGGGTGTACCATTGCCTCCCTCTGAGGTTAGTTCTCCCCAGCTGGCTAGGGCCTGCTCAGCTTTTCACAGTTGCACAAGCCAGCCCCTTCCTTGTCCACAACTGCCAGCTGGGGGGGCAAGTGGGCTCCTTGGGCCTATGCAGCTTGCCCATGGCTGCACAGGTGGCAGGGCATGTAACCCCTGAGCCACTCACTGTGGGGGTGATCTTTTAGCTGGCTCTTTACATCCAGGACACAAGAGCAGGGATTTGAACTCATAGACTCTGGACTCCCAGCCAGGCTCTCCTCCCCACTGTAGTGTGTACAAAAATGCAAATATTAGAATAAATTGTGTACACAAACGCAAATATTAGTGAAAATAACATACAAATGCATTTTATTAGAGGATATTGCTTTGGGAAAAAAAGTGTATATTAGACAACATTTCGTACAAAAAAAATTTTTAATTACAAATTGCTGCAGGAATGTGGACTGAATTTAAGATGGGGAAAATGCAAAACTAAGAGAACCGAAACTGACAGTTCCATCCATCCCAAAGCTGGAGTGACTCCAAAACATGACTCCCTAACAGCCCGAATTCCTGACTGTTAAGCTGCATGGATGTTCCCCACACACTAAGTGTGAATTGAGCCAACTGCTTTATACCCACAAAAGGGGTGGGAAAGTGGCTGTAATGCATTTTCAGTCACCTTCACTGGAATAAGATCCATGTGGTCCTGGAACCTTAGAGAGAGCCGTTATACCTTTGGCTGTTCAGCTGCCTTGCAATACAGCAAGTCTTCTCTTTCAGCCACCAGGTCCTTCCAAGTCATGTACTGCTGCCAAAGCATATCACTTTTTCTCATCCCGTCTCAGTGCCACGTTATTGCTCTTCTCATAGAAATAACTGGTAAAATGGCATGATTGTTTACTTCTTGTAGCTGCTCCCATCTTGCTACATACTTTATCTAATAGGGATATTTTGATTAAAACTGATTAGCAGGTGAAAATAGAGTAAAAAAAGTCAACAACGAGAATTTTGGTCCAAGAACAAACTCTGCTTCAAATACATTGGGTCAATCTTATTGACAGTGATCCCCCAACTACCTTTAGGGGCAGAACATACCTTTATGTGTGAGCCAATGAAACTAGACATAAAAGGAAGAAAAATATTTTGCACTAATATGTCTGTAGTGCAACCATTCTGGAGTGCAATTTTGATGGTAGTCATTATTGTTGTTGTTGTTGTTGTTTAATTAATGACAATTAGACATTGCCATATAGTCTCCCAATACAACTACAATATGCCATGCCCAAATATGAAGTTAATACTATCAGAAGATTTCTTTCCAGTTACCCAGTCCAACTTTGCATACAATGTAGAGTATCAGTATTGCTCTTCCCCTGTTCTCTTTATCCTGCAAAATGGAAATCAATGGAAGGCAGAAGGAAATTATTAGGTCATGCTTATCCCCCCCACACACACCCCAATACAAAGCTCTTTTGGAGTGCTGAGTGCTGCCAATAACACATAACAGTGCCCAAATTGTTAACTGGCAGATTTTTGATGTGTGGAATGCATAACATGCAATTGTATTCGGATTTCCAATCGCCTTCCCTTGGCTGTATTTTGCCTTTTCATAGCACATTTCCTAAAGTGATCTAAAGAGGACATGATATTGTGGCGATCAGATGTGTTGAATATTACATCTTTGATTCCCAAATTTAGCACTGGCTGGAGCTGCTCGAAGGATCATGTAGCCAAAGCAGCAGAGTTATGGACAAGCGTGAAAATGGAAAGGGCAAGCATACATTTGTGTATATATACACTAGGCATTGTATCGCTTGGTGTAGCGCTAAGTTAAAGTCACTTAGCAGTATATTTGTTCTGCAAGTAAAAAGCATAATGTTGTTGTGCACGAAAAATGCCTAAGTAGGTTGCTGGTGGCATTGTTGCACAACAGATTGTGAAATCTGTTGCACAATGAGTTTCCGCTTGTGCAACTGTTGCAATGGATTCCTCTGTTGCACAACATTTAAACTCTCAATCTGCTTGGGGAAAGGCCATGGCTCAGTGGTAAAGCATCTGCCTTGTGTGCAGAAGGTCCCAGGTTCAATGCCCAGCATCTCCAGATAGAACTAGGAGAGAATCCTGCCTGAAACACTGAAGAGTTGCTGCCAGTCAGAGCAGACTGTATTGAGCAAGGTGGACCAGTGGTCTGACTCAGGATAAGACAGCTTTCTATGTTGCTATGGTTCTAGTGCAAGAGCCCTTGTGCTAGCAGACCAAGAACACAGGAGTGTGCAGATTTGCTTTATATCTGTGGAACAGGCATAGTCTAAGCACCATATAAGGATTGTGTGTGCAAATCAAGATGAATTTGCAATAAATAGGCCATCTGGAGGAGTCCTGAAGCTTCCTTCTTCACAAGTTCTCTTGGGATCTGGCCCGACAGCACACTCTGAACCATCAGCTGCTCACTGTGAAATGTTTGCGAGGCACTTCGCAGATAAAATTGCTCGCATTCGGATTGACCTGGACTCCTCTTTAATTACAGTTGTTCCAGATGTCCCCATGGCTTACGCTGGTCATTTTTCCATGGATACTTTTCAGCTTGTAAAACCTGATGATGTGGACAGGATTCTGGGAGAAATGAGGGCCCCTACCTGCTCGCTTGATCCTTGCCCATCCTGGCTAATTAAATCTGCTAGATTTGGAGTAGCTGGTTGGTTGACATATCTAATTAACACCTCCCTAAGGGAAGGCTCTATGCCAACATTGCTGAAGGAGGCTATGATTAGACCTCTGCTAAAAAAGCCTTCATTAGATCCTGCAGATCTTAATAACTTCTGGCCAGTCTCTAATCTCCCCTCTGCTAAAAAAGCCTTCATTAGATCCTGCGGATCTTAATAACTTCTGGCCAGTCTCTAATCTCCCCTTTCTTGGCAAGGTGATTGAGAGGGTGGCGGCGGCTCAACTCCAAGTTTTCCTGGATGAATCGGATTATCTAGAGCCTTTTCAATCAGGCTTCAGGCCTGGTCATGGGACAGAGACTGCCCTGGTTGCCCTGCTTGATTACCTACGCCAGGCATCGGACAGGGGGAGTGCATCCCTTTTAGTGCTGCTGGACCTCTCAGCGGCCTTTGATACCATTGATCATGGTATCCTTCTGAGCCGTCTTGCTGGGATGGGTCTTGGAGGCACTGTTTTACAGTGGCTCCGTTCCTACCTCATGGACAGGACCCAGAAGGTGGTGCTGGGAGACTACTGCTCGACCCCCTGGCCGTTGGCCTATGGTGTACCTCAGGGTTCATTTTGTCTCCCATGCTCTTTAACATTTATATGAAACCACTGAGAGAAGTTGTCCGGAGATTTGGAGTGCAATGTCATCAATATGCTAATGACACTCAACTCTATCTCTCCCTTCCATCTGATGGCAAGATGGGACTGTTTGTCCTGAACAGGTGCCTGGAGGCTGTGAAGGGCTGGATGTGGGCAAACAAACTGAAACTTAATCCAGACAAGATGGAAGTGTTGCTGGCCAAGTGAAAAACTACCTTAGGGATAGGGTTGCAACCTGTTCTGGATGGGGTTGCATTCCCCTTGGAACAGCAGGTCTCTAGTCTGGGAGTTCTTCTGGATCCCGCCCTGCTGCTGGAATATCAGGTGGCTGTAGTAGCCAGGGGTGCTTTTGGCCATCTCAAAATGGTCTACCAGCTGCGTCTGTTCCTGGAAGCATCTGACTTGGCCACTGTGACACATGCATTGGTGACATCGAGGCTTGATTACTGTAACGCACTCTATGTGGGGCTGCCTTTGAAAATGATTCGGAAACTACAGTTGGTCCAAAATGCAGCAGCCAGAATGCTATCTGGAGCACGGCGCAGGGAGCATATCACTTCTGTGCTTTATCGACTCCACTGGCTCCCAGTTTGTTTCCAAGCCCAATTCAAAGTGCTGGTTTTGACCTTTAAAGCCCTAAATGGCCTTGGACCAGTTTACTTAAGGGACCGCTTATGTCCATATGTTCCTAGCCTGCATCTAAGATCATCTACCTCAGGTCTTCTCCGCGTGCCTGGAATAAAAGAAGTTAGATTGACAGGCACGCGGGAGAGAACCTTTTCAATTGTGGCTCCCAGACTTTGGAATTCTCTGCCCCAAGAAGCCCATTTTGCTCCCTCCCTGATGGCCTTCTGGAAACTTGTCAAAGCTATTTTGTTCCGGAGAGCCTTTGGTTGGGATCGCCTGGTCAGCCTGATACTTTGTTAAGCTTTTTATTCTTCACTGTTAAATCTTAAGTTCTTTTAGTCTCACTTTTTTATACGTGCATGCACATATATACATGCATGTTTGTATGCGTATGCATGATTGCATTTTATGTATGTATGTGCATAATGCATTTTATGTATTTTAATAGTATTTTATGCATTTTAATCTACTGTAATGTTTTGTGTTTTTATTGTGTATTTTATTATGTATGTATGTGTTTTTATTGTAGCTGCCCTGAGTGCCCTATAGTAGGGTAGAAGGGCGGGATAGAAATATTTTAAATAAATAAATAAATAATTTTCATCAGGTACATGTTTTATCAGCCTCAATCTAATGGAAGTTTATATATGAACAGCTGTTTGTGCAAAGATTAGGCTTCTTTGCTGAAAATGAGAAGTGAACTGCACCCAGACATGGGGTTTATTGAGTTAATTTTACTAATTATAATGGTAGCACTTCTGATGTTTAACATTCTATTCACACTGCAGTACCTATTGCCTTATGGAACTGTGGCTTTAAGACCATGTCATGCTAAATTTCATTCATAGCAGTGAGCATGGTATAACACAACAATGAATGTCATTGGATATGTCACTACTCCTGCACCCTTTCTGCACATGCACATTTCTATTCCCCCACGTTACGTAAGGAAACATTGGGAAAAAGGAATAAACTGCTGTTTGAATGCAGCCCTAATGGATGGACATTGAAAGCTAGAGCCGAGCAGTGTTCCCAACACTTGATACCATGAGTGGAGCCAGGAATATGCTCCTGCTCCCCTGTCATTGTGTGGTGTTCTTCACTCTAGTTAATTCTTGAAATTGCAGCTTTATATGAAGGTGGAATCCCTGTTCCTCCACTCACCTTCAACCTTGTTGAGGTACAACAGTCTGTACAATAGCAGGCAGAAGAATTAAATATTAGAATTCTGTATTATGAGCTAAAGTTAGTGTACACCCCTTGGACTTTCTTTTGCTCTGTTTTTCAGTTTCAGTTGTGTTCTCAACCCAGCCAGCAATAAAGAAGCATGTTGGTTTGCCTGCAGTAAGAAGTAAGAGTTTGTTTATTCTGTAGTTATTATAATGAGTAGAGCAGGATTGGGTGCTTATTGCTAAATGGTGAAATAGATAACTTAAAGTTATTTTTTCAGTTATTCTGAAAACAAAATCTACCCTGTTACCTTTTACTCTTTTAAATCACTCACTATATTCACAATGGCTAATTTTTCTTCTTTTTCTTGAGGATTTGATGGCAAAGGATGAAAACAGCCCTAGAAGCATAGAAACACTGCTTTGCACACTGTGCACACTACAGCTAGCTGGCTGGCTGGCTACCTAGGCTATAACTCATGCCTAATTTCTGACTTCCCTAATGTGTGCTGCTTACTATGGGGCCTTTTCGGGTTTTCTGAGCAGAAAGATCAACTCAGCAAACAGTAAGAAAAAAAATCCCATTGTTTTCCACAATTAGTTTCCAATCCCTTTGTTGGTCCTTTATATAACAACTAGTTAAAAAGGTGTCCCTTGATTGTCCAACAGGAAGGAAAATCTAAAGATCAGGAACAAGACTAAAAGGAGGGATCATCAAGGAGGAGTTAACAAGGGTATTCCCTTGTTCACTGTATCCTTAACATCCTTTTGTCTTATGAAATAAAAAATATGCCAGCCATTTAATTCCTGGTGTTCATACTATATTTTCTTTTAATTTGACCTTTATATAGCCCATTATGTAAGTTAACACACTCTCTTCATGGAGGAGGAGTGAGGGGGAAGGTCAATGCCTTTTCTTTCTTCTGACCTGACCCTCATATTCTCTCCACTAGTGTGTGTGTGTGTGTGTGTGTGTGTGGGAGGGGGATTGGCTAGCTCTATGCACCTCTTCCCCACACACTGCAAAATGCCCCCATCTAGAAGGAAGGCTGGCTATAGGGCTGCCTGGTGGCTATGCTGTTGTGATGTCTCCTTAAATAATATACTGATTGTTCCTTGGTAGGAGTAACTTTCTTTTCCTGTTAGCTTTGCCTGTTTAAAAATAACATATTCCAGAAATGAAGGAGGGGAAGTTGCAAGCAACAGGACATATGATAAATGCCAAAGGGACCAATACTTCCTGGCATTCAAAGGCAGGAAGACATAGCATCAGTGGGGCTGGCTGAGCATGATATACGTATTGTTTTAAAGGGACTAAAATAAAGCTGAACTGCAAAGCTTTGTACAAGGCACAAAAGTCTTCTGATAATTTTTTTAAAAAATCCAAAGCTGGACATTAGGAAAGAGCTTTGCCAAGTTAAATGGTGATTAACCTGTCTCCATGTTTAAAAACAAAATCTCTGCTAAATTAACTTTATTTTCCTTCTCTTGTATTATAGTAGTAGAAGTCTGCATGCACAGGAATGACCCCCATTCTCCCTCTACAAGCAAGGGAACAGAATCCTATGCTCCCAGTCACAAATCCACATGACAGGAGAAAATTGTTTGGTCTGTATTTTAAAGTGAGCCAGCCTCATTTGCAGCTGTGGATTTATATGCAGGTCCCTGCTATTATAGCCAGTAGTAGTCATAATAATGGGTTGTGTCTGATTAAGTCATGTTCAGATTAGACCCACTGAAATAAATAGATATGACTAACTTTCTGTTGATTTCAATGGGTCTGCTCTGAGTATGACTTAGTTCAGAGGTGGGGTACCTCTGGCCTGCTAGGCCATTTCAACCATGTCCACCTGCCCTACACCTAACATAGGGAAGTCTTATGTTCAGTACTTCCCAAGTGCCAACAATCAACTGATTGCCAGCACTTGGGAAGCACTGCAGGAGAGGCTTTGCAATCCTCAAATGGGCCGAAATAGGTCTGATGTCATTGTGATGTCAGGTGAGCGGCCCCACCCACCTGTCAAATTTGTTCATGACTTAGTTCCTCACCCCTAACGTAGTTGGATACAGCTCATTGTCTTGTTTTATAAGCTTCAGGTTAGAATCCTACATATACTTTGGTTGCAATCCTAAACCCTCTTACCTAGGAGTAAGCCCCGTTGAATCAATAGGAGTTATTTTTGAGTAGACTTAAGGTCACATCCACACCATACATTTAAAGCACATTTATACTACTTTAACAGTTATGGCTTCCCCCAAAGAATCCTTGGAACTGCCATATACCCATCCAAGAGCTACAATTCCCAGCCCCCTTAACAAACTCCAGTTCCCAGGATTCTTTTTTGGGAGGAATATTAAAGTGATATAAATGCACTCTAAATGTATGGTGTCGTAGGGTTGCCAGGCTCAGGGCCTGAGAATGTTTCTGTATCTTTAAGAGAAGAGAAAATTCAGCCAAGTGCAGGTTTTCTTGCAACACTATAATGGGAAAAACCACAAGGTGAAATTCTCCCTTCCCCCTGCACAACTTTTAAAGATACAGAAGACCTCTTGGAGGCTGGGCCTGTTAACCAAAAGGTCTTCTGTATCTTTAAAAGTTGTGCAGGGGGAAGGGAGAATTCTACCTTGTGGTTTTTCCCATTACAATGTTGCAAGAACACCTGCACTTGGCTGAATTTTCTCTTCTGTTAAAGATACAGAATCATTCTCAGGCCCTGAGCCTGGCAACTCTAAGGGTATGGATGTGACTGTAATCAGGATTGTGTTGTTACCTAGAAGTAAACCCCATTAAACACAGTAGGCCTTACTTCAGAGTAAACCTGCATTGCCTTGAAGTACAAACTTGATGTTTATTTATTTATTATTTAATTTGTATCCCGCCCTTCCCCCCAGCAGGAGCCCAGGGCGGCAAACAAAGCACTAAAAACATTTTAAAACATCATAAAAACAGATCTTAAAATACTTTAAAACAAAACAGCATTAAAAACATTTTTTTTAAAAAAAACAACTTTAAAAAAGGGTTAAAAACATTATTTAAAAATATATTAAGCAATTCTAACACAGACGCAGACTGGGATAGGTCTCAACCTAAAAGGCTTGTTGAAAGAGGAAAGTCTTCAAAAGGCACCGAAAAGATAGCAGAGATGGCGCCTGCCTAATATTCAAAGGGAATGTTGGAATATTTAATTCAGATGGTGGTAGTGAGATATGAGAAGCCCCCTTCTTGCTTTGTGTAAACAAAGGGGGGCTCAGAATGTGTTTGTTTTGCCATTTCTTCTGATTCCCACTGTCATTTTAGGAAAACATTCAAGCATAACATAAAATAGTAAACTCCGTTTTTCCAAGGCTATAGCTTGTTGACACTGAAACTCGTGCAGTTTTACAGTGTCTGCTCAGGCAGCCACGGCGCTCTTAGATCAACAGCACCAGCTGCTCTTCTAATTCCTTTGGGAGCCGACATTTAAGTGCAGCTAAATATTAGGTCTAGGCCTAAATCTGTTCTGTAAATATTGCCATTAATTTAGAGGGGACCCTTTTTAACATTTCTTGCTTTGTTGACAACTCTAGCTTTCCTTATATATATATTTTAAGGATCACCCTAAGAAGTGTTTATTTCAGCTAGTTAGCTTCTACAATCTATTTATTTTTTTTCCAGTGTATCATTCCTTTTCTCCCCAGCAATAAAAAGCAGTTGGTCACTCAGTGAAGAATGTCATGATGACCTAGTTCAGGTCATGCTATAGAAAAATATTGAAGGAAAACAATAATAAAAGACTGGGTCTTAAGTCCAATACACAACACTGAAACTGTATTGAAGTGAACGCAACATATAGAAATTATTCTCAGTTCTGACAGGTCAACTTAAATTAAGAAGGTCAACAAATGTAACATAGTTGATAAACATGATACATTTTGCCCCTTTCCTGTGTCCTCTGGATGCTCCTGCTGTTCTAGATGTTCTTCTTCATGGAAAAGAGTGGTCTTGAAGACCTAACACACTGGAAGCGTCATAAACCAGGTATATTGCATACAGAAAAGGGAGCGTTGAAACATTGGTGGGGGGGCAGAGATAGAGAGAGGAAGCCACATGCATTTGCAGTACTTACTGTATATCATGCTTGTACAGGACATGCTACACACCTAGCAACTAATTATATTGCACTTTATTTATTAATTAAATTTATATCCTGCCCTTCTTCCCAAAGGGATCTCAGGGCAGCAAACAAATAATAAGCACGAAAAACATATTTAAAACACAACAGCTTAAAAAATAATACCAGTTCAGATGCAGACTAAGATAAGGTCTCTATGTAAAAGGCTTGTTGAAAGAGGAATGTCTTCAGTAGGTGCTGAAAAGACAACAGAAACTGCACCTATCTAATATTTAAGGGGCATTAACTTTGAGGTGCTAAGGCAGTGACAGCACTGCAAATACACAGCATAACCTGCCCATGCAAAGGAGGGCAAACTGCAAGGACACCTTCCGTTTGCCCAGAAGAAGGGATAGAGCAGTGGAGGAAGAGGAAGACTAGCTAAACAAATCAGTGGAGGCTGGTCCACTGGAGCAGGTGGGGCACTGCCTCACCAAGCACAGTCTTCCCTCAGCTGCCCCCTTACTTGCAAGCGGTCTACTAGGTAGCACTTGCTGTCAGACCCCTTCTCCTTTGTCTCAATGTTGCCTTTGTCAAATTCAGCAGGGAGGAGAATAGCGTTAAAACCAGAATTAGTTGGCTCCATCTATTGCCTGTCATTGCCTCTGGCTCCACCTGCTGGATTCTCTGCCTTCTATCCTGAAATGGAAATTGACTGCCTTCAAGTCGATTCTGACTTATGGTTACCCTATGAATAGGGTTTTCATGGTAAGCAGTATTCAGAGATGGTTTACAATTGCCTTCCTCTGAGGCTGAGAGGCAGTGACTGGCCCAAGGTCACCCCGTGAGCTTCTTGGCTGTGTGGGAATTCAAACCCTGCACTCCCAAGTCGTAGTCCAACACTCTAATCACTATGCCACACCTAGCAGCCCCAATAGGCACTAGCCTTCACTGTGTAGAAGGCTGCTGATTGGACGGCAGCAGCTGCCCATTAAGTCTTGTAAATTGCATTCCTTGTCCTAAGTCCTGTCTTTTTTTTTGCAGGGGGGCGTAATGTTTTTTTTCCAGATAGGGGTTCCCCCCCTCTTTTTTGCTGGATGAATGGCTTTGCCTTATGCAGCATCTGGGCTATGGCTTCTATAAGAGTGGGTCCACACTTCCATCCACTTGAGGGCTCAGTCACTGCCCCATATACAAGCTAAAGAGCTGGCATGGTGAGATTTAAAAATAAATATGGGGAGTTTTTTTATTTCTATGGAAAGGGCAATAAAGGAAATTAATGTTTTAAGCGGAAATGAAAGAGGGAATTGGGATGATGAATTCTTGGTGGAATCTGGTAGGAACATTAATGTTTAGGGACACATTAATGGTGGGAGAAACTCAGGGGGATCTTGAAGTGGAATTAATTTTAGGGACTCTGTAAAGGAAAGAAACAGTAGCAGATGGCATGGCAAGGTACCCCACTCGATCATGTTGCTGCTGCTCACTGGGAGGTAGAGGAGGAACAACAAGATTGGCACAGTGCAAATGCAATGGCAGGAGCACCAGATTGGCTCTGCTGGTGTGTTTGCAGTTCAGTGATCTCACAGCTGTCTCCCCCTCTACCCTCCTGATAAGCAGCAACAAAGTGACTGACCAGAGGTCAAGTGAGTAGCAATGTCCCACCATGCTGTCCATTACTGGAAAGGAATATGTAAAGGAATATTTTCAGTATTTTGGGGTACCTCATTGCTAATTGGATTTGGTTGCTGTATGAGGACACAAAGAGCTACAGATTGATTTGACAAAAGGTGGGGAGCCTGTGGCCCTCCAGATGTTGTTGGACTCCAGCTCTTATCATTCTCAACCAGCATGGCCAGTGGTCAGGGATGGTGGGAGTTATAGTCCAACAACATTGGGTGGGCCACATGTTCTCCATCCCTGGATTAAACCATGACCTGGCTAGTTTCCAACAGTGGTCCAACAGTGGTCATCCAGATTCCTCTGAAAGCTCACAAACCAAGCATGAATATGATGCCCTTTCCTTGAATCCCCAGCATCTGCCTCTGAAGATGAAGTTCCATTTGTTGACATTGCTTATAGCTATTCATAGATTTGTCCTCCACAGTTTTCTCTAGTCCCCTTTGAAAGCCATAGGGAATAATGACCATTACATAGGGCAGGGGCCGGGAGCATCTTTCAGCCTGAGGGCAACTTTCCCTTTAGGACAACCTTTTGGAGCCACATGCCAGAGGTGGGCAGGGCCAAGGGCAAAAGTGGGCTGAGCAATAAATGTGAATTTTACCTTTGTACAGGAGGCTAGTTCCTTGACATTCACACATTCCTCTCCATCCAAGCAACACTACCAGTGTTCAAGCTCACATTCCAGTCAGGCCAAAACACTCAAGAAGGGTTGTAAAGCAGCAGTGGGGAGGGTTCTGGCTCAGATGAGTGTGTGGCCTGGGGAGAGTCCTGGGGGCCAGAAAGAGAAGCCGAAGGGCCACATCTGGCCTTCAGGTCAAAGGTTCCTCATCCCCTGACATCGGGATATCTTCCACAGACAACAAATAGTAACTGCTACCTCATTCAATTTTCCAGTGTCAGTCACAGTATATCTGTATGCAATGAACATTACAAAATGTTTGCTCCTCTAACAATTGTTTTTATCACCCCCTTCACTCCCCTAAACTAGTTTCTTTTTCCCTTGGATTCATCCCTCCTATCACTATACATTGCCTAAATGGATTGTATAAGTTAAATTAAGTGTTCTGTGATGAAGTAATGTTTGCAGAATTGCTTTTCTTGGCTTTGTTTTTTTTCCTGGAAAGTTGTGTGGGTTGGAGTAGCATGGAAGAGTAATTCAGAGCATGGCATACCATAGCATGATAGCAAATGTTGAGACAGAGGAGTGATAATGGTCTTTTCCAGCCCTCTCTGACACCAGTGAGGATTGAACCTTGGACCTTCTGCATGTAAGAGCTACATCCCCTTGGATATGGGAATAGCACATATCAGAGGAAATGTCAAGGTTACCCAAATCTCACTTCTGTCTTGCACTTAGTTTGCTGTTTTGAATAAGATGCTTGTCTCCATGTAGTCTGCCATCCTTCTAATAGTGGCCACTCAAATGCCTCTGAGTAGCTTAAAAGGAGGGCATGAGTTGACTATCTTTCCCTGTTGTTTTCTCACTGGTATAGTGTCTCTGAATATGCAGGTTCAATTTAGCAACCATGGCCAATTTTAGGGGCTTCTGTGGCCAGAACTGGGGTCAACTGGGTGGGTGGAGCTTGGGATGCTGAACTGAGAGAAGGTATGGTTGTCATGGCTTGGGGGGCAATTGATAGCATTGCCATTGTCTAAGATTCAAATTTGAGTTGGCTAAAGTTAGAAAATAAACAAACAGCCCTGTCTGGGGCTAGCCAATGTGGAGTCCTTCAGATGTTGAACTTCAAATTTCATCAACCCCAGCCAACATGGCCAATAGTCAAGGATGATGGGAATTGTTGTTCAACAATATCTGGAGGGCATAACATAGGCTACACCTGGTGTGGTCTTTCCATTTTCACAGGAGACAGCCTTATATTATTCTTGAAAATAGGCTGATTGTTTTGTTCCAGTTACCCAATGGGACTCAGCTAGCTTAAATCCATGCACACTCACTATATTAGCTGACGTGTAGGTCAGACTGCCAGAATCCATTTTGCTGCCTAACATTTTGGCACTTGAAATAAATACCTAATATTTGAACGTAATTGAGAAACTTGTGTGTGAGTGCTAAAGATCTCTGAAACCCGTGGATGCCAAAGACACTTGCATACTTACATCATTTTCATGAAAAGGGTTTTGGATGGGGTTATGTAGAGTTTCTGAGTTTGTGAGTCATAGTTAGCTGCCTTTTTGACAAAACAATGCTCTCAAGCCCATCAGTCCAGATATACCAAGTGTTTCAGGAGCTTGACACTGGACAGACTGCCTCAAGAGGTAGGGGTTATTAAGCAAAGCTGAACAGCGATGTGTCAGGAAAGGTGTAGCTGCATTGTGCCTTCCAGAACTGGCATTGTGCAGCAGATTGGACTAGATGACTTCCAGGATCACTTCCAACTCTTATGTTTTTATGAATTTATAAAACTCTTGTCAAAACTTTTCAGTTTTAAACACAATAGCTGAACAAATATAGATTAAAGTTAGCATGTGCAGCAGAACATCTGCAGAACAAATGTTACAGTAGTGCTGTATGGTGGGGGTTACTGAAAGGGCCTTTCGAGTGGTGGTATCCTGGCTTTGGAAGTCTCTCCCCAGAGAAGCTTGCCTGACACCAGAAAGACATCTGAGTGGGTCACTGTCTTGTTTATCTGTGTTATCTTGGCTTGCACATTATTTTTATGTTACTTTAATACATTTTTCTGCTTTTAGTTTATGTCTACACATTTATTCTACCATGTTTTATAGATTTTATACACCTGTTAGCTGGTTTGAAGGGTGGGTTCAAAAGAATATGTAAAGGTTGCCACCTAAGTAGTTCTGTTAGGTCAAGGATCTCTGCTTACACAATGGAACTTCCCCCCTCCCCTTGTGTGCTGCCTAAATCTAGGGTGCGGCGGGGAGGGAGGCAATCCCATTGCAGTGGCGGTAATCCTTGTGCTGATGGGATGAGTTAGTTGAATACCAACCTACAGGATTGAGAGTTTGTTAGAGCTGGCCCTAATCATGCCAAAGTTACCTGATGCTGAAATTACACTTTTGTAGTGTTCTACTTTGATCATGTAATCAGCAATTTCATGGTTCATTTTATAAAGTTTTAAAGAGGCTAAATAGCCTGTCATAGAATTAAATTGACTTGTATTACAGTAACACTTCTATGTACTGAAATCTAAATTTTGTAGATTGTATTATGTAGCAAGTTCTGCAAATGTGTGTTTGCCCTTGAGGAACCCTGTGCATTTTTGCCTATAGAAGATGAACTCAGATTGAAACTGCCTTTATTATCATGGTGAATTTGTTTTCAATGAAAAAGAAAAAAAAAGAGCAGTACTTTCGAAGTCCATTTATAGGGAAGTTTTTTTTTTTATCCTTGCATAGTCTTGTGCCCGTGGAAATAATTTCCAAGTGATCTGAAAAGCTGGTTGCTCTTCACGCTTTCTTTCTTTGCATTTGAGTGCATCTGGCCTATCAAACTCTTCAAGGAAATGTAAGCCCTGAAGCACAGAAGGTGTACATAATTTGTCTTGTGTAGTCCCAGAGGCAGCCTCTGCATTCTCGAAAATATTTTATGATGTTAGGGCAGATGTTTCTTTGTAAGTCAGGTCAGTTAGTGTACCAGGGAATTTAGAAATCTGGGGCAGAAATTGTATTTAATGTCACAGTAAGTAAAAAAATAAGTTCTTTTACCATACTCTAAAACTGCATAGCCTCAAACTCAAAACATCTCACTCTTTATAGTAGCAATGGTGGCAACTGGTTTGCGGATATTGAGAACAGACCTGAGTTATAGGGTCATTCCATATATGGCAGCTTTCCTGCTATTTCCCTGATGGCTCTCTAAAGCAAGTAGATTTGAATGGCAAATCTATTTGGAGAATACAGATCCGCCTACTACTAGGAAGGCATCCTGATGCGTTTAGCAGATGTTTGATTCAGCAAAGTGCGGCAAACCTTCCACCCTGAAAAGTCTAGTGTTTAATGGACTGAATCTCAATGGAGGGTTGCATCCCTAACTGTTGATTCTAAGATGACTTTTATGGCATTTCTTCTTCTTGCAGATGGTCAAAGATCTGAAAAAGTAGCATTTCTTGTTTCACAACGGTTGCACATTCTCCAACTCTAATAGGCTGTTCATTCCACCTGAATTATGATAGTTCACATAGGTAAATAACCTTCTTTAAGATGCATTAGAAGCTTCAGTTTCAGCAGTACCACGTGGACAGGATTCTTCTGGGATGTTGGTTTTAAGAGCTCACTGACCAGGAGGGAGGGATGGACTTGACAACATTCTGTTTCATGTGCTCCTACATTGTACAGCAATTCATTCCATGGCACAGGAGTTCCAGTTCATTCTTCAAACAGCTTCCTAGTTTATTTCAAGGAAGGAAGTTACCAAAATATATGCAATCATTTGCACATGTTACTTTGGCTCTCTCATTACATGTGAACAGGGCTGGACTTGTAGGATTGAAGTGGCTGTACCATCAGTGTGGCTCTTATCACAGAGGGCTCCCAGTTTCTTGGTTTTCTTTGTGCTAAAGTGCTTCATTGCTGTTATTGTAGAGCAAAATATGCAATATGGATGTTAAGGATTTTATTGGAAATTCATCATTCACATAAGCTAATAAATACAGCAAATTATAATATTTTTGAATATTTGAATGCAATTAGTTCCATTCCCTTTAACACTGGAGAAGGGCCACACGCATGAAGCATATCAGAAAGGTAGCACATGAGTGGCATTAAAGTAATGGGGCAACCCAAGAAATGCTAAATGTTCAGATCAGACCTCATGGAACTTGAACATACAAATTTTATTTTATGTTTTTTATTTGTTTGATTGAAAGCATTTTCCAAATGGTTGCTTCTCTTCAATTGCATATTTTGAGTGCCTTGCTTTCTCACATCTTTTCCCAGAATTGGGCTACTGATGGTGTTAGTCATCATTTGTTTCCAGTGACAACCTTTTATCTTCTCTTGGGCTTAGAAGTGGTGATAGATTGTTGTGGGGGTACCCGTTGATTTGTCTTATTGTGAATACTAAGCAGGATAAAATGCTGAGGGCAGTAGCCCAATTCCAAAGGAAGTTAGTTAAACTAAAGTCCTGTTGAAATTCATAGGGCAAAAATATTACTGGCAACTAATTTGCCCTATTGATTTCAATGGGACTTTGGCACTAGTTTCTCTGGATGAGGCCAGCATTTGTATACATTTAGCCTATCAAAAGTATACTGTAGTGCAGAGTCCTTCAGCCTTGAATTCCCAGTTACTGTTGAACTCCAACTCCCATCGGCCCCAGCCAGTTTAGTCAGTGATCAGGGATGATGGGAGCTGTAGTCCATCAACATCTGGTGGGTAAAAGTTTATGTATGTGTGTATATATCTCCCAGAAGAAGCCATCGGCAGCAAACAAATACATTAAAGCACTCTAAAACATCTCAAAAACAAAACACTTTGAAGATGTTTTATTTTAATACGTTTCAAAAACATATTAAAGCAAAACATCTTAAAAACATCTTATTCAACTCCCATCAGCCCCAGCCAGCTTAGTCAATGACCAGGAATGAAGGGAATTGTAGTCCAGCAACATATGGACATTTCAACAAGCCTTCCAAGTAGAGACCTTATCCCAGTTTGCGTCTGTGCTGGAATTGTTTTTTAAGATGTTTTTAAGGTTTTTTTTTAAAAAATGTTTTAAAGATGTTTTGTTTTAACATGTTTTAAAGTATTTTGTTTTTTAAGATGTTTTAAAATGCTTTTAGTATTTTTGTTTGTGTCCTTGGGCTCCTTCTGGGAGCAAGGGCAGGATATAAATTATTATTATTATTATTATTATTATTGTGTGTGTGTGTGTGTGTGTAGCTCAGTGGTGACTATTTTCATTTTAAGGGTGTCAGAGGCAGACTTACTTGGTACACACATAACTCTTCCTTCCTTTCACTACCTGCACATTCTGCTTCTGCACATCTGCTTTTGATCTTGTCTTATAAATACTTACACATTGAATGTAAAATGATCCCTTCAGACATTGTAGTGGGCCACCCTTGCTCTTATTTTGGTTTCACAAAATCGAAAACATCCAACTATTGAAGCCACCTCTTTATGGGTATTACATTGTCCCACACAGGATCCTCAAGACTATAAATTCTAGCATTACTTGGGAGAAGGGGATAGCACAGCTTATTTGTATCCAACAATCATTGCTGTACACAAAGCACTGGATTATTTTTAGCTGGATTTATGTTTGGACATAGAGTCAAGATTTTTCTTAGTTGTGGTCATGCCTATTAACTTCAATGAGTCCACTTTGAATAGGACTAGCATGAATACCATCCTATATGTTCACTTGTAGTTACTTGCCTATCAGCCCTAAAAGTCACTATTGTCCTCAAATGGTTCCCTCCTTCAGTTCTCAGATGTCAGTATCAGTACCTGCATTTACTTGCATGCTAATAAACAGAAGAACAAAGACAGCATATTTTTTGAGAAAATGTCATTTAAAGTCAGATTGTAAACACCCTCCCCCATTGACAGACATGATTATGGCATACCAGCTCTGTTTTACAGCATCTGTAGATACATTTGTAGCTTATTTCAGTGGTTCCCAACCTGGGGGCCAGGACACCCAGGCGGGCCGTGAAGTAATCCAGAGGGGGTCGTGAACAGTAAAGAAATGAATTATTTATTAATATTTTTAAAAAGTCTTCATTCCTTCTACACTGTCTGCTTTCCACTGCCGCTGCAGATGACAGCTCCTCCTTGCTCCAAACGAGAGGGGAAGCCTTTTGCTGAAGCACCAAAGCGTCTTTCAGGCGCACTAAGGGCAGGCATCTGCCTCTAAAATACATGGCAGACACCAAAGGAGGCTGAGGGTGGAGCTACGAGGAAGAAGAGGGGATTACTATCACTGATTCCCATCTCCTTGCACTGCTGCTATTGATGAGAGGAGAGGACTTTTTGTGAAGCAAAAAGAAGCAAGCCCGCAAACAAAGGCTGCTTTCCCCCTTCCTTCCTGGCAGCCAGCCTGCCTCCCTGGGGGGAGGGGGTCACAAAACAATTTCAGCTTATAAAGGGGGTCCCATGCTCATAAAGGTTGGGAAGCACTGGCTTATTTTATTTGCCTTTTATTTATAACTATTTTTAATTTTTTTAAATTTGATTTTATATTAACAAATACAAAATGCTGCAAGGAACAATTGACAGCATAGTTACAATTATAACAAAATCAGAGCAAGTATGTCTCTAGAAGGAATTTGCATCTAAATCATACAACAGAATATGCATGAGGAAAGTCCAGAGATAAACAAAGGTAGTCCTTCATGTGTGTCCACAGTGCATTCCAAATTTGCCTGTACTGTGGTAGAATGTGCATTTTTGTGTTTGCATTGTTCACATAAAGAGGTAAAGTCATACCAAACTTAGTGAAAAGATTCAGGATCTGCTTGACCATCAATAACTTGTAAACTATGTGTTAATTACTACATGGCTTCTATAAATGAGAGTTTAGTATACCGATTTTAAGAGTACTGGGGCTTTTTAGTTTAGAGAAATGATGCCCCACTCGCCGCACAGCTGATGGGCGGGGCATTTATTTATTTATTTATTTATTTATTTATTTTATTACATTTTTAGACCGCCCTATAGCAATAAGCTCCCAGGGCGGTGTACAGCATAATAAAACAGGTTAAAATACAAAAACACAATAAAACATAATTAAAAATTTTCAATTTTAAATTCAAATTTTAAAATTTTTAAAATTTTTAAAATGCCTGGGCGAAGAGGTAGGTCTTTACCTGGCGCCGAAAAGATAGCAAAGAAGGCGCCAGGCTTATCTCATCAGGGAGGCATAATTGCAGATGGGGGCAAAGCTGCCGCCTCCATCTTTAAATGAGGCAAAAGTCGCACGTTGCACACCTATGATGCGAGTGTGACTTGGCTGAAGGGAGGGGCGAGGCTGGAGGGCTTATTTAAGCCCAGCTGCCCCTCCTACCTTCCTCTTTGGAATTGCAATGCCCACTCCGCCCTCCCTCTTTTATGGTGTGCATATGGGTCGCTTCGGGGCCGAGTAGGAATTTTTATCCTGCCCACCCTCGTTGGCGGGCAGGTTTTTCACCTGCTCCACACTATGGGAGGGGGAGGGAATCGGGTTAGGGGGCATTGTTATTAATAGGTGGTTTCGCTGATTTGGCACAATTGATACATTGAAGGCTAATGCCCTATGGGGCAGTTTTGTTATAGCACTGGTGCGGGAAGGTGTGGGACGGGAAATAGTTAAGGACAGCTAGGTGGCCGCCTTAGGCACCTTTGGAGGTGATTGGCGGTTCCGGAGGCCTGTCTGGCAAGGCTTTGCGGCTTGAGGACAGGATATGGGCTGCCTTTGGGGCCAACTCATCTCATCTACCCAAGGGTTATTCAACCCTGGATGGGGATGACGTGGGAAGGCCCCCCTACTCACCTACAAGGTGTGGCCGAGGTAAGGGGTAAGCAGATGGGCTTGCCCTTACCCCAGCAGGGGCTGGTCGCACAAGAGCTGTATGGCAAGCTACTTGCTTATAGATAGTCCCGCACCTAGTTTTTCCCCTCTGCAGGTCACTTTAAAATTGGGTTTGTCTGCTGTAATTTAATAAAGTGGCCCTTGTTCAACCCAAGCTGATGTGTCAGTGTCTTATTTTGCCCCTCAACTGCAAATGCATGGCATGGAAAAGGTGAATAGCGAAAAGTTTTCTTCCTCTCTCATGACACCACAACTTGGAGACATCCAATGAAGCTGAATATAAAGATTCAGGACAGACAAAAGAAAGTACTTCTTCATGCAGTAAATAGTTAAGCTATGGAATTTATTCCCACAGGAGGCAGAGAGAGCTACCTACCTGGATGGCTTTAAAAGAGGATTAGACAAATTCACTGAAGATAAGGCTATCTTTGGCTACTAAACCTGATGGCTATGTTCTCTGTCCACTGCTAGAGGCATATGCTGCTGAACACCAGGTGCTGGAAACCACAGGACGGGAAAGTACCATTGTGTTCAGGTCCTGCTTGAATGCTTCCCATAGGCAACTGGTTTGCCACTGTGGGAACAGGATACTGAACTAGATGGGCCACTGGCCCTATCCAGCAGGCTCATCCTATGTTCCTAAGAGTAGAACCATTGGTATTTTTCCCCAGTTTTGGTAACAGGTCCGTAGCTTCCAACAAACTGCTATCATACCCTTAAGGTGAGCGAGTTGTTCCCCTGTTGTTACTGACCTAGACTTTCACTCCTTCTCCTGTCTCTCCTGATCAATCTACTGTCACTTTTTGTAAACCACAAAAATCTTGTATTTGACACACTTAGACTTTTAAGGAGAAGACTTGTGCAGCCCATATTTTGGTGAGAGATGAAGGGTGCATGTGGAAACTATTTGTTACCCCACTTCTTATGGATTCTGAGGGGGGGGACTGCAGAGGTGGAGAAATATGTCAGGAAACAGCCTTATGGGAGAATGACTACTAGATCTAAGTGCAAGGAGAGGCCATGGAATGTGTGCAGTCTAATGGTTTCATTGTTGCCCATGTTGCAGTATGGGGGGGAGGCAAAGGAGATGGGAGCAAAGCAGGGGAGCTGCCTTTGAACTCTGGAGAGACAGACGTGATGGATGGACTGAAACCGCTTTCACTTGCTGGCTTAATCCAGGTGGAGAAGGAAGCAATCCTCATCTTAGGCCATTTCACTTGGGTCTCAAAAGAGGTATCAGACAGACGAGGGGCAGTATTTGAATTTAGGTAGAGACCTCTCAAGCACACAAAAAAGATGTCACTGGCCCTGAAATCCCTGCTCTTTAAACCTAAAAGTAGGAAAGAATGAATGTGTCAGTTTTACATTCTCTCACTTCCTCATTTTTCCAATCATAAGTTAAATTTTGCCCATTTCCACATGAATTGGCAATTTTTTCTTAAAAGTCTGCATGAAAATTCATCTTTATTTTTGTGCACATTTCTCCTAATATATACACCTTTTGCCCAATATACACATTTCTGCAAGCAATTTCCCCTAACATAATGAATGTAGTTTTAATTTTAGGGTCTTTTTTGTTTGTTTTATTCAAATAAGCATTTTTGTGCATGCTTTTTGATTGGAGAACTGCATCACAAAAATCAGAGGAGGACAGGGTGGTATTCAATTCTAGTCTGTTCAGAGTTGATGTTAATAGACATGACTGCCTTAGATTTATTAATTTCAATTGGTTTATTCTGAGTAGGACTTAATTTAATACAACCCATGAATTTCAAAGGATGACTGTAGGTTGCATTCTACTAAGTCCTACTGAGAGTAGACCCATTAGTTAGGCATGTCCATTAATTTCAATGAATCATACCCTGAGTAGGACTAGCACTGAATACCACCCTGCCTTTCAGTTTGATTATTTGTTTGAGAAGTGCAAATTAAGTAGGTTTGCATTAAAATGTGAATTGAACTAATTTATCTCCATGTTTGGAGACAGGTTGCAGTTGGTGGTGAAGGAAAGGCAATTCTGCACATGAGTTGGCACTGTTCTTTAATTATTATTGCACATATTCCTGGGACAAGCCTAACAACAAGTTCTCGGAGTGGCCACACACTGGCACATGCACTTCAGTGTAGAACCTTTGGGCACACTGGATTTCTAGCACAGTGAACACTGACTAGGGGGCAAGGACAGACATCACTGTTAGCTGTGTTTCACTATATGCTAAAAGATGCATAATGTTATAGAAATTTTAAAGGAAATTACTGTGACTTGAAAAAACTGTGTACAGAAAGCATATTAAAGTCTACTGAGTCCTGGCTGCTTCTGTCTTGCATTCAAGCTGCAGTCCTCTTGCATTGATCTGTGTAGATACCCAACTAATCCCCAACCCCAAATCAATCTCTATTATAGCACTCTGGTTTTGGAACACCCTTCCAAAGGAGGTAGGATTGTCCCCCACTGCTGAAGTCAATTCAACAGCAGTTGAAAATATATCTGTTCCATTTGGTATTGGGAGTTAGAGGAGATGGTTGGCCTCTTTCTAAGCAGTAGGAATTAGGCATTGCAGAATTTGTGGAAAACTACCACATTTATTGGAGATATTGTGGTTTTGATATTGGTATTCTGAGGTTGCATGTGCAGTTTCAGTATGCTAGCCTGGGAATGTTGGCTGAAGGACAGCCTAAAAATTCAGTTTATTTTACAGCCACAAGGGTGACTGTATACTATAGTCAGCATGGATTTTTCGCATTCTGTAATGTTAAATTGAAAATACCTCCCATGCTATTCTGATGCTTCCCTTAAGCTCATTTCAAAACAAAACTTTACAAAACTTATAGTCTTGAACTCAGAACTGCTTGCTTAAAAATCCTCTAAATGTTCATGGTGATACACAAAACAGTTCAAAGCGTACAAAGAGTGTAAAAAGTGTAAAAAGAGAGAAAAAAAACCTTTTTGGACCTTTTTCTGTCAGAGATCTCATAATTTGTTGAAATTAATTAAAAATCAGACATGTTCACAGAGTACCTGTAATCCTATTACTCACCTTGCCCCATTCTCTGACCTTCATTCTCTGCAGTTTAAAAGTTAAAAAGATGTTTGGCTGATTTTTAATTAATTTAAGAAATTTAGCATTGAACTCAATGATAAGGTTGGACATGCTCAGCAAGAATCAAGTATCAGTGTTCTAAAAGCCAGACTCACACCTGTTTGGCTTAGCTAATTAGGGAGCCACACCCACACCAGACCTTTATTTTACTTGAGACAGTCATGGCTTCCCCCAAAGAGTCCTGGGAAGTGTAGTTCGTGAAGGGTGCTGAGAGGAGTATCTTATTCTCCTGATAGAGGCCAGAGTGGTTTTACAGTCAGCCACTCTGATTGAAGCTCTGTGAGGGGAACAGGGCATCCCCTAGCAACTCTACCAACCTCAACCTTTTCAAAACCCTGGCAAATTATTATAAATGTTGTACATTTAAAATTAAAATTACAACTAGATCTGAAATTGTGTTTGCTATTGTTGTTGTTGTTGTTGTTGTTGTTGTTGTTGTTGTTGTTATATCCCACCCTTCCTTCCAGTAGGAGCCCAGGAAAGTATATTTGTGAAACATGAAACCTGTAGATATTTAAGAACCTACTGTATGTTTATTAATAGCAAGAAGAATTATATTTGCAAAGTTTTGGAAATCTAATGTAACACCTAAAACAGTGGTGGAAACCTCAGGACCCAAGGACTGAATGCAGAATGTAACCACCTGTACAAAAGTCAGAGTTGTGTCTGTTGCTCCATCATTTTCCCCCTGTGGTCCCACTCACTTTGACTCTGCCTTGCACTGGTATGTACCACCCAGAAGGCTGTCAATGAGGGAATGTGGCCTTTAGGCTGAAAAGTGTTTCTCACCTGAAAAAAGCATTTCACTATAATAATATTACTGTTGATACAGAAGGGAATATATAAGCAACATGAATTGTCATTAATATAAAATGGGAGGGATGTTTTCGATTTCCTTCTCTGGCATGAAGAAAAGAGGAGAGGAAATTGGGGGTGTGCATCTCATTCCCATAATGGAAAACAATGGTTTCTTGCTATGTCTGAACTTGACTATTATGTACACTTTTGTTGTCATTTTCTGGCTGTAAACAACTGCTTTCAATATGGTGTTAATATCCCAGCCCAATCTCTGAGCTAAAAATGTGTCAGGACTAGGGATGGGTGAATTTGTCGTTTTCAGTTTCTCATTTTTATCCAATCTTAAGTTCAGTTCTCCAGATCGGTGATTTTTTTTTTAAATCCTCATAACAATTCATCCGCAATTTAGTGCATTTTTCTCCTAATACACCCATTTGTGTATGCAATGTTACCTATTATATGCACATTTTGCAAACTAATGTTTCCTAATACAATGCATTTTATATGTTATTTTCATGAATATATGCATGAATTTTCATGAATTCTATGCATAATTGACCCTAATAGACACATTTTTGTAACCATTGGGGGGCATTGGAGAACTACATTGCAAAATTTGGAGAAGTGTGAATTTGGTTTGTGTTTTGGTTCACACGTTTCAGAAAGGGCAAATTAAGTCGGCTCACCTTTAAATGTGAACTGAATCAAATTTCTCCCCGATCCCTAGTCAAAACTCATGACACTGGTTGAAATGGCAATGCAATACATGTCATGCTTAGGGACTGCCTATCTGACTTGGGCATTTTATACTGTAGTTATATATTTTGTATATATGATGCATGAAAGACAACAATGCAGTTTTGTGAGCATGCTGCAAGAAGTACATTTAAACTAGAAAATAGGAAGCAAGACTAGAAAGAAAGAAAGGAGTAGTGGAACATCCTAAGGTTTAGTAGGACTTCTCTTTACAGTTTGCTGATTCTTTTGGCACTTCCAAATCGATATGACAACACCACAAACCTCCGGGTCTTTGAACTAGACATGCCAAAAGAACTATAAACAGTAAGTTACTGAAATGTCCAGTTCTTTTTCTTTCAACATCTCCTCTCCCATGTTCCGTGGCAGAGCACAAGGGCATGAGAAATCTAAAAGTCAGATGTTTCCCCCCATCAATCCATAATCTTTATCCAATCAATTGCAAACAATTAACAAATGGATGTTTCCTCCCCAGCTCTGAGACATCAATTTACAATTTACATCAATTTATATGTTTTAATACTGCCTTTTGGTTCCAACAACAGCCCTCAAGGTGGTACACAGGACAAGAAAATGTAACAAAACAATGACAGAATTAAAACAAAGCATTAAAAGCCAAGAACAAAAATAAAGATTTTATTCTAAAATTAAAAACAAAAGCCCAATGATCTGATTTATGTATTTGCATACACAAATAACAAAGCAATCTACCTACCTTACTGGGGTGGGAGAGAGACATTCCATGGCAGAACAATTGCCACTTCCTCTGGGCTGATGTGGCATTGAGTCCTTTGGGGAGGGGAATGAGGGGCTTTGGCTCTGTCAGATCCACACACACCTATGGCACACGCTTGGCACACCTACATGTCACCCACATCAGTTTCCACAGGTGTTCCAAAGGACTTGCAATGGTTCATGTGTCAACACACCTTCTTCTCTGACAGTTGTGTGGAATGTATGCCCCATCCTAGGACCCTTCTTCAGCTGGCCTTCAACTGACAATAGGTTGCCATCCTAAATCTATTTATTCTAGGGCATTTAATTTATTGACTTGCATTCTTCTTTGCCATCTATGCAGTCAGCTATTATTTATTTGGTTTTATTTTGCTCTCTGGTGTTGTATTCCCGGGACAACTGGTAGCTGGAGCAAAGTTTTCTTTTTAGTACGGAAGAGGGAAGTAGACTCCTTTCAGCTGCTCCTTCTCTTGCTGATGGATGGGGCCAAGTGGGTCTTCCCCTCGCCATGAACTTCTCTCTTGGAGTTAGGCAGAGGGTGCACCTTTTCATTCTATAGGATTGCAGCCCTAGGTTCTTGGGCCAGTCACCTCTTGAAGTGTCTGATTAAGCAACAATAGCTAGGCAATACCCAAATTATTTTGTATATTTTTCCAATGTATTGCAATTCTTAAATGAAACTGACGCATGCCAGTTATCCATTTATATCACAACACTTAGCTGGGTTAACCAATTCTAGTTTGAGAGAACTGTGATTGGATCTCTTAGAAACATGGTGCTAGGGATTCACTCCATTTATTTTCCTTTTTCCTCCATTTATTCAGTGAATTCATGGAGGGGTGTGCAGAAGAGCACCAGTGATCCTACTCCTGGCATCCATGCACTGCTCTAGTTATAGCTTCTGACCTCTCTGTATTCAGCTGAAAGTGTGAAAGGAGCCCATGTGCATGGATAGCTGAATTCACAGGGATCAGGGTGTGTGACTGGAGGATACTCTGACATCTGGGAAGGGGTAGTGTGAGTGATCACTCTTCCACATGTCCAATTCACATGTTGAATTCATGGAGGAATACATGAATGAGTTGTCTGTCTCCTGCACTTCATGACCACTTGGCCACCACTATGTATTTGTATCCAGTAGAAAATGGTGCCACTGTTGCATTTGCACAGTGCTAACCTCCCTGCCACCTCACCCTTATCCCTCCCACTAAGCAAAAGTGACTCAGCTGTTGGCAGGTCTGGTGAACACCACTGCCCCACCATGTGATTTGCTACTGCTTGTATGCATGTTTATATCCCCCTCACTCACACACCTTCAGATAACACTTGTGGCTGATACGGGTAGTCCATGAAAGCCCCCCCACACACACATCTTTAAAGAACCATAAGACTCTATGTTGTGTTTGCTGCAACAGATTTACATGACTATCCTTATAAAATATGAACTCTCTGTGTAAAGCATGTAGTGAATAATTAGGACTAAATGGCTATTGTTGAATAGTATAAGAGCTGGAGTCAGATCCTCCTATTAAGTATTACTATTGTAGCTCAGTGATAGAGCTCCTGCTTTGCATGCAAAAGGTTCCAGGTTCAGTCCCAGGCATCTCTACATAGGGCTGGGAATGTCCCCTGCCTGGAACCCTGGAGAGCCCTGCCACTCAGTGTGGACAGTACTAAATTGGGCGGACTGATGGTCTGACTTGATATAATGCAGCTTCTTGGGTTTCTAGATAGGTTGACCATAACCAGTGAAATAGGGTTGGCATTCTTCAATTAATTAGATTGTGGAATGGATTACAAATGCTACATGGACAAGGAAGTAAGTCTCAGGCTTGCACACACAGAGAGCGAGAGAGCACCATTGCATATAGAATTTGTGATGCAATGCTTGTGAACATATAGTTATGCGCCAATATACTAGTCTGACTGCTGGAAATAACAACTGAATGGATCTCATCTGCACATGTGGATGGATATGCACAGCTGTCGGATCCCAAAGTACATCTATGCATAGTGGAAGGGGGTTTGAGTCCAAGAGACACTGGCATCCCCGCAACTCCCTTAGCCTATGTTAATTGGCTTGTTATTCTCAAAGAATTATAACATTAGAGAAATAGTGAAATAGGACAGACAAGGAGGTAATGAAATCCTTCTCTCAGACCCAAACAGGGATCATTTACACTACAAACACATGCTGCTACTACTGAATTTAAACCACAGTATTCAAATGTTTTGAAAATGATGGAAATATTGTTTCAATATACTGTATGTATAAATTGTTTTAATATATGCATTATGTATGTATACAGTTTAAACACAATTTTTCAAGCCCACACAAAAAAGCTAAGCAAGTAAACTTCCAGCATAATTGTCAAATTAAAGCTTTTTGTCTGAATGTCTCAACTTCAGGGGTTTTTTTCAGAGAGGAAAAGAATACATCTCCCCCCCCCCCAGTTGGACTATTAGTATCTTTGCTATCAGAGCTGTTATATATTAAACTGCCCAATCCTGACAACAGGAAATAACTGGAATGCAAGAAGGGGCAAGGTAAAATGGAGTTCAGGGACCCTTTCAAAATGCTTTGTGAGTCTGTGGAGTTCATATGGCTAATTGGGGGTTGCAAACTATATACACGCTTTGGATAGCAAATGACTTATGGATTTCTCACAAAAGGAAAGCATGCAATTTGTTACATATTGCAAATTAAGAGGCCACTTTTTTCCTTTGTTAGATTTTTATCCCACACTTCCTCCAAGGAGCTGATTTTTAAAACCCTGTTTTTATTGGACTTTATGAGAGACACATATCACATACAGGTTACTTTGTATGCAATAGTGGCTTTTATATATTCATGTTAAGAACATATAAACATAAGGCCTTGATGGATCAGGCCAATGACCCATCTAGTTCAGCATCCTGTTCGCACAGTGGCCAACCAGATACCTATGAGAAACCCCAAAAGCAAGACCTGAGCACAGCAGCACTCTACCACTTCTGAATCCCAAAAACTGGTATTCAGAGGCATACTATCTCTGACAAGGGGATAAGAACATAACCATCATGGCTAGTACCCACACTGTTATGTCATGTTCACTTTATATAAAGTTCTTCCTTCTCTTATGACTAAGTTGTCAGTTTAGCTTCAATGGAGTAGCTTAGTCTTGCTTGGAATAACTCACTGTATGCCCATGGTCAGTCAAAAAGAATCTGGACTTGGATTTCCTATATCCAACCTCCAAAATGTCACACTGACTAAAGGTACAATAATGATGAGCTGAATTTGAGATTGTGAGGGACATCACACTTTCATTTTATTTCTTCAAAGCTATTCTTTCTCAGACAGGACTTTTAAAAATCTTTGTCTGCTTCTCTCTGTGTTGTTTTTCAACATCCTTTACAGTCAGGCACAAAGCTTTAGCGCACTGGGAGGATCAATTCCTTGAAATTGATTTGGCTCAGTTTCAAGTACAGGCACATAGGCAATGTGGAAATAATGTAGTTAGAGTATGTTTCCTTCCCTGCCAAAACAGGCTCTCTCACACTGTCTATCAGTAGCAGCAGCAGCAGCAGCAGCATGAACTGGATGTATTAGTCGCTTGTTATCCCAAGGTCTCCAAGCAACTTACAACATTGTTAAAACAAGAGTAAATATGCCATACCACAAAAACAAAATGCTCCCTACAAAAATGCATACTTCCTATAGCCACAGAAAGCTTCAGCAGCACATTAATACAAACATCATCTCAGTCTATAAAATGCCTAAGGAAAAAAGATAAGTCTTTATTTGGCACTGAAAAGATGTTAATGAAAGCACTAGGCAGACCTCACTGGGGAGTGCATTCCACAGATGGGGAGCCACAATTGAAAAGGTCCTATCCCTTGTCACCACCCTCCAAACCTCCCTCAGAGGAGGGACCTGCAGAAGGGCCTCAGAAGAAGATCTAAGAGTCTGGGTAGGTTCATCTCGGGCCAGGCCTTCCAAGATATTGATGGCCTTAGCCATAAAGAGCTTTATAGGTCAAAACCAACACTTTCAGTTGGGCTCAGCAGCATACAGGCAGCCAGTGTAATTGGAATAGAATTGGTGTTATATGAATTGTTCACCTTGAACCATCAACAATTGGGCATTGTGCACTAATTTAAGCTTCCAAACCATTTTCAAAGGTAGCCTCACATAAAGCGCGTTGCAATAATCTGAACCTTGAGGTTACCACAGCATAGATTACTGTAGCCAGGCTATCCCTGTCCAGATAGGATTGCAGTTGGACCACCAGCCTATGCTGATGAAAGGCACTCTGCCCTACTGAGGTGACCTGTGCCTCAAGTGATAGCAAGGGATCAAGATTAACCCCCAAACTACAAACCTGCTCCTTCAGAGGAAGTGTGACCCCATCTAGAAGAGGGTGAACAACACTCAGCCAATCAGAGGAACCACCCACCAACAATATCTCAGTCTTTTCTGGATTAAGCTTCAGTTTATTGGCCCTTATCCAATCTATTATTGCAACCCAGCATTGATATAGCACATCCACTGCCTCACCTACAGAAGACGAAAAGGAGAAACAGAGTTGTGTGTTATCAGCATACTGATGACAACACACTCCAAAACTCCATATCACCTCACTCAACAGTTTCATGTAGATGTTAAGCAGCATGTGGGACAGAGCCAACCCCTGCAGGACTCCATACTGCAAAACCCACAGAGCTGAGCAATGCTCCCCAAGAACTATCTTCTGGAGCTAGCTATCCATGTAGGAATGGAACCACTGCAATGCAGCGCCCCCAATACCCAACTCAGTCACCCTAGAAGGATACCATGCTTGATGGTATCAAAAGCTGCTAAAAGATCAAGGAGCTCAACAGAGGCACACCTCCCTGTCTCTGTCCTGACACAGATAATCATACAGAGTGATCAAGGCAGTTTCCATACCAAAACAAACCCTGAAGTCCTATTGAAATGGATTTAGAAAATCTGTCTCCTCCAAGAATACCTGGATCTGGTTGGCAATCACCATCTCAAGAATCAAGAATCAAGGACCTTTTATTCAGTTTAGTAAGATTGTACAGCCTAGATGAAATTGTTGCCACTCTTATTGTAAGCTGCATGGTGAAACAAGGGTGCCTCTTTATAGAGCTTTCTGTAATGTCAAGTAGAAATTGTGTGGGTGTCATAGCCCCAGCCTCAAGCTCAGGGCTGGAGAAAGATGAGCCATCTGAGTCCAGATGTGTTGTACTACCATATAATAAACTGGACTGCCATCCTTATACAGAACCTGATGGATGCCTTTCCTTGACCATTTACTTTCAGGTCAGGGAGTTGGCTTTTTAAGGCTTTCTTGTGCCTAAAGGCAAGACTAGGGCCACATTCATACCAGACATTTATTCCACTATTATTCTACTTGCAATAGTCTTTGCTTGTCCCATAGATACTGGGAAGTGTAGATTGTGAAGGGTGCTGACAGTTGTTAGGCAACTCCTATTCTAACAGAGCTACAATTCCCAGAGTAGTTTAACAGCCGGTTCCTCTTCTCATACAACTCTAAGAATTGTACCTCTGTGAGGGGGATAGGGCTGTCCTCTCAGCCATTCTTTGGGGGAAGCCATGACTGTTGAAAGTGGACTAATAGTGGAATAAATGTAAGATGTGAATGTGGCCTATGGACTCATAAGACCTCAGTTCACTTCCAGTCTCCCTCAATGCAATTTGTTCACTTGGAGCTTTCCATGGTACTGGAACCCCTGGCCTGCCTAGCCTTATATCATAGCACACGCTTTACCTGCAGAAAGTTCCAGGTTCAATTCCTGGGAATCTCCAGGTATGGCTAGGAAAGATTTCCTATTTGAAATCCTGGAGAATGGCTGCCAGTCAGTGTAGACAATATTGAGCTAGCTAGACTAATGGTCTGACTCAGTGTCAAGTAGCTTCCTATGTCCCTATATGGTGCACCCAGAAGTGGCCTCACCAGATGGGGTAGAGCCACAATGCTAGCTTCCTGACAAGTGGCTGACTCTTGCTTACTGGGAGGGAGAGGTGAGGGGAGCATAGTGTGAATATACCGGCAGAGCCAATCTAGATATACTACTGTCTGCATAGAACAAAGGTGAAGCACAGCTTGATAGGGGATGAAGTCTAATGATACTTGCAAGTTTCAGGAAACAAGAAGTAAGGGGAGAAGATTTGCCCTTGGTCTATAATGAGCCACTGAGTCATTCAGCAGTTGTGCTTGCTTGCTTGCAATGATAATTTTAACAAAAATTGTTTGGACTTAACTTGTGTGTTGTGTATCTAAGAGTGGATTTGGAATTGGATTTGGACATTATTTCATGATATGAGTAACTCGCGTGTACACAGTTTACATGTTGCATTGTATAAAGAAGAACTCAAGTGTTTTTCCTCCACAGTGATTTCTCACTTTGGTGTAAAATTAGAAGAGCAAGTTTCCCTCACTTCCTGTTTCTCCCCAAAAGTAAATCTCCAAAGCTGGCCTACATTCCAGCAAAGTTACATTTCCCCAAAGATATAGGTATTGGCCTTGGGAAGTTCAACTTAACTTTATTGTTAGATTTGTTTGTTTGCTTGCTTGCTTACTTATTTATCTTAGGCTTCAAAGCAGTTTACAAAGTATATAAACCAATTGCACAAACATTAAAATATAAAATATTGACAATTAAAATATGCAATAAAATTATCCCATTAAAACAACACAGCAGTTAAAATAGGAGACATGGGCGGAGTAGTAGTAGCAGCAATTAAGCCAACACAAGACTTTTCAAGCAAAAGGTTCTTTGGGGTTTTACCTCTTTTGGAAACTGCATCCAAAATGACTTAGTTATAGGTCTGACAGCTTTTCTTATACAAGAGAAATGTATTTGCATCTAAGAAATGCACTTGGGCTGCAGGTCAATGCACACTTACCTGGGGGTAAACATCATTGAAAACAATGAGTAGCCATGCATGGGGATGCACTGTTAGTATACTTTAGAACAAAGACTGTGTTCTCTTTAAATTAAAAAAATCATTTGATAAATGTCATCTCAGCAATTTCTGTAAAGGTTTCTTCTGTTATCAAAACTGGCAGACATTAAACAGAACATTTTTCAGAATAATGGCTATGGATGAAAGAATAAGCATTTAGTCTCCCAGTAGCCCAGCCACCTGTGCAAACAGCAATTCCAACTTCAGTCTGAATTGCTGGATTCTGAATAGCAAATTATTTGAGGCTTTATGGAGAACACACTGCAGAAAACATTATCCAGATCTGTTTGGATACATTTATTAAATGGGACTTTCACTGTGCACCAACACCCCACCCCACCCCACTCCTGGTAAAGTTATTCTTGCTTATTTGGATCTGTTTTGTGAGATCAATTCTGCTGTAACTTTGGTGTATTTGCCATCACATTTGCCAAGTCCTGTCTCTTTTGCCTATTTAAAATAAGCTGATTTTTTATTTTCTGGCGTTGCAAAGGAAGAAAACTATAAGAACATAAAAGTGGGATTTCAGGTTGAAATATCACTGTTCTTGATGAGACCATTTATTTTATGACTTAATATGATGTCAATGTTGGGTTTCCCAAGAGAAATGTAGAACAACAGAACCAGTCCAAATACAGCAGCTATAAGCAGAACTGGTAGTCACAGTTGACTTTTGTCCATCATAGGGCCATTAAATATCCATAATACACATTAAATATACATATAAGAGTTGATTCATTCACTCAACATAAAGATTTCACAAAACACACACATCTATACTGTTTTTCCCTACTGTTATTCAGTAAAAGATGAGAGAGAACTTCTGCCCACTGATTAAATTATTTCAGCTGATCAGTCACTACTTATGAACCATTTAACATATTGACTTAACTTATGGATGAACTTGCAGTCCTGCATACTATGATTACACCCACACACTAATTAATCAACTAGGGCTATAATACTGTGTACACTTCCTTGGGAATAAGCGCCATTGAATACAATGAGACTTCTTTTTGTAAATCTCTGTCTCCAGCTAGTTAAATCTGTTTTTCAGCATACCCCATTGTCCTTCTGTTGTCTCTTTAGCTGTCCTCTGAATCATCTCTAAATGCTCAATATTATGCTTGACAGAATTAAATCATCCGAAATAAATGCCTTCTGCAGACATATCAAGGCTATGGATGATGAGGGAACCTACTTCCCTGCATTACCCACTCGTACATCTGCAGCCCTTCCCATGAGTCTGCCCAGTGATCACATGAGGCATGTCATGCTTCACACATAATGTAAGCTCATCCCTGGCTAAGCGTGAATAAATGAGCATGTGGGTACTCACAGTAAACATCACAGCCATTTTGTTCCTTCCCTGGTCCTGTTGCTGCAGCACTTCCCAGCGCTAACTTTGGCTTAGTGTTACATCCAAGGATAGGTTTATGGTTTGTCATACTCCAGACAATCACAAGTCTAGCCAAGATTTGCTCTTGGATTACTACTCACGATTTGCCTGGGGCAGACAAACTACAAGCCTGGGTCGAAGCCAGTGATGGGGAACATCAGTCCTGGGGACTAAATGTGGGCCCCAAGGCCTCTCGAATTAGCCCTTAGAACTCTCTCCAGGCCCCCGCCACCCTCCCTGGCCCTGTTTTGCATGTTCCTTGAGCCTTTTTGTCTTACTGGAACATGTCCTTGAATTCTCATAATGTCTCTTGCTTGCCCGGGAGGAGGATAGAGAAGTGTGTGTGTGTGTGTGTGTGTGTGTGTGTGTGTGTGTGTGTGTGTGTGTGTGTGTGTGTGTGTAGAAACTGGTCTACCGTACAACAGTAACAATTTACATTTGTTGCTCTGTCCACTATTGTCTCTGACTCACCCACAACTGGCATGCAGCCTTTGGAAGGTTGGCCAGAAGGGAACCCAACCCTCCAGGAAAAGGAGCAAAACAGCTGCCATTTTAACTCTGAGTACCTGTGCACTTTTATGTTTCTGCTTAGTTGTGGCTTGGCTTTGCATTATGCCCAAAACTGGTCCAATTTTTTTCCGGGGCTTATATGCCTCTAGGCCAGTGCTTATAGACTCTTACCAGGCTGCATGCATAATTTTCTGGTGAACAGAATACATTGCTCAGGCCTTTGTGCCTCAGGTTCTAGATGCATAGGCTCCAATTAAAGCATGTTATCCAGTATCTGTTTTTGTTGTTGCTGTCGTTGTAGTTAATACCTTACTTCTAAAGGAGCCTAGGATGGCAAGCACAACAATTTTAACTACAAAAAATCTCAAAACAGTTAAAAACATTCTAAAAACAGTTACAGTTAAATTTAATCCTGAGATCTTTCATCCAGTGATCTCTGGGTTGCCAGGAATAGTCTCCTTGAAGTCATCAAATGCCTGGGTAAACAGGAATGTTTTGAAATTCCTCCTAAAAGTCAGTGATGATGGAGGCAGACACACCTTGCCAGGGAGGACATGCTGGTAGGAGTTGACATGTTGGGGTGGGGTGGGTGTGATCCCAGTCTCCGCCCCACAGTTTGCCATTGAATATCTTACTGCATGTGTTTACTTAGAGGAGTAGAGTGATTAGGACAGAGAAATATTAATTTTGGATTGATTCCTGGCACCCACTCTACAACTGTTGATCATTAAAAAGCTAGGCCTTTTTCGACTTCCGGGAAGGGTGACTTCGCTTGTGTCTGCTTTTGGGACGGGCTCCCGCCTCAAAAGAAGCTTATTCAGATATAAATCAGTCAGAACATTTTTTTTTTGACTGATGAAATTTCTCCCGGGCAGGGAGAAACGTAGAGATCAACCTCAAAAGCCTGTTTTTGTTGGGAGGACTGGATTTCATTAATTTATCAGATAAGGTCCAGCCAACAATGCCGGACGGACTTTCGAACAAGCTCTATCTGCTTAAGCGATACGTTTATCTTTTCTTTAAAGAGAGAACGGACTAACAGGCAAGCACCCTTCTTTCTATTATTTTTTTTACTTGGTTTAAATTGTTGCAGCAAAAGGAGATTTGTCAGATTGATCGGCTTTGGACAGCTTCTGGGTGAGCTATAACTCTTCTCTGTTATCGAAATTAACAGCTTATCTCTGTTTCTGTCACAAAAAGCTGTCCTGGAAGTGCATTCTAAAGATATACACAGAAGAGGGATTTCTATTCCTGATTTCTATTCCAAGGAATATTATATTGTCTGGGACTATTCTCTTTTTGGTCTATTTTATTTTGACGAATCTGCTTCTTCACGACGCCACTAACTGTTTTGATGCTGGGAACTAAATTTGTTTTGCATTCTTGAACATAGAGAGATAAGGCAGGTTGCTCTGTTTATACTGTGATGTCATCAAGCCTGGAATATTAACCCAATTGTTGCTGAAATAAGAAGCGGTTTTTCTTTATTTTTGTTTTGCTTTGTTTTCGTGGTTTTAAAAATGGCAATCAAGAAAGCGGCTGAGAATCTGGAAGTAACTATGTTTCAGAAAATAATGGATGAGATTGAGATAACGAAACAAACCCTGCGACAGGGTAGTAAGGAGCTGAAAATTGAACTGAGCAAAATGACGCAGGAGTTTAAAGAAATAGGGGATCCTGTGAGAGAGGAGAATGAGATCAGAGATGAGAAAAGAAAAAATAAAGGGAAGATACAAGCCCTGGAGATTGGAACAAATGTGGAATTGGAAAAAGATCTGGAGTTTATGGATTTTAGAAATAAAATCTACTGTTTGGAATTTAACGTTATCTCTGAAGAAATTAATGAAGATATTAGAGATAAAGTTATCAATGGCTTGGATAATCTTCTGGACTGGAATGATGTGATGGAGCTTGATATAGAGAAAATCTATGGAATTAACTGCAGCCATGTGACAATGGAAAAACTCTTAAGAGATGAGCCAGTGCATTTTGTAAAAAAGAAGAACACAGATATGACTTTACAACAGTATTTCAGCAACTTATTCAGAATGGATGGCAAGAAAATATTTGGGATAGAGGAAATTCCCATCAGACTCTTATTATATGACTATGGCTACAACAGCAAGATTATTATGGAATACTGATAATGGAAGATTGGACACTGAAATTACTGGACTTAACAGGACTATTGAAGATGGAAGATGGAACTAATAGGGATAATGGAATAATGGCTATTGAAATTATTGGACCTAACAGATTCTGATGAGATGGATTAATCGAAATGTTTATTTGGACTATGGTTATGACAATAAGATTATTATAATTATTAACGAGATGGATTAATTGACATGTTTATTTGGAGAAAAATTGATAGATATATTTCTTAAAGAATTGAAACCTCTCTTTGACTTTTTGTGGAAAGAATAAAGTAATGTTTATGAGATTTGATGATTAATTAAGATAACTACTGGAGGAAAGTGATTTTATAATATGATTTAAGAGACAGGATTGTTATATATTGTAGACCTACAACTGATTTGATATGTGACAAATGGGAAGTCAACATTTTATTTTTTTTTTGTTTAATCATTTTTGTTTTGTTTTGTTTTTTGTCTTTGAATGTTTTATGATTTTGTTTTCTATGTTTTATGAAAATTTGAATAAAAATTATTGTAAAAAAAAAAAAAAAAGCTAGGCCTTTTTCTATCTGCGTTGCTCAGAAAATCAGTCTTAACTGGTTGCAGCCATATATCACTTCCTTTTGCGAAAGCATATCTGCTTTAGAAAATAAGTATAGTATTCGCTGACTAAGTCGAGTCCAGCTTCTCCTCTGTCCTCAGAATGTCAAAGAATGTGCAAACACCATCGTGAAAAATGCCTATGCACACTATTTTGTTTCATTGCAAATGTGTCCTTCCCCTGTTTACTAATATATCTCATAAAAAGGGGGGATATTTATGTGACTTCATATCAAATAATGTGATCATGTTTTTCCCCTCCCCCTTTTTTGAATTAGTAAACCAGGACTTCCCTCTGTTTTCCTTAGCCCCCTGGCAATATGCTTAAGTGCTTTTTTATGTGTTGATATACACTGTAAACCAGACAACGGCTGGCCAACTTTTGATTCCCATTTTCAAAACTGTATATGTTTAGCTTGCAGGCTTCAAATGACATGCATAGCCTGTCACAAAATACAGCTTTGGGAAGGCTTTCATCTTGTCCTTTAAGTTCCTTTGCAGTTATGAACAGAGCGAGAACAGCTTATGGCAAAAAGCAAAACAAAACCCTGCCCCTTTCTTTTCTAGTCGAAAGGCTCCCGGTTGCACACCCTTCTTTGAAATAAATGTTCAAACACAGATCATTCTGCTATTAGCCAACAATTGCATACCCCTCCTGACTGAATAAGGATGCAGGCAAATTTGCTTATTCTCCTAGAATGACCATGCTGTCTGGGGCTGATGGGAACTGTAGTCCAAAACCTATGGTGGGCACCAGGTTGGGAAAAGCTATCCTAGAAGGATTTAAACCTCAGGCAACTCTGGGGGCCACAGATGTTATGACGCATGTCTATGGCGCCTGAGTGTGTGTGAATCTACCCATTAAACACACCTCCTTGAGAGGAGGCGGATATTTTGCTAGGGATAAAACAAGTGCTTTGCCCTGAAATGTGCCTAAATAGTTTGTGTATAACCCCCCAAAAATGCAGGTCCAAACCAGACTAAAGTAAAGTTTTCATTTCTTGAGAGAAAAGAGAAGAATAGCATGACGAAATTACTGGGTGCGTGGCAGCACTAATCATTAATACCCTAACCCATTCATAACTATAAACTAAGGAAATCAAAGGTTCCTATTGCTATAAGGAATGACAGACAGCAGGGATTACCTATCCTAGGCATAGGAGTGGGCTATTGAATATAGCTGAAGTGGTGTGAAGGAGCTCTGATCAAAAAGCAGGAAGGAATCTCTTTGCCTCAAGGTTTGCACCAAGACGCAAGCTTCCTTCCTGATATGTGGCCTGCAATCCTGCGCTGCGTTCCTTGAGAGCGTAGTTAGTTACACATGTTGGAGCTCAGATTGCCATTGCTGCCCCCTAGGTCTCCAGCTCCACTCTTAAGTACACTTTCCCTCTTACAAATCAATGTGAAAAAGGAGGAGTCTGGGTATCAGGTGATCTTATGTTGTGTGTGCGTTTGTGTTTCTTGCTGACACTCAGAGAAACTAAAGCAACTTTCTAATGCTTTCTTTAAACAATGGGATTGTTCTGCTGGGCATGAGGGAAGCCTGCCGAGGAAGAAGATAACATTTATTTCAGTTTCTTTTGGTTATTTTAGTTGCCCACAGAATGGCCTTGCTTCTGTCCTCATTTCACAGTACTGCAGGAATGCACGAGTCAGAAAACGGGGTGTGGGGTGGGAATTATAGTCCAAAATACTTCAGGGCCTTGCCACCCCTTCGACTCCACATGAACCAAAGTGGGGGTTAGCTGAGCACTCGTAACACAGATCAGAGGTGGGTATGGCCAAAAGTGGGTGCGGCCAGCCAGCATTATTATACACATACTTTCACTCATGTGCGCACACAGAACACACACAGGTAGACACACACATAGGCACACAGACCCCCTCCACAGCTGATCCATGCAGACTATAGAGAGTAATTACCCCTCCCCACTCATCAAATAATCTGATAACAATGAAAGGGGTGATTTGCATCGCCATCAGGGTCCTGGACTCTGCTTCCTCCAGCACTGTGTACTTATTTCTTTTTCTTTTTGTCCCTCCCCAACAAAAATCAGTGGGTTCTTTGGGGGTTAGAAAAAACCACTTGAAGGCTGGATCAGTCCCCAAATGGGTTTAAACATCCCTAGTCTGCATTGAGTGAACTGAGTAATTGATACTGAGATACCAGGGATTGAAAAGAGAGCTCTTATAGTGAACCACGGGGGTGTGCAAGATCCTCCCCCCTTTTGTTACTCCATTCATTTTTATTTTTACAGACCACATTTGTTTCATTACTCATTCATTCACGCAAATCACATTCATATTGTTACTTGTTCATCAAAATCACGTTTATTTTCATAGCTCACGTTTGTGGTATGTGCACGTGTCTTTCTTTAAGTCATTTTTTGCTACTGTCTCCAGGGGCAGCAGATGTCATCTTAGGCTCTCGGGGGCTTCCCGGTGGCCTTCATTTTAATTTCCCACCATAATATGTACTTTTCTCTCACCTACCCCAATGTGTACTATGACTCTTAGAGTATCTTCCTACCTTGACGACATATCAGAAGAAAAAGCACCAAAGATATTAGAATACCCCCATTTGGATGCTCCATCTAGACTGTTGTCTACACTTAATGGCAGCAGCTCTCCATATTTTAGACACAGCTTTTTTTCTTACCCCACGCTGGACATGCTAGGGACTAAACTGGGGGCCTTCTGCCTCCAGAGCATGTGCTTTATCACTCAGCTGCAGCCCTTTAAGATCCATCATCTTGCATGCTAGCTCTCTCCTACCTCATTCATACATTCTATTCTATTCTCCTTTGCATGCAGAAAGTTTCAGGTTCAATTCACAGCATCTTCAGGCAGGGCTGAAAAAGACTCTCTGCCCCAAACCATGGACTCCTGCTGCCAGTCAGTGTAAGCCACACTGAGCTGGATGGACCAATGATCTGAATCAGTATAAGACAGCTTCCTGTGTTCCTATGCTCTATAATGCTGGTCTATTATTTGGTTATCCTAGCAGTTTTATTCCATATAAATAACATCTAGTTGTGACAATATTAATTCTAATATTTATATTCATATTCCCAGCTGTATGTGGGCTGAAATGGCTGTCTTCTGCAGACTCCACCACATAATAGTGAATAAGTGGGGTAACAGCCAGGGAAAAACCTAGTAATAAAGATTAGTTACCTATAACCTTATTTTCTCGCATGAGAGGAAATAAAAGGATACAGCTTAACAAATGGAGGGATATTCCGGCAATGAAACATAATCGTACAGTAATATCCAGATACAGTTGTTTTAATTAATTAAAACATTTCAGCTTCTCTGTCAGAAGTTATGTCTCCTTATCTATTGTGATAAAGAATATGCCTAAGTGATACTTTTTAAAGGACTAACATTTGTTGACAACAATCAGCGAACATCCTTCTAGTTAGAACAATATCAAGACAAAAGGAAACCAGCCATTGTTTTCAACAAGTGTGTAGGAGAGTAGGCCCATTATCATCTCATCTCAAATCTTCATAGGTCACTAGGGATGGGTGAGAATTTTGGTACAGTTCGCATTTTAAGCAGAATTCATCAAATTCTCACTTTCTGAATCAGTATGAGAAACGAAATACAGCCATCCTTAGAAATTCGCATTTATTAGCATTTTGTGATGCAGTTTGCCAAGTAAACAATGTTTACAAAAATGCATATATGAAGCAAAAGTGTGCATTAAAATGAATATATGAGTGAAAATAACATGCAAAAATGCATTAGATAATGAGATGTGGCTTGCAAAAAAATGTGTACCTTTGTTAAAACTGCTTACAAAAATGTGTTTATTAGAACAAATTCGTAGTAAAATATTGGAGAATTTTCATGAGGATTTTTTTTAAAAAATGCAAATTGCTGCAGAAATGGGGAGAACTGAATTTAAGACTGGAAAAATGAGAAACTGAGAGAACCGAAATTGACAGATCTTTCCATCCCTGTAGGTCACAGTTTCTGTGATATAAAAGGCTTACAAAACAGTTTTGGAACTTCTGAGTGTGACCTTCATTTTCTCAAGACTTCAAGCCTATTGAGCAGGGACCTAGACTAGATGGCCGTACAGACCCCTTCCAACTCTCTTATTTCATGATTCTATATGGGGTGGTATATGTTTTGTCAGGGTAAGCATTGCTGCTTGCACAATGGAACTGACACCCCTCTCCTCTCAGTGCACACACCCCATGCCCTTTCCAAATCTGCTCTGGAGGGTTGGTTGCACATGGGGAGAGGAGGATTGTGTTAGTGGTAATCCTTGCACTGACAGAACAAATTAGTTGGATGCCACTCAGGGGCTGTTTTCAGAATCATGATGGCTATGCTATGCCTATGCAGTTGGAGGCAGTATGCTTTTGAATACCAGTTGCTGGAGCCCATAGAAGAGAGAGTGCTCTTTTGCTCAGGTCCTGCTCACAGGCATTCCATAGACATCTGGTTGGCCACTGTGAGAACAGGATGCTGGACCAGATGGGCTGATCCAGCGGGCTCTTCTTGTGTTCTTATGGGAGAACAACTTCTCAACTAGAGATGAACAAATCTGTCAAATTTACATTTCTCTCTTCTGTTTCTCACTTTCCCAACATTAAGTTTTCCCTATTTCTGCATTAATTTTTGATTTTTTTTAAAGTCTGCATTTCATTCAGATTTCTCCAAATGTATGCATCTGTGTACACACTTTTGCCTAATATATACATTTTTGCAAGCAATTTCCCCAAATATAGCTTTGTTCATTATTTTCACTAATATTTACATTTTTGTGAACACGTTTTGGGTTGGAAAACAGCATCACAGAATTTGGACCAGAGCAGATTTTGAAGATAGCTGTGTTTTGGTTCACTGACTGGTTCGGGAAGTGTGAATTAAGTAGATATGCATGAAAATATGAATCAAACACATTTCTCCCCCATCTCCTCAATACCTCAGCCGGTGATTTCTCTATGTATCCAAGCAGATGCTAACAATGTGAAGTTAACTGAAGTGAAGGAACGCAATTCCTGGTAAAATAGGGGCTCTCCTTCACTTTGAGGTAAGTGATTGTGTAAACAGCAGCAGAGTGGTTACCTTGGGAATGTACAGTTAGATGGAATGCTGAGCTCATTGAACATTCATAGTGATTTAGGAATAATTCACTAATAGGCAAACAACCTTGCGATTTAAGAATGTACCTATAGCCAACAGAAATTTCTATCAAACTTTAAAAAGCAGGGAAATTGGGCAGCTATAGCAAATGCACCAGGGGAGCAAGAGACCTGACCTCCTCTCTGAGATATTGTACTGCCCTTCAAATTTGTCAAAATGCAAACACAATTTGGGTTGGTCTTTCACAGTCCAATCCACTTCCTGTGTAGCTTGGAAGAATTTGGTAACAAATTGGTAATTCTGGTGTGGGTGTGGGTCCCTGATTAGGCAAGCCCAGCAGCTGTGAGTCTGGCTTTTAGAACACTGGCAGTTGGTTCTTACTGAGCATGCCCAACACCGTCATTCAGTTCAATGCAAAATTTATTAAATTAATTAAAAATCAACCAGTTTTAAACTTTTAAACTGCAGAAGATGAAGGTCAGAGTATGGGGCAAGGTCAGTAATAGGATTACAGGTACTCTGTGAACATGGTTGATTTTTAATGAATTTCAACAGATTATGAGAACTCTCAGAGAAAAAAGTCCAAAAGGGCTCTGGGTTTTTTTTCCTCTCCTTTTAGACTTTGAACTCTCTGAGTGTTTTGTGTATCGTCATGAAAATTGAGAGGGTTGTTAAGCAAGCGTTTCTGAGTTCAGGACTATAAGTTTGGTAAGGTTTTATTTTGAAATGATCTTATGGGAAGCATCAGAATGGCATAGAGGGTATTTTGAATTTAACATTGCAGAATGTGAAAAATCCACACTGGCTATAGTATGAGGCCACTCTTGTGGCTTTATAATCCAGAAAAGTAATTGAGGTTGGAGCAATCTCATGCACCCTTACCTGCAGAAGATGGCAACCAAATTTATCAAGGGACTGGAGCAGCTCCCCTGCAATGTTGGGTTATTTAGTTGAGGAGGTAAGGTAAATTAAGATGGTCCATGATAGGGGTGTATAATTTGAGGCATGGTGTGGAGAAGTGGATACAGAACTCAAGATTATCCAATGAAGCCAAATTTTGGGAGATCCAGGACAGATAAAATGGAGTACTTCACAAGGCTAGTAAATAAGCTATGGGATTTACTTCCACATGATGTAGTGATGGTCACTAATTTAGTTTTAAAATAGACAAATTTGACAAAATAATAAGACAAATTTGTGGAGGATAAGGCTATCAATGGCTACTAGCCATCTCTGACCATTGGCTATGATGACTGGGGCTTTTACGAGTCCAACAGCATCTGGAGTGGCACAAGTTTCCCTTCCCTGAACTTCAGCAACCTACAAATGGAATTCCAAGGACAGTTAAATGCCCCTCATTGTTTTATGTTCTGTGAACCAAGGTGAAAATTGACTAGGATACAATTTACCAGACTGTGCCCATAGTAATCTGGTAGTCTGTTTGACTCTGTCATCCATTATAGTGGTGAGGAAAATCTTTCACTATACTTGGGCATCTGATCATAAATCCAGGGAAGTTGGGAATGGTACAATTTTCACCAGCTGACAGGACAGCATTAAAGACAGGGTAGCAAGTGATAACTAGCACACTGTGATAAATTACCTGGCTAAGTGTTAATCTGTATCCTTTATGTTGTTAAAGTATTATTACTATCCCATTCCTCACTCGCCTTGAGATTCCCTTTTGGTTCAGCCCAAATTATTGAAACAGAGTGCTGCCAGATGAGGTAATACTTAGCAATAGCTTATTTTTGATGACCCCTACTTGTTACCATGGCAGCTGTTTTCTTTCTGCCTCTTTCTCTCTAGTGCAGGGGTTGGGAAAATCTTTAAGCCCTAAGGCCCCATTCCTTTATCAGCAGCCTTCCAGGGGCTACATGCCAGTGGTGTGTGGATCCAGGGTAATGTATGTCACTCTTACCTTTGTACAGTAAGCTACATTTTAGACATGTTAAAAAAAATGCAGGCTTCTACATACTAACACATGTATATGTATAGTATATGGGCAAATTGAGAAATGCAGTGTCCCTTCATGATAGTCATGCCAAGTCCTCTCACAGCCATGCCTCCTCCCTCACTTGCTTGCTCTCCATTGTCATCTCACACTCCTCAGTCCTTCCCCTGTGTGCATCTCCCACAACAACAGACATCCCTAGGAGCAGTAGGGTAGTGACAAATTCAAAGTGCAGGGTCCCTTCATGATAGACACAGCCACACTTTTTTGTGCTGGGTTGAGAATGAGATCCTTGTTAATGCCTTCTCCCACAACAACAGACATCTCTTGGAGCCAATCAGCATGAAAGGGGGGTAGTATTAGCTATTGAAAAGAGTCTTCTCAGTGGCTGACTCCTCCTTTCACCCTGATCGGCTCCACACTCCCCTTTCATGCTGATTGGCTTGTAGGATGCTGGAGAGAGTGAAATCCTGCTCTCAAAAAAGTAGGGGGACTAAGACCCCTCAAGACCCTGGACAACTACACCCCTGCCTAGGAGCCAATCAGCATGAAAGGGGAGTGTATTAAAGTGTGTTAGCTACTAAGAAGAGTCTTCTCGGTGGCTGACTCACTTCCTTTCACTCTGATTGGCTCCAATCAGCAGGAAAGGACAAGAAAGCATGTTAGAAGATTCTTCTCAGTGCCAATACACACCCCTTTAATGCTGATTGGCTCATACGATGCTGGAGACATAGGGACCTGGCTGGGAGCCTCCTCCCCCAAAAGGTAAGGGGTCTAAGACCCCCCAGATGACTACACCCCTACACACATGTATCTCCATCTTCCATCTGGGCAGGCAAGAGGCATTATCACAATTCAAGAACACATACCAGGAAAAGTACTTAAGGGAGGGGGGGCATGGAGTAGGGCCAGTAAGAGGTGGGGCTGAACTGATTCAAGTCCTAAGAAATGGGATCTGAGGGAGATCCTCGGAAGATATAACTGTTAGGTAGAGCCTTATTTATTTATTTATTTATTTATTTTTACCCCGCCTTTTTTCCAAAACTGGAACTCACGGCGGCTTCCAAATAAAAGCACACATATAATTAAAAACATACAAAAGTCTAGATTAAACTCAAATTAAACAATTTACAGTATTAAAACCATTCATACATACAGTTAAAATAATTCAAACTCAGTTTAAAATAATACAATTAGGCAACAGCAATGCAGCACCCTTCAAGACCTGTCCTTAACAGCTTTCAGTTCCAAAGGCTTGTTGAAATAAAAAAGTATTTGCTTGCCGACGGAAGGACTGTAAGGAGGGGGCCATTCTTGCTTCCCTAGGAAGGGAGTTCCAAAGCCTCAGGGCAGCCACCGAAAAGGCCCTATCTCGCATCCCCACTAGTCGTGCTTGTGAGGACGTAGGTATTGAGAGAAGGGCCTCTCCTGAGGATCTCAGGGCCCGGGCAGGCTCATATAGGGAGATACGGTCTGACAGATAGCCTGGACCTAAGCCATATAGGGCTTTATAGGTCATCACCAGCACTTTGAATTGTGTCCAGAAACAGAGTGGCAACCAGTGGAGCTTTTGTAACAGGGGAGTCATATGGTCCCTGTAACCAGCCCCAGTTAACATTTTGGCTGCAGCACGTTGCACCAACTGAAGTTTCCCAACAGTCTTCAGAGGCAGCCCCACGTACAGCGCATTACAGTAATCTAAATGGGATGTAACTAAGGCATGTGTCACCATGGCCAGATCAGACGGCTCAAGGAACGGGCGCAGTTGACACACTAATCTTAATTGTGCGAAAGGACTCCTGGCCACCACAGAAACCTGGGCCTCCAAATTTAAAGCTGAGTCCAGGAGCACACCCAAACTGCGAACCTGCGTCTTCAGGGGGAGTGTAACCCCATCCAGCACAGGCTGAATCCCTATTCCCTGATTTGCCTTTCGACTGACCAGGAGCACCTCTGTCTTATCTGGATTAAGCTTCAATTTGTTCGCCCTCATCCAGTCCACCACTGATGACAGACACCGGTTTAAAACCAAGACAGCTTCCTTGGAGTTAGGTGGAAAGGAGAAGTAGGGTTGGGTGTCATCAGCATACTGATGGCACCGAACCCCAAACCCCCGGACAACCTCTCCCAGTGGTTTCATGTAAATGTTAAATAGCATGGGAGACAAAACTGAGCCCTGAGGGACCCCACAGGCCAACAGCCAAGGAGCCTTGGATAAACCTCAAATCAACTTCTGAGGTTAGCCCACCAAACTGATTTGAGATGCTATGACCACATTTTTGTTGTTTCTCAGATTGCAAATAAGTTGAAAAGTAGGGGAAACCATCATTAATGAAGTTCACAGCCTTTCAGTTTGAATTCAGACAGAGCTAGATATTCAATTTTAGAAAGATTGGGAAGCTTGTTCTCAGAACATAGAACAGAGTATTCTTTATGTTGCTAAAAGGCATACAATGCATGTATTCTTTGCTTTTACAATAATTACTGGTGATTTAATTGCATGGGAACTAACATGTATTTACAGAGAAAATACATGGATATTTTTGTTCTCTAAATCATAGTGCAGACTATATCATGCAATAATTATCCCTTGGACTCTCAATATGCAGTCATGAAGTTTGAGAGAACTAAAGGGCTCTAAAAATCAAATCTTCAAGGAAAGCAAAGGTGGCTGGGTGAGTGAACATTTCTTCCTTCCCTGCATTAATCTGTTAAACTGGCTATTTATTTATTTTTTGCTTTGTAATTCTATAACTGGCCTTTAGTCATGTATCACTAATACTGTACACCAATCATATGGGGAAAATGTGGAAATGGGCAACCTGGATGAAGTACATACCGCAAGAGGTTGTCTTAACAATCAGGACATGGCACTTAGTTTATCACATGCCTTCTGACAGGGATGCTATGCAGGTGACTGTATTTTACATTAGAGATACCCACTGGAGGTATCCCCAGTGGTGAGCTATTACTAATTTATTGTACTTGCTTATAATTATATCTCACCTTTCTTCCATCATGGAACCCAAGGTGGCATACATGTGGTTGCCATGTGGTCACCCACCCAGGGATTGGATTAACTTCAGCAAGCTGGTGGCCTCATGCGTTGTCAGGTCAGGGATGCAGGACTCCTGAGCCCTTGTGGCCACAGCATAAGGTTGAGTACAGGAGAAACAGTTATCTGAACTTACTGCATTCTTTACTGCCTGCATCAGGTGGGGTAATATTCCTCAGATGTGCAATTCCATATGCTGTATGAAATCTTTCCTCTTTCATTTTCAACTGGGGAGGAGGGTGTGACTATGGTTGTGCATAATTTTGGTAAAGCAGATGGAATTTTATTGCAAGTAAAAACAATCCAACATGAAAGGATTATTATTATTATTTTTTTAAAAAGGTGTATGATTTGGCAGCTTGGCAGTGTGGAAAATGTAGAAATACCTGGAAGGAACAGAAGTTACATTGGTATGTCAGTCAATCATATAACACTTCTGTCCATTCATATTACTCGTATATTATCAATAGTATAACATTATTATATAACAGTTAATATGGGATAATATGATGCCACTGGTATGGTTACTGCAGTTGGCTTTTGCCATTTTTCTGACATCATATAACTACCATAGTGGCTGTTGCATTAAAAATGTGATTTGGGACGAAAATGGAAGGATAATCAGAGCATCATCTTATTTTATTTCAGAAATCATAACATTTAGCTGGTGCTAGTCTGAGGGCAATATTCACAATGTTTTATTTTTCACTATATGAAAAAATGTCAGCGAAAGTGATCTAAATCCATACTGAACATACATAACAAATAATATAAATCTTCAACTTGTGGTATTTTAAGGGCCTTCAGATCACACTTCAGTGTGGTGTAGTGGTTAAGGTGTTGAACTATGACCTGGGAGACCAGGGTTCAAATCCCCACACAGCCATGAAGCTCACTGGGTGACCTTGGGCCAGTCACTGCCTCTCAGCCTCAGAGGAAGGCAATGGTAAACCCCCTCTGAATACCACTTACCATGAAAACCCTATTCATAGGGTCACCCATAAGTCAGAATTGACTTGAAGGCAGTCCAATTTAATTCAGATCTTGGACGTTGGCACATTTTTCCATTGACAACTTGTGCCATCCATCAACATCCTATCCTTTTGCAGATTTGTTACTTCAGGATGCATGCCTATGAAGTCCAGTATTTCAAAGCTCATGCTTGGTGGTATTGATAATCTCTTTAGACAGTCTAAGATGATTGCCTTTGATATTTTTTTTTAATCTAGCATGGCCAAATCGCCATGTGCAGGAAGATTGTTGAAGTCAGGATGTGGCAAGTTCTGATTTCAATGCACATTTGAGCATGCAAAATCAGGTCACCGACTGATTTTTCCACGTGAAATGAACCCACTTGAGTATCTATTACTAGATTCTTCAGATGAAACGTGTAAGAAAACACAACTGTAGAAATATTTACTGCCTCTTGTTGACTCTTCTTTTTGATAATATAAAATTATGAACAAAACTCATAGCTTTCTATTCCACATTTTTATTTTTGCTGTCTTTCAGTGGTACAAATATTGACCTCCTAGGAGATATTTGAAGTAATAATTATTCTGAAAAATGTAAAGCCAAACCCTCAGACATACAGGAACAGCTGTGCAGATATCAATTATAATTAATGCTGTGGCCTAAGGCCCAAACTGGACATTATGTAAAATTAACTCTTTTTATCCAGTGTGCAGTGTTCTGGGTTTTTTAAAAGAATATTATTATTATTGTTGTTATTGTTATTATTATTATTATTATTATTATTATTATTAATATCCCACCCTTCCTCCCAGCAGGAGCCCAGGGCAGCAAAGAATGCAAATAGCATCAGATGGGGGACTGATAATGATCAGGATAACAGCAGGCATTGGGAGGGGGGATTTAACCTTTTGCTCTCCTGCTGCATTTCTGAGTAAAATTCATCTTCTGAAGCTGGTATTGACTTTGGGGAGAAATCTCTTATTGGTGCCAAAGCAGCACAGGATGGGAAAGAGTTAATTTATCCCTCTACACTTGCTGTAGCCCCAGTAATTTTCACACACACACACACACCCAGCTGATACTATCTGCATTTTTAATAGTAGTGGCTGGTGACAGCTGCATGGCTGGGGCTCTGTTGCTCTCCCAGCTTCCCAACACTGCAGGTCATTGCTGCAGACCAAGAGGGAGGTGGGGAGGCATGAGGTACGGGAAGCTGATCACGGCCCATCCGACACTCCTGCTGCCACATGCCACACTGCACGAAGCTCCCCGCACCTTACTTCTCCCCCTCTCCCAGTCAGCAGCTGTGCCCCACAGTGTTTGGAAGCTGGAAGAGCAACAGAGCCCCACCCACATCATCTCACCGGCTGCTTTTTAAAACCTGCAGATACATTTAATCAGTGTAGGCTGCTGGCTCCAGTGTCATTGGGGCAGTGAATCTGCTCTGGGTTTTCATCCAAACCTGCTGTGTCTTGGACAGCTCCTTGAACGTTTGGACTAAAACCCAGAGCAAACTCACTGCCCCACTGACATTGGAGCACCTTGGACAAGGTGCATTTAATGACAGGTATGGTTACTTTGCCCCCCAAATGGTTCTGAATAATTTCAAAGAAAGCTTTCTCCATCCAGAGAAAGTGGTTCTATTTAAATTTGTTCTTCTCATTTTCAGTGAAGCTGATAACTGAAGAGCTGTTGTGCTTTTTCATTAATTGAGCTTCTTAGCTCAAACCTGTGTGCCAGAATTTCCAAAGAATCATCCCAAGTTCATACATCTGTAGCTGGCAGCTAGAGATTCCAGACTTCCAGGAGACCATTCCTCTCCCTCCCCTGCAAGTTTGAACTTCACTGCTGAATAACTTCATATTTCATGGTTGCTTGCTACTTTTGGTCCAGTGACTAAGGCTATAACCCTATACCCACTTACTGGAAGGAATTCCCATTTACTCTATGGGCAGAATCCAACTTCGTGCAAACTGGCTTCTACTCACACAATGGGGCTTGACCTTCCTATCTTCCCCCTGCAGTTCTTGTGTGCCTCTGGAAGGTCCCCCAATCATTCGGAGAAGATTTGAGGGTGCACAGGGTGCTGCAGGGGTGAAGGTGGAGTCCCATTATGTAAGCAGAAACCTGTTCATGCATGGACAGCATGGGACATAACCCAATGGGGCTTACTTCTGAACAGGCATGTATAGGATTGCACTGTAAATACTGTCCAAATAGTATAATCATAGAAATCTGATAGGTTGTTGGCTTATTGATTCTGGAGAGTTATTATATGGAACTCTGACGCTATAAAACATTGCACCGCTGATCATGTCGCATATATAAAACTGAGAAGCAAGCCATCATGCATGCACATAGATTCAACATTCTAATTTTTATCTTTTGAGAACCTTTTCTTTTGAACAATCTCTGCTGCCCCGCATTATTTTTGTTTTTCTTTACCAGACTACACAGAGATATTTTTGTTATCCATAAAAGTTTGTACACAGTCAGTACCAAGATGGTTCTATTATCCTTCCTGTTTTTACAGATGGGAAACTAGACCCAAAGGATCCCCTTCTCATAGTGGCAGCATGGCAGACATTGCAGTGTGGCTCCTACCTCTGCTGCCATGATATTATTGAAAGCCCCCAGCCCACAGGGCAGGAAAACATTTTTCTATGTGATGTGAAGCTCATCATCATTACCTTGACATTGTGGGATGGAGCACTGCTGCAGCATTGCCCATACACCCAGCATAAGATGAATCTGTGGCTTGTGATTCCCTTTTACTAGAAAGTTCACATTTATGATGCCATTAATGAGCAAGTCTCTCTGTGGCAATCTGTTTTGAAGGCTTCATACTGTATGCATTGTACACATTCTCCAGAATTTTGCTCCTGAAAAGAAAAGAAAAACAAGCTCCAATAAATCTGACCAAATATAAACAAGTGAGAGAATGTATGCCAAAAAAAGATGACCCAACTCTTTAATGTAAACACACTGCAGACCACCAGAGTTTTACTTGATAGTCAACAACTCATAAATGAGGACACAGTACACTAAGCAATATAATATATTCTCCGATTACTTTTCATATTGAAACAAAGTTTGGTAGTCCAACGTTTGCTGTTCCACAGAGGTTTGCAAAAATCCATCCCATCTCCATTGTCCATGTTTTCCTCCACCATATTGGACGTGTGTGTGTGTGTGTGTGCAGAAGAAGATGCTTTGCATTAGGTAAAAGGCTGATGTATGTTAATGATTACACAACTTTGTAGTAAGGAAATCTACATCACAAATGGAGCAGAAAGAGTATGTGTGATTGTATAACACCTTATTTATTTCTATTAAAACCTCTACTTGGTAGCTTGTGTGGTATGGTTTAAGTTCTTTTATGGGCATTTGCATAGCACATGGAGCAGAAGGAATATTTTTAGTTGTATAACACCTTATTTATTTCTATTAAACTTCTACTTGGGATAGCTTACAATCCAGCTAATAACCTATCACAATGAAATCATAAGAATACCAGAGATAAATACTAGCAAAATCCATAATACATTTAAGCAGACACCCAATAAATCACAGTACATCAACAGTCTGTTTCCACAACCTTTTGCTACTGGTTTCTCCTTTGGAAACCTTTGAAATTTCTAGTCACCCCTAGTTATATGAGCTCTTTCCCCAATTTATAAACTATGTTTCATCACAGTAAAACATTAAATAGGCAGGAGATCAGATCCCGTCTTTCCTTTGACAGCAGTTGCGTAACACAATTGCAGCTGAATTCTTCACTGGCAGCTTAACAGCTCTGTGTGCTTTGTGTTCATTAATGGCGCTTTAAGCATGAATTGAGGTACATATCCACAAATTAAATGAAAGGAGGTTAATCCGTTCAGTTTATATAAATCACTAGAATTAATGCCCTGAAGTGTTAATCATATACCAGTGAATATTCACTGGACTTGTATCTGTGTTCCCTAACCTTAAATTTTAAGTCTTCTTATCACATCAGTCCAGTTGGTAAATTGAATCCTTTCTGAAATCTCAGTACAAGTTTCTTTCCATGGCCCCTGTAGTTGCAATTAGGGATGGACAAATCTGTCCATTTCAGTTGCTCATTCTTCCAATCATAAGCTCAGTTCACCCCATTTCCACAACAGTTTGCATTTTTTTGAAAAAAAAGTCTGCATGGAAATTCATACATTTTCATGTGCATTTCTCCCAATAGGTATGTAATTTTACCAGATATATTCCTTTTTTTTTCAAGCAATACATTTTTTTACATTATTTTCACTAATATGTGTTTTTGTGTGCACATTTCCCTAATATATGCTTTTTGTGCACTTTTAAAAGAAAAGTTGGGAAAATGCATCACAAAATTCAGAGAACTGCAAATTCTGGAGGATAGGTATGTTTTGGCTTTCATATTGGTTTGGGAACTGTGAATTAGGCTGATCGTATTAAAATGCAAACTGAAACCATTCCCTACACATACCATGACCACAATCTATAAGCATTAATCCCATGGAAATCCTATATATTATGTAAGCTGCTCTAGGAGTCACAAATAAAGAAATATATTTGGTCTTTAGTTTTGTTCTATAACAATGGACGTTCCAAGTCCTAAATGTGAAAGCACAAGATCATCCCTTTACTGAATGCTAAGACCTTAGGTAGTAATCCTAATTCCCCCTGACCCTAACCTCTGTTTTACCATGATTCAAGCTCAATTTATTGGCTCTCATCCAGCACACCACTTTACTCAGGCACTGGTCCCGAATGGACACACCTGATTCAGATGCTACGGAAAGCTAGAGTTGGATGTCAACAGTGTACAGTGCTCCATATCCCCTGATGACTGCTCCCAACAGCTTGATATAGATGTTGAAGTAACATTGTGGACTGAAGAACCCCATAGCACAGAAGTGGAGGGCCTTCTTTGCCTGGCAGGCCAGATCCTTATTTCCCCCCACTCCAGTAGACCAACTTTGACAGATGGATGGAACCACCCAACAAGCAATCATCTGACATCATAATGGCATCAGCTGACTGACACCTGCCAAAGTGCAGCACTTTGTACTTGGGAAGTGCTGAACACATGGTTTGCAAAGAGCTTGGGAGGCACTGAACACAGAGCTTGCAAAGCACTTTCGGTGCTGTCATCCTGGGTGAGAGTGCACTGGATATCCAGATGTGGTATGAGGTGGGAACAGTTTTGACCCTTGTTGGATCAACAGTTCTGTCGCTATGGCCCTCCTGACTTGCTTCTCATTCAGCTGGGGGAGAATGACCTCGGCACCCAGACGGGCATTGACTTGGTCTGCAAAATATCTGACCTTACCCATTTGGCTGAAAGGTACCCATCCATGTCACTGGAGTGGTCAGCCTGGCTTCTGAGGCTGCAGTAGAGAAATGCACATGATCTGGGGAGCATCGAGGCTACCCGCTGCCATGTCAGCAGAGCCATAGCGAAAGTGGTCTGAGCAAAAGGGGGCCTCATTTTTTGTCACCCGCTCATCAGGTGCTTGTGCCCTGAGTTTTATCACACGGATGGAATTGACCATTCCATGAAGGGGAATGATGCCTGGCTTGGCGATCTCACCAAAGGACTATGGGCTTGGTTTCAGCAAGTGAATGGGGTTGGCGGTAGGTCAGGAAGCATAGCTCCCCTCCCTTGTGGTGGAAATGGCATTGGCCAGGATCAATCATAAGGGGGGCTCCCATAAGGAGTCCAGTGGGTTATGTGATGGCCACACCCCTAGCAAGGGAGGGGCACTGCCTCATCCAGCTCACATCCCCTCCCACTGGTTGGTCAGTGGGACCACAGGTGCCTTGGGTTCACACCCCACTTGGATCTAAAGTGGGTCAACTCCCAAGGGTAGTTCCCAACTGCTTGATGGTTGATTCAGCATTCCTCCAGCATGGGCTGCTGGAATGAAGCAGATCCTTGCCCTATTGCCGTGCCAACCCCACTTTACTTGCTCTAATCAATAAAGTTGTGGCCCTACTTCACCCATAAACCTGTGTCTGGCTGTGTTATTCCCATTGCTAAAGGGGGCACAACACGCTCCTACCACACAATTTCAAACATCATGTGAGTGTACCGCTCACATTTTTTGCTTCTCTGCCCCTCTGCCACCATGTCCCTTTTGCATACATAAATACATGTAAAGGTTTTCCATTATATAATCACTTTCATTTCCAAGGTTTTCAAGTATGACATAAATAAAATTGTGATTTAAAAAACCAGTAAACAAGATTTTTCAGTGTGTCTAAGGATGAGGGTGGAGAAGCCATATGAAACATATAAGCAGGTGTTGGGTGTTGGTTTGCTTGTTTAAAAGGAAAGGGGAACTTCTTCAATAAACTTTTGTGCTTGTGTCAAGTCATATTCACAGAACCAGATGTGCTGCTTATGCCAAGGAGGTCCTCATTCTCCCATCAAAAAGGTGACCAGTATTATGCATTGACAGAACTGGTCACTTGTTGTGTGGAGGGAAGATTTATGGAAGGGGCTTCCTGGGCTGAGGGAGAGACCTAGACGATTGCTACAGAGGTTTCAACGCTTTCTGCTTCTCATGCAGTCCTGTGGAATGCAGGAAGAACTGTAAACTAAGGCCCCCATCTGCGCTATGTATTTTCAACAGCCGTACAATCCTGGCTTTCCCCGAAGAATCCTGGGAACTGAAGTTTGTTAAGGGTGCTGAGAATTGTTAGGAGACCCCTATTGCCTCCACAGAGCTATACTTCTCAGAGTGGTTTATCAGTCAAGCCCTCTTCCCAGGGAACTCTGGGAACTGCAGCTCTGTGAGGGGAATGGGGTCTCCAACAACTCTCAGCACCCTTAACAGCCCCTGTTGTTCAGCAAAGAAAATTAACTTGGGGGATCAAACTCTAAAGGACCTGTCACAACTCCAGCTGATGTCAGTTATAAATCTCAATTTGATTTAAGTAGGTCAGCATTTTTTCTGTGCGTGCTGCAAAAATAATAATCCAGAAATGCTTCTGTCTCTTCTTAAAGTTAGGAAATCCTACATTCCAGTTATGTCAGAGACTTTGCTGTTGAAATCATTTGCTCCTGGAATTCATCCCTCTTCCCCCAAAAAGTAACCGTGATCTGAACATTTTGAGGCCCATCCAGCATGATTTGAAACTGCTTATGAGTCATGCTTGCAAGTGCAATCATTATGCATTCTTCCAATATTTCAATCTTGTAATGCCAAACCATCTGTTCTAGATTTTATATTTGATTTTTTTTAATAAGGTTACTATATATCCTGGACCCATGAAATGGTACAAGACAAAAACCTCAGTGAACGAATGAGAATAGAAGGGTTCTTTGGGATCTGTGAAGAGGCAAGGAATATGCTCTTGTAGAGCTCTCTTTCATTTCAATGAGGCTTGAACATCAGAACTTCACTGTAGATTGTACACCATCTCTGAATGTTATCACCATCAGTCTTGCCAGAATCCTGGTTCTCAACTAATCTACTGAAATTATATAGCATGTTTAAAATATTCCACATTTGAGCCAGGCTCTCTTAGGACCTAATCATGAATGCAGTTGGGTTTCTTGGAGGAAATGATCATGAGAAGAAAAGGGGGGGAAACCATTGTGTAAGCATGCAATCACAGTTTCCCAAAGTTGCCTGTCAGGAATGTGAATGAATGCATGTGTTGAAATTATACAGGTTCTTCTTCAGATTCAGCATTTTTCTCATATGAATATATATGAATGGCTGTTTCAAATTAATCCTCCAATGGCAAACATCACAATTTCGAAAAGGGAAGGTGCCAGACTTGAAATCTGACTGGATTTCCCAATATCACCACCAATCCCAAGTGTGAAACAGGTTGTGCTTCTTTATAAATAACATAAATACACTCTGAACATGCTCAGATGGTCTTTCTAATGCTTCACACGTTACAAGGTTAAGGCATATCCAAAACAAGTTGCTGGGCTGAGCACTGGGTTATAATAAACCCCAACAACGGCCTTTCATTCCATCCTAGGCATTTACTGCAGCCCATCAGCTGCAAGAAGAAGGCAACGTCCAGTGACGGGGCAACATGTACAAGACCTGAATTCAGATCCTGATGCAGAAGCCTTTCCTGAATAGTTGAGAACAGAACATGTCATTTAACCTTTAAAAAAAATCCTTTTCCCATGTATTTTGTTTGTTTGTTTGTTTGTTTCCTGCATTTCCTCCCAGTAGGAGGCCAGAAGATGTATACCAAAAAAAAAAAAGTTTAAAGGAAGTGCACACCACTCAGCCACCTTGTAATGTTTGTGGAAGGTCATAGAAAGCTAGATGAACCCCCTGCAAAAAAGTTTTGCTAAGTGGAACAGTCTCCCCGATGAGGTACGCCTGGCGCCGACGCTGCTGTCTTTTCGGCGCCAGGTTAAAACCTTCCTCTTTTCCAGGGCTTTTAATCTAACTTAATTCTGTTTTAAATTGTATTGTAATTGTTTTTAGATCTCCCATTCTCTGTACTTTGTGGTTCATTTTATTGGATTTTATTGTATTTTGTATTAATTTGTTGTTCACCGCCCAGAGAGCTATGCTAGTCGGGCGGTATATAAATTTAATAAATAAATAAAATAAATAATTTTTCACACTCCCTGTGTAAGCAGCAGAAAAATACACCCTGCTTTTGCAGAGGGCTAAGGACTCTGCGAAGTGATAGAAAGGGATTCAACACAGGTGGCAAGAGAAGTGAGACTGCAGCTACTATTTATAAAATACATGCTTGTATATTGGGGGGGTATGTGGCTGGTTGTCTCTGATACATTTCTGTATTTTGGCTTGCCACGAATTATTACAGTTGCCATATGTTAATTGTTTTAGTTTATACTGATGTTTAAGAGGATCTTATCTGTGCAGTTTTACAATCATGTAAAAAACATTTTTAAAAACTTTTTTCTATTTATTTGTGATATTTTTATGATGTTGGAACCTTCTCAGAGACTTCTTGGAAGAATGACACGGCATAGAAATTACTTAAAGACAAAACGAGCACAGTACAACAACAGAGCCCTGTATAGCCATGCACACAGAGCTGTGTAATGGGCCATTAGGGTAATGGGAGGTCTGTGTGTACATCCCATTTTACTCCAGCCACTCCTCTTTTCTCCATCCAAGTTATGTGTGATTCGGGATGGGGGAGAAATTTGATTCAGTTTGCATAATGTAAACCTACCTCATTCACACCTCCTGAAACAATACTCACAGTGAAAAGCAGTGATCGTTTGAAATTCACACTTCTCTGAATTTTGTGCTGCAGTTCTCCAACCAAAAATGATGTGCAAATAAATGCATACGTTAGGGGGAAGTGTACATAAAGCTGTGTTTATGAGTGAAAAATGTGTTACATTAAGGGAAATTGCTTGGAAAAATGTGTATACTTGGAGAAATGCACTAAAATGTTGACTAATTATCACAGGCTGATGTGAAAATGTGGCAAACTGAACCTAAGACTAGAAAAATGAGAAACTGAGAAAAACTGAAATGGGCAGATTTGTATATGCCTAAAGCCATACTACCCTGAACACGCCCGATCTTGGCTGATCTCGGAAGCTAAGCAGGGTTAGGCCTGGTTAGTACTTGGATGGGAAACCGCCTGGGAATACCGGGTGCCTTAGGCTTAGAGGAAGGCAATGGTAAACCACCTCTGAATACCTCTTACCATCTTATATCCAAGAAAGATTCATATGGTCGCCATAAGTTGTAATTGACTTGAATGCATATAACAACAACAAAAAGCGCATATAACTTGCATGTGTGCATAAGGACTGCGTAAATTGTGCTTGATGTGAGAGGAATGGGGAAAGAGGATGTGCGTACAGACTTCTCATTCCCACTGATAGCCAGCCCCCCTGCCTATGTGCATGCCCATGCTCTCTCTGAGGTGGGACTGGACACAGAAACTATGCTAATCCTCCTGCATAATGGGAACTTCACCTATTTAAGTGTGGGCCAAGCCATTTGTATGTGATCCTGAGCGTCTTTTCCCAGATGTTGTTAGACTGCAACTACCATCATCCCTGACTATGGGCCATGCTGACCAAGGATGATGGGCATTGTAGTTCAACCACATCTAGGTACCCAAAGTTGGGAAAGGCTGATCTAGAGAATGTGATAAGCCATTTCTTTCCATTGGATTTGAACATGTTGAATCTGTTGGTGTGTTTAGTTTTGTTTGTCAGCTGTTGCATAACCCATATATCAAAACTCCCAGGATTCTTCTCAGCCCCTAAAATTCCCTCCCACTATAGCAAAGAAATGAACTCATTAAACCATTTCTCCCTCATCAGCTTTGGTATGTGATGGGTGAAAGTCCATTATATCGATTGGCATCAGTCTGTTGAGTTCAGTGGGCTCTGACTCAAGGCCAGTGTGCATTATATCATCAGAAAAATATTCTTGAACTTCTTGTCATGCAAAACAAATGAGTAACACAAGCAACAAATTTCTAAATGGAATACTCAAGTAAGGAAAGTGTGGACTGATGTAAGGACTACATTGACATGAGATCTTATCCTTACAACTTTATGGATAATAAGCAGTGTCTCAGCTGAGTGTTAATAAGGCCTTTAAAGCTTTTCTTACTTACCTGGGAGCACGTCCCAGTGAACTTACTGGGCTTACTTCTGAGTAGACATGCATAGGATTGCACTGTAAATTGCCTTGTTGCACCTTCATGAATTTGTAGGGGGGGGAACTCTTGATAGGACAATGCTATACTTCGTTCTAGGGGTTTCTGATATGCAGGTCCACTGCCTAGAAAATGGTTGAGCAACGATGCAAAAAGTAGGTGATTTGAATGAAGAAATAAATTATAGCCACAATTAACATTTCTTGCTAATAAAATTGTGCAGATTTAAATACCAATGCATACTATAACCTTACAGACACCTGGATCACACAAATTATAAGAGGGAAATATAGTTTTCTGTCTTTGCAGAACATGGTCTGATGAAAGAACTTTATCCACATATAATCATGATCTGATTATTTTGAAGAACTAATGACCTGTTAAAACATTTCTCTTGCTTACTGCCAGCTCATCGGTTTCATGTGCACCTTGTATCTTCCTTTTTGATTTCTAAGAGAAATGCAAAACTCAAAAGTCATTCCTGCGACATCATTTTATGTTGACACTACAGTTTTGCCAGAAACAATCCTGCATTACACCGACAAGAATATGAGCCTGTTTTCAATATGGCCTGTAGCTGTAGGGAAAACACTCTTCAATTACACAGGCCTGGTGGTGCTGGCAGAAATTCAGAGCAGCTGCAAAAATTACTAACATAAAAACTAGGACATCACTTGGCTAGTTCTTCTTGTCTTAAATTTAGGGTTAAATAGCAAGATCTAGGAAACACATAACTCATGAGCTCTTTTTAAATATCTTTTCTACTGTTAACCTAATATATGTAGTTTAATGACATGAGAACATATTCACTTTTGTAGCTAACAGAAGCTGTTCAATAAATGAGTGACTGGAGAGCCAGCTATCCATGTCTTCACTGTTGGCTCAGTCCTCTAGCTACCCACCTCCATGTCTGCATATTCAGGTGACTGCATGAAAGGGTCTTTGTTTTATTTTATTTATAACATTTGTATCCCACCCTTCTTCCAGAGGAGCCCAGAGCGGCAAACATCAGCTTGTTAAAACAATACAATTTAAAATAAAACAAAACATGTTTAAAACATGTTTGGAAGGATCAGGCCCTCTTACTCTTACATTTTGAAAATAAGAAATTAAACAGTGGACTTAATCAAAGAGTAATTTTTAAAAAAACCCAGAATGGAGACTGTGGTAACAAAACAAAGAAAATGTGGTCAGGAACAAGGGACCCATGATTAATTGCCCCCCCTCAAAAGAGAGATATTTGAATTTAAGACTAAAATAATAAAGCAGAAACCCTGATTCAAATCTTATTCCTAAGCATCTGTGCCAATGTATCTGCCAGCAGTGCCACTCAGTATTTGCAATGCCAGTATAGTATCATGTTTTCTGATATGATTTCTAAAATTAAAGTCTGCCAGGAAGTCTTGGGCACATAAAAAAACCTGTCATCCTCACCCCAAATGTATGAAGTTTGGCTATGGCTACTCGGGAATTAACCTCTTCCATGTGCTCACAGGCACTATCTTTATCATATTACATGTGATCTGAGTGACTGGAGCTGCCAGGCTTGAACTGGCAGCCTTTGGGTTTGTTTGAGGCTGACCTGTGCATGTTACAGCATCTACACAAACAATTTGATATCCTAACTCTGACTCTGCTCTAAGGCTGGCAACTGGATCCTCCTGGAAAGGAAGATGCAGAAGAGGGCTTCTTGGGGCTCATCCACACAATGATTTAGTGTGTGTGTGGTGCTACTTGCATCCCTTTGTAATTTGCATGGTTCACAGAATGTCGCAGGCAAGCAGAAGCTAGGATGCAGTTTTCCCCTTTAAATCCTTATCAACCCAATCCAGTTATAATGCGAAACACCGTCTCAGCTTCGCTGTGCTCCTCCCTGTAGGTGCTTTGCTTCAATTTTTTTTAATGGGCGGGCTCTCTTATGCTCCATTATTGGCTTCCTCTCTCTCTGCTGACTGCAAAAGCTACAGCAGCTGCTGCCTACTTTGCCTTTCACTCACTTCCCCCTCTAATTAGTTTCATATAGTTTCAAGTCAATTGCAGCCCAATGCTCTCCAGGCTTCAGGTGGGAGAGGCATGCAATTGACAAGACACAATGAAACTGACAAAAAACCCTCCCCTTCTCCATTAGCAATATCAATACTCCAGAGGGAGCAAACATGTAAAATTGGGGCCGGGGCCAAAAGGAAACAGCGATACTAAACCTTTCCAGAGGAACGCTGACTAGTGTGAATAGAAAACAGCAGATTGGAAGGTAGGAAGTGTGAACTTTGCTGCATCTTTCATATGAACTTCAGCTCCCATGTGAATGAGCCCTTGTTCTAGTTAAGCCTTGCTTAATTGTCAAACAAGGTTTTGGGGTCTGTGGTGCTTCTTGATCCTGCTTCTTGGTTGAGTCCTAACTTTTGGCTTTTGATATATTCCTGCCTGTGCTCAGACTGCTGCCCACAGCCCATGGTCACTGGTGGCTCCATGTCAGTGGGGCAGTGGAATCCAGGGGTGTCACTACTGGGGTGTGGAGGATGTGGCCCACACCCGGGTGTCACCATGCGGGGGGTGACACCCAGAGCTGCCCTGCACCGTTGCCCAGCAAGGCTGCTCCAACTCCTCCTCAGAGGCGAGCAGGCGAGACCACGAGCAGCATCGGCAGGGCGAGGGAGGCGCACCGGCATTCCCAGGCCTTCTCCAGCTGGGTGTTCCTCCGGTGCGCACCCTCCCAGGGGCATGGACGGGGTGGCTGGCCTCGAGTGCATGTGCACGTGCACGCAAACCCAGCCACCTCATCCATGCCCCTGGGAGGGTGCGCACTGGAGGTCTGCACCCCCCCACACTCCTGCTAGTGGCACCGCTGGTGGAATCTGTGCTGGGTTTTAGTCCACACTGTCATGGAGGTGCCCAAAATGTTTCAGCAACCTTGGATAGCTTCTTGAACGTCCAGAGTAAAACCCAGCATGGATTCCACTGCCCCACTGACATTGAGCCACGACTGCCCTCAGCCCAGCTCTGACACACTGTAGCATTGAAAAGATATTCCAAGGATCAGTCTCCTGTTGAGTCTAGGGATGGGTAAGAAATTAGATTCAGTACACATTTCAAGTAGAATCTATCAAATTCGCATTTCCTGAAGCCATATGAGAACTGAAACAGCCATCAAAAATCCTTCAAAATCTGCACTTATTCAAATTTTGCAAAATGCATATGTTATGGGAAAGTATGCTTAAAAATGAATGTATGAGTGCAAATAACTTAAAATGCATTATATGATGAGAAATTGCTTGCAGAAATGTGTACATTAGTCAAACCTGCCTACAAATATGTGTTTATAAGGACAAATTCACACTAAAATGCTGGAAAAGTTTCATGAGATTTTTTTAAAATTGCAAATTGCTGCAGAAATGTGGTGACCTAAAATTAAGATTGGAAAAGTGAGAAACTGAGAGAACTGAAAATGACAGATCTTTCCATCCTAGTTGAGACTTGACTCAAATTAAGGCCTGATGATGTTCTTCAAATGCAGCGATGGGGATCTTCCAGGCCTGTCTATCTGGCTTCAGGTCTTTCCCCTGGCCATACAGCCTCCTGGATCACAATCCTTATCAGCTCTACTTTGCACCCTGGACTGTCTGAAATGTGTACTTGAACTCTGATAATGGTTCTTATTTGCAATAATGCTATTAAAGTCTTAACATTTATTTTGCTATAATTAATGTGGGTATCCCCCCCCTTTACTCAGCTAGTTACTACTTGTGAATATACATCTGTTCAGTAAGGGGCCTCTTCTGCCTTCTTTTATTGCTTTATTCAAGAACGTTATTTATTTTAAAACCCAAACCAACGTGGAATTGAAAAGCAGACATTCGCAATTTTTTTAAAGAATTTAAAAAACCCTTCACCTTTCATTATGACTGTCGTAAGAGTCTCCTTTATTAAATTTGCCTTTTTATTTTTTTAAAACAGAATCAGGTACATTCAGCTTTTACTGTTCTGAACAGGCTGTGCTGAATGTAGTGATTATTCTAAACTAAACAAAGGAGTAATTGGCTCTTTAAAAATTAAAGTAAAATGCTTCAAGACCTCTCGATGCAAAATAGGATTCATAGCAACCGTATAATTTAACAAATGTCATGTTGTAAGTTGATTGTGAAGAACAGAATAGGTTTGTTTTGTTTGATTCAGCTAGCATTTAAAGCCGAATCTCTGAAATCCGCACTTTCCGAAACAACTGAGAACCAAAACACAGCTATCCTTCAAACTCCTCACTTGTTCAAATTTTGCAATGCAGTTTGCAACCAAACAATCTTTGCAATGCATATGTTAAGGGAAAGTCTGCATAAAAATGAATATATGACTGAAAATAACATACAAAAATGCATTATGAGAAATTGCTTGCAGAAATGTGTACGTAGTGAAACCTGTCTACAAAAATATGTTTATTAGGAGAAATTTGCACAAAAATGCTGGATAATTTTTTAAAAAATATTAAATTGAAGATTGCTGCAGAAATGTGGAGAACTGAATTTAAGATTGGAAAAATTAGAAACTGAGACAACAGAAATTGACAGAACTTGCCATCTCCAGTTTGTTCCACATAGCACTGTGGCCACACCCACACATGAAAGTTGCATTTTGTCTTGTACTTTGGAAAAAGCGCAAGTGCACCTGTCATTGTATCACATTACTCCTTGAATCTTCCAGTTGATGCAGCTGTCAAATGAGGACTTGTCCCCAAACCAGTGCAAAACCAACTTTCAGAAGGTTATGACAAACTGTATATGCAACCAGAGCTTTGCATGCTGTTTCCGCTAAAGCAGTTCCCACTGCCGTAGATCTCTGTCTGAAAATTGTATAGAGGCTTGGCTCTTCTGCAATGGATTTGCTTATCTAAAACCAACAAAATTTTCTGGAGTTCATGACTGTCTTTTGTATCCCGGTTTATATATTCTCACCGGTACATGTTGCTGAGGAAGTAAGGCTTTATCTTTAAATGATAACTGGAGAAGGTCACTGCACGGATTCCTTCCTTCAATCATATTTTTTTGAAAACAAATAATATCACAAGCAGTTCAGGGGTGCAGTTAGGAAGTAGCGCAATAAAACATGCTAAGAACAATATTATATTAGAATGCAAAATCCATATAGATGTTATAGGAAATTTTCAGAGCAGGACTGGTCAAGAAGCAATCTGTTTCCCTCTAAAAATCCACATGAATTTTGCATAGCAGTGTGACATGTTCTTTTCCACATAATGCTGTGTAAGTATTTCTCATTAGAGGAAAAAATTCAGTAGAATCAGCCCTGAGTGATACAGAACTCAACAGTGCAGATGAAATTGGTATGTGTGAATAAGCTATTTAATTAATGTTATCCTTAGTTTTGCACCTGAATCAAAATGTGAACATGACTGGACCTTACTTTCTTAGTAGGACAGAGCCTGCACAGGGGAGGGGAAAGGCAGGTCTGATCATTTGCATGCTTATTGGGTTGACTATGATTTACTCCTGTGCAATCATGCTTGGGATAGGTGAAACTGACCTGGGGGAGGAGGTGAAGGAGGAGGGAGGGAGGAGGAGGGAAAGGAGAGGGAAGGAAGAAGGGAGGGGAGAGGATTGGAAAGGGAGGGGTGAGGGGTGGGACCTGGGCTCCTACTGGGAGGAAGGGCAGTATATAAATAAAATAACAAACAAATAAAAGAAGGAAAGGGAGGGGAGGGCAGGAAGGAGATGATAGGAGGGAGGAGGAGGGTAGTGTAGGTTTGATCATTTGCATGCTTATTGAGTTTAGAGGGATTTACTCCTGTGCAGTCATGCTTTAAAAAGGTGAAACTGACCTGTGGGAGGGGTGGGGGGAAAAGAAGGAGAAGGGGGAGGGAAGGGGAGGAAGAATATGGGGGGGAGGGAGGGAGGGAGAGGGCCAGGAGGATGGGGAGGAAGGGGAGGAGGGTGGGTGGGTGGGTACTGGGCAGAGGGAAAGCTCTTTCCCTTTCCAAAATGAAAACATAGTTAATAGTATAATTATTTTGGGGGATTTCACCCACTTTTTTATTCTACAGCAGACACATGTAGTCTCCCACCCAAATTTAAACCACATCCACACCAGACCTTTATTCCACTTTAAACAGTCATGGCTTTCCCCAAAGACTCCTGGGAAGTGTAGTTTGTGAAGGGTGCTGAGAGTTGCTAGGAGATGCCTATCCCTCTCACAGAGCTACAATCACCAGAAGAGGGGCTGACTGTTAAACTACACCATGATCAACAGAAGGGGTGTAGTCATCTAGGGTCTCAGAGGGTCTTAGACCCCTTACTGTTTGGGGAGCAGGGTCCCAGCAGGGTCCCTATATCTCTAGCATCCCACAAGCCAATTAGCAGGAAAGGGAATGTGTTAGTCACTGAGAAGCGTCTACTAACGCGCTTCCTTGTCTTTTCCTATTGATTGGAGCCAATCAGAATGAAAGAGGTGAATCAGCCACTGAGAAGACTCTTTTCAGTAGCCAACACTCTTCCCCTTTCATGCTGATTGGCTCCTAAGGACATCTGTTGTTATGGGAGAAGGCATTAATAAGGATCTCATTCTCAACCCAGCAGTAAAAATGGGGGAGTGGCTGAAACTATCATGAAGGGACCCTGCACTTCTTAATTTGCCACTATACTACTGATCAGTAGTGACTGGGGAATAAATAGAGCTTCATTTCTAATAGATCTAATACAGTCCTGAATAATCTGTCAAAGTGGAAAGACACAGAGCAGCTCCAATATAGATTGGACTGTTCCCAAAGTTATAGATACAAACTAGTCAAACCTTGTGGCCAGTGCACTCCCCAACTATATAAGCCTTTAAAATAAATAAATAGGAATTACTTATGGGTAGACATGTACAGGATTGTGCTGTTAACAAAATGTTGGGGATCTAAGCATAAAAGATCTGTCTTCCTAATGCAATGTTGGCCCAGTGTGGAGGGCTGATAGTGGATGCTAGATAAGGATAACAAACTATGGCTAACATTATTTGAAAAGTATTCTAATTCATTCTCTGACGGGCTGTGGATGATCATTCTCCACTGTTTACTTTTATGTTTCACATCTGACTCTGTAGAATACAGTGTTCTAAGTTTACATTTTGGCAGCAGTGTGTTTTTATTGTGTTTGCATTTTTCCTCACAGTTTCTTTTGATTGTATCCTACAGAGTCATATGAGGAATTGGCACTTGGCTACCAGACTAAGAACAGGTGTAATCAATTTTAGGGAGACCAGGAAGGATTTTGTAAATTATGTTCATATTACACATAGATGTGCAGTGAATGCATTTCTTTTTTTTAAGCATTTGTTGAAATGGAGATCACTAAAAAGACTGAAAACATTAAATAAAAATATTCAGTTTCACCGTCCAGTGCCAGATGTAGGAGTAAACATTATCAGATAAAGTGGTGTTATTCCAAAAAGCAGTCAATAATAAGCTTTTTGTGGTACAGTCTGCTGTAACTTCTGAACAGAGCTCTGGTGGCTCTGATGTCAGTGCAAAGCATCTTGGGCACCTCCTTGAAAGTTCAGACTAAAACCTGGAGCGGATTCACTGCCCCGTTGACATTGGGGCCACCTATCTCCACTAAATATTTATTTTTATTTTATTTATTAAATTTGTTAGTCGCCCATCTGGTAGGGATTATCCTGCCACTCTAGGCGATGTACAATAAAATACAAATACAATCCATAAAAACATAAGCAAAATATTAAAACTACCCCTAGAACTGCAGACTAATGACCTAAGTCCCCTCCCCAGCCTGGGTAAAGAGCCAAGTCTTCAAGGCCTGTCGCAAACACAGCAAGGAGGGTGCCTGGCGGAGGTCAGTTGACAAGGCATTCCATAGCGAAGGAGCCAATACAGAAAAGGCTCTTGACCTAGTCCTCTCCAGTCTAGCTGCTTTTGTTGGGGGAACAAGGAGCGAACCATTCATAGACGATCTTGTTCAATAGCACCCCTGGTGACAGTGGAGGCGTTCCTTGTTTGGCATCATCACAAGCTGCTGTCCTTTGCAGATAGAGCCCGATTCCAGTTTTCCCAGAACTACCATGCCCATATCCTTATATTTATCAACAATTGGCAGCTTGATTGGTCCATCAACTAATCTGTTGAAGTTTGGCAAGTTATCCAGATATGGAACAAATGGTAGCCCAATATACCAAGGACAGAAGTCCGATTGCTCCTTGAGGTTTGCTCCAGTCAGTCCAGAGCAGGGCATGAAGTGAATATCTTTTTTGGGATTGAAGCCAACTTTCTTCAAAAATGGCACCAATTTCTCTTTACATTCTTCATACCTTTCATTGCTCCAGTTCACAGTTGGGTCATCCATTTTATTAATAAGAACTATTAAATGTTTCACGCCTGTCACCAAAAAAGTTTAATTAGGGGACAGAGGGTTAGAGACCAAACAATGTCTTATTTTTTTAGGGATAAGGGAGAAATTCAATTCAGTTTGCATTTACAGGCAAATCTACCTAATCCACACTTTCCAAAACAACACATAAACCCAGACAAAGCTATCCTTCAAAGTTCACTCTTCTCTAAAAAAAAATTTTTATAATAATTTTTATTATTCAAATTTTCATAAAGTGAACACAACAAAATCAAACAACAAAAACAATACAACAAAAATAAAAAAAGAACTTGACTTCCAATTTGTTACAGATCAGCTATAAGTATATAATATATATCGAACCTGTCCCCTAAAACATACAAAATTCACTTTTTTCCATAGTCTATCTTAATTAATCATCAAATCCCATTATCATCATTTCATTTTTTTCTTTCAACAAAAAGTCCAAAAGAGGCTTCCATTCCTTAAGAAATATATCTGTCATTTTTTCTCTGAGAAGGCATGTCAATTTGTCCATCTCAACTAAATCCATTAATTTCAATAGCCATTCTTCCATTGTTGGTATTGATTCCATTTTCCACTTTTGTGCATATAATAATCTTGCTCCCGTAATCATATATAATATTATTCTTCCATATTTCTTTTCCTTTTGTTTGTCCATAAAACCCAATAAAAAAAATTCTGGCTTTGACTGAATATTTATCTTTAAGATTTTTTGCATCATCCTACCTCTCTGTGCCCAAAATAATTTTGCCTGTTTGCACGACCACCACATATGATAAAAAGATCCTTCTTGTTGTTTACATTTCCAACATACATTAGAAACATTACTATACATTTTTGACAACTTTTCTGGAGTCATGTACCAACGATACATCATTTTATAAAATTTTTCTTTAAGATTATAACATAATGTAAATTTCAAACCTTTTTTCCACATATTTTCCCATTGATCCATTTGTATATTATAACCAAAAATTTTTGCCCACTTGACCATACACTCTTTTACTTGTTCTTCTTCCATGTCCATTTTCAATAAAAATTTATACATTTTTGCAATTATACATTCATCATTTGTACACAAACCTATTTCAAAATCAGATTTATTTATTTCAAACCCATACATTTTCTTATCCATTTTGTATCTTTCTAACAATTGTAAATAGGCAAACCATTGAGAACTATATCCTTCCTTTATTAATTGTTCTCTCTCTTTCATTATATATTCTCCATGCACATTTTCTAATAGTTCTTGATAAGTTAACCATTTCTCTTTTCCAGCCATTTCTCTTCTATAAAATGCTTCTTGACTTGAAACACATAGTGGTATTTTAAAAAAAAACCCTTGTTTTGTATTTATTCCATATTTTCAACAAAGGACGTCTTATAAAATGATTATTAAAATCCACATTAACTTTTACTTTATCATACCATAGATATCCATGCCATCCCCACTTCAGGTTGTGACCCTCCAAATCCAATAATCTTTTGTCCCTCAATACAATCCATTCCTTTATCCAGACTAAGCAACAAGCAGCAAAACAAAGTCTCAAATTAGGTAATCCCAGTCCTCCTCTTTCTTTGGCATCTTGTAATAATTTAAATTTAATTCTTGTTTTTTTCCCCTGCCAAACAAATTTAGAAATATCTTTTTGCCATTGTTTAAAAGGTAAATCAGAGGATATTACAGGTATTGTTTGAAATAGAAACATCATTCTCGGCAATACATTCATTTTTATTACAGATATTCTACCCATTAATGACAACTGTAATTTATCCCATTTTAACAAATATTTCTTAATCTCTGTCCATAATTTTTATTATTATTATGAAACAACTTTGAATTTTTATTAGTCATAATAATACCTAAATATTTCACCTTTTCTTCTATTTTAAAATCTGTCTTCTCCATTAACTCTTTTTGATCCCTTAAAGATAAATTTTTCACCAACATCTTTGTTTTTTGGTTGTTAATCTTAAATCCTGCTAATGGTCCAAATTCTTTTAACTTATCCATCAATACTTTGATTCCTTCCAAGGGATTTTCTAATACAATTATCAAGTCGTCAGCAAATGATCTCAGTTTATATTCCTCTTTTTTTTATCTTTATTCCCGAAATTCTTTTGTCATGCCTTATGTCTCTAAGCAGCACTTCTAGAACCAAAATAAATAAAAGAGGGGACAGTGGACATCCCTGTCTTGTACCTTTTTGTATTTCACATGAGTCCATTAAATCCCCATTGACAATTATCTGTGCCTTCTGTGATGTATAAATCGATCTGATCCATTTTATAAAATTATCTCCAAAGTCCATTTGCTCTAGAACCTTAAACATAAATTTCCAATTCAAATTATCAAATGCTTTCTCAGCATCCAAGAAAATCAAAGCTGCTTGTATGTCATTTCGTTGTTCTAGATATTCCAACACATTCAAAACATTCCTGACGTTATCACGTAATTGTCTTTTAGGTAAAAACCCCGCTTGATCTTCCTGAATAAATTGTTGCAATATTATTTTCATTCTTTCAGCCAAAATCATTGTAAAAATTTTGTAGTCATTATTCAATAAGGATCTTGGCCGATAATTTTTTGTTTTGGTTAGATCCTGCTCCTCTTTAGGTATTAATGTTATATTGGCATTTTTCCAACTATACGGTATCTTCCCCTCTTGCAAAATAGAATTCATTGTATACTGTAAAGGTAATAAGAGTTCCTCCTCCAAACATTTGTAATACATTGCTGATAGTCCATCCGGTCCTGGCGCGTTTCCTAATTTAATTTTACTTATAGCCTCAGATATTTCTCTTGACGTAATAGGACCATTAATAGTTTGTCTCTGAAAATCTGTAATTTTAGGCAAATTCTGTTTAGATATATACTCTTCTATTTTTTCAGAGGGAATTTCCTGACACTTGTACAAAGTTGAATAATATTGATGAAAAACCCTTTGGATTTTTACATTGTCTGTCAACATCTCATCTCCTTCTTGTATCTTTAAAATAAGATTTTTTTGTCGTTCTTTTCTTAATTTATATGCTAGCAATTTCCCCGGTTTATTTGCAAATTCATAAGTCCTTTGTTTGGCAAAGTTTAATTTCCTTTCAATTTCTCTAACTGTCAACATTGACACTTGTTTCTGTAACATTTTAATTTGATTTACAATAGAAGCTTTAGTTGGATTCTTTTTCAATTCTTCCTCTTTTTGTTTTATTTCTTCCAAGATTAATTGCATTTTCTGTTGTTTCTTTTTTTTTTAATTCAGAATTACATTTAATAAAATATCCCCTCATAAATGCTTTACTTGTATCCCAAACAATATTTTCATCTGTTCCTTTATGTAAATTGTGTTCAAAAAACTCTTTTAATTTCTTCTTACATTCCTGCACTATTTTATCATTCTGTAATATAGATTCATTTAGTCTCCATCTAAATCCAAGATTTTTTTTTTTAAGTCAATATCACTGGATTGTGATCCGAAAAAGTTTTTGGTAATACATCCATCTTGGAAATGTCTTTCTCTAAATTTTTAGACATCCAAATCATATCAATTCTCGAAAATGTTTTGTGTCTTTCTGAAAAGTAAGTAAATTCCTTTGCATTGTCATTTATATATCTCCAAGCATCCACCAATTCTAAATTTTCCATCAATTCGAAGCAGATCTTCGGCAATTTGCCCTGTGTCTCTTTAATATTTTTCTCAGAAAGTCTATCCATTTTTGGTGAAATTACCCCATTCCAATCACCCATGACACACCAATGATCGTATGCAAACTCTGATAATTTTTTCATAAGTCCAGTATAAAACCTTGTTTTATCTTCATTGGGGGAATAAATGCCCACTATCAAAATTTTTGTACCCTGTATGGTGATTTCAACTCCCACAAATCTACCACTATCATCCAATAATATCAATTTAGGAGACAATTGTGAGTTAATATAAAGAACAACACCATTTTTTTTTTGGATCCTGCCGAAATAAATTCTTCACCCAAATTTTTACAGATTAAATATTTAAAATCTTTCTTCTTAATATGAGTTTCTTGTAAACAAATTATATCCAATTTTAATTTTTTCAAATAGTGAAATACTTTCTTTCTCTTCTGTGACAAATTAGCTCCATTTATATTCCAAGTTAGATATTTGTAATCCATTTGTAAGCATGTATTTTAGAAAAGTCTGTACCTGTTGCTCCCTTTAATTCATCATCATCCTTTTCTTCCTCTACCTGTTTCTGTTGACTTTGTTTCCCAGGAATTATGTCCATGTCTTTGAGTTTATCTTCTTCCATGTCTTTTGAAGCTTTTCTCAAGAAATCCCTTGCTTTTTGAACAGTATTTAATCGATACTTCTGTTGTCTAAATGTAAAAATCACTCCCTCTGGAACATCCCATCTAAATTGAATTTTACATTGTTTGAGCTTTTCTGTGAAGAAAGCGTATTCTTTTCTCTTACGTAGAAGTCTAATTGGAATTTCCTTCATCACCAGTATTTCTTTACCGTCAATTTTGAAGACATTGTTAAAATGATGTTGCAAAACCATATCTCTGGTCCTCTTTTTTAGAAAATAAACAAGCACATCTCTTGGGATTTTTTTCATTGTTGCATATCTGGAATTAATTCTATAAACTTTATCTATTGCAAATTCCATCCGATCTTCGTCCCAGTCCAAGGATTTTACCAAGGCATTAACAATTTTCTCTCTGATATCTTCACCTGTTTCCTCAGGAATTGCACGGAATCTCAAGCAATGTTCTTTATCTCTAAGTTCCATGGCAGCAATATAGTCCAAATTTTTTCCAATTCCACATTTGTAATATCTATTCTATTCTCTAAGGTTTGCACCTTATCTTTAACATTTTTTACATCCTGTGTTAGTTGCCCAATGTTATTTTTAATCTCACCCACTTCTGTTTTGATATGATCTTGTAAATCTTTAAAATCCTTTTTCATATTGCGAAATTCATCTTTAAATTGTTGTCTGTCCTGTTTCATCTCTTGTTTCATCTCTTGTTTAAAATCATTAATCCCCTCCATAATTTTCTGGAACATGTCTATCCCTTCCTGTGTATCAGTTGAACCTCTTCGCTCTAAAACTTTGGCTGCTTTCCTGGTTGTCATTCTTGGGAAAAAAAAAACCTTTTCTATTATTAGCCAATGTTCCCAAACTTAGAGGCAAACTGTTTCTTTTTTTCCCCCAGCAACAAAAGAGTTAATATTCCAGGCCTGTTAATATGATCTAACCAGCACAGTTCTTATCTCCAGCACGTTCAGGAATGTAAAACAAATCCAGTTCTCAGCATCCAGCAGTTAGTAACATACACGAACAGCAGATTCGTTAAAAAAAAATAATCCAAAATAAAAAGGAATAAAAAATAGTCTCAGATATGTTTCCTTCAAATAATCAAATCATTTTATCTAATAGGTTGCCTCTCATCCATTTTAATCTTTGTAATTCCAAATTTAGCCAGCTTTTTGTCATAAAAAAATAAAACAAGTTCTTTGAATTGCTCCCTTCTTCCTTACCTTTATATAAAGAGGAAAAAAAAGTGTGACTCACCCAAGTTTCTGAGTTGCTGATTCGTAAACAAGTCTCTTTTACGGTAGTAATTTAAGTCAAATGATAAGATTTAGACAGAAGGAGGCTAGCTCGTTAAAAACGTTTTTTTAAAAGAAAAAAAACGTCTTGCTTATTTTCAGCACAGCTTGTTGGAAATCCAGACTCCGTCTTCCGCTGCTAGATATGCCTTCTTATCTCAGGGGATTCCTGATCAAATCCAGCCATCTACAGCTCAACGAAGTTTCATGGATAATCTTCGGTTCCCCTTTATCTTAGAGAACATTTACGCCAGTCAAAGATTCCTCTTGACTGACTTTTAACTGAAAAAAGCTTCCTCTGAGACAGAGCTCCCTCAGAGACAACCACCAGCCAGCACTCCTTCCAGGAAGTCCTCTTCTCTAAATTTTGTAGTGCAGTTCTCCAGTCAAGTAATGTGTACAAGAATGGACATACTGTCAGCTCTACACTGCATCAGCAGTGTCAGGGGGGGCTGGAAATTCCTGGGTCTTTGGCAGGGAAGGAAAGTCCTTAGCCAGCAGTCGGGTTGTAAATCTGCCAGGCCTATCCGAAGCGTACTTGCCGAGTCAGAAGTCCAGAAGCGAGGTCAGTGGAGGTCCGGGATCAATTGCCAAGGAGGTCAGTCAAAGAGATGCTGCAGGGAAACTAGGTCTACACAAAGCCACGCCTGACGTTGCAGTCAGCAACAAGCTGCAGCCAAGGTGTGCCTTATAAAGAGCAGGATGGACAGCAGGTGTGAGCCCTCAGCGTTTGGGCCTTAAGGAGACAGGCCTGCCTCTCTTCTGCCTGACCTTCTGCTGTCTCCGTTTTGCAGGTGAGGGGGGAGTATCCTGTTCACTGTCTGTGTCTGGCTGCAGGGCCTCTGCTGTATCTGGGGTGCTCTGCAGCTGAGGGGCAGAAGGAGCTGGATTCTCAGGAGGCTCCTCCGTGTCTCCTGCTGCTCCTGGGTCTGCTGCTGTTACTCCCGAGTCGTCCTCATCTGAGGAGTCCTCTGACGGGGCCATGACACCATCCCCTGCCCCACGACCAACCCTCCGCCTCCTGCCGGGGCCTGGCTTATCCGGGTAGCGCTGGTGGAAGCGCCGGACCAGACGAGGGGCATGCACCTGCGCCGCATCTTCCCATGAGCGTTCCTCAGGGCCGTACCCCTGCCAGTCTATGAGGTACTGGAGGCGGCCCCGATGCCTCCGGGAGTCCAGGATCTGCACCACTTCGAATTCCTCTTCCCCATTGACTTGTATCGGTGGTGGGGGCTGTGGTTGACGGGGGGGTCTGCTAGGGTGTTTCGGCGGCCAGGGAGGTAGGTGACCGTGAACTGGAACCGGGAGAAAAACAGGGACCACCAGATCTGGCGTTGGTTCAGCCGTTGGGCGCTTTGCAGGTGTTCTAGGTTTCGGTGGTCTGTTCGTACCTGGACCGGATGGCGTGCCCCTTCCGGGAGATGACGCCAGGTCTCGAAGGCTACTTTGATGGCCAGGAACTCCTTCTCCCAAATGGTGTAGTTCTGTTCCGAAGCGTTGAGTTTTCGGGAATGGAACGCACAGGGGAGCAGGGACTGCTTGCTCCCCACCGGCTGAAGTAGGACCGCTGCCACTGCCTTATCCGATGCATCGGCCTCTACTATGTAAGGTCGGGTAGGGTCGGGTTGCTGGAGGATAGGTTCAGATGTAAAGGTGTGTTGGAGGCGCCAGAAGGCCTGTTGAGCGGCCTCGGTCCAAACAAACTTCTCTTTGCCTCGAAGCAGGTCTGATATGGGCGTGGTGAGTTCAGAGAAGTGGGAGATGAACCGGCGGTAGTAGTTGGCAAAGCCCAAGAAGCGCTGCACATCTTTGGGGCTTCGTGGAGCTGCCCAGTGGAGGATGGTCTCAATTTTGGCGGAGTCCATCTGGATACCCGAGGGCGAGATCCGATGGCCTAGGAAATCCACGGTCGTGAGGTCAAAGGTGCATTTTTCAAGCTTGGCGAAGAGGCGGTGCTCCCGCAGGCGCTGCAGCACCGCTCGAACGTGCTCCTTATGTTCCGAGGGGTTCCACGAGTAGATCAGGATGTCATCCAAGTAGATCACCAGGAAGCGGTCTAGGAGGTCCCAGAAGATGTCGTTCATGAAGTGCTGGAAGACGGCAGGAGCGTTGCACAAGCCAAACGGCATCACGGTGTACTCAAAGTGCCCATAACGGGTGCGGAAGGCCATCTTCCACTCATCGCCCTCCCGCATATGCACCAGGTTGTAGGCCCCTCGCAGGTCTAGTTTGGTGAAAATGCGAGCGCCCCGCAGCCGCTCTAACAGTTCTTGGATCAGGGGCAGAGGGTAGCAATTCCAAACTGTAATCTGGTTGAGGGCACGGTAGTCATTGCACAGCCGGAGTTCCCCACATTTCTTTTTGACAAAGAGGACAGGGGCGGCTGCAGGGGACGTGGAAGGGCAAATGAACCCTCGGCGCAGGTTCTTGTCGAGGAACTCTCTGAGGGCTGCCAGTTCGGGTTCTGACAGGGAATAAAGCCGGCCCACGGGAATCTTGGCTCCGGGGAGCAGGGCAATGGGACAGTCGTAAGGACGATGGGGCGGCAACTGGTCTGCCTCTTGCTTCCCAAACACATCTGCGAACTCCCGGTACTGTTCCGGTAAGGCCTCGGGCACGGAGCTTGCCTCCTGGGTCATCAGGATGCACTCCTTCGGCCTCCAGCAGTTGGCTTGGCAATAGGGGGATCTGAGGGTCAGTCGGCCCGTGGACCACTGGATGATGGGGTCATGCTGCTGGAGCCATGCCAGGCCCAGCACGACCGGGAAGTGGGGTGCGGCAGCCAGGTAGAACTGGAGGCTTTCCTCATGCTCCCCCAGGGCCATGTCGAGCAGCACTGTCTCCTGTACTACAGGGCCCGAGGCGAGAAGCCGGCCATCAATAGTCTCCACCAGGAGGGGGCGGTGAATGGGTTGACTAGGAACCCGGTGGAGCTTGGCAAAGGACACGTCCATAAAATTGCTGGTGGATCCCGAGTCCAGCATGGCGGGTACTTGTAGGGTCCCCCTTCCGGGGACTGTCAGTGCGGTCAACACGGTCAGATGCTTGGGCGGTGAGGAAGTGAGGTGGCAGGCCCCTTGAACCATGAGGGTGCCCCGGCTCAGGGGCCTGTGAAGGCCGGGGCATGGGTGTTTCCCGAGGCAGGGGCTGTGGGTCGTTTCGCGGAACACTGGGCTGCAAAATGTCCCGGGGCCCCGCAATACAGGCAGAGGCCCTGTTGCCGGCGTCGCAGCTTTTTGGCCGCAGAGAGACGTGGCCGAGCCCCTCCCAGCTGCATCGGTTCTGCCGGGGGTGTAGGGTCCTTGCCGACAGGCTCCAAGGGCCCAGCCACTGGGGCTGATGCTCTGTAGACTGGCCGGGGTCGGTGGGCAGCACGCCTGCTTTCCAGCCTCCCGTCAATCTGGAGACACAGGCGTATGAGGGCTTGCAGGGTTCCAGGGCGCTCCACCATAGCTAGCTCATCCAGGAGCTCATCCGACAGCCCCTCCTGAAACTGGTCCATGAGAGCGGCTGCGTTCCAGCCCAGGGTTTGTTGCAATAGACGAAAGTCTGTTACATATTCCCCCAAGGGGCGTCAGCCTTGCCGCAGCCTGCGTATCCGGCGGTTGGCTGTGGCAGATTGGACTGGGTCCTCGAACATAGCCTTCAGTTCTCTGGTGAAGGCGGCTAGGTCGTTGAGCACGGGGCTCCGCTCGAGGAGCAGGGGCGTGGCCCATCTAGCTGCCGCCCCGGTGCAGAGGTTAATCAAGAATCCCACCCGGGTCTTATCATCTGGGAAGGCCTCTGGGCGTAACTCCATGAAGAGCTGGGCCTGGGCCAAGAAGGCTGAGAGCTGGTTGGAAGCCCCAGTAAATTTCTCTGGGAGAGTCACAGGGCACTTGGCTCTCCCTGTAGGGAGAGGGGGTGGGGCTGCTGCTAGCTGGGTTTGCAAGCCTTGGACGGCCAACAGCAGCTGGTCTACTTGTGAGCGCAGGAGCAAGTTTTCCTGCTGGAGTTGCTCCGTGGTCAGCACTTCCCCCACTCCTTTGTTGCCTGCTTTGTTTGGGCTGACTGCAAACTGTCAGCTCTACACTGCATCAGCAGTGTCAGGGTAGGCTGGAAATTCCTGGGTCTTTGGCAGGGAAGGAAAGTCCTTAGCCAGCAGTCGGGTTGTAAATCTGCCAGGCCTATCCAAAGCGTACTTGCCGAGTCAGAAGTCCAGAAGCGAGGTCAGTGGAGGTCTGGGATCAATTGCCAAGGAGGTCAGTCAAAGAGATGCTGCAGGGAAACTAGGTCTACACAAAGCCACGCCTGACGTTGCAGTCAGCAACAAGCTGCAGCCAAGGTGTGCCTTATAAAGAGCAGGATGGACAGCAGGTGTGAGCCCTCAGCGTTTGGGCCTTAAGGAGACAGGCCTGCCTCTCTTCTGCCTGACCTTCTGCTGTCTACGTTCTGCAGGTGAGGGGGGAGTATCCTGTTCACTGTCTGTGTCTGGCTGCAGGGCCTCTGCTGTCCCTGGGGTGCTCTGCAGCTGAGGGGCAGAAGGAGCTGGATTCTCAGGAGGCTCCTCCGTGTCTCCTGCTGCTCCTGGGTCTGCTGCTGTTACTCCCGAGTCGTCCTCATCTGAGGAGTCCTCTGACGGGGCCATGACACATACTAGGGTAAATTGTGCATAATGGTGCATATGTTAATTAAAAGAACATATGAAAAATGCATTATATTTGGGAAAATTGGTTTGCAAAAGTGCATAGAAAATGTGTCCATGAGAAAAAATTCACACTAAAATGCTGATGAATTCTCATGAGGACTTTTTTGAATGCAAACATGTGAAAATGTGGAGAACTGAAGTTAAATGCCCTTCCCACTAACGGTGGGGGTGCCTTTTGCCTCCACCCCCCACCATTGGGAGAAGGCATTAAGTGGTATAATCCAGGGAGGGAGAAGATCATGTATGACCTGTAAGGCTCTCGGGGGTGGGGCAGAGAGCTAGGCTTTTTAAGCGCGCTCCCCTCCCAGATCTTCCTCTTTGTCTTTTTGCGGCAGAGGAATGAGATCTGTGTTTGAAGATGATGAGAGGGCCAACGCTGAAGCCTGTTCGGCTTTGGGACCTCATGCCGAGGGCGTGCAGCGTTGCTGCTCCCTGCCCTGGGGGGCTCCCCCTTTTCTCTCTGTCAGCTGTGGAGGCAGCATTTTTAGTAGTGGTGTCAGGGGAGTTGCCCCGATTCTTTTTCCTCCTTCTCTCCTCAGCGGCGCGGGTTGCGCCCATGTGGGTCTGCGGCTTTTCCCGCTTTCAGGCGGGTGTTAGTTGAGCCAGGCGCCTTTTGCACGGCAGCAGTCACACCTCTGGAGCAGGGCTGCCTTTTTGCCTCGCCAGTGCACAAAGAGACCTGTGCTGGGGGGGGAGCTTTGATAATGTGCCTGTAGCATGCGCAGGCTGCAGTGTCAGCCTCTGCAGCGTGGAGGCCTTTCCTGCTGTGCGCGACTGGTATATAGAGCTTTATGGAAGGTTTCTAGTCTGCAGGAGGCAGCCCGTGGCAGAGTGCGGACCTGCAGGGTGTGCGAGCAGCGGCCTTCGCCGGGTGCTGTGGCCTTACTGCCTGGGCATGTGTGGGGACCTGGGCTGTCGAGTGTGGCACGTGGCGGGGCGCGGCCTTGCCATCAGAGTGCACAGCAGCGGCCATTGTAGCTCTCCTGCCTTTCCAGCGTAGTGCAGGTGGCAATGTATTTATTGAGCTGCAAGTTTGGCCTGGGGGTTGCATGTGGCTGACATCAGGCCTCCAGCTCACGCGGGTGGTGGTTTGGTACTATTCGTTATTTGGCATTGTATAATTCAGATAGATGGTGGGGTGCTTTGTTTGAAGACGTTTGCAGAGTAACCTAGTTCAATTACTCTTTCCACTATTCATTAGTGCTGTTGTTGCTGTTGTTGTTCTTTTGCATTACCTGTTTGGAGTAGTTTGGCTAATCTGATTGTGTGCCTTCTATTGGTACATATCCCAGTTATTGTTAGTTGGGGGGGAGTGTTAGCAGTATGCCTCCAAGGAAAGCAAAACAAGAACAGGGTGTTAAGGTAGTGAAGCAGGTAATTAGACACCCCACCCCACCCCAGCCTCAGTCCTCTGATGAGGAGGGAGACATGGGGACTGTTAGGGCACTAATAGCAAGGATTGAGGTCCTCGAGAAGGAGCGGAGGTATCAGGTTGATGTGGAAGAGGGCCCTAGCTTGCAAGAACCAGCGAAGAAGTCTGTCAAGTTAGCATCCAAAACTAATCTGCTTTGTAATCTCGTTGCTAGAGTGTCGCGTCTGGAAGAAGGTGTAGTGAGCAGGTCTGCTTCGGCATCCACGAACTCATCTTGCTCAGCACCAGCTTCTTCAGTGGCTCTCACGGATCCCGGATCAAGTACATTGGTAGACTTGGCCCGCCCTGCGGCTCCACCCCCTCCTGCCCTGCTGGTGCCTGCTGCATTACCTGCATTACCTGCTTTGGCCAATCTTGGTCCTGCAGTGCTGGTATCCCCGAATGCACTTGCAGGTGAGTCTAAGAGTACACGCACGGCAACGCTTCCCAATCAAACTCCACTAGCTACTGCACATTCGGGGAGTATGGGGTCCAGCATGTTGCCAACTGTGGAATGCAATTCTTCCCAGCAGGGGGTTTACATGGGGGAAGTTTTGGTTCCCTCTCAACAGCATGTTCCTTGGCCATCCGCGGCTGTCACCCCTTGGCAGCCGCCTGTGGCTCAGGGGCAGCAGTCTTCTCAGACGTTGCCCTTACCAGTTGGAGTGTACCCGCAGGGAGATTCGTCTCCCAGGCCACGTGGGAAACTATTTGGCAGGGTGAATATGTAGATGTATTCACCCTCCTTTTTGGGGAGGCTGAGGAGCAGCAAAAGGTGGGGGTGAGTCTAAGGACAAGGAGGCAGCCAAGAAGAGGAAGGTAGACCCCATCTGGCCTAATTGGCTTAATGCCTACACGGTATACATGGGTGTAATGACCCAAGCATACCAGTCCCGGGCTTTGTCTATGATAAAGTCCCAGGACATCATCCACAGGGCCTTTCGCAACTTCTCAGGCACAGCATGGCTGAAGTACGATGAAAATTTTTGTCAAAGAGCGGCCCTTGACCCAACTATGCACTGGGATATTGAGCATCAAGCTCTGTGGCTCCTTCATATGATGCCTGCTAGGCCCATGACGGGTGAAAGGGTGGACAGTGGTCAGTTGCTGGTAAGGGCCCAGGCATCGGCCTGGGGTTGCAGTGGGTTCAAACCCAGCAAGTCTGTTGGGCCTACAACATTTCTGGCCATTGCACATGATGGCGTTGTCATTTCAAACATGCATGCGACAAATGCGGTGGCACCCCCCCCAGTGCCTCTTGTGGAAGGGCACATCAGGCCAGGCAAGGGGTTGGGGACCAGAGCTAGCCCAGGAGGGCAACTGGTGGTGACGGAGATCCGGTGCAAGGCCAGTAGTCCTATCAAGCTCGCTCCATTAGCCAAGTTGCTTGCATCATACCCGGATTGCAAGGCGGTGGCTTATTTGTGGGCTGGATTTCCAGAGGGTTTTAGAATTCCATACCAGGGTCCTAGGATACCTCTTTCTGCTTCTAATCAGGCCTCAGTGAGGGAATTGGGTGACACTGTTTTGGCCAAGCTGGCCAAGGAAATTGCAGCAGGTCGAATCTCTGGCCCTTATGACATCCCCCCTTCCTGATCTATGGGTTTCCCCTCTGGGCATTGTCCCGAAGAGACAGCCTGGGGAATACCTTCTCATCCACAATCTCTCCTTCCCAAAAGGGGGTTCAGTGAATGATGGTATAGCGCAGGTGGATGCATCTGTTCGCTACTCATCGTTTGATGAGGCTGTCAGGGTGGTTCGGAGGAGGGAGCATGGGGCATTGTTGGCTAAGTGTGACATCAAATCAGCTTTTAGACTGCTGCCTGTGCACCCTTTGCATGTCAACCTCTTGGGCTTTAAGTTTAGAGGCCAGTATTACGTGGATAGAGCGATGCCTATGGGTTGCTCTGTTTCATGTCCTGCTTTTGAGGTCTTTAGCACTTTCCTCGAGTGGGCTGTCAGGGCCAGGTCTGGTTCTTCCCTGACAGCACATTACTTGGATGACTTTCTTTTTGTCGGGGCAGCTGGCACAAGGCAATGTTCACACTTGGTCAACACTTTCTCGATCCTTGCTGATGAACTGGGTGTATCTCTGGCCCCAGAAAAATCTGAGGGCCCTGTCACCTCCTTGACTTATCTGGGCATTGAACTTGACACTGTTTCCCAGACCTCCAGGCTGCCAGCTGATAAGTTAGCATTCCTGCATTTGCGTTTGGGTGAGGCAGCAGAAGCCAAGAAACTGACTCTCCTGCAGCTGCAGGAGCTTGTTGGACACCTAGTTTTCACTTCCAAAGTCATATCGCCTGGAAGGGCCTTCTTAAGACACTTATGGGATGCTACGAAGGGTGTATGCTCTAGGTTCCATTTCATCAGGATTACAGCAGGCGTGAGAGCAGATTTGCACACGTGGCTCACCTTTCTGAAAGATTGCAATGGCCTCTCCTTTTGGAGGGACAAGTTGCTCCTGGAAGCAGAGCTTCAGTTGATGTCGGATGCTGCAGGTGGGCTGGGATTCAGAATTCTGTTTAGAGATCAGTGGTGTGCAGAGCAGTGGCCCTTAGAGTGGACGGCTGCAGGTATCACCTCGGACCTGACATATTTGGATTTTTCCCCTATAGTCATGGCAGTGCACCTATGGCCTTCAGAGTTCCAAAACCGTATAGTGAGGTTTTGGTGTGACAACCAAGCCACTGTCTGTGTGGTAAATTCTCAGACTTCTAAGTCGGTTCAGGTGATGCATCTGGTGCAAGCGTTTGTGTTACAGTGCTTGCGTTACAACATCCTTTTCATGGCACGGCATGTCCTGGGCCTACAGAACTGTGTTCCTGATGCCTTGTCTCGCTTCCAGATGGAGCGTTTCAGGGAGTTGGTGCCTGGTGCATCACCCATTCCCACAGAAATGCTGGCCAGTCTTTGGAACCTTGGGAGGTAGAGGCACTGGCGGCCATTGAATCTGCACTGGCACCCAGTACAGGGAGGGCCTATCATCGCAACTGCTTAGCTTTCCAGCACTTCCATGTGTCACAGGGCTTGCCTTTGGAATGGTCCATACCGGTGAGGCATCTTATGCAATTTATGGTGTCGCTTAAGGTCGAGGGAAAGGCAGTCAGCACCACAGCAGATCATTTCTCTGCCTTGGCCTTTGTCTCCAAGGGTGTTGGGTTAGCTGACCCTACATCTGATTTCCGGATACAGAAAATGCTTGAGGGATGGGCACGTTCTTCCCCGCAGGCTCCTGACAAATGCAGGCCTTTCACTCCAGATATTCTCTTGCAGCTGTTCCCAGTGTTTCATAAGCTCTGTTTCTCTGCCTTTGAGGCGCTATTGTTCACGGTGACAGCACTTGTGGCCTTTTATGGAGCTTTCCGCCTGAGTGAGTTGCTTGCCAGTTCCAGGAATGATGTGTCGGAGAAAGCTTTACGATTGGCTGACTGCCAGGTCCATGAGTCGTCCTTACGCCTTATCTTGCGGTGGTCCAAGACGGATCAAAGGGGCAAAGGAAAGGTCATCCTGTTGGGCTCATGCCCCTTGTTGAATCTGTGCCCGGTGGCAGCTGTGCGTGCATATTTATCTTCTAGGCCAGTGGCCAAGGCTACCTGTTTGTTCACCACGACGGGTCCGCCCTCACTCAGTTCCAGTTCTGGGCAGTTTTGCATAGAGCCTTGTTGGCTATTGGGCAAGATCCAGTGGTGTATGGCTTACACTCTTTTTGGATTAGGGCAGCTTCTGCCCTAGCCTAATTAAATAGAATATTGTTTATTATTGAAAATCTGAGATGGTACAAAAGAGTCCAAAGCGGACAAGAACAGACCTTGTTCAGTCTCATCTACTTGCTACTCTCCTGATTGCTACTTTTAGCTTAAAACAAGGACTAGAGTCTGAGATCCTATTTCAAAAAGAACATGCAAGTATTTATAATGTACTAGCACACAATAGGGGTGAAGGACCTGTGACCAGTGGTCAGGCATGATGAGAGCTGTAGTACAATAACGTATGGAGGGCCACAGGTTCCCCACCCCTGGCATAAAAGGAAAGCCAGTCATTCAGACTGTAGATCTAAACAGAGTCACTTATTTGATCTTCTGACTTTAGGAGCTAGTAGAATACATTGTGGGAAAGAACAAGAGCTACAAATTGGAAATCCCTTGATGTGCAGAAGTGGCTTGCCTGATGGGGCAGAGCCACAATGCTACCTTCCCTTAAGGTGTATCTCCACTCCTTACCAGGAGGGGGAGGAGGAGGCAGTGGCAACATCAGCACTGTGCAGGTGCATTGGTGGGAGCACAAGACTGGCTGCAGCGGTGTACCTGCACCATGGCAGCATCTTTGCTGCCTCCTCCTATCAGTAAGTGTCAGCACCACACCTGCCGGGAAGCTAGTGTTGTGGCTCTGCCGTACCTGACAAACCACTTGATGGGCAACTCATGTGGCCATTGCTGCAGTCCTTTTCCCAGGATTAGCAGACAGGATCTGTGTGCTACATCAAGAGAGAAGACTGGAATGTCCACCATTTTTTACCAGAGAAAAAGAAGAGGATGCAGTATTGAATGCTTATAGGGCGAGACATGTCTCACTAGGTGAGTAGATCTGATAGTAATTCTGAGGTTACAGCATTCAAAAATGAGGATCTATGTGCAAAGTAGAGCTTCATATGGTGCATAGAGAGAAATGTGATGCACAATTGAGTTCATCACCAAACCGATTTATAAAAGCCAAAACAAGTCCTTACATTTGTGCTGGTTTCTCTGGTTTAAGAGAAATCCCATACAGAAAAAGGTAATATATCGCTTCTCATGTGAGTTCCATGCTTCGGACTGTACATTTACATGCTGTAAATTTAAAGGCATCTTTCCCCATCTATTTGTTCCTCTTTATTCTTTGTCATGATGTCAGTCTGTTCATGGACTACATGAACTTTTGGGAGTATAAGAAAGGAGAAGGGTCATTAAAACTGCCAACAAATTGTTCTGCGACTGAGAACAGACAATAAAAACTGTTGATTACCTTACATCATATTCTGTAACTAAATTGTTACTTTTGTGTGTGTTTAATAATTCATTTCCTCTTTTTTACGGATCATATTAGGTTGCAGTGCTGGTTTTCTCTCTTCTCATTAGCTAATTCTTTCTTTACTGAAGATGATTGGCTAATTCTGAAATATGTGTACTGTATATCTCTGCTCTGTTTCCAATGAGCTTACTCAAGGTATTATGCAGAAATGTTTTAAGTCCACAATTTTTTCCCTTAAAGTATTTGATTGGCTGCAGCTGAAGAGAAAATAAAGCCTCAAATTATAGTTTGTTTACTGAGAATATTTCAATTGAACTTTGGCCAGCACTGATTTGCTGAACCAATCTATTCTTTAGAATGTGACAAAGTAGAACATATACATAAATGGAGTTAAAGGATCACATCAAATAAAACAGTTCTCCGAAAGCTTTTACTGTTTGTTTTTTAATTCATATTCTCCTTTTTGGTCAGCAGTTGTCTTCAAAGCAGCTTACAAGAATCAACAGAATAAAAACTAACAACATAATCAATAAATCAGGACAGTACCATTAAACAGCAGATATATGGATACATACCAGTTAGACTAGGCTTTTTGAATCAAAGGTGTCCTCTAGCCTGAACAGAGCCAGCTGACATTTCAGTTGTAATAGTATCAGATGCTGTCTACAAGCTAATCAGGACATAAAAGTCCCTATAAAACTTTTCCACCCAAAACAATTCCTTGATCTGAGCTTTGCCTTGCCTTCAGCATAGGAAACTGTACTAAACTGAGTCAGATGGTCTATCTAGCCTAATAATGTCTGTGTATGCTGACAGGCAGTAGCTTTCCAGGCCTGAGACGTGGGGCATTCTCAGCCCTACCTGGAGATGCCAGGGATCAAATCTGGGGCCTTTTGCAGGATCTGTCACTGAGCTCTAGATCTCTCCCCACAAAAGTAGTAAATGTAGGTTCCGAGGCCAGTAAAATGTTGTACTGTTTCTATCAGTGGCTCCCCATATTTTTTCCCCATAGACTGCTTGAAAATTGCTGAGAGTCTTGTTGGACCACTCAATGATTTTTCTGCCTGCTGTACAAGTTGTAATGCACAGTGCCAGATGTACTGAACTGTGTTAGCATTGCTTCTTTCATTTCTTAGATTGAGTTTTATTGTATTACAGTTTGAATTCAATAGAATTTAAATGGTCAGCGTTCTTCTCAGATGCACCATGGAACACCTGAATGAAGTTCATGGACCGCTGGTGGTCCCAGCAAGGAAAAGTTCTGGAATATAAATTTGCCCAATTGGCTTGAATCATTGTAAGCTATTACAACGGAAGCAAAGCCAAAATGTCCCCCTTTGCAGTTTCACTGCCCTCCTTGGAGTAATCAAAGTAGAAGAATTAAACAGCCCACATCCTACCCCTTGCCAGACTCCTCCTAGGTACTTTATCCTGGAGGGAAGGGACACACCAGGACAGAGAATCATGGAACTATACACAGGGCTGGCCCCAGACATGCTGGGGCCCTTGGGCACCAGCCTGCCCTGGGCCCTGGCACATGCACACATGCCCCACATACCTACCTACCTATCAGGCAGACGGAGGAGCGGGAGGTCAGGCGAGCGAGCTGGTGGGGGCAAGCTGGCAGGCGGGCGGGTGGGAGAGAGTGGGTGTGTGTGGGCTGGCAAGTGGGTGGGCAGCCCCCTCCCTGCGATCTGTGGCAGGGAGCCTGCCACAAAGGGGAGCGCTACTCCCCCACCATAACAAGGTGCCCTCGGGACAGTGGGCGAACAAGTGAGGGAGCTGGCAGGGGCAGAGGGTGAGCAAGGGAGCAAGCAGGGGTGGGTGAGCAGGGGGAGAGGGCAAGAGAGTGAGCAAGTGGAGCAGGGGGGTGGAGGGCAGGCCCAGGGGAGAGTGGGTGTGGATGGCCCGGCTAGCCAGCGGGCAGCTCCCTCCTTGCAATCTGCGGCAGCAAACCTGCCACAGAAGGGGAGCGCTACTCCCCCACTACAGTGAGACGCCCTCTGGGCCATGGGGCCCTCAGCCAGGGACCTACCTGGCCACCCTTTGGAGCAGGCCCTGACTATACATATTGTGTAGTTTAGCCCTATAGGACTTCCTTTGTTTTTCTCTGTTTGGGTGGTGTTCCACATCACCACTTAGCGGTCGCAAAAGACAATTGATCCTCATCGCAACTGTCTTCCGCCTGGAAACCTATGTCCTCATTGTCGGAGGCTGTGTGGATCTAGGATTGGCCTCCACAGTCCCTTACACGCCCACCGTTAAAGTCCTTATCTTGGGAGACAATCTTACTTGGTTACAAGAGATCGCCAAAGAATGAATGGTGTTTCATTTTGAACCCCCACTTTTTCCTCTTCTCTCTTTTCACATGTGTGTAAGTTTACCAGAACTATTTTTAATTATTATTTGCCATGGTAAGCAAACACAGACTTCCAAGCATACTGCCAAACACTGAAACCATTCAATCTTTCCCTTTATCTCGTTCTCAGGCGTATTACATGCCCTGACTAACTGGGTTGTGGATTGTGGTTCTTAACTCAGCATTTTCAACAGCTGAAAAGAGCCTCTCCAGAATAAATTTTTCCCCTTCCTAAAATGCTATCGTCATTTCAGCAGGATGCAAACAAAGTGACAGGGGGTAGATGCAACTAGAGGGACTGTAGCCTTTTTTTGGACATCCCCCCAACAGGTTAAAAGCGAGCTTTTGCCTGCCCAATATTGTCACAATATCTAGAGCTGAGGGCCAGATTAGGCAGACACTACTCACACAATAAGCAATTGTATTTTAAAAGTAAATTGACTTTTAAAATATAAATTGCAGAGGCCGGGCCCCGCCAGATTGGCACCCCAATGTGAAGCATAAGGGGACTTTAGTCTTTCCCCTCCACCCACTGAAGTCCTGATCTAGGACAAGTTCCCACACCCGCAGTTTGCATTTGCATGGGGGGAGAGCTCCCATTCATTCCCAATGTGAGCCTCTGTCAACTGCAAATTTGGCATGCATAAGAAGAGCCCAATCTTCATGTGTAGAACTCCTCTAAGCAAGGGGGTACACTCCTAGGATCCTTCCTGCTAGACATCTAGGACAGCTTGTTGAAAGTTTGGACTAAAACCCAGAATGGATTCACTGCCCCACTGACATCGAAGCGACCATTCTCCACCGGCCATTGCCACATGTTGTGGTATCAAACTTAATGTGTTAAAATTTTTGTTGTGTGAAGGATAGAATAATAGAATCATAGAGTTGGAAGGGGCCTTGTAGGCCATCAAGTCCAACCCCCTGCTCACAACAGGAAATCCACAGCTAGAGCATCTCCCGCAGATAGCTGTCCAGCCTCTGCTTGAAGACATCCAGCGAAGGGGATCCCACCACCTCCCTAGGCAGTCGGTTCCATTGCCGAACTGCCCTTACTGTCAAGAAGTTCCTTCTAATATCCAATCTGAATCGACACTCCTGCTCCCTTTTTGTCTGTTCTGAAAGTATTGCTAGCTAACAAGGATAAGGACAGTGGGTAAAAAGTATATATCCCTAGCTTGGATGAGCATAACATTCCTGTCTCAAGGGTCCAAATAACCAGATGTCTCCCCAGATTTCACAGGGGGGGGGGAAGCTTCAATTTGCAAAAATGCATAACATCACCCTGCCAGTATTCAACCATTATGAAGCAAGAGCTGCAGCACTTTGCACCTGGCCGTGGAGACATGGCCAAAATAGATGCCAATGAAAGGGACACTCCTTGAGCTTAGGAGTCATAGTGTTCATGCTGTCAAGACATTCTGAGGGTGAAATGCAAGCTATTATTCAGAATCACTGTTGCTGCACCTTTTCCAAGTTGTCAAATTTGCTTCTTGCTGAAGACGTTTTGCTTAGATGGGGAGGAGTGCAGGGAGACCTGAAATAGCATTTTAACAGTCACACCAGGCCTGACATGCTACCAAACAGCCACCTGACACATTAAGTGTGCTCTTTCTCAAGTCAGTAACAAGAAGACACAGTTTTGTAATCTTCTGCTTTCACTGTTTCTTCTAAAAGCAAAATCTCCCCAGTCGAAAAGATTTTTTTGCCATGAGGTGACAGGAGTGGGGCACCCTAACAAGAGTAAGTGCATATTTATCCCACAAATAAAAAATCTTCATAGAAGCACAGTCGGATAAACGATGAAACAAGTCATAGGAAGCTGCCTTATACCAAAAGACTACCTGGGGTAAGTGATGTTGACACGGACTGGTAGCAGTTATCGAGGGTTTCTACTAGGAATCCTTCCTAGATGTACCTGGAGATGCTGGGGGTTGAACTCAGGACCTTGTGCATGCAAAACAAACATTCTGCCACTGAGCTGTGGCCCCGTTTCACCATCAGAACCCTATTTAGGTGTGATGCCTGAATGCGGAATCCCAACTGTAAAGGGGTAAGCACATTTCTGGATTTTATTCTTTGTTTCATAGTGTTGCGCGCCTCCCCAATCTCTGAGCAGTGAGATTTCCGGGGTTCCTGCGCTCATCCAGGGTTTGGTTTCCTTTGGGAAGAAGGTCAGCGGAGACTGTGGCGTCTTTATGAAATATGGTTTATTGATTTACACACATTCCAACCTGAGCTCAAGATGGAGGGGTTCAATGCATCCACAGTCCAATATCCAGCTTTCCCATCAATGTTACAGGAGGCATCCCAAATGCCATGGTGCAGAGAGCCAGTCTCTCTGCCTGCCTGCAGTTACCAGCCTTTCTCCAGACACAACTAAAACTACAAGCCTCTGCTGGGCTCCAGGAGGGGGGGATGCTCTCCTCAAGAGTTTCAATGACAAAAAAGGTCTTCCTGGCCCGTTCACTGTTGCTGGGCAACTGATAGGTCCATTATCTTAAGTGGCCACTCTATTTGATTAACAAAGGAAATTCATCTGGCTAGCAGAGCCAGCCCCCAGGCACAGGATTCCAAATCAGAGGCTGGAAAGGGGGCCCACAGGAATCATCCATTCCAACCCCCATGCTCATAACACTATTAATGGACCAGGGCATAGCAGCTCAAGTGTGGTGAAATCTAAGATACAGCTCTCACAATGTTTCAGGATGACCAGAACTGGTTTCCTAACCTCAGGAAGACACATATTGACTAGTTAGCAAATAATAAGGAAAATTCCAAATTGAAGATTTATGTAAGGAATAATCCCTTTAACTGAACAATGCCCTCCAAACTGATGTATGGTTCAGATTAATGAAACGCACATGGGATAAACAAGTTCTTCCCAGAAACAGGAATGAACACTCATACATGGCACGTGAGACAGCAGATATAATCTTTAACTTTACCTAGTTAAGGCAAATATTCCAAAGGAAATCCTCCTGTGTCACTAGATCACTCACCTGTGCAACCGTATGCAATCTAAAAGTACATTTAAGGTAAAGGTTTTGCCAGGTTCAAATCAGCACACTCATGCCTCCAACAATTTCCTGAATGCTTCATATTGCTCACTAGGAACATCATTCCCTGTGCTGGACCTCAGGCCAAAGAAAGGTGAGATCTTTTGTGTGTGGTTGCTGGTTATTTCAGAAGGAGAACTTAACTCTTGCCAGACATAGAAATATTATTCCTGACTTTGTGTTTTGACACTCTTCAGGAAAGGTATACTGCTTCACTATTTTCTTCTCTTTTTTTCTTGTTTCTTTGGAGTGAGTCTATATGCTCACTATCTTGAGTGTGAATAGATGTAGGATACCTAGGCTGCTTTCACACTGCACTTTATGCCGATATTCTGATGATTTCTTATCTGGAAATTTGCGCATTATATTTGATCTTTTCCACGACGTAAAAGCTTGTTCCAGAAATCTTGTGGGATATAGTGCAAGTTTAGTGCTAATTTTTGTGATAAATAATACCAGAAATAATTTGTTTGCAAGCTTGGGAACCTGAAATATCATGGGAGTTTTTTTGCTAGCTTCAGCTGCTCAAGTGACAAGCATTCCAGCATGCAGTGCACTCCCACCCACTAGAGATGTGAGGGGTTTTTTTGCCTGATGAAAATTGTACCGGTATTCTGGCTTAGGCACAAGTAGCAGCAGCATTTCCTACACACACCCATGTCAATACAACTTCTTTCAAAAAAGTCAGAATCTAAAGGGAGAGGGGTTGCATGGTGACGGGATGAGATCTTAGAGCTCCTACACAGTGGGGAACTACAGTGCACATGTGTATCACTGGTGAGGGACAAAAACAAGACATTGTTCATTGCAGCTGTGTGAAAGACATTTGTGCGAAATGCTGGTATATTGGCTGAAAAAGCTATGGTTCCTTAGCGCAACAGATACTGCAGTGTGATGCTGCCTGTGTTTTAACTGTAACTTGAAAGCTATATTTTTCCTCTTTCCTCTTTCAATAAATAAACCTTTATTACATCTTTTGTGTGTGCTTCTTGGGTTGCTAAGAGTAGGATCATAACTTCAAAGCAGCATACAGGTTTAATTCCAGCAAAAGGTTCTGCTGTGCTCTAGGAGTTGTGCAGACCAATGGGTGGATCCAAACTGGAGTTCCTGCTGGTGCACCCACACATTCCTGACTTTACCCTTCACTCTCCCAGTATGTGGAAGTGACTCCACTGTGGGAAGGCTGCTGCTATCATCACACCCCACCTGCTTCAAGCCCCCCTCAGACTTTCCCCTTCAACATCGGGAGATTATGGGTGGAACAGTCAGGGATGGGGACATTGGGAGTGGAGCTCTCATGCCCACTCTTTCCTTCGCAGCTTAGGATTCCCTGTGCAGGCTTCCAGATATGGTGACAACATGATAATATGGCAACATCTAGGGCAGAAGTGGTAGGGAGGCTGGTGTAGTGCAAAATGCACTGACAGGAACACGGGGTTGGCTCTGCCAGTGCGTTTGCACCATGCCATCCTCCCTGCTGCCTCAACCACCCCTCCTATGTCTTCTGGGAAGCAATAGCAATGCAGCGGTTAGGAAGCTGCCCCACTCAATGAGCCCCTTCTGATCTAGGGATATGTATGTGTGGATGAGGGGGATGACTCACTTCCCAACCTCTGCATATTCATCTGAAATGTGAAAAACAAGCTGTATTGTTTTCAGTGCTGCTCCACTGCCCCGGCAAAGCCTGGGGCAGCGGGGCATATTTGCGGCACGGGACTGAAGTCCTGGCTGCCAGATGAGGGCAGTTAGCGTACATGAGCTGGCACTTACGTGACGTGCTCGGGCGTGAAGGAGGTGGGGCAACAGAGCTAATTTAAGCTTGCACTGCCTCTAAGCCTCCCTCTTCAACAAGTGACAGAGAGGATCATCATTGTCTCCGTTGAGGATCGTTGTCGTCATCTCTGTTTCCCGGCCTTCACTGCTAGTACAAGCAGCAGCTGCTCTCCTCCCCCCTCAGGCAATCAGCTGGTCGGTGGCCGCCAATCAGTTGTTTTTCAGCCCAATTTCAGGAAGGGGTGGCATGGTGTCCCTTATTGTGTTCGCCCAACATTGATCAGTTCCCAGCCCGGGATCAGCTGTGTGGTGGCCAATTATCAGCTGTTTTTTCAGGCGGGAGTGAGGGAGGGGGATCTGGCAGTGGAAGGCCATCCCACCCCCTGCAGCCGCTGGGGTATGAGGGGATTTTGGTGGGTTTGCGGTGCTGCTGCCCTGCTCCCCACGTAGCGGTCGGGTCCTGCGTGAGAGCGCCTTAGGTGGCAGACTGCTTTCACGCGGCTGCCAATTTCAGCCCCAGCGCCATTTTGAAGGTATTTTAGATGGCAGGCTTTTTTGGCGTGGCTGCCGTTTTGTTGGCCAGCGCCATTTTGGGGCTTTTGGCGCCGTTAGAAACAGCTGGCTGTGAGTGAAGGGGGGCAGTTTTTGTGCTTGTAGTGGGTCGCCTTAGGCAAGTACAAGATTGCTGACCTTATTGATTTAATTAATTAGTTTAATATTTTTTTAAAAAAATTAATTAGTATTGAGGCTTTCTACTCCTGTGTTCTTATTGGGATTGTGCTATTCTTGGTATTATTGTTCTCGTTTTATTAATTGGTGTTCATAGGACTATCAGACATGCCTCCAAAGAAGGGATTGGGTGGGCCTAAAGGTAAAGGTAAGGAATCTGGAGGCCGGGGAGGGTTCAGGGACGTTGGTTACCCAGCCTGCTGGATGGGCCAAAGCAGGTAAGAAGAGTGCCAATGAAGGGGCTAACTGCAGTGTTTGGGGCTTAATTTTAGCGCAGCTGGATGTGTTGGAGGCAGGACCTAGCGGTGTTGCTCAGACTCCAGTGACGGAGGAGGCAAGCGCTCCGTCCACCTCTGATCAACGTCCAGCAATGGATCCAACCCCATCGGTCCAGTCAGGTGAGCAGGGCTATGAAGCTTTTCAACGAGGCTGGCTGGGGTGGGGCCACCTTGGGGTTATCCATACTGGCCGACAGTCTCAGGACTACACCCTTCAATCTTTCAGGTGCCTAAGGGTGCTCACCAATCCTTGACAGCCTCATAATACCCCAAACGTCCCTCCTCCAGAAGGTGACAACCCTCAGCTTAGTCACCTCCCCCTCCCAACACACATAACAAATAACCTCCAGGAGTCCCTTCTGCAGATCTGACATTACCTAAATCAGAGAAGTGTATTCCATCAGCCCTCTGCAGTTCACCCAGGGAATGATGTATTTGATGATGAAGAACAAGTGCCCTAGAAGGGCAAGACAGGGGAATTCTGCTTTCTCTATTATCTCTTTAATGAGCCCAATCCAGACATTGAGGATCACCATCTCCCCTCCAAATATGCCTAGGAAGAATGCATGGCCAAACAATGACCACCACAGGCCACCGCCGCCCAATGAGATCAAAGCCCATGCAGGCTTATATAATGAATGCCTTGCCCTTAAACAGGCCCAAAGCATACCAAGAATGTGCAGAGGATGCAACACCTAACCCATGCCAAACAGCAGTGGTAACAAACAAGTCCACAGCATGCCATTGTGGCCCACCCATTGAACTGCAGCATACTGGGACAGCCCCAATTGGGTGCCGTACCTTGATCTCGACACCCAAAATACCATGCTGTATCCACAATTTAACACCTTCATATATCCTCCAGGTGCCTGTAAGAACAGAGTAAATGCAAATCAATCAATAAATAAGTTTTTAAAACTCCAGACCACCATCAGCAAATAAACTCAGGCTGGAATAAAAATAATTTTAAAACTTCTTTAAAAGCAAGTAAAGAGGGGGCCAGATACCATCCCATGGGAGTGCGTTTCACAAAGATGTGGCCACCACTGAAAAAGGCCCTGTGTCTACCAATCCCCTATTCTCAGTCCCACCAACGAAAACAGCTAGGTTGGTAGGGACTAGAGAGAGGGCATTTTCAGTGGTGGCCCCCACTCTCTGGAACTCCCTCCCATTCGATCTTCGCCATGCCCCTTCCCTGGATATATTTCGCCAGGCATTAAAAACTTGGCTTTTTGGACAGGCCTTCAGGAATTCCAGGGAGGGCTAACTTTTTTGGGATATTTTATTATCTATTGATCGCCCTAACTGATTTCATGCTGCTGTGATTAATGATCATACTGATTTTATTGTATTTTATCTGTATTGTATTGTAATTTACTGAATTTTAGTTTGTACGTCGCCTAGAGTGGCTTCGGCCAGATAGGCGACACAAAAATTAAATTTATTATTATTATTATTATTATTATTATTATTATTATTATTATTATTATTATTATTCAAAAAACAGGAACCCAAAATTATCCTTGGGCAAATGGAACTAGTGGTGGTGGTTCTTTGGTTCCCAGCCACCATTTTGTACCAAAAGAACAAGAAGTAAGCATCCAAATAATGGAATATCTCAAAATTGGCTCCTCTTAAATGGGTCTTGTCGGGGATCCCTGGTTCCCCCAGCCTCATTGTGTGTATACACAAGCTTAGGTATCTGCTTCACTGCCACCAATTCACTCAGAATACTTTCAGCACCCTCCTAGTACAGTAGGCTTTAGGTGTGAGATGGACACCAACATTAGATATGTGTTGATACCAACACCACTTATGGAACTAATTCCTTTTGTATTGTGGCCGCTTCCACAACAGACCTTGCTGGGGTTGGTCTGGAGGACATCAAGGCATTAGGGTGATGGTGGTCGGAGACCTATCACACTTATATTTGGGGCAAACCTGGTTGTTTTTCTGGTTGGAGTTTTAAAAACTTATTGATTGATTTACTTTTATTCTAACATTCAGCCTAAAAAAGGCTTCTAGAGGAGCTGACAGATCATGAAAAAAAAGGCAGCCATTACCCTCAGACTTACAATCTAAAAAGACATGACATAAAAGGAACATGGATTATGAGGGAGAAGGAAAAAAGCAAACTCACGTGCAAGTTCTTAGTTACAAGTTCACCTAATGAGTAGCTGGGAGAAAAAACTCGAGTTGTTGCTGGTCTCTTCACTATGCTCATTTTTTTACACATTACTTGGCTGCAGAACTGTACTGCAAAATTCAGAGAAATATAATTTACGAACAATGGCTGTGTTTTGGTTCATATCTTGTTAGGGTAAGTGTGAATGACATAGGTTTGCCTTTAGTGCAAATACTCCAGTACTTCATATATCTGACCAAACACTTCATATTCTAATTCTTTCCATATAAGACAGGGACTTTAAAGCATTTTCAAAATCTTTATAATATCATTCCTAATGACTAAAGATTACTGGTGGCCCCTATTTTCTTGTTTTTTTAAAATCCTTGATATTTCATTTGGAGGTGAGAGGCTTCGATGACCTACAGAAGTTGTCTAAAGATGCATTTTGGGTCCCTTTGGGTCCCATTTTGTCTACAGGTCACTTAACATCATCTGTGAAATCTTTCATTGGGAAAGTCAATTGTCAAACCCCAGGAATAGATCCAATATTGATTTTATTGTCACATTTGGAAGTACTTGGGGATTCCAAAATTTAGGCATGGGAATGAAACACATGCATCATTGCAACATAGGATGTCTCTGGATAACTAAAGCCCTCTTCATGCATTCAGCCTGCCCATGCAATACAAGGCAAAGGGGGATAGAGGGAAGGGAACATGCATGTTGGCTTATCCACATCTGTGGCAGCACACTTCTTATAGAATCACTTCACCTCTCAAGCTCATGCAAGCATCAACACTGATGACATTTCAGTAGGGCTGTAATTTTTTTAAAGAATGTTAAAACCCTAATAAACTATGTAACCCCCTCCATATACCTAGGCCTTTGCTGCTGTTTATTATTATTATCATTATCATTATTATTATCATCATCATCATCATCATCATATTTATTTATTTATTTATTTATTATACTTGTATACTGCCCTGTAGCTGAAGCTCTCTGGGCGGTTTACAGTAACTAAAAACAAATACAATTTAAAATACATCTTTTAAAAAACAATTTAAAACACAATTTAAAAATTTAAATCAATATAAAGCACATGCTAAAATGCCTGGGAGAAGAGGAAAGTCTTGACCTTATTGTTGTTGTTGTTGTTATTATTATTATTTATACCCCGCCTTTCGGCCAAAGGCCCTCAAGGTGGCTTACAAAGAAAAATAAACACAAGTATAAAAATACATCAATGAAAGCAATACCATTTACAAAAATTAAACTAAATAACAAATAACAATATTAAGGGGAAAAAATTCCAGGAAAGAAACTCAGAATTGAAGACCTTGTCTTAAAGACATCCATCCTGTTTCCTGCAGTGTTTTATTTATTTATTTATTTATTTATTTATTTATTTATTTATTTATTTATTTATATACCGCCCCATAGCCGAAGCTCTCTGGGCGGTTCACAACAATTAAAACATCTGATATACAATTAAAACCACATATCAAGCAATTTAAACATACATTAATGATATCAAAAATTAAAGCATGTGTATACACATACAAATGTATATTAAATATTAAAAGCTGAAATACTAGAATACTAAAATGCTAAAAACCCAAAAAACTAAAACTAAAACTAAAATGCCTGGGAGAAGAGGAAGGTTTTTACCTGGCGCCGAAAAGATAGTAATGTTGGTGCCAGGCATACCTCATCAGGAAGAATATTCCATAGTTCAGGGGCCACCACCGAGAAGGCCCTTTTTCTTGTTGTCACCTTCCCGGCTTCTCTCTGAGTAGGCACCCAGAGGAGGGCCTTCGATGTTGAGCGGAGTGTACGGGTAGGTTCATATCGGGAGAGACGTTCCATCAGGTATTGTGGCCCCGTGCCATGTAAGGCTTTATAGGTTAAAACCAGCACCTTGAATCGAGCCTGGAAACATATAGGCAACCAGTGCAAGCGGGCCAGAATTGGTGTTATATGTTCGGACCGCCTGGTCCCAGTTATCAGTCTGGCCACTGCATTCTGCATGAGCTGTAGTTTCCGAACCATCTTCAAGGGCAGCCCCACGTAGAGTGCATTGCAGTAGTCTAATTTAGAGGTTACCAGAGCATGAACAACTGAAGCAAGGTTTTCCCTGTCCAGATAGGGGCGTAGCTGGGTCACCAGCCGAAGTTGGTAGAAAGCACTCCGTGCCACCGAGGCTACCTGAGCCTCCAGTGACAGGGATGGTTCTAAAAGAACTCCCAAGCTGTGAACCTGCTCCTTCAGGGGGAGTGCAACCCCATCCAGAACAGGTTGAACATCCACCATCTGGTCAGAAGAACCACCTATTAACAGCGTCTCAGTCTTGTCTGGATTGAGCTTCAATTTATTCGCTCTCATCCAGTCCATTATCACAGCCAGGCATCGGTTCAGCACCTTGATAGCCTCACCTGAACAAGATGAAAAGGAGAAGTAGAGCTGTGTGTCATCAGCGTACTGGTGGCAACACACTCCAAAACTCCTGATGACGGCACCCAGCGGCTTCATATAGATGTTAAAGAGCATGGGGGACAGAACTGACCCCTGCAGAACTCCATATTGGAGAGCCCAGGGTGCTGAGCGATGCTCCCCAAGCACTACCTTCTGGAGACGACCCGCCAAGTAGGAGCAGAACCACTGCCAAGCAGTACCTCCAACTCCCAAATCCGCAAGTGTCCCCAGAAGAATACCATGGTCGATGGTATCAAAAGCCGCTGAGAGGTCAAGGAGAACCAACAGAGTTACACTCCCCCTGTCTTTCTCCCGACAAAGGTCATCATACAGGGCGACCAAGGTCATCTCCATGCCAAAACCGGGCCTAAAACCCGATTGAAATGGATCCAGATAATCGGTCTCATCCAAGAGTGTCTGGAGCTGGTCCGCAACCACTCTTTTGAGGACCTTGCCCAAGAATGGAACGTTTGCTACTGGCCTGTAATTGTTAAGGTTTTCTGGGTCCAGGGAAGATTTCTTCAAAAGTGGTCTCAATACTGCCGCCTTCAGGCAGCCAGGGACCACTCCCTCATGCAGTGAGGCATTAATCACTTCCCTGGCCCAACTGGCGGTGCTATTCCTGCTGGCTTTTATTAGCCAAGAGGGGCAAGGATCCAACACAGAAGTGGTTGCTCGCACCCGTCCAAGCACCTTGTCAACGTCCTCAAGCTGCACCAATTGAAATTCATCCAAAAAATCACGACCAGGCTGTGCTCCGGATACCTCATTTGATTCAACTGCTAAAACATTGGAGTCCAAGTCCTGATGGATGCAAGAGACTTTATCCTAGAAGTGCCTAGCAAATTCGTTACAGCATGCTTCGGATGATTCTATCATGTCCCTAGGGCTAGAATGTAATAGCCCTCTGACAATTTGATAAAGCTCTGCCGGACGGCAGATAGAAGATTTAATAGTGGCAACAAAATATTGTTTTTTTTGCTGCCTGCACTGCTCCAAAGTACAGCTTGGTATAGGCACTTACCAGAGCATAGTTGCATCCATCAGGAGTCCGCCTCCATCTGCACTCAAGTCGTCTCCTATACTGTTTCATCACTCTCAACTCTGGAGTATACCATGGAGCTGTATGAACTCTACATAGGAGAGGGCGCGCAGGAGCGATCATGTCAGCTGCCCGGGTCATTTCAGTATTCCACAATTCGACCAGGGTTTCGACAGGAGCGCCAGCCCTATCAGCCGGAAAACTCCCCAGAGCCTCTTGAAAACCATCTGGATTCATTAGTCTCCGGGGGGGGCATCTTAATAGGTCCCCCACCCTTGCAGAGGGGAGAAGCCGCTGTAAGTCTAAACTTAAACAAGTGGTGATCTGTCCATGACAAAGGGATTGATGTAAGATTCCCTACATGCAGATCACCATCTCCATGTCCAGTCGCAAAAATCAGGTCTAGAGTATGTCCTGCCACATGCGTTGGGCCAGTAGCATATTGGGACAGCCCCATGGTTGTCATGGAGACCATGAAGTCCTGAGCCGCTCCAGATAAGATGGCCTCGGCATGAATGTTGACATCTTCCAGCATCAACAGTCTAGGGGATCTCAGCAGAACATCCGAGACCACCTCTGCCAGCTCAGTTAGGGAGTCTGTTGGGCAGCAGGGTGGGTGGTACACCAACAGAATCCCCAATCTGTCCCCCTGACCCAACATAAGATGCAAACACTCCAGACCAGTGGTTACATGGACATGGTGCTTGGAGAGAGAGATGGAACTCCTATAGACCACAGCAACACCCCCTCCCCGGCCCTCAGATCTACCGTGATGCTGAACCATGTACCCCGGTGGGCACAGCTGGGAGAGACTAACTCCTCCCTGCTCACCCACCCAGGTCTCAGTTATACATGCCAAATCGGCTGCCTCGTCCATAAATCGTGGATGAGGGAGGTCTTATTATGTACCAATCTGGCATTTAAGAGCAGCATCCGGAGATCAGAGAGCTGGCTGATAGAGCAACCAACAAACCTGTGGATGTGTGGAGGACTGGAACACGGCACAGTCGTTAACTGCCTGGGCCGAGTTCCCCTCACCTGGCAAGTCCTCCGCACAATGTCATATCTCCCTCTACCCGTCACTATCCTAATTGGGGGGCCCTCAAATCCTCCCAGTCGGCTTTGCATCTCAATGTCACAATTCCCTGAAGCCTGTTCCAAATGAGGGCAGTGGCGGCTCCATGGTCTTTTCGTTTTAGTAGACTGTTAGTGATTTTTACTTTGACCTGGGTTAATTAGCGCATCTTTTATTTTTATTGTGATTTTAATGATAGCATAATTTTAAGGCTAATGTGGTAGGCATTACAGAAGTATTTTAATTAATAAATAAGGAAACATTTCTAGATGTGTCCCCCTCCACTCCTGCCCTTTGCACTTTTAGCATATGGATGAGTGAATTTGTCTATTTTGCTTTCTCTCACTTTCTCATCTTTCAGTTCTCCACATTTCCACACCATTTTGCAATTAAAAAAAAAATTCTCATGAAAGTTCATCAGCATTGTGCAAATCTCTCCTGGTCTACGTATGTATGTATGCAGTTTTGCCCATGCATATACACATTTTTGCAAACCAACTATCTCTGGCATCATGCATATTAGTGTGTTATTTCCCCTAATATATGCATTTTATGCACAATTTGCCCCAGTATATGCATTTCTTAATTCACTGGAGAACTGCACTGCAAAATTTGGAGAAGTGCGAATTTTGAAGCATGGCTGTGTCTTGGTTCGCAAATTGTTTTGGGAAGTGCAAAACAGATAAGTTCACCGATGAATGCAAACTCAGTCAATTTTCTCCCCCATCCCTAGTTTTGCATGAAGATCTGAAGGGAGCTTGAGTTTGCCGGAATGCATTTACAGACCATGTGACTGGGAAAACTGCCTTATCAGAGGAAGGTCAGGATAAAAATGAAAAAGCTGTCCCTGCTGCAGTTGCTGCAAAGTGGAATGGTGCCTGTCTCCATCATACCAAGATCATCCAGTCTAAAGTGCCTGAAGTGACAAAAGCCATGAAGTCTCAGAGTGATATAGCACAAGGCAATCAGTATTACATGTTTGTGACAGTCAAAATTATACTCAAAGCTAAATGACTGCCTTTGTCATGGCTTCAGAACTTATTGTCCATGATCCAGAGAAATGTTACATGTAAATCAATGATATTTCCCAACCTTCCTAGCCATAAATGAAGCACGGACTTAAACTAGGTCACCCAGTGTTGGTTGTACTGTAAAATACTTATAAATGAATTATCGTGCAGAGCCCCAAGCTGAAGCTTTTATGTAAATATCCTGATCTTAATTTATGATGTTCTTATTTGTGTAACATTCTAGCTATTGGCATGTGTCCTATGAATATATGGTTTTGGAAATTGTGCACCAAGGTTATAAAACACTCTTGCCCCAATTCACAGCTGTAACAGAGAAAGCAGAATCACTTCTTTTCAAAAGATTTGCCTGGTAAACTATTTTACATTGAAGGACAGCATAACAGACATGTGTTTGATGGAAGTAAAAACCTAGCCGTTGGCAGGTTTAAAATCAACAAAAGGATTCTTTTCCTTTTTTACACACTGAACAATTAACCTGTGGAAATCACTGTCAAGGAATCTGATGCTAGGGAATAATTGTGTGTGTGTTTTTAAAGGGACAAGAAAATTGGGAAGAAATGAGGGAACAGTCTTATGTTCTACCACTGGTGCTCTGCCGGTGGTGGTGGGGCCTGAAATGAGACATGATGGGAGATGTCACGAAAGGCTGTAGATCCAGAGCACCCTAACTTCCTTTGTTCCCCCAACATACCAGCCAAAACGGCTGAAAATTGCACCACTCCTGCCATTGGTGTAGGGGGAGAAGGAAAGTTAAAATACAGGAAAAAAGAAAGAAAAAGAGCTACCTGCCCTCCTGCACTACTCTCAATGAGCTGGGAGGACATAGGAAGTGGTGTAACTCCACCATGGATTCTCTATCACACACACACACACCACAGTAGGATGTCTCTGTTATTTAATTTATTGATGCATGAGTTCAGTGGTAATTTTGGATTGCAAACTTGGAATCTGATCCTAAACATTTACTTGTGAGTAAGCCCTAGTGAATCCTTGGGGGGAGGAGGAATCTCCAGACATACAACTGTATGCATGGAGGGCTCTTCTCTGATGTTTGGAAACTGTGCAAAATCAGGCTTCGCAACCACACAGACTCGATCCCTCCAGACATGTATGGGTATAATGAGCAAATTTACATTGTGGGTAGATACCACTGTCTCTCCGAGCCATTCCTTGCATGCACATAAGATACAGAGCTTGGAAGTAACTAGTTACAAGTAACGAATTACTTGTAATTCATTACTTTTTTGAGTAACGAGTGGGTAATTCCTTTACATTTTGATTATAATAGAACTAGGAGTAATTTTACTACTTTTGTGGAGTAATTGTAACATTTCCAGAATTACTTTTGGGCATTACTTTGGGGGGGGAGAGCAGGGGAAGTCTTCTGCTCCTCTGATTTGTGGATGAAAATCATGTGCCTCAAACTGGGCTTCTGTGCAGTGTCACTCTTTTTCATGCTCTGTGGATGGGTAGGAGGCGACGAGGGAGGAGGCGGAGAGTGAGACGGGGTGGAGTGGAGAAAACAATTGTTTTAAAAAATGGATGGTGGGGAAGAATGGAGTGGAGGGAAAAAGGATCCGGAGGTCAAGAACATGGATAAAGGAGGAGAAGGAGGCAGCAGCAGAATGGAGATAAAGAACTGTGGAGGTAAAAGATGACAATGTGTGTGTGCGCGCGCGCATGTGTGTGTGAGAATACTGTGTTTGCACTTGACACACAAAGTGGCCTCCACCACCCTCTCTGCCTACTGTGCTGCATTTGCAGTATTTTAACTTTTTTGCATCTCAGGGGAAAATGTTTGCTTGAGTGAGTGTCCCTTAGTTGATGGCAGGGCAGGTTCTGGGAGGTGGTTAAGTGAGAGAGATTATGCTGGCTGGCTGAGTGGGGGGGTGTTGCACTTGGTTTGATGTGCAAAGATCTGCGTAGTGGCCTCAGCCTCCCTCCCCACCACCCTTACCAGCAGACAGACCACCATTGCTATCTTATGAATAAAAATAATTATTCTACTACCTCTGTATGTGTTTGTTTATTTTTAATGTTGTTTTAGGCTACTTAGAGGTGCAGCAGCCAAGACCAGCACCTTGTGGGTGTTTTTAAAAAAAAGTAACTGAAATGTAACTGTAGTGATTACTTCTGAGAAAAAGTAATCAGTTACTTTCAGAGCAATTGTAATTGTAACGGCAATTACTACTTTTTTTGGGCCATGTAACTGTAACTGTAATTTATTACTTTTTAAAAGTAATCTTCCAAGCTCTGATAAGATATCCATAAAGGTCTGGATTTCACAAAGGTTGAGAGTTTCATGAAGAGCAAGATGTTCACATTGAAGAACATTTGGCATATGTCCTACAAAGAAACTAGCTGAGTAATTTCACAGTCATCAGCATGAGTTTCGTTTAGGGTAAGGGGGTCATGATTACAAAACTGTTCATGCACCTACAAAGGTTTTGGGTACCTGGCCTTCTGGAGCTGATAGAATCCCATTTAACATTCTGAGCTGGAGAATAACTTCTTGGGGAGTTAGTGTTCACTTTGTAATATACCATTTGGCATTATGATCTGGCCAAATTTGTATAATAAACAAGGTAATTACGAACATTAGTGGCATTGCTATACCTTACTGCTAAAATAAATATACATGTTGTTATCTTTCCATGGATGACAGCCCCAGATCATTAGAAAGGAACAGCTGTCTTTGCTCAGTTTTGTTTCATATAGATTACTGCAAGAAGTTGCAATGACCACCAACTTGGATGGCTTTAAAAGAAGATTATTTATTTATTTCTCCCAGAACATGCCAACACAGCAAACAAAACACTAAAAACACTCTAAAACATCTTAAAAACAGAATTTAAAATATCTTAAAACAAAACATCTTAAAACAAAACATCTTTAAAAAGTATTTTTAAAAAAAGCTTTAAAAACATCTTAAAAAGCAATCCCAACACAGATACAGGCTGGGATAAGGTCTCTCCTTAAAAGGTTTGTTGAAAGAGGAAGGTCTTCAGTAGGCATCAAAAAGATAACACAGATGGTGCCTTTTAGATGTTCTTTTAGATATTAATCAAATGAGAAATCATGCTGCAAGATGGCAATTAATGTAAGTGTGAGAGAAAAGAAAGAGGAAAAAGCCAGGAAAAGAAATGGATAAAAACAGGCCATTAGGTCACAAAAATGTGGAGGAAAGATCTGCAGTCCACCAACATCTTGCCAAATATTTGTCATGCAGTGTATATACCATGCGGAAGCCAGTCACAGAAACAGATGCCATAGCACAATTGATTATGGATACATTTTTGCTGATGGGAAAATATGGTTTATGCATATTTCTGTGTACTCTTTATCATAGCAGAGGCATAGCAGAGACATTTATTTAATTCTTGGCAACAAATCCACCTGTACAAATCCACTACATCTTTCCCAAACCTCATTCACCTTCAAAATACTTGTTTTCTACATGGTAACATTTGAAAAGGTGAACTTAAATTGACCTCACTTTCTAACCACTCTCCTATGTGTGTGTGTGTGTGTATATTTTAATTGTATTTTATGTATTTTAATTTATTTTAATGTTTTTGTGATCTTTATTATGTACAGTTTGTATATATGTGCTTGATTTTATTGTAAGCCGCCCTGAGTGCCCAATTATAGGACAGAAGGAAGGGACAGAAATATTTTAAATAAATAAATAACAGTATCGATGCGATCCTTCTTTAGAGCATAAGTGTCCTTACAACTTACTGATTTTGTTTCAATTCCTTTCCTTTGTACAACCTGCAGTAACGAACCTAGGTCCTATTTACTTTTTGTGTCCACTTTTTCATGACCATTTTTCTTAAAACCATGCATTACTACACTGTCTGACTGCCTGCATATGTATGTGTAGGTATGTGAAATTCTTTTTATTGTGTCTTTATTGCAAACCACATGAATTTCAGTTCGCCTATGATGAGAGATCGCAGCACTGTTGAGAAAGCATATTGTAATGTTAGCATCTCTTTCTGAAACCATGACTTCAGCACTTTCCCACTCCTCTGATTCCCACTGGCTACTTTTGTAAATGCTGTACCTTTGGATAGAGCACGTACAATCCTGAGATGCCAAAACTCCTTCTTCATTTATGAACCAGCTGAGAATAGGCGTGTCATTCAATTCAGCCATGAGATCCTGGGAAACAAAAGGGGGGGGGATTGCTTTATTTGCCTGGCCTGTTTTTAATTCCTCCATTTTCCTACAGAATCTGGCAGATTAGAAATAGGAAAGGAGCGATGACACACTGTCAGCCGGCATGCCCAGTTGGGTCTGATTTAATTGCTCTGCAGAGCCCACTTGAGGCTAGAGTTTGAACAATTTCAGAAAAACCTCTGTGGCTTTCTCAGCTCTCTTACAGAAGTGAGTAGTGTTAATTTGCAGAAAACTATTTATATGTATATGTTTTCTTGGCTTTTTCTAATGAAAGTTCATTCCTGCTGTTGATATGAAGAAATCTATGCTTTTAACAATTTGTCGTCAGAACTTATATATCTAATCTTATCTCCTTGTAGACAATGGGTTATAATAGATGCAGGATCTCTTCAACTGCTATGCAAGAGCAACAACAAATCCCATCTGTATCTCAGTTTCATATATCTTATTGATTTAACTATTCCTAAAAAGCTATCACCCTTGCATCTTCTTTCTCTTCTTTAGTTGGAAGAACCAATATGTGTTCACATACGGAAGATCCCAGGTTCAGTCTTTGGTATCTCCAATTAAAGGATCAGGTGATGGGAATGACTTTGGCCTGAGTCCATGGAGCAGCTGCGAGTCTGAGTTGACAAATTATCTAACCTAGTGTATGAGGGGAGTTCCTTTGTTCTTTTCTTCCTTTCCCAATTACAAAGGGTTTGAGCAGTTGTTAAACCCAGTCTCTATCAAATGATAAGCCATGCTCTTACCAAAGATATGAAATGTGGAAGGGATTTCAGCTAGATCAGAAGTGGGGAACCTCAGGCCTGGGGGACAAAGGTGGCCCTCTATCTGGCTGTCTCTAGCCAGGACAATGCTGTAGGATATTCATAGGAGTAACATGTTGGTATATTGGTGGGAAGAACCTAACTGGAGAAGCAGAACTAGAAGTTCCTGGTCAGGATCAGCAGTTGTTAGATCTTCAGATCATACTTGTGAGAAGGGAAGAAGAAATTACTCCTAGGTTGCTTTGACACTTTTGCTTGCTTGGGATAGGAAGAGGCAAAATACTGTTGTCTACTGAGGTGTAAAATATTACTGTAGAGTTTGTGGAGGTGACAGAGTGTCGAATCTCCGGTAAAAGGGGTCGAGGTCCACTCAGCCTTCCATCCATCCATGGTCGGTAAAATGAGTACCTGGCACATGCTGGGGGGTAAAGAAAGGCCGGGGAAGGAACTGGCAATCCCACCCCATATATACAGTCTGCCTAGTAAAACATTGCAAGACGTCACCCTAAGAGTTGGAAACGACTCGCACTATAAGTGCGGAGACACCTTTACCTTTTTGGAGAGAGAACCCACATATCCAATTGTGGTAACAGCTGCTTCTTGGCCAATTTAAATTTGAGCACCCTGTTTAAAATACTGATAGCATAGGTCTTTTTATGCTTTCCAGGTCCTGTTTATTCCCTCTGACAGATGGAAAATAAGAGATTGCTGGTAGGATAAGAGGCTAGACAGCCAGATGGTATGTAGACAAGGGATACTGCATATATGTGGCAGAGTTCAAAGCCGGTGGTAGCTAAAATACACACACAAAAGAGAGCAAAAACATGGCAGTGATCCACTGTGAATCAAGGGAAGGATGACTCAAAAATTAATTCTCACTCATCACATGAAAAATGTGCTGAATCATCTTGTCAGCTCTGGGGGTACCTTTGTTGAAGACAATGACCATCTGTGTATGCAGTAGGCAAATGTCTGGTTTGGGTTATCTATGTAACCACTGATGATTATGGAGCTGGGAGTTCTCACGAAGAGTAAATGAAGTCATGCACCTATATCTGTATTGCACCACTTAAGAGTTCAAGTGGGAGTTCTCATGATGGAAAAACACCTAGAAAACTAAAGTCAGAGAAACGGTTAGGCTAGGGGTGAGAAGGAACAACCAGTCCTTCTTGAGCCCTCAGCAGCTCAAATTGTACAGTCCAGGTATACCTCACCAGCTTATTCTTTGGATTCTCTGGTATCTGTAACCTAAAATGAACTCTGGTTGCAGGGCTAGAAAAGGTGGAAGCCTTGGAGATGCTATCTAAGCTAGAGCCTCCAGAGAACTGACAGCAAAGTCTGGTTCAGTGTGGAATATTTAATGAAGAATCAGCTGCTAGCTCATTGCACTATACATGTTTAAAACAACACAGGAACTTATTTGTGAATTCCCAAGAGAGGCCTCAGCAAGAACTTCTATTCGGAAGATAGAGAATTTTATGAGTATCCAAATGGGACCGATGATTACAAGATATATGCTCAAATATAGAAAGGGCAGTGAGATCTTTAGACCACTGAGTAGTAGATGGTGCCACAGGACTTGTTCTGAATGGCAGAGCTCAGATTGGTATATGTGATTTATTATTATTATTATTATTAGCATCATTGGTGAGGCAATAAAGGGACAAATGCAAGAGACACATTTAAACAGGCCACATCTTTATTCAAAAAATGAATAACAGATAACAGACCAGTGAATGAGGAGAGCCAGGGGCAGTCCCTATGCCTCTGAAGCCTGACATGACTATCCCATCAATGGACCTCATGGGCAACTCATCACTGAACCATTATTAACTGGACAAGATGGATGTTAGCTAGAAACAATATGTTTGGACGCTGCTGCCCGCAGATGACACCCAAGTTGTCTCTATGGAAGAGGTGGGGGAACTTTCGCCACTCAAGGGCTGCATTCCCTCATGTGCAGCCTTCTGAGGGCCACATGTCAGTGGTGGGCAGGGCCAGAAGGCAAAGTGGTTTGAGAAATTGATGTTTCTCTTCATTTTGTACAGCAGGACACACTCCAGCCACACGGGCCTGAGGTTCCACACTGCTGCTCTAATGCACGCGTACACACCCACACCCCAATTATTTACACTCCACTTTTCGCCTCTAAAAGATCTTCCAAAGTGGCTTAAAATTTAAAAATAAAACCACCTATACACTGATAATCCAAGGACTAGATTTTTTTTTTAATCAATTAAAACCAAGAAGACAATGGAATCACGAAAACAAATAGGGTAGTATTCAAAACTAGTCCTACTCAAAGTAGACCCATTGAAGTTATTAAACATTGTTAATTTAGGTTCATTAATTTCAATGAGTCTATTCTGAGTAGGACTTAGTTGAATACAACCCATAATCAACAAGCAGAAGGAAAACAGAAACTTAGCTCAAACCAAATGCCAGACAAAATAAGGTCATTTCCAATGCTCACATGAAGCTCAGAAGAGAGGGGGGCAACTCTACCACTTATAATCTGGGCACAGCAATGGAAAAAACCTTACTTGGTATCCCAGTGAAGCACTCCTTGAAAGGCAACAGGACGTGAAGCAATTCTGATTATACTTGTTGATGCTTCTTCAGAGATAGCTCGGGGGGCCCCTGGCTTTCTGATAGGGATATTTAGGGAGTGAGAGGGTATGTCATAGGAAATGAGGCCTGAAAAACTCTAGTGCAAGTACAGAAGCCCTGGTACAAGAATAGAAGCTCTGACAACAGCTTGGTCAGTCACACCAAATTAAATCATGTTTCACAAGCCTACAAATAGTGTACTGGCTGAATCAGATATTAATGCTATGAAAAGGAGCATATAGCACTGATTTGTACTGATAGACTGTAGTGTATTGATAGGTAGGCAATGCTCAGTGGCTATGCTAAGCTCTCCACCTATCCTTGATCAGGATGTTTATTCATTTATTTTCTTTATTTATAAAAAATAATTAAAAATAAAATGTTACTTCCCAGTTTCTCCCTTTCCTTTCCATACTGGTCCTCCTTATTCACTGGCCACCTGCCAGGTTTTGTCAACTTACAGAAATCCAATTAAACCTGTTTGGAAAAACACAATTCCCATCTCTTCCCCCCCCCCCCAGAGCAGTGCCTCCTGGTAAGACAAAAACATGCCTCCTGCAAGCCGATCATAAGGTGTCCTAATACCATTGGGACAATTGCCAGTAACCAGTAGGCAACTGCCATGGCAGAACCAAACAAAAAGTAAGCAGACTGGGGAGAGGGGTGGGGAGGGGGGCATGGGGGCAATGGAGGCAATAGAAGCAGCAGCTGTGGGAGAGGAGGAGGTGGGGTAGTGTGTAACAAAAGAAGAAGGGGCCGGTGAGAGCCCCCCCAGATCAATGTCCTTTTTATTGTGCATTCAGGATGATTAGTGCTCATGATGGTATCAGGATGGTCATATGGGACCCCACTTTCAGTACTTGCTTCAAACTGCTTCATTTCCGATTGGTGCATGTCCTATACCCTCCTGCTGAAATCCTGTAACTTTTCATACCACAAATGTTCTATTGTTGTTGGTGTCCTGCTTTTAGTGCAAGGGACATTGACAATGTGGTAACAGTGGGGTAACCCCTTGGGTCACCAGCACTCCCCTCCCTACCCCCATGGGTCACCAGCCTTCCCCCTCCCCCATGGGTCACCATTGCACCCCCTCTCCCTCCCCCATGGGTCACCAGTGCTCCCTCCTCCCTCCCCCCACAGATCACCAGAGCACCCCCTCTCCCTTCCCCATGGACCACCAGTCCCCCTCCTTTCTTCCCATAGGCCTCCCTCCCACCGACCCACCCACTGAGAGCCAGGCCCAGCCAGCAAAGCCGCTCACCGATACACTGCTGTACCTGCTGCTGAGTACCTCATGTGTTGCTACTGCCACTGCCAGGTGCCTTACACGCCGCCACCGCCAGCCACCTTGGATGCCTCACCAGCCATTGTCATCACCACTGCCACCCCACCTTCAAGTGTCATTTCAATTGTGAACATTCATGGGTAGCATGACGCTTAGAAAAATAGTAAGATTACTGTTTTTTGTGGTATGTAGGCTGATGCTGTATATTCACTTCAGCCCTGAGATCCCAGGAGAGAGTTAGACATCTCCCCACCACTACCTGGCTTTTTCTAATGCAGAAAAGTATGCCATAACTTTTCTCATATCACCTTCAAATGAATGCAATGGGAATGTGTAAAGAGTGAGCAAAGTTTTAATATTTGACCCATGCCTTTCTTGAAAAAATGCATTTTAAGTAAGGTTAAAAACAAAACACTTTTTTTTGACAATGCCAAATAGTTTTCTCTGGAAATTGTTCCAGTCTATAAATGTTACTTCACGGTAATGTTATATATAGTTCTTTAAAAAAAAAAAAAGACTCAAAAGCTAAATTCTAAATTGAAAGAAAATTTTTAAGGCTTTATCCATCCCTTAAATCCCAGGGAATTGGTGATCAGTGTAAAGTACAGTTTCATTCTTTACCAATTACTTATAAGTTCCCCCATTACATCAAAACAGTATCTCTCAAAATCTCTGACAGTTTTTTTTTTGGGGGGGTCATTGTCTCACAATTTCTGGCAAAAAAAAAATCACTTGGGAGATTATTTTGTTCACTTTCTTGAATCTAAGCAGTTTAATCCAAGTCAGTCCCTTTTGATTCAACAGATCTCCTGGCCCATTTCTGTGAGCTACTGCAGTGAGGTGATTCTATGACTGCCCATGCAGGCTCCACGACTACATATATAGTACATATATATTTCAACTGAACATGTTGTAATAGCGCATGTGCTGCTGTATATGGGGAGGTTTTCATGGTAGGCTGGGATGGAGCAGAGAAGGGCCACCAAATTCAGCTGGTACTCACTTACTAGTCCATGATGGCAACTGGGCTGTGATGACACAACTGTTTGCTTGCATTCAGGTGGTATATGGGAAATGGAAGGAAGGAGAGGATTTCTGCCATACTTGCCAGATATTGGATGCTGCTTTGGGAGATGAGATGTGTAAGAACCTTTGTGATGTCGAGAATGAATACAAGCCTGTTCTGATGGCTCTGTTCAATACACTACCATATTCATGTTTTTCTTGAACATAGCCCTATTTCATATTACATTTTAGACGTTCCTCGTCAGCTCTGCTAAACAGACCAAGATGAGCTCTTTATTGAGTACAACAAAACCACATGACTGTGGAAGCAGGCTTGTAGGCCTCAGCCAAGATCTCTGCGCTGATAGGAGGCTTCCATTCCTTTTCGACAAAGAAGAAGCAAATTGACAAGATTTCCGAGTTAGGGCTTAAATCCCTACTTGCCCACATAATTTGTCAATGTCCTTGGATAAGCTACTCTCATCATCAGTGTTTATGCTTTACAATGAAATGCATCAAACATGTGGATGTCACCACCATCACACCAATTTAGGGCCAATCACTGAAGTGAGGGACCAAATTCCCTGTCTCTTATTAGAAAAATGAAAAACAGAGGGCCCTTCCAGAAATACCATTTGTAGCACTATAGCTGCTGTTTTTTTCTTGGGATTTTTTACATGCTTTCACACAATGTCATTATCATTCCAGCATATTGCAGTCATCAAATAACTTTTTCTTTTGTCACCCCCCCAACATCTGTGAAAGAGCCAGAATAGTTCTGCAATATTTTCATTGTGTGGAAGGTATTTTGGGCAATTTCCTACATTTTGTGTGGCAGTTGCGGTATGTGGTTTGAGCAACTTCTCTCTCTCTCTTTCAGACAGGTTATCCAGAGTTCAGACCAAAACAGTAAACTGAACAAGTTCCTGCCATCTTACCTCCCTCATGATTTTAACCCCCCCCCCAAAAAAAACCCTGGAAAGGGCTATCAGTACCTTGTGTGCATGCCCCAAACTCCAAAATTTATTGGTTGGAGGAACAAGGGAATGGAAGCCACAGAACATTTCTCAATCTTAACACATCCCATCATTAGTGTGGATGGGAAAAAACTAAAATGACCCTCCCCAAAACAATGATGTGTGGTCTGTGGTGTGGACGGTTCACTGAAATTTCGCTTCAAAAAACAATCGAACAAATAGCTATAGCACTACAAATGGTGCATCTGGAAAGGCATTGAGAGAAATCCAAATTGACAGATTTGTCCATCCTCCCTACCCCTAGACAGGCCCCTGTAGGCCCATTATCAACCATTGGTACAGGCTGGTGTGTAGCCCATGTAGATTTAATCCACAATGTGTTTTTGAATCATAACCTTTTATTTTTAGTTTAAAGAGATCTGGGAGTTCAGGTGTGTCTGCTGCTTTTGTTGAACACTAGCCTAAAATGTCATGCATTTGGTCTTTTAGCTGTTAAAAATATTTAAAAGTCTGCCCTAGATACATTAGCCAGGCATCTGATTGCCAGTTGAAACATTTCTTGTTTGTTTTCTATGCAACTTGCTACCGCCAAATGTTCCAAAATGAGATTAGATTAAGGTACATGCTTTCAAAGAAACATCACAGAAATTAGCCTCCAGTATATCCTTCACATATATTCTTGCAGCCATCACATTGCTTTCCTTACTCATTTTTTGCAACTTTTTTTTAAAAGAATGTGCCTGGTGTATGTGAAGAATTACTGTACACTACAAACCTTCACCAGCACTGAATGTACCAAAGAGTATCGGCAGGCAATATTAGAAGGACCATGTTTCACTGAGACTCTGAACCTAGATGAAAACCTTTCTTTATGTGAAGTTTAGACGTTCGGCTAAACCATTGCACTTGTACTTTACATTACCTATTACATATGGCAGAAAATATTTGCCTGATTTTAATTAGAGGAGCATTTCTCAAACATTACTGGGAAACCAAGAGTAGGTCAGTCTACCAAAGAGAGAGAGAAAGGAGGGAGACATTTAAGAAACACCAAAAATGTGGCCTTTTTTGTGAGGAAAAAATGAGGCTTTTTGTGGAGTTGTGGGATTCTACTCACACACACTCTCTCTCCCTCTTACACACACTTCAACTAAGAAGGGTTTCTTCCAGCTGGTGGCCCTGCTTGTTTCTTCCCATCCCAGGATTTTGATTTTCTGGGAATTGTGGGCTGAGAGGGCTTGGAAAGAGGCAAGGGCGCCCTCTCAGCCAGGGATGGATTCAGGTATCTGATATGGCCTGTGGAGCCAAAATGGTTCCCCGCACCTTTGGTAGGCTGAGGATGGAACAGGGAGGGAAAGTAATAAGGATCAGTGGAGGCATATTTAAAGGCATGCGGTACTTGTCTCTCTTGGAAAGCATAGTGTGGTAAAATGCCTCCAGGAATTGACAAGTTTGGTGACAGTGCACAAACATATTTACCCATCTATTGACATCCATATCATTACTCCACAATTCAGCTCAATTCACTTATCCTGGGGATCTGTATCACTGCTCACACTTGAGAGGATCCTGTGTGGGTGTTTTGCTTGGCGTTAGCCAAGACTCAGTTACAGCAGAAATGGGATAAACTGAAAGGACTCTTTGACCATCTAGGACAGGAGGGAAACATCTCAGGCCCAAAGGCTTTTGTATCTGGCCCTTCAGACTCTCTCTAGACAGTACCCCTCACCATCACTGCTCTGTGCCCTCCCTTAGTGCGTTTGTCTGGCAAGAATGTATCCTTGACCTGTGATAATGCCTCTTGTTAGGCTGGATGTAGAATGTGTGGAGAATCCACAGAATGGATGTGGCCCTCATAGGGAGTTCACTTCTTGGGCTGAAATAAGGTTTCTCACCCTTCACCTGGGAGCAGATGCAGATATTCCAAGCGTGTAAAAGAAAATGGGAGCCCAGTGACTTCTGCTTCTTAGTGATGTTTTGTTTTTCTTTCCTTGTAATGTCTAAAATGGAGGCTCACACAATATGTGAGCAGTCCTTAATTTGGAACACACGTGTTTTTCCATGGAGAATAAAGGAACCTCCTTTTAAAAGAAAGTGACAAAAAATAGAGAGTACAAGAAGCTCAGGCCACTTGTGCTTCCTGTTCCCCATTACACATTGGAATATCTGAAGCCACTCCAGCCATGAGCAAGAATCAGTTGACTTCAGTGAGTGCAGAACTCAGCTGCTAATTCACAAATGGCTGAAATGTTATAGGTGTTAATAAAACATTCTCCCTGTTCAGGTTCACTCCATGAAACATGTCTCAATTGGCTGTTCTTGGATGGGTGCCTGTGAAATGTTTTCATAAAGGAAGAGAATTCTGAAATGAAAGTAGAAGATGGGGTATGTGTCTGTGTGTACTACCCGCTCCAACATACGTAACTACTAGTAGTACATAAGTGTATCCAATTGTCATGTGAGCGGCTAGAATAAAAGACAAATGTCAAATGAAAAAAAGAATGCTTGGAACTGTCTTCAGTTAGATCACTATGTATAGAATAATAAGCAGAACCTTTGAATCACCCCTTCTTTTCTTCACTTGCTTTTTCTTTCGCTCCTTTCAAAAAGAAGATCAAAGCCACCCTTCCTGAATGGATGTTAATGATCCATGTGCTCATTTGCCAGAAGCGCTGAGCCTCTGAAATTTGCACATTGGTCTCCACCCCCATTTATAAACAGTCCAATAGAAAGTGTATCTGACACTATTAGGAGGAATTACGCCTTCTGAACTAAACAAGCCGAATTTACCATGTGTGAAGCTGCAGCTAAACTGTAGGCTGTACAACCTTTCATCTCCTTTCATCTCCTTTAATAGAATGGGGACATTGAATGCCTGAGCTGCTGCAGAAGGGTTAATGAATCCCTTCCTCATGCATATGTACCTTCCCTCACGTTGTTCTCACAAAGATATATATGATGAAGACTGACAAGCTTGGGAAAATGACCAAGCACACTTAATTGGAAGGAAGGTGGTAATATTAGTCTCATAGATGTAGTTCAGCTCCATGCAGTTCAACTACAATTTGTTTGTATGCTTGTTTATAAATGATTTAACTTGCTTTTCAATAAGATATTTCCCAATTGGGGACCAACAATGGTAATCCATAAAGTAATAATCGCAAGATCAATAAAAAAGCAATCAAATACACAAAAATTAGTAAAGGCCATCCAATAATTTCAAACAGTGGCATGCAGTAACAACCATTCTAACTGGCGTATTCACCAATGGAAGGTTAATCTGAATAATCAGGGTGTTAAGGCCCACTAAAATGGGCCAAGGTTAGCCCAAAATTTAGGCTGATTTCTTACGGGGGATGTTTCCACAAACTTGCAACTACATCAGAAAAAAAAAGTCCTCACCCATCTCCATGAACTTCACAATACAAGGCACTTGCAATACATTGTTGCTACTAATTTTTTAAGTGAAGGAGAACACACACAGGACATGGCACATGCTCAAAAATCCTGGACCTAGACCATAAAGGGCTTTAAAATGGCAGCTCCTACTCCCATCTGCTTAGTACTGATTGGAGAACTCTTGCTGCTCATTCCTGCTGCCAGGAAGGGCTAGTCCAAGGTCACATCTGCACTATGCATTTAAAGCATCATCATACCGCTTTAAATAGTCATGGCTTCCACCAAAGAACCCTGGGAATGGTAGTTTGTTCAGGGTGGTGAGAGTTGTTATTTTCCTCATGGAGCACTTTCCAGAGTTCCCTGGGAAGAGGGCTGGACTATTAAACCACTCTGGGAATGGTAGCTCTGTGATGGGAATAGGGGGTCTCCTAACAACTCTCAGCACCCTGAACAAACTACAGTTCCTGAAGTGAAGAACAAGATAGTGTCCCCCGTTCCATGTCCAGAAGCTAATCAGACTAGCCACTGAATCTTATTTTAATACTGGCAATGGGATAATGTCCTCCTGACAGCAGCAGTCTAGCTGTTAGGAGTGGAAGGCAGACTGTGTGCCCCATTCAGCTCTGCCCTCCGACACCTTGCCACTGCTACCTGTACCTGCCCCCAGAACCTACAAGTGGAAGTTGATGGTCACTCTGCCTAATGAGAGTGCCAGTTCTGCTACCAGGCAAGCCCAATGGGGAGCACTGATGTAGAAGGCATGTTGATGAGGTGTCCCCTCAAATCCTGTGTGTTTTAGGCAATGGTTTGTGGTTTGGTGCAAGCAGCTCTGCATGGAATTAAACTCAAATCCTAGTTTTGCATGCACTGGGCTGTGTACAGTCTGTCCCTGGATTGCAATCGATGAGTGTCAACTTCTGAAAGGAAATGACAAGTCTCAGATAGATTGGATTCTGAAGTAACATTGAAGAGAAAAATAGGTGCAATCTGAACGTTGGAAAATGATGCTGATTGGCAACCAATGCAAGAAAATGTGGTACTGAAGGGAAGTGTTGCTGAACAAACAGGTAATTCTGAAATGAGGAGATATCAAAGCTTCATCATGTTCCATATTAATGCCTCATTTGTAAAATTAGCTTGGACATAAGCCTGCAAGTGCTTGAGAGGCATTTTGTCCATAGAAGGTATGTTGCGTCACTGTATAAATACTAGTAGCAATGTGGGATTTCATCACCATCATAAACAATTGATCAGCAAGCTGTACCTATGAGAGAGCATGTCTTTGTGCCGGTGGAGCTGCTTCTCTAAAACATAGATTAGGTCAGCTAATGAATTTTCCTTTTGTTTCCGAAAACTTCATTGTATATATCTGCTTCTGGCTGAGATGCACTGTGGCTCTAGAGTTTCATATGATATTGGCCAGCAGATAGTGGTAATTTTATTTTAGTGGTGAGGCTTTGCTGGGTAAAACTGGCTATTAGCTAAGGGCTTTTGAGTCCCATAAAGCTGCTTAGGATGAGAAATGAGAACCAGTTTACACAGCCCCATGTTTCGGCTTCTTTTTCAGTCTGTATGGATTTTTTTATTCTTTAAAAAGGGAAAAAACTTTATTGAATATGAAAGTGGTGGTGGGCCAAATATGAGACAGATGGTCACCATGAAACTCATCATGGACATGTAGTGATTTGTACTGGCCCTGTCCAGTTTGTGCAGCTAGCACATCTCATGAGTACCACCACCAAAAAAACAAGCAGAGTCTGCATGGATTGAAAAAAGAACCCATGTTATTATTCATTTATGGGGCCATTCTCACGACATTTTTATACCTTCTTCCTGCACTTCCAATCAGCAGGTAGTACAGCTATTTTGGGGCTCCAACTGATTCCTTATCTGCAAGTCACAACAAATTATCCTTTGTGATAGATGGGCAAGTCTGTCAGTTATTCTCAGTTTCCCATTTTTCCAATCTTAAATTCGGTTCTTATGAATTATGAATCTTATGAATTAATTACCTTTATATCCCACTTTTCCTTCAAGGAGCTCAAGATTGTGTACATGGTTCTCCTCCTTGCCATATTATCCTCACAACAACCCTGTGAGGTAGGTTATGCTGAGAGACTGTGATTGGCCCAAAGACACCCAATGAGCTTCATGGCTGAGTGGAGATTTGAACTCTGGTCTCTCCGGTTTGACACTCTCTAGTCATTACACCACACTTGGCTCTCAGTCTTGAAATGCTCTTATATTTTATTCTGTATGTTGTTGTAACCCTTTTTGACCATGGTCTTACCATGGAAATGTGGCACACAAATAAACTGCTGGTGGAGATGAAATGATTAATAATACGTAGTTCTCTCTTTCTCTTTTTAAATAGAAAGCAATATAGAAACAGTTGCATGGAAGTCCACAGGAATCTTTCCTGGGGGACAGATGGGGGAGTAGAACACTGAAAGGGGGGGCATGCTAGTTTCTTGGAAGAAATACTAGAAGAATAGTGCCTATGTTTTGCCTCAGGTTCTGCAAATGCTAGAAACATACTCTCTTTTAAAAAAGACGAAGAAGAAAGCTTAGAATCTGGAGCTATGGTTCCTGGGGAGGGATACAATTGTTCCCCCTCCATGGACATCCATGATGAGAAGGCAAAGTATATCCCATCGGATTTTGAAATTCTTATCTTCCATGATGCTTATGCACTGGGTGGGGGGTGCAGGAGTGTCAGTGAGGAGGGAGTTTGTAAGAGGAGACAAAATAGTTATGAAACAAGCATTTGGCCACATGTAGTTTAATGGTTTGATTTACTGAGACTTCACTCTGGAATCTGCGTGTGTGGTTTTTTCGCTCCCTCTTGCTGACTGAGTTTGCCATATCAGTTTGCAAGCCTGGCAAACATGGAGGACATTTCCCCTCTAATATAAACGTAAATTTGCTCAGTAGGCAATTTGCATCTTGCCTCTGTGTAGTCGTGAGATAATTATAATCAAGAAATAGAGTCCCTAGAAATCTAGGTCACTTGGAGGCAGGGTGGTTGTTTTTTTCCTCCTAGCAAAAAGAATTAAAAAATGGCACAGCATCTTTTACTGGAGGTTGCAGCTGTGGAAACGTGGAACTAGTTATTCTTTCACACCCTCAAGAGCATGATGCCACTGCAAAACCCCATATACTCTGTCTCAGAGCGATCTTATGATCGCAACATTATTCAGATTAATTGCCTTGAAGCTGAACAGACCCAGCCGTAAACTACATTAGAAAATCAGGGTCTTTTTTGAAAAAGGAATTGTACCAACAGAGATCCCAATCTAGCTTGAGTGAGTTTTTTTTTAAGTCTCTTTAAATGAAGGAAGCAGTTAGTTAATCATAAGGGACTCATCCCATAGATTTTGTGTGTTTTTGCTGTGGCAAAGGACGAAACCACATATTAAAATGAACCCACTTTTTAAAAAAAGCATGCTTAAATGGCCGCACAGCTGCTGAGTCCTGGGCTGGAATGTGTTCAAAATTCTGATCAGGGTCCTGTAACAGTTTCATGCTGGCCCCACTTTAACTTCCAGAGCTGTAACTTGCCACTGAAGGTGTTTTATCCAATAAATATTAGGGCCAAATAGTAACTAACAGAAAACCAGCATAGGCTCTGATCTGGATTGAGAGCACATTCCAGATTGGGGCCCTGAAGCTGCTTTTTCTTCAAAGCAGAAGTGGCCAGTTTACTCTTGCTTTTTAAAAAGCATAGCATACCCATAACATTCAGTGTAAGCTGCAGCATGTAGTTTGGTTCTAACATGAGCTGCAATCCTCTACCTATTTTCCTAGGAATAAGGCTGTAGGCACACTAGTTGCTTCAAAAGCAACAAGAATGGTTTCTCTGGCTGCATTTTAAAGTGACTCTGCCCTCTGCTGGTCATATCTCCCTTCCCCACTGCTGACACCAGACCTTTCAGGACCGCCCACAGCAATTGGGCCAATCACTGTCTCTGCCTGAGCCTACAGCAAAGCGTTTCCATTTGCCACACTTGCAGGGACAACGGGTTAATCTAACAATCAGTCGCGAAATCTGCCTGAGGATGAATGTTAAAAAATACACCGTACCAGATCCGACCAGGTTTTAGAGTAAAAAGGAGCAGAATTTGACTAGTGCCCTCATTTCAGAAAAGAGATGTGGAGACACACTGGAACCAGTACAACAGTAAATGTATCTCTACTCTAAGTCTCACTGAACTACTCCCTTGTGAGCAAGGATGGGGGAGAAATTTAATTTAGTTCACAGCTAAAGGCAAATTTACATTATTCACACTTTCAGAAACAGTTCAAGAACTAAAACATAGCTGTTCTTCAGAATGCACAGTTCTCCAGCTGAGTAGTATGTACAAAGATGCATCTACTGAGGTAAAGTGTGCATAAAAATGCATATATTAGCATACAAAATGCATATACTGAGGTAAAATGTGCATAAAATGCATGTATTAACATACAAAATGCATTATATTAGGCAAAATTGCTTTGGAAAATTTTATATTGGGCAAAATTGCATTAAAATGTGTATATTAGGAGAAAATCATACTAAAATGCTGACAAATTTTTAAAAATCTCAAACTGATGTGGAAATATGGAAAACTGAATTTATGACTTGTGACAAAATGCGAAACTGATATTGGCAGATTTAGCCAACCCTGCCTGTGAGTGTAAAAGAACATTTGTAGGCTTGTGCTACTAAACTACTGGCACCAGAATATATGAATATGCAATATGTACCTTTCTATTCTGATATGAAGAGGGAGGAATTTGCAATAATGTGGAATGTGCGTGAAATGTTAAGTTTTATTAACATAATTAAAGCGGGATGGTCTTGTACCACACGGTTCTGCCACAAAACATTTCAGAAAGTATAACGATCTAGTTGCATCTAATGTGCATGAGAAAGGGTCTTAAAGAAAGAAAAGAGAGAGTGTGTTTTTGGTCAGGGGAGGCTCTGTGCTGAAAAATGGTGTGTTTTCAAAAGGAGACAATAGATTCCCCCTTCTGTCTGTTGCATGGCTTTCAGGGCTGTGCTGGACCTCATCAAACAACTTTTTAAACTTGAGTAAGCAGGAACAAGCAAAACAGAAAGAGGAGACAACGTGAGAATTACAACTCTGTAAGGAGAACTTTAGACAATTTCTCCTTCACAAGAGCCTTTGAATCTATTACATTTTTTTTAAAAAAAGCCTTTGGAAGCTTCTATTTCCCTGCTGCTGCTTTCCCTGTGAAGTGTCTGGTCAACACGTCATCAAATGAAATCTAGACACCTCCCTTTGGAAAGTGTCTATAGTACTGAGGATGGAATTTACAGACAAGTGATCCAAGCAATCACTGGGGGTGCTGGGCTTGTGTCTTGACTCCCTGCCTCCTCAGTGGTTCACTCAACAGCTGAAACAAATAGTTCTTTGCCACTCAGAAAGCTGGTGGCATTGGCCTGTGGGGCCAGCATTGTGTTAATGTTTTGTTTTTTTCATTTTCAGAGAATTTGGCAACACATTTCAACCATTTGTGTTAGCTGTTCTTAATACTGCATTTTTAAATTGTTGTAACCTGCCCTGGGCCGTTATGGTGAGCAGTGGGCAAGGAATCTAAACAACAACAACAACAGTGGCCACTCAACAAATGGGGTGTGTGCAAATGATTGTTAGCTACTGTCATCAGATCTGTGTGTGCATTGCAAGTATATTGTCTTTTATGACAGGAATAAATAACGCATACAAATTTCATTTATATATATAGAAAAAATTGCTAGTGCATTTTTCAGCCCCCACAACCCCCGCAAAGCAGTTTTTACAAAACACTTCAAACCAGTAGTATTGATGTTGTGAAATGGGATACAAAAACAATAAAAAGGGCATTCAATAGTTAGATAGCGGAAGGAGTGCCAAGGATGCTCCTTGCTTGGTGTCTAAGGCAGGGGTGGGAAACGCTTTCCACCTTGAGGGTCACCTTCCTTCCTTCAAGGGCAACTTTCTGGGGGCCATGGGCCAGTGGTGAGCAGGGCCAGAGGCCAAAGTACAAAGAGCAAACTATGTGATTCTTTGTATCATATGCTATACAGTCCAATCATGCAAAAGTCAGACACAAACATACACACATGTACAGACCTGTCCATCTTTCATTCAGGCAAGAGGCACTCGGGGCGACATTCCATCCAGGCAAAAGCATGTGAGGAGAGTGTGAGGCACAGCTGGTGATTGGTTTGGCCTGGAGAGAGTCCCAAGGGCCAGCTAGAGAAGCCTGGAGGGCTGCATTTGGCCCTTGTTCCCATCCCTGATCTAAGGTCTAAGGCCAGTTGGTCTGAAGCTGGCCCTCACACAAGGCTGATCTAATTTGTGCATGGTTTCTCTTTGCACTACAGCCAAAACAGGTGAAGCCAGTAACTTCCTGTGAGGGAAGCCATTTGATGAGAAATGTTCAGAAGGCCACCCTGAACTGCTTAAGCTAATGATGGGTGAGTTCCATCGGAAGAAAAAGAGCATATAGAACGTGCTGTACTATACCACTGCAATTCTGAGATAAATGCACGTCCAATTATGTCATGGTTGGAAACAGAAAGTTCTAGCTCTCTGATGTGCTTGCCTTTCTCTGTTGTTTTTCTTTTGCATATTGGATGTCACTTGAAACACAACAAATTGCCTGGTTTGTATCCTGTTACAGCCATCCTGGGAAATCACAAAGTCAAAACAGAAGCCCCTAAAATCAGGAGGCAAAGGAAATGTCAATGGCACTGAAGGGGAAAAAAATAAAGCTTGTCAGACTCAATTATTCAGGGCCTCAGCAAGCATTGGAAAGGGCTCATTTCACTACAGTCTATGCACTGTGTGTGAGGGGAGGAGGATGTGTGGAAAGAGGCTCTTTGCTATGCAACGCAGTCTGGGACAGAGGAGACATTCAAAGAGGTCTTGCATATAATGCTGCACCCAAAGAGACATTAAAAATGTTCTAATATAGAACACTGAGTACAAAGAGTAGAGGATAGCAATACACAGAGGGCCCAGAGAGAGATGAAATCAAATGCATCTTTGCATTTAGTGTGCATGCGTTAGTGTGCACTAGCTTTCCTCCCAATGTGGATAGCAGCTTTGTGGCAGCTATTTATTTATTTGCTTATTGTGTTTGTATCCCACCCTTTTCTCCAAGGAGCTCAAAGTGGTGCATGTGGTTCTCCCCTTCCTCATTTGATCCCAGCAACAGTTCGGAGGTAGGTTAGGCTGAGAGGCAGTGACTGGCCCAAGGTCACGTTATGGCTGAGGAGGAATTTGAACCCTGGTCTCCCAGGTCCTTAGTCCAGCACTCTAACCACTATACCACACTGGCTCAAGATTGCAAGAGGGGAAGGAAAAGGTTAGAAGCAGAGGAAGCTGCCTCACACTGACTCAGTTCAGCAGCTCTCAAGGGTTTCAGACAGGAGCCTTTCCCCTCCCTACCAGGACACCAGGGATTGAATCTGGGCCCTTCTGTATGCAAAGCAGATGTTCTGCCACTTAGCTGCAGTCCTTCCTCAAAATGAAATGAGTTAGCGGCAAGCAACATGAGAGCAAGAGGGGCTCACACATACTCTCTGCCCTGGGACCAGGCTTTAGGCCTTGTCAGTTCATTAAAACATTAAAACATCACCACAGTTAAAGATGTAGATATTGGGTAGAGGGAGCTGTAGTGCAGGCGTGAGGAACATTTTTCAGCCCAAGGGCCCCTTTCCTTTACGGGCAACCTTTTTGGAGGTGCATGCCAATGGGGGGTGGGGACAGAGGTAAAAGTAGGCTGAGCAACAGATATGATTTTTACTTTGGTACAGTAGGCTACTTTGCCGCCAAGCAAACATCAGACATTTCCATGCCTGTACATCTTTCCTTTCTCCAGTGAGGCAAGCAAGAAGCATTAACACAGTAGAATGCAAGAGTGTCTGCAGAATTTTGTTGTTGTTGTTGGGGGTATCTATGAATGGTTACTACAGGCAACATGCTTCACCCAACATTGTATTTAGAATTCTGGGGGAGGGGGGCAAGCACCCCCTTCCCTCCTTGTGGACACCTTTGGTTGAATGACACATTCCAGACAGACAAAAGCACTCAAGGACTGCATTCAGACAGCACCTTATTTCATATTCCCCATGTTTTCTTGGTTATCCAGTTTCTCATTTGTGATATTTACATGACGTAAAAGCTATTTCTGCAAATCTAGTGGAATCAAGTGGAAGTTTACCATTCATTTCCATGTTAATTGCTTCCAGAAAAAAATCCATTTGCAGCCCCATTAACCAAGAATTTCGGAAAAGGTTGCTGTTTATTTTTCCCATTGTTGTCTTGGGATCACACCATTGTGGTACTCCAGCATACAGAAACACACATGCAAATAAAGGGTGGAGGTGGTGACATGCCCAATGATGTCTGCTGTTGTGTCACACCACACACTCACTGGTGTGAATGAAATTTAGTGCAACATGGTGATATATTGATGAAAAACACAATTCCTTAACACAACAGGTCCTGCAGTATGAATGGAACATTAGAAATTGGGACACAAGTGCTAGCATTAGCACAATAAAATAGCACCATAAACCCCATGGCTGAATGCAGCCAAGGAGAGGGCAGAACAAGGCCAGTAAGGGATACAGCTTTGAGTACAAGGGACATGGTTTGGGGTGGAAAGTCCTGAAGGCCAGATAGAGAAGCCTGGAGGGTCACATCTGCCCCTGAGCCTGAAGTTCCCCACTCTTGTTGTAGTGCTTTGGAATAGGCCAGGATCTATTCCTGGGATCATGAAGGACACCTAAGGATTTCCTGGCCATTTCATGTTATGCCTAGATTGGGCTTCTTTCTGTGAGCTACCCTTTGCCAGGAACCCAGCTTCTGCTGTTGTCAAGTCAGGGAAATGAGGGCTTACATGGGAAAGTAGAATGTCGCAAAGGTATAGGTCAGATTAGACCCAGAAAGGGGAATACCAACAGGAAAAATGTCTGGATAAATAGCAGGTTAGGTGGGGAATGTGACAAATATAGGGCAAAGTAAGGGAATCATCAAGAGAGGTTGTTGTTAGTGCTGTGCTGAAAATTTCTCCTCAATTTGTTCTGACTGTGCTCCATTAATGAACTATGTGACAGGTAGGGTTGGGCTGCCGTTGCTAGTCCTGATCTGCTAACATTCTGTCAAACTGGAATGTAGTTCCAACCTGTCTTTGTTTTTTGCCCCAGGCGTTGCCAGGCCCGGCCTCCAAGAGGTCTTCTGTATCTTGAAAAGGTGTGCAGGGGGAAGGGAGAATTCCACCTTGTGGTTTTTCTCATTACAGTGTTGCAAGAACACCTGCACTTGGCTGACCTTCTCTTCTCCTAAAGATACAGGATCAGTCTCAGGCCAGGAACCTGGCAATCCTAGAGCCTACTGAGAGCACTGTGCGTTTTGCTGAATGTGCTTGGAATCTCCCTGCAGACCTTGGCTAAATCTGCACTTGGCAGTGGACAGGGGCAGTGCTTACACACATTGGGATATTATGAGGCCACATTCACACCATACATTTATTCCACTTTAAACAGTCATGGCTTCCCCCAAAGAATCCTGGGGAGGTGTAGTTTATGAAGGGTGCTAAGAGTTGTTAGGAGACTCACACTCTCCTCACAGAGCTATGATTCACAAAGTGGTGTAATAGTCAGTCCCTCTCCCAAGGAACTCTGTTTAAAGTGCCCCCTACACAGTCTTCAAATGAACTCCTGAACAGGGCTTGCATTCTAATGTGATGTGGTTTCCATGCTGCATTTGATTACAGTAAATATATTCATTTATTGTATTACACCTTGTGTGTCTGAGGTTACTGCATGAAAATAAAAGATCTCTTTGACTGTCAGCTCTTACTGGTGAACTGGCAGAATTACCTGGTCAGAAAGTTCCAGGGAGAATGCTAACAACACTCAGGAGTTTGGGTGGAGCAGAATGCATGCATTCTGGTGTACACCAAGCCTTTTTTCTGCTTAAGATGCTACCATGTGACTTGGATATAAAGCAGATCCCTCGGGGCCACATTTATGTGTGAATCAGGTCAGGTGTTAGGTTTTTAAATAAATAGATAAATAAACAGAAAGTATAGAAACAGCAAAATATGGACAGAAGGAGAGTGGTTACACATTAGAAAATGAGACAATTTTCTTTATCCCCTTGTCATTTTTTTTCTAGTGCCATTTTCTCTCTTCCACTATCTAACTCAATGCATTTTGCTGCCTGAGTCAAAAGACCAGGTGGGACACCCCCCATTCCATATACTGAAGCCAAATGGACTGTAATTTGACTATTACCTTCTGTCTGGTAATGGGACCATGCCCTCTACCACATCTAAGGGCAGCAGGTTACCTTAAGTATGGCACACACAGCTCTGTGCTCCAGCATGGTGCAACTATTCCCATTCCTAGAATCTGCCATCTGAGACAGCTGCCTTATTCTGCTTACTGTTAGGATTGGCCTGCTGAATGCTTGTCCTACATTTATACGTGTTTATTTATTTATTAAATTTATATCCCACCCTTTCTCCCAGAAGTAGCCCAGGATGGCAAACAAAACGCTAAAAACACTCTAAAACATCTTAAAAACAGAATCTAAAATATATTAAAACAAAATATCTTTAAAAACATATTAAAACAAAACATCTTTAAAATATCTTTTAAAAATTAGCTTTAAATAGCATCTTAAAAAGCAGTTCCAACACAGATACAGGCTGGGATAAGGTCTCTTCTTAAAAGGCTTGTTGAAAGAGGAAGGTCTTCAGTAGGCATCAAAAAGATGACACAGATGGTACCTGTATAATATTTAAGGGGAATTCCGAAGGGTAGATGCCACAACACTAAAGGTCCACTTCCTTTGTTGTGTGGAATGGACCTCCTGATAAGATGGTATCTGCAGGAGGTCCTCACCTATAGAGTGCAGTGATCGACTGGGTATATAAGGTATCCTGATCTTTAAGGTATCCTGATCCCAATCTGTATAGGGCTTTGTACACCAAAACCAGAACCTTGAACTTAGCCTGGTAGCTAATAGGCAGCCAGTGCAATCCTTTCAGCAGTAGGGCTACATGTTGGCGATACCCTGCCCCAGTAATGCCGCCACATTTTGCAGTAGCTGCAGCTTCTGGACTGTGGAATAAAAATTCCTAGGCCTCAAACTCTGGTTGAGACTTTGCCAAGGGCATGATGGATAGAATGACATTGAAATATGCTGTAAAGAATATGTTGCAAGATATGTCATTCTGATTTATTTATACTGATTCTCGCTATGCTTTTGGAGTAATTCATGATTATAGACAGCTATGGAAACAGAGAGGCTTTCTCACTTCTAGTGGTTCTACTATTAAAAATGGCTCCTACATTGCTGCACTACTGGATGCTTTACAATTACCTACTGCTATTGCTACTGTTAATTGCCAAGCTCATTTAATTCCCCATGAGAAGTTACATGTGGAAATACCTTGGCAGACTCTGCTGCCAAGGCTGTGGCCTTTTTCACACCTCAGGCCACTTCTGTTTAGCTCTCCACCATGACCCAGTCTCCAATAGCAACCCTGACGATGTTGCTCTCCTTCAAGATCAGGCCCCAGATTCTGAAAAAGACAAATGGAGACTGGCAGGGTGCCTTTTGCACCCAAACAATTTGTAGCACTCCCCAGATGGCCTCTTGGTGATGCCCATGGTCCTTCTTCCCTAACTTGCTAAAGTGTACCACAGTGTGGCCCACTCTAGCAAAGGGGAGGTGATACATGAAGTACAGCAAGAGTGGTATGCTCCAAATTTTCCAACTGTGGCCCAGGAGTATTGCCACACTTGCCCTGTTTGCCAAGCCCACAATGTGGGCAAAGTTGTAAGGACAAAGAGGGCAGCCCATCCCCTACCATGGGGACACTTTGTAAATATTCACATTGATTTCATTCAAATGCATAAATGTTTTTCTCATGAGTATGTTCTTCTATGTTTGTATTTTGGAGGGTTGAGGCCTATCCCTTTGCAAAGGCCAACACCATCACAGTTTCCAAAAGACTATTGAAGAAATTAATTCCCCGGTTTGGCATCCTCTTGTCTACCAAGTCTGACCACGGAACTCATTTCACTGGCCAGATTGTTAGAGACATTTGTAAGGCTCTACATATTCAGCAAAAGTTCCATTGCCCACATCACCCCCAGTCCATAGGGACAAAAGAATGCCAGAATGGAATTTTCAAGAATTGGCCAAAATTTGTGCTGAAACCAGACATAAATGGTCAGATGCTCTCCCCCATGCCCTTATGAGCATCAGAGCAACAGCGAATAGAAAATGTGGACTGTCACCTTGTGATCTGCATGGGTCGTGCAATGGAAACCTCAGCTTCACCTCCTGTAAATCCTGCCCATTGTGATTTCCATTTAAATGATAAAATAGTCATGAACTATTGCAAGATGTTAATGAAGTGTGTTAAGGCCTTTCATTCACAGATCCAGGTGGCCCTACCCAGGGAACCAGAAGACCAGTGTCATCCGATACAGTCAGGTGATTGGGTTCATGTGAAGGTACGTCAAAGGAAGTCTTCACTGGAACCTCACTGGAAAGGCCCATTTCAGGTACTGCTAACCACAAACACTGCTGTAAAGTGCCAAGGAAAGGACATGGATTCACACATCACACTGCAAGAAGAAACTCCAGAGCAACCACCATTTGTTCCTAAAAATAGGCCTCCACAGTCTGGTAGTGAGCCTAGTGCCTGCCAGCAGGAGAGCCCAAGCCCAGTTATGAGCCAAGCACTGACTAGTGAAGATTTGCCACTCCAGAGCAAAGAGGATTTGCCACTAGAGGATGCAACTAAAAATATTAGGCAGACCAGGTACCATCTTAGAGAAAGAAGCCCTCCACCTAGATCCCACTTTCTGAACTGGGTGTGGCTTGTTGTCTTTTGGCTTCTACTCTCCAGACTAGTCTGGTTACTTCTCCTCTGGCCAGAATGTATCTGGAGGAACCAGGAATGTTCCTTTGTGCCTGCAGCACCCAGAAAAACTCTTCCTATGGTGAATGGCTCTGGTGGTAGCCCACTGAGTGACTCTGATTTTGAGAGGTTGTCTCCTAACGACAGTTGGTGGACAGCTAGTATGATGGACGGGCGATCTAACTGAGCCATGAGAGAGGTGCATACACATCCATCGTATTTGTACAAGAACTCTTTCCTCCAGTTTTCACATAAATATGCACAAAATCTAAATATCTCTAGCTGTTGGGTATGTTCACATGAGCCTCATAAATCTGAAGGTGGGGTGCCCATGATAAGAGCCTGACCCATCTCATTGTTCCACAGCATGACAAGGGCTTCAACAGGGTCTCCTCCTCTATCTACAGGGAACTCCCCTAGGGCATTCAGAAATCCTGTGGATTGTTATTAGTCTCGGGAATGGACCATTGTGAATTCCATTGCAAAATTATCACATTCTACACTCTTTTCTATTGTGCAATCAAATGACAGAATATGTACCATTACCATATATTATTTCTTATCAAATATTATCTACATATTGTCATGTTATACATTTAATATGTAGAATAAAAAGCAGTTTGGAAACCTAGATATATATAAATGGTATTTAAGGGAATTCAGGACAATTTGTAATACTGCCAAAATAAGAGTCTGGAAACACAAAACTGTAAATTTATTTTATCCTTTTT